>NC_060119.1:1058428058-1059790558 GCF_021461395.2 Schistocerca americana
TCATTTACCTACACGTTCCAGCCAGTTTTCTACATATTCGCCGCTATGCCTTAGACATCTGTCGTAGCGTGGTACCAAAGTTCGAATACCTTCGTCATAGAAGGCGGCCGCTTGTACTTCTCGCCTGTTCTCTACGCTGGTCTGCAGCTCGTTGTCTCTACAAAAAAGCTATTCTCATTGCGAGAATTTCATGTTGACAAAGAGATGAAAATCAGAGGGAGGCAAATCCGACCTGTATGATGGGTGATCAAACACTTCTCTTCGAAAACGCTGCAGTAGAATCTTCGCGTCACTAAGGAGGACTATGCTTGATGACAACACTCCCGTTTCACTTTTTTCCGAATTGTCCTTCGTAGACGATTTTCTCGAGTCGCCTGGTCCACTCGCTGAAGAAGATCATCGGTTGACACGCTCTTCCTTTCCTAACCGCCTGCTTTATGAATGTTTGTGCGTCCTGCAACTTCCGTCATGTGGGCTGCATCAGGTGGAACCCCTCAGCGTGAAGAAATCGAATGACGGCAACAACTTCACACTCGGTGGGAGATAGTATTAGCGTAGAAGTTTCTGTGTGCTCATTGTGCGCTCGGAACTGAGAAGTGGGACATTACGCGGTCAACGGGTATATTAGAGACACTGCGCAACATATCTGTCCAAATCTTCATCGGATTTTCGCTGTAGTTTTAACTTCGTGACCCATCGGAACTTGGATTGGAAGAAAATGTCCTCGAACTTCGGGTACGAGTATACATGGATATAGGCCACAACATGGGTCTCCAATACCACCGAGAGAGATGCCACTTTCCCTGCACATCCACGCGAGTTATTTGTTCAGCATACTATGGCAGTGCTATAGCTTCTGTGCCCAATGACCCTTGCATGTTGTGCATACATCTGCACTGCTGCTGTCCATTAAAACCGCAACAACAGAATCATAAAAAATAATGAATTTTACTTATTGTGTGAATACAATACGGTAAGAACAATACGTGATTATGTTTTCAGGCGGTTTCGGATTATTCAAGATGCGAAATTAAGTACGCAAAGCTGCCACCTCTAACCTGCAGAGCATAGAGTCCAGCTGAACTTGGATTGCAGATACCGATGCGTCATTCCATGCCGATTCAGCTCTCGATAGTTCATCAGCAGTAATGGCTGGAGAGCTGTATTTTGTCAGCATCCCAGCAAATCATGTCCACAAGTTTTCAATGGGTGAGAGATTTGGAGAACTGGTTGGCTGGGACAGCTATCTGAGATAGTTCAGGACAGCACAGGAAATATGCGATCTTCTTTATCTTTAGGAAAGTTAACAACAGTGAGATCTCGAAGAGTTAGGGCACAGCCACCGACATTAGCAAATCGGAAATGTAGCCGTAGCTGTCCAAATTATCAGCTACGTGGACGAGAGGTGATCACAATATGTACTCAGTGGCACCACGTACCAACACGCCAGGTGCTTGGGGCCTATGACCGTGACGAATACAGTCTGGTAATCTTTGTTCTCCTCAGAGCCTCCACATACAGATGTGATGCTCCACGCAGAACCGAGATTCTTCTAAAAGACGACACTGCACCTCTCCTGTGTCCGATGCTGTCGTCAGGCGCATTATAGTCGGTGAAACTCCGTTTTCAGTCACGTCACACGATCCAGCACGCCCAATCGTGTCCGTCCTCTTGGGCGGCAGTCACGCAGTGCCGATGAGATGCTACAGTGTGACGCAGGAGGTGTTGAATCATTTGATGGCCATACAGTTTAAGTAACGTATTAGTGAACACCAATTGTACATGTTGTGTTTCCTGGAGAGTCAACTGGGACCAGATCACTTGATTAAGATGACGGAAAAAGATCGACTCCCCGCTCAACACAGAGCCGAGTCAGTGCTTTTATACGTAGAAACAAAGAGTGTGATCATTACACAAGCTGGGCTCCCACAAAGACATTTTGTACGTTGCTTCGGTAATTTGAAAATAATGGGAGTTGGGTCTGAAATGCGATCACGTGAAAACATGGAAGCTGTGAGAGTGGCAAAAGCGATGCAGCCCCAGTATGTCAACAACGAGAGACGCACCAGAACTTTGGAATATTGCGTCGTTCTATTGAGCGCATCCTTCATCCAGACCTGCATCTATTTCCATACAAAATGACAGTGCTTCGTACTCTTCTCGATCAGCAGAAAGAAGACAGCAGTAATTTTACTGTTTGGGTAATGTAGAAGGAAGGGGAAGGACATCTGCACAACGTCTGTTCTCTAGCGAGGCGTACATTCAGGTTTACTTCGCGGTCAGTAAACAGTATGTGAGGTTTTGGGCTACTGAACGTCCAGACAACTTTCATGAAAGGAACAGTTAGGCTCAAAAAGTGTCTGTTTGTGCTGTCGTATCAAGCCAAGGATTAACTGGACCTTCCTTTTTCGACAACAAGGTTAATTCTGAACGGTACGTGGGCATGTTACAGAACCTTTTCCTTCTTGCAGTTTATCCCAATCGACTTCTACTGCACGCGCAGTGGTTTATGCAGGATAAAGCCCACCCACACAAAGCCAATGCCGTTCTCGACTTCCTGCATGAAACATCTGGTGAAAGATTGCTGTCTCACAGCTTTCCTCAGCGTCTTCAGTGTGGTCAAATTTAACCATCTCACAGCCCCAACATCAATCTCTGCGATTATTTTCTGTGGGGATATTTAAAAGAAGAAGTATTTCGTTAGCATCCTTGAAATCTAGTGGAAGTCAGAGCCGGCGTTATGGAAGCGTGCAACACATCGATGAAGATCTGTGCCGGCGAGTAGTGTGGAATATGACTGCTCGTCTTGAACAGCTTCGGCGACAAAATGGTGCTCGCATTGAGCGTGCTCTCCATTGACATATATTCTCCATGAATTTGTGATTCTATGTTTATGTAGTTTGTAATGTTATGTGGCACAGTATTCAAATACACTGGGCAACAGAACTAAAGGATCACTTTTTTTTTTTTTGAAGTCGAGTAATTGCCTTTCATTGCGACGCATAATTTTTAAATTTGGCTAAAAAGTGCCTACAACCTTCCTCTGTAAAGCTGCAAAGAGTGGCGCCCTCTGACGTCATCCTAGGGCTCGGCGACGCTTCAAACAGCAAGGTATCGACATATGCGAAAAAAGGCCAGAGCAAAGATCTTCATACGACGTGCAAAGTAGCTTCATTACGTGACTTTGGCTCCAAATTTCACCACAATTCTGCCCAACGCTGCAGTGTAAATCTCGCGAGATGGAAAGGTCGTCACGCCCCGTCTTACCCACATTTCATCCCTTCTACATCTACATATATAGTCCGGTAGCCACTAATCGGTATGTGGCGGAGGGCACAATTCGCGCACAAGTCATAATCCCCCCCCCCCCCCCCCCCCCCCCCCTCTGTACCACTCGCGGATCGCGCGAGGGAAAAACGACTGTCTGAAGGTCTCAGTTCAAAATGTTCAAATGTGTGTGAAATCTTGTGGGACTTAACTGCTAAGGGCATCAGTCCCTAAGCTTACACACTACTTAAACTAAATTATCCTAAGGACAAACACACACACCCATGCCCGAGGGAGGACTCGAACGCCTGAGTACAGGCTCTAATTTCCCTTATCTTTGAACGGTGATCATTACGCGATTTGAAACTTGGTGGTAATAATATATGCTCTACATCCTCGTCGAAGATCGGATTTCGGAATTTAGTGAGCAGCATCTTCCGTTTAGCGCGTCGTGCATCTGCAAGTGTGTCCCACTTCAAACTTTCTATGAGATTTGTAACGCTCTCGCGATGGCTAAATGTACCATGTCACGAATATTGCCGTTCTTCTTTGGACCTTCTCAATCTCTTGAATCATGCCCAATTGGTTAGGATCCCATACAGACGAACAATACTCTAAGACTCGACGAACTAACGTATTGTGAGCTATTTCCTTTGTTGAAGGACTCCATCGCTTCAGGATTCTGCCGATAAACCGCAGTCTGGAGTTTGCCTTACCCGTTACTTGTGAAATCTGATCATTCCACTTGAGATCATTTCGCATAGTCACGCCCAGATACTTGACGGATGTTACCACTTCCAAAGACTGGGCATTTATTTGGTACTCCTACATTAATGGGGATTTTCGTTTTGTTATACGCAGTAGGTTACACTTACTAATATTGAGAGATAACTGCGTCATTACACCACGCATCAATTTTCTGCAAATCCTCACTGATTTGTTCACAACTTTCATCTGATACTACTTTCCTGTAGACTACAGCATCATGGGCAATCAGTCTAATGCCTCTGTCAGTACCATCAACCAGATCGTTTATGTAAATCGTAAAAAGCAGCGGACCTATTACGCTGCCCTGGGACACACCTGAAGTTATGCTTGTTACTGATGAAGTCACCTCATTCAGGATGACATACTGCTCTCTGTCTATTAGAAAACTTTCTATACAACGGCATATGTCATCGGATAGACCGTAAGCGACAAATTTTTGGAGCATGCGACAGTGCAGGACTGAGTCGAACGCCTTTCGAAAGTCTAGAAATATGGCATCAACCTGGGAGCCGGTATCTAGAGCCTGTTGTATATAACGCACAAAGAGAGCCAGCTGTGTCTCGCATGACCGCTGTTTCCTAAAACCGTGCTGGTTTCAGCAGGTAAGTTTGTCAGAGTCCAGAAAGGTCATTATGTATGAACACAAAATATGCTTCATGATTCTACAACAAATCGATGTCAGTGAAATTGGCCGGTAATTATATGCATCCGATTTTGACCCCTTTTTATAGATTGCTATGACCTGAGTCTTGTTCCAGTCCCGTGGAACTTTCCTCTCTTCCAATGATCTCTGATAGATGATGGCGTTTCGGCAATGGAGGTCACAACCGCGACGCCCAGCGTTGAAATAAGGCGGTTTTCTTATGAATGGCCGAGAAAAACGTTTCAGAAATGCCGCTCAGAATCGACACGAAAAAGCCTCTGAGGGTGGCGTAAAGGACATCACTGAAACCACCCCTTTCCTTGGGGCATTGATTTATATACATTGAAAACGACAGCGGTCATGCGAGACACAGCTGGCTCTCTTTGTGCGTTATATACAACAGGCTCTAGATACCGGCTCCCAGGTTGATGCCATATTTCTAGACTTTCGAAAGGCGTTCGACTCAGTTCTGCACTGTCGCTTGCTCCAAAAATTTGTCGCTTACGGTCTATCCGATGACATATGCGGTTGTATAGAAAGTTTTCTAATAGACAGAGAGCAGTATGTCATCCTGAATGGGGTGACTTCATCAGTAACAAGCACAACTTCAGGTGTGCCCCAGGGCAGCGTAATAGGTCCGCTGCTTTTTACGATTTACATAAACGATCTGGTTGATGGTACTGACAGCGGCATTAGACTGTTTGCCCATGATGCTGTATGTGACCGCAATTTTTGCTCTTGCGTACAGGTTGGAGCCACTAGGGATTGTTCAAAACGATTAGACGAAATCTGAACTTAATTCGAAGCTTCAAAAGATATTCATGCTTTTTCAACCCTTCTACATTCCGTCCTTCTGTGGCGTGATCACGAGGGAGTACAAGAATGACATGTACGTAAATAGAACGGCAAAAAATCCTTCTAAGACGCTGCAGCTCGACACCATACTCGGTGCCAATCACGCAGTTTTATTGAGGATGTTAGAAATGTACCTTCGGAAATTTCAACACCAAATCAACTTGGCGATTGCTCTAGCGCCTGAGGGTTAGACAACCCTTCGACCCCCGTTGTTGTTGTTTGCATATCTTCAGGCGCTAGAGGAGCTGACAGTTCAATACCTCCTGCACCACATTGTACGCCCTCATGATTCCATCGATTCTGCAGGGTTAGCCAGTGAAACGGGCAGACTGGAGATGGCCTTGACAACTGGAATGTGAGTGGTGGGGGTAATGGTGGCCGGCTCCGTTCTACCTGCATGTCCCGCCATTTAGTTGCGATGGCTACGCGATTGAAGCGTATTATACGAATGGTGAGAGTTTAGTGAAAACGCGACGTGCTTTTCGACATCATTTCAACATACCGCGCAGCAGGCCTGTTCCCTTGGATAACGCAATTCGTTCGTGGATAAACAACCTTGAAGAAACTGGATCAACGACTAAAAAACGGGGTGGGAGTGCAAAAACCGTTCGAACCCCTCAAAACATCGCTGCTGTTCAACAGGCAATGCTCAGAAGTCCACACCGACCTGCCAAACAACATGCTCTACATCTTGAAATAAGTAACACTTCGGTGAGAACGATTCTTCGTCAAGATTTACATTTTCACCCATACAAAATATAGATTGTGCAATCTCTCAAACCAAGTGACTATCAGAAACGATTACACTTTTGTGAGGAAATGGCCAGAAGACTTTAAGAAAATGATGACCAAGTAAACCACTTGTGGATGAGCGATGAGGCGCATTTCCACCTCTCTGGTTTTGTTAATAAACAAAACTTCATATACTGGTAGGAGGAAAACCCTGGCGCACTTCATGAAACGCCTCTTCATGCTCAAAAAGTGACGGTTTGGTGCGCAATGTCGGCAACAGGAACCTAGACCCATGTTTCTTCGAGGATATAAGTGGAAGTGCTGTGACTGTTAACTCTGTCCGTTACGTTGCAATGATCCATAACTTTCTTACGCCAGAACTCGCCCGTTTTCCAGTGAATGAACACACAATGTTTCAACAAGATGGGGCAACGAGCCACACTGCAAGAATGCTGTGAATGCTTTGTATCCACGCGGCGTCATTTCCCGAAACGGGGATATCCCTTGGCCCCCTCGCTCTCCAGATTTCACAACCTGCGACTTTTTTTCTATGTGGTTACTTAAAAACAAGAGTTTTTCAGAACGATCCACCCAGAACTATCCCAGCCCTAAAACAACGAATTCCGGACGAAATTGAAGGAATACCAGTCAATATGCTGCAAAATATCATGGGAAACTTCCAGGCCCGGCTGCAGAAGCGCATAGATTCCAATGGAAGACATTTGACAGATGTTATATTGAAAAAATAATTTTTTCACTTATTGTACAGTAAATGGCTACCTTTGTACTTTATATTTATAACCATTAAACTAAAAAAATAAATTTTCTTAAAGAATTAATTACTTATTTAAATCTTCCCGTTTCACTGGCTAACCCTGTATATTCTCATGACAAAAAAATTGCTCTGACCGCTATGGGACTCAACTTCTGAGGTCATCAGTCCCCTAGAACTTAGAACTACTTAAACCTAACTAACCTAAGGACAACACACACAACCATGCCCGAGGCAGGATTCGAACCTGCGACCGTAGCGGTCTCGCGGTTCCAGACTGTAGCGCCTAGAACCGCACGGCCACTCCGGCCGGCTATTCTCATGAGAGCCATGGGATTTCGGCCAATACATGCAGCAATAACGCGGAGCGTTAAACCAAAGAATCGTCAGGCCATGTCATTTTGCTGTCGAATTCCGACGTTTCTCCTTCTTATACGAATCAAAACACGATCTTTTCACAAACAGGCAAAATTCAAATGGAACAAATTCGCTGCGTAAACTTCATTCATACATGACATTTTACATAGTGTTGTTTCTGCCCACTTCGGGCGGGCGCGCTGAAATACCGATCATGTATTGTATTGTATTGTATTGTATTTTAACCGGGGACCTAGAAACGACGGAGAGGCTCCGTCCCCGCCGCAGCCGCAGTAGTCCACAACCCCACGACGACTACCGCGGTCCACTTCACCCCTCCGCCACCCCACACCGAACCCAGGGTTATTGTGCGGTTTGGCCCCCGGTGGAGCCCTCAGGGAACGTCCAGCACCAGACGTGTGTAACCCCTATGTTTGCGTGGTAATGGTGGTGTACGCGTGCGTGGAGAACTTGTTTGCGCAGCAATTGCCGACATAGTGTAACTGAGGCGGAATAAGGAGAACCAGCCCGCATTCGCCGAGGCAGATGGAAAACCGCCTAAAAACCATCCACAGACTGGCCGTTTCGCCGGACCTCGACACAAATCCGCCGGGCGTTTGTTCTAGCTGCCATCGTAGTGTCGCATTTTTGATGGGCGGCGGTGTAGTTTCGATGTTTGTTACGTTACGAACTGCGGCACCACCAGGACTACAGCTACGCTCGAGACGCTGCAGAGAAGGAGAGGAGGCGGGGGCGCGCGCGGCGTTATCTGGGTAATTTGTTTGCACGGCGCGGCGCACGGCACGTGTTTGCAACGGCGTCGCTGTTTTATTGGCCTTAGGCCCGCGCCGGCCCGGCGGGCGAGCGCCTGTTTGCGAGGTCCTTGCTCTGCTTCCACCTGCTCGCCTCCGCTTCCGTGTAGCGACTCTGCGCGGGATCGGCCTCAGCCCGCCAGCCTCTCAACACCGAAGCCACGGAGGCGTGTGGAGCTATTAACCTCGTACGCTACGAACTCTTCCCTCTTTTTTTAAGAGTCATCACTCTTCTGACTGATTTGATGCAGCCCGCCACGAATTTCTCTCCAGCGCTGACCTCATATTACCATAGCACTGAATGCCCGATCTTTCTTTCCCTACAGTTTTTCGGAGAACCTCCTCATTCGTCATCTTATAAATTCAACTACACTACTGGCCATTAAAATTGATACACTAAGAAGAAATGAAGATGATAAACGGGTATTCGTTGGACAAGTATATTATACTAGAACTGCCATGTGATTACATTTTCATGCAATTTGGGTGCATAGATCCTGAGAAATCAGTACCCTGAACAACCACCTCTGGACGTTTTAACAAAAATGGCTCTGAGCACTATGGGACTGAACTTCTGAGGTCATCAGTCCCCTATAAGTTAGAACTAATTAAACCTAACTAACCTAAGGACATCACACACATCCATGCCCGAGGCAGGACTCGAACCTGCGACCGTAGTGGTCTAGCGGTTCCAGACTGTAGCGCCTAGAAACGCTCGACCACTCCGGCCGGCCCGTAATAACGACCGTGATACGCCTGGGCATTGAGTCAAACAGAGCTTGGATGGCGTGTACAGGTACAGCTGCCCATGTAGCTTCAACACGATACCGCGGTTCATCAAGAGTAGTGACTGGCGTATTGTGACGAGCCACTTGCTCGGCCACCATTGAACAGACTTTTCGTTGGTGAGAGATCTGGAGAATGTGCTGGCCAGGGCAGCAGTCGAACATTTTCTGTATCCAGAAAGGCCCGTACATGACCTGCAACATTCGGTCGTGCATTATCCTGCTGAAATGTAGGGTTTCGCAGGGATCGAATGAAGGGTAGAGCCACGGGTCGTAACACATCTGAAATGTAACGTCCACAGTTTAAAGTGCCGTCAATGCGAACAAGAGGTGACCGAGATGTGTAATCAATGGCACCCCATACCATTACGCCGGGTGATACGCCAGTATGGCGATGACGAATACACGCTTCGAATGTGCGTTCACCGCGATGTCCCCAAACACGGATGCGACCATCATGATGCTGTAAACAGAACCTTGATTCATCCGAAAACAATGACGTTTTGCCATTCGTGCACCCAAGTTCGTCGTTGAGTACACCATCGCAGGCGCTCCTGTCTGTGATGCAGCGTCAAGGGTAACCGCAGCCATGGTGTCCGAGCTGATAGTCCATGCTGCTGCAAACGTCGTCGAACTGTTCGTGCAGATGGTTGTTGTCTTGCTAACGTCCCCATCTGTTAACTCGGGGATCGAGACGTGGCTACACGAACCGTTACAGCCATGTGGATAAGATGCTTGGCATCTCGACTGCTAGTGATACGAGGCTGTTGGGATCCAGCACGGCGTTCCTGAACCCACCGAATCCAGATTCTGCTAACAGTCATTAGATCTCGACCAACGCGAGCAGCCATGTCGCGATACGATAAACCGCAATCGCGATAGGCTACAATCCGACCTTTATCGAAGTCGGAAACGTGATGGTACGCATTTCTCCTCCTTACACTAGGCATCACAACAACGTTTCACCAGGCAACGTCGGTCCACTGCTGTTTGTGTATGAGAAATCGGTTGGAAACTTTCCTCATGTCAGCACGTTGTAGGTGTTGCCACCGGCGCCAACCTTGTGTGAATGCTCTGAAAAGCTAATCATTTGCATATCACAGCATATTCTTCCTGTGGGTTAAATTTCGCGTCTGTAGCACGTCATCTTCGTGGTGTAGCAACTTTAATGGCAATTAGTGTAAATTTCACCATTCTTCTACAGCATCACATCTCAGACGCTTCGATTCTCTTCTGCTCCGGTTTTCCCACTGTCCATGATTCATTTCCTTGCGATGCTGCGCTCCAAACGTTCAGTTTCAGAAATTACTTCCTGAAATTAAGACCTATGTTTGACACTAGAAGGCTTCTCCTGGCCAGGAATGCCCTCTTTGCCTATGCTAGTCTTCTTTTACTGTCCTCCTTGCTCCATCCACCACGCGTTATTTTGCTTCCAAGGCAGCAGAATACCTTAACTTCGTTTGCTTCGTCATCTGATATTAAATTTCTCACTATTCTCATTTCTGCAATTTGGTCAGTTTACTCATCATCCATATTGCGTACTCAACATACAGTTCTTTCTATTCAATGGTCCAGTAATTATTCTTCACTTTCTCTGAGGACGGAAATGTCAACAGCGATTCTTATCATTGATATTCTTCCACCCCTATAGTTCAGTCCCACTCTTGAAGCTTTCCTTTACTCCTGTCATTGTTTTTGCACTGTATAGATTGAACATTATGAAAGAAAGCCATGATCTGTGACACAGACACTCTTTAATCCGAGCACATCGTTCTAATTCTTCCAGTATTATTGTTTTTCCTCTTGGATCTTGTACACATTGTATGTTACTTCTGTATATTTCCCGTCTTTATTTATAGCTTACATTTTTCTTAGGCTTTCGAATATATTGCTTCATTTTAAATTGTCGAGCGCTTTTTCCAGGTCGAACAACCTATGACTGTGTCTTAATTTTTCTTCTGTCTTGCTTCCCTTATCAAGCACAACGTCAGAACTGCCACTTTCGCGCCTTTACCTTCCATAAAGCCAAACTGCTCGTCATCTAACAGATTGTTAATTTTGTTTCCCACAAAAACAAACGAAGTAGTAACTTAGTATTTACTTCAGTTTGTACATGTTGCATGGTATTGGCTGAGGTCAGCTATGGCACCAATGAAGTTGCAAAATAACATTTTTTCGTATGAAAAGGATTTTCAGAGGCCGCTACCAGCCACATGTGTTGACAACTTAAGTTATTTAATGAAGCAACAAGTTTCCAGGTGTAAACCTGATATTCAGTCTACAAAGGGAATGTCAAATCATTTAACAGAAGAGCACGTACGTTTTAAAATTGTTTTGTAAAGTCTTGATATGTGCTGCGGTCTTCTTGGGGAGAAATGGAAAGATACCCTCTTCAGTCCCGAGTACACATTAATAGTACAAGTGGGCTAGGCTACTATTGTGTTAACTGCTTTGTATTAATGCTAGTTACCAATCACTGATCTTCAAACCAATTTTGAAACTATAGTGAAATTTTGTAAATCGTATCATGTATGATACCTCAGGACTTAAACAGGACAATTATACACACAACTTTGCCATTTCTTGTCACTTACATACATTAAAAATATGCCTCATATTTCCTGTACATTTCAATATAGGTCAAAACACCCACTTGCTACCAAAACTTTCAATACTTGTAAGTAAACAGTTCGAATTATTTAAACACAATTACTACAAAAAATTTTTGAAGTATTTTTTTTCTTTTCCTGATATTATAACATGGATCGGTATTAAGGTAAGATTACTTCGCTTAATTTAATTTTAATTTTTGTGGAATGTGTAAAGCAATTTCTGTCAGAAGTGAAGCAAAGAAGCAATTTGCACTGCTCACATCGCACGAAGGTAAGGCTTCAGCAACCTTCTACCCGGCATTTTGACCTGCTCTTCTGAACATGACAGTTAAACCTGGTAATCAAGCAAAAAAAACTATAACCACAATTCCACCGACATAAACAAAGTTGTCGTTGAGTCCCAAGGTACCATACATGCAACCCAAAAGCTTATACATTATAACTTCGTTGCAACAGCATATGGAAACACTTGTAATTAGAAAAACATGTGTCGTTACCTTGATTTTGCCGAGACATGCTGTGCAGTTGCAGAATTCAAAGTTTGCAATCTGTGCTGACACTTACTGGTGCTGGGCAGAAGATTGAACAAGTGAACTGTGCAAGTGCGACATGTATCGTACGTGATACCACAGGCCACAAGAGGAATTTTTGAAGGAATTTCCACATCGTATGGTGGTCTGCTGTACACACAAAAAATTTCAGTTATCACTCACTGTGCTCCTATGAAATGGCTGTCTTGCTGTGGTATCTTCAGTTACCTCCATTACTGTGGTGGATCCGCGGAACTGAACGCAGCACAAAAAGACAGTCAGTTCGTATGAACAAAGGGAATGATTATTTTAAGAAGTTACGTGAACAACAGACCAAGATACGAAGTGAATATCCCCTCATATTAGGTTACCTTCGTCTTTCTCCGCAAGACGACCCCAGCAAAAACCAAGACTGTACAAAACAACTTTATTATCTAGGTGTACGTTTGTTAAACGTTTTTTATTGCCATTGTGGACTGAAGGTGAGGTTTACTCCTCGAAATATGTTGCTTCGTTAAATAATTTAAGTAAGTCAACAAATTTTGTGACTGGTAGCGATCTCTGAAAAAGCTTTTCATATTTTTAAAACAGTCACTGTCGATTGATAGTCAACACGTTTTCATTGTAATATTTATTCCTGTAATCTGAGCAGTTAAACGGAGTGGATGGCGTCTTTAAACCAAGATATAATGAGATGAACAGCAAAAAAGTAAAAAATAGGTAATGGAATATAATCGAATGAAATTATGCGGTGCTGAGGGAATTAGTTTAAGACATGATACACTAAAAGTGGATGAGATTTGCTATTTGTGAACAGCAAAAAACATCTGACGATGGCCAAAATAGGCCAGATCTAAAATTCAGACAAACAATAGCAAGAAAAGCGTTTCTAAAAAAGGGGAATTTTGTAACATCGAACATAAATATGGGTCATACAGTCTTCTGGAGTGTAGGCTTCTACAAATGTGAGCTATGAACAGTTCACCTAGGAGTGGAAGATTTTGAGCAGTGTGCAGAAGAAGACTTGATAGATCGATTGAGTAACTAACGAGGACGTACCGAACAGAATTGGCGAAAAAACAATTTCATGGCACAACTTAACTAAATGAGGGGATACACCAAATTCCAAAACAACAAGGAATCGTCATGTTTTTAGTGGAGGGTGATGATGGAAGGAAGGCTTGACTACATTAATCAGATGCAAATGGAGATGCAGGTTGCAGTGGTTATGCGGATATGAAGAGACTTTCACAGGATAGATCAGCGTGGGGAACTGTATCAAACCAGTCTTCGGAGTGAAGATGACAAATATGTGTTATTTATACACCACTTAGTATGTTACATACTTCTGTGACACGCGAAAGAATTTATTGCTGGGTGTGCAAGTGAAGTATGTTCCGAAATACTGCCGCCGCTGTCCAGAAAGATTATGTTAGGTTAGTGTGCACCATTGTGTGTGATCTATTTATCAAACAATCTAAAAAGACATTTTTACTTACATGTAGCGGAAATGTGTCGTTTTCTTTTATAGCTTTAGATTCAGTTGTTTACATAGGCGGCACCCTACAAGCAAATTCATACAATTGCCCTTCTCAGGTAGTACTGAATGTTTGTTCCATTGTCGCTGAAACACACTGTATATTTATTGTATAGTGTGAATTCGCATTTTAATTATTTTCTTATCTGTTATCTATGGTTAATATGGAGAACTAATCCCTCATTTGTGCAGAAGAGTGTCTTTCATTGTCAAAATCATAGTTAATCCGCCAGGAAGTTTCATATCAGCTCACACTCCGCTGTAGAGTGAAAATTTCATTCTAGAAACATCCCCCAGGCTGTGGCTAAGTCATGTCTCCGCAATATCCTTTCTTCCAGGTGTGCTAGTTTTGCAAGGTTCGCCGGAGAACTTCTGTGAAGTTTGGAAGGTAGGAGACGAGGTACTGGTGGAATTAAAGCTGTGAGGAGGGGGCGTGAGTCGTGCTTGGGTAGCTCAGTTAGTAGAGCACTTGCCCGCGAAAGGCAAAGGTCCCGAGTTCGAGTCTCGGCCCGGCACACAGTTTTAATCCGCCAGGAAGTTTCAGATCAGCTCACACTCCGCTGTAGAGTGAAAATTTCATTCCACAGTTAGTCTAGCTTTTGATAATAAACGATGATCGTTAATTAAGCGAGCGAATTCGTTTTTAGACTGCATACGTCCTTCCTCTCCCAAACTATCGCTCCAATGGTCGTTACACGTCTCATTTCACTTGGAAATTTGGAGATGGAATCTGCTTAAAATTAATTAGAAAGAAACATTCTGAAATTTAACCATACAAAGTACTGTTGTAATGGCATTTTAAGCAACCTAGGTACCGTCTTTCACTGTCATCGTAACTCTTGCGTCATTTACAAGATGCACAGCCTATGAAGCAGCGTGAAAATTTACTTTTCTACAGGATTTGAAATAAACAGTTCAAGTGATGGTAGCCCCAGAGTGCGACATTCAAGGAACAGATAGCGCTTCTCGGCGATAATACGAGGAATGACCATCTCTGTTATCTCTCCTGTGACGTGCCGAGGTTAATTATCAGATAACTGGTGTGGACTGAAAAAGCAGCCGGATAGTTGCCTAAAGGTTGTGAAGAGCCTTCAGAAAACTAAGAAAGTCAAACCAACGGCTTTTGTGGGGCTCGAGGAATCAGTCTAATTAGATTCGTCCCACTTCTCGCAAAATACCACTCTACACTTATCGTTAGTCCAGCAGATGGGATTTTACCGATCTTCCTCAGAATATCAGTGAAATTAAACTACTTTCTAATTTCAAAATCCAGTTTATGGCCCACGTTGTACAATAGCTATCTCTTCCACATGCTTGTTTGCAGCTTACTCTACTGAACACCCTCTCTCTCCCCCTCTATGCCGAACAGGAGGCTGTTTTCTTAACAGTCACTGTCACTGACATTTCAGTCGTCTCCTGTGTCATTATTCCTTTTGCCTCTGATGATGTTAAACATGGTTTCCAAAGTGCTAAACTAGTTACTATCGTTGTTTTGTTAGTTACGTCTGTTATCAGCATTATTTATCATTTTTATTCATTCTTCTTATTTGTGACCCGCCCGGATAGCCGTACGTGTTAAAGCGCCGCTTTCGGGACGGGGAAGTGCGATGGTCCCGGATCGAATCCGCCCGGCGAGTTAATGAAGAGGATCGGTGTGCCGGCCAACCTGGATGTGATTTTTAGGCGGTCTCCCACATCCTGCTAGGTGAATACCAGGCTGATATCCAAGTCCCAACTCAGTTACACGTTTCGCAAACATTTACAAAACTTTCCTTCACTTGAATAACACGTAGACAGTACATATTCCATCCCATCCCGAGCGGGCGGGGGGGTGTGGGGGGAGGTGGTAACGGAGTGGCACGGAAGGAAGGCATCAGGTCACCCCTTAAACTAACCATGCCATATCCTCTAATAACCATGCTGACCCTATGCCGATGCGGGACAAAGGCACAAGTAAAAGAAAAGCTACAGTTATCATCATAGTAACATTTTAGCTGAACAACAAGTACGCAGAGAATTTGAGAATGTTCTTTTGACAGGCCTATATGTTGTTTCAGATTCGATGTAAGACAAGACCTGCAGGATCTAATCTGATAAAGTTAAATAAAACAAAAACTACATACAATTGTCTCAATTTTTCCTTATTTACGATCAAACATGAATTTATAAGGTGGTAGAGTGGAAATTTTCTTAGTATTTTATCGTATTTGTAATTCTAGAGAACATATGGCGTTGCCGTTAGAATACAAGAAACAGATAGAAGGGCCCAGCCGCGATAACGTGAAATATGACTGTGTTCCTTATCGATTCGTGACGTATCTGGGCTAATTATCGACTTGATGGACACCGACATGATGCGCTGACAGCAAATCTCTCACTTGATTGCTACTGTCACTGATGGAAAAGGTACTTGTCTCGCCATTTCTGACAGCCCAACAGGACATCACCTGTTTAAATATGGGATGCAGACGCTTTGGTGAGTGCGGTAATAGTTAATCTTCTCCTGACCACTTTCTGATCCCTCCTGCAATAATTGTCGGAACCATTCGAATAACAATGTTCAGATGATCTATCTCACTGTGGCTCATTTCAAGTCCGTAAACATTTCAGTCTTCTGACAAGCAAGAAACAAACATCTTCATTCCACTGAGGTTAGCATTGCTGGCGACAAAAATGTAAGCCCCGAGTCTGAATCTGCCTGATTGTTCCAGGATTTTCTGCAGAGGTACAGTTTGCAGCAGCTGAGAAATACTTGATACAAATAAGGTGCGAAACTGACAAGTAATCCGGCGAAATCGCTAAAGTGGTTGCACCTTAGAGACAAATGAAATTTACTTGCTTTTGGCCACACGTCCTTTGCTTTAATTGACTGAAGACCAGTCTCAACCAGAATTCACTGATCCAGTCGGGTATATCGATCACTTCATTCACTCCTTCATTTTCGTCCCTCTTACATTTCCCTTGGAGAGCTTCGTTTTATCAGACCCTACTTGAGTGACGGCATTAACTATGAATACGTGTCACATATCAACATTTTATTGCTGGTTGCAGAAAAAGTAGTATCACATAGTACCTAACAATGCGATTAACATATACAATGTAATGAATGAACAAAGATCGAATTACATCATCGTCTAGTGCGGATTATTTTGCAGACTTTATCAACCACCGCGCTAATCTCTATGTATACAAAGCAAAGTCTCGACTGACTGACTCTCTCACTCACTGATCCATTATCGCCCAGCTCAAACCGCTAAGGGGTAAGATAGAGAATGAAAAGTCTTCTTTGAAAATATGTCGCTATTAAGGAAATTTTGAAACTAGCCCTACGAAAATTGCTATTTGATTTTTCTGTCAGAGATATGGAAATATGTGGTTCAGTATCTTTGGAAATTTAATCCCCCTGGGGGTTAAATAGTAGGTGAAGGTTTTCTTGAAAATAAATGATTGCTAAAATATTATTAAAATATTTTTAAAGCTGCATCTGTGACAACTGTTATTTGACTTCTCGGTTACAAATAAAAAATACGTGTTTCAGTGTTTTCGAAAATTCAGTCCCTAAGGGGATGAAATAGGGGATGAAATTTTATTTGAAAAATTTCATTATGAAAGCATTTTTAAAGCCCAGTCCACGAAAATTTGAATTTGGTTTTCTCGGTTAGAAAAAAATGTGTTTTTCACAGTTTTAGAAGATTCAAGTCGTAAGTGGGTGAAATAGGGAATAAATATTTTTATGAAAATATTTCATTATGACAGCATTTTTAAAGCTACATCTTTGAAAATCGGTATTTGGCTTCTCGGTTGGAAATGATTAAAGAAGACGTGTTTCACTGTTTTTAGAAAATCAGGCCCTAAGGGAGATGAAATAGTACCAAACTCATTCACTGACTCTTCACCGCCCAGCCCAAACCGCTAAGGATAGAAACTTGAAATTTCGAAAGAGTGTTGATCTTGTACAGTAAGCAGCGTTTAAGAACGGATTGTTCGAAATTCCTCCCCTAAGCGGGTGAAATAAGGGATGAAAGACTTTTTGAAAATACGTCGCTATGGAGACGATTCTGAAGCTAGAACTATGAACATTGGTATTTGGTTTCTCAATCAGAAAAATACACGTTTTTCAGCATTCTTGGAAATTCTACTATTAGTAGGGTAAAACAGTGGGTGGAAGTTGTTTTGAAAATACATTATTAGTGAAGAACTACTAAAGCATCTTTAAAGCTACGTATTTCATTGAAAATTTGTATTTGACTTCTCTGTTAGAAATGAAAAATACATGTTTCACTATTTTTGGAAATTCAGCCCTTAATGGGGTTAAATAAGGGATGAAAATTTTTAGGAAGATATTTCGTTATATTAAAAAAATTAAGCTAAATCAATGAAAATTGGTGTTGGATATAAAGAAATATGCGTCAGAGGATCCAAGTTTTTACGGAAATATCACCACAAGAACTCAAGGCATGTTTAACAAAAAGTTTGGATTCCAGTTAACAGAATCGCTTTTTGGTCAGAAGCACATTCGGAAAAGACCATGCTTATATGGCATTAATTAGCATGAAAAGATTAGAAGGTGTTGCAATTAGTGAAAAACATAAACATCGATTAAAGGAAACCGAAAACATCTATGCTGACCATACAGTCTACGCGTAGGCACTAAGCTAGTTATTTAATACACGGGATTCGTCTACTGAAAATTCCCATATGTGAAATACTCATTTTTTTTGTTCAGCTCTTTAGCATCCTCATTTCGACGTTATCATTTAAGGCATGGTGGTAGAAGAGTTCGGTGGGTAACTGGACTGTCAAGGAAATTCAAGAAATGAAAAGCTATAGTGTATACTGACACATTGCACATCAGTGTAAGAGGCACCAACACAACGGGTTAACTCAGTGAGCAGTTTAGTAATGACTCATAATCATAAATAAAAATTTATTATGCAAAGCCCTCGAAGAAAGTTATGACTTTACCACAAGTTTGCGTGATTCTGTGTGACTAAACTCACATTTTAAGAAAGTATTAGGATTGCATAAGTTGCATTGAGACGTGTCTATTCTTGGGGCTGTACAGAAATTGCCCCTCCAGTAATCGAAGCGGTATATGGCCGACGTAACAAAAGCATGTTACACCACATAGGACGGACATTAGAGAACTTTAATGTCCGTTCTGAGTGGTGCAACTTGCTGTTGTTAAGTCAGCCATATACCGCTTTGATTATTTCAGGGGCAGTTTCTGCACGTGGGCTATCGCCTGTATTGGTCGTACCTATAGCACGGATTGTTTGAAAATGGACACAGGTGTCCGAAACTACTCACCATCAAGAGATAAAAAACTGATACTTCTCAGTACAACTGATGACGAATCTACAACCGTTTATTTCAATTACAAGACACGTTGTGGATCTAATTTTCACCTGCATCATGCTGCAAGTTCGTAAAGTATTACAATGTTTAACAAAACACATCTGCTATTTTCACTGCCAAAAGATCATAACAATGCTGTCATTATCATTCACACAGCTTCTATGACTCGTATACTAGTGTTATATTTGCCGTTACATCATCCAGCCTTTCGGTGTTACCTTCATTTTAATTAACTGGAATTGCTGTGTTATATTGTTTAACCTTGGAATGAGTGGAAACAAGGCACAAAGTACTAATGTTCCGCAATGTGATTGTGAGGCCCATGTATGGTTAAAAATATCCCATGCAAAACATAATTATGAATAAGAAAATGTAAGGCGACCACACTGAAAAACAAGTGAATTTTTGATCGAAATATTAGCAACTTTCACTGCATGAGCGTCTTACTTTGCCCTCGTATGTAGAGTTAGGGCACTACGGATAGTATTGCGATTCCTTAGTTGTGGTATATTAAGGAATATCCACAGCCAGGCAACATCAGGGTAGTACAAGGTGAGAGTTTAACATGTTTAAACAGTTTTCTATCAAAGATACTGTTATATCGCTGACTGTTATTAATCCTGATTTACTGACTTATGAAGTATGTCTTGCCTCCATGAGGGATGTTTCTGTCGACAGTGAAGTAAACACCACGTTTCACTTACCGTGACGACCCCTGTTTCCGTGAGAGTGGAGTAGAGCTGTGCTCGGTGCACCTCTCAGACGACCAAAAAACATCATAAGAAACACTAACTCAATGTATTTTACTTAATTTCTCGACATCTCTATCAAAGAGTTAAATAACTGAATTTGTCTCATACGAATCCGCTATTCTTGCACAAAATAGCATAGATCGGCAAAAATTTATTGCCTGTTTGTCGGTGGCTAGTAAAGACCAACATTGGTTTCTGCTGCTATTTCGCGCAGTGTTGCGTGTCTGTTAGCACTGACAACACTAAACAAACACCGCTGCTCTCGGTCGTTGAGCGAAGGACTTCAGCCACTGCTTTGTCTGTGGTGAAAGGTAATATCTGAAATATGGTATTCTCGACACACTCGGAATATTGAATTCCGTAATGATTTCCGAAATGGAATGTCCCATGCGTCTAGCTTCAACTACCATTCGGCGCTGAAGGTCTGTTAATTTGCATCGTGCGGCTATAATCACTTCGGAAACAGTTTCATATGAATCACCTGAGTACAAATGACTGCTCCGCCAATAGAACGATCTTTTATACCGTGTGGACGCAATAAACCGACCATCTGTATATGCGTATATTGCTATACCATGACTTCTGTCCCCTCAGTGTGAATATACACACATTGATAGGGTTCATATCTGGAGAACACCCTGGTCACTCTAGTCGAGCGATGTCGTTATCCAGAAGGTAGTCAGTCACAAGAAGTGCACGATGAGGGCGCGAATTGTTGTCCATGAAGACGAATGCCTCGCCAATATGCTGCCGATATAGTTGCACTGTCGGTCGGAGGATGGCATTCACGTATCGTACAGCCTTTACGGCGCCTTCCATGACCGCCAGCGGCGTACGTCTGCCCCACATTAATGCCACCCCAAAACAGCAGGGAACCTCCAAATTCTTGCACTCACTGGACTGTGTGTCTAAGGCGTTCAGCCTGACTGGGTTGCCTCCAAACATGTCTCCGACGAAGCGAACGTGATGCCAATCGTGAGCAGTCCGTTCGGCATGTTGTTGGGCCCATTTGTACCGCGCTGCACTCTGTAGTGGTTGCAAAGATGGACCTCGCCATGAACGTCGGGAGTGAATTTGCGTATCATGCAGCCTATTACGCACAGTTTGAGTCGTATCACGACGTCCTGTGGTTGCACGAAAAGCTTTATTCAACACGGTGGCGTTGCTGTCAGGGTTCCTCCGAGCCATAATCCGTAGACAGCGGTCATCCACTGCAGTAGCAGCTCTTGTGCGGCCTGAGCGAGGCATGTCATCGACAGTTCCTGTCTCTCTGTATCTCCTCCATGTCCGAACAACATCGCTTTGGTTCACTCCGAGATGCCTGGACCTTTCCCTTGTTGAGAGCCCTTCCTGCACAAGGTAACAATGCGGGCGCGATCTAACCGCGGTATTGACTACAGAAAACACGAGCCGTGTACCTCCTTCCTGGTGGAATGACTGGAACTGATCGGCTGTCGGACCCCCTCCGTCTAATAGGAGCTGCTCATGCGTGGTTGCTTACATCTTTGGGCGGGCGTAGTAACATCTCTGAACAGTCAATGGAACTGTGTCTGTGATACAATATCCACAGCCAACGTCTATCTTCAGGAGTTCTGAGAACCAGGGTGATGCAAAACTTTTTTTGATGTTGTACCATTCCACCTATATTAAACATGTAGTGTATTTCATTTTGTCCACCACTGCCTGTGATTATTCCTTTCCAACAACGTTTCTTTCCCTTAGTAACTGTTTCTTTCCCTTAGCAACTGTCATGCGGTGTACTTCACAGACACGATGTTTGAAACTGTACACTGACTCAGCAAATGTCACGAGATAGTCTCGTAACGTCGTGTGGGCCTCTTCAAAATGGTTCAAATGGCTCTGAGTACTATGGGACTTAACATCTGAGGCCATCAGTCCCCTAGAACTTAGAACTACTTAAACCTAAGTAACCTAAGGACATCACACACATCCATGCCCGAGGCAGGATTCGAACCTGCGTCCGAAGCGGTTGCGCGGCTCCAGACTAAAGCGCGTAGAACCGCTCGGCCACAGCGGCCGCCCTCTTCTGGCCCTGCGGACTGCAGTGAGACGCCTTAGAAGAGAGTGTACGAGTCCCTAGTACTCCTCGGGGAGTAGCTGACACCAAATCGTTTACAGAGTAGCATCCAATATTGGCCCGTTCGTGAGTGCAGGATTCATGGCACGGAGCCTGCGTTCCATGACGTATACTCGATGGGCTTCAAATCCGGGCTCTGGGTTGACCATCCCACCTGGAACCATAACAGAGACACCACCGCCTTTGACCACGCCTTCTTGGCGGGCGGTATCGATCGATTCATGTGGTCTGCCCCGGACACGGTGCCCCCTGTTGGCATGGTGCAATTGAAACCGAGACTCGTCCGACCATATCACGTTACGCTATTGCTCCAGTGTCCAATCCTGGTGAGTGACGACAAATGCAACCAGTGCGCAGCGCCGGTTCCCATATCCCATGGAACCCATTTTCCTACAGATTGTCCCCTGGGAAACGTGTCTAGCATCTCCTTTGTTGAATTGAGCCCTAATTTGTTGCACTGTTGCTGTTCTGTCACTGCTGATTATCCGTCTCAGATATCTTCGGTCACGGTCATCAAGGGTGGCTGGACGGCCTATAGTTCGTCTATTGTGGACTGTGACACCCTTATTTAACTAACCACGGTAGAGCCTGGACACGGTTGAACGCTTGAAGCCGAATTCCAGCACCACTACCGAAATCGGAATTTCCATCCATCGGTTACCGACCACGGTACGCTGTTCGAACGGCGTCAACTCACCACGACATTGTTACACAAATTACTTGCACAACAATTTCTGAGGTTTTCTATACAACTGCAGCTGGCACAGAGGATGTGTCCCGCGTACGAACACACCTGCGCCATGTGCGCCACTATCAGATGACATTTGCTAAGTCAGTGTACTTTACACAGTACATAAATTAAGCATAAGAAAATACTCGTATGTTCAGTTTCTACTATTACTGGATGGCTCGATACTGTCACGGTTACGGCATCACGCAGAATTAGCACAGTTCTGCAGTGGGTGATGCGTAAGGAAGGTTGTACGCCAGAGACAAGAACTGCGGAGCAGCGAGGCAGCAAGGCAAGCCCTGGGAGCTGGCGCCAGCTGACGGCACGGTCCGCTGGCGCCAGTAAAAAGGCGGCGCGGTGCGCCAGTTCCCACAGGCGCGCCCATTAATTACTCGCTCCCCTCTATCGGCGTATCGCCTCTCCGCGCTGTGCGTGTCGGCACGCCTCATTTACAAAATTCTTCCCCGCTTCGCGGAGGTAACGTCCCCTGCGCTACGGGCACGGTTTGCAAAGAAGCGAAAGGACCGGTCCAAGCGAGAGAACTAACAGCGAGCGCGCACAGAACGCACGTGTAGTACAATGGACTCGTCTAGATGAAAGTTCTTAATGCGCACTGGTAAATCGATAAACCAACAACACTGCGAGCTACTTCAGTTGTGTTTATGAATAATCATTTAGATCCTGTTTAGTGCTTTGAAATACACTGTAGAATATTCACCCTGCTCCTGTCTAAGAAATATGAATGCACGAACTCCCCAGCGCTCGAACAAATGTAAGGCAAATTTCAAGACAGGCTTCAGTCGTAAGTGTTCTTCCCAGTTCACTTCTTTGTCGTCCATTAACATCCAAAAAAAGATTTCTAGCCACTCCTACACTACCAATGCATTGACAGCCAGCTTTTTTATACTTTAACGACGTCTTTCGGCTAAACAGCAATAGTAAAGGATGACTGGGAAAAATGGACAGTACAAAGACTTTTAGTACACTGTAGTTGGTATGACAGCAGATTTCGTCCATCACTTGTAAAGCACGGTTTTACCAAGACGGCCGCACGGAGTGGACGAGCGATTCTAGGCGCTTCAGTCTGGAACCGCGCGACCGCTACGGTCGCAGGTTCGAATCCTGCCTCGGACATGGATGTGTGTGTCGCCCTTAGGTTAATTAGGTTTAAGTAGCTCTAAGTTCTAGGGGACTGATGACCTCAGATGTTAAGTCCCATAGTCCTCAGAGCCATTTGAACCATTTTTTACCAAGACGCCAGTGATCAGAAGCAATGGTTGGACAAAAGCGTGGAAAGACCGCGAGAAATTTATGGTGGAAAATAAACGTAGAAGCTAGCCAAACCTGCTGGCGGCGCTGTTGGTACGAACGGCAACTGTGGAATGCCCTCAATACGTTCCAAGTGTCAGACGTGGTCAGAACAGTGTTCTGTGTAGTTGTGACTGCATTATGTCGGATCTAAGTGAATTAGAAAGTGGGAAAATTGTTGGTGCTCGTGAGGCAGGTGGTTCCGTAACCAAGGTAATCGAAGTGTTTAGCATTTTAAGAGGCACCGTAAATACACTACTGGCCATTAACATTGCTACACCACGAAGATGACGTGCTACAGACGAGAAATTTAACAGACAGGAAGAAGATGCTGTGATATGCAAATGATTAGCTTTTCAGAGTATTCACACAAGGTTGGCGCCGGTGGCGACACCTACAACGTGCTGAAATGAGGAAAGTTTCCAACCGATTTCTCATACACAAACAGCAGTTGACGGTCGTTTCCTGGTGAAACGTTGTTGTGATGCCTCGTATAAGGAGGACAAATGTGTACCATAACGTCTCCGACTTTCATAAAGGTCGAATTGTAGCCTATCGCGATTGCAGTTTATCGTATCGCGACATTGCTGCTCGCGTTGCTCGAGATCGAATGACTGTTAGCAGAATATGGAATCGGTGGGTTCAGGAGGGTAATACGGAACGCCGTGCAGGATTCCAACGGCCTCGTATCACTAGCAGTCGAGATGACAACAACCATCTGCATGAACAGTTCTACGACGTTTGCAGCAGCATGGACTATCAGCTCCGAGAGCATGTTTGTGGTTACCCTTGACGCTGCATCACAGACAGGAGTGCCTGCGATGGTGTACTCTACGACGAACCTGGGTGGACGAATGGCAAAACGTCATTTTTTCGGATGAATCCAGGTTCTGTTTACATCATCATGATGGTCGCATCCGTGTTTGGCGACATCGCGGTGAACGCAAATTGGAAGCGTGTATTCGTCATCGCTATACTGGCGTATCACCTGACGTGATGTTCTGGGGTGCCATTGGTTCCACGTCTCGGTCACCTCTTGTTCGCATTGACGGCAGTTTGAACAGTGGACGTTACATTTCAGATGTGTTACGACCCTTGGCTCTACCCTTCATTCGATCGCTGCGAAACCGTACATTTCAGCAGGATAACTCACGACCGATTGTTGTAGGTCCTGTACGGGCCTTTCTGGATACAGAAAATGTTCGACTGCTGTCCTGGCCAACACATTCTCCAGATCTCTCACCAATTGAAAACGTCTGGTCACTGGTGGCCGAGCATCTGGCTCGTCACAATACGCCAGTCACCACTCTTGATGAACTGTGGTATCGTGTTGAAGCTGCATGGGCAGCTGTACCTGTACACGCCATCCAAGCTCTGTTTGACTCAATGCCCAGGCGTATCAAGGCCGTTATTACGGTCAGAGGTGGTTGTTCTGGGTACTGATTTCTCATGATCTATGCACCCAAATTGCGTGAAAATGTTATCACATGTCAGTTCTAGTATAATATATTTGTCCAATGAATACCCGTTTATCATCTGCGTTTCTTCTTGGTGTAGCAGTTTTAATGGCCAGTAGTGTAAGATTTTAACTGCGTACAGGCAAAGTGGAAAAACATTATTCGCTAACTCACAACTCGGAGTAAAGTGTGTGTCGAGTGATAACGAAGGATGGCCATTGAACAGTATTGTGATGAAAAATGAGAGGACGACAACTGCAAAAGTCAGTGCAGAACTGAGTGTCGCAGTCGCGATCTCTGTCAGCATCAAAGCAACACTAACGTACCTCCATAAGCAAGGCATTTCGGGGGGTGCTGGAATTCCAAAATCACACGTCAGTGATACAGTTGCTCGTAACAGATGAATGTGATGTCGAAGACACAAAATCTGGACTGTGGTGCAACAGAAGAAAGTAATGTAGTCGGATGACTCTTATTTCACACTGTTTCCAACTTCTGGCCGAGTTTACGTCCTAAGAGTGAAACGCGACGAGAGATGGATGGCGATTTGGGCATCCAGGATGCATGGGATAACCACGGGAGTGCTACTGCCGTCAAACGAAATCGCACCCCAGATAATAACTGCATGAGCAAATGGCGTTCGTGGAGCTACAACGGCATGCTCCGTTCACTGCCACCACCTATCATCCTCGTGTGAATGGTCTGAAGATGGTCACATTCTCACTGAAACCGGTTGCCATTACAAATAAATATTTTCCTGCGGTCAGGCCTGTTTCTAAACCATTTTAAGGTACATAACTACGCTGACTTCGTTACAGTAAGCAAAAGACTTATGACATTGTTGATTAGGAGACCCAAAGGGACTGCTCAGTCGCCTAACTGGTAAGGCCTTTCTTCCTCAAGCACACTGTCAAGTTTCCTTCCTGAAGTGTGAATGTTGTGTCTTCAGTTTTTCGGTCCGCGAAAGATGATTGCCATGAGCGCGTGTGGAGTTGGAGTATGACTTTTGTATTATTGAGGACGATGAGACAGAAGTAAGAGGGCAGAGGGCCCCATGGTCACTCTGCAACGTTGCATTATTGCAAAGGATTATGTGACTATTTTGGGTACGCGGGTCCATCCCGTGGTACAGTATTTGTTACCCAGTGGTGTTACTGTGTTCCAAGACGAGAGGGCCCCTGTTCGTTCAGCTCACACCGTCCAGGACTGGTTTCGTGAACACGCATCTCCCCTGACCACCACAGTTACCAGATCTCAAAACTACTGAGCCTCTGTGGTTTACTTCGGAGAGAAGGGTGCGGGATTACTATCCTCCACCATCATCGTTACCTGATCTTGCCACCATTTTGTGGGATAAATGTTATGATTTCCTTGAAAAACATGCAGGCCCCGTATGTACCCATTCCGAGACGGCTAGAAGCTCTTTTGAATGCCGTTTTTCCTACGCCGTATTAGGCATGGTAATGTGTTGTGTTTTTGCTGTTCCAATATTCTGTCCGCCCCTGCATTGTCGTCGTCGCAGATGTATAGGGGTTGAAAAGTACTCGTAGCTACTATTGATGTAAATGGAGGTCCCGCTAAGCGACAAATTATTGTAGAGGCTAATGCGTGTAGAGATTGTCATTTTGATTTTTCTGTGCTAGTGAACACTATTTTTACTGGAAGGACATTGATGACCGAAACACATGTAGGTGGTTCACATGCAGACAGTGAAGGTTTGGAGCCATTTGCTGACTTCACTCCGATCTAGTTAAAATCAGAGAATGACTTCCTGTTTCATTTGCAGCCACTTTAAATAATATCTCTGGATTCTGTGACTTAGTGATCCTGGGAATCTGAAATATTAAATTAAGATTTAGATGGAGGAAAGAACTATTTATACCTTTGGGAGTCACAAATTTGATGGCGCGCATAAAACACTCCTAAAGCCCCCTATAAACTCCTGATATTGTAGAAAATACTTAGTACATAAGGTGAACAGACATCCCTGTCTGTAAACATAATGTGTCCAAGCTATGTGGAAAAAAACTGAGAACAGTGTGAACTACTGTACCGCGTCTGCTGTGTTAAAGAGTGACAATAATTTGTTGTGACTCAGCTATTTTTTGCACATGTAGTCAGCCAGTTACTACTGTAGTACCAATATCAAGGTGCAAACGATACACACAACCTTAAAACGTCGTTTTGCACACAGTTGACGCCGATAGTCTGCCAAAGAAAGGAGAAGATTAGAGTTTAATGTCCCGCCACCGACAAAATCATTAAAGTCGTAACTCAGAGTGATACCAGGGAAGGATGAGTAATGAATTCATTCGCGTCCTTTCCAAATGAACAGTACAGGCATTTATCATTAGCTATTTTAAGAACTTAACGGAAAATCAGATTTTTGAGGCTCGACATTTATTTCGCTCCCCTGAATTCAGAAATACACTGTTAACATCGTGTCAGGTTGGTACGGATCATATAAAAGTATAAATAAGTTGCTCAGTGAGCTCAAAGGGAAATTTTTGAAAGATATAATTTGCTTTCGGGAAATCCTACTTGGTAAATTGAGTTTTCTGGTGAGCCACAAGCAGGACTTCGTTACAGGACACAGGTCGAGTATAATGAATGTGATTCTGGAGAACTGGCTGTCACTGATGCAGCAACTTGAGATACAGTAAGGTGAAATACAACCAGAATTCCCACGAGCATCGTTAATTCAAGCCACAAGTGGCTGGGTAACCCTGATGAAAACGCCTGTCAAGATGTCAATTACATTATAACGCAGTTTATGACCGTTGCATCCACTTGATGTGCTAATCTGTGGGAAAGGTTCGTTCTTGTGCATGTCTACCTGCACATCAAAGTTTCAACTTCAATGGTTTGTAAAGGAACGTTCTGAGGGGGAAAGCAGAACTTTAATGTGAATCGCGAGCATGAGAGCAACTTTTAATAAATAAATTTTATCCCATGAAAGGTAATTAGGGTGTCCGCAAGATTAATGATGAGTAAAATTTTGTGGCAGTCAATAGCTGTCACCTTCTCATTCTGATGCCTGTAAAGAAAATTTTATTGTCATTTAATTCTGCGTTTGACATTTGGCTTTAGTGTTGAAAGCCGTTCATTAAAAGGCCACCTTTCAAGTTAATCATTTTTATCCGAGTCGTGAGTGGCTAAATTATTGCGTTTCTTTACCTGGGTTCTCGTGTGCTAAGCGCAGTACAGTCTTCGGCTGGTAAAGCGAAAGTATATCTTTAGTCGATACTTTGGAAATGTCGTTGGTTTACCGACCAGGTATCCATGTGGCACAGTTCGGTCGAAGCGTGAGCCACTGAACGTTAGACTAAGGCATTTTGCTTTCTATATTGTCAAAAGTTTTTTATTCCAGTCTGTGATCACAATATCAATTCTTTTGGCGATGACCGGTTTCAGTCAGTAATGACCATCCTCAGATCTTTTCTACACCATGTTCTAAAGTGATAAGGCCGTAATGGCGTCGTCATAACATATAAATATACTCAGCACAGCATCGCCACATAGATCTAAAATAAGGTGTAGAATAGGCCACATCGTGTGGACCTTGACGCCTACGTGCAGTTTCGCCGTCGTTCAAACACTTTCCAAGGATGCTCACGGTCGTACCACGTGAGCTGGCTACCAGTTTCGCCGTTTCCGAGATGCTCGTTCCTAGGTGTCTGGGGCTGGGTTGCTTTGGGGAAGGAGACCAGACAGCGAGGTCATCGGTCTCATCGGATTAGGAAAAGACGGTGAAGGAAGTCGGCCGTGCCCTTTCAAAGGAACCATCCCGGCATTTGCCTGGAGCGATTTAGGGAAATCACGGAAAACCTAAATCAGGATGGCCGGACGCGGGATTGAACCTTCGTCCTCCCGAATACGAGTCCAGTGTCTAACCACAGCGCCACCTCACTCGGTAGGTGTCTGGGCAGAGCTTCACAAAAGGAGCAAGACAATAATGCGATGGTCCACCTCTGGCCCCTATGCAACCACTTATTTGACTTTTCATTGATTGATAGAGTTGCTGGATGCCGTCCTTATGGATATAGTTTCAAATTCTGTCCAATTGGCGAGTTGGATTGTCAATATCTCCGAGATGGTTGCAGGGTCCTGCCCATAATGCTCCAAACGTTCTCAACTGGGGAGAGATCCTGCGACGTTGCTGGCCAAGGAAGGGCTTGGCAAGCACGAAGACAAGCAGTAGAAACTCTCACCGTGTTCGGGCGGGCATTATCTTGCTAAAATGTGCGCTCAGGACAGCTTGTCATGAAGGGCAACAAAACGGGGCGTAGAATATGGTCGATGTACCGCTGTGGTGTAAATGTGCCGCGGATGACAACAAAAGGGGTCCTGCTATGAGATCACTCCTACTTGTTGGGATTATAGCCGGAGACAATCAGGTTGGTATACCACCACTGTCTGGCGCGTCTACAGACACGTCTTCGCTAGTCATTGAGGCTGAGTTCGAAGTGGGACTCATCAATGAAGACTATTCTATCCCAGTCAATGCGATTCCAGGCTGAAGACGTGGTAGAGACGCCCCAGACAGCGATGGGATACCAGTCCGATTGTCTCCCGCTATACAGCCCCACAACCAGAAGTGATGGTCTGGGGAGTCATTTCATAGCAAGCCCCCTTGGGTTGTCATTCGTGTAACTACTACAGCACAGCGATATGCCCATTATATCATGCGCCCGGATTTGTTGCTTTGTTGCCCTTCATGGCAAGCAATTCCGTGCTTACTTTTCAGCAAGATAATGCCTGCTCGCACGAGGCGAGAGTTTTACTGCTTGTTTTCGTGCTTGCCAAACCCTACCTTGGTCAGAAATCTCGTTGGATTTGTTCCCAATTGAGAACGTTTGGAGCATTATGGGGAGGGCCTCGAACCATTTCGAGGTCATGACAATCTAACGCTATTCCTCAGGATCACATCCAACAACTTATCACTCAATGTCAAGCCAAGTAACTCCTTGCATAGGGGCCAGAGGTGGACCAACACGTTACTGACTTGCTTAATTTATGAGGCTCTTGCTCTTGAATAAATCATCTAATTTTTCTGAAAAAATCTACAGATTTCCGTCCCATTTGGACAATTCGTTTTCGCACCTGCAACGCCAACAGAAGGTTGACAATTGTCATAATTATTTCTCACATAAGCGTATATTCCAGTCTCTGTCTTCTATAGCTTGTTTACCTATGCAGCAGCTTGTAGAAACATGGAAGTTACTCCTTTGTCTCTTGACACATGGTCTACTATCCTCTTCCTTCTTCTAGCCAGTGTTTTACACATATGTCATTCCTCACCGATGCCGCGGAGACCCCCGTATTTTCTATTTTGTGAGTCCATTTGATTTTCCAGAAACATGCTGCAACTCCACAGATCTAAGCTTTGCTTCTCTTCTTTTCTACTACACTGCAAAGTACATTCTCAGAACTTTTCGTTGCTTCCGCTAATCTGCTTCTTATGTCCTTAGTTCGTCCATCGTTCGTTACAGAATTCTTTCAATTCGTCTACTACACAATATCCAGTTTTATTAAGTTCGTCGCTGATCTCATTTTTGCTATTTGTGGGTACTTTCGTCTTTCTCCGAAAGTAGGCTTTCTCTCCGAATTTCGCTGATGAAATATTCTCGGATTATCAGCCGACTGGTGGCGTTATCTCGTTGCACCGTTTCGACGAATGGCCTACTCTTCGTCTTCGGCACGACTCGGTTGATAGCTCGAGAAGATTTCATCAATTTCAACTTTCTTTCGTTTATTGTCAAACCATATTCTGTGCTAGTAGATTGTTCAATCTTGTCATCTCTTCCCGGTATCATCAGCGTTACTTATAATAGATATCCTCTTAGCTTGAATTTTAAATTCATTTCTGAACTTTTATGCTATTTTCTTCTTTGACGTTTCTGTGTACAGGCTGAACTGTAGAAATTCTGCGTCCTTGCTGTACGCACGTTTTAATCCGATTGCTTCTCTCTTGATCTTCCACTATAATTGTTATCCAATTATTTACTGCATTTAACAGCTGTCATTGGCGTATCGCAACATATTTAAACTTAGGATCTATCACAGGACATCGGTGGACTGTCGTAGGCGAGAGCGATACGTCGATGTATTTCTTGTGATAGTTGGAAAATTACTAGGTGGGTCAAGGATTGATTCGTCTTGTTGTTGTCCGTGAATAACCGTGTCTGACGTAGTTCTAAAAGATAATGAACAATTCTTTGACAACCAGTGTTAGAACTTCTTTTTATTGCTTTTTTCACTTGACGAGCTAAGATGTACTCAGTCTTATTATCAAATGTTGCATGGCCCATTACGCCAGATACCCAAAAATTTTATGAGATTGAATATACTGATGCTAGTCATGTGAATAAACACATTAAGTCTTAAACGTGGATGTGGAATGACTGTCCTTAATCTTCCTGAAACAGACGGATACCTGACCGAAAATAAAGGCGCCCTGCGTAATGAGCCCAGTGTTTAGAAGAAGCCTAAGGACTTACTGTTACAGTTGTTGGGCAGTCCGTTGTACACTATCCGATCAAAAGTATCCGGACACCAATCCGTGGAGATTAATATTGGGTATGTCCACCCTTCGACTTTATGACGGCTTGAACTCTGCTGATACACTTTCAGTGAGATGTTTGATTTTCTGTGGAGGAACAAAAGCCCATTCTTCCTCAAGAGCCTAAACTAGAGATGGTGATAATGTTGAACACTGGGGTCTGGAGTGAAGTCAACTTTATGACTCACCCCAAAGTTGTTTCACTCCTCACCCCATTCCAAGGATCCAAAGAACTACAATCCAGAGAAATGGTGTTAGGGATGGGCCTCCTACATATTTTTATTTTCTTCAGTATTGTGGTGGACTGGTAGCGGCGGAACTCTTAGCAGGTCAGTCCATTGCAGGAATGTTATTGTTCAAACCCACTGCCTCACAGATGCTGCCTTATGACAGGGTACACTGTACACAGTACGCAGAGTTGTAAAATGTGTTCGTATTCTTCTGCATTTAGCGTAAGCAGAATAAGGGGAGCGCACCCTAACCATGAAATACACACCCATACCCTAACACGATCAACTCCATACTTCGCTGTTGGCACCACAGGTGATGACAGGTAACTTTCTCCAGGCGTTCACCAAACCCAAACCCTTCCGTCATATTTCCACAGAACATAGCCTGGTTCATCACTCCAAATCACTTCTTTCATCTACTGTCCAGTGCGTCGCTCTTTACACCAACTCAGGCGTCACTTAGCACTGATAGTAGCAATTTATGGCTTTTGAGGTGCTGCTCGACCATTGCGTCCTCTTCTTCATCACTCCCTTCTCACAGTTATCTTGCTAGCTGGGCTGATGGTAGCACTTTGGAACTCGAGAGTGATTCCTTCCGCTGATTTCATGCGATTTCTTACAGCCGGCTGCCACAACGGTTGACGGTCTCTGCCTGTCACTACATGAGATTTGAGGGTTTTTGGTTTACCTGTGGTTATTCCTTCACTTTTGCACTTCACAATTATATCCCAACAGCCGACTTGGCCAGCTTTGAAAGAGGTGAAATGACCCTAATGGATATGAAACTTCCTGGCAGATTAAAACTGTGTGCCCGACCGAGACTCGAACTCGGGACCTTTGCCTTTCGCGGGCAAGTGCTCTACCATCTGAGCTACCTTCCAAACTTTACAGAAGTTTGGAAGGTAGGAGACGAGATACTGGCAGAAGTAAAGCTGTGAGGACCGGGCGTGAGTCGTGCATCGGTAGCTCAGATGGTAGAGCACTTGCCCGCGAAAGGCAAAGGTCCCGAGTTCGAGTCTCGGTCGGGCACACAGTTTTAATCTGCCAGGAAGTTTCGTATCAGCGCACACTCCGCTGCAGAGTGAAATTCTCATTCCTAATGGATATGTTACTCAGGCGACATCCATGACTAGTTCATGCTCAAAATCATTGATGACTCCTTACAGACCCATTCTGCTTTCTGCTTTGGGTGTAAATATAGATGAGAACCTTAACTGGAAAATTCATATTTGGGATCTCCTAAAGCGACTAGGTTCAGCAACTTTTGCGATCAGAATAATTGCCAATTTTGAGGATATAGAAATCAGTAAGCCAATATACTTTGCATACTTTCACTCTCTGATGTCATACGGAATAATATTTTGGGGTAAATCAACATTTAGACAAAAAATATTCACTGCTCAAAAGGAAATGATTAGAATAATGTGTGGAGTTCATAGTCGCACATCTTGTAGGTATCTTTTTAAAAGATTAGGAATTCTTACAACAGCCTCACAATACATCCACTCACTAATGAAATTTGTTCTCAACAACATGGACCAGTTTAAAAACAACAGTGACATTCATGATTATAATATCAGAAAAAAGAAAGGCTTACACTATCCTTTGCTCAACCTATCGTTGGCACAGAAAGGGGTAAAATACGCTGCCATAAAAATTTTCGACAAATTACCAGAAGAAATAAGGCGTCTGACAGACAACAGTAATAGCTTAAAAATAAATTGAAATCATATCTCCTTGACAACTCCTTCTATACCATAGATGAATCCTTGAATAGGAATAAATAAATCTATAAATATAATATACGCATTTGTGCCATTTAAGGGAATGGGGTAAATTATATATATATATATATATATATATATATATATATATATATATATATATATATATACCGAGTGATCAAAAAATCGGTATAAATTTGAAAAGTGAATAAATCACGGAATAATGTAGATAGAGAGGTACAAATTGGCACACATGCTTGGAATGACATGGGGTTTTACCAGAACAAAAAAAATAGAAACGTTCAAAAATTGTCCGACAGATGGCGCTTCATCTCATCAGAATAGCAATAATTAGCATAACAAACAAAGACAAAGCAAAGACGATGTTCTTTACAGGAAATGCTCAATATGTCCACCATCATTCCTCAACAATAGCTGTAGTCGAGGAATAATGTTGGAAACAGCACTGTAAAGCATGTCCGGAGTTATGGTGAGGCTTTGGCGTCAGATGTTGTCTTTCAGCATCCCTAGAGATATCGGTCGATCACGCTACACTTGCGACTTCAGGTAACCCCAAAGTCAATAATCGCACGAACTGAGGTCTGGGGACCTGGGAGGCCGAGCATGAGGAAAGTGGCGGCTGAGCACACGATCATCACCAAACGACGCGCGCAAGAGATCTTTCACGCGTCTAGCAATATGGGGTGGAGTGCCATCCTGCATAAACATCGTACGTTCCAGCAGGTGTTTATCAGCCAGGCTGGGGATGATGCGATTCTGTAACACGATTGTCATGCGTAATCACTGACGTTTTGCTGTCCAGCGCGCACTGTCGGACATTTTGTGAACTCTGTTTTTTTTTTTTTTTTGTTGTTGTTGTTCTAATAAAATCCCATGTCATTCCAGGCATGTGTGTCAATTTTTACCTCTCTATCTACATTATTCCGTGGTTTATTAAGTTTTCAAATTTATACTGACTTATTGATCATCCGGTGTATTAAAAATTTTGTTTCATATGTGCATTCCTTGTGCACTTGACGTGTTCCACATCATATCGGCTACCGTACCGTGGGACTGATCAATGGAACACGCAACCAACTAACTAACTAACTTCTTCTCTATTGACACACAATTCTCATTGCACCCTTTTATACAGGAGGGTCCGCCTGGTGTGACATCTAGTGGTCAATTCCTCGTTATAAAGAAGTGTATGGATATTTTTGACCATGTAGCGTATTTCCTATTGTAGTCGGCAAATTACTAGGTGGGTACAACGGTTTGTTCGTCTTGCCGTTTCTGTGAATATCCGCGGCTCAATTAGTTCTAGAAGACAAAGAGTAACCCTTTCACAATCACTGTTAGGAATTATTTATTTATTTATTCACCTGACTAGTTCGCCATATTTGGTGTCATTATCAAATGTTGCATTGTTCATTATGTCGGATCCCCAAAGAAGTCAGAATAAAATTTAATGTATAGAATCCAGCAATTTGAATAAAAACGTAAAGCGTTAACAGTGGCTGTAAAAGGATTATCCACACCCTGCCTGAAACGGACGGGCACCTCAACGAAAATAAAGACACAGTACGTAATGAGGCCACTTTTTTTAAGAAGCCTCGCCCTCTGATAAATGGCTTACAGTTCTAGTCGTTGGGCAGTACACTGTACGTCGGCGAAGAACGTGTTGGGGGTGATGTTTAGCTGGCGGGCTACTGCACCCAGAGGGCCCGCGAGATAAATGTGGGCTCGTGTCGCACGTGATGCGGTTCCCTAGATTAATCGGTTCTCGGCTTATCTCAGAAGATGACTTCAAACGCAACGCCGCCGGCCAGCGCGCCGATATCTGGAGGTGCCGGCGCCGTTCTAAGGCGCGCGAGTACACACACAGACGCACCTGGCCATCCGTCTTGCTGACAGGCCAAACACAGCTATCGTGCGCGAGCACTCCTGTCTGCGGCGGCCAGCCGCTGACCATACGCAGCGAGCGCCGAAAACGTGAGAGACTTCCACGCCTTTGGATCCGAGATGGAAGGTGTGCACGTTCTTCCTGATCTGCTTAACGAGATCTTGGAAGGTATGTCTTATACTGACCCAGGGGACTGTCCATTCCAAGTATCCAAAGAACTCCAGGCCAAAGAGATAACTAGTGTTAGGGATGGGGCTCCTACGACATCTTTTTATTGGAGTTGAACTGGTAGCGGCGATGGTTGAAATGGCTCTGAGCACTATAGGACTTAACTTCTGAGGTCATCAGTCCCCTAAAACTTAGAACTACTTAAACCTAACTAACCTAAGGATATCACACACACACCCATGCCCGAGGCAGGATTCGAACCTGCGACCGTAGCGGTCGCGCGGTTCTAGACTGTAGCGCCTAGAACCGCTCGGTCACCCAGGCCGGCTAAAAGTGTTAAAATATGTGTGAAATCTTAAGGGACTGAACTGCTAAGGTCATCAGTCCCTAAGCTTACATACTATCTAACCTGACTTATCCTAAGGACAAACACACACACCCATGCCCGAGGGAGGATTCCAACCTCCGCCGGGACCAGCCGCACAGGTCATGACTGCAGCGCCTTAGACCGCTCGGCTAAACCCGGTAGCGGCGATGTTGCCACTCGTAAGTGTCTCAGTAACATAATAAAAGTACAACGGTATGAGCAAAAACTATTATCTGAAGACTGATGAGACTGTTGTTGTTGTTCTACTTAGTTTTGAAAGCCGGCCGAGTTGGCCGTGCGGTTAAAGGCGCTGCAGTCTGGAACCGCAAGACCGCTACGGTCGCAGGTTCGAATCCTGCCTCGGGCATGGATGTTTGTGATGTCCTTAGGTTAGTTAGGTTTAACTAGTTCTAAGTTCTAGGGGACTAATGACCTCAGCAGTTGAGTCCCATAGTGCTCAGAGCCATTTGAACCATTTTTTTTAGTTTTGAAATCCTGTGAGGATGACCTTGCAGTAGACTCGTGCTCAGGGATTTGGATGCAGATTAGATTTCATAGGAGGTGACACGAAAAAATGATCATGGAAAGGAAATGTGAAGGGTCAAGAAACGAGTTCAAATGGCTCTGAGTACTATGGGACTTAACTTCTTTGGTCATCAGTCCCCTAGAGCTTAGAACTACGTAAACCTAACCAACCTAAGGACATCACACACATCCATGCCCGAGACAGGATTCGAACCCGCGCCGTAGCGGTCGCGCGGTTCCAGACTGTAGCGGCAAGAGACTGGTTCTGGGCGGTAGGAGATTGACAGGGTTGCATTTATGCAGGAAAAGGTCGGGTTGATGCTTTCATTTGGGATGAAAGATGTAGAGTAGTTTGATAGGATGGGTAGGTTTCAGGAATAGTGGTGTAGATGGGAAGGCAACTGAAAGAAAAAGTGTCAAGTGGCATTTTTAACAATGAGGTCACGAGTGCTAGGTTGAGATGTCAAGACGAAAATGGTTTTCTCCTTCCCTTGTAGTGTGTAAGATCTGTGTCTTAGGTATAACTGTTGGATGTAAGTAATGGTAATGATTATATGTATGGTGTGACCATGTTTGTGTTGTACTATGATGAAAGAAGGGATAAGATGGAACCTGATGCTGACAAATAAGTCAAGGTACCACCGAGCTTTGTCGGCCGAAGTGGCCGTGCGGTTAAAGGCGCTGCAGTCTGGAACCGCAAGACCGCTACGGTCGCAGGTTCGAATCCTGCCTAGGGCATTGATTTTTGTGATGTCCTTAGGTTAGTTAGGTTTAACTAGTTCTAAGTTCTAGGGGACTAATGACCTCATCAGTTGAGTCCCATAGTGCTCAGAGCCATTTTTTTGAACCACCGAGCTTTACATCCGTATCCAACGATGAATCACGACTTAAAATGTCAGAAGCTGACACACAATGAGACACTGCAAAAGTGTTTGGAATGAAACTAAAGTACTGGTGCAAAATCTCGTGCTCTGGAACTTCATGTCACCACCTCAGTGAAATACTGGTGGTGAAAATTTATTCCACCTCCAAGACTCGAACTGGCTCTCTCCAAGTCGGGCCCTACGCACTGGTGTACGTTACTGACGTCGGTTACAGGGACGGTTTAAGCCGGGTGGAATTGTCCCTGGAGAGGACATGGATTGTGTAGAGATGTGAGGAAGGTGGGAGTGTTAATAGAGACTCTGCAGAAAGACAGGTTTCTCAAGTACGCTGGATAAAGTGGGGTGAACGGATCGATTTTGCTGGAAGCACAGGACTACCGAAGGTATTACAGATGTTTGTTGAGGTGTGAACATTTTGTCAGTTGGCACAGGATATTCCATGATTGAGCGTGGAGTAAAATTTTAGAGGAGGGAAAATCCATGCCTAGGTGAGGCTGGTTCAGATGAGGTTCTTGTAGATAAATAGACAGAAATATGTAGTAGTGGAACTGGAGCAAGTGAGGTTCTTGTAGATACGTAGATATATATTCGTATATATAGTAGTAGGACTGCTTTCAGATGGTTAGTAGTTTTTGTGGCGGTCACCAGTCCTCTGGTTTGGTGTGGTCACCACAACTTCGTTTCCTGTGCCAACCTCTTCAACCCAAAGTAGATCTTAATTGTTTGTTGGATATATTCAAATCTCTGGCATGGTTAGTAGGCTGGAATTCTAAATTAGCCTTTGATGTCATATTAGTACATGGTATTTTAGATAAGTGAATTGGACTGTGAGTTAGATGTCACAAGAAGGGGACGTTTGGGTGGTTTTTTCCAATAATTATTGTCTATAAATTTGGAGGAGGTGAAATTATTGAGGGGGTTGGAAATTTGGCTCATTCGACCCCAGTCTGACTCCAGCAGAGCAAAAAGTGGAGGTGTGTCACGTTGGGCACGCTGGTTAAGAAGTTAGGTTCGTGGGAATGACGACAACTGAAAACACAGCACGCCGAGGTGGGTGGCGTCGGAGCTAACGAGCGGAGCGTGGGAGGCTTGGCAGCTGGCACAACATGGCGGCTGACCATAAATCGCGGACGTCTTGTGGTGGCTGGCGGTGGCGGAGGCGCGTCGGAAGGCATCCATCAGCGTGCCGCCGGCACCTGTTGGGCAGCGAGTGTGTCGGCCCGCCCCCTGCGTTTGTTACGTCCTCAATGGGCGCGCCGCCTGTCAGCGCAGCGCGAAAATAAATACCGCGCCGCCGTAGCTCGCGCGCTATGGGAGCGCTCTGGCAGATTAAGGTAATCACAACATGCCCGCTGAAATCTTCAGAATAGTCGCGGGCTGCCTTTGATCTGCAAACAGACCGACTGATGATGTAGCCGTCCTCAGGACGAGCTCCGTTGTTCCACACCGAGCTTACAACTAAGTATGAGTAACATCGTGTTATTCCTGTTTACAACACAGTGACTTAAAATGGATTCTCAGTGATTAGACAATGGCATACCACTGAATAATTTACACCATTACGGTATTAGGGGTACATTAGTGTGACTCGGTGACTTAGTAAGTGCCGGACTACGTACTTAAACGTCTAGAGCTCGCGTCTCCGTTGGTCGTAGTGTTATTTCTGTTACTTATCGCATCATCCCCGACTGGTAATTATTTGTTAACTTTGAAACTGTTAAGCTGCACCACGTAGTTCACATTAAGCTGTAGGTCTCCAAATATCAGGCTGAGTAAGTCATCTCAAAGGTCAAAAGAAAGAGACCACTCTTCTTTCGCGACATCAGTCTACTAATTGGTATGACGTGGCCCGCCACGACTTCCATTCATGTGTCAGTCTCAGAGAGCAGCACTTACACCCGATGTTCTTAATTTATTATTTGCTGACTTTGCGTGCGCTCCTTCACTCGCGTAGGCTGAATAGTCTGCAAAGACTTTTTTTCTTTAATCGAATTTCTATGTTGTACACAAATTGCAAGCATGGCCATTGCCGAATATATTTCGGACCAAAAATCGATTCTGGTAACTGGAGTCCAAGGTTTTTGTTACTCATGTCTTTCACGTTCTTTTCGTGGTATTTCCATAGAAACCTCATCCTCTAACCCACACGTTCTTTGTGTCAAACCGAGATACGAAACACCGGTTATCAAAGACTTAGCTTTAAAAATTTTTAATGTAACGAAATATTCTGTTAAAAATTTTCATCTCACATTTTATCCCCTTAATGTCTGCCCCGATAGCTGAATGGTCAGCGAGACGTACTGCCGTCCTAAGGGGCCCGGGTTCGAATTCCGGCTGGGTCGGGGATTTTCCCCGCTCCGGGACTGGGTGTTGCGTTGTCTTCGTCATCATTTCATCCCCATCCGGCGCGCAGGTAGCCCAGTGTGGCGTCGAATGTAATAAGACCTGCACCATGACGGCCGGACCTGCCCCGTAAGGAGCCTCCCGGCCAATGACGCCAAACGCTCATTTCCTTTTTTCCATCCTCCTAATGGTCGAATTTCCAAAAACAATGAAAAACTTATTTTTTCATTTCTAACTGAGAAACGAAATATGAATTGTCCTAAATATAGTTTTAAAAATGCTTTCACAATGAAATATTTTCATAAAACATTTCACCAGCTATTTCATCCCCTTACGGGTTGAGTATCCACAAGCAGTGAAATGAGTATTTTTTTAAAATTTCTAACAGAGGATCCAAATACAAATTTTCATAGTTACCTTCAGAAATGCTTGCATAATGAAATATTTCTAGTTGCATGCTTACTTATTAGGGCTGGGCGATGACGAGTCATACATTGTCTGTTATATGAATATTGAGGTTGCATGCATGTATTTCATCGTCAGCCTTCCCTTACAGTTTTTACTGTCTGTGGATCCTTCTACTATGATGGTGGTTTTTCCATGATGTCTTATCGCAGATCTTATCACCCTGTCCCTTCTCCTAGTCAGTGTTTGTCAAATATTCCTTTCCTCGCCGATGCTGTGGAGTAACTCAGCGTTTCGTATTTTATTAGTTAACTTAATTTGTAACACGCTTTGAAACACTGGATCTTAAACACTTCGATTCTCTACTTCTGCGGTTTTCATACAGCCCACAATTCGCTTCCATGCGTTACTGTGCAGCTGACTTACATTCTCAGAAATTTCTTTCTCAACCGAAGGTCTATCTTTTATATGAGCAGGCTTCTTTTAACAAGGAGTGCTCTCTTTAACCTCATAATTCTGCTTCCTGTACCCTCCTTCCTTCGTCCGTCATTTGTAATTTTGTGTCCACAATAGCAGAATTCCTTCACTTCTTCTACGACCTGGTTCACAATTTGGTTGTTAAGTTTATTGGTAACTTCATCAGCAATAGGACCACTCTTAGCAAAGCACTGACTTATTCGAACCAACCGTCGCTTCGTCGACGGCTTTATTTGTTTCACTGTCGATTTCAGTTGTAGTTGTGCTGTAGATTGCTTTGGTTGCAGTGGAAAAATGTAAAAGGAAAAATCGTATGGGAGTAAGTTCGGCAGCCTTACTCAAAAAGTTATTACACTTTTCTTACAAATCGCCATCTTTATTTCATGAACTGAGGATGTTGCTTCTTATACGTTCAGCGTTGGCGAGTGTGTGTGGAGTTTAACACCGATGCGTGTGTGAGTGTGTGTGTGAGTGTGTGTGTGTGTGTGTGTGTGTGTGTGTGTGTTTTATGACAATGACAGAAGACAGGGAGAATGAAACCCGATGCCGGAATACAGAGTTTCGAATAACTGCAATAGGTCAGCTCAGTGGAAAATTCAGTCCGACGAAGGGATCGCCCTAACTTCACTGCTGGGGATTCAACACAAAACTCTAGCAATAAAACTGTAGATTATCATTATCGTTGTCAGTAGTATCACCATCGCCATTATCTTCAAGCTTTACGCCTATGCGCATACCCTGTCCAGGGGAAATCGTCCTCCCACCTCGTGATGAGTCATCCTACATTTCCTCATCTTGTCATATGCTCCAGTAATATCTCTGGAATTCTGTTTTTATCTATTTGTTCGACATATACCTTCCATTTTATTTTATTGTCCTGTGTTCTGTCATTTATGTGAAAATTGATCAGTTCCTCATCTCTACCCAGGAAGCGGATTTTCAACCTGAACAATATGATCCTCGGTTGCGGTTGTATTTCAAATCAGATTTCGCTTTATCCAGGCCTGAAAACTCCCACCTCGGCACTTTCTTACTTCTTACTGTCCACTCTGTACATTGGCCAGTTCTCGCTGCAGTACGTTGGCACAAGGATTCCCACCACTTCATTTTCTAAAATAGAAATTGTTTTTATTTTTGATATTTCCCCCCCTTAACGATCTGATAATTGTATCTCCCATTCCGCTAGACTATGCCTGCCACACAAGCGAAGAAACACAAAAAAGTGAAGGTACACAAAAAAAACTTTGGTACAACCGTACTTGGTAAGTCTCTTTTGCCAATTACGGCGAAGACTCCAACGGTCTTCCGGGCGGTATCTGATAAAGCGCTCACCACTGCAGCTCGTTGAGTGGCAGAATCGATCCTCTCTGTGTGGGCTGGTGCAGAGAGACGCTCGTAACACAGCTGTAGGTTTATGTGCATGAATGTTTAAGATATATGTCTTGTGTTCTCAGAGTTGGATAATACCAAAAATGTATCGAGTGCTGGCTTATAATTTTCCTTTCTCAGTATTCTAGCTATACCCGCGTAAATTGCTGTTCTATGGTACCTTTTAACAGGTTACCCTCCTTATTGAGCCAGTAGCTTTCTGTATCTTCTGCATTACCTTTCTTTAGCCAATGTACAACTCTTGGCTGTTTCAAATGCTCTGGAAATTTCCATGCTGCGAATGATTCATTTATTATGTTTGTTAAGGGAACTTGTATACACGGTATGCATTATTCTTTAGGTTATGTTCAGTTTTACTGACTCCATGCTCCGTGGTTAGCAGTAACAACATACTTGGTGCATAGTTATGTACAGGTGTTATATTGGGTTCTGGGACTTTTTGTTGTCAATTCTTTACAATATTTGAAAAAAATTCTCATTCACGTAATTTGGTAGGTGGTGTGGATCATTTGTTACTTTATCCCCCTCTCTTATACTTTTGTTTGTGTCCCCCTGTTTCCTTTTTAATGACTTCCCACACTGCTTTGCCTCCATTCTCTGCATTATATATTATGTCAGTTGACGCTACAGTGGCTTGAGAAGCATTGTAGTGAACTCACGTTGATGTCTCATCGACCATATTCGCCTGATGTAACTGCTGTGGAACCCACCTGGGACACCATCGGGCACTATCACCGCGTACGCGAATCTGCGGCCCGTTAACCACAGACCGCCAAAAACCTACCAACCAATTGTCGGATCCGATACGCAGCATCAGTAATGTATTTCATTCCAAAGGCGAACAAACAAGCTATTAAGGAGGTGGTCATAATGTTTTGGTTTGTCAGTGTACTTAGGGTTGCTGCCATCAGCCACGTTTAAAATTGTGGAATCAACAGTTTTGTTGTTTACAATTCTATTTGCCGACGATGCACTGAAATGTGGACGAAAGACTTCCAGAAACAAAGAAAATGAGTGGAGAAAATACGGACACTAGAGGGGGTGGACTAGACGCGTCAGCTGGGGCCCTGCCAACTGCTCTGGCGGGATAATCCCCGTTCGCCGGCCACGGAGACGCGCCAGAAGCGGAAGTCATCGCGGAGGGTGTGGCGGCGGGGCGGCGTCATTAGAGCGGGCCCAGCTGCGGCCGGTGGCGGCAAATTGTGCTGCGGCCGGCGGGGGCGTCCCCTGGGACCGCGGGGCTGCGGGCGCAACCCTTCGGCCCCGGCGTCATTACCGCAGACCGCCGCAGAGCGCCGGCCGAGATTTATGGACGACCTCCACCACTGGGTTACCGCTGATAGATGGCGGCCCGCTCCTTCTGTTAGGACCGGCCAAATCTACTCCGCGGCGTGGCTTGGTCACCACGGTCTGCGCTGCAAGCGACACCATTCCCGGCCGATAGAAAGTAAAGCGGCCTTTCTGACTGCCGCTACGAAATTACCAATATAACTTCCAGTGTGAGAGGAAACCGACCAGTGAATTTCAATGCTGAACACTAGCCACGTAAGTTTATAAGAAGTAGAAAGCAACCTGTTGTAAGCCGGTATTTACACTTTCCTCTTACCGCATGAGGCCACAGAATAGCGCAAACTTCCTAAACTCGCTACCCCACCTCACTGCTGCACCGAGCCAGGTGCCGAGTGTATGAAATATGTACGCTGTTGCGAATACGAACGACCAACAACAGTGTAAGGAAATCACAACAATGAAAATTTGTGCCAGAGCGGGACTCGAAACCGGATTTCCCGTTTTACGCGTGAGGTTGCCTTAACCGCTTCGACTATCCGTGCGCGACTCATGGCGAGGCCCAAACTTCCATGTGTCATCGATCCTGCGTCACAACCTTTACTCGTACATACATTACGTAATTCCCGTGCAGGGGAGGACGTTTTAATTGAAAGTCGCTGCCTATTATCAGCGGATAAATACACTGGTGTACAAAAGTAAAGTAACACACGGCTATTTCCCCGTTCTGTGTCTAATTCACGATATAATCGTGCAGACAGTCAACATATGTCCGTATTATCGTGCTCTGGACGGTAGGTGGCATTCCGGTCAACGGACGACAACACCAACGATGACATCAGGGCAGCTATCAAAAGTGACAGTTTGCCGAATAGTCCCTCATCCAAAATCACTGTCTACACAGTCACAGACGGTGCAGTGTGGAACAGAGAAGGCGCCTTCCAGGCTCTCTGCGGTGGAGGGCCGTAGGAAGATTCGAAGCAGGACAGTCGCAGACTGATGTGGCCCGATGGCTTAATGTGAATCGTTCTGTTGTTGTGGTAAGAGGCGGCAGTTTATAGAGACCGGTACTGTATCGCAAAGTTGTTTTGTAGGGCGGGCAACCACAGCCAAACTTCGACATTTCTCCAAAGAAAATTTCCACACTGGCTGTATCAATGATTTTTATTAAATCTGCGACAGGTTTCGCACCACTTATCGGTGCATGCTCAGGCAATCTGTACAAAAAAAAAAAAAAAAAAATAATAAGAGCTCATATAAACTATTCGATCCCCCATTTCTGATGTATAAACTGAACTTTTAAATAACCAGTTTTTTGAATGAGACAAGAAAATTCTCACATACGCTATTTATAACATGGTAACGTTGAACATTACCCTAGCCACTCACCACTATTCACGTCCAATATACCATCATCTGGTGAACGCGGTAGTTAAAATTTAAAAGACTTTTTTTAAAAAAAATTAAATGATGGGAGCGGCGATGACCTAGAAAATAAAGCATGGTATTTTTTTTATTTTCTAGGTCATCGCCGTTCCCATCGTTTAAATTTTAAAAAATCATTGATACAGCCAGTGCGGAATTTTCTTTAAAAATGTATTGCAAAGACCAGGACAGAACCGACCATTTGTGACATCAGAGAGAGAGGATTGTTATTTGGCTGTAAGTGCACGACGGTACCGCCTCAGTACTGCACGGCAACTGGCATCTGACCCCGCAGCACTCACTGGACGTGTTGTATCGAGGCAATCAGTATACAGAAGGCTTCGTCAGAGTGGCCTTTATCGTCTGCTGTAGGTGTACCTCTGATGCGTGTTCACAGAAGGGAACGTCGAGAGTGGAGTCGTCAACATGCCACCTGGACGGCCGAACAGTAGGCCAATGTTCTTTTCACAGATGAGTCTCAATTTGGTGTGGAGAGTGATTGTCGACGGATTCGCATCTGGAGGGAACGTGGAACTCGATTTCGGGACCCAAACACTTTGGACAGAGACCGATAGCGGGGAGGATCCCTAATGGTGTTGGCAGGCATTACGTTAACCACACGAACACCTCTTCATGAAATTGTATTGGTGCATCGGCAATGTTTGACTGCTGTCAGGTATAGTGGCGAGATCTTGGGATCTCATGTGCGGTTTTTGCAAGGTGCTGTGGGCCCAGACTTCGTATTGATGGACGATAATGCTCGACTTCATGGAGCACCCCGGGTTCCCAGGTTCGATTCCCGGCGGGGTCAGGGATTTTCTCTGCCTCGTGATGGCTGGGTGTTGTGTGATGTCCTTAGGTTAGTTAGGTTTAAGTAGTTCTAAGTTCTAGAGGACTGATGACCATAGATGTTAAGTTCCATAGTGCTCAGAGCCATTCGAACCATTCGAACCATGGAGCACGGGTGGTTGATGTTTTCTTGGAAACGGAAGATATCGCACTTACGGCGGGGTCTGCTCGCTCTTCCGATATGAATCCCGTAGAGCATGTCTGGGATGCTCGTGGAGACGGGTTGCATCACGTCAGCATCCACCTACGTCTCCCCAAGACATGCGCGCAGCTCTGCAGCAGGAACAGACATTATTGCCTCAACATGACATTAATGACATCATCCAAAGCATTCCCCGTCGTTGTCATGCCTGTATTGTTGTCAGAGGTGGTCACACTCCATACTGAGCACATTAACCAGTAGTCATACTGTGTGTGAAAATCCATGAAATCGGAAAAAACGAAAACATTTTTGTCTACCGTTATGCACGTCGTAGTTGTTTACTTTCTGTGTTCATTACATTGTTTATACTTTACTATCACCCGTGTCACCTGTGTATACTGTTTTGTGGCGAAATAAACACAACCTTGCAAAATTTCCGTTTGTTGCTTTAATTTTGGACACCAGTGTACGATATTGCAGAGCCTGTGTTGAAACTTCCTAGCAGATTAAAACAAGGTGCCGGACCGAGACTGGAACTCAGGACCTTTCTGTGGGCAAGTCCTCTACCGTATTTTTAGTGCTCTACCGACTTTTTTTACCTTTTAACAAAAAGTTCAGTCGTAACAGGGAGGGCAGGAGGGCGAAGCAGACATGGTCTGCAACTCGAGCCCTGACCGTGACTTCCCTACCCCTCACTCGCGTCGACGAATGTGACGGGAAAGGAACTAGCTCAAGGTAACGACAATGGGTTTTTCAATGTTTAACTTTTTTATTTTTATTTTAGTTAATTAATTTGTATTTTTTCTAAGATACATCGATGAGTAGGTTTGCGTGTCAGGCCGTTCCCAGGAGGGGGTCAGAGCCGTACGGCGGCCCGCAATATTACGGGCAGTCAAGCACAGAGACTAAAGTATGAATTCAGGAAACAAAGAAAAAATAAGAAAATAAGATGCATTTGGCTGTGCAGTTCAGCCTGTATACACTCAGGTCGCCGGCCTGGACATGTTGGTACGCCGCACCATTCCAGAACGATCGTACACGCGTCAAGAATGTAGAAGGTTGGGTACTCCCCAACTATGGGGGGTTCGCTATCCAGGTACTACTCATGACCCGTTCTCACATCTTTACTTCCGCCAGTACCTCGTCTCCTACCTTCCAGACTTAACAGAAGCTCTCCTGCGAAACTTGCGTGACTAGCACTCCTGGAAGAAAAGGTATTGCAGACACATGGCTTAGCTACAGCCTGGGGAATGTTTTCAGAATGCGATTTTCATTCTGCAGCAAAACGTTCGCTGATATGAAACGTCCTGGCAGATAAAAACTGGGCGCCGGACTGAGACTCGAACTCGGGAACTTCTAAATTTCTTAATCTGCCAGGAAGTTTCTTATGAGCGCTCACAGCGCTGGAGAGTGAAAAATCTCATTCTGGTGCCTGTGTTGTTAAGAAGAACGATTTATCCGCCGATACCAGACAGTAATTTTCAATTATAATGTTCTCCCCAGTACGGCATGTACATAATATGTGTACGAGTACAAGTTGTGGCCGGCCGAAGTGGCCGAGCGGTTCTAGGCGCTTCAGTGTGGAACCGCGCGACCGCTACGGTCGCAGGTTCGAATCCTGCCTCGGGCATGGATGTGTGTGATGTCCTTAGGTTAATTAGGTTTAAGTAGTTCTAAGTCCTAGGAGACTGATGACCTCAGATGTTAAGTCCCATAGTGCTCAGGGCCATTTGAACAAGTTGTGACGCAGGAACGAGGACGTACGAAAAGTTTGGCTCTGGCCGTGGACCGTGGACGGACAGCCGAAGCGGTTAAGGCGACAGCCCACTTAAAGTGGGAAATCCGGGTTCGAGTGCCGAACTGGTACGAATTTTCATCGTCGTCATTCCCTTAAACAACTGATGGTTGCTCGTGTTCTCAACTACGTTCACGTTTCATGCATTTCATAACAGCTGTAGTCGATGTAATGCAGGTTCCTTCGGACATCCATGCATGTCGGAAGGAACTTTGCATTTCCCTAAATCGCTCCAAGCAAATGTCGGGATGCTTCCACGATTTTATACAATTGCTGCGGAGAAAACCACAGCGTCACCTCACGGGTGTGCCTTCAAGGGTGAAGAAGTCTGCAGCTGTTCACTTCACAGCTCCCGCTGCGTGCTGGCAAAGAGACTTCAAGAAGCATGAACTGGAACCATGTATTTTTGACATCAGAAGTAAAGATTATCACTACATGAACAAACATAATACAGCATAAAGCGAAATTTGCTGCGTGTTAAAAGAGTGTGATCTACAGACAATACTGGAGGAAAGTAATAAGAAAATAAAAACTCTGCGTTAACAATACCGCCGAGAAAGACACGCCATTACTCTAACAGAAGTGGTGCTGGCAGTGGGAATATTTACGTTTCACAAGTATAGTTTTTTCACAGACGTAGGCGGCATTTTAGAGCAGTCGATAACTTCTCGGAAGAAGAATTTATTTGGTCATCACAGTTCTCCACCTTGTTAATTTCTACAGAGTGAGTTGGCGCAGTGATTAGCATACTGGACTCACTTCCGGGAGCAAGAATGATTTTTGTGTTATTGTAAATCAGTTTCTAAATCGACAAAATCAAATACGAACCCTGCAGCAATAACCGGTTTCGATATCTTATACGTTTCATATGGCCTTGCTCTTTCATCTCTTTAGCATCCCATAATCTGTCTAGAGATGTCGTGTTTCAAAGGTATCCAAGAACTGCCACAGGAACTGCAAATGAAAGTTATAAGAGGAGGTAAGGAGTAACTTGAACAAAATGATAGACCACATACGATTCATCCGATCGATTCAAGGGAGCAACACGGGCGAAGTGCTGTTACCAAGTTACTTTGCCAACGTATTTTTGTGGCAGCAGACCAACTGGGGCAAATTGAATCCTTGTGGAAAGACACTTATCTGCCAATTATAGGACCGTTTTGCCCTTTTGTAAACAAACCTGGACTGGAAAAAAAAGTGCGTTCAACGGCAGTAAATGAAAGCGCAGATACTGTACATCAGTCAATTTACAGAAATCAATCGATATTCTAAAAAGGCTGGGAACAAAGTGGTATATTTTCTTATCAACTGGGAATTTCTGGTTATTACTCAACATTTCAGACTTCAGTCTAAAGTCATTCGTATGATATGTGAGAGCTCAAACAGTGGTAATGACTGGTGCCAGCTCTACAAGTTCAAACAGACGGGCGGAGATGTCCTCGGGACAGGCGCCACTAAATCTACGACGTGTTGCAAGAACAATAAAACGGAGATAACGCCTATTGTTCTCCGTTTTATTGCCCCTTCAGGCATCCACAGACGCTTAGTAACACCGGTAATTTTAAGTGAATTGAGTATCTCTGTCACACAGGTAGGCGAGCAAGAGCTTCGACATTTTAATTTTTCTTAGTGCTGCGGTTCAAATCTTAGCGATGACGATGTTGCGTGTGATACTGGAGGCAAAAAATGACAAATTACGACAGGTTCCCCATGGAGATGTAGCCTCTCGTTTTTGGCATTGGGCCACTGTTAGTGTACAACGCCATTTCGAGAAAGTCTCTGTGCAGTAGACAACCCCATAACTGAGGGATCCACCCTTTTCGCTTCCGTAGGTTCCAAAATAAATAAGACAGTGTATTCGTATTCGGGAAAATCTGTCTCAACTTATGTTACGCAGTGGTTTTCTGACGACATGTGGCGTAATGTATCGACAACACAGTGCCTGATTCCCCTTAACTATCGGCGACCAAGTATCCTCGTGCTCCCTTCGATGTCGACAAGATATTAAACTGTATGCTTCTGTTCATTTTTCTTTCTGGCCAGTACACTTAATTCTTGTCGTGTTCCAAAACCGCCAGAAGAATCTTACATATGACGAGAAGCTAGATTAACCGTCTGTATACAAGCATTAATTATAGCGTTTACCTCTATTATGATAGCAACAGCTAACTCATAGACTTGTCCGATACATCATTCGACTGTAAAATCTATCTCCCAAACTTGTTTCTCTGCTTATTATCGTCTGTGACAAGGAACGACGTAAATCGTGTATATCAGTATTACATTAGAATAATTGCAGTTCCTACTTTTTATTGTCAAATATGGGTACTTCAATGTGCCGTAAAGAACAGATAACTTTTTTTTTCCTAGATTGGAAATTTAGTCTCTTTACATCGTATTCAAATGTACCTTTAGAATCATTGTGTGAAGAACGCACAGGGGTAGGACAAAAAAATATGGAAAAACCAAAACGACAACATTTTACCACGCCTAAAGGGTGTGCGAAACCCTTGGAATTAAAAAAGGCTTCCAGTCGTGTAGCAATGGATGTGTACAGGTCCTGTGTGGCTTTCAAGGGAATCCTATGCCACTCCTCCTGCAAATTCGTGTCAAGTTCAGGTAATGATAATGGAATTAGAAGTCATTTTGACTATTTTTCGACCGTGACTGTCTCAAAAAATATGTAAGGGTTTTTAACTACCGCTACCAGTCATAAAAGTTTTGTTAACTAATGTGTGATTTGTTTATTGTGCGAGGGTATACCTCATCATCAGGCTATACGGCATTACAAAAACAATTTCACAAAAGCATCATGCAGATGTTAAACAGTCTTTTCCTAAATGCTGTGGTTATCCTGTGGAAGAAGAGAAAACCTAGTAAGCTGGACTGATGCTTGCACGAAAATCTTTTGTAACAGTCAGTCACTTTGTTCTTATGGCGTGGCAGTCTCCTTGTGATGAGCTAAGATGTTTCCATTTGAAACACCTCAGCCACGACTGACAGATGTCAGTTCAAATTCAAATGGTTGAAATGGCTCTGAGCGCTATGGGACTCAACACCTTAGGTCATAAGTCCCCTAGAACTTAGAACTACTTAAACCTAACGAACCTAAGGACATCACACACACCCATGCCCGAGGCAGGATTCGAACCTGCGACCGTAGCAGTCCCGCGGTTCCGGACTGCAGCGCCAGAACCGCACGGCCACCACGGCCGGCACAGATGCCAGTATTGATGACATTGCAGAGGGCTTGGCTAGAATCTGCATTTATGTTCAATGACGCATTTTTCATTGTGTTTATGTATTTTTGTCAAATCACTGGTGATACTACCATAACTACCGTTATGCTTTTCGGCAAAATCATCTCGTTGCAGGTATGATTATGAGAAGTTAGTTATGACAGTCCTTGCGGCCTGGTGCAAAGTCAGGCTTGAATCAGGACTCTGGGAAACCTCTAAGATGTTATCAGACGCATTAGAACTTTATCTTGTTCATAAAATATTCGTTCCTGATTTGATTACGCTCCATATAGGCAGCAGGAAGAGGAACTTTCTGACCCCTTTGCTGTGACATCACTGTCGTCCAGAATGGGCAAAGTAAAACTGACTCGGAAAATATTTATAAGAGTGATATGAAACTGAACCGTGTTAGCGAACGAACCGTCCATCACAGAAAATGATGGAAACCGTGATTTCGATGCGCTACTCAGTCCCTGTTACATGTCTGCGCGTGCGCATCTGCTGCATACTCCGTCCCGAGCACTTCGCCGTATCATTAGGTTCGAGTGAGGGAGAAAAGCAATAATGTTTAGTGACCAGCTGAACGCAACATAAAATGGCTTTGAAGATAAAGCAGTTCGTATATTCATTGCCGAGTGTTATGCGAAGTTCAGTTTGCGGGACTGTTTACGCAAGATTTTAGGACTGGAAGTTATTTCGCTAGATCTCCAGCTAGGATGCGACACAGAACTTGGAGGCTCGAAACGGGCTCTGTGGGGTATAAAAACGGTAACTATCCGAAAAGAATTCGTACTCCAGTAAACATTGTTCGAGTCTAGTAATAAATGTTTTCCGGGCCAATTTTCTTTTGCGCACGCTGTAGTAACAAAGCTACTGACAGCTGGAAATGTTGTGAGACTGATCAAAATTCTCATTTTTGAAAACATTGTTGGAGATATCAGCGATCAGAATATTACAAAACAGTCTAGATCGCAAGGCACGTTTATTGAAAAGTGACCGGTTTCGATTATCACATGATCGTCTTCAGGCCTACAATCATATTGATAGACAATGGCCGTTCATGGAGCAGGAAACATTGAATGAAGATAGTCACAATATGGTTGTAGGTCTGACGATGATCAGTTGACTATCGTCACTCAGTGTTCCTGCCCCATGAACAGCCATTGACCATCAATATGGCTATAGCTCTGAAGACCATTATGTGACGATCGAAACCGGTCACCTATTAGTAATGATGCCTAGCGATTTTGACTGTTTTATAGTTAATTTCAAAGCTCTCATCATAAGGCGACTGAGATAACCAAATTCGTACTCACGACAACCTGTCCATAGAACATTGCATTCGATGAAAAAAGAGAAGGAAGGTTAGGAAGATTAGCTTATAACGACCCGTCGACGACGAGATCGTTAGAGACGGAGCACAATCTTAGGATTGGGGAAGGAAATCAGGCGTGCGCTTTCGAAATAACCCTCCCGGCATCATCGCTTTAAGGGAGTAGTCTTATTTGAAAATTAGAAATAAATTGTTTGAAGTGTTCTCTGGGATTCTACTTTATTGTTGCGCTCATCCCAAGTTCGCCACAAACTCCGTTGTCGAGTTACAAGACGATTTGGAAAAAGTGTCTCCGAAGACCATTCAAAGCGGGAAAAAAGTCGATATCGCGACCAATGTGGCAGCGTGTAATATCAACGACGGCCTAACAGGCACTACGATAATTGTGAACGTGCTCGAACTTGAGGTCAGACCAGCCTGTTATAGCTTCTACACCAAAAGAGGTCGAAAAGCGTATCGAGGGAACAGAGCAGCGAATGACAGAAGCCGCCAGCGAGGCTGCAGGACGAAAAAGATGGAGGAGAACCTCCTTTCGGATCTGGAAGGATTGCTATATGGTACAGGGATCACTAACTAGAGGTGTGTGTAACTTAACTACAAAAAACGTAACCCAAAACTTCAAATTCGTTTTTCTCTATGCAGTATTTTACAAGTTCGTGAGGAACATAACTTACAAAACTACATACGACCTCTATCGGAATTTGATGCCGGCATTCTAAACAGAATTCTCCAATAGCGTACAAAGCCGTTTTGCGATATCGTCAAATTTCTGTTTTTGGTGCACGGTGTTTCCTCGATTTTGTGGGGAGAAAAAAATGACTTTTGTTTCAAAGCGTCACCATTTTGGTAAAAACTTAATATTTTTCAGTTATCCTACGCATTCTGATGGAATATGTATTGAAAATAACTTTTACAAAATTATTTCGTTACCCCTCCAATAGGAGGGGTATGGGAACTCCCGACAATGAGCAGTGTTCCGGTTGCAAGGGGTGCTTCCACCCGGTGCACGGGCGTGGGCACAAAAATGATTTCTTAAAGTGTAAGGATTTAACAGTACTTTTCATTTTTCTTGAAAGAAAAATCGCGAAAATTGAAGCATTCAAAGAGGCTACCTCCTTGAGAGATTTGGGGAATTCACGGTAAACCTAAAAATTGATGCGCGGATTGGGATTTGAACCACATCCATCCGAAAAGGACCCAGTTGTCTTACCAATGCAACCCCTCAGATGCTCGTTGCATTTGGTACTTCTTCCTATCACAAGTGGAGAATTGCGAAAGCACTGGGCCTTTGATAAGCGTCAAAGATTACATATCAACATACACACTTCAACGAGTTTGTTTATGTGGTCATCCTCTGCAGCAAGCACAGAAATATTTGTTTCTTATGTAAAAAACGCCGTTTCTTGCTGCAATTTATTTTATTTACCCCAAACGCGTTTCGTCATTTTCACTTTAAGGCACCATCAGTGGACAGTTCTTCACGTTTGTGGTTGGCATCTGCGTTTCCTCCAGTCGCTTGCTGGAGGATGCACTACAGCTCTATATTTGGTTTTATGTTCCGAACTCTTCTCTTCCCACATTTCATCTTGGTTCAAATGGTTCAAATGACTCTAAACACTACGGCACTTAACATCTGAGGTCACCAGTCCCCTAGACTTAGAACTACTCAAAACTAACTAACCTAAGGACATCACACACATCCATGCCCGAGGCAGGATTCGAATCTGCGACCGCAGCAGCAGCGCGGTTCCGGACTGAAGCACCTAGAACCCCTCGGCCACAGCGGCTGGCTATTTTTCATCTTGTTTTCTCTTATTGTTGTGATGCACTATCAGCCTTCTCTCACTTATTATAGAAATTTGATCGAAAACTGTAATTTCAAGACGCAATTACATCCTGAATGATAGTGAACTCACAGTAGCTGCCACTCGACATCTCCATTAGTACAGAGTCAATTTATTGCTGTACTACGTATAAAACTCTGGCCGCGATATCTACATACTCTGTTTCAATCTGTTAATCTCATTATTGACAACAAGCGCACACGCGCAGACAGACGCGCACCACAGTGTGATAGATTTAATGATTGATGTCACTGACGAAGCAGCGCAGTGTTAAAAAGCTGACACAAAGGCAGGTGATTTCTGAATGACCCTCACGCAGCGCGCAGTGCGTATGCCACGCTAATGTACGGACAACGCGAGGGTGTGACGTGACGGGCTTTAGTTCGGAACCGGCCGGATCAACCGACAGATCGGCCGATGGCAGCCGATAAAATAATATAGCCCAGGCTGGGTGAGGGATCCCTTTGGCTGGCGTTTAATGGGCGAACCGTGTCCGGAGCTTAGAGCCATGTGTTGACTGCCTAAGGAAGACGAACTGTTGATGCAAGCCAGCTTACGCCAACTGACACTGCGTAAACACGGACGGGTCACCCAGGGCTGCAAGGCGGTGCCAACCGTCGGGCGCTCGGCGCGCTGTCAGACCGCTTCCTCACGGGTCCACGACTGCCCAAGTAAGTCAGGACTACAGAAGTAAAAAGAGGCGGCCGTATGATGTAGCGAGTCCGCAGGCAATCCATTTTACTGACAGTAGGACCATCAGACATGTCAATCACGGATTTCGATGAGTCTTGGGTATGTTCTACATCTACATTTATACTCCGCAAGCCATCCAACGGTGTGTGGCGGAGGGCACTTTAGGTGCCACTGTCCTTACCTCCCTTTCCTGTTACAGTCGCGTATGGTTCGCGGGAAGAACGACTGCCGGAAAGCCTCCGTGCGCGCTCGAATCTAATTTTACATTCGTGATCTCCTCGGGAGGTATAAGTAGGAGGAAGCAATATATTCTATACCTCATCCAGAAACGCCCGCATCTCGTGGTCGTGCGGTAGCGTTCTCGCTTCCCACGCCCGGGTTCCCGGTTTCGATTCCCGGCGGGGTCAGGGATTTTCTCTGCCTCGTGATGGCTGGGTGTTGTGTGCTGTCCTTAGGTTAGTTAGGTTTAATTAGTTCTAAGTTCTAGGGGACTGATGACCATAGATGTTAAGTCCCATAGTACTCAGAGCCATTTGAACCATTTTTTTCATCCAGAAATGCACCCTCTCGAAACCTGGACAGCAAGCTACACCGCGATACAGAGCGCCTCTCTTGCAGAATCTGCCACTTGAGTTTGCTAAACATCTCCGTAACGCTATCACGCTTACCAAATAACCCTGTGACGAAACGCGCCGCTCTTCTTTGGATCTTCTCTATCTCCTCTGTCAACCCGACTTGGTAAGGATCCCACACTGATCTGTCCAGAGTAGCAGCTTTTCATAGGACGGCCCCTAGTTTCCGACATAATCGATGTTGAAATTCTATGCTTACCTTCTAAACGTGTAACCTCAATCTTTTAACCAAGCGAAAGTAACGCGGTGGTTAAGGTTTAAGGCTATCACGCTGACAGAACAGGTTCAAATCCTACCCGAGTACATTTTTTTTTCTTTCAGTTTCGTAGTGCAGAACATCATCAAATAGAATATGTCATGCAAAATTATTTGGCTGTAGTAATTTCATTACTATCTCAATCATTACAGCGAAAATTCTTCAAATGAATATTCCGTTTGTGGTTCTTAATTAAAATGACAAATATCTGGATAACACGTTCGCTAGATTTTTTTTTGTGGGAGCCGGGGGGTAGGGGGGGGCCGAGGGCGATTAATCACATTACGATCAAATATTTTGTAAAAGAGAGACAAGCGTGCACCTGCACTTGTATGTACTCATGTAGTCCACTTCGCCAACCCTGCGGTGTTTCCTTTTAAAGACTGCTTAAATTTTCGCGAAAAAATTCAAAACGTTGCCAACTTTATAAAGACTAAAAGAGAAACTGCTTCGAGAGAATATTCCATAAAAAAACATTCGTTAATTCTGCATCAGTTTAGCGCAACCATTTTCACAAGAATGGTCAAATGCGCGTTGTTAACATCGAAGTCGATCCAAGAAAGAACAATCCTTTTCAAATGAATCGAAATGTTTTTTTCGGTATTGCATTTGAAAAATTCCTGTGCCAGCAAGACAGTAGCTTTCATTAAATGTGCGTGGTGCTCAACGTTTTTGTGTTTTGGTTGCTTCTGTTGCAGTACAACAAACAATAGCGAGTAAGATGATTCTGTAGCAAACGCAATACACATTCAAGCAAATGTGGTGTGATGATTGATTTATTAATGAAATTACTACTGCGAAAATGACTGATTTTGAGGAATTTTTCATTACATATAGTATTTAATGATATTCTGTACGATGAAATTGGACTGGACTTCAATTGCTGCATTACTTTTGCTTGCTCGGCAAGTGTATAACGTTACAGAAATGGGCGAAACGCATAAAACTTCAACATCGATTTTCTCGAAAACTAGTCATGAAAAGCCGCTAGGCTAGCCAGGAACTCATTACGAAAATCTGCTTAGAATATAAATCGCTCTTAGTAAAAGTATTGGTATATTCCATTCCCAGGCAAAACGCAGCTTTTATGTACTAGATCCTTGTTTCCGCTGTATGATTTCTGGTCAGGCCATAAAGATCAAAAATGGTTCAAATGGCTCTCGCACTATGGGACTTAACATCTGTGGTCATCAGTCCCCTAGAACTTAGAACTACGTAAACCAAACTAACCTAAGGACATCACACACATCCATGCCCGAGACAGGATTCGAACCTGCGACCGTAGCGGTCACGCGGTTCCAGACTGAAGCGCTTAGAACCGCACGGCCACACCGGCCGGCCATAAAGATCATACTTGTTAGATGAGAGTTTGCTGAGCAAAGGTGTTACGTTGAAGCATATTTCCTCCGAAGATAAAATATTGTCAACCTCTTGATGTGTACTTCTTTAGGCAATTCAGGGTGTATCATAATTAACGGTATAAACAGTTACGCACCAATATCATCATCTGAAAATGTAATTACCGTGGACTTTGTTATTGGACTGCTTGAATGCAGAAGTGATGTTGAATATGAAAAAGTGGCTTTAGTCAGATGTGCATATTGTTCTGTTCCACTTTGTTTTGGCCACTGCACTGAAATTCCGCACCTGCGTTTTGAAGATTTAATAGCTGTACAACACTATCGTGTCAGAGGAAAATTTTTGTCGTTCAGATAGTAGAATTATTTTAGGCAGAGGGGAATATAACAACAAGTTACGGCATTGACATATGTGTAATTTTGGTCCTGACATATCTATATTTTGTTTCTTCCAGTTTCCAAAGTTTCCCTCTTGAACATCGAATAAGTGATCTTTCAAGTGGTTCTCGTGGTAAGATGCTTAGTTTTGCATGCCAGTGTTTCTGAGGGTAGCGATTTATATTCTACGCACATTTTCGTGAGATACTGAACATTCTAGGCCACGCAGTTCTCTTGCAAATGATGTAACACTAGTTAGAATTAAGAAAACATTCCGAAAAAAGAATATTACAGTTTAATCTCCGGTCGACGATGAGTTCATTAGAGAGGAACCACTAGCTTAACCGGATAACTAAACGGAACGAAATTGATTGTGTTGTCAACAAAGGAACCATCGCAAGGAAAGAAAGAAAGGAGATTAAAGAATAACGTTCTGTCGATGACAAGGTAGTTAGAGAAGGCGCAAGAACAGGATGGGGAATGACGAGAAGCGATATCTTCCGGCATTTTCCTTAAACGATTTACGGAAAAAACAGATAACCTTAATCTGTATAGTCGGACGGGGATTTGAATCTCCCGTTTCCTGAATGCGAATCCAGTGTCTGAACCAATACGACACCTCACTCAGTGAGAAGAAAGTTCCGAATCTGATATCGAAGCAAAAATGTATTTCGGATCTAGGGTGCGGTTAATCCACAGTGTATAATCAATGAAGAAGCGCCTGCATGTGTAAACAGGAAAAAAGCTCATATACAGCTATTAAAATTTATGAATGAGTAACTATCGCGGAGAATTTTTGTCAATAAAAAATAAAATATATTACTTTGGAAAAGCAGTTGATGTTGCCAGCCATCATTTTTAAACAATTCGCTCCTCTTGATGATGCAAGCATTCTTATTCGGGCACTGGCTGTCAGTAATCATTGTTCACAAGGATACAATGCATGCAAATATTTTAGAACTGCAAAAATGAAAACATAGTAATTTCCAATAAAGCATTAAGAATCACGGACAAATGTGTACAACTGTATGATTTTCTAGTTCTCGTGTAACGATGCTCGTTACACGTTAACTTTCAAGTCAGTTTCAGCATACTATGGCTGACGAGGAGCATTCAAACGATTAATCGTTTATATGGTACAATCGTAGCTATGGCTTGCAGTCTGTTTTCCTGATACGTAAAGCCGAATGTCGGGCTTCCTCTCGATTTACACTATAAAAGCTAAGGGTACATTACATTAATGCTTGTTCCATAGATCATGAATAAGACATTTCATAAATGTGTGGAACGTGTCAGTTTAAAATAAGTTTTCATTGCACAATGTTACTACTTCATACCTAAAAATTCGTCTATTGAATAGGAGGAGTAGTCATTCAGAAATTCTTGTAATTTTGTTTTTCAGTGATGATTAGCTATCTGTCAGACTTTTAATGCTATATGGCAAATGCCAAAAAAATTATTAATAACAATATGTATTGCGAAGGTACTGTGAATACCCTGAGTTCCTTAAATTAATGTCTGCTAGGTGATGCGCTCCAGCTATTATTCTGATTACACGCTTTTGTGAAATGAATACTTTTTTCTAAATGATGGATTACCCCAAAATATGATGCTATATTGAAACAGTCCATTTGCAATAACTGTAATAGTATAAGTAACTGAACTCAAATGTTTCAGCAGATCGTCAACGTGTTTCTTCCAATTCAGTTACAGTCCATTTCCAAAGAACCACTAAATAATTTTCTGAAAGACATTATTTACAATTTCCTCAGCTACATCTTGTTTGTTAGGTGTGATTACTATACTTGTATCATCTGCAATAAGAACTATCTTTGCATCCTCATGAATACAGAGTGGCAAATGATTAATATATATTAAGAACAGTAAGGGTCCCAAGACTGAATCCTGTGGAATACCATTTTTGATACCTCCCCAGTTAGAGGACTCTGCTGATTTTTGCAGACTATCTGTTCTGCTAATTACAACCTTCTGTATTCTTCCACTTAAATATGAATTAAACCATTTGTCCACTGTCCCACCCATACCACAACACTTAATCTTAGCTAGAAGAATTTCATGATTCACACAATCAATAGCCTTCGAGAGACCACAAAATTTGCCAGTGGGTGATATTTGGTTATTCAGAGCCTTTAATATTTCATCAGTGAAAGCATATATACCATTTTCTGTTGAAAAGTCTTTCTAAACACCAAACTGACATTTTGTTAGTACTTCATTTTTACAAATATATAAAGCTACTCTTAAATACATTACTTCATCAAGAATTTTGCATAAAGCTGGCAGAAGTGAGATTGGGCAGTTGTTATTAGCATCAAACCTATCCCCTTTTTTAGGCAATGGTTCAACAACAGCATATTTCAGTCTATCTGGAAAAATATCCTGTATCAGTGAGCTACTACATATAAGGCTGAGAATCCTACTTATCTGTTGGGAACAAGCTTTTAGTACTCTGTTGGAAATGCCATAAATTCCATGTGAGCTTTTACTTTTGAGTGAATTTATTATTTTTCTAATTTCAGTAGGAGAGGTGGGTTGAGTTTCAATTTTATCAAACTGCGTACGTATTGCCTCTTCCATATACAGTCTTACATTTCCTAATGAATAGCTGGATCCCGTTTTCTCTACAACACTTAAAAATGTTTGACTCTTTCTGGATCATTACTCCTTCTAGCTATAAGTTACATTTCCCTTTGTTGTTTACAAGATATTTTTATCCCTTTAGTAAGCAATAGCTTCTTAGATAGTTTCTTACAATTATGTTTCTCTGTTTTCTTAGGGAAACTTTTTCAAATATTCTCACAAGGGTATCATGAAATAGGTTAAATTTTAAATGAGTATCAGGTTTTCTGTACATCTCATCCCAGTCTAACTGTTCAAGCTTTCCCTAAATTTTGCAGAAGTTGCATTGTTAACTGAACGCACTAATTTGGATGATTGTTTTGCACTACTGCGTGGAGCTACGTCATATACATAACTAGCTGTGCGTCATGATCAGACAGACCATTCTTAACAGGAAAAGTTTTTATTTGATTAAACTTATCTTGATCTATAAAAACATTATCTATCAGTGTGCTGCTTTCCTGTACCACCCGAGTAGGAAAATCAGTAACTGACGTCAAGTTAAAAGAACCAAGTAATACTTCAAGGTCAAGCTTTCTATCGGACTCTTTCAGAAACTATACATTGAAATCCCCACAAATAATAATTTGCTTCCCCCTGTCTGGCAGATAGCACAAAAAGAATCCAAGTTTTTCAGAAGCAGCTGAAAATTTCCCAATGAGGCCTATACACAACTGCAATTACAAAAGTACCACCATTTAGTTTAAGCTCACAGACCCATGATTCTATATGTTTCTCTATAATTTTTTTAGTTTCTACATTTTTCACGCTATGATTAACTTTAACATATATGGCAAATCCTCCTCTCTCCATAATGTCCCTACTTACATGTGCTGAAAACTTATATCCACCTACATTCACTTTTTCCATATGTGTGACTATGTGATGTTCAGACAGAAATAGTACATCTATTACACCCTCAGTTCCTAAATCTTGTGAACAAACAAGAAGCTCATCTACTTTGCTTTTTAATCCCCTGATGTTCTGATGCAATATACTAACATTATTAGTATAAACGTGAAAAGCTATTAGTAGAGAAAACTGACGCGTTCTTCTTTTATTCTCCCCAACTTAAGCCGACCTTATGCAGAGCGTGACATCAAAATGGAAGAAATGTGAATTACTGTTTAATTTTCCGTCCACACGGAGGTCAGAGTCAAAGCAATAAAAAGTTGAAAAAAGAATTTAAAAAGTTTTTTTTTTGAAGGAAACAACACAGAACTTAATTAATTAATCTACGTGAACTTATTTAGGGAATCGTGAATGTGTAAACCAAGAGGACCAGACACGGTCTTGGAGGTCCCTTAACTGTGTTCACAGCGGCTCCACGGGAACACAGTAGGAGTAACTGTCATGTCCATGAAGACAGGCCGGTAAGAGAATAAAAACGATGTCAGTTTTTAAGAAAGACGCTACAAAAGGAGCAAACTCTAATAAAACCCAAATATTCTGTGAGGGATTCTTCTACGCTTATACTAGTCCATGTACCCCAATGTAAACTACTAGCATACACATAGTAATGGATCGCCAAATTATTGATTATCTACAAGAAAGGCCACCCACAAAACTTCTGTCGAATCACAACTAAAAAATAGTTCAAATGTTAGTGGCCCTTCCAAATCTTTGAGAAACAGAGAAATTGGAGGGCTGGAGAAACAGTGACATTTATAGAAGAGCTGAAGGATTCGTAAGGGATTTATTTTTGCCAGAAAGACAGACATTTATAGTCGCTCAGTTAGTTACGAGCAGAAACGTTACTAGAAATGGATTGCGCAACATTAGTCAAGACTATCTTTGCAATTACAGATACCTGCCCCCAACACACACAATGCGCTAGTACCATCATCATCATCATCATCATTTAAGACTGATTATGCCTTTCAGCGTTCAGTCTGGAGCATAGCCCCCCTTACAAAATTCCTCCATGATCCCCTATTCAGTGCTAACATTGATGCCTCTTCTGATGTTAAACCTATTACTTCAAAATCATTCTTAACCGAATCCAGGTACCTTCTCCTTGGTCTGCCCCGACTCCTCCTACCCTCTACTGCTGAACCCATGAGTCTCTTGGGTAACTGTGCTTCTCCCATGCGTGTAACATGACCCCACCATCTAAGCCTAATCGCCCTGACTGCTACATCTATAGAGTTCATTCCCAGTTTTTCTTTGATTTCCTCATTGTGGACACCCTCCTGCCATTGTTCCCATCTACTAGTACCTGCAATCATCCTAGCTACTTTCATATCCGTAACCTCTACCTTTTTGATAAGGTAACCTGAATCCACCCAGCTTTCGCTCCCATACAACAAAGTTGGTCGAAAGATTGAACGGTGCACAGATAACTTAGTCTTGGTACTGACTTCCTTCTTGTAGAAGAGAGTAGATCGTAGCTGAGCGCTCACTGCATTAGCTTTGCTACACCTCGCTTCCAGTTCTTTCACTATGTTGCCATCCTGTGAGAATATGCATCCTAAGTACGTGAAACCGTCCACCTGTTCTAACTTTGTTCCTCCTATTTGGCACTCAATCCGTTTATATTTCTTTCCCACTGACATTACTTTCGTTTTGGAGATGCTAATCTTCATAGCATAGTCCTTACACTTCTGATCTAGCTCTGAAATATTACTTTGCAAACTTTCAATCGAATCTGCCATCACAACTAAGTCATCCGCATATGCAAGACTGCTTATTTTGTGTTCACATATCTTAATCTCACCCAGCCAGTCTATTGTTTTCAACATATGCGCTAGTACCACCACAACATAAATTACTTGGGTGGAAGAATAAAGTCTTTGTTTCCGGTCACTGTCCATGCATGGAATGAATAGTGAGAGGAAGGAAACCAGTACTTCGCATGCAACGTTCGTGCATGCACAGGTAGTTTTCTATCGTGTCAGGAGCATGCACCGGGAAAAGAACATTTTTCCCGTAACTATGAAGTCCTGGTAATACGAGAGATACTTAAAACAGTCTTAATATCAGTGATAATATGTCAAAACAAACAAATAGAAACCTTATTCATCAAGATACTTTCTTGTAGTCGCTTTACAGGACCAGGAATGTTTTATAAATCACTGAAACCGGACAACCAGGCGAAGTACTCAGACGTTTATCCGCTACTTGTTATGCAGTTTCAGACCTAGTTTACGTTTACGAGATTGCTGAACGTTGCTCTGGTAATAGTGCTACTGTCTGGCTTAGAAAAACACGTCTTTAGAGCACGTAGGCGGCATATAAATTTATCATTGAGAAACTATTAAATAGTAGACGTAGTACGCTGATACAATGTAACTTTAAAGAAATCTGTAGAAGACAACATCAATTTTTAGCAGTAGAGCATTGATGACTACAACAAGTAAAAATACCTTAAAGGAGTGGTTGTCAAACTGCGGCTATCGAGCCGCATTCTGTTCAAAAAGTTCCGCAACATACATAATTTCTTGCATTGTTGTGTTGGAGCGAAATGCGGTTGGCATCCCAGCACACGCCTGTGCTTAATTTGTAATTGCCGGAAGTTTCATTGTTGTATGTCAGTTAATTATTGTTCAGTGCTGTATGAGTAGCACGTTCTGTCGCACAGTTTGCGAATTTCTTGTGAGAATAATAACTGCTGGTAAGACGTGTGTCTACTGTTATGATTTTGAGACCGAGGTACAGTATTCACAGTGGGTCGGGAAAGTTTCTCCAAGACCAAAAAAATGTTTGTCAGGTCAGGTCAAATGTCAAAACCATGCTGATACTTTTCATTCACTTCGAAGGATTAGTTCATCACGAATTCGTGCCACAGGGACAAAATATTAACCCGTGGTACTATCGGGACGCGTTGCGACGTTTGCGAGAAAATGTGAGAAGGAAACGACCTGAAATGTGGCGAGACAATTCCTGCCTCTTGCAACACGATAACGCACCTGAACATTCATTCATGTCGGTGCGTGACTGTTGTTTTGTTGTTGTTGTGGTCTTCAATCCAGAGACGGTTTGATGCAGCTGTCCATACTACTCTATCCTGTGTAAGCTTCTTCAACTCCGAGTAACTACTGCAATCTACATCCTTCTGAATCTGCGTAGTGTATTCGTGCCTTGGTCTCCCTATACGATTATTACCCGCCGTGCTTCCTTGACGCCTCAGAACGTGTGCTACTAAACGATATCTTCTCTACACAAGTTGTGCCTCAAATTCCTCTTCTCCCCAATTCTATTCAGTACCTCCTCATTAGTTACGTGATCTAATCTTCAGCATTCTTCTGTAGCACCACATTTCGAAAGTTTCTATTCTCTTCTTCTCTAAACTATTAATCGTTCATGTTTCACTTCCATACGTGGCTACACTCCATACAAATACTTTCAGAAAAGACTTCTTGACACTTAAATCTATATTCGATGCTAACAAATTTCTCTTCTTCAGAAACGCATTTCCTTACGGATTGGCAGTCTACATTTTATATTCTCTCTACTTCGGCCGTCATCAGTTTGTTTGCTCCCCAAGTAGCAAAACTCATCCACTACTTTAAGTGTCTCATTTCCTAATCTAATTCCCTCAGCATCACCTGATTTAATTCGACTGCATCCCATTATCCTCGTTTTAGTTGGTGTGTGACTACTACACAAAACGAAATCACTGCGCTGCCTCATCCTCTGTACTTTCCAGACCTGGCACCTGCAGATATTTTTTTATTTCTTAAGTTGAAAATCCCGTTGAAAGGACGATGATTTGCAACGATAGATGACATAAACGAAAATCCGCAGATGGCACTTCGCACGATCCAGCAAGAGCCGTACCAAGACCGACACCGGAAGTGGAAATGGCATTGGGAGCGGAGTGGAGGAGAGTATTTCGAAGGAGACCATGCACAATAAGTCAAAGGTAAGCGTAGAAAAATTTTGTGGACAAAGTTCCGGAATTTTTTGAACAGACCTCGTATTCGAGTGGCGCTCCGTTCTCAGCCGTATTTTATAATAATGTCCATGTAGCAAATAACAGCTGAATCCGAAAAAGTCAACCAATGTTAAGAGCTTCTTAAGAGTGTTGTTTTCCCGTCCAGTAACAAAAAAAAATACAGTAATATTTTCAGATATCCATAATTTTTACTGACGTCCGTAAATTCGCCCGTGACCTTAGTAAAACTGGCCGTTTACCTCAGGGGTAGAGAGGTAAGTAGCGTGTCCACTGCACATATGTGCCGGGGGGGGGGGGGGGGGGGAATCTTTTGTTGTTTGTCCTCCAATACTGTGTCGCGCGACTCGCACTTATCAACTGCTATGGTATAAATTTTAAACGAGAGTAACATGGATATGTGAATACCCATTATATAAACGGTCATCTTCAAATGCGGAACATATTTCTCGCAAGGAATATGAAAATAAATTAAGACTGTTGTTATACAACACGATGAGTAGAAAAAAATGAAATTAAAAACATTTAGTACACTTCTGCAATCGTGTCTCATACTACATAAAGCATTTCAACCTAAGTAAAGTTCCAGTTATTAATCATTCGCACATACAGACAACGCAACAGCACTTTGTTAGGCAATTACGGTGTCACAATTTTGGCGCCGTTGGGGATGGCAACAGAGAACAGTAGACACGAAGGGTTCTGGATGTTGCCTACTTTTAACGATCAGCACATGGCGGCCGAAGGATAACTTACTGCGCCATTACGATAGCTAGTTTACCTGGGACTCATAACGTACTAATTTACGTAGATTAGCAACCAACAAAAAGAGCGGTAGATATGTCGGCGAAGTGTCACTCTTCCATGTCAGTATTGGCTCATGAGCAGAAGTGTTTGCCGACTACTGCCTTACATAGTTCCACGGTATTGCTTTCAGATTACATCCTGTACTCTCTGAAATTTTTTTCTCATCAAATGCCGTAAACCGTTAATGTAACAGGGAAAAAAAAATGGTTCAAATGGCTCTGAGCACTATGGGACTCAACTGCTGAGGTCATTAGTCCCCTAGAACTTAGAACTAGTTAAACCTAACTAACCTAAGGACATCACAAACATCCATGCCCGAGGCAGGATTCGAACCTGCGACCGTAACAGGGAAATTTCTTTTTTTATTCTATTAAGTAAAACGTAAACGGCTCATGGTATATAATAAAGAAGTTATTCTATTATTATACATTTATAGATATACGTATGTCTAACTCTTTAACTCTGAATCCACACGTAATGGACTTTTCTCTCATTTCCAGAGAATAATATACGTCCGATTGGTCTTTCTGATAGAAGAAAGAAGTGGCAATGAAGTTACTATTGAACGTAATAAGAAATAATTGCTTCTGTCTTGGCCTCGAAGGTTTAAGGGTTTGCCTGAAGTATGATCAGTTAGTCAGTTACATTGAGAAACTGCGAAAACAACGCAAATTATGAAATTCGTTTGTTTTTTGTGCGAAATTAATATTTAGTTATTTGATAACTGGTCTTCGTGGTTTCGTCATTATTGTGTACTGAAATAACAACTTACCTTCCCCAGTAGAAGTCGAAAAATAAGACAGTGCGATCCTTTTGTCCATATGTATAGACACCCACCCACAAAACATTTTCAGCTAATTACACTAGATCTTCGAAACATTCCTTTATGTTTGTAGATTTCTTTATTTTATCTTCAGGCTAACAGTGTTCGATACCATTATCCTGCATTCTTAAAAAATTAGCTCCGTAACGCATTGCATGACAATAGTTGTAGAGAATTCAACGGGTTAGGTGTAAAAACGACTGGTTCGCAGAGCCGTAGATCAGAAATTTTAAAGAAATATTACTCCAGAAATATAACCGACAGAGTGTCGTTTTATGGTGTGAATAGCACAGAAAGAAAATAAATATTCCGTACACGACTATAAACGTGAAAAAACGAATCTGTGAGGATATTTCAAATCATAACTTCGTTCCCAGCTCTATAAACATTTTGTTTAATGCTTCTTGAATTCGTTAAGCTGCACATGTCGCGGACAAATGCCTACGGATGACGAATAACGTCAAAACATTTTCGGAAGATTTCACTACAGGGAAAAGATATGAAAGGTAGCTTACTTTACGCGACAACAGAAAATCAAACAAGATTACCAGGCTTTCCTTGGGCAATGAAGTTGGTAGTTCGGGATCACGATTTCAGTCAGAGCATGGGACTTACTTCACGGATAATTTTCGAACTTTATGATGTTGACCAAATGCTCTCCCAAGAACCTGGTATCCCTGATTTTTCTGGGCAGTGATGTAAATTAACCAAAGAGGCATCACGTTCTATATGGTCGTGTTAAACAAGTCACCGACTACATATTATTGACACAAAAATTTTGCATGTGTACATTTTCTTACGTGTATTAAAAAAAATGCATACACTCAGTCGCTTGGTGGCGAAACTGTCTTACATGTTCTTTCGAATGGTGCCGAGTGAGTACCTTGCAGTTATGTATGAAGTGTAGTGATATTGTGACCTGTTTCGCGTGTGTCTCCAACAATGAACCTCAAAATAACGTACACTGCTTTGTTGCGAACATACCGATTGGTTTTCAAGCAATGTCATCTGTCTGCACGTCGAATATCTGTATTCCGCACTTCTTGAGAAATACATTTCAGTATCAACAGAGATTTCACATTTATCTCAGTATCATCTGGTGAAATATATGTTTTCATATATTGTTTCTAAACGGGCTCCAGATGTCTAAAAGCCAGCCGACAACCAACAATTTTCTGATACTGTTCATTCCAAGTCTGTCATGACGTAATGGTTAATCGCCAGCTGACAGCGCACATTAGGAATATATACATAGTTAGCATAGCCTGCTGCGCACGTCGCCAATGTCAAACTGGAATTCTCACGCGATTTAGCTACAACGCTCTTTGTTTACATTTTGTGCTAAGACTGAAATTACATATATTTTTGCTGTTTTAAATATTTATTTTTTAGCAAGGATAATTATGAATAACTGTTGTTGCTGCTGTTGCGAATCGAAATACGTGAAATAAAGATCAGTTTACTTTTCATAGCTAAGTACCGTAACGTCACGTGATCTCGGAGCCAAATATCCTGTTCCGCGCATCTGAATGCTCGATCCATAGGTATTCCCCAGATTTTCCTACTCCATGGCTTACACATTTTTCAATTGTTTCACTCAAGTTTAGACTCTTTGCTAGCTCTGTCGCCTATTCGCGTTGTTTTGTTGTGTTTGGACAACGGCCTATTTTATCAGCAGTGGATATGTACGTAAATACATAGAAAACTTTGTCCGTTTCTACTCTTATGCTGTTAGTGACACGAAGTTTAACACTTTTCTCCGATAACTTGGATGTAGAGGAAAGTGGCGTAACACGGTTATGCTGAACGACGATCAAGCTGACTTCGTTCATACTACACGACTGAAACACGGTAAGTTGGATTTTTTTTCTGTAACAGTAGCAGTGCTTAGAAACTTGACAACTGCCCTGTTGCGTACATGGGTGTAGCTCTTCCACATTAGCTGCCGTTTGATAACTTGAGCTCTACTATTTATTGAACTGTCGCCTGTGACTCCTCCAGCTTATGCTTGCTACACTGTACAGCTTAGTGCGCTTATTTCAACGGGAAGTAACTACGATTTGCGTGCTGTCACATTTTTATGATTATTGGATAAGTATTACATAGCTTGTGAAACTCATTAGCTTATTAAAACTATCCGGCACATTTAACATCACTCGCATGTAGCCGTTGAAATGGGACACACACTAGTATCTGAATCAGAGTTGTTGTTTATATATTATGTGCAATGTTGTCTTAAATCAGTATTCCATATCTTAAGCAGAAACATGGTTTACTTCAAAGGGCGCTTGATTGCTGCACGGTGTTAGCGTTTAAGAAATGGTGAAATTTCTGGAATACCTTTGGTAGTGAGTGTGTCACTGAATGCACCTGTTCAATGTAAAGGTCCGCAAATCGAGGAATACCTCGATCTGTTCATTGATCCTAGAAGTAAACGGCGGCTGCGATGACGCGTCAGAGATGCTGAACCCACGTCATTTATGAACACATCTATGCCTGGCACCTACCGATGAAACAAACACTAAGACAGGCGTATTGTTTATACCGTTTGGTGGTGTAGTGTGTGTGCAGGAGACCATTTCTGTCCTCATACTTTAAGTCGCCTTCGTAAGAGAAATTAGTGTAGGTCTTTATCATCTCCCGTCTCTTCTTGTATTGTTCTGATATATTCATTTCATGGCTGCTACTCCGAAGGACCTCGACAATCTGTTTTGTGTAATCTAATGTTTATATTCCCCCTAAAATTTTCCTTCTTTATTTCTCCTTATAAGATGCCTTAATACGTAACCTAATAACCGGTCACATATACTGGTAATAATTTCTCCAGTTTTTCTCAACTTAACCTTCCTGGAAACTCTTAATTTCATACTTTATCCGTCCACTTAGTGTTTAACACAATTCTTCACCAGTTCACATTATCAAACAACATAAATGTCTTGAAGACTTGCAAGCATTTCTTTACCCTTCTTCCATTACTATAGGCTCGGTCAGCATTGTTTCTGTGATATTTCCACTTTTTTGAAGGTGAATTTTTCTTTTGCTGTACCTCGTCATAGTTTCATTTGTGTTCTGCATATTATTTTCGTCGGCAGTTTACAAGCAGGAGATACCAGAATTTGTCCAGATTGTTATACAGGATGGCGAAATTAAAAACAGCCCCCCTCCTCTTTGAATGCGAATAACATATTTTGACTTCTGAAATAAACAGCCACGACAATGAACAGTTTTATGAATAATCTATAGTTATCATTCTTCTGTCAGCATTCCAGTTTATTTTATAAGTGAAGTTAAACGTTTCTCTTTGCTGGCTGCCAAATGACTGTCCCGATAGAAGACAGAACTGAAAGTGTGGAAGTATATGTGAAAGCAGGTTTGATTAAGGGGAGTCGCGAAATTTCTGAGTCAAGTATCCGGACAGAGGATCACCAGCAAATTGTGTCAGCCACGGATCTGTGCAAAACGACAAAGAATTTCTTCAGTTCGCACGCCAGAAGTTATTGTAGACATTCAATGAAGAATTATTTAGAACCCGAAGAAGTCTACACCTAAATGAGCCAAACAGCCGCGTGTAAGTAAGAGGAGTTGTTAGCAAATATTGGAAAGGCTTAATTTGAAACCATATCGAGTGGAGGTTGTGCAGAAATTACGGGAGGATGACAGTCAAACATGTAGATTATTGCACGTGGCTTTTGAATAATATCAACGATGGTTTTGTTAGTCTCTTTCCATTACATCTTGATTGATGAAACATGGTTTCATCTTACTGGTCACGTGAATTCAGAGAACACGAGGTACTGGGCAACGGAGAACCCTAACATTATGTATCAGCAACCACACCATGATGAAAAAGTCGGCGTTTGGTGTGGTGTAACAGGAACGCGCATCATTGGAGCGATATTTTTTGACCTATATTGAAATTTTTGATACATTTTATGCTGAACTCACTCAAAATGAAAGACAATACGGCTTTTCCATCAAGACGTGACAATATTCCACACGTCTAAGGTATACCTGGAATGAACTGTCAGCAAACATTTATGACTACCACATTCGCCGGATCTAACAATATGATTTTTTCCTGTGTAGACACTTCAAGAGCAAGGTGTATGAAACAAATCCACACACAATGCAGGAACTGAAAGGACAACATCAGCCGTGAAGCTGCCGCCATCAACATCCGAACTTTACGCCGCGTATATCTACATATGCTTAGATGTGCACAGCTGTGTATTCGTGTTGCAGCTGGCTACTTTTAACATCTTGTATAATTGTATTTTTCACTGTATTTTTCATTGTAAATAATTGGTAAGTCCATTTCAGCTCTTCATTTCTGTAATTTCACTACATTTCCTTTATATTTCACGGGCTACTTTTATCTACATCACTGTATATTCGACAGTTCGTGCCTTTGTGCTATTTCCTCGATGGTGTGATCGGAAAAATAAGTTAGCAAAATTTCAGAATAAAAACAATCTTGGGTGTGACAAAAACTGTTTTTATTCTGAAATACATTCTAAGCTGGTTGCTGTACTACACTGCCACAACGGAGTGGAATATTTTTTAAGTTAGCAGAAAATTAATCACAATAAATATTGTAAATGAGAAAACATTATTGCAATTACTGTTCTGTTGACTTACATTCTCTATAGAAGAGTAGCATTTCTGCCTTCTCTTCATTGAAGTACACACACAAATCTTCAGCTGAAGTAGACTGACTATATGACCAATGTGTATTTTCCTTGCAATGCCATTTGTTTAATGTCATCTCCGGCAAATGGATGATATACGCTACCCAAGATAGCTGTACTGAGTCGGTTGTGTGTTACGCTTTTAATAACATCATATTCACATGAATGGTGTACTTTGCCACGTTTTAATATAGTATGGAATTAAAAAAAACAAATACTTTTGTTCATAATTTCGTAGCTAACCAAGTTACAAGAAAGGCAGACATGTTGGTTAGGTCACTCTGGTACCTAAACGAAATCTGCTTGGTACGTTTTTTAATTCTGTTTTTGAAGAAGATAAATATGACACTTTCTATATCACTCGCCCGGCGTACTCTCAAGGTACGAAGACAAATGGTTCAAATGGCTCTGAGCGCTATGGGACTTAACGTCTCTGGCCATCAGTCCCCTAGAACTTAGAGCTACTTAAACCTAACTAACCTAAGGACAGCACACAACACCCAGTCATCACGAGGCAGAGAAAATCCCTGACCCCGCCGGGAATCGAACCCGGGAACCCGGGCGGTGGAAGCGAGAACGCTACCGCACGACCACGAGCTGCGGACAGGTACGAAGACAGAAACAAGGAAAGAGGCGATTAATAACCAGTAAAACCACACCAGATTCTTTAAAATAGCGATCTGCTATGTACGATCTGTGTAAATTGCACTTCATTTTAAGCAAAGCTAGTATTTCATCCATTTCAACGTTTCTGACGCCGCATCTCCTGAATTATTTGTTGTACAATGATTCAATTTTGCAGTACTTCATTTATATGCACGGTGTGCCAAGGAATGGTCCACGAATCTGACAGAAGCAGTCATTCGAAGCAGAAAAGTCTAGTAAACAAACTCTTCAAAATGCATACCTTAAGAGCGAGGAGAATTTCTTCGAATGAAACAACTCTCTTCTGCTCCAAAGAGCTGTGAACACTTATTCACCATCACGACTGTGAAACACATCTACTGAAGAAGTGCTCACATCTCTTGAGGTACGCATTTTAAAGCCCTTGGTTACTAGACAATTTTTTCTTGTTTTGGTCCATACTACGTCCTCGCAGAATAAGGAAAGCAAAGAGCGAGAAGTGCAAGAGATTTGTTTTACTGTATCGAAGATGAAGTGTTCATAGCTCGTAAGTTGTGCGTGTTAGAGCCCATGTTTAACAGACATTTTTGCTTCGATATCCCTGAATATCGACCATTCCTCCCACGATGCCCTGTATTTGGACGCTATCTACAAAATTTGTTGCGTATAGTGTTAGGAGTTAAGAAGTAATAAATTAAAAGGTCATGCCTTATGTCGATGTTTTGCTGCATGAACTGTGAAAACGTAGTAGTAGGCTTTCTTTCAGTATTTTGTGGAGGGCGTCAGCGAGAAAAAGTTTCAAAAAGGTTTTAAATTATGCGTAAAATTTGTTGCAAGTCACTAAATGCTTTCATTCTGAAATACTGTATCAGTATATAACGAGCGAGGTGGCATGGTAATTAGATCATGGAACTCGCCTACGGGAGGAGGACAGTTCAAACCCACTTCCGGCCATCGAGATTTAGGTTCTCCGTGATTTCCCTCAATAGCTCCTTCCCAGTGCTGGAATAATTCCTTTGAAAGCAAAACAAAGCTCTGAGTTCTCGCTCTGGTGGGCCGATCGGACCGATCGACCGCCGTATCATCGTCTGCCCAGGTCAGCACACCGATCTCCTGGCCGTTATCGGCTTTCTTGACCTCAGAGCTGCTACTCAGGTAGCTCGTCAGCTGCCCACACGTGGCTGAGTGAGTCCTCTACGAAGGAAAAATCCCTGGCAATACGGAGGATCAAACCTGGATCCTCCGAATACCAGTCAGTCGCGCTAAGCACTTGGCGGACTCCTCTGAAAAGACACTTTGGATTTCCTTCCTCATCCTTGCAAAAATCCGAGCTTGTGCTCCGGCTCTAAATGTCTGTGTCATAAACAACTGACCTTACTTCTCGACATAGTAGCCCTTGAGCGATATGCACTTGGCCCAGCTGTGCTCCAGCTTTTTCATCTCATCTTTAAAAACAGGTTCTATCAAACTCCGCAAAATACTCGTTGACTGCAACCATCACTTCCTCATTGGATGAAAATTTCTTAGCAGCGAACATTTTCAAATTAGGGAACAGGAAGAAGTCACTTGGGAGTAAGTCTGGTGAATAGGGTGGATGTGGAACTAAGTCAAAGCACAATACATGCTCTTTCGTCATTGTTAATCGCTAATGTGTGGTATGGCGCATTTTCCGGGTGAAAGAGCACTGTTTTGCCATGCCAATATTGGTCTTCCTTGAGCAGACGCAAGTTTCAAACGATGCAACACCGAAGCATAGTAGGATCAAGTTATGCTTCTTCCTTCTCCAAGTACCCTACGGGAATAATTCGTTCAGAATCGCAAAACACGGTGGCCTTCACCTTACCACTGAGAAAGTGGTGTTGTGGGGGTTGCTAGTGAGAATAAATTTCGAAAAGATTTTGAATGCCGTATGAAATTTGTTAGAAGTTTCTAACTGCCTTCATTCTCAATTAACGAGCGAGGCGGCACAACGATTAGCAAGCTAGACTCGCTTTCTGGAGGACGACGGTTCAAACCCGCGTCCGGCCATCCAGATTTACGATTTCCGTGATTTTCCTAAATCGTTCCAGGCAAAAGCATTCCCGAATGCGAGTTCGCCGTCCTAACCACTGCGCCACTTCACTCGGTATATACTCATCCAGTATTTGCGAATGAAAGCAGTTACCGACTTCCAACGAAGTTTGTGCGGAATTCAAAGCCTTATCGAATTTTTTTCTCACTGACAACCTCTACAAAACACTTAAAGGAAAAATTTATCGTTTACTACATTTTCGCTGCTCATGTAGTAAAACTTAAGTATCAGGCATGACCTTCCAAGTTATTACTTCTATGATTTGTGCAGCAGTCAAATCTTTCAAGCGAAAATGTTTAATAACAATACGAAGCTCAGCTTTCTCCATTTAGGCGAGATACTGATCAATCATACGACTGTCAACAAAAATGGTTCAAATGGATCTCAGCACTACGGGACTTAACATCTGAGGTCATCAGTCCTCTAGAACTTAGAACTACTTAAACCTAACCTAAGGACATCACACACATCCATGCCGCGAAGCAGGCTTCATAACCTGCGACCATAGCAGTCGCGCGATTCCGGACTGAAGCGCCTAGAACCGCTCGGCCACCGCGGCCGGCGGCTGTCAACACTGAACTGTGCAATGTGTAAGTAGGCTGTTTAGGTTTTCATATTGGTAACGCCACGTAGCGCTCTGTATGAAAATCACTGGCTGTGCTGAGTGCAGTCTGTGGCTGGTTGCCATTGTTGGAATATTCGCTATTGTAGTGTTGGGCGGTTGGATGTGAACAGCGCGTAGCGTTGTACAGTTGGAGGTGAGCCGCCAGCAGTGGTGGATGTGGGGAGAGAGATGGCAGAATTTTAAGAGCGGACGATCTGTACGTGTAAATCTGTAATACTGGATATGGTGAACTGATATATATATATATATTATGACTTTTGAACATTATTAAGGTAAATACATTGTTTGCTCTCTATCAAAATCTTTCATTTGCTGACTATGCCTATCGGTAGTTAGTGCCTTCAGTAGTTAGAATCTTTTATTTAGCTGGCAGTAGTGGCGCTCGCTGTATTGCAGTAGTTCGAGTAACGAAGATTTTTGTGAGGTACGTGATTCATGAAAGGTACAGGTTATTGTTAGTCAGGGCCATTCTTTTGTAGGGATTTTTGAAAGTCAGATTGCGTTGCGCTAAAAATATTGTGTGTCAGTTTAGTGATGATCGGAATAAGCAAAGAGAGAAATGTACGTTCAGTTTTGCTCAGCTGTTTGAAAATCAAATAATGTAAGAGGTTTATCAGCACAGTAATTCATTAATTTTTCAAAGGGGATGTTTCAAATGTACATTGTTGAAATTCTTTGTACGTTCGTTGGTATAATCAATAGTACTAACCATGAAGATGCAACGAAAATTTCCCATTCTTTCATGGAACTTTACCAGAATTATAGAACCACCCTCGTATACACTATTTCTAAGATTATTGCTTGACTTATTGTGTTACACCTTTAATGTAAAATAATACATCTTAATGAGCAGATCGTGACAACATTTGCAAATTTTTAATTCGGTTAGTAATTACAGTGAAAATCAAATTTTTGTTCCCTCTTGAAGCTATTAGATAGCCAATGCGCAGCTGATACTGTTTAGTAATGTAGACGATGCGAAGTATTTTCGGTCGCTCAGTGAGCAGTGTCTCGCGGAGTACTCTAGTAGGTGTGGAACGTCGCCAGGCGGGGAACCCCCCGAGTCGCTGGAGGGTCCCCGGCCCTGGAGGCGCAGCCGGGATTACGCTCGCCAAGACTTTCCAATTGGGTGCGCCGGCCGGGAAGTAGCGACCACCTCGGCCGGCGAGTAATTCACGTTTAGGCCCTATTACCTCCTCCCGGGGGATCAGCGCGGTCTTAGGGCGCAGTTAATGAATCACAAAACTCCGGCCGCTCCTCGTGGCCGGCCGCGCCTGGCGCCGGGGCCCGCAGGTTCCGCCGCTAAATACTCTGATTAATTAAAGGCGGGCCAGCTTTAATTGGATAACTCTTTTTTACTCTCGCGTTTGATTCCGCAGTAATTGCAGATGAAAGCGCTCCGATGAATAAAAAGCGCGGAATGCGGCGCCGCGTTCCAAATTTTTTGTAGCTATGACGGCGAGTTTCGAAATTAATTAAATATTTCCGCAGCGGTGGCATATTTTTTTTTCCAATTTGATTACACAGAAGACAAAATCGGACAAATCTGTCAGGCAAGTAACTCAAGCAAGGAACATCTCCGGTTGGACGATCGGTCGCGAAGAGGGAAGAGAGTGCTTAAATTCGAGCTTATTCTCGAGAGTGAGGTTTCTATTCACACGACACAGAGGGAAGAGGTTTTTTATTTACACACAGCGCGGTAGGAATGGTCACAATGCTTTCACCAGAAATGCAATTTCAAAACATAATAATCTTGACTTGGCAAGCTTCAAACACTTAAATGAGTCGACCTTGTGAACTTAATCGTTTAAACTCAAAAAAGTTATGCCATTGATCACTCGATTATCAGAAGCTACGAGAGAGAGAGAGAGAGAGAGAGAGAGAGAGAGAGAGAGAGTCGGTCCAACGTTCTTATATTTGCGGTAGATTTTATCCTACAGCGAGGGGTTGCAGAACTTACATTACCGAATGGCTAACACGGTTCATGGTGCAAAGTCTCAATTACAGTTTGTCTATCTAACGTTTACCAGGGTAAACAAAAATTATATTTTCCAGTATTTCATATAAATATTGACCGAGTTTAAAAATTTAAGATGCTATCATAATCTACTCATTAAGATGGATAAGCTTATGTTAAAACTTTAACATAGTAAGTTGAGTATTACAGTTAGAAACTGTAGAGCGTACTCACAATGGCCGGTCGATATGGCCGAGCGGTTCTAGGCGCTTCAGTCTGGAATCGCGCGGCCGCTACGGTTCCTCGGCATGGATGTGTGTGATGTAATTAGGTTAGTTAGCTTTAAGTATTTCTAAGTTATTATGTACCTGTGGTCTAGGGGTAGCGTCTTTGATTCCTAATCAAAAACGTCTTCGGTCCCGGGTTCGATCCCCGCCATTGCCTAAATAATCAGCATTGGCTGCCGAAGACTTCCGGCATAAGAAGTCAGCCTCATTCTGCCAACGGCCTTGTCAAAGAGGGCGGAGGAGCGGATAGAGGTTCAGGCAGGGCACTCTCTTGTGCTAGGGGTGGGAAATTGCCCCTAAAGGCGGAAGAATCAGCAATGATCAACGACATGAGGATGCAGAAGGCAGTGGAAACCACTGCATTAAAGACACCTAACGTGTATCCACAGGACATGTGGCCTGTAATTGAAGAAGTGTCATGATGATCTCTCCATTGGCAAAAGATTCCGGAATAGTCCCCCATTCGGATCTCCGGGAGGGGACTGCCAAGGGGGAGGTTACCATGAGAAAAAGATTGAATAATCAACGAAAGGATAACGTTCTACGAGTCGGGGTGTGGAATGTCAGAATCTTGAACGTGGTAGGGAAACTAGAAAATCTGAAAAGGGAAATGCAAAGGCTCAATCTAGATATAGTAGGGGTCAGTGAAGTGAAGTGGAAGGAAGACAAGGATTTCTGGTCAGATGAGTATCGGGTAATATCAAGAGCAGCAGAAAATTGTATAACAGGTGTAGGATTCGTTATGAATAGGAAGGTAGGGCAGAGGGTGTGTTACTGTGAACAGTCCAGTGACCGGGTTGTTCTAATCAGAATCGACAGCAGACCAACACCGACAACAATAGTTCAGGTATACATGCCGACGTCGCAAGCTGAAGATGAACAGATAGAGAAAGTGTATGAGGATATTGAAAGGGTAATGCAGTATGTAAAGGGGGACGAAAATCTAATAGTCATGGGCGACTGGAATGCAGTTGTAGGGGAAGGAGTAGAAGAAAAGGTTACAGGAGAATATGGGCTTGGGACAAGGAATGAAAGAGGAGAAAGACTAATTGAGTTCTGTAACAAGTTTCAGCTAGTAATAGCGAATACCCTGTTCAAGAACCACAAGAGGAGGAGGTATACTTGGAAAAGGCCGGGAGATACGGGAAGATTTCAATTAGATTACATCATGGTCAGACAGAGATTCCGAAATCAGATACTGGATTGTAAGGCGTATCCAGGAGCAGATATAGACTCAGATCACAATATAGTAGTGATGAAGAGTAGGCTGAAGTTCAAGACATTAGTCAGGAAGAATCAATACGCAAAGAAGTGGGATACGGAAGTACTAAGGAATGAAGGAATGACGAGATACGTTTGAAGTTCTCTAACGCTATAGATACAGCAATAAGGAATAGCGCAGTAGGCAGTACAGTTGAAGAGGAATGGACATCTCTAAAAAGGGCCATCACAGAAGTTGGGAAGGAAAACATAGGTACAAAGAAGGTAGCTGCGAAGAAACCATGGGTAACAGAAGAAATACTTCAGTTGATTGATGAAAGGAGGAAGTACAAACATGTTCCGGGAAAATCAGGAATACAGAAATACAAGTCGCTGAGGAATGAAATAAATAGGAAGTGCAGGGAAGCTAAGACGAAATGGCTGCAGGAAAAATGTGAAGACATCGAAAAAGATATGATTGTCGGAAGGACAGACTCAGCATACAGGAAAGTCAAAACAACCTTTGGTGACATTAAAAGCAACGGTGGTAACATTAAGAGTGCAACGGGAATTCCACTGTTAAATGCAGAGGAGAGAGCAGACAGGTGGAAAGAATACATTGAAAGCCTCTATGAGGGTGAAGATTTGTCTGATTTGATAGAAGAAGAAACAGGAGTCGATTTAGAAGTGATAGGGAATCCAGTATTAGAATCGGAATTTAAAAGAGCTTTGGAGGACTTACGGTCAAATAAGGCAGAAGAAGATTCTGAAAAAAATAGGGGTAAGCTATAGGGAGAGACGGGTCATATACAATATGCACAACAACCAAGAGGGAATAATAAGAGTGGACGATCAAGAACGAAGTGCTCCTATTAAGAAGGGTGTAAGACAAGGCTGTAGCCTTTCGCCCCTACTCTTCAATCTGTACATCGAGGAAGCAATGATGGAAATAAAAGAAAGGTTCAGGAGTGGAATTAAAATACAAAGTGAAAGGATATCAATGATACGATTCGCTGATGACATTGCTATCCTGAGTGAAAGTGAAGAAGAATTAAATGATCTGCTGAACGGAATGAGCAGTCTAATGAGTACACAGTATGGTTTGAGAGTAAATCGGAGAAAGACGAAGGTAATGAGAAGTAGTAGAAATGAGAACAGCGAGAAACTTAACGTCAGGATTGATGGTCACGAAGTCAATGAAGTTAAGGAATTCTGCTACCTAGGCAGTAAAATAACCAATGACGGACGGAGCAAGGAGGACATCAAAAGCAGACTCGCTATGGCAAAAAAGGCATTTCTGGCCAAGAGAAGTCTACTAATATCAAATACCGGCCTTAATTTGAGGAAGAAATTTCTGAGGATGTACGTCTGGAGTACAGCATTGTATGGTAGTGAAACATGGACTATGGGAAAACCCGAACAGAAGAGAATCGAAGCATTTGAGATGTGGTGCTATAGACGAATGTTGAAAATTAGGTGGACTGATAAGGTAAGGAATGAGGAGGTTCTACGCAGAATCGGAGAGGAAAGGAATATGTGGAAAACACTGATAAGGAGAAGGGACAGGATGATAGGACACCTGTTAAGACATGAGGGAATGACTTCCATGGTACTAGAGGGAGCTGTAGAGGGCAAAAACTGTAGAGGAAGACAGAGATTGGAATACGTCAAGCAAATAACTGGGGACGTAGGTTGCAAGTGCTACTCTGAGATGAAGAGGTTAGCACAGGAAAGGAATTCGTGGCGGGCCGCATCAAACCAGTCAGTAGACTGATGACAAAAAAAAAAAAAATTTCTAAGTTCTATGGGACTGATGACCTCAGATGTTAAGTCCCATAGTGCTCAGAGCCATTTGAACCATACTCACAATGCGAAAATTACCTAGACTATATTCTTCCAGTTTTTAAGAATGGAAGTACTTACCGACTTATAACAAACTTTACACGTGATTTCAGACCCTTGCCAAAGTTTTTTTTTTTTCCTTTTTATGGCTTACTACATTTTCGTTGTCCATTCAGTAAAATTCGAGCATCAGGCATGACGTTCTAATTTATTACTTATTTATTGCTAACTCTATTCGCAACACATATAGTAAACAGTAACCACATATACCACCGAATGTATGGACAAAATTATACCTTTGTACAACACGCAGTTAAGGATGTATGCTGATCTATGTAAAAGGGTTAGATTTATTAAAAAATGTGGCATTGAGGTTAACTTGCAAGTAGTGGAGGAGAAAATAAATTATTGGGACTGCAATGAAATATTTGATAAAATCGTTACAAAAGCCCGAATTTCCTCTTATTTCTAAAGAGGAACAGACTAGAGTTACTCTCAGATGTAATATGCCTGGTAAGCAGTACATCACAGTTGGATGCAATAAAACAGGAAATGCTGTCGTTAGGAAATATGCTCATTAAATGAGGAGCAAACCTCCTGTGTGGAATCAAGTACACCTTAAAACAGAAAATACCTTTGTTGAGTTCTTTGAGTTCTTCCTTTTGAATTCTCACTATACCCTCCGATATCGAGCCGAAACGCATATTTAAACATCAGTAAAGAAGTTCTTCACACTTGTCGATCAAGAATTATAATATCAGATATGTTGCGGCACATTTAAAAAGCAAGTATTAAAATATCTGCTGTAGTTATTGTAAGTACTTAAAGACTTCAGTTACGTGATGCGTATAGAGAATTAATAAAGCAGCGAATGTAAGAAGCGACTACAATAAAGAAGTTTACAGCATGCGGTCAAAGAAAGGACCGAGGAAAAGACGCGAATTAAGAAGTGAAGAGAGGGGTAATAAATTTGGAAGAAGTCCAGCCGTAACTGTAAGTGTAGAACGAAAGTTTGGTTTCCCGTTTCTGCGTACTGTTTTACCAGTCTGTAAGAAGTAACCAGACATTGTGCCTAGTGGAATGAATCGTCTGAGCATTGCCTAAAGCGGTTTAAAGAAAACTGAATCAGAATAACAGGAAAAAGACTTAAGCCCCACTTTTCCTGAAACTAGGTCTGGTGAACAACGATAATAGTTGTTCATTTATAGTCAGCATTTCATTTGTTTAACCTCAGAACCGGTGTTTAATCTACAGGAGTGAAATGCAAAAGGCGTCAAATGAACAGTTCAGCGTCAGTGAGAGCAGAAAAATCGGGGGTTGAAAATCGGATTTAAAGCTATAATATCCTCAGAGAGCGGATTTAACCGCCCACAAACCAACGCCAGATTGCACAGCTTGTTAGTGAGCGGTCTGCGTTTGAGTCGTATGTTTCCACTGAAGGTTGTTATTTAAAACGTAGGGAAGTTGCAAAGAAATGTACGAAAATGGGAGAACTGCAATGCTCTAGGAAACTAATTCAACTATCCTGAAAGATATACGTAGGTCTTTGCAGAGTTTCTGCTTTGCTATCCGTCAAATGAGAACGGAAACATAGTACTATTGTGCTTGTATTTGGAGTTTTCTGATGTTCACCATGTCGTCCGTATTTGCTTCGTAATAACTATTCGATTAGCGTGGTCGCCTTCAACAAAATAGCATTTTTCTCTTCATGTACTGCCGAGGCATATTTCGAATGCCTCATACTATCTTCAGTGGACTTATTTTTTTTGTAAGAATTTATTATTACCTTAAAAAATACATACAAGTTCGCTGTAACTGTTAAGGTTGATAAAGTGTATTAGGTCTCAACCTGAGCCACAGATTTCTTCAAATTAAAGCATAAAATGGAAATTTTTCGCAACTAAGAATTGGGCTCGTAAGCTGACATATTCAGTCCGCGGTAACTTTATGATACAATCACAAATCAGCTAATATTTTGACGGCGTTATGTTTACAAATACCTATGCTTATTGTACGACCTTCTTGTATGACACTTTCGACCTACAAGCTCCACCACCACTTAGCGCTACTGCAAAATAGCGGAAGCAAAATTGTAGACCCAACATACTAAAACAAATCTTGGGCCCTGAGGTATTCTACAGTAGTTGTTATACGTAAGTTCAGGTATTTTAAACCCCAGCAAAAATTTCCTCATTCTGGCCCTATACGGGTTAATCGGATCCGACCGACGGCCGTGTCATCGTCTCGTGTTATTGGATGCGATGTGGACAAGCATGCGGTCACTACATCGCTCTCCTGATCTTGACCTTGGAGCCGTTACTAATCCGTCGGGTAACTTCTGACGAGGCTGAGTGCACCAGTATCATTTCTTCCAACAAGGAAAACTGTGTGGCAGAACCAGGAATCGACCCTGCGTTTCACGCAAGGCAGCCAGTCACATTGATCACGCAGCTGTGGAGACGGACTTGAACAACAGTACATGGGCAAGAATAAGAAAATACCCTGAAAACAAAACTATGCTGCAATGAATAGACATTCAGAAAGCACCATTGGGTATTTTCCAGTAGCAAAGTGTTCATTTTATTTTTAATTCATACGCTACTAAAGTTAATAAAACACGTCATGAACATTATTGTTATTGATGTAATCTGTGATAGAGAAACAATGATTTCAATGGATCCAGAATCAGAGGAAGGTTTCCTTCGGCTGAGAACCAAATATACATAATATGAGCCGGCCTCGGTGGTCTAGCGGTTCTAGGCGCTCAGTCCAGAACCGCGGGACAGCTACGGTCGCGGGTTCGAATCCTGCCTCGGGCGTGGTTGTGTGTGGTGTCCTTAGGTTAGTTGGGTTTAATTAGTTCTACGTTCTAGGCGACTGATGACGTCAGAAGTTAAGTCGCATAGTGCTCAGAGCCATTTGAACCATTTTGAACATAATATGATATTTCAGTGCCTGTGTTATTCCGAATTACGATGCATCGTAATTCGGAATGACTCAGGCACTGCAATATCGTATTTATCCGCCGACACCGGGCAAGCGACTTTCAAGTATAAAGTCTCCCCTATACGGGAATATACACACCTGATTTACGAGTACAGGTTGTAGACTCATGGTTGACGCCATGTTTGCCGGCACGGTAGCTCAGCGTGTTCGGTCAGAGGGTTAGCTGCCCTCTGTAATAAAAAAACTGAGTGAATGGATCAATAACGAACTTCAACGGGCATCAGGGGACGTCCGCCACGAACAATTGCAACGAACTATAACGAACAAAATGAGATTAAAAAAAAAAAAAGGGTAAGGCTACCACTCGCGATAAGCGAGAAATCTGGGTTCGAATCCCGGTGCGGTACCATTTTTCACTGTCGTCAATCCATTACACGGCTAATGGTTGTCCATATTCGCAACTGCGAATACATTTCTTGTAAAGCAACGTAAGGTTTCAAAGCAACACACGATATTATTTATGTCACATGAATCCTGGATGTTACAGAATAAAGATTACTTGGACGATACAAGTCCGTACCGTACAGTGAAATATGCTGTAGATACACCGCTAAACACATTTGTTAATCAACGAGCTTGTATGAAAATAGTGCTAATTAGTGTCGTGTGACTGAAATCGAGAACTCCGTGCACGTGTCTTCCCTTGATAAACATTTTTGTTATGCTCATCGTGTAAGAAAGACAGGAAAGGCGGACTGTGCTCAGATATTTTTCATGGTAACAGTTTAAATGTCAACATACACTATCCGGTAAAGAGTATCCGTAGGCCCGTTAGTGAGCATTAATATGGGATGCGACTACCCTTAGCCTTTATGAGCGTTTGTACTTGCTGTGTGGACTTTAAGTGAGGTATAAGAATTCTGTGGAGGAATGGCAACCCATTTTTCTTCAAGAGCCGAAACCCGAGGTAGTGCGGTCAGGAGCGAAGTCGACGTCCTAATTCATCCCGAACGTGTTACATTGGGTTCAGGTCGAGACTCTTGGCAGGGCAGTCCATTTCAGGAATGTTATTGTCCACAAACCATTGCTTCATAGATGCTACTTTATGTCACGCTGATACAATCAGTCATCGACTGTTCCTGTACTGTGCACAGTGCTGATTGGTGTAAAATGTGTTCATATTCTTTTGAATTCAGAGTTTTCTTAAGCGCAACAAGAGGACCACACCCTAAACAGGAAAAACATACCCGCATCCTAACACCATCATCTCTCTACATCACTGTTCTCACTACACATGATGGCTCGTCACATTCTCCAGACATTCGCCAAACCCAATCCCTTCCATAGGATTGACACAGACTATAGCGTAATCCATCACTCCAAATCATTCTTTTCCAATCGTCTACTGTCCATTGGCATAGCTTTTCACGACACCTCAAGTTTCGCTTTGCATTGGGCACTGATCGACCATAGCACCGCATTATTTTTAACTCCTTATGCACAGACATTGTGCCAGTTACATTGATGGTAGAACGCTGAAACACATGAGTGACTGAATTCTCTGATTTTATGCGATTTTCTTACAACCAACCTCCGCCGTGCTCGGCGGTCCCTGTTCATTAGTACATGAGGTCTCCCTGCCTCGTAGTCTTGGTTAAGCTATGGTTGTTCCTTCGCGTTTCCTCTTCACAGTCCCTTCACCAACAGTCGGGCAGCTGTAGAAATGTTGAAAAGTTCAACTGGTTCAACTGGCTCTGAGTACTATGGGACTTAACATCTAAGGTCATCAGTCCTCTAGAACTTAGAACTACTTAAACCTAACTAACATCACACACATCCATGCCCGAGGCATATGATTATCTGGTACTTCGGTTTGTTCTAGGCGTACACTAGACATGTAAGTACACCCAGAAATGTATTTGTAACTACATTCAACCACTCATGGATCCGTGTAGCTCAGTGATGTCAGGCAAAAGTTCGATATATCCTCTATTCTTATAACAGTCAATACTTTCGGCAGTGTTCTTCCTACTAGAAGGCGAGAGGATTCATGGGGAATGGGAACCCCTTCTACACTAATGTTATGGATAGATAGCGACGAGATCCTTGCAGCTGGCATGAACTTGCCGCTCTGAAACATTCCTTACAGTCCAGTTACAATCAGGAATCTATATAGGCCTACTCATGTACGATAGAAGTTTCTCGGTGAAAGTGCAAAAAATGTTATGTTCTATTTAACGTCCAATTGACATCCAGTTCGTTAGGGTCAGAGCAAAACTTGTGATAAGACAAAATAAATCGACTGTAGTTTCTTCTTCAAAGATCCATTCAGGTATGTGCATCAGATGATTTTTTTGTGGCTAGGGAGTTCCTAAATCCTGCTGAACCGTTGTGCCGTTATTTGGTGTGCCACAGGCTTCGTTCAGCATATCGTTCCACTGTAAGATAAATGATACCGAGATGGCGTTCCGTGAAACATATCATCCAGCCTTATCAGCAGTTAAGGCACTCGTGCGAGTGACAACGTGTGAACGTGTTCTTGTTTAATGAACTGTATTGAGTGCTGTATGAAGTGGTTTTGTAAACTGATCATGTTTCTCGACAACCAATTTGCGTCTTCAGAAGAATTATAACCCGATACTGACAGTGGCGGTTTTTTCCACACTTATGTGGCGGAATTTTACTTGGAAGGGTCCTTCTAACAATGTGACTTTATCAGCGAGTACTAAAATAAACTGATTGATGAGAAGTTTTTATGATTCAGTGAATGCATTCATAGTGGTATGCGTACCGTAGCACGTAGGTAAGTCGGTTTTACACAGTGAACTGATTAATGACCACGTTAAACCTATGTCATTTCCATTGTCTGAAATACTTCTGTGTGATATTTTTTACCACGAACAAAGCGAATATTCGATACGATGGTGCCTTTGTAGTTTTAGCAATGTAGATTACGTAGTACATGCCGGCACATTGTGTTTGTGCTCATTCTCGATTTACACATTCTCAAATACAATCCAATAAATCTGTTGCTGACGTGTATTTTTGATGTTTCCAAATAATATTACATAGCGTGTTGCGACTGTACTATTGAACCTTAATGTGAATTGTATTTGATCACTGGGAGTACTTTAATTAAACTGCAGGTTACTGTACTAAGACAATAAACAAAAACTGGACGTAAACGGAAATATAGAATACCGGATCTGATTTATATTCAGTGCACAGTGATATAATCAGTAGTATTGTTCTGCTTTACTCTTTCCTCAACCATCCCGCTTAACTTCAAAGCTTCCTGTTAGTTCCTATCACTTTTCTGAAAACGAGCTGATTACCCTTTACTCATTCTGTTTTATTTCTAATCTTCCGTAATTTTTATAGTGCACAACTGAAGGAGTTGATATATTAAACTGAATGTCCAGTGGACATGGCATTTATCTGATTGTGCTACTTTTGTCTGTAATGAGATTGCTCTACGAGAAATCCTACAGTTTTTGTTTGGACTTGTAGGTCTTGCTCATCTGACTAAAGAGCCTCATATTCCCTACATCGCCGACGTTTCGCTGGGAAGCCATTACGCATCCTGCTTTCAATCCAAATCTCTTTTCATGCGATCTCCATATTTTTGGAGTCCTGAAGAAAAACTTTAGTGTCCGTGGATTTGCTTCGTACGAAGATGTGCACGCCTGGGTAAAATCATGATTCCGTAGGCAACCGCAAACATTTTTCCCTGAACACACTGACCGTCTTGTATCACAGTGGGATTAATGTATTAACAGTTATGGAGATTTGAAATAATAAACAGTTTACTGACTCCTTTTCCATGAGTTTTGTTTCCACTTGACTGCCCCCGATTCATCCTGACGGGGAGGGACCAGACAGAGCGTCTGTCGATTTCAAGCCCGACGAGGACTGCTGCTGTTAGCGAATGCAGGTGTATCTCAAACAGTTTCCCAGCGAAAAACTGAATGTGACGGACATTTGGAACCGAGTACCTCTTTGTTCATAACAGCGCATACAGCTCATTTCTCCATTAGGCAAACTACACTATACAGCAATTGTCTGAAAACGTATGTTGTAGAACGAAGAGCCGCGATTTTGCGTCTCGTAAAATGATGGAAGGCGTTAAGTGTATCGACGGCCGAATGAGGTGCTCAGTCTGCAGTGTTTGTAGGAAATAGTTACGGCTGAGGTGGCTTTGTGATGTTTTGTAGGTGTTTTTCGCACCGTAATTTGGGCTTACGCATTCAGGTTACCGTGAATATAACCAAAGACGCCTGATGCAACAGTCTCGAGGACCAAGCGCTTTGTCACGGTCGGCGCGGCTTCCCCCGTCGGAGGTTCGAATCCTCCCTCGGGCATGGGTGTGTATGTCGTCCTTAGCATAAGTTAGTTTAAGTTAGATTAAGTAGTGTGTAAGCTTAGAGACCGATGACCTCAGCAGTTTGGTCCCATAAGACCTCACCACAAATTTCCAATTTCCAATAACAAATGCTGCCGTTTTTCCCGCATCTCCATAATGAGTATACTGTGCACACTCCCGTCTTGCAAGATAACAGCCGAGCTCACATGGCTGCATGCAAACGTTCCTGGTTTGACGAAGACTCAGTGATCATATCACATCTCGACTGATCTTGTTAAATCGTCCGACCTTGAACCCCTACAAAATGTCTGGATCATACTGTTCGAAAAAAAAACTATTAAACCTTTTAGAAGTTTCCAATTCACTCAAGATTTATGGTTGCAACAGTGCAAGAAATGATTGCATTTACAGATTAATAGCACAAGGGGTTTTGAGGTACCAGATATCGACGCAAGCTCAAACACGTTGTGTAGCCTCCATGGGCAGCAATGCAGGAATTACTCTGGTATCCATTCGATCGTACGATGGCGAATACCGTCCTGGGATACGTTTGCCACCCCTGATGAAGTAATTACGGAAGAGTTGTAGTTTGACGAGTCGCACAAGTTACTTCTCGTCCAATCATATCCCATGCGTGCTCGATTGGACACTAGTCAGGAGACTGTTCAGACCAGGGAACTTTCTGCACGTCTTGGAGAGCACACTGAGTTTCACAAGCAGTGTTTGGGCGAGCATTATCCTGTTGGAACAATGCGTCACCTCGCTGTTACAAGAACAGCAAAAAATTGGTATAACAACATTCTGCACGTACCAAGCGCTGGTTGGCGTCATCTCCAGAAACACCAGTAGTAGCCTATCGCACTCCAGACCATAAGTCCTGGGGTGGAGCCAGTGTATCTTGGATGAACGCACTCTATTAGACGACGCTCACTACGTCGTACCCGCAAACGACCATCACCTAAGTGCAGGCAGATCTGCTTTCGTCGCTGAAGACCGCGACGCGCTATTCCATCTTCCACGTAATCATCTGATGGCACCAAACGAGCCATGCACGCCGATGCTATGACGTAAGTGGAAGACCGGCTAGAAGTGTGCGTGCCCGTAGTCTCACTGCTAATAACAGGTTCGCACGTCTGCATTTACAAGCTCTCTTATCAGTGTTGTGGTACGCTATCTGAACGATCTGCCACTGCCATAGCAATGCGACGGTCCTAGTGGGCGTCTGTCCTGCGTGAACGTTCAGAACCTCATCTACAGGTGTGAGAATGTTCACGTGACCACTGATACCACCACCGTTACACAACGGACGCAGCACATCTAACTTATATGGCAGTTCTCCGAAAGGACCATCTCGCCACTCGAAAGGCCGCAATCTGATCCTTTTTAGACTCGTTCATTTGGCTGTAGAAAGCGCGAGTGCGTCTCTGTTCAAATGGTTCGAATGGCTCTAAGCAGTATGGGACTTAACATCTGAGGTCATCAGTCCCCTAGACTTAGAACCACTTGAACCTAACTAACCTACGGACAGCATACACATCCATGCCCGAGGCAGGATTCGAACCTGTGTCTCCGTGGCATGGGTGCTGCTTGCTTCGCAGGTTTGCACCACGCTGAGGTTTCTGGTTGTGAGCACCCCATAAAAGGGTAGACACAGATGGCACTCTGGTAGCTAAGCCACTGCACTATCTGTTGGCGTACGAGGTTGAAACCATGACTGGTACATCTACTATCCCCCCGGTCGACGTCCTATTTCCAGGTGTACTTATCGTTTTCCACTAGTATATTTGGTACAGCGAATGAAATGGAGCGGTCGTCATTCCCGCAATTGGCTAGCTCTATGAGAGCCAATCATCAATGAGTGGCTTCAATTGGACATGCGATACTTGAAGTATGTGGTCTCTCTCCCTCTCTCTGTCTGTCTGTCTGTCTGTCTGTCTGTCTCTCTCTCTCTCTCTCTCTCGACGAAACTACACTACTGGCCATTAAAATTGCTATACCACGAAGATGACGTGCTAGAGACGCGAAATTTATCCGACAGGAAGAAGATGCTGTGATATGCAAACGATTAGCTTTTCAGAGCATTCACACAAGGTTGGCGCCGGTGGCGGCACCTACAACGCGCTGACATGGGGAAAGTTTCCAACCGATTTCTCATACACAAACAGCAGTTGACCGGCGTTGCCTGGTGAAACGTTATTGTAATTCCTCGTGTAAGGAGGAGAAATGTGTACCACCACGTTTACGACTTTCATAAAGGTCGGATTGTAGCCTATCGCGATTGCGGTTTATCGTATCACGACATTGCTGCTCGCGTTGGTCGAGATCCAATGACTGTTTGCAGAATATGGAATCGGTGGGTTCAGGAGGGTAATACGGAACGCCGTGCTGGATCCCAACGGCCTCGTATCACTAGCAGTCGAGATGACAGGCATCTTATACGCATGGCTGTAACGGATCGTGCAGCCACGTCTCGATCCCTGAGTCAACAGATGGGGACGTTTGCAAGACAACAACCATCTGCAAGAACAGTTCGACGACGTTTGCAGCAGCATCAACTATCAGCTCGGAGACCATGGCTGCGGTTACCCTCGGCGCTGCATCACAGACAGGAGCTCCTGCGATGGTGTACTCAACAACGAACCTGGGTGCATGAATGGCAAAACGTCATTTTTTCGGATGAATCCAGGTTCTGTTTACAGAATCATGATGGTCGCATCCGTGTTTGGCGACTTCGCGGTGAACGCACATTGGAAGCGTGTATTCGTCATCGCCATAATGGCGTATCACCTAGCGTGATGGTATGGGGTGCCATTGGTTACACGTCTCGGTCACCTCTTGTTCGCATTGTCGGCACTTTGAACAGTGGACGTCAGATTTCAGATGTTTTACGACCCGTGGCTCTACCCTTCATTCGATCCCTGCGAAACCCTACATTTCAGCAGGATAATGCACGACGGCATGTTGAAGGTCCTGTACGGGCCTGTCTGGATACAGAAAATGTTCGACTGCTGCCCTGGCCAGGACATTCTCCAGATCTCTCACCAGTTGAAAACGTCTGGTCAATGGTGGCCGAGCAACTGGCTCCTCACAATACGCCAGTCCCTACTCTTGATGAACTGTGGTATCGTGTTGAAGCTGCATGAGCAGCTGTACCTGTACACGCCATCCAAGCTCTGTTTGACTCAATGCCCAGGCGTAGCCGTTATTACAGCCAGAGGTGGTTGTTCTGGGCAGTGATTTCTCAGGATCTATGCACCCAAATTGCGTGAAAATGTAAAAGACATGTCAGTTCTAGTATAATATATTTGTCCAATGAATACCCGTTTATCATCTGCATTTCTTCTTGGTTTAGCAGTTTTTATGGCCAGTAGTGTAGGTTACAGGTGGTGTTATACGACTCCTTGGGCTGACAAACTTTTTGCCCTGTGTGCTCTTTGTAGCCGATGAGAATGTTTCTGCACTCGTAATATGTTGAGAGTTCTCCTGATGTTGTTGTACCTCCCATTTTGAGAGTTCCTTTAAACGTTGACGCTGGCTGAGCAGCTTCCGGAGACTCGGTAGGCCCCGGACAGGTTATTTGCTGATTCGGCGCGGTGGCCGCTTCTTGTGAAGCGCGCCTGGGACGAGTGACAAATGAGCGGACAGTGATGGAGCGGGCGGCCAGCGCGCAGATAAGCCGCGCCTCCCTGCTCGCTAGCCTGCGCTTCCGGCGGCGCCTTTGAGCCTTCTGTGCACACACCTCGTCTTCTCCCCCTCATATCCGCGCTTGCCCTTTCCAGAGCACAGCTCTGCCACGCCTTTATCGTGTACCAAACACTTTTACGAATGGCGTCTTCTTATTCCTGCCCGACTAGATGCTCGATACCAGCACGTACCTGTGTAACACCTCCACTCCCTATTCGAAGCGCGGCGACGGCTTTGTTGAGCACATCAGGGAGAAACACTCAGACTGCACGTATCAGTGGCTCCAGTTCAATATACCTTCATTACAGCAGCAATAATCCACTTACCTACCCGAGGTCGCTAACGTATTTCTGTGCGGTGGTGCTCGACACGGAGGTAACCAGTTAGAACCCTAGTGGTCGCAGATATTCGGCCACCAAGAGGTGGAGCGGTACACGTCCTGACCACCCGACTTTCGCCAGTATTCGAGATTAAATCCCAAACGTCCCCGCAGTAAGGTTGTATGGCATGAATGAACGGGAGATACCGAAGGACACGTTTAGTCTCCTTAATTGGTAAGGTTTTCTCTATCCTCCACTCTTGCAGGCCCCTTTCCTTCTCGAAGTAAGAGAGTTGGGTGTAGAAGTGTATCTGTGAAGTGAAGATGACTATAATGATGTGCGTGTAGTGGAGTGTGGTGTTCGTGTTGGAGATGCTGAGAGAAGGAAGAGGGTGAAACTGGGTGACAGTGCGTAGCTGACTCCTCTCGAAGAGCACCAAAGGGGCCACTCCAGTTTAACGTCTCCATCTGACGCATGGATCACCATCTACAGTGTCGCATGCCGTCAATACATGAGACACTGCGAATAGTTCTGGAACTGGATCCAGGACATTGGCACAAAGACTTTATGCCAAGACACTGCCCCCCCCCTCCCCCCCTCCCTTCAAAAAATTGGTTCAAATGGCTCTGTGCACTATGGGACTTAACATCTGAGGTCATCAGTCCCCTAGAACTTAGAATTACTTAAACCTAACTAACCTAAGGACATCACACACATCAATGCCCGAGGCAGGATTCGAACCTGCGACCGTAGCTGTCGCGCGGTTCCAGACTGTAGCGCCTAGAACTGCTCGGCCACGACCACGGCCGGCAGGGATTTTTGGGTTAGATTTCAGTTTATACTTATAATAATATTAAACCATAGAGGTTCTGCATTCACTCTTACCATGTTGCCTGCTAGATTCTTCAAAAAAGTGCAAATCATATATCTACCAATGAAAATACGGCATCAACGGGAAAGAATTATCTGTTAAATTATCAGCGTTCTGTGAAATAGTTGACGACCCATACTGTTCCATATCAGGCTTTTACTTTTTCTTCTAGATTACCATCATTTCAACAGTAACATTATCAGAAGCAAAGTTCCTTTTGTTTTCAAGTAATGTGAATACCGCAGGAGCAGTAAAAAAATAAAGTTATAAAAAGAGATGTTTATGAAGTTAGTTAAAAATGATTGCTGGCCGTTTACACCCAGCATACGCATAAAATTAGGGGACGTACAGATTAATAGCGGTTGGCAGTGTTAAAGTCTTGACGTGATTCGACAAAAAATTCAGATGGGAGGTGCACGTCGCAGAAATGGTAAATCGTCTAAACAGATTTTGGTGGATATGGATGTATTTTGGCTTTCAGTAACCTAAAACATTATTTACAAATAAAGGACAGTTTAAGAGCTGTCTAGAGGACTTGTTAGTTCTCACCTCTTTCCACCTCATAAAATATGAGACGGTAGAGCCAATTTACGTCAGATAAAGACATCTAAATATAATTATTGTCTTGTTACCATGAAAAATTAAAAATGCCACCGAATTTCATTAAGCGTTCTATACGAACCAGTTCTCTGAAATTCTTGTAAACTATAGCAGGAGAATTTCTTTGTAGCTCAGGTACAGAGGTCAGTGGCAAATTTATGTGTCGAAAGGTGATAAAACGTTAATGTCAGGTTCTTACTACTACCTCGAAACTATTGATCACGAGAAGAAACACTCAGTGATGTTGCAGAGTGATGCAACCCGATTGTGGAGCAATGAAAGAATGTGTAATGAATGATGACTCGTGGGACATGCTTTGGCATTCTGATGGGCGTTCGTAGACCAGACGGATGCTTGCCGAATGTAATCTACGTGGGTGTTTTGTGGAAACAGTGATGTTCTTCTGAGGTGTCGATATTTTCCCTCTATAGTGTTTATAGTTTTAGTTTTGGTCAATGACGAAACAAACGCATGTCTTAAGAAGAACAGAAACCACTTCTTCCCTCTTAGCGTAAGAGCTGTGTGGGAAACTTTTCGAAGAATATAAGCTGCAACAGTAGGAAAGGGAGGTGCTGCAAAGTATTCGTTGCATGGTCATAAATTTTGGAACGAAGAGAAAGTCTCTTGGCTTTGGAATGTATCTTATACATTCAGTTTCGTCCCCCATGCTGTCTAAATTTGTGTGTCTCCATCTCAAACGACTTCACCGTGGAACCGTTTCTCTGCTTTTTGTTTCTTAATATTATCCATTCATACTTCTGGTAGCTGCCTTTATACGAGTAACTCGAGACATTAGTCAGTATGCTCATAGTCCATATACGTTTCGTAACAGTCACTGTGGTGTCATCATCCTCTACATCCACATCAACGTCTACACCCCAGAAGCCACATTAAGGTGAGTGGCAGAGGGCACTTTGGATACAACCATTGAGGCCCACTTTCGCATTCAATTCTCGAGTGGATCACTGGACGAACGATTGTCGGTAAGACATCAGATACTACCGGGTTTCTCTAATTTTTCCTGCCATAGTATTTTTGTGATTCTTCGTGGAACGTTCGCCTTCGAAATTTTAACAGCAAATCTCTCCGTGACATGTAACGTCTCTTTTGTAGCGTCTGCGACTGGAGTTTCACGAGCAGCAAAATTCTTCCGATTACCAAACACACACGTGAAGAAACTCGGTGCTTTTTTTCTTCAATCATTTCTATCTCTTCTATTAACACACCCGGTAATGGTCCCAGGCTGGCGAAATTTTTGCAAGATACCTCTTACGCGGATGACTTACATTTTCTCAGGATTCTTTCAATGGATCGCAGTTTGGCGCTACTCTTCGTTCTATTAGTTTTATGTGGCTCTGCCGATCGCATGCTCTTTAATATTTTGCTGTTATTACTGTCTCCTGCTATTCCTTTAGTCATATTTCTGTTTCTTCTCGGTACTCATTACGTATTTTTCGCGAAGTCAACTCATGTTCTCACGCTTTGACGTGGGGCCAACACGAGTGGGAGACTGAATACAACAGGAAGACTGACCTAGCCAAAGTCATAAGATAGTTTCTCAGATGAAATGTATTTGCATTGCGGAGTGTTCATTGTTGCTATTCTACCGGTGCACAGTTTTAATTTCTAATAATAAACGCAGATACTCTCCTAAGAGGGAAGGAATTGTCTCTGGGCCATAAATATTGAGCTCAGCAGCCAAGTAGTCAAAAAATGTGTGCGAATTCCTGAGGGACCAAACTGCTGAGGTCATCGGTCCCTAGACTTACACTACTTAAACTATCTTATGCTAAGAACAACACACACACAGCCATGCCCGAAGGAGGACTTGAACTTCCGGCGGGAGTAGCCGCGCAGTCCGTGACATGGCGCTTTAAACCGCAAGGCCACTCCGCGCGGCTCAAGTAGTCAGTCTGCTTGATGCTGCCTACGATGATTGTAGTAAAACTGTAACTAATGTGTTTGTAATCATAATAAGGAAATCACAGAGTTACAGAAATCGATATTTAAGATACGGATGGCTCCTTCGAGATACAGCTTAGTTGATGAAAAAATTGCACATTAAAATCGACTTATTTGACAATCGTAGGTTATCTGGGAGGCACGGTCAGTTATCAGAATTACATTCCTCACTCGAGAAGATAAAAAATGCATTTCTGTTCGATCCAAGTCTTCTCATCTAGTTCTGGAACAAGGCTCCTTCGTGGCCGTCGAAGAAGCCAAATGGCTATAATCAAATAACAATGCGAGATAAGATGTCCAGTGTCAGTAGCAGTTTTCAGTTTTAACAGTAGCGCAGCAGCGTGTTAGTAATAATATACCACCTTATCGTGTAGACTGCTCGAGAAACAGTCCAGAGAGCTTCTTTATCTGTGGGTGACTGAATTTTCGATGTGTCAGATAACGTGTTCCGAGTATCTGCGAACAAGATAACAGCGCGTGATGTGTCACTTCTAGTGTAATCTAATAATAAGAGTTAACGAAGACTGTGCGAGCCGGCCGAAGTGGCCGTGCGGTTAAAGGCGCTGCAGTCTGGAACCGCAGGACCGCTACGGTCGCAGGTTCGAATCCTGCCTCGGGCATGGATGTTTGTGATGTCCTTAGGTCAGTTACGTTTAACTAGTACTAAGTTCTAGGGGACTAATGACCTCAGCAGTTGAGTCCCATAGTGCTCAGAGCCATTTTTTTTTAAGACTGTGCGACGCCTCACGTGCAGAGAGGAATTGTATCAAGTATTTTAATTTGCAATTTCTTCCAGTGTTGAGTACATCATAGTGTCGAGAATATGTATGGGACTATCACATTCCTGCTATTACGCGCGCAAGCAGGAGCTGCGGCTAAGAGATCAAGGAAAGTGTTTCTAGACCTAGAAGAAAGAAAAAAATACCATCATCCGGACAGACCTGGAAGACGCAACGGGACCGACGGCCGCCATGTCATCCTCAACCCCATAGGCGTCACCAGGTGCGGATACGGAGGGGCATGTGGTCAGCATACTGCTCGCCCGGCCGTTATGCTTTCCTTACCGGTGCCGCTACCTCTCAGTCAAGTAATTCCTCCGTTGGCCTCACATGGGCTGAGTGCAGCCCGCTTGCCAACAGCGCTTGGCAGAACCTGAGGGTGACCATCCAAGTGCCAGCCAACCCCGATAGCATTTAACTTCGGTGATCTATCGGGTCCCGGTGTTCCCACTGCGGAACCGTTGGCCTAGACCTCAAAAAGTGCGACCTAATGTATAGGAAAATAGCAGCAGAGTTTCATAATTGCATTACTTTTGAAGCTGTTTCGCATCTTACTCTTGACTGCTAGTCAAAAAAAAAAAAAAAAAAAAAAAAAAAAGGTTCAAATGGTTCTGAACACTGTGGGAATCAACATCTGAGGTCATCAGTCCCCTAGAACTTAGACCTACTTAAACCTAACTAACCTAAGGACAACACACACATCCATGCCCGAGGCAGGATTCGAACCTGCGATCGTAGCGGTCACGCGGTTCCAAACTGAAGCGCCTAGAACCGCACGGCCACACCGGCCGGCTAACTGCTAGTCAATGAAGGAAAATAGCACATCAAAAAATTGAGCATAAATTTGTCGTTTTCTTAAAGATAAGAAAGATGGTCGGTTACAAATATAGACAGTACGAGAAAAGAGAAGGAATAACATTATTTCAATGTCCATGTGATTTACTCAATTCGCTCTTTGAAGTTACGAGACGAGGGGGAAACAGGGAAAAAGACACGGTCAGATCAGAGTTGTGTTGAGTAGGCCTATCTTCACATTTCATGGATAACTCTTTCTTTATCCTGATTTAATAGGCACCAGTTTTCAGGCGCCATTTATTTCATAAAGAATGATGGTATTTCACAACAGAGGATAACGCATTAAGCGTTCTCAATGCTTACAAAGGATCAAAAAATGGCAGTTTGTCTGTCGCCTTACGATTCTGATGTTAAGCATCCAATAATAATCCTTTTAAGTTTTTAGGATTATGCATTTAGCGTCATGCAGAATGAAACGTTTTAGAATATCCACGATTCCAGTACATTTTTTCAAGTCGTTAACAACTGTCTTCATTTCTTTATCTTTCGCTGTTTGCAAATTTTACAGAAGATTGCTTATCTCTAGCACATAATGCGGAAGACCATTGAGTTGTGCTGTCATTGCGAAATCAATATTAAGGCCATTACCACTGAACTGGCTGACTTGCTACTGTAATTAACGTTGATGTCACGAAAAGGTGTCTCGCATCACCTGTTTCTTTTTGGTTTTCCGTCGAAGAGCCTGTGTCGGAAACAGCCGAGCATTTGTGTTAATGACCTCACGTAAATGGGACTTGTGTGTTAAGCCACTTAAAAGAATGCTCTGCTGTTTACTCTTTTGTGTCAAAAGACACGCTCAAATACAAAGAATCACCTTCTTCATGCCCGCTGACCGATGAACTGTATTTCACTGAAAACTTGAAACGTATTTTCTTTTAAAATCTGAAAGATAAACTTTGGACATGGTAACTCATTTATCACTTCTGTAAAAATTTAATTATGGCATTTTCTTGACCCGAGTTAATCACTTCCCACATTGTAAGATGCCTTTCATTCGGATGCATTGAAATCTAAATTTGCGTCGTTCTCGTGTTGGACGATGAACTGGATGAAAGCCAGCTGGTGTCTGCAGCCCATTGTATAGTTTTGTAGGTCAGACTCATACACTGAGGGAACGGAGAGAAACAGTTTGACTACAATGCAGCTTTAGAATTGTTACTGAAATGAAATTCTTTTGCTGTTGTGGAGTACGTAGTTTTCTGTCTTCTTAGTTTTAATTTTTCACAAACTGACTCAACGTATCCGCTGCCGACAGTGAAAAAAGTTTATTTCAGCTATAAATATATAAGTAGTGTGGTAGTTAGCCTACGAAGCTTTAAGTAAAACGGTATACAGAACAAAGATCATGAGCAGAATCTAAGATATACGAAATGTCCTGTCTTCGCAAAATGTTGCGAGGTGCTCCATGTAAAATGCGAGACTATTCATATATGATAGGAATGTAATCCCAGAAGATTAATGTTTCTTAAGTCAATCTTAGGTACCACAGCACCGCAACAAAATCTTCCATTATGTATGACTCAGATTCCTAAACATGGCCCGAAAGGGGAAATTCAAGCTCCCAGAGCGGAAAGACACAAAGATACTCAGGAAAATTATGGGTCATACTGAAGAAGGGGATAGGTACTATATTGGACACACTGCGGAACAGCAATATCAAACAGCATAAGAACAAATGTGAAAAATCGTAACGTGTAGGCTTTCACGGCCGGCGTCTTCATTAATTAAAACTTCCGGCCTCTTAGTCCAGAAGTTTTAATTAATGAACTGTAAAAAAGTAAGAGCCTTGTCTACTACGCCCAGTTACGAAGATTTCCCTCAAGATTCATCAGCATTTGACGAGTGGACCGTGAATATCAGTAATTCGCTAAAACATCAAATCTCCGACATCGCTGCGGCCGGAAAAAGATCCTGCAAGACCGGGACCAAAGACGACTAAAGAGAATCGTTCAACGTGACAGAAGTGCAACCCTTCTGCAAATTGCTGCAGATTTCAATGCAGGGCCATAAACAAGTGTCAGCGTTGCGAACCACTCAACGAAACATCGTCGATATGGACTTTCGGAGCAGAAGGCCCACTCGTGTACCCTTGATGACTGCACGACACAAAGCTTTACTCCTCGCCTCGGCCCGCCGACACCGGCATTGGACTGTTGATGACTGGAAACATGTTGCCTGGTCGGACGAGTGTCGTTTCAAATTGTATTGAGCGGATGGACGTGTTCGCGTATGGAGACAACCTCAAGAATCCATCCATGGTCCCTGCATAACAACAGGGGGCTGTTCAAGCTAGTAGAGACTCTGTAATGGTGTGAAACGTGTGCAGTTGTAATGATATGGGACCCTGATACGTCTAGATATGACTCTGACAGGTGACGCGTACGTAAGCATCCTGTCCGATCATCTGCATCCATTCATGTGCATTGTGCATTCCGACGGACTTGGACAATTCCAACAGGATAATGCGACACACCACACGTCCAGAATTGCTATAGAGTGGCTCCAGGAACACTCTTCTGAGTTTAAACACTTCATCTCCCCACCAAACTCCTCAGACATGAACAATATTGAGCATATATGGTAAGCCTTGCAACGTGCTGTTCAGAAGAGATCTCCACCCCGTCGTACTCTTATGGATTTATGTATAGCCCTGAAGGATTCGTGCTGTCAGTTCCCTCCAGCACAGCTTCAAACATTAGTCGAGTCCGTGCCACGTCGTGTTGCGGCACTTCTGCATACTCGCGGGGGTCCTACAAAACATTACACAGGTGTACCAGTTTCTTTGGCTCTTCAGTGTACTTAGGATTAAAAATTTTAAAAAGTATTAAGTTAATTAACCCCTCCTGCGTGACGTGTGGAATAACCGTTAACAGCACTGTAATGTCACAATTTGTCTAGCAGGAAGGTTGGCCGGCCGAAGTGGCCGTGCGGTTAAAGGCGCTGCAGTCTGGAACCGCAAGACCGCTACGGTCGCAGGTTCGAATCCTGCCTCAGGCATGGATGTTTGTGATGTCCTTAGGTTAGTTAGGTTTAACTAGTTCTAAGTTCTAGGGGACTAATGACCTCAGCAGTTGAGTCCCAATGTGCTCAGAGCCATTTGAACCATTTGAACCAGGAATGTTGTCCAGTGTTATAACCACATGGTCTCATGTAAGCCTTATCAAACATCATAATAATAAAGTAGTGATTCCCTCATTGTGTATAAAGAAACGAATGCGACGCTCCATCACTTTACGCAGCCCCAGTGCCTGTGGCGGGTGGATACGCTGCCTTGAGAGGAACTGAGCCGTCCCGGGCCACGTGTTGTGGCCCTGGTGTCAGGTGACGTGTCGCGGGCCGCCTAATTGGCGGCAAGGTGGCAATTTTCCGGGCTGTCAGCGCAGGCCGCCCGCCGCATCCGTCACCGCCGCGACACACCCCTACATCCCTACGCTGCCGCCTTTGACGAATGCCTCCCTTAAACATGCAGAACAGCCCTAATTCCAGTAACGGCTGCATCATGCCACGTATTTCACTTGAGCGACTCTGCCATTTTAGTTGTAACATCTCCCACTCTGTCACACACTCAGGGAATCAGTGGTAAAGATAAGCGAAGCAGTTTGTTCTGGCCTTCCGGGGAGAGTACGTCGCAATATTTCGTGACGTGGGTAGCGCTGTTCATGACATTTGAAATCAGTGATATCGCAATATGGTTTCTCGTGCGCCAACGAAACCTCAGGTTGTCTGTTTAAAGAATTTCGTATCAGGATCCGCGAAATAATTTAATAATCTCGGTGCTTTGAAAAGTGTGAAAGGCGTTCGAGTAACTTACATATTTAATGCAATTTAGGTTTTCGTGATCCATAAATGGCGTAAAAGGTATAAATACATTGTAAGACGAAAAGAGACGCACCACGAAGGTATTAATCGGCTGGGACGGAAATCGGTACATCTACATCTACATCTACATCTATATGGATACTCTGCAAATCACATTTAAGTGCTTGGCAGAGGGTTCACCGAACCACCTTCACAATTCTCTATTATTCCAATCGCGTATAGCGTGCGGAAAGAATGAACACCTATATATTTCCGCACGAGCTCTGATTTCCCTTATTTTATCGTGGTGATCGATCGTTCCTCCCTATGTAGGTCGGTGTCAACAAAATATTTTCGCATTCGGAGGAGAAAGTTGGTTCGTGGGCAGATTCCGTCGCAACGAAAAACGCCTTTCTTTTAATGATGTCCAGCGCAAATCCTGTATCATTCCTGTGACATTCTCTCCCATAATTGGCGCTAATACAAAACGTGCTGCCTTTCTTTGAACTTTTTCGATGTACTCCGTCAGTCCTATCTGGTAAGGATCCCACACCACGCGGCAGTATTCTAAAAGAGGACGGACAAGCGTAGTGTAGGCAGTTTCCTTAGTAGATCTGTTACATTTTCTAAATGTCCTGCCAATAAAACGTAGTCTTTGGTTGGGCTTCCCCACAACATTTTCTACGTGTTCCTTCCAATTTAAGTTGTTCGTAATTGTAATACCTAGGTATTTAGTTGAATTTACGGCATTTAGATTACACTGATTTATCGTGTAACCGAAGTTTAACGAGTTTCTTTTAGCACGCATGTGGATGACCTCACACTTTTCGTTATTTAGGGTAAACTGCCACTTTTCGCACCATTCAGATATCTTTTCTAAATCGTTTTGCAGTTTGTTTTGGTCTTCTGATGACTTTATTAGTCGATAAACAACAGCGTCATCTGCAAACAACTGAAGACGGCTGCTCAGATTGTCTCCCAAATCGTTTATATACATGAGGAACAGCAAAGGGCCTATAACACTACCTTGGGGAACGCCTGAAATTGACGTACATGTACAGACAAACAAATGATTTGAATTTCAGAAAAATTTGATTATTTATTCAAGAGAAAGAGCTTCACAAACTGAGCAAGTCAATAATGCGATGGTCCACCTCTGCCGCTTATGCAAGCAATTATTCGGCTTGCCGTTGATTGACAGAATTGTTTGATGCCCTCCTGAGAGAGGTCACGCCAAATTCCGTCTAATTGGCACGTTAAATCATTAAAATCCCGAGATGGTTGGAGGACTCTGGTCATTATGCTCCAGACGTTCTCAACTGAAGAAAGATCCTGCGACTTTGCTGGCCAAGACAGAGTTTGGCAACCACGAAGGCAAGCAGTAGAAACTCTCAGTGGGCGGTAATTTTCTTGCTGAAATGTAAGCCCATGGAGGCTTGCCATGAAGGGCAACAAAACGGGGCGTACAATGTCGCCGACATACGGCTGTACTCTAAGAGTGCCGCGAATGACAACCGAAGAGGCCCTGCTATAAAATGGCGCTCCAGACGTTCACCCCTGGTTGTTGGGCCGTATGGTGGGTGACAGTCAGGTTGGTATCCCACCGCTGTCCGTGGTGTCACTGGTGCTCAGTTCGCATCGGGACTCATCACTGACGACAATTCTATTCCGGTCAATGAGATTCCTGTCCCCAACTGGACAGAATGTGGCACGATTCCCGCCGCGAGGACATCGGACTGCATCAGCCAATGCAAAGCAGAATAACTGCTTGCATAAGGGGCAGAGGTGGACCAAACCGTTGCTGACGTTCGCAGTGTGTGAAGCTCGTCCTCTTGAATGAATCATCCATTTTTTCTGGAACTTTAATGATTTGTATGTCTGTTCATGTATGTCATACCGTTTTTCGCCACATTCGGATAATTCCATCGTGGTGCGTGTTTTTCTCTCTTTTTTTCTTAGTGTGTATATTCCTGGATCACTGGGAAGGTTTTTCTGCGACAATCTCACAGTCTGTGGATGTAATTTACTACTTCACACACGTAACATACAATAACTAAATGTGGCTTCCGATCGCTAACGTACAACGAGTTTCTTGCACATCCCTAAGAGGTACACTAATATTATGGTCAGTATGTGAAGGACCAATCATAAATAGTCTTCCGCACAGCAGAACATACCGTCGGAAGATTACTACTATCCGCAAGAAGTGCCACGAAAGCGATCGTTTTCATGAAGAGTAACTCTATTGACTGGGCCTATGGGAGTGTGGATACGACAGCGTAATGACCTTATGTGACGGCATTTCGTCAAACTGCAAAAACCATCTACCGGAGCCGAATTAACGCTCCTATGTGTTTTGCAGAAGCATCAATCTTAAGCGAATGGAAAGGTGGGGAATCGACTACAGACTGAGGTTTGGTTCTGAAGCGAAACGCAGTCTGCAACGTTATGTGCGCTGGACGTTGCTCATAGAGTACCACGTGGCAGAGAAACAGTAATATCTGGATTCGAGACCCGATGCGGAAAGTAGTTTCTACCTCGGCGAAACGGTAGTTTTAGCACTACTGCCTTTCGTGATGAAAAACTCATTCCGATGTAATTGAAAACCTTAAGAAAGAAATTTTAAACCCTCTCTCCTCGCAACTAACAGAATCTCTAAATTATACTCTGAAGATTAACACCTGGAAATAAAATATGAAGCTAAGGGAACGAAGGGATAACTGCTATCGGAGAAAATATTAGCGTGACATTTTAGGTTACATTTGAAAATAAGTCCACTGACTTTGTGTCGCCAGATATTTATACCAGCTAAATGTAATGGACTGTACGGCTAATTCTGATAACTGTCGAAGGCTATATTTAAAGACCGATAAAAATATGACAACGAAATTTTAGCAGAAACACATACTTATGTGATTATTTACGCGATTTATGTTTATTTATTTATGTTTGGTACTAGGCCTATATATTTAATTCACCATACGACGCCGCTTCCCTGCCTAATTAACTGTTAGTAATTTTTAAAATCTCAGCAGATATCGTTGAAACTGTCCTTTCTTTTCTCTCAAACACTGTCCACCATGTCTCCAGTTTGGTAATTTCTCTGTGCAGGTAACTTTTAGCATCTTCCTGTTGCGTCACATTACCGAAGTAGTTTCTTCTTTTCTGACAATACCCTGGTTCCCATTGATCTTCCATAGAACGTCGTGCTCCAACGGTACATTTCAATGACTCCAGCTTCACATTTGACACCAGCTGCAGTCTCGCGTTAAGTAAGGATCGGTTAATCGTTGTGACTGTTTCATCTATATACTCTCGGAGTTTTAGTCATTATGATTAATCACGTACAGAACACTGTGTAGCTTATATCATGCGATTTACACAGTAATTTTCTCTTATTCATTTCCTTTTCGTAAGAATACTAGAAGGAACAGCGACCGAGGGATGTACACAAATGTAACGAAATTGGTTTGGAATTGTTGCTGGAAACTTATAAGTACAGAATTCAGTCAGCGCCAGAGAAAGGCAATTCATTCTTATGAGAGACTGCGGCATAGGAAGCAGAAAAGTAAATCTGAGCTGACAGTAATTTTCTATGTTGTTTTTAACACTTTTTGTTACTGTACCGAATAGTTGCAGCTATGGTCTGTTGTATTAACTTCGTTCTTTTGGTCCTCTGTGTGCACATATTTCGACATGATTTCTAACAATCCTGTAAAGCGCCTTCTTTTCGAACATCAACAGATTTTGGGACTGAGAATAAACCGATATTTTCTTAACGTAATCTCTATCGCTTTGAACTTGATTAATCTGTGCACAGTCAACAACTGGGAAGCTTCAGTTTCAAATGTCATTTTGAGACCCAGATTCATATATGCAGAAGTGGAGAATGTATGCCGTAGAAGATGTTACTTTCTTATTTTGATATCTTATTTTACGAGAACGTCAGGCTCAAGATCTGTGATTGAAAAGTCAGCACACTGAAATAAATTTGATGAATTCATATAATATATACTATGTCGTGACGAGAAGATACTATTAAAAAATATAGATTTACGTTTTATTCAGATCTTGTTAGTCTACAGAAGTTTCGGGGTGGCTTACGCTTATTTGCTTGGTTACGTGATTGAAGTTACAAATTCGAATGGGTAGACGTGCCTGTGACACTTCCATTTAGAAAACACATTTAAAGAATATGGAAGAGTAATGCCTTTATTTCAGCACATTAGCTACTGAAGCATAATGTAAGTGCTTGTAGCATCTCTGTTTCGATCTGTGGAACCTAAGGAACAAGTAACATAGAGGAGTACACATACGAGGGTCTAGTAGGAGGTCCGAAGTTCCTAAATAAGAGCTACTGAGCTACTTCCAGCCTGTTGATGGGTTGAAATATCCCATATCATCACACTGAGCTACCTCAGAACAGAAAATAAGTACCTGGCTCTAAGCGTCATTTTATTTATTTATGTGTTTAGTTTACCCGGCAAAATTAGGGCCTTCAGATCCTATCTTACATCTATGCATGCACTAACTGCGATCACGTGTACAGTTTATATTGCAGTGCATGTAGTATACAGAGTACACACAATAACAGTAATAACAGATATACTAACGAAGGCAGTAGATATTAGAAGAACTTCGTTTCGGTTAACACTGTGTAAAATTCGTATCTTAAAATTTAACGTTACTGTCACACGAGAGTAAAAACAAAAAATCATGGCAGCAGTACCGAATGAATCAAATCTGAAGAAGAAAGTATCTTCCGGAGAAGATTGAGAAATCATTGGGTGAAGTTAAGAGAATGGATAGAGAAAAAAACAAAACGGATATGGTATACGAAGATTTTTTTATTACCTTGTGAGACCGTGCAAACAGTATAATGTCAATTTTTTGTTATTTACTATTGTATCGCGTACAGAGAAAAATCGCTATTACAGCATGCCTGGCGAGGATTGCGTCATTCATTGCTTATTATGTCATGAAAAACATTTTGTCTTCATGATATCTTTGATAAGTCATGTTAGACTACATAGCTTCATATGATTTAGTCAGCAAATAGTCTTTTAGTATCAAAGCAAGAGTGTACTCCTGCCGCAATCCTAATATTTCACGAAGACATGTTGCTGCTTGAACTAGCCACTTACGTAGTCTGCAGCTGAATATGTTCTATTAATGCTATTTTCGTCTCAGTTAAGTATTAAATATTACCTTCTTGGATTAGATAATGGTGCAAGCAGTGTCATCCATTATGTAAGTTATTCCGCACGTGCTACGGAGTGTGCCATATACTCTGTGCTCTTGCATTTCTTTGATGAGTGGAGTCATACTTTACAGCAGACAAGCCGATTTTATGAGCCAGACACTCGACGTATTTTGGGCTGCTTCCACGAACACGTGCTCCGCAACAGGACAAATTCTTCACTAGTGGACAACTCACGTTCATTTGTTCATATGTTATGAGCAAAGTGGAAACAAACTACTTATTTAATCAGAACAGTGCTTTAGTATACTTTTTCCCAAGAACGAGCGCGGTGACGCCTTACATATTAAAATTATAAAAATACTGTGTTCTCAAGTGATAAAATACCCTTGAATTGCAGTGAAGTTTTATAAAGAAGACTACAGAGAACTATTCCTTTTTTAACACTTTACCTAGTGGAAAAGTCGGACAGTTTGAAATCTCAACCTATTATACAGCTGAGACGTTTTCAACTATATCCCAGCGAGGTGCGTTTGGGGCAGTGGTGGCAAATATTTTTAGGAGATTCATTGTCAGCTTCTCCTAGCAAAATATAAAAACGCCTTGCGTGACAACTACGTTTTTTTTTTTTCGAATATGCTTAGCAATTCCTTAACACACAAGGAGAAAGTCTGATCTTACGCCCTCTGTCTGGAAGATACACCGCCTAACAAAAAGAGTGAGGCACCCGCAACACATGGTCGGACGTCAATGTTACTTCGTACACGTACACACTAGCGGCCGGTATCTATATGATTAGATTTATAATTCCTTGTGGCAGGTAGAAAGACCACCAGAGTGCTTTAGTACTGTTCGTGTTTAGTGTTGTTACCAAACCATGCGTAAACAGCGTAGGATGTTGAGTGATCGCTCTGATGGGCACGGGGATGCCGCATACTAGTGTGAGACAGCGTTATCAGCAACTGTCGGCTCTCGAAAGGTGCCTCACTGTGGCTCTCCATTTGGCCTAGAGGTTGAATCTTGCATTATCCATATTTGTGGGGGAGGAGATTCTGTTGCGGCAGTGACCTGATGTTGGGCTATATGGAGAAGGTGTACTCGACATGATGGTTTCAGTCGACCATCTCTGACCACCAGAAGGGAGGATCACATATTGTGCACCAAGCAAGCAGTACGCCTTCGCATCTGCGGCTATTACCCGGTAACAAGTAACTGACTGACTGCAACTTTTTGTCATCCAGCATCATTGGTCGGAAACTAGCAGCAGGCAGACTCGGGAATTATCATCCAACTAGTAGGCTGCCGTTAACACCTCAACACAAAAGACTGCGTTTGGAGTGGTGCCGTGACCGGAAAGCATTGACTGCTGATGAATAGAATCGCACTCTTTTCATCGATAAATAGCGATTCGGCACAACCCCTGATAACCGTCGTTGGCGAGTATAGTGGTGACCTCAGGAGACGCCCTATTCTTCCAATGTTTTGGAGAGGCACTGCGGTGTTACCCCTGGCACCATGGTGTGAGCAGCTGTCGTATATGACCTCAGTTCACGGCTGGTAGTAATTGAGGGAACTCTGATGTCAGAATGGTACGTTATTGACATCATGTGTCCTCTTGTGTTACCCATCATGCGACAGTATCGTGCTGCCGTTTATCAACAGGACAATGCTCGACCATGCATGGCTCGTGCCTCTATGAACTGTCTGCTTGATGCTGAGATGCCTCCGTGGGCAGCAAGATCCTTAGATCTGTCCTCGATAGTATATCTGTAGGACCAGCTCGGATGTCAACTCTGTCATAGTGCAAATATGTTGAATGTCTAGGAGCAGTTAAAGAAGTTGTCGGCAGGCTTGGCTCAGGAGTGGACAAAACGGCTTTATGATACCCTTTTCAGTCGAACTAGGCATCCAGGCCTCTCAGTCCGTGAGCTTTCATTTCGTTTCATCCTCCCCTTTCCTTTTCTTGTCAGGCAGTGTATACCAAATAATTCACAAGACTCTTGCAAAAAATCATTTTTCAAAATTCAAATGGCTCTAAGCACTATGGGACTTAACATCTGAGGTCATCAGTCCCCTAGACTTAGAACTACTTAAACCTAACTAACCTAAGGACATCACACACATCCATGCCCGAGGCAGGATTCGAACCTGCGACCGTAGCAGCAGCGCGGTTCCGGACTGAAGCGCCTAGAACCGTTCTGCCACAGCGGCCGGCTTCATTTTTCACGGCCAAGATTTCCAGATTATTTGGAGATTTTTCCAGACTCTTGTGGTCTAAGGAAACGGTTAAAAGGGACACGTGAGAAACTCTGTCTTTATAATGACGCCAGGGAGCGAAATTATTGAGAAAGATTAACAAAGAAACTATAGCTGTGAAGTTCAGAAAAATTATGATTTGCACATCAGCTGTATATCGCTTTATTACAAACGAACAACTTGTCCCTTACGACATGTCATCCACAGGTATAAAACGTAACTGACAATAGTCCCTTATCTGGACGAAACTGACTGTAGTAAATTTAGAAACTGTAAAACACGGTCTCCTTAAAGTAACACACCCGAGAACTTTCTAGGTTACGCGTAACAGCCACTGTTAATGAAAACCGATAGAAATACCGAAACAACTGCAATCAGGCACTTTTATCGAACTTTCCCGAGACGTAGATAATTATGCAGTTGATTTCTAATCGTATCCTGTGTCACTGTGTTTCAATGATCACAAGATGCCCTCCTGAACCTTATTTACATTACACACATTTCCTTCAAATAAGTAATGTTTACTTGGTGAAGAAGGTCGTGACTGTCACAGGTATACAGCTCATGGTGTCTTTAACATCTGAAGTAATACACTTCGTTTAGCTGCTTACTGCATAGCGCCGGAATTCATGAGACTACTGATTTTTATGTTGCTTAAGTGAGTGCAGACAACATGAACCCTGTATTTTCGTCGTGTTGTGCCGACGATCTAATCATCCGCTTCTACGAAAAGAGATATAACGGATGGGCGTGGAGCAGTGTAAGAGCGTTATCTTTGATTTACTACAGTCCAATAATATGGCATAACCTTTGGTCTTTCCACAGCGGCGTAACAGTGATGACTCAATATCCTCTGATTAATGATTTTCATGCTCCGAAATTGCGCCCATCATTCTTCTTCCTGTTCACCTGTCAGAACAAGTTCACCTCGGTGCAGCGCATATAATTACGTTCTTCTGACACGCTAAATCGAACACTAATCAAATGTCCTTTAACGTTGAAATCTGATATCATCAGTGTACTGAATCTTTACTTACACGTCTTCTTTTAAATTAATTTACACCAACAGAAATAGAAGTACCAAGATTCGGAATAGTTTAGATTCAGTGGAAAAGAGGCTCAAATCCCTGTCTGGATATTCAGATTTATTTTTCCATAGTTTTTCCAGATCACTTCAGCTCAGAAGTTAGTGATATTTGCTATGCTAATACCGTAAAATGTCCGCTGCCTATCGCTACCTGACACTCATTCATCTCATTTAGTGATCAAGTGATCCATGTCAAATGAACTCGAAGAGTGTAAGACGATAAATCTAGCATTTATTCGAATTATGTAGGGAAGCGAAATCCCTTCTCATATCTCTAACAGTGGATCTCTTCTATTGCCGTTGGTCCCATGTCAAGTATGGCAGAAAGCTAAGATGATCGGCAGTAAATCGGTGAAAAATTGAACAAAATCAACACTAGTAAATAGGGCTAGCGTAGCCTTAAGTTAGACTGTCAGTTGTATACGATAGATCACCTTAATTTTAAACTTTTTAATAACGTGATAGCAGCAGTAAGCTACTTTTCCGTAAGTGGAATAAGGTTCTTCCGTAGAGACCTTTCGACGTTCAAACTGAGAAATAAAGAATTATGAGAAGAAGTAAATTTTGAAATAACACTTGCATAACATAAGGTGAATTAGCGAAGAGAGAGATGAAAATTCATGTTAGTCCGCGTAATTGTAAAAAGAAGTATCTGCTGTAGACAAATAAAAGGAGAGTGTATAACTGCATTACGTCGCGTTCAGATCAGAAACGTACATTAGTATTCTCAAGACTACAGAATGTTATCAACATTGGGTCTAGCGCCAGTGACTAATTCGATACTCGCCTGTACCTTCTAAGTGAAATCTGAATACTACAGGATGGCGCACGAAAAACGGGCCTCGAGTACAAACTGCTCGCCAAGTAAGTATGTATTGTTTCCCGCCATGAGCAGATACAACAACAAATAGATAAACGTGTAATAATTATATAATAAAGAAAAACACATAAGCTAATGCAAAGTTCTGGATTTACTGAATCGCTCTTGTCTTTTACATAACGTTACAGTAGGTGCTGAAAATGACGTTGTGCTTCAATAGACTTTAGCGAGCGCCGTAACATTACAATATACACTTTGCGCAGCTCTGCCGCATCAGTTCTCAAAATTTCATTACATGTATTGTCCTTCAGGTCTTCTAACGTTATTGGGTTATCCGCGTACGCTTGCCCCTTTAGACAACTACCTAGATAAAAGTGACAAGTGGTTATGTCCGGCGAACGCAGCGTCCACAGTCCTTTGCTGACAGTTCTTTCTTCTGTGCATCTTTCATGAATTCGTGAGATCAACTCGCTTGAAGTGTGACAGGTCGCCACATCTTTTTGAAAGACAAGCATACGTACGTTCACGAGGGGGTGGGGGTCAATTGTGATTAAAACTCCTGAAAGATTCGCACATACACAGCATTATTTACTGTTTAAAAATTATAGGACCCCTAATCCGACTTTCTGACACTGAAGTCACACTCAGATTACTTCACCGTGAACAGGTTCCTCATTAGTCGTATCGAGACTGTTTCTTGACTAGTATCTGTTGTTCTGGGAGTTCACATGTCCTTCCCTGTGGAACCAGGCTTCATCACTTAAGAAATACAACAGCGGATTCTACATCCTACTCTTGTGACATAGCCACGTACAGTAATTCACACGTTTTGCCTTACCTTCCGTTTTTAGTTGTTGGACAAATGTCATTTCTTAGGGCTTCATCCCTATACGGTGTAAAACCTGTTGACAAGACATACGCGAAACGTCCACTTGTTCCAACAATTTACGTGTCGACTTATTTGATCTCTGGATCATTCGTGCTCGAATATCTGCGACCACAGTAATTGTACGAACGGACGGGGCTGAATTCTTTTCTGTGTTTTGTAACACTCCGGTTTAATCTACTTACTTATCCCGCTCGATCGGGATCTGATAGCAGCCCAAAATAGATACTAATTAATGTGACCGTGTACCTAATGGGGCTGGCAATCGGATTGGACTGCTACGGAGTTGTTACATTCCATTTTGTCCTTCTCAAATGCTGTAATAATGATATGTCTGGTGCCAAGAAGAACAGCAACACAGCTTCATTAATCATCGAACTATATTCATCACAAAAACACAAAGTAAGGAGACAGCCACTGCCTTCGTCGTACAGAATTAATAACGGCTAATCTCAGCACAGGCCTCTTTGTTATTCATTATCGTCACACGCAAATTTTAATCATTGTAATTCAACACTGCAATCCAACACTGCAATCCAAATAATGCCGGCGCGGTAGACGCGAAAATACAAATATCGGCACTGAAATATCACTGAATCACACTAGTAATTGTACTTGTTCACTTTCCCGTATATTTCTAACACAAAAGGGGTTAAACCGCGGCGATGGCCACCCCCTTTGTCGGTACGGCCTTGCATTACGGCCACCGGCCGCCCCACGGCCCGGCCCGCAGCCTGCGTCCCACTCTACTCTCTCAACACTCGCTCTCGCAACCCGACACACACTATCGATTGTTTGTCCTGTCGACCTGTGCTGTCGCAAAACTTATAGTAAGGGCCTACGGACCCCTTACAGTTTGCTACTGACCTTACAGGGTGCGATGAGGCGTCGACGTCAAAGACTTTATCGTCTACTCTTAGCTTCCGCGTCCTTAAACTACTGTTCACGGAGGGATTGTACAACAATTGGAAACAACGTGAGAAATCTAGGCTTTAACATAAATGCAGATGCTAGCCAAGCCTGGAGGCAGCGCGGTTGTATTTGACCACGAGCAGCACCTCTGCAGTACACTCAATATGTTGCAAGGGTCACTCGTGATCAGAACAGTGTTCTGTGTAGTTATGAGTGCATAATGTCGGGGCTAAGTGAAAGTGTGCAGATTGTTGGTGCTCGTGTGGTCGGTGCTTCCGTAGGAGTTTCGGTTCCAAGAGGCACTGCATCGAAGATTTGTACTGTATTCAGGAAAAGCGGGAAAACGTCATCCACTGAGACGCAACGCGGACGGAAGTGTGTGTTGAGTGATGTTGACTGATGGTCATTTAAGAGGATTGTGACGAAAAATAAGAGGACGACAACTGCAAAATTCACTGCATAACTGAATGTCGCAGTAGCTGTCTCTGTCGGCACCAAAGAACACGAAGGGAGCTTCAGAAGTAGAGGACTGCAGGGCGAGCTAGAATTCCAAGACCACACATTAGTGACGCAAATGCTCTTAACTGGAAAGTGTGATGCCGAAGCCATAATACCTAGAGCAATGGAAGAAAGTAATTTGGTCGAATGAGTCTTGTTCCGACTTCTGGCCGAGTTTACGTGTAGAGTTCAAAATGGTTCAAATGGCTCTGAGCACTATGGGACTTAACATCTTAGGTCATCAGTCCCCTAGAACTTAGAACTACTTAAACCTAACTAACCTAAGGACATCACACAACACCCAGCCATCACGGGGTAGAGAAAATCCCTGACCCCGCCGGGAATCGAACCCGGGAACCCGGGCGTGGGAAGCGAGAACGCTACCGCACGACCACGAGATGCGGGCCAAGTCTACGATGCAGACTGCTTACTTCCAAGAGTAAAATATGGCGGGTGTTCCACGGGCCCCGTGGCTACTCTGCAAGGTTGCATTATTGCCAAGGGCTATGTGACCATTTTGGCTGATCTTGTTCAAAATGTTCAAATGTGTGTGAAATCTTATGGGACTTAACTGCTAAGGTCATCAGTCCCTAAGCTTACACACTACTTAACCTAAATTATCCTAAGAACAAACACACACACCCGTGCCCGAGGGAGGACTCGAACCTCCGCTGGGACCAGCCTCACAGTCCATGATTGCAGCGCCTCAGACCGCTCGGCTAATCCCGCGCGACGGCTGATCTTATTACACTATTTGTTCCTCACTGGTGATGCTGCGTTCCAAGACGACAGGATCCTGTTTACTCAGTTCACATTGTCCAGGATTGATTACGCGGGCACGAGGGTGAACTGTCAGCTCCCCTGGCGACAACAGCCAGTAGATCTCAATACCACTGAGCCTTTGTAGTCTTCTTCGGGCAGAAGGGGACCTGATCGATACCCACCTTCATCATCGTTTCCTGAACTTGCCACTGTAGTCCAGGAAGAGTGGTATCAGATTCCGTTGAAATCCATACAGGACCATTATTTACCCATTGCTAGACGACTGGTAGCAGTTTTGTGTGTCAACTTTTTTTGTACATCGTGTTATGCATGACAGTGTGATATGTTGTTTGGCGTTCCCATATTTTTGTCGACCACCTGTATACTCTCACGACACAGCCCGTGAACAGTTGATCAACTTCGCCATTTCCAAGATGCTTGTTGACAGATGCCGATCTATAAAAAATGTACCCTTTATCAAAGTAGCTTTTGTCTATTGTCTCACATCTTTTTATGGACTTCCGTTACCGTGTCACGTGCCCGGAACGTCACCAGGTGCCACCCAGTGTCGCGGTGGGCAGTGCTCATAATGGTTTGATTCACTGAAGTATGCCGCCAATATGTCACTGCAATAAGGTACAGTGGAGGTTATAACCACTCCTTCCGCCATCCCCCCCCCCCCCCCCAAAAAAGTACTTTTTTGAGGCAGTTTTTTTTTTTTTTTTTTTTACATAGCGTACATCAGTTCTCAAATTTCGAGCAATAAAGCAGCGTGAAAAGTGAGTGACTCGAAAGCGGTAAGGAATTCTATAAGTTACAAGTTACGTTTGACACAAGGCACTTTTCAGCTGCTTGTGTGAGTGCGTGTCAAAGTGAATGGGCTTGCGATCAGTCCAGTAACATCCAGCAAGGCAAAGGCGCATATGCACTGTCCCCGAACTTGTAGCCAGCAACAAATCAGACACGGTTCGAAATTCCACAGGTAGAACCTGCAAACTGCAAGGAGTTAATTAAGGCTGGATAGAAAAGGAAAGACCCTCCATCAAGGGAAAAAACATATAAAATGAAACGACTGAAAGTAACAGCATTCCGTTCATTTACACGCTCTTATAGCCATGGTTAACAATTATTATTACAGTCGTAATGCTTGATGAAATAATTCTCAGAGCACACTTCGATTTTATATTGAGGAAATTACGACATTATTAAAGCCGTCAGAGTACTTTGCCATTGTAGTTATTAAATTAATTGCCTGACACATGCACTTCCCAAATTTTTCCGTGTATACTTTTCGTATACTATATTTTTCTGCAGCACTTTCTTGCACGTTATATTAAAACTATGTACTATTCACTGATTTACACAAATTATTATTATTGTTAGTATTAGTATTAAAGTAACATTTTATGGTAATTAAACAATTTCCTGTTTTTATATTAAAACATTTTACATGTCGTTCCTGTGGTACATTAAAAGTGTGTGTTACTGTGACCCTCTAGAACCGAACCCCGGATCCGCGAGTACATTATTCGGCTTGTCTCGAACGAAATTTGAGATTGTCATTGACACAATAAGTATATAATTATTTTGTTTTTAACCATAGAGTGTGATAGGAAGATGTAATTGTGTCGGAAAATGTACTGTAAAGGCGAATTGCAATCAATCTAGTCACTGGTCGAAATAAATACAATTTGTGGAAATAAAAGCAATTACAGCATTCTTTAATTAATTTCCGTCAGATGCTGCACCTAACTCATTTAAATGTTTTTTTTTTTGCTAATGGTACAGTTTTTATTGCTAATAAATGTAATCAATATAAATTAGCTTTTCAAGTTGGTCGGATAACGTAGTAAATCCTTCGCCACATAAATTAGCTTACCACGGCGAACTTAACGAAAGTATTCCTTACAACAAAGGACCTCTCCAACCTTATTCTAAATCAATTCATGACTCTCTCCAGCCTGAGGAAACTACCTTTCTCCAAAATTTCATTTGCGTAAGTAGTCTGTTACAGTGCTCAGTTACCATTAAGCACACTTTCCTTTCTACTCAGCTATCATTAGCCACAATATTATTTCTAAGTTAATATCGCTTCTGTCGTTTAATAATGAGAGTGTTTCAATGCATAGCGTAAGCTCCTATAACCAGCTATCAAGTGAACAGAAATCTATTTTGCCCTGTAACTGTCACGATTAGAAATAGCTAGAAAAATATTTTCATTTCTTCAGAGCATTCAGCTTATAATCCAGTAATGTACCTCATATTCGGAACCGCGCGACTACTACGGTCGCAGGTTCGAATCCTGCCTCGTGCATGGATGTGTGTGATGTCCTTAGGTTAGTTAGGTTTAAGCAGTTCTACGTTCTAGGGGACTGATGACCACAGTAGTTAAGTCCCATAGTGCTCAGAGCCATTTTGTACCTCATATTCTGGAGACGATAGCCTGCAAGTGTGCCTGGTGCCATTACCAATTACTCCACGCGTCTGAATAATAGAATGTCATCTACTGCGGAAAACATGACACTTAATACTGGCCATGTTTCTGGTCACTAGCGGAGTTGAAGATTTCATTTTTCTGCTAAATATTTCGTATTCTGGCAATATGACATGGTGCACTGTCGATTGGTCTTACGTGCGGACGCTGTCTGAGCTAAAATAAGGTAGCTAGGACATATAATACCAGTGTTCGAAATACTTGAAGGAAACAACGACGATGACGACGATTATGGTGATGACGATGATGATGATGATTATGATGATCACAAATTCAAATCACCTGCAACAGCTGGCATGGATATCTAACAACTTGATGATACGGAGTGCTTAAGAGTTCTTTATTCTTTAGACATAATTTTGTAAACAGACTTTTGGTCACCTGTGTACGACTACATGAGTTAATATTCCGTCTGAACAAATGTTAAGGAAGTACTACAGAAATAGGGAGCGGTAGATCACCGCATACTAATGTCCTACTTAAAACGGTATTATAGTGTGCAATATCAAAATATTGTGTGGAAAAATGCAATCGCCAGCTGAAATGTAAACTCGAAGGCATTCCTCAGTCAGACATTAAAATATCAGAAATTGTATGCGAAATGTGCAGAATGACTGAAGCCTCCAAAGCCTTTTTTGTTGTGAACATTTACTCATGGGTGTTTCAGACACTTATTTTCACACTAAAGACAGTTATTTTGTTACTTCACGTGTCAGCAAAATGACAGATGAAGTTTGAAGTAGAGGCTGATGGAGAGCTGGAAAGCACGCTTCTTCAGGTGTTTAGCTGTAATCCAAGCTCTCCTTTACAGGTGATTCATATCTAGGCCGGACGAGAGTCTGAGACGTGAGGCAGCTGACGCAGCAGTCTTGCACTCCGTATAGTAACAGACTACGTAACGTCCTCCAAAACTGTTATAACAAATAAATCAGTCTTTGGTAGATCTCGATAAGACATCTACACCGATCATCAGAGATAAACAAACTTGCAGGTAAGTAAATTGTACAGTGTCAGATTTCATAGAGTGATGCATAATCGACACTTTTTTTTCACGCAGTGTAGTGGTTGTGCAACAGCGTTTATCAGCTTCCGAGAGGCAAACTGCTGTTGCTGATACGGGAAGGTGAGTGATAAGATGAAGCGCACACATCGATGATTGAATACTATTGCAAAAGACGAGTCCACCGCTAAACATAACTTTTTTTTTTATAGCTGTTTTCCTTGTCTTTGAAGGAAGGCTACGTCAGCGATTGTGCATGAATAACGTGAATCGACAAAGGCTGCAATCTCATGTGCAGACGCGTAAATAATAGAATATGAGATATCTGTTTCGTGCTACTAAGGTTAGGTCTTTGAACTAATTTGTCTTGCAATGAAGTACTTCTTTCCCGTTCTTCCTTATGTTGGTTGCCAGTGTTCGGCGAATCAATTTCTCATGCAATCTTCTTTATGGTTCGCTTCAAATACTGCACATGCAATGCCATTGACACTGGAGGCTAGACCATATGATTCTAGCAAACCATCAGATATTCTGGGAACCACGGAACAACGGTCCTTGCGTTGTGTGTGGGAACATACAAAGCTTATATAGAAAAGACACACTTCTAAACTTCACCCCGACATGGGGAGATCAGCTCACCTTAGAATATTTCCATACAGACCTGCGCTTATGTGGCAATTGATCCAAACAAGACAAAAATGTCCATTGAACATAGGCTCCAAAATGCAAAAAAAGTGTTCAAATGTGTGTGACATCTTATGGGACTTAACTGATATGGTCATCAGTCCCTAAACTTACACGCTACTTAACATAAATTATCCTAAGGACAAACACACACACCCATGCCCGAGGGAGGACTCGAACCTCCGCCGGGAGCAGCCGCACAATCCCAGACCGATCGGCTAATCGCGCGCGGCTCCAAAATGCACACCTTAAAAGCCATGAGCTTATTCATCTCGGCTGGTGTGAAACTCAGCGCTTCTGCTGCAAGCTCTTCACTATTACAAACGACCTGCAAAACTTAGAAAAAAAAGGGTACACATAGCTCTGTTAACGTTGGTGGATATAGCAGGCGGTAAATATATATTAGTTCTGTTATTTATTGTAAACCGTGTTCACGGTTCTGGAAAAGTTCCGTGCATACATTTGCTCGAATGGAAAAATTTGTGTTTTTGGTAGGTTTGTGAAACGCGTTTACATCTTAGTTTTAACTTTGCACTTACCAGCATAATGGAAACCTATTATTCCACACGAGAAATGAAGGAAATGATCTTCTTTTGTGGTGTGACAAACGAAAGACCGTGTCTGCCATTTTCCTTGTGGTGTAATAGGCTTCCATTATGCTAACAAGCGCAAAAATAAAACTACAATGAAAAAATATTCCACAAACTTAGCACAACAGAACCTAGTTACGCTATACCCAATGTATATGCTGTACTTGTACAGAATACGACTTGCAATAACAACACTAACAGATGTTCACTGCGTGCTGTATGCGCAGACAATAACAGAGCACTATGTCCTCATTTGTTTACTGCATTCTGTAGGTCGTTCGTAACAGCGAAGAGCTTGCGGTAAAATATATATGTTTTATAGTAACAAAGATGAACCAGTGCTCATAGCGCTTACGATGTGCATTTTAGAGCCCATGTTTACTAGATATTCGTTCTGATCCATGCTACCACCTCTCAATACATAGAATACGTTTTTTAACACCTTGTAAAAATTTTGCAGTCACTAGGCTGATTGGTGGCAATAATAATGCCATTTAGTCTCTAAGGTTTGGGATGTCTGTATGAAGGGCTGATAAGTTGATGTAGACGACGACGACGACGACGATTATGGTGATGACGATGATGATGATGATTATGATGATCACAAATTCAAATCACCTGCAACAGCTGGCATGGATATCTAAAAACTTGATGATACGGAGTGCTTAAGAGTTCTTTATTCTTTAGACATAATTTTGTAAACAGACTTTTGGTCACCTGTGTACGACTACATGAGTTAATATTCCGTCTGAACAAATGTTAAGGAAGTACTACAGAAATAGGGAGCGGCAGATCACCGCATACCAATGTCCTACTTAAAACGGTATTATAGTGTGCAATGTGCAAAGTACAAATTTTGTCTACTACTACTACTACTACTACTACGTGGTCAAGCCCAGTGGACCGCACGCATCTACAAGTTTCCTCCTCCACTGTATTCTGTCCATTGCTGCTGTCCGTCATCCGTTTACATCTATTGACAGTTGGTTTAAATCTTCATGGAGTCCATCCCTCCAACGCTTCTTGGGTCTCTGTGGCGGTCTCAAATTTTGTCCCTATAGAAAAATGTAGAGTGATTTGTCTCCTTTAAGAAAACTTTATTCATTCAAGTTCAGCCTAACAGTTACACTGTATTACTCGTTTCGAATGTCATAGCAAACGCTTTAGATCGTATGACTGCTGTGGAAAATTTCTAACAGATTACTGCATGCTCAAAAATTCTCGTCAAAATTGAATTCATTAATACGGTGCGTTAATCGTAAGATGTGTTACGTACTTTCTAAGACGAAGACCACACATTTTCATTGTACGGGGAAGAGCAGAATCTCGCGTCCGTTTTGAGGTGGCTATTGTAGCGTAAAACAAATCTCCGGTGTTATTTATAGCCCTGCTAAGTCACAGACTTCGCTCGATTCCTTAGCAGTTCTCCTCTGCAGGTTTTGTGCAGAATTCTACAGCCTGCGAGACTGAATCGATACCGTTATCAAGGAGGCCACTCCAAACTTTGTACAAGGAGGTCATGAGTACTACGGTCGTAATAAAATCTACAATTAGTCTTCACGTGGTAACAACTGTGCCGGCCGGAGTGGCTGAGCGGTTCTAGGCGCTACAGTCTGGAACCGCGAGACCGCTACGGTCGCAGGTTCGAATCCTGCCTCGGGCATGGATGTGTGTGATGTCCTTAGGTTAGTTAGGTTTGAGTAGTTCTAAGTTATAGGGGACTGATGACCTCAGCAGTTGAGTCCCATAGTGCTCAGAGCCATTTTTTTGGTAACAACTGCAAAACATCTTGTTTAAGAAGCCGTGAGGAGTTAACACTCGATTGCTTATCTGCGAGTATCAGTTGTTTCATTGTTCTAATCATTCTAAGCACACACCCCTAGTATACCCCCCTCAATTTCTATCTGTTCAACCTGCACTCATCGGTCCTAATTTACAGGTGTCATTATTTATATTATTTTACTTTTCTTTCCCACTGTCTTACCTTGTTGTAGCATCTAGTCCATCTTTTCCTGTGCCATCCTAAGGCTTCGTTTCGGACAAGTCACATAATACCTACTGAAACTTTCCGTTATTTTATTCACAAACTCATAAAGCTTCTCATAATTTCGTTCTTGAACATCTTCTTCCTACTTTAGTTTTTTAATACTAAACGAACCAGAACTGAGATGGACATTGAATGGAAAAGGAACCAGTTTGGTACGGACGGATAAATAACATCGTATTTTATACAAGGACGAAGGAAAACCATGAAAAATTCCTTCGTTAGTGCCAGATAACTGTTTAAATTCATTGTGTTAGCACTTTTTGTTTCCGTTCTCACAGCTACACATTACGAATGATTCATTAATAGGATCGCCAAAAAATTGCAACGAAATTACACAGCACATTTCAGTCAAACTGAGTATGAGGAAAAAAATAAATAAATCGCACAACGAACGAATTATCCGAGTGGGACGAAAATCGGCAGATGTGATGCACATGTTCAGACAGACAAACGATTACAATATCAGTGAAATTGGATAATTTATTCAAGAGAAAGAGCTTCACAAAGTGAGCAAGTCAGTAACGCGTTAGTTCACATCTGGGCCGTATGCAAGCAGCTGTTCGGCTTGGCATTGGTTGACCAGGGTGTTTGATGTCCTCCTGAGGGACATGTGTCGAATTCTGTCCAATTGGCCCTTGAGATCGTGGAAATCACGAGCTGGTTGGAGGGCCCTGACCATAATGCTCCAAACATTCTCTATTGGGAAGAGGTTCGGTGACCTTACTGGCCAAGAAAGGGTTTGGCAAGCACGAAGAGATGCAGTATAAACTCTCGCCATGTGCGGACAGGCACAAGAGTCCCGCAGATGACAACGAGAAGAGTCCTGCTATCAAGAGAAATGGCACGCCAGACCATTAGCTCTGGATGGCGGTCAAGAGTCAGACTGGTATCCCACCAGTGTTCGGGGTGTCTCCAGACAAGGCCACGCTGGTAGTCGGGGCTCAGTTCGATGCGGGATTCGTCACTGAAAATAATTCTACACCGTTCAACGCTGCCTCGCTTCTTGCTTACCAAACCCTACCTTGGCCAGCAAGGTCGCCAAATCCCTCCGCAGTTGAAGCGTTTGGAGCGTTATGGGCAGAACCCTTCAACCAGCTCGGAATTTGGACGATCTAATGTACCAGTTGGACAGAAATTGGCAGGATATCCATCAGGTGGATGTCCAACAACTCTATAAATAACGATCAGTAACTGCTTCATAAGGGCTTTACTTACTCAGTTTCCTCTATCAGTCCTGTAGGGTACGGATCCCAGACTGACAAGCAGTATTCAAGTATTAGTCGAACGAGTGTTTCGTGAGCTACCGTCTAGGTTGACGTATTACGTTTCCTGAGGATTCTTCCAGTGGATTTCAAGTCTGGTGTCTGCTTTACCCTCGATTAATTTTGTTTTGTTGTTCCAGTTCCAGTCGTTCCATACGCATATTCCTAGATTATTTTGTGGATATACTAACTTCTTACAGTGACTGTTCTGCAATCGTGTACTCGTACAGCAACAGACCTTTCTGTCTGGTTACATTCGATACGTTACATTTGTTTATGTTGATGGTCAATTGCCATTGTCTGCATCAAGCGTCGATCCTCTACAAATTTTTCTGCATTTTGCTACAGATTTCAAGGTTCGCGACTTCACTGTATACAACAGCATTGTCGGCGAAAAGCCTCTTGATATTTCCAACCTTACGTGTTAGATCATTTATATACACTGTGAAAACTAATCGTCCTACAACACTCTCTTGTGGTACGCTCGAAGTTACTTTTACGGCTGAAGACTTCTATCCGTACAGAATGATATACTGTGTTGTGCTTTCAAGAAACTCTTCAGTCGTCACACAGTTGGTCTGATATTCCGTACACTCATATTTTACTCATTAGTGTGCTTACGGAATATCGGACCAGGTTTGTGATTGGATTCAGGATTTCCTAGAAGAAAGAACACAACATGTCATTCTTAACGGTTCAAAATCTGCAGATGTAGAGGTAATTTCGGGAGTACCGCAGGGAAGCGTGATAGGACCTTTATTGTTTACAATATACATAAATGACTTAGTTGACAACATCGGTAGCTCCGTGAGGCTATTTGCAGATGACACGGTTGTCTACAAGACAGTAGCAACATCAGAAGACTCGTACGTACTCCAGGAGGACCTGCAGAGGATTAATGCATGGTGCGACAGCTGGCAGCTTTCCCTAAACGTAGATAAATGTAATATAATGCGCATACATAGGGGCAGAAATCCATTCCAGTACGATTATGCCATAGGTGGTAAATCATTGGAAGCGGTAACGACCGTAAAATACTTAGGAGTTACTATCCGGAGCGATCTGAAGTGGAATGATCACATAAAACAAATAGTGGGAAAAGCAGGCGCCAGGTTGAGATTCATAGGAAGAATTCTAAGAAAATGTGACTCATCGACGAAAGAAGTAGCTTACAAAACGCTTGTTCGTCCGATTCTTGAGTATTGCTCATCAGTATGGGACCCTTACCAGGTTGGATTAATAGAAGAGATAGACATGATCCAGCGAAAAGCAGCGCGATTCGTCATGGGGACATTTAGTCAGCGCGAGAGCGTTACGGAGATGCTGAACAAGCTCCAGTGGCGGACACTTCAAGAAAGGCGTTACGCAATACGGAGAGGTTTATTATCGAAATTACGAGAGAGCACATTCCGGGAAGAGATGGGCAACATATTACTACCGCCCACATATATCTCGCGTAATGATCACAACGAAAAGATCCGAGAAATTAGAGCAAATACGGTGACTTACAAGCAGTTGTTCTTCCCACGCACAATTCGTGAATGGAACAGGGAAGGGGGGATCAGATAGTGGTACAATAAGTACCCTCCGCCACACACTGTAAGGTGGCTCGCGGAGTATAGATGTAGATGTAGATGTAGATCATCGCTGGAGGAAAGATGTGGTATATGACTGGAGCTGACATAGGTATGTATGTACGCGCGCGCGCCCGTGTGTGTGTGTGTTTGGGAGCGCCCTGGGCAGTCGGTCGGTACGCTTTCGACTGTGGCGGCTGGGCAGTGTTTATGAGTTTTGTACGTTTCCGAAGTGTCTGGGTGGTACAGAGTGATAGTTCTTCGTGCTGAAAAGCAGCTACATCTGGGCAGTCGGACAACATGGTTGATGCTATGTATCCAGGTAGATAATGAATATCTTCTCTATACGTTTAAGTCACAGTGGTTTTAATGGTTCAGAAGCTGGGCAGATTAGAATTCGGGTTGGTTAGGGGTGGGGTAGGAATTGGTCTTATACTTCTCTAAGAAATCTTCCCAGCGTTCCCTTTAAACGATACAGGAAAACCACGGAAAACCTAAATTTGATGGCGGAGGATTTGAAGCGCCATCCTCCCAAATCCTCGTATTACTCGTAAAGGAGACACGTCCCAGCCATTTCACCTGTCCAGCTACAGCTCTTCCTAGAACTTGTGTGTTTGTGACATAGTTGTCCCACTTGCTTTTTACGAGAGGCGTTCAGTAATAAATGCAGCACATTTTTTCTTTCTCGTCTAATTTAGATTGCAAAAACTGCGGAATTTGTTGTGGGACATCGTGAAACACTTCCGCTTCAGCATCTATAGTTTCATGAACTTACGTTAGGTGGCGGCACTATACGTAGCCTTCAAAATGCTGTCCGTAACGGAGGTGCGTTCCAAGCAGACAGCTGACATCGAGTTTCTTTTGGAGCGAAACTAGAGCATTACAGATATTCATTGGCTGTCGCAGAATGTCTGCGGAGACCTGGCAGTGAACAAAAGCGTGGTCAGTCGCTGGGCGTGGCGTCTGTCATGACCGCAACTAGGTCGCTATACCTACCAGATTCCCGGCGTGCAGGCCGGCCGCACAGAGCTATTGCTCCTGGATACTCTCATTCGAGATGAAAACTGGAAATTTGTGGTAAGGACTATAGGACCAAACTGCTGAGGTCATCGGTCCCTAAGCTTACACACTACTTAATCTAACTTAAACTAACTTACGCTAAGGACGATACACACACCCATGCCCGAGGGAGAAATCGAACGTCCGACGGGGGGACCCGCGCGGACCGTGACAAGGCGCCCGAGACCGCGCGGCTACCCCGCGTGGCCATTCGAGGTGATCTACGGATCACAAACACCTCGTTGCACAACTGGATGTCTCTTTTAGTAGTGCAGACACACTCGTCCACTAGTTGGGGTACTCAAAGGTGTGTTCCCGCAGTGTTCCTCGCCGCCTAAGAGAAGACCATAAAGAGCAACGAAGGATAATTGTGCGAAACTACTTGCGCGTTACGAGGCTGATCGTCACAATTTTTCGTCGAATATCGTCACAGGTGATGAAACATGTGTGCATTACTTCGAACCGGACAGAAACCGGCAGTCCTTGGAGAGGCGTTATGAAGTGGCGTTGTGGAGTGGCGTTACACCACCTCACCTCCGAAGAAAAAGTTCAAAGCCACATCCACAGCTGATAAAGTCATGGCATTGGTCTTCTGGGACTCTGAAAGGGTTATTCCATTTGATTTCCTCCCTCATGGTGCAACCATCAACTGTGAAGTGAATCAAGCCACCCTCAGGAAACTGAAGGAACGACTTCTCAACGACAATGCATGCCCTCACATGAATCTGAGCACCCAAGACGAGCTCTCAAAACTTAATTGGACTCTTTTTCCTCATCCATCCTACAGCCCGGATCTCATACCTTCCGACTTCCATCTGTTTGGTCGCCCAATGAAGGCTGCACTCCGTGGGAAATAGTATGAATGATGGGGAGGTTATTGTCGAAAAAGTACGGTTTTGTAGCCAAAAGAGTGGGGAATAGTATGGTATATTGGAATACTGAATAAAATCCACCTGCGTTCAGAAAGAAAGTATTGTATTACTTACTGAACGTCCCTCCTATAACGAGTCTACGCATTTGCTTTTGGAAGTGCCCAAGCTTCTTTGTGTCTTGAAGAGAGTCCAGGTTCCACACATGGTCGTAGAGTTCTAATCGTACGACAGAGCTTTATAACAGAAGCGCGATGCAAAGGGAAGAAGAGTTATACAGATACCCTTCTTGACATCTTGCTTACGTTTACCATGCTTCGATTAGATACTGACGAGGTACGGAGTGCAATGTACCCGTTTGAATGCTGTATCTGAAATGCAGATACTATGGTGTGGGGTGATTTTCCCAGGAACAAGTTTTGCTAGTACTTTGCTCTGACGAACATCGGTCATATGCGTTACTTTCATAGATTACTCTTAAAGTTCTTCAGATGTGAAGGCGACTGATGCAGAGTCGCCTGCGTATTGAACTTCAGTTACTTTCTTTTACTCTGGTTAGATTTTTGGAGCGAAGCTCTTACGTAAACAACTGAGACAGCCTGTTTCAGTCCATAAGTATTACAGTTGTATTACGTGAATGAGCAAGTGCCCAGTCATGCCCATTTTTACGACATCTACATCCACATCTACACTCCTCAAGCCACCTTACGGTGTGTGGTGGAGGTATTTAGTGTACCACTGTTACTTCCAGCTTTTTCTGTTCCAGTCATGTATGGCTCGCAGGAAGAACTATTGCCTGAATCTATCGTGTGGGCTAGAAAAACAATTTCGTCTTCATGGTCTTTTCGCGAGAAATACCTAGGATGAAGCAACATACCTCTTGACTCATCTGGGAAAGCAACTCTCGGGATTTTAACAATAACCCACACCGTGGTACAGAATGCCTTCCCTATACTTTCTCGCTTTCTAAATGAACCTGTAACGCTCTCTTTCTTGGGTATTATGTATTTCCCCTGTCAATCCTGCATGGTACGGCGTCCACACTGAGGAGCAGTATTCAAGTATTGGTCGAACGAGAGTCTTATAAGCTACTTCCTTTGTTGATGAAATACGTTTTCCGAGGATTCTTATAATGAATTTCAGTCTGCCTTCTGCCTACTCACAACTACTTTTGCGTGGTCGGTCCACTTCAAATGGATTCCTAAGCATATTCCTAGATATTTCATGGAAGTAGCTGCGTCCATTGTTTTTCCTGCAGCTTTATAATGAAAAATAAAGGGTCCTTCTGTCTATGTATTCGCAATATGTTAAATTTGTTTGTGTTGAGGATCAGTTGACACTCCTTGCACCACACAGCGATACTGTGGAAATCTTCTCGGATTTCGCTACAATTTTCGAGCATCGCGACTTCTCTGTGAACAACAGCATCATCATCGGTAGGCGTCATGGAACTTCCGACGTTATCTACAGGTCGCTTACAAATATTGTGAAAAGTAATGGCCCTGTAACGCTGTCCTGGAGCGCGCCTGAAGTTATTCTTACGTCTGAAGACCTCACCGTTCAGATTGACATGGTGTGTTCTACTTGCTAGGACCTTTTCAGTTCAGTAAGACAGCTCGTCTGACATTCCATACGCTCTTATTTTGCTCATTAGGCGGCAGTGCGGAACAGTATCGAACGCCTTCCGGAAGGCTAGAAACACAGTATCTACTTGGGCACCTGTACCTACAACTTTCTGGGTCTCGTGGACGAATAGAGCGAGCTGGGCTTATTACTATCGTTGTTTTCGAAATCTATGTTTGTTCCTCCAGAGGACACTAAAGCTCCCATAGCAGATCTCGAGATTGCATCGAATGCTCCAGGTCACAGAAGGCTATGAAAGGAGACTTACTATTCTACACATTTATGTTGATGTGGTCTCGTACAGGAAATTAAGCCAGCTGTTCCTCTGAACGTTCGGTTACCACGCTGTGACTCGGGAAAATGCTTTCAAAGATAATTTGAAGACAGTTAAACAAGATTCTTGCAGTAGAGTAATGCCAGCATTATTCCCCAGTCATAATCATTGATGCTCTTGATCATTATCATCCAACAATTTGACATCTATAGTGTTCATGCATATTTTTTAATATCTAATTTCCACATTGTAAAGGGTGGGCAGAATAAAACAACCCCGAAAAATTTACTCTGCGTCTAAGATGGGCGATCCAAATTTCATCATCTGCCTCACACGTAATTGATGTTAGTCGGGTAGCGTATCTTAGGTGCATGAAATATTTTCGGTGGGGTTTTATTTGGCCCACTCCGTATTAGATCGCCGTCTCGGCCCTTTTTTATCACTTGGAATCTAGCAAAGATTTCGCTCGATCCCACATCTACAGAAGAGCTACTGTGGAGTTTGAAAACTAGGAGAATGACACTAGAAGAAATGAAGCTGTGACGAGTGGCTCTGAGGCTTTCCTGAATAGCTCAGTCGGTAAGAACACTACCCACGAAAGCCAAGGTTCCATGTTCGGGTTCCAGTTAATGTGCTAGGAATTTTAAAATCACTCAATAAATTTAGTAGCATTTTCGTAATTATTGAAGAAGAAGAGGGGACGGTAAATTACGATTCAGTACGAAAATTACATGTTGTTTTCAGAATCGTAGTCAAAGATAAAAAGGATATGCTGGACAACCATTTAAAGCTCAGGGAAAACGTGGCTATTTTTCTTTAAAAAATTGGCCAGGTGCGAGTGGGACTCACGCACTGAGGGTTCGGTACAATCTTAATTATGTATACAGACAAGTCATCCATTCTGGGAATCGAGTAACTCGGCCATTTGTGCCTGTTATCGACATTGATACTGGCAAGATATCGGTTCCAGGGGATCCAAGAGTTTCGAGAACGTTTTAATTCCAACTTTGAAGTCAGATAACTAATGACAAAAGAAATATTTTTGTGATATAATTAGAAATAAACAATTTTCTATTTTTTTTCCTTTATTTGTTCTGCGTAACCTTTCTTCCTGCCAAATTTCATGATTCTACGTCAGAAGAAATACCCTACATGTTTTAGTGAGTGAGTTTGCGAGTCTCAAAATATGTGACAACTAGTCGTACCATTCGATTTCACTGACTTAGAAGCGTAACATTTTTACAACACCAAAGGACTGTAGACCTTATAATGTGACACGAAGTTCAATTTCATACGTTTACCCCATTCCTATGATAAAGGAGGCTTCACAGAAGATGTGACACACAGACAGTCGGATAACAAATGACCAAAAAGAATTTCTCTTATGGTGTAATTACAAATTAAATATTTCGGATTTTTCCCTTTATTCTTTCTGTGAAACCTTTCTTCTTGCCAAATTTCATGACTCTAGATCAAGGGGAAGTACCCTATGAGTAGCCCGCCCGGCTAGCCGCGCGGTCTAACGCCCTGCTTCCCGATCGGGAAGGCGTGCCGGTCCCCGGTACGAATCCGCCCGGCGGATTAGTGTCGAGATCCGATTTGATGGCCAGGCTGTGGATGGTTTTTAAGGCGGTTTTCCATCTGCCTCGGCGAATGAGGGCTGTTTCCCCTTATTCCGCCTCAATTACACTATTTCGGCGATTGCTGCGCAAAAACTGTCTCCACGTACACGTATACCATAACTACTCTACCACACAAATATGTGGGGTTATACTCGTTTTGTATTAGACGTTCCTGAGAGGGTCCACTGGGGGCTAAACCGCAAAATAACCCTGAGTTCGGTGTGGGGCGGCGGTGGGGCAGGTGGACTGCCGTGGCCTGTTTTGGGGTTGTGAACCACTGAGGGCTACGGCAGGACGAAGTCTCTCCGTCGTTTCTAGGTCCCCAGTCAATACACAATACACCCTATGGACTTTCATGACAGTTTGCGAGTATCAAGAAATGTGACATAAATGGTCGTATCTTTCATTTACTTTTCACTTTTTTACATCGCTTAAGGACCATAAATAGTAATATATGACGTATATTTCAACTTGATACGTCTACCTCTTCCTGAGAAAAAGGGTTTTGAACAGTTGGACAGGCAGGCAGACAGACGGACAACAAAGTGATCCTATAAAGGTCCCGTTTTTACCGACTGAGGCTCGGAATCCTAAGAAAGGGCAAAATAAAAATATGAGAAGCGTTACACATAGGAAGAGTTAAACAGTGCACGCCATATTACTTGCAAAATTTAACGCGGATTTTAACTTTCCGGAATATATGTTATTACTACGCAGTATATTATCTTTTCACAGCTGTTGGAATCCAGTAAAGTACTTCCTTCTTCTTCGGCCGATGCAACGTCCATCTCATTTCACTTTTGTTTCAGTAAAGGAAACTGTAGAGAAATTTGGAAAAGGAGTTTAAACTCACGGAGAAGAAATAGACACTTTAAGGCTTGTCAATGACTTTGTAACTCTGTTAGAGATGGCAAAGGATCTGGAAGAACAGTTGAACTTAATGGGTAGTGTTTCAAAAATAGATAAGATGAACGTCAACAAAAGGAAGACAAGGCTAATAATAATATAAAGTAGCTATTGGAATTGAAAGGAAGCCCCATGCTTCTTGACAGAGCGTAGGGGAACGATGCGGAAGACCCGCACTGCCGTACTAAGCAAGGTCTTAATGGAGGTGATTGCCTTCTTCCAACCGTAATGGGGATGAATGATCATGATAACACAACAACATCCCGTCATCTCGGGGCAGGTGAAAATCCCTGACTCCGCCGGGAATCGAACCCGGTACCACGTGGTCGAGAAGCGGAACGCTACCGCGAGGCCACGAGCTGCGGACAAGGTTGCTCTTACTTCAGAAAATTTTAGCTGTGTATCCTTCCTCGTCTTATTACCTAGAGTTCCGTGTAGTGTGCTACATATCATTTTAAACTTATTTGTTAGCGACTGAAGACCCGACCCAGTTTCGCAAAAGCAGCACTAAAAATGTATGGGCGGACGATTTGTTTATAATATGTGGTGATATACACAAATCTTCCTCATAAATCAGTTTATCTGTTAGTGAAAACCATATCAAAATAGCTAGAGTAGTTCTTGTGGTAGGGCTTTCTATTCCTCCACCAGCGTGGTTGACAAATGTAGGATGGCTGTTGTGCATGCAGACGCCCTACAATACGTCCCTCCAACGCATCCATCACGTACTAGATGGGATTCATGTAGGAAGAACGGGCAGGTCAGACCATTCGCCGAATATCCTCTCGTTTCAAGAACTCCTCAACTTGGACAGTTCGATGCGGTCTCACATCGACATCAAGAAAACGGCTGAAAGCACCATTGAAAACACGAACATGGGGAAGCAGTAAAGTGCCACAATAACATTAACCATGAATGTATCGTGTTCCAAGATTTGAATGTCAGTACGCACATGCAACATTACGCCTCCCCACACTGCAATACTTGGACCACCAAAACAATCATTTCGACAACGTTGCACTTACTCTCATATGGCGAGAGGTGGATACACGTAAGGCACCCAGGAACACTGTCGAAAATGATCATTTTGACAGTCCAGGCGTTGTGGTGTTAGGAGGCATAATATTGTATGGTCTTATTGACCACCAAATCTTTGACTGGGTGCAATGATCGAGCAGTTCTTCATAAGTCACACATTTCTATAGCCAATGCTAAGCGACACTTGAGGCGGTGTGAATAACGACGCCACTGGACCCTGGACGGCTGGAAACGAGTAGTTTGGAGTGATGAATCACACTATACTCCGTAGCCATCCGATGGAAGGGTTTGGTTTTATCGAATGCCTAGTGAACGGAAGTACGGAGGACTTCGTGGTAAGATATAGGGATGTTTTTTCGTGGTTAGGGTGTGGTCCGCTCATTGAGCTTTAGAAAACACTAAATACAAAAGGATATGAACACATTTTATAGCACTGCGTACAGCGTGTCGCAACGGCCCTGCCGCAGTGGATACACCGGTTCTCGTCAGATCACCGAAGTTAGCGCTGTCAGGCGTGGCCAGCACTTGGATGGGTGACCATCCGGGCCGCCATGTGCTGTTGCCATTTTTCGGGGTGCACTCAGCCTCGTGATGCCAACTGAGGAACTACTCGACCGAATAGTAGCGCCACCGGTCAAAAAAAACCATCGTAACGGCAGGGAGAGCGGTGTGTTGACCACACGCCCCTCCTATCCGCATCTTCAACTGAGGATGACACGGCGGTCGGATGGTCAGGATGGACCACTTGTGGGCTGATGACGGAGAGCTTCGTACAGCGTGTAGTAGAGGAACAGTTCGGAGACAATGATAAACTGTATAGGTATGGCAGAATTCCCTTTCATAAAGCAACATCTGTAAGGTAATTGTTTGTTTACAGTAATATACCTGAAACCAACTGGCCTGCCCAGAGTTATGATTTCAACACACCTTTAGGAAGAGTCAGAAAGACGCCTTCGCTCCAGACTCCAGCGTCCAGCTTCATTATCTTCTCTAATTTAGGCTCTTGAGGAAGAATGGTTTGACATTCAGCAGCAGAGATTAAGGCGCCTGACAAACTGTACAAGCCATAACTAAGGCGAAAAGCGGACATAGGTGCTAAACGAATCATTTCAACTTTTTGGGCCCCAAAGGGGTAGTAATATTATTCCACGCAAGATAAATTTTAGTGGTGAATAGATTGTAGTAAGTTTTGTATAATAAAGGTCATTGCTTCAAAATATATTCTTCTTCATTGTAAATAGTAAGATTTAAAATGTTGAAACAACGGAAAAATCTAGAATTTGTGGGGGTATTGCCGGCCGCGGTGGCCGTGTGGTTCTAGGCGCTTCAGTCCGGAACCGCGAGACTGCTACGGTCGCAGGTTCGACTCCTGCCTCGGGCATCAATGTGTGTCATGTCCTTAGGTTAGTTAGGTTTAAGTAGTTCTGAGTTCTAGGGGACTGATGACCTTAGATGTTAAGTCCCATAGTGCTCAGAGCCATTTTTTGTGGGGATAGCTACGGTCGCAGCTTCGAGTCCTGCCTCGGGCATGGATGTTTGTGATGTCCTTAGGTTAGTTAGGTATAACTAGTTCTAAGTTCTAGGGGACTAATGACCTCAGCAGTTGAGTCCCATAGTGCTCAGAGCCATTTGAACCATTTTTTGTGGGGATATTTGAATCGTAAATGGGGCTACGTGAGTCATTGTAAATTGTCACATAGTTACATACAGTACAGACGATTAAACTTTTTAACTGTTCCAGAAGCGGATCAAACACTGGTAGTAGTTTCTTCTATAAAATATCTAGGAGTACGCGTACGGAAAGATCATATAAAATTAGTTGTTGGTACGGCGGGTGTCAGGTTGAGATTCATTGGGAGAGTCCTTAGAAAATGTAATCCATCACAACGGAGGTGGCTTACAAAACACTCGTTCGACCTATACTTGAGTATTCCTCATCAGTGTGGGATCCATACCAGGTCGGGTTGACAGAGAAGATAAAGAAGATCCAAAGAAGAGCGGCGCGTTTCGTCACAGGGTTATTTGGTAAGCGTGATAGCGTTACGGAGATGTTTAACAAGCTCAAGCGGCAGACTCTGCAAGAGAGGCGCTCTGCATCGCGGTGTAGCTTGCTGTCCAGGTTTCGAGAGGGTGCGTTTCTGGATGAGGTATCGAATATATTGCTTCCCCCTACCTATACCTCCCGAGGAGATCACGAATGTAAAATTGGAGAGATTCGAGCACGCACAGAGGCTTCCCGGCAGTCGTTCTTCCCGCAAACCATACGCGACTGGAACAGGAAAGGGAGGTAATGACAGTGGCACGTAAAGTGCCCTCCGCCACACACCGTTGGGTGGCTTGTGGAGTATAAATGTAGATGCAGACATAGATATAGAAGTTGTTCCCTATATTTCGCACGGCGGAATTGTCTACGACCAGCAGATACCACACAAATTTCTTGAAACCACACCTTCCAATTATGACACTTGATCCACTCACCTTCATTCGAAGATGTAGGGTCGTAACATTTGATGTTGCAGAAACCACGACTCAGCTTTAGGAGACGATGAAGAGGAATCCTCTTCTGGATTTGTAGGTTTCTCCTGAACATTCAGCGTATTTCTGCAACCCTTAACCTTCTTTCTTTGGGAGTTTTCAAAATGCAGATGAACTGGTGAAGTCAGACGGCAAGCTGAATTTTCTGTCTCCTCGCACGTGTGGTGCCGGTGGTTTACGTTGAGTTACCAAAACAGACGAGAATGACGATGTTGCTGAGCTCTGACTTTCCGAATTTCTTGGACGATTAGAAGGAGTTGCAGGCTCTGGTTTTACTTCTGATTCTGTGGTACAGAATGGGACTCGACTTTCAGGAATGTGGAAGAAGGAAGGAACTGTGTGGTGATAATTTGTTAGGACTGAAGGAGAAAATTTACGTCCACTCAGATCCCTTCACAGCTTTTCCTACATTACCTCCACGTCTTCAAACGACGTCGAATATTTTAACACAAACGAATTTTGTACTGGAGGCTAAGGGACTATTCTGTATAATTGGGTTACATAAATACTTTAGTCAAGACGAAATAAAACATATTGTATTCCCATTCAGAAAGCCCTACGAAGACATAACCCCATTCCCTAATTTTTAAATGCAAGCAGTTGTTCTAATTTGTAACAGATGTCGCTAGTTATTCTGTTGACCGATATAGTGGGCCCTATACAAACGTAGCGGAAAGATTTATAACTAGCATTCATGCATTTCAACAATGTAAATGTCGTGTTACTAGGGCCTCCCGTCGGGGAGACCGTTTGCCGGGTGCAAGTCTTTCGATTTGACGCCACTTCGGCGATTTGCACGTCGATGGGGATGAAATGATGATGATTAGGACAACACAACACCCAGTCCCTGAGCGTAGAAAATCTCCGACCCAGCCGGGAATGGAACCTGGGCCCTTAGGCTTGACATTCTGTCGCGCTGATCACCGGGGGCGGACATTTCAACAATAGACCTTATTAAAAAAAAAAAAAAAACTTTAACATTGCACGGAGGACTGTTGTAGCCACTACTGTCTTACCTCTTCCATTTCCTTTTAGATGAGTGCTGTCTGGATTAAACAGATATAGGAAAAGCTTCTTGTCACTTGTGCACAACTTGTCTAGCAGCAGTCCTGTACCATATAATGGCGTCTAGAATGCGCACACGGGCTGAGCAGTAGGATATTTTATTACTATCCACATAGCCCCATGATTCAGGAAGTCCCATCGTACCCTACCTCATAATAATGTCCATTAATACGTGTTCGGACGCTTCTCGTCAAATAGTGTATTTATATGTGTGCGTTCTGGAATGGCGGTGATAATAATAACAATAATGCTTGATCTGTGCTGCAACGCTGGGTTATTTTACGTACTTACGTAGTTGCTTATATCCTTTATTATTTTTAACCGCGAGACGTGAGAAGGAGTTGTGTGACGTGCGGTGATGGGAAGAGCACGTCGGGTTGTCGGATGAGGGCGCGCCGCCGCCCCCGATAGCCGCTATCGCATCTTTATAGCTCTGCCTATCAGGTGTCACTTCCTCGACCTCTGCCCACTGCGCAAACACAGCCACACACCTACCCGCCCTCTCCAGCCGGTGGGCCGACAACACAACAGTCCGGCGACGCGTTTCCCCCAAATCAGCAAAGCCGACGCGACTCCTGCACGCTTGTCTTCTGACAGTTGGAAAAGCCTTCACAGTAATGTGATCTCGCATATGTCTTGGGATATTAAAGAGTATTTTGGTTTTGCGCGCTAACGTCAGGACCGATTAGGAAGGCTACCAGTAGGGGAGTGTTGCTGTAGATGGTTGACCTAAAGAAAATACGAGGGCTATTCGGAAAGTGAGACTCGATCGGGCGTGAAATGGAAATCACAGTGAAAATTCAATGGAGCTTTGCAGAGAGGTGTTGGGCAGTGCCAATGCTTGCCGATCGCGTCGCATCGGTTTCTTCAGTTCTGCGCGCACAAGCCCCACGTAAAGACGCCTAGGAAATAGTGGCTCCTGCCTGGTATGAGCGCCTTTGAGAGATTTCACCTGATTTCATGCAGCCCAGACAAGTAACTGTTATGCATATTCTTCTTCATGACAATTCTCGCCCGCACACTGTATGGGTAACGAGGAAGCTCCTGCAGCGTTTTCGGTGGGACGTGTTTTGTCACAACCATACAGCCCGGACTTGGCTCCCCTTGATTTCGATCTCTGCTTACTTGACCGCTGGCTTTGAAGACAGCATTTTGGCACAGAGAACAAGCTGCAGATCAGCGTACAGAATTGGCAGAAAGCACAGGCGGCTGCCTTCTATGTCGAGCGTATTGGAAAGTTCGTACAATGTTACGACAAATGTCTCCGTCGGAGTGTCGACTAAGTAGAGACGTAGCTAGAAGGTGTAGCTAAGTGTCACAAATGAAGCATATCTGATTTTCACTGTGGTTTCCATTTCGCGACCGATCGCACCTTACTTTCCGAATAGCCGTCGTACGTAATAATAAATATTGCACGGATACTGTAATAAATATTTTAATTTCAGAGTTACTTGAACACTAAATTCTATATTTCACTATAGCAGACACAGAAGTCAGAAATATTTACTGTTAACGAAACATTTGAAAAATAAAAACTTGTGTCTTCACCCGAATCAAAGGCACTGGTTTCCTTCATTGGGCCAGGCCGTTTCTGTCAATGGGCTATAGTGTAACAGATGTTAAATACTAGACACGTCTAAATTAGTATTAATGCACATAATATTTTTTAGAAAACACATAATGAAAACCGCTACTTAAATTTTGTTCATAGAGACCTATTTTGGCCAAAGATTAGACGAAATTCCAGTGACTTTTTCAAGGCGGCTCGCACTGCATCTCTTCACAACACATAATCTGCGCCTACAGCACGTAGCTTTGTATTGTGAATATGACAAAATGTTATGAACTGCTCGTATTTTCCAGTGCTGGCTGCAGAAATATAATCACTATTACTATATCACTAGACGTTTCAATAATTAATACTAATCCGTTACACGAACATAGTGCAAATCCTGTCTTTTTCCACTGTTACTTCGTCTTCGTTAAGCAACACGGGGTGTATTTAACGATGGCTAGGATGCGCCTACTGTCAACATCCACAGAGAAATCAAGCCGGCCATCGATAGCAGCCTCTCTCTAACCTCCGCCCACCCACCCGGTTCTTTAAGGAATCTAATCCCCACATATACAAGTGCTTCAACCTTTTCATTACGTTACAGATGAATTAATATCTTAAATATTTAACGGTAAGTTATCAAGACCGCTATGAGTGAAAATATTGTAGTTGCATCTCAAAGTTTACATCATATTTCCTGAAATATGTGTTGTACAAGATACGATTTTGCAGGTACATTCAGCGGTGTATTTGTATATTCCGCGCAAAATCTGTCGCGAATAGAGGAGGTAGTAAAGAAAAAAATGGTTCAAATGGCTCTAATCACTATGGGACTCAACTGCTGAGGTCATTAGTCCCCTAGAACTTAGAACTAGTTAAACCTAACTAACCTAAGGACATCACAAACATCCATGCCCGAGGCAGGATTCGAACCTGCGACCGTAGCGGTCTTGCGGTTCCAGACTGCAGTGCCTTTAACCGCACGGCCACTTCGGCCGGCAGGTAGTAAAGAAGTAATAAATTAAAACGTCATGCCAGGTATTGAAGTTTTACTACATAAACAGTAAAAATGTAGTAAACGGTAAGCTTTTCTCCTTTCATTATTTTGTGTGTGTGTGTGGGGGGGGGGAGGGGGGGAGAGGGGAGGGGAGGGTTAGCAAGAAGAAGTTTCCAGAACGTTTGAAGTTATGTATGAAGTTTACTGGAAGTCGACATGTACTCTTATACTGAAATACTGGCTACATATTGTTCGGGTCATTTTCGCGCCGAGAGTTCCACTGCCTCAAGAGATACAAACAGTTTCCAACATTAATATTTGGTTAACTGCGTTAAAACTTTAATGTAAGACTGTATCTGTTAACGATGAGATTATGAGAAAATTTTAAATTTTTGAATTTGGTGAAAAATTATATGAAATACTGAAAATCAAACTATTATTCCTGGAAACCGTTAGGTACACAATATGCTTCTGGGACTAGGTGACCCTTTTAGAATTCTGCATTTTCCTGAAGCGACAGAGAAAATTGATGATGTGAAATTTTTCAAATCAGTAACTGAATGTAGGAAAATATGCGTCATTCAGAGAATGATACTGTATCAGTTGAATTTTCGATTTTAATACGTTAGAATCTCAGTCTTTAGATATCGAGGCATGTTATGTTACAGCGCTAATCCAGTTGGTCAACTCTTAATGGAGGATACATTCTGAGAACCATGACAAGTTATTTATAAAAACCACGGGAAACATATGTAAGCCCGAATGGGCGGGGATTCGGACGTCACTTCTCATTAATAGGCATCCAGTACCTTAATCACTGTACCACACATTTACCTTACTTTGGAAGACGGGTAAAAGTATCTCATTTAATATTTTCGATGCAAACGTCAGCTTGTTTGTTTCATAATACATTGCTGAAAGAGGAGAGTCTACATCACTTGCATTGTAGTGGACCGTATGACAGGCTAAAGAAACAGAACTCTTATTATCTCCCAAACAAGAGCGTGCTATAATTATTTTTGACTATAAAGAAGACAGTGCTTATCGTTATGTTAATGTTGAACATCTACAGTGCTCATTAACAAACATTCTATTACGATTTATATAACAATGTAGCAGCTAAAATCAGAGCCAAAGGCAGACGGATCAGACAAATGTTATCGGAGATTTCATACTTAAAAATTCTGTTAATGAAGAGTGACTTAACAAAGCACATTGTGCGACCGAGACAATTTTCTTTGAAGAAAACAGAGCTAAAGGGATATATACAGCAGCTCTTGCTGTGTCATTTGTTAATATAGATTATCATAGACCAAAATTAAAATTTATAATGCCGAAAAGAGCGACATGCATTTGATGAAGTATGTTCCCAATACTTTCTCGTAATTATCGTCATTTGGGCAAGTTTTACTTAGACTACTTGAGATAGGGCACGGTCTGAAAGATGGTGTGAATTTCAATAAACTAAAAATTGTAGTACAGGTGGTGATGTTGTAAATATGTCTTTCTAAAAAGCATTCTACTTCTGTGGCCAGCTCAGTTTTATTTAGGTATACATGCTTATTTATTTACGTGCTCACTATTTCTGTGACGTAATTCCGGCATGCATTCTGGTTATTGGTATTTGTGTGGAACATAAAGCATCTGTGCACAGACTTACTTTGTTTATAGTAGTTTTTTTAAAAAAACACATCGAGTGGGAAATGGGAATATGCTTCACGGTTAATACAATGAATTAAACGTACAGTACAAACATTATTTTCTTAGTAACTATCCGTGGTTGAAATAGCTATCGCCGGCCACTGTGACCGAGCGGTTCTAGGCGCCTCAGTCTGGAACCGCGCGACCGCTTCGGTCGCAGGTTCCAATCCTGCCTGGAGCATGGACGTGTGTGATGTCTTTAGGTTAGTTAGGTGTAAGTACTTCTAAGTTCAAGGGGACTGCTCAGAGCCATTTGAACCATCTGAAATAGCTATCGCACTTTTATTGCTACTCACAACTGGAGTTTCAACATTGGTGCGTTTAAAAAGGAGAATATTGTTTAGAATAAGCTGGACTACAAAGAAGGAGCTGTGTGCTGGATTTGAAATGACATCACCGCTTAAACAGTTAATGATAAGTCCATGACATTATTATTTAGTCGTTCGACATGAATGAAAGCCATAACTACGATTTTCATGGCATAAAAATAAACATATTTGTGTTTTTAGTTGGCGTGAAAAACCCTATCATTACTATATATACAGTGCTCATTTTGTGAGTAGTTTAATTTAAATACTGTTCGAAAGAAGTGTCTTTCCCGAGAAAGAGGCAGAAGGCTTTAGCAGGACATGCATATTTTGTATTTACTTACTGGAGTTTGAGGGGAGGGTGAAAGAAGAGACATGCTAATTAGGAAAATATTCCCATATATTTCCGACAAGAATTTCCGTCTTTATATAAAGAATTTAGAGAGCTTCTGCGGTTCACTTAACGACTATTTACCATTCCTACCTCCAATATGATACGGTACGTGGTTATACACATAAGAAACTTTTGCAATTTGCTTTGCACCAATAAGGAGAGAAACATCGTTTGCTGTCTACAGTGTCTATCTCACACTTCGTGGCAAATTGCAGTATTTCCTATACATGACATCTGACATGCGATGATTGGTTTAGTGAAGTAATCTGAATCAAAATCTGATCATTTCGTCTCTGCGCCTTACGCTTTGCGTTAGCTTACCTAAGCATATAGTCACAAGTTATATGTAAAAAGACCTCTGACACGACGGATATATTAGGAGGTAATATATATATATATAAGCTAACGCAAAGCGTAGGGCGCAGAGACGAAATGATCATGTTACACAAGGCACTGTAACTAAATTTTGTAGTTAAACATTGCTGTATAAGTAAGTAACCGACGAACTATGGCAGCAAAATTTCCTCTTCTACGGAATAAAGGAAATATTCTGTTTTCTTTACAGGAAAAAACTTTCTCGGCATTACTTCTTTTTTGATATCTATGGATGTTACACATAATAATGGTTGTTTTTCGGTATGTTGCCGTAAGGAGCTACGTCGGCAACCAGCAAGGATAGAAAAATCGAATGTTGTCTCTATGATAACAACATTAACTTCTCAAAACTATGCGTACGCTTTTGTAAGGATATCATGATATTTCCTAGAGTTACTTGTACGATAAAGCATCGCTTTGCTAGTGAGCTCCAATGGCGTGTAATTAACCTCGATCTCTGCCAGAGTGGATTTCAATTAGTTTCGCTAGAAAGGGGAATGTATTTTAGCAGTTAGTTGTGCAGATGTGAGGCAGTTAGTTTTGATATCAGAGAAGTTTCGACAGCAGTTTTCAAACCTATGTTTCACAGCAGAAAGAATAATGCCGAGGGCTCTAAACACACCTCTTTGCAACATTGTAACCTTTGAGCCATGTTATGATAATCAACAGTAAATTAAATCAGCGCTGACTCCTGCAAAAATGTTTACTCCATCATGTTTGCTGTCCATAGTTGCCACTATAAAAATTATGTAAGCGCTTCTAACCGAAGAAAACAACAAAAATTATTCACGCATTCATACATAAGACGCCGCAAAGCGCGTAAATTAACATAGTTCTTGTTGTGCATTGATCAACCATAAAGAAAGTATCCCTTGCATTCACTTGATCAACATAAGGACAATTTAGTGTGAAATACGTATCCGTACATAATAGAAATATAAATACGAGTAATTGGAGTGTAGGACAACACCAGTCAAATATATAGAAATGAACATACTGTGTCACCATAAAGATAAGCCATGTATCCGTTACGACAACATCACGGGAAAGTAATTTTTCCTTTACTGAAACTTACAACAAAAATTAATATCTTGCACTCCTGCTCGTGGTGCGCCAAACTGGGGTTACAGAACTGAGAACTGCTATTGGTCAATGATGATTGACTGTTCAACGTAACTATGCAGTAAATAATATCTACGATGTTCAGTCACTTTGCACAGTCACCTTGTTTTCGTAATACCCAAGACACGCAAATTTGTGTACATTATTCACCCATTTAAAAAAAAAACCAGCATAGTCACATAGTTTTACATTTTATGTAAGTGGGTAGGCTTCCATAGTTTGAATCAGTTAGTTTTCTGAGTGTGGTGTCCCGTAAGCTTCAAATTAACTGCTACTGAATAAAAAAGATATTTCAAAAGTATTTTTCTGGCTATTTCGTGACATTGTTTCTCGATCGATCCAGATTAGAAGTAATTTTCTTCGAATATTGTGTTTCGTAGTGAAGCTCAGAATTACCTTGTTACGGTATCTACGGCAGTTCAGAAAGATCATTGCTATTGTCTGCTAATGTGGTATTGTTCCAAGCAGCACAAAAAATAGAGAAGCTACATAACTCATCAATACTTATGTTGAATCAAAAATGTAATTCTATCTCAACAATCACACCAAAACCGAAATATGCAATAGTTATTGCTTGATAACACACCGGCAAACTTATAATAACTAGAGCGTCTTATTCCGGGAATGTCGACGTAATGCAGCTGTAATAAAACGTTAAAAAAACAAAAGTAGAATACAAACAATGAACGTGTTTGCTTATACTATGTGACAGATATCGAATGTTACAGTTTAAGTACCTTACAAAAGAATGTTGGTTTGCATTCTTCATAGTTTTTCTTCACAGTATGACCTACTGCCACGCAATCTCACAATATTCCACGAGATTGTATCCCCTTCATGTAATCTGTAGCAGCTGTTACTTTTTTGTCACCTGCAATCTATACTGCTGGAATGATAAAAAATGTCCTTTATTCGTATTTTTCGTTACTTTCAGGAATAAACTCAAATGAACTAATTTAATTCGTTTGGAAGGCATGAACTCTAAGAAGAAGGTTCATACAAACGATCTGAAATTTTTGCCATTTACGCAAATCACTCTATTGGCGCAAACCAAAAGATACGAAAGAAATCTGATGTTCTTTGTTAAAAATCTACCACGTCAGTCTCCTAGACCATTCTATATTATGAACTATAGTAAAAATACGGTTTACTGATTGACTGTAAGGAGACCAATTACACGGAAGTATGTACTGCACTGATGGATTTAAAAATTGTGAATTCCAACAGATTTTCGTTGAAACAAGTAATACGACGTATCGTTTTGACCCATTTAACGTGGTATCTGATAAGTCATGACAAATGTCTTTGGCATTACCTGTAGCTAGAAACAAATTCTTTCCCTCATTCATGTCAATCAATGTAAGGAACGGTACCCTGAACATGTTTCATTTTCTCTCTGAAATAGTGACGAAATGAAGTAAAGTGTTGCGTCAGTCACTGAAGTAATAAACCATCACGGCACTTGTACACCCAGCTCGTTTATTACTCACTGTATGGCGTCACATTTATCGCGTTCTCTAGACCTACTCATTATGGATAGATCTTTTAGTAATGTGGCACAAAGCTGGTGTGCTTAAAACTATTCCTTACAGAAAATTTAGGCATTGAAAAAAACACGTAGCATGAACAGATACAAAGTAGATATTGATCTTCGAACAGCAAGTATAATGAAAGTCCATTGCCCTACTATGTCGCGCCACTTCCACTGGTAAACAAAGCATAAGATTTTACGAGATACGGCACGCCACAGCTCCTGAAAGACGCGGAATTTATCAAATAAATGTTTTGCTTTTGTTGTTCAGGTAGGTAATGTTACTCAAAGAGCGAGTTACGAAATTACATCTGCAAGGGTTACAAAAATTCATAGTAGATCGTAGTAGCTTTCAATTGCAGGTTTCTTCTGTCGCGGGCTCTCCTCATTCTACACCGACCGAACAAATTCAGTAATCCAGAGGCGTCTGAAGTAGCTACAAAAACCACTTAGGTGATTCCTTTGCTATAATTTATGCAGAGAAGTGGCGTCAGCATTTAGATACTCGCTGAATTACCTGCAAAAATTCTTGGGTTCACAAACATAGGAATAGATATATTAACTCTGTTCCGGGGTAGCTCCAAGAGACCTGGTTGAGTAGCAAATCAATTCTTCAATGTACTACTTACGTGAAAAATCTGTGACATTAGTAGAAAATGTTTTCGTTACGCAGACGGTGACAAAAGGGAAGTGAAACAATTGATTTCGTTACGTTTGTCCAACAACATGCAACGTACAGCAACAAGCACGCTGCAACATTAACCACGTGGTTAGCTGTGTGCAAAGATGACGTGTTTGGCAAAGAAGATATACTCACAAGGATTTGTAACATCGATATCTTAACTTGACTGTCGTTATTTAGACACAAAGTTAGTTACTGTAAAAGGTAGAAAAATGGATGAACGAATCCTACTGGTTTTTACTGGTTTTTACGTGGTCATAAAAGCGTTATACTGAATTCGTTTACGGAAACTACAGTGAGCTGTCTTACATAGAATTACGAGAATTTGTTATACATATTATTGTAGGCATTCCGTTATCAAATTATTGTGAAATAGCCCCAAATATTTTACAGACATTCTGAAATCTCTAATTACTCAAATAGCGCGCACATCAATGCATTTGTTCCTCAAACCGTGATCGGTTGCTGTATTTTGGTGCTTTTGTATTTTGTTATTTTGTAAGAATCGTCTTTATCGCACCAGTCTACAAAATATTGTCTACAGTGGTACGAAGTTGTCACATCTCACTGGTAACAATAGAATGTAACAGACAATTTATAAAACGTTTACTGACATTTGAGGACATGCTGTTAAGTTTCGGCACCGATGACCGATGTGTTTTGTTAAATTACATTGAGTAAATACGAAATCTTAGTTTTTATGTGTAAACGCAGTAAGGAACTATCCGTTTTTGAACATAATCACGGTACGATAAACTTTTTTGATAAGAAAGCAAAGAAGAAAAATTTCTCACTTTTTTGAATCTATAACTTCAGTTCAGTAAATCAAGAATCAAAAAATACAATAAGTATCTGTATACACAGTGTTGCAAGAGGTTACGTATTCCACAGTCTCTTATCAAACCAACTTGTAGCTGAAAATAATTAATGAGTTGAAGTCCTCCGTTTTGTGTGAAGTAAATAGCTGATTTACATATCGGATAGATTTATGAGTCACAGCTGCAAATATGCTGTTTAATATAGCGGTAAAACACTAAAAAAGTTATTTCTATAACCCTTACTGGCGTATAGGCCTACACAGTTTGCAATAAGTTGCACTTTAAACGAGCCTTGATCTAAGTAACATGTACTTAAAAGATAATTAATGTGCTGAAGGATCCTCTTTAACATGCAAAAACTGAAAGCCACAGTAAAAATTATGTAAATGTAATACGGAAATACTGCGTTTACGTTTTAACGATTACTGATCCGCTGATAATCTGGATGCAGAAAACTCATTTTCAATGTGTGACATATGTAATCACGGTAAAAATATGCATAGCCGTAATATAGGGATATGTTGTTACTGAAGGTTTCGTTGTAATGATTCACTAGCCTGACTGCAATAGGAGCGAATGTTTGGCGAGAATGGAAGCTAAAATTGCGTGTGAGGCTGCTGCTTAATATGCGGAACATAAATTTGCGGCACTGATTTGAATAATGAATATCTTCCTGGACTGCTTACAGTATACTGCACTCTCACCGGTCATGCTTCGAAGACTGTGTGCCTGAAGACGATTGAACGTGTCGAAACGTGTTATTTAAGACATAAAAAATACGAAAATGTGAGTAATTTTAATCCGGAACTAGGTCAATAGTAAATGATGAAATACAATTTGTAATATGTGTCACTAAAGGATGATAAATTTAACACGGAAGTGCTGCATGTGGGGCCTATAGGAACCATAATTCACATTAAGGGAAAAAAATCTTTATTATAATTCAAGTGTCGAAACGTCACGTTCAGTACATAATAAGTGCTCAAAACGATTGTAATTGAAACGCAGATGTAGACTCTGTTTGCAGTTTTAATAATTACTGATTCCACCAATATATATATGGCTGTCTATACCTAATAACAGTTCATATTGAAAACTGTAATGTTCAACATATAAAATATAAAATGGCGCCGTTAATTCGTACACACTGTTTACAGTTTTAACAATCCTTAATTCTTTGTCTGTACCTACGGATAATGTAGGTGCTGAAACGACTCGTGTAATATTTAACATACAAAATTCTGAAAAATGTGCGTAATTGTGATCGCTTGGTATACACTGCTTACAGTTTTCATAAACATCGTCTCTGAGGATACTAGATATCATGTGCGGTATATAATATGAAAAACAGCTTGCAGTGAACAATATTTAAAAAAATGTATGGACAATTGTATGCACCTTTTACAATTTTCTCTCATTCAGACATTTGTTTCTGGTGTTAATTCAAAAATTGTTTGTTTAACAATCAAATACTGAATCTATACATTACAGTGTGCGGTAGTGTGTAATTTTTGTACAGTGTTATTCCTCACTGCCTCCCTTTCGTGATACATTCCCGAAAGTCGCGCGAAAAGCGTCCTGATGTTTTCGAATTCCTGTGATTTGTAACGTCATGGTCAATCAGCGAGATGTATGTGAGAGGAAGTAATAGGTCATTTCGCGAGATGCATGTGACAGGAAATAACACGTTGCCTCGATTCTCTTGGGACTTGCGTTCTCCCTGTGAAGAACAATGCTTATTCTGTAGCGCCTATAGGAGTGGATGAACGTTTTCCGCTTTCGTGGGTCTTACCAATAAATCTTAATGTGGCATCTGTCTTCCCTACATCTATTTTTATGTGGTTGTTCCGCTTTAGGTAGCAAAGGTTGCATAGTCCTTCATATTATACAGTTGTATCTCAACGAATAAGTGGATGTGATACTCCACGTTCAAATGTTCGTCCTCCCCCCCTCCCGCCTACAGCTACAATTAGCAGTTGAAGTCAGTTCAAAAGTTCACGGGAGGCAAGAGCATTGAAGGAACTTTAATTTTGGTTTCAATGACTGATTTACAATCATGAAATCAACCCGTAGCAAACCTTTCCGTCTATATATTTCGTGAGCGGTACTTGGGAAGGAGTAGGGCGTTGCTAAACTCTCGTAAGGATTTCTAGTTTGGTTGTATACACTGTACATAATTTTAAAAATTTCTTATTTGAAAAGTGCGTGTCTAATGATAATTCTGGTGCCGAAACTTCAATATGGGCCATAAAAATTAGTATTTTCAATAAGCGGTGCTTCGAAGCTGTTAAATATTTAAATACAGCCATTTCGAAGACACCGACAGCTGACGAGGCGCATCGGTTAATGTTTCTATCACTTTCGATCATAATTTATCATACTCAGGTAAGGAAATCATCACACTAGTGCCTCTATGACGTCGGAAAATGCCGTTCTGTATCGAATTTGTCACTGTAAGATGAAATTTGGTTAAATAAAAATCCTCGATACTAAAGTTCGTAATCAAAAACGGATTTAAATCATATTTAAATCATATCATTCGTGTCATAATGAGGTACAAGTTAATGGCATCAGTGAAAAAAATTTTCGGTTGATTATATTCCTAGCTAACTTTTTTTGTCTTGAGCCATCCGGGGAAGTCAATTTTTTTTATTAAAATAGTTACTCGTACGTCACCACTTCTACTTAATATATTTGATTTATTCATCCATGCCCGATGCGTTACTGAATTTAACCTTCATTCTAACTGAGTACATGCAGCAGACACACTGCTAAACCCGAAATACCAACGTACTTAAGAATATAGTGCCTTGTTATTTAATTTCAATCTGATAACTTGTTTTTGTAAAATTTTCGTGGCTTTGTTGATCTTGAACAGTGGCCGGAACGTTGACCTATAAACAAACACAGTCACATACCGGGAAAACTTTCACTGGAAGGTGAATCTTTTTGTGTCTAATTATCTACGATGCTTCGAAAATTGTATAATCGTCTAGTTGTAAGTAAAATTAATATTGTAAATTATTCACAACTTGATTTTGATTTCAAACGATGTTATCGAGGATAATTCTTTTTGTTGTGGATTTAACCTTAACAACAATAAATTCGATGGAGTATAGTAATTTCCAATCTCATGCTTGTTTACGCATATTTATTTTTATTTATTTCTGTGTACTGAGCGACGATCTAGAGGCTACAGCATGTCATAGACAGCATATACAAATATAAAATAGCTTTTAAGTAAAAAATATGTAATTGCAAATGAATAGGCAAGGCAGCTACACACCAATATCTGAACCTAACATAATCCCACGACCAATCTAGTCTATCCTAAAACTAAGCTACGGGAAAGCTGGGTCATTCCACTGCGACTGTTAACGGCAGACAGTTGCACCGTACCAACGTAGCCGCCTTCTCTGAAGTTTAGTAACCACCACTGACACCTCTAACCTGCCCGTCCCATCAGGTGACAGTGTACTGACTCAAAGAGTGCGACTTGCCATAATATTCTAGTTTACGCTCAGAGAAGCTAAGGCGATGATTTTATCACTTATGGTCGAAACTGGCAGCAAAATAAAATGTTCCATTTTACGAGCTGTCCTTGTTTTTATCGAGCCTTCCTTTAATAAAAAAATTAGGATAGAAGGTAATAATAATAATCAGGAAGTACATTCCGGAAAAAATCATTTTGGATATTAAGTCGCGTCATTTTGTTAGACTGAAAACGACAATAAAACAAAACAGACGGTTTCGACAGTACTTCTTGCTGTCCTCTTTAAGGCGACGAAAGTACGGTAATGATGACAGCTTCAAAGACAGATGAAAGTCGATTTTGTTTTATGGTTGTTTTCATTGTTACAAAATGGCACGACCTAGTACCCTAGATTTTATCCAAATTTACGACGGCTGCGGGAGCTTACGCGCTTACGCCAGAGAGTGCATCATTAAGGGTGTACTTTCTGATGTAAAACCACGCCACAGCTGCTAAAATATTCATTGTTAGGCAAGTATTTTTGACAGTAATATCATCTGAAGAGCGTCATATTTCAACCACCAAGAACTATTGATGAATAATTCTTTATACACATCTGATTTCAATCTCCAGATCATTTCAGGTTCTTTAAAAACGGAAACAAACATTCTCGACCGCAAAAACATTTATTTTGTGGTAACCGTTTTCTATCAATTTTTGACCGTTCTCAGACCCTCATACCATGATTGTAGTGGGTGGCGGTCAATAGAGCGGTGTTGTAACTGACGACGTTCGTGGAGTTGCAAACCCGCTCCACTGATCGCCACCCACTACAATCATGGTATGAGGGTCTGAGAACGGTCAAAAATTGATAGAAACCGGTTACCACAAAATAAATGTTTTTGCGGTCGAGAATGTTTGTTTCCGTTTTTAAAGTAGTTCTTGCAGACCGCTTTTCTCCACGAGAAATGTTAAAATTGTGAGCCAAATAGCTTAAATGTTATCTGATCTGATTGTCAACAGTAGTAAAATACTTTACCTAGTCTCTAGCAAAATGTACCAGTACTGTCAATTGTGGCCTAAATACAGTGTTAAAGTCGAGGTTTAGCTTTTCGTGTGGAGCCCGATAAGTAACATGATATTCCTTACATTTAATTCTGCTAAAAGCTCAACAATGTAATTGTTTAAAAACGTGATCTGTATCTTGGCTTCTCAGGTAATTGTTCAAGCCAGTGACCAACACAAATCATAGCACACGTCGGCCGACGTGATTTTGCTACTCGCTTCTTATTCAGAAGTACTTATTTAATTGCTGGTAACAATTTGAACATGCAGCCGCACCATCTAATGCAATTTGTAACACAGTTGTAACTCTGCAAATACAACACTATTCTTTCGTACAGTATTACCATGGAAGCAGCCAGAAATGGTTTTGAGATACCTGAATATTGAAACATATTGTCAATACAGGATTATTTACTAACGGCTTTTGGCGGTTGGAATTAGGGAGTTTGAAGATCATTAATATTTACAAAACAAGCACCTATATTTCAGTATTGCTATTGCAACAACTGAAACGTCCTAACATCGACGTTAAAGGCAATATATCGACCTTCGATGTCGACAGAAGATCAGGCTGCTTGACACCTCTGTCAATATTCTTTTTCACGTATATGTGTTAATTTTTGATCATGTCTCGTTACGAAATAGGTTCAGCGGTTAATGGAGCGGAAATAGCATTTGGAAAAAAAGGCAGACATAGTGTTTTGCCCGCGTTCTTTGTTTGGCTGCAGAATGTGTTCTGAAATCGCTCACAAACAAGTCGATTCAAGCTGTGAAAAAGATTTTAATAATGTTCAAACAACGGGCAGTAGCAGATGATGAGCTAACAAAATTTGTGTTAGTTATATACGAACGTCCATAAAGCATCCCTTCTTCCTTGTACAAAGGATTATAAGGTTGTTTTCGATTATGTGTATCGCGTGACTACCTCATAAAGGGAGAGCTGGGAAGGTGGATTTACTTATCATTGTTTCTTTTTAATTCTGTGCGTTCTTGCATACCGTTTTATTTTAAACTTTTATTAAATCTAAAAAATTACCTTTAGCCCTTCATTGATAACGCATGCCTTTTGAAAATTCGAACTCGTCTGAGTACAATTCTTCATAAAGTTAAGCATGACAATACCTTTAAATTGTCGAACTGTACAGTTTTGCTAGTAAATAACTTTTTTAAATCCAACAAACTTTTACTTTTTTTATATCATTTGGCATTGATTCTCTATCACGCCATGTAGTCCAAGTTAAATATTCTTACTGTATTTATATTGTAGGCCTACATATCTATGCATTTCTTTTTATAATTACCTGACATGGTCAACATGGAGACAGCAGTCTGTAAAACTGTGTCTTGTAGATTACATGAAAATAATTATTTGGTCAAAATCAATGTAGAAAATAGTAATTACTAGTTTCAAACTCTTAAAGGGTCCTTTTCAGACCGGGATACAACATGTGGCCTCTAAATGAAGAGAATCAGTAGGACACTTAGTCATATCCTTAAGGAAATGTTAACTTACAGTTGTATTTACAATATATTGTACAAGCATCGCTGTAATGATTTGAATATCACCTAAGATAACTCATGATGCCCGGTCACTGTGTTGGTCAAAGTTAACCACATGAAGATATCAAACAAACGCAAACTTCTTTACTACCTTGATCTGCAAGCAAACTCAAACTTGTTTGATATCTTGATTTGGTTAACTCTGACTAACACTGTGACCGGTCATTATGGCTTAGGTCATATTCAAGTTACTACAGTGATGTTTCTACGAATATTGCGAACAGGACTGTAGGTTGACATTTCCTTGAGGAGGTTATCACTGTAATGGGTAAGTGTCTCACTTATTCACTTGATTTAAGACACCGCATGTTGTATCCTGATCTGAAGATGACCGTTTAAGCGATACAAACTAGTAATTACTATTTTCCATAATGGGATCTTGGCCAAATAACGGTTTTAATCAAATCTACAGCGTTCTTTCTTTTATACATCTTTTTATGTAAAATACTTTTGCATTCACCAAACCTGAAAATGGCCTCATGTAAAGGCCGAAACCAGTCTTGTTAGCAACTGGAGCGACTTTTCACTAACGGAATATCCAGCTGCAGAATCAGCGCCCACCCAATGTGGAGAAACTAATAGTATTTTATAAAATCTGCGGAGCGCAACATAAAGGAGATTACGATAATATCTTATGAGACGAAAGACGCCACTGTGTTTGATTATATTGTTTATTACAACAGGCCTTTTCGGCATGATTGTCATCTTCATGTTGTCTAAAGTACATAGTTTAGGACAATATTTCAAATTTTTAAGTAGCTAGATAAATTAGCCTATTATAGAATTATTGTTTGCAACGTACATCGGGTGGTCTTGATATCCGTGTGACATCTATGTCCCAGTTGCTGTCATACCATTTTGTAAGTTTGCTCATTTGATACTGTTGATGCAATAGTAGATACTATTTTTTGTTGGAATAATTTTTAATGTAGTTGTCGAATTATGAAAGTTTGTTTCATTATGATGTTTCGTGACAGCTATATTGACAGCTGAGTCATATGGTTACAGGCAGTTTGCTACTTTGGTATTCTCTAGGTCTCATCTTTGTTCTTATCAGCCACATTACGTTGATTTTATGATTTGTGTTTATATAGAACCACATAACATTGCTGATGAGAACAAAGCTATGACCTAGGGAATACCAAAGAATCAAACCGCCTGTAACCATGTAACATCACTGACTCAACTGTCAATATAGCTGTCACGGAACATCATTATGAAATAAACTTCCATAATTCGAAAGTTACGTAAATAACTGTTCCACCAAAACGTCTAGCATCTATTATAGTTCCTACAGCATCAGAGGAGCGAACAGTTTGACAACAGCTCAGACATGGATGTGATACGAATATCGAGACCAGCTGATGTTCTTAGTAACGCATAAATCTGTGATAGGTTAAATTGACTACTTAAAAATTTGAATTATTGCGTCGGATTATATGCTTTTCACATATAACCTGAAGACGCCAATCACGTCTAAATAGGCCGTTTGTAGTCCATATATATATTATAAAAATGTGTGTGTGAGTGTGTGTGCGCGCGCACTCTACATCTGCTCCTAAACCACCGGACCCTTTCAGCCAAACTTGGCACACATATCCTTTACTGTCACGGAACAATCGCTGTCATAATTCAGGAGGTATGACGTCATAAACAACGAGACGCGCGAGATACTGCCGCATCATGCATGACATTTAAACGTATTACTTCTGTCTTACTAACCATATTCGCATCAAAATTCGCAAGCAGTATACACATATTTCACTAAATACACTTACAGAAGTACATAATGGTCGCACACGTAGTTCTGGACATATGACGTCATAAACACTGAGATGCGTGGAAAACTGCAGCATTGAGCGTTAAGTTTAAATGTATTGCTTCTTTACTAGTAATTCTATTCGTAACACATTTTACAGACTATATTCACATATTCCGCTGAATGTACCTACACAAACATGTCATTGTACGGCAAATAGTTCGAAAGATATGACGTCACAATCATTGCGGTACGTGAAACGCCGCGACATGGATGAATTGTTAGTAGATGTATTGTTTACTACTAGGACACTCCTACATTTGAGTCAGCTTAGGTAAATCCCTGACATCTGGGAGTGCTTTTGGAAGCTTACAACTGCGAAGCGCAAACGGCCGTAGGCGTAAACGATAGTCGTCTATAGAGTTATGAAGAGGCGTTGCATAGAGACGTTGACAAAATCACGTTGCAGACACGAGAAGCAGCTGTGTCGGACGTTCAGAATTTGTCCGGGACCGTGTTCCTTAATTTGGATACTGTACTACCACAATTGTACATAATACACATTTCTTTGTACGACTGTTCCATAATTTCAGATTTGTTTTCGCGAATAAATTTTTTTTTATACTTTACTAGAAACTCAATTCATTTTTTGTTTTCGTTTCTAATAGAAAATATTCAAAATGAATACCGGAGCGATGCCTTTTTTGTCAGCTAGTAAACTTATAAAATAACGTGACAGCAGCTGATGTACGTAGCAAATCGTAAGTTAAATTATCTACTTAAAAATTTGAAATATTGTACCAAATTGTGTACTTTTGACAGATATCCTGAAGACGCCAATCAAGTCGAAGAAGGCCAAATTAAATAAATAATATAACCAAAAACAGCAGCATCTTTGGCCTCACAGCGTAATGTAGTAATGTCCTTACACGGTATATACGACTTAGCAGGCCCAGAAGAGTACAGATTCAAGACGATTCTCGTTGTAGAAATTGTAAACAGCCAATCAGTTGCAAAAAGGAAGGTAAACTAAAACTCCTTTATCATGGTTTCAACGTTTATAAACACTATATATATGAAGATGGTAATTGTTCTCGAAAGAACAGATACCATTGATGACCGTGCAGCTTCTCTAGAATAAATGATAATTAATTGAAACCCTCAGCTGCCGACAGGTGTTGTTGATATACCACGATGTAGACAGCTGAAAATGTGTGCCCCGGCAGGGACTCGAACCCGGGAACTCCTGCTTACATTGCAGACTACATTACGCTGTAAGGCCAAAGATGCTGGTGTTTTTGGTTAGCGAACAAAAATGAGTTAAAAAAAAAAGATGCATAGAGTGTCTGCCATGTAAGCAGGGGATCCCGGGATCGAGTCCCGGCCGGGGCACATGTATTCAGCTGTCGCCATCGAGGTATATCAACAACACCTGTCGGCAACTGAGGGTTTCGATTAATTATCGTTTGTAAAAACGTCTTCTTCAGAGGCAAATATTGACTACTTGATTACATGTTGTGGAATACGTACGTGAAAATATAGCCGAATGACATCAGTCAGATACAAAGTTTCATGTTCATTGTACTTGACTGACGCCTTCGGCTTCATATTAAAGTACCTCTGTCACAAAATGTAATCCAGTTGTCAGTACTTCCTTTTGGATGTGAGTTTTTATAACCGTTGAGACCACAGTAAACGGACTTTAATTAACCCTCAATTCTGCAACTGACTAGCCGTTTAATATTTCTACAAGGAGATTTCAGCCTGCAGTTGCTGCTCCGGTTTTAAAGACGACTGTTAGGGACTATTTGCGGCGCTACTGACCTCGCTTGAGCTTCTCGAGCGGCTCGTGGTGCAGCGCGTGGGCGTCGTGCAGCGCGCCGTGGCCGTGCGCGGGGTGCGCGTGGTGGTGGTGGTGGTGGTGGTTGATGAGGTCGTGGCCGTGGCCGTGGCCGTGCGGCTGGTGCGGGTGCAGGTGCGGGTGGCCCTCGGCCACGCCCACGCCGGCCACCAGGTCCTGCAGGCACAGCCCCGGGTCCATGTCCATGTCGGGCTTGCGGCACCAGTCGGCCACGCCGACGCCGACGCCCACGCCGACGGCGACGCCGCTGTACTCGGCGGCCAGCACGCGGGCCTCCAGCGCGCCCAGCGAGCTCAGCGAGCCGCCCCCGCCGCCCACCGCGTCCGCAGAGCCGGCGCGACGCTCCTCGGCGTCGCCGAACAGCCTGCCCGCCTGCCCGTCGGACGCCCACAGGCCCAAGCTCGAGCGCTCCAGCGGGAAGGCTACTCGCTCATCCGAAACACTCAGCTCGCTTGTGCTTCGCGCCGTCCCCGTGCGTGTGGCCTCTTCTGCGCCAGTCACTGTCTCTATCTCTCGACCAAGTCACCGACACCTCTAGAAACACCGCTGAAGACCAGTCTGAAATGTTGCACACTCCCAAAGTTCACTACACGTGGTTCCGAACAGCTGTACTCCTTTGCTTCACAAACGTCTTAACGCCAGTCGGTATCAATTATAGTAGTCTACTGGCCGGGCTTACCTCGCAACAGTCTTTTCCATCTGGTAAGCATCCATAATATCACAGGTCAGAGTCACTCCTCCAGCAACCCGAACAGTCACGTGTACTTCGCGCTCCTTGTTTGCACTCTTCTTTGCAATTAGTCACTTCTTATTTCTCGCGCAATTCAGAGCGAGTTCCAGAAAAAATATCCGTAGGAACGAACCCAAAATGTTCCACCACTGCCAGAACACTGCCAAAATTCACTACACGTGCTTCGAACAGCTGTTCTCTAATCTATAATATCACTCGGTATCACATACAATACTGGGCAGGCTTACCTCTCACACCAGCAGTCTGACGCAGTGTTGTTGTCCGTCTGGTAAAGCGTCCGTAATATCACAGCTAAGAGGTACTCCGTTCCGGTTGCCAACAGTAAAACACACGTCCACACAATACAACAACCTTGACCACCTGTAGTAGCCACAAGTCCGCAGCGTATTTCGCGAGTCTTAAGAGGCCACACAGCAAGGCGAAATAGCTTTAATCCGGCAGCTCCGCGGGGGATGAAATAAAAATCCCAAAAAATTGAATTCCCGCGTAATTTGATAAAAATGTCAAGAGTTGCACGCGGTGTCCCCGCGAGAGAACTGGCTCCACCCCCTTCTCTCTCTGTCTCTCTTTTTTTTGTGTGTGGAAGCCAGTTAATAGTCGCGAGCTTAGCGCGAGCTAATCACTGCACTGGCCGTGCTCCCACCACGGGTTCCTTTTTTCGCGCTGGCGCGTTGTCCAGTCGGGGCAGGTCAGCGCCGTAAGCCGGGAGCCTGCCGCGGGATTACCGCAGCCTCGCCGTGTTTACCCGGCCACCGCTCCGCGCTATCGGCACGCACGTCTTATCTGCAGCAACTAATAGCCGCGATTACCACCGCAAGCTGTGGCGCACTTCGACAGCGCGTATTTTTGTCAGCCCGTTATAATCTCGCCGGCAGGTCCCCTCCCTCCCTCTCACTCTCTGTCTCTCTCTCTCTTTCGCTTCCTCTCGCCTGCTCCGTCTTCTTCGCTCCGGCACCGCTGTCTCTTCTCTCTTCCGCCGCGTCGCCGAGAGGAAAAGGTTTTAGTCGCGGCGCGCGGCGTCTCTATTACAAAAATCCCCCGGAGGGCGCGCGCGCTCGGGACACCACACACACCGCGCCGCCGGGCGTTATCGCGAAAGCAGCGGCCGCAAGCCTCCGGCCACCTAATCTCGTCGACTTCCCAACGCGATTTAAACGTTAAGTCCCGAGCTCTATATATCATCCGCGTGAGCTCGGCCCGGCCAGAGGGGCTACCGCACAGTGAGGCTTTTGTCTATATAGGGGCCCCCACCCTGCGGTCGCTGCGCGCGCCCATTGGCGGGCGCGCGGGGGGCGGGGCGTGCGCCATGCGGCCGGCGGTCGCGTCGCCGCGGTGGGGGGAGCCCGCCTCGACGCGCGCACGCGAGACCAGCGCCGGCATTCTTTCCGCGTAGACGCCGGCGCCGGCGGCCGCGCTGCCCGGCCGGGAGGAGGGGGGTTCGACTCTCACGCTGCGAGCCCTCTTCTGCCGCTTCACTCCGTTTGCAGTCCCTCGCAAAAATCTCGCACCACAGCGACGCCGGGCTCTGCCTCGCGGCGGAAACACTGCTGCGGAGGAACACGCCGGCCCGCGACGACGCGTCAACTGCCGCCCCGAGTCGATACGGAGCGCGACGCGCCACGGCAGCATTTTTGCGCGGCGTGGCGGCGCGGCCACGCCCGCTGGGACCACGCGGGCCAATGGCGCGCTGGCAGGGGGGCGTGTCCCCGGCCCCGGGGGCAACATGGCGGCGGGCGTCACCGGCTGGCCGCGTGCGCGCCGTCGCCATCAGTGCACGCGGCGCAGCGCAGCGCCCTTGCGTCTTTCTGCGGAGAAAACTCGTTTTGAATCTTTGCCGCACGTTCGCTGTGGACTTCGTACTATGGTGACTTCGCTGTGATCGCCTCTTCGTATCAAAGTGCCAACAGTACATCGCTGTCGATTTTACAGTCAACTGACATTTTTATATAAGTGGGCGTTTCGGAACTATAGGTTCACGTGTTAACCATTATACGATGTGGGTATTCTTGGCAAGCGGAGTCAGTGAAATAAATGAAATACTTAATAATAAATTCCGTCTGTTGTCTTTGTAGCATATTTTTGTTATGCTAATGTAAGTTTTACAGTCTGAGGTCACAGCTTTCGATTGTTAAATATGGATCCACACCGCGATGTCAACACGCCGGAAACGCGTGTCTGTGATTTCTTATTCTATCTGGTGTAAGTCTCACATGTACCACATACAGTTTGTTGAATTTTTTCTGTACGACATCCCAAAGAAACTACTCCTACATCTGCAACATACACAAATTGTGTATACTGAAAATGTTTGAATTCTTCATTGGTATCTCATACGCAAAAGAAATCAACGAACTGTGGATCCTGAATTACTTTATTGTGATGTCATATACAAAATAAATCAACAAAATTCAGAGATACTTGATCCTGGCCGGCCGCGGTGGCCGTGCGGTTCTGGCGCTGCAGTCCGGAACCGCGGGACTGCTACGGTCACAGGTTCGAATCCTGCCTCGGGCATGGTGTGTGTGATGTCCTTAGGTTAGGTAGGTTTAAGTAGTTCTAAGTTCTAGGGGACTTATGACCCAAGATGTTGAGTCCCATAGTGCTCAGAGCCATTTGAACCATTTTTTTTTTAACTTGATCCTGGTGTGTTGGCATTGCAGGGCAGGTCCTTACATAACAAGAGCGAGCTCTGAGGAAGGATGACGTTTAAATATGAAACTTACTTTTGCGTAGTAAAAAAATACCATAACGACAGTAGACGGAATGTATTATTAACTTTTCCATGTATTTACTAATACCACACGGTTTCTAATAGCTAATTGTGTTTTTATTATTTTATCGATATCCAATGCAATCTAAAACAGAAATTTTTGTATATTAATCGCGGTTTAGTTTCATGGCTGTGGATCAAATTACGTGAAGAAATGCAGAAACTGGCCTCTTTTTGAGCGACTTTACTTAGGCTAGGCGCGTACGTACAGACCTTTCACCCATCTGAAACTGGGGTACTATTTTATATCTTTATAAAGACAACATATTTTTCTAATACTGCGGCGTTCAGAAGCTGAGAGGTTTAAATGTATCTTGGCATTAATAAAGCTCGCGGTGAATAAAAAGTGGCTGTTTACTTTGTTTCTTCAAGTGATCCAGAAGTGATTTAATTTAATAGATGCATGGCTAAATGCAGAATGTACTACTTGACAGTATAACTAGGAATAGGTGGAACACGAAGAATTTGTTAATATGAAATGACAGGACAAGGTGTATTATTACTGAATACCGTGCTTTCAATACCACAACCGGTGTTTGGAAGACTTTTTGTTTGTTGGCAGATCTTTCTTTTAACGTTAATCAAAGACACAAGAAATAACTTATCTTCGAATAAGATATCGTCTACTTGTTGTTTCGCAAACGGAAAAGTTCTTTTAAATTATTTTCTGTAAGACATTTGAAACGACTTACCTCTGTTGAAATTTAACAGGCTTCAATTTTTACGAGTTACGGGATGGTTTATATATGTCTAGTTTATGTTCGCGCTTTGAATGTGAAATGTGATGTTGATATGTGATAATTGTATTGTTTTGACGTACAGGCTTCAATAGAATCAATAGAAATTGTATTTTCGTTCTATCCCTCTGGTAAAAACTGTATTATGTGAAAAGGCGGAGCTGAGACTGTAATTCTTGCATTTTAGTATTTCTACCCATTTTCGAAATCTGTGGCACGACCCAACATGAAACATAATGGGTACGAACATGGAGTTCTTTTTTGTGTGACGGACGAGAATAGTATGTAGCACCGGCACTTACGTTGCACACAGGCTCGTGACTAGTTGTGGATGGCACAATTACCTCCGAAACGCTGTCCTCTGAACTATGTTTATTTCCGTGACATTCTAGAAGTCGTAAGAAATGTCATTTTGAGTTTCATTTAAGAGGATTTGGTTGTGTACCTTAGCTACGCTAGTACTGATTTCTAAAAAAGAAACATCGTCACATTCAATGATTAGGAACAGATCCATATTTTTATGGATGGTGGTGTGAAAAAATTGTATGTATTACTGCTGACGTAGTTGTTACGAAAATTGTGGTATACCATGTTTTCAGACGCGAAGGATTTTTGTACTGCAGTTTATTTCTTGCGTGCTGTGGTCCAGTATCAGTTGTTCAACAAAGTAAAGAGCACGATGAGCGCGCGAAGTTTTACTTCTCAATATTTTGTCCGTTGAGTCTGTTATTGTGCAGTCTACAAGTTGGCGGAATACGAAGTGTTGTTCAATGTGTGTTGCAGTGCCGGAAAGACTCAATCTATCCACAGATGTGAGCGATATTTTTAATTTGCCTCTGGGATGTTAACGAAATTATGAGAATAGAAAGATACATTTTGAGTGATACTATATCTGAATTTTAACGGAAAGCAGATGCTGAATGAGAAAGACAAGGATAGGGAAGAAAATCAGACTATACTACAATGAACGTTCAGTAATGGGATTCGCGTTTAATTTGTACTGAAAACACGGGACATCTAAGACAGGGTGCCCGAGTGGATGTTTGAACACAGCTTTTCCCGAAGTCGTGTTCTTACTATTTCTATTTCGCCTCGTTCGGTGCGTCAGATGAGTAAAATTTCTGAGTATTTCTTCTCTTCGTGCACTATCTGAACTATAGATTTCATAAATTTGATTTAGGTGGACTGGTAAGGTAAGGCATGAGAGGGTTCTGCGTAGAATCTGAGAGGAAAGGAATATGTGCAAAACACTGATAAGGAGAAGGGACCGGATTATTGGACATCTGTTAAGACATGAGGGAATGACTTCTATGGTATTAGAGGGAGCTGTAAAGGGCAAAAACTGTAGAGGTAGACAGAGATTGGAATACATACAGCAGATAATTGAGGACATAGGTTGCAAGTGCTACTCTGAGATGAAGAGATTGGCACAGGAGAGGAATTCGTGACAAGCCGCACCAAACCAGTCAGAAGACAGATGAAAAAAAAAATTGTGAATGAAATTTTTCTAGATGGCATTCCTGTATAAAATACACGGATTGATTAACTCACATAATTTTCAATGCAGAAGCAACTTTATGGGTCAGTCAATCTGTACGGGTTTTGTACGTTTTGAGGAACACAAACGGCAAAGGTCTATCTGACTGTGTATCTGAATCAAGACGTGGATACCAGCCCGATAGTCACCTAGTCGGATGTGGGAAACAGCCTAAAAGCCACATCGAGGCTGGCCGGTACACTGAACCTCCTCGTTAACCCACCGGGCGCATTCGACCCGCGCCCTACCGAATCACGGAGGCGGTGTGCTAACGCGTGCGGCTATCCACGCTGGTGGCGTATTACAAATCGTGATTTAGACAGTTCAGCGTTTGCTACGACAGCCTCGCGAACAACATTAAATTATATTTGACTCACATATCCATCTACTGAGACAAAGCGGCCGTAGAAATGTGCAACTTCAACTTGGACAGCAGCTACAATCGTCATGGTGCATGGAAGCTGCCTATCGATGTTAAGATACTACAGGTTCGCAGGAGAGCTTCTGTAAAGCTTGGAAGGTAGGAGACGAGATACTGGCAGAAGTAAAGCTGTGAGTACCGGGCGTGAGTCGTGCTTCGGTAGCTCAGATGGTAGAGCACTTGCCCGCGAAAGGCAAAGGTCCCGAGTTCGAGTCTCGGTCGGGCACACAGTTTTAATCTGCCAGGAAGTTTCGTTACTACAGAGAAGTTCGCTGAGTGGTTTATGTTCCTGCGGACGCCACTACTATCGTAGACATTGACACAATTTCTGGCAGCATGGCGTCCAAATGACATAGGTCGATCAGTCACAGACCAATTATGAGGCCGTGACAGCAGCAACTACGACGCTCAACGACGGAGGCGATGAAAGTCATTGTCCAAAGGACAATTTTTTATGCGGTAAGAATACCGTCGCATAGAAAATTAATTTCTGAGAATACCACGTGAGTAATAAGACCGTCAAGTAAACGTGATGTCCTGATATTCCTGTCTTATGAAATTGTGCTAACTTTCTGCTAGATGTAACGTCAGATAAGAAGAATATATATCTAAGCAACTACACCGAAGTGAACTCAGCAGAATGAATCAATCAACCGTATCAGGTTTTCATGTCAACCGTCATACAACAAACGATACCTCTACGTAGGTTGCTGTATTAGGAGCGTATGAGGTCCGAAAGCTCGAAGCTACGCAATTGAAATCGATTTCCTCTTAAGTAGGCCACTAAGTGGCAAGATTTGCCTTACATCATGACGTATTGCCGCTGTCTGGCATCGCTTACGGAAAGAAGGAAGCTAAGGATTTAACGTCTCGTCGATGACGTGGCCATTGGAGACGGAATATTGTACGAAAACAAAGAGACATTTTGAAACAGATGAATATAATGACATATGAAAAGTGAAGTTTCTGGGAAATTGGTGAACAGTTGCGTAACAAAGATACATAAGACGACAAAACGAAAAGCTTTGCAGTTCTTCAAATCACATGTCAAATCACATGCCATTTTGTCAAACGTAACATTTTACATTGTGTTGATTGCTAATATGTCCACAGCCACCCAAAATTATATGAATAATAACACGTTGCCCCATTTTTTTTCTTTGTATGAAGCGAAGCTTGCCGTCCGCTGTGGTAGAGCGGTTCTAGGCGCTTCAGTCCGGAACCGTGCTGCTGCTACGGTCGCAGTTCGAATCCTGCCTCGGGCATGGATGTGTATGATGTCGTTAGTTTAGTTAGGTTTAAGTAGTTGTAAGTCTAGGGGACTGATGACCTCAGATGTTAAGTTCCATAGTGCTTAGAGCCATTTGAACCATTTGAAGCGAAGCTTCCCTCTGTTTTGTTTCTGTTACTGTGTAGTTTCGTCCCAAAAGCGAATTTCAACTTTGTGCGTGAAAACAGTCCACCGGAATGGTCATACTTAGCGGAGCATCGTTACACATGATTTAAGCAAGCTGAATTAAGGACACAATCACATTTTCTACGCTGGTCTTTAGGTGAATGCCAGGATGTTTCCTACTTCCTTATTAATCGTTACGCCAACATCTAGATGACAAGCTCACATAAAGAGAAAAAAGTGAAGCAGTTGTCAGTCCGAAGAATGTTTTAAAAATCATTGAGCTTTTCTAGGCATGGCCCTGTTGGAGGTGGTAATGCCGTTGCCTTCCTCCGACGCTGGAATGGACCTATAGCTTACTACCGCCACGGAGGGAACACTTTATTTGCCCGTGAGGAAATGTTAATTTTTGTTCTCAACTTTTCTTACTCCAACTCGACTGCCATATCTGTCTTCCTCCATCCCTCTAATCACACCTTTTCTGTCTATCCCTGCAATTCCCCTCTCTCTTCCTCCCCACCTCTTTTAGACAATTTTTCCAACAGCACTTGTCTCCCAGCCCACGTGCTCCAGTAACTGCTTGGTCATATGACTAATAAGGGGATAGTCAGACCCGTTAATCAAGGTTTCTGATGAGTCTTAGGTCTGTCCTCAGTACCTCGCTAGCGGCTTTTCATGCGAGGGCCCCGAGTTACCGAGAAAATCGATGTTAAAGATTTATTCGTATCTTGTATATTTGTAGGATTAATGTTGTGTCGAGCGAGTAGGCGTAGTGCAGGAGCTATGGGTAGCCAGCACGGTAACTCTGCGTGGTCGGCCACATGCTTAGCTGCCCTTTGTAATAAAAATAAACTAAGTGGATCAACAATGAACTAGAACGGGTGTCATGGGACGTCCTCCCCAAACAAATAAAAGAACAAAGGGCGAACACAATTGCAAACTTTCATCACATCGATCAGAAACAGAATTTTAGGGGTATTTCACTCGCGATGTCGGGTTCAAACCCTGCCCGTGCATTTTTTTTTTTTTTTTCTGTTTCATCGTACAGAAAATCATGAGATAGATTATGTCACGCAAAATTATTCAAAAATGGTCATTTGTGTCTTAGTAATTTTATTAATATATCAATCATAACAGCAGACTTTTTTCAGATGTGTAATCCGTTTGTTACAGAATACATTATAGAACCTGGTCATTAGCTATCGCTTGCATCGGCTGCTGTAATAGAACAGAATTCAGGATGATATTTGTCGCAGATGCAACTGAAACACAAATTCGCAGAGCACAGTGAACATTTTATGAAAAAAAATGTTCAAATGTGTGTGAAATATTATGAGACTTAACTGCTAAGGTCATCAGTCCCTAAGCTTACACACTACTTAACCTAAATTATCCTAAGGACAAACACACACACCCATGCCCGAGGGAGGACTCGAACCTCCGGCGGGACCAGCCGCACAGACATTTAATGAAAGTTAGTGCCTTGAAGGTGCACGGATATTCCAGAAGTGATGTCGCAAAACACAGTTCGTTTGAATCCAAAAATATTGCTCTTTCTTCTATCAATTTCGATGCAAACCACGCGTACTTGATTATTCCTATACTAAATTGATTCAGAATTAAAGAGTGTACTTTCATGTAATCTTCCCTCAAAGTGATTTCACTTTTAGTCTTTGACATGTCGGGAGCATTTTTATTTATTTATTTTTTTCATGAAAATTTTAACGCACCTTTGAAAATAAACATCACAGTGCTGGCAAAGTGGAATGCATTTGGATGAGATAAGTTTACGGAGCAGTTGCATGCTTGCCTTTCATCTACAAAGATTTGATCGTAAAGTGTATGGTCAGTCTTGCCCCACCACAACTCAGTGATGTAAACAAAATTTTCTTTTCCTACGCACTGAAGAATGACAGGTTTTAAAACTCTTCCTGCAGCACTTTCGTGAACTTCTCTGAATTCGTCCAAGTCATAAAGACATTTTTAATTTATGAGTCAAGTCGTGGAGTGTTTTTTGAACAATCCGACCAAATTTTCCGGATGGTTCTTGTATACATAAGAGACGTAAGGGAATGTTGTTCCTGACGCATTACAATACAGTGCGCTGTGAAGGATTGACTAATGTTGTTTAGATAGGTGTTTGCTTCTTGTTCTGCAAGATATCTGTTGTACATCGATTGGCAGTGCCAGCCGGTTTCACCTGTATTAATTACATTATCGAGGTCAAAATTAGAGAAGAGTGATTTCGTCTGTATGTATAATCCTTCTGTAGTAGCTAATTCTTCAGCCATCGTTGAGGACTCTTTGGAGCTCTCCGAATATTCGGAATTTTAACTACACAAACAGAACACACATATTAAGAAAGTGTGCGGTAACGATTGATTTATTACTGAAATTACTATGGCGAAAATGACTACTTTTTTAATAATTTTGCATGACATTCTGTTTCAAAATTTTGTCTTCGATGAAGCTGAAAACAAAGAGGAAGGACACAGGGAGGATTTGAACCCGAACCTTAGCGCCCGCGCTAAGGTCGCGCGGCCGTAACACGACTAACGCTACGAAAATAAGCGAGGAGGTACGCATAAAACTTCACATCGATTTTCTCGTAAACTAGAGGCTGCTAGCCAGATACTCAGGACAGGACTAGAAGCTATTAGCCTGGTACTCACGACAGATCCCTCAACTACATACCTAAGACTAATCAAAATCCGTGGTTAACTGGTCTGATGGCCCCCTTATGCGAGAGTGGTGCAGTGCACAATGGACTCGCATTCAGGAAGACAGGGTTCAAATCTCTTTCCAGTCATCACTATCACTTCGAGAGGACACTGTTGATTTCCTTCTTCAGCGTTATAGCGTACCCCGTCCTTAAGCAACTCGTCGACGAATGGACGATTCTTCTTTACGTTTGTTTCACGACCACAAATGAATGTGAGGTTTCCTCCAGTATAAGTATCACGTAAGGTTTTAGAATCCGTTTCCGTATTTAACATGATTATTTGAAACGCTGATTTAAGATGAAAATGGGTAAACATCAGACAGTTCGTTCTAACAGCCTAAAGCCACTGAATGTCGAACCGAGAGAAACGGTTATCATTCATCAGAAAACCGATGCTATCATAGGACGCGCGGGTTGATACAGCCTCTAGCCTAGCAGACATCGTACGGCATACAAGCATTATCATTACTCACACCGCAGCGCTTTGATATGGGAAAGGTCCACCCTGCCCTCTAATAAGCTCTCGCGTGACACCACCGCTAATGGCGGTGGTTTGGACATGGTGGAATGCACGGCTACTGACCTTGAAGTAAACGATTTGTAACAGTTCGTTACATCACTGTGTAGCCAACTGCTGCTCAAATCGCTGCTGCAGATGCAGTACGATGCGCGAGACACACACGCCGGACACGATGGTCTTCCCTCTCGGTAGTGTCACGTGACCGTCCGGGGTCCGGTCTTCTTGCGACTGTTTATTCTCTTGACCAACACTGTTCGGCAACCATGCACAGTAGAGATGGGTCGTTCGCGAACTAACGGGTCCAAAAGAACGGTTCACCGAGATGAACGGAACGAGCGAGGAACGAATTCTAAGGAACGGTCTTTCATAGTTCACTTCGGTCCCGGGAACGGGAAACGGTCGGTCTCGTTCCCGCAACGACACATTGGCCGGTCTCGTTCCAGCCTCGGTCCTGTTCCCGTCTGTCTCGGTCTCGGTAGCGACTTTCTACTTACAGTTCCCGGGAACGGGAAACGGTCGGTCTCGTTCCTGCAACGACACATCGGCCGGTCTCGTTCCAGCCTCGGTCCTGTTCCCGTCTGTCTCGGTCTCGGTAGCGACTTTCTACTTACAGTTCCCGGGAACGGGAAACGGTCGGTCTCGTTCCCGCAACGACACATCGGCCGGTCTCGTTCCAGCCTCGGTCCTGTTCCCGTCTGTCTCGGTCTCGGTAGCGACTTTCTACTTACAGTTCCCGGGAACGGGAAACGGTCGGTCTCGTTCCCGCAACGACACATCGGCCGGTCTCGTTCCAGCCTCGGTCCTGTTCCCGTCTGTCTCGGTCTCGGTAGCGACTTTCTACTTACAGTTCCCGGGAACGGGAAACGGTCGGTCTCGTTCCCGCAACGACACATCGGCCGGTCTCGTTCCAGCCTCGGTCCTGTTCCCGTCTCTCTCGGTCTCGGTAGCGACTTTCTACTTACAGTTCCCGGGAACGGGAAACGGTCGGACTCGTTCCTGCAACGACACATCGGCCGGTCTCGTTCCAGCCTCGGTCCTGTTCCCGTCTGTCTCAGTCTCGGTAGCGACTTTCTACTTACAGTTCCCGGGAACGGGAAACGGTCAGTCTCGTTCCCGCAACGACACATCGGCCGGTCTCGTTCCACCCTCGGTCCTGTTCCCGTCTGTCTCGGTCTCGGTAGCGACTTTCTACTTACAGTTCCTGGGAACGGGAAACGGTCGGTCTCGTTCCCGCAACGACACATCGGCCGGTCTCGTTCCAGCCTCGGTCCTGTTCCCGTCTGTCTCGGTCTCGGTAGCGACTTTCTACTTACAGTTCCCGGGAACGGGAAACGGTCGGTCTCGTTCCCGCAACGACACATCAGCCGGTCTCGTTCCAGCCTCGGTCCTGTTCCCGTCTGTCTCGGTCTCGGTAGCGACTTTCTACTTACAGTTCCCGGGAACGGGAAACGGTTGGTCTCGTTCCCGCAACGACACATCGGCCGGTCTCGTTCCAGCCTCGGTCCTGTTCCCGTCTGTCTCGGTCTCGGGAGCGACTTTCTACTTACAGTTCCCGGGAACGGGAAACGGTCGGTCTCGTTCCCGCAACGACACATCGGCCGGTCTCGTTCCAGCCTCGGTCCTGTTCCCGTCTGTCTCGGTCTCGGTAGCGACTTTCTACTTACAGTTCCCGGGAACGGGAAACGGTCGGTCTCGTTCCCGCAACGACACATCGGCCGGTCTCGTTCCAGCCTCGGTCCTGTTCCCGTCTGTCTCGGTCTCGGTAGCGACTTTCTACTTACAGTTCCCGGGAACGGGAAACGGTCGGTCTCGTTCCCGCAACGACACATCGGCCGGTCTCGTTCCAGCCTCGGACCTGTTCCCGTCTGTCTCGGTCTCGGTAGCGACTTTCTACTTACAGTTCCCGGGAACGGGAAACGGTCGGTCTCGTTCCTGCAACGACACATCGGCCGGTCTTGTTCCAGCCTCGGTCCTGTTCCCGTCTGTCTCAGTCTCGGTAGCGACTTTCTGCTTACAGTTCCCGGGAACGGGAAACGGTCGGTCTCGTTCCTGCAACGACACATCGGCCGGTCTCGTTCCAGCCTCGGTCCTGTTCCCGTCTGTCTCAGTCTCGGTAGCGACTTTCTAGTTACAGTTCCCGGGAACGGGAAACGGTCGGTCTCGTTCCCGCAACGACACATCGGCCGGTCTCGTTCCAGCCTTGGTCCTGTTCCCGTCTGTCTCGGTCTCGGTAGCGACTTTCTACTTACAGTTCCCGGGAACGGGAAACGGTCGGTCTCGTTCCCGCAACGACACATCGGCCGGTCTCGTTCCAGCCTCGGTCCTGTTCCCGTCTGTCTCGGTCTCGGTAGCGACTTTCTACTTACAGTTCCCGGGAACGGGAAACGGTCGGTCTCGTTCCCGCAACGACACATCGGCCGGTCTCGTTCCAGCCTCGGTCCTGTTCCCGTCTGTCTCGGTCTCGGTAGCGACTTTCTACTTACAGTTCCCGGGAACGGGAAACGGTCGGTCTCGTTCCCGCAACGACACATCGGCCGGTCGCGTTCCAGCCTCGGTCCTGTTCCCGTCTGTCTCGGTCTCGGTAGCGACTTTCTACTTACAGTTCCCGGGAACGGGAAACGGTCGGTCTCGTTCCCGCAACGACACATCGGCCGGTCTCGTTCCAGCCTCGGTCCTGTTCCCGTCTGTCTCGGTCTCGGTAGCGACTTTCTACTTACAGTTCCCGGGAACGGGAAACGGTCGGTCTCGTTCCCGCAACGACACATCGGCCGGTCTCGTTCCAGCCTCGGTCCTGTTCCCGTCTGTCTCAGTCTCGGTAGCGACTTTCTACTTACAGTTCCCGGGAACGGGAAACGGTCGGTCTCGTTCCCGCAACGACACATCGGCCGGTCTCGTTCCAGCCTCGGTCCTGTTCCCGTCTGTCTCGGTCTCGGTAGCGACTTTCTACTTACAGTTCCCGGGAACGGGAAACGGTCGGTCTCGTTCCCGCAACGACACATCGGCCGGTCTCGTTCCAGCCTCGGTCCTGTTCCCGTCTGTCTCGGTCTCGGTAGCGACTTTCTACTTACAGTTCCCGGGAACGGGAAACGGTCGGTCTCGTTCCCGCAACGACACATCGGCCGGTCTCGTTCCAGCCTCGGTCCTGTTCCCGTCTGTCTCGGTCTCGGTAGCGACTTTCTACTTACAGTTCCCGGGAACGGGAAACGGTCGGTCTCGTTCCCGCAACGACACATCGGCCGGTCTCGTTCCAGCCTCGGTCCTGTTCCCGTCTGTCTCAGTCTCGGTAGCGACTTTCTACTTACAGTTCCCGGGAACGGGAAACGGTCGGTCTCGTTCCCGCAACGACACATCGGCCGGTCTCGTTCCAGCCTCGGTCCTGTTCCCGTCTGTCTCGGTCTCGGTAGCGACTTTCTACTTACAGTTCCCGGGAACAGGAAACGGTCGGTCTCGTTCCCGCAACGACACATCGGCCGGTCTCGTTCCAGCCTCGGCCCTGTTCCCGTCTGTCTCAGTCTCGGTAGCGACTTTCTACTTACAGTTCCCGGGAACGGGAAACGGTCGGTCTCGTACCCGCAACGACACATCGGCCGGTCTCGTTCCAGCCTCGGTCCTGTTCCCGTCTGTCTCGGTCTCGGTAGCGACTTTCTACTTACAGTTCCCGGGAACGGGAAACGGTCGGTCTCGTTCCCGCAACGACACATCGGCCGGTCTCGTTCCAGCCTCGGACCTGTTCCCGTCTGTCTCGGTCTCGGTAGCGACTTTCTACTTACAGTTCCCGGGAACGGGGAACGGTCGGTCTCGTTCCCGCAACGACACATCGGCCGGTCTCGTTCCAGCCTCGGTCCTGTTCCCGTCTGTCTCGGTCTCGGTAGCGACTTTCTACTTACAGTTCCCGGGAACGGGAAACGGTCGGTCTCGTTCCCGCAACGACACATCGGCCGGTCTCATTCCAGCCTCGGTCCTGTTCCCGTCTGTCTCCGTCTCAGTAGCGACTTTCTACTTACAGTTCCCGGGAACGGGAAACGGTCGGTCTCGTTCCCGCAACGACACATCGGCCGGTCTCGTTCCAGCCTCGGTCCTGTTCCCGTCTGTCTCCGTCTCAGTAGCGACTTTCTACTTACAGTTCCCGGGAACGGGAAACGGTTGGTCTCGTTCCCGCAACGACACATCGGCCGGTCTCATTCCAGCCTCGGTCCTGTTCCCGTCTGTCTCCGTCTCAGTAGCGACTTTCTACTTACAGTTCCCGGGAACGGGAAACGGTCGGTCTCGTTCCCGCTACGACACATCGGCCGGTCTCATTCAAGCCTCGGTCCTGTTCCCGTCTGTCTCCGTCTCAGTAGCGACTTTCTACTTACAGTTCCCGGGAACGGGAAACGGTTGGTCTCGTTCCCGCAACGGCACGTCGGCCGGTCTCGTTCCAGCCTCGGTCCTGTTCCCGTCTGTCTCGGTCTCGGTAGCGACTTTCTACTTACAGTTCCCGGGAACGGGAAACGGTTGGTCTCGTTCCCGCAACGACACATCGGCCGGTCTCATTCCAGCCTCGGTCCTGTTCCCGTCTGTCTCCGTCTCAGTAGCGACTTTCTACTTACAGATCCCGGGAACGGGAAACGGTTGGTCTCGTTCCCGCAACGACACATCGGCCGGTCTCATTCCAGCCTCGGTCCTGTTCCCGTCTGTCTCCGTCTCAGTAGCGACTTTCTACTTACAGTTCCCGGGAACGGGAAACGGTTGGTCTCGTTCCCGCAACGACACATCGGCCGGTCTCATTCCAGCCTCGGTCCTGTTCCCGTCTGTCTCCGTCTCAGTAGCGACTTTCTACTTACAGTTCCCGGGAACGGGAAACGGTCGGTCTCGTTCCCGCAACGACATATCGGCCGGTCTCATTCCAGCCTCGGTCCTGTTCCCGTCTGTCTCCGTCTCAGTAGCGACTTTCTACTTACAGTTCCCGGGAACGGGAAACGGTTGGTCTCGTTCCCGCAACGACACATCGGCCGGTCTCCTTCCAGCCTCGGTCCTGTTCCCGTCTGTCTCCGTCTCAGTAGCGACTTTCTACTTACAGTTCCCGGGAACGGGAAACGGTCGGTCTCGTTCCCGCAACGACACATCGGCCGGTCTCGTTCCAGCCTCGGTCCTGTTCCCGTCTGTCTCCGTCTCAGTAGCGACTTTCTACTTACAGTTCCCGGGAACGGGAAACGGTTGGTCTCGTTCCCGCAACGACACATCGGCCGGTCTCATTCCAGCCTCGGTCCTGTTCCCGTCTGTCTCCGTCTCAGTAGCGACTTTCTACTTACAGTTCCCGGGAACGGGAAACGGTCGGTCTCGTTCCCGCAACGACACATCGGCCGGTCTCATTCCAGCCTCGGTCCTGTTCCCGTCTGTCTCCGTCTCAGTAGCGACTTTCTACTTACAGTTCCCGGGAACGGGAAACGGTTGGTCTCGTTCCCGCAACGGCACGTCGGCCGGTCTCGTTCCAGCCTCGGTCCTGTTCCCGTCTGTCTCGGTCTCGGTAGCGACTTTCTACTTACAGTTCCCGGGAACGGGAAACGGTTGGTCTCGTTCCCGCAACGACACATCGGCCGGTCTCATTCCAGCCTCGGTCCTGTTCCCGTCTGTCTCCGTCTCAGTAGCGACTTTCTACTTACAGTTCCCGGGAACGGGAAACGGTTGGTCTCGTTCCCGCAACGACACATCGGCCGGTCTCATTCCAGCCTCGGTCCTGTTCCCGTCTGTCTCCGTCTCAGTAGCGACTTTCTACTTACAGTTCCCGGGAACGGGAAACGGTTGGTCTCGTTCCCGCAACGACACATCGGCCGGTCTCATTCCAGCCTCGGTCCTGTTCCCATCTGTCTCCGTCTCAGTAGCGACTTTCTACTTACAGTTCCCGGGAACGGGAAACGGTCGGTCTCGTTCCCGCAACGACACATCGGCCGGTCTCATTCCAGCCTCGGTCCTGTTCCCGTCTGTCTCCGTCTCAGTAGCGACTTTCTACTTACAGTTCCCGGGAACGGGAAACGGTTGGTCTCGTTCCCGCAACGGCACGTCGGCCGGTCTCGTTCCAGCCTCGGTCCCGTTCTCGTCTGTCTCGGTCTCGGTCTCGCTTGGCCGGAGTCTTCCTTCTTCGCGTGGCCATTCGTTGCAGTTCCACTGCCGACTGCTCATAGTTAGTTTGAAACGTCCCCTTTGAACAATTATACAAGACTGTGCTTAAACTCACACACAATATTTTGTTAGCGCAACGCAATCTGACTTTCAAAATTCCCTACAAAAGAATGGCCCTGACTAACATTAAACTATACCTTTCACAAATCACTTACCTCACAAAAATCTTAGCTGCTCAAGCTACTGCAATACAGCGAGCGCCACTACTGCCAGCTAAATAAAAGATTCAAACTACGGAAGGCACTAACTACTGATAGGGATAGTTAGCAAATGAAAGATATTAATAGAGAACAAACAATGTATTTACCTTGATATCAGCATATATAAATATAGCAGTTCATGACAAATTTCAAAACTCCGCCATCTCTCTCCCCACATCCACCACTGCTGGCGGCTCTCCTCCAACTGCGCAACGCTACGCGCTGTTCACATCCAGCTGCCGCTGCCCAACACTACAATGGCAGACAACAATGCAAACTAGCCACAGACTGCACACAGCACAGCCAGTGATTTTCATATTGAGCGCTACGTAACGTTGACAATAAGGAAACATAAACAGCCTACTTACAAGTTCAGTATTGTGTTGTTGTTGTTCGTTTCGTTCGCTTCGCATGCCCGTTCTAGATCTGTTTTAAACCTTTTTTGAACTCAGAACTTCTGCTTCTTTTCGTTTTCTATTCGGCGTGCACGACCGGCAAGTAAAATGTATTTTATAATTTCGTAAATTACATAAAAATTACATGGTATGCAATACATACATTTTTTCAGGTAACAAAACGACGTATCAGCTTACTTCACTATTTCGATAAACAGCAGAAGAAATACTTGTAAAAAGGCAAGATTTTTTGTTATTACACATGCAAAGGACGTCGGCACGGCACACACGTATGGCATTTTTCCGTCTTTTTTTGATCCAAGGTAAAAGAGCATGTTCATTGTTATGGAAAGAAGACCGGCTTAAAACTGAATGAAGCCCGCGATTCGTAATCGAGTGTATGGTGTCACATTTTGTAAAGAGAATATGATAACTCCTACAATATTATTTCAGTGTTACAGGGTGGCGCACAAAAAATCGGCCCCGAGTGCTAGACTGCTCATCGTCACTTACCAATCGTCATATATTGTTTCCAAGTTGTTTGCGTTAGCTTATTTGTTATTTCTTCACTGCCTAATTATTACATGTTTATCTATTCTGCTCGTAGCGGTCAACAAGTCGTGCTTAATTGGCGAGCAGTCTGTATTGTATGTATTGTATTGTATGTTAACCGGGGGCCTGGAAACGACCGAGAGGCTCCGTCCCCGCCGCAGCCGCAGTGGTCCACATCCCCACGACGGCTACCGCAGCCCACTTCACCCCTCCGCCGCCCCACACCGAACCCAGGGTTATGAGCAGTCTGTACTCGGGGCCGGTTTTTCGTGCGCCACATTACATTATTTCACTGCTATCAGCCACATAACGCTTGTTGGCTGAACGAGATGTTTTGCAGAATCACGAAAATTACTTCTACAAGTGTGTGAGAATTCTGTAATGAATAAAAACGCTGTACTCCAGGGGAGAGGCAAGTGCCCCCTCTTGACGCCCTCGATCTTCAGTCACCTATACTATTAATTTTCAATTTTTCATAGGAACCATATACCAAGCACAATGAAATGTGAACGAGTAAAAATGAACGGTTTCCAAAATAGAGCGATCACCAGTGACTAGTTTCCAAGGATGAACGACTTTGCCCATCTCTAATGTACAATAGCTACATTCCTGTCAAGTATTTCCGCAATATCGTAGAAGGAACATCCAGTTTCTTGTAGCCCTATTACACAACCACGTTCAAACTCAGTGAGGTGTTGATAATAGCGTTTTTGTCGCCTTAAAGGCATTCTTGACTAACGTCAACTCACGACGTCCAATCTCAGAGATAACTAGCGCTGTAGCGTATATTTAAAGAGGGCCTGGTTTACATCCTCATAGTGGCGCTAGTAGCTCCACTCATATGCGACTGGTGCGAAATTTGAATAATCACCTTCCAGATGTAAAAACACGCATACCAACATTCGTTTATGTCGCACATCTCCTTGGTGTTCCGATTTTTTGCCCAACAGTGTATTACTGTCACTGCCTATCGCGAGTTTGAATGCAACCTGGTGCCGTTGCGGACACGTGACGTTTTAAGGAAAGTAAATAAGCTGGACAGAGACGAACGGCGAATCATTCCAGCGACATTGTCGTGGAGATCCGCTGACATAAGCGACTTTGACAAATGGCAGATCGTTAAGGCCCAGCACATGGGAACGACAACCTCGTAAACGGCGAAGTTACTCGGCTGTTCGCGTGCCATTACCGTGAGCACCTACGGGTACTGGCTGAGGTACAGTAAAATCACGAGAAGGCGGCATGGTGTTGGACATCCACACTTCACAGAACGTGGAGGTCGGAGTATTACCCGCTATTCAGAGCAGAGGAGCGAACAGCGTCAGATTTGCACCTAGTGGCCAAAATTGGAACTATTTTTTTCCCGTAAATCGGTTCCCCGTTAACGCATTGCAATATCCACCAAGTTTCGCTACCATACGACAGTTACAGCGCACACTGGTCCTCTGTGAGTAGCTGCAATTTAATTATAACCACCCGCTACAAGATCGATGACAGATATGACAACAGATAGAATGCTTGTGCATGTTCAAGTGTTTCGGAGCGCACTGTTCAGTACACGTTGTTAAACATAGGCCTCCGCAACAGACGACCCCTACATGTTCTCATGTTAAATCGACGACATCATCAATTTCGATCATCGAGATTGGGTCGTGGATCAATGGATGGGTGAACCACACCAGATCGGACGATGTGTCCGGATACGCCGTCATCTAGGCGAACGACTGTTCGAAACATGCACCGTGCCGCAGGCAGGGGCAGTATTACGTTAGGCTTCCACGGGAGCCTCAGGAGTAGTCGAAAGCAGCTGTGGACTACGTGAACATTACAGCGACAACCTGCATCTCTTTATGTTTCGTGTCTCCCCGAGGATGATGGCATCTTGCAGCAGGATAACTGTCCATACCAAAAGGCCATGATCATACTACAGGAGCACGATAGCGATCTCACGTTGGCGTATTGGCCAGCAGATTCTCCTGATCGTAGTCCGATGGAACACAACTGGAATAGTACCGGGCGCGTGCCCTTGCGCACAAACACCCCGCCCGTCATTTATGGGACCAGGGCGTGGTCTGGTAGCCACATACCTCTTGAATCCGCCAAGTAGTTGTCAAATCCATGTCCTCATAATCGCTATCAAGCAGATGGTTTATCAGAAGAACAATGAGGCTGTGCAACCCAAACTGTTATTCGAATGGGATGCAAATCGGTAGATGTGAAGTATATGTACAGACAATCAAATGATTACAATTTCAGATAAAGTGGATGATTTGTTCAGGACAAAGGGCTTCAGAAATTGAGCAAGTCAATAACGCGTTAGTCTATGTCTGGGTCTTACGCAAGCAGTTATTCGGCTTAGGATTGATTGACAGAGTTGTTGGATGTCCCGTGAGGGACGTCGTGCCAAATTCTGTCCAATTGGCGTGTTAGATAGTCAGAATCCCTAGATGGTTGGAAGACCCTGCCTATTACACTCCAAAGGTTCTCAATTGGGGTGAGCGATGTTTCTGGCCAAGACATGGTCTGGCAAGGACGAAGACAAGCAGTAGAAACTCTCGCTGTGTGCGGGCGGGCATTATCGTGCTGAAATGTAAGCCCAGGATGGTATTGCCATGAAGGGCAACGAAACGGAGCGTAGAACATCGTAAAGTATCGCTGAACTGTAAGGGAGCCGCGGATGGCAACCAAACAAGTCCTGCTATGAAATCAAATGGCGCCCCAGACGATCACTAATAATGGTTACAGTCATTAAGCCGCTCTTGGCGGTTCCACATTTAAGTTGTTGCAGTCTCAGAGCTGTGCATCACTCCTTGTAAAAAGTATTCGAAACACATAATCATCAGTATTTACAGTTATATATTATATGCAGACATCGAGAGGTAGAAGCAATTTGATGACCATTACTATCGACGATGTCAGATTGTCCCAGTATTCAAGTTTTAACTTTCTAAAAATGCAATGATAGAATGTATGGATGCTGTTCTTCATGTAACGCATGTTAATCCTTATACACGTATATTTTACTGAAATGTGGCCCTGCATTGTAATCACCAATCATCTGATTCATAAAATACTCAAAACGGCGTGAATTAGCAGAAATTCCAGTGAGCTGGCACCACGCCCAGGACCATCAACCTACGCGTGGACAGGCAAAACTTCCCTTCGGCAGAAAGCCTGAGCGACCATCGGCATGTCTGACCCCGGTTAGGTTGGCTACAGGGAAGTTTTGCTCTTGGAGGAAGCATACATCTGTGCGGCGTCTGGGGTAACAAAAGATGGACGCCTTCTCGGCCTCAGTTCGTTGCTGTCCGTGGTAGACATCTTCGTTGCTGTCCGTGGTAGACATCACTTCGTGACTTGTCCTAGTGCGGTAGGTGCCACTTTTTTCCCGATGTATGTCGTGGTTTCCAACACCTTGAAACAACCATGCACAAAGCCTTTCAGCTTCAGTCATGACGTTCGCTGTAAAATGCCCGTAGCACGTATGTCCTCGATTAAGCTGCAGATACGTGATTTACACCGCAAGGATTTAGCTTCACGGTATCTAAAACACTAGAGCAGTCTTTGTCGCACTATCCTTTTCTGCGTACTCGCAATTCGTGATTCATTATAACTTATTGCTTTCGTTCTTGATTCTAAATTCTCAAGGTTCTTCTTTGATTTTCTGATCAGTACTCTCTCTTGATACTGGACAAGTGATCATTATTTCTAATGTGTTTCTGTGCCTTTCATATACATTTAACTTGCCTAACAGCAAGCCTGTGGGTTGCCTTATAATCCAAAACTGTAGGTTGGCCAATTCCAACTTTACGCAAGAGAGTGCCTCGCATTTCTGATTTGCATATATAATATAACCGACTTAATTACAATTGTACCTCTGTGTTTGATCTGTAATCCTCCCCAGTTCCTTTCAGAAATAAATTTATTTATTTGTCTTGGCAATTAAATTCCTTGCAGTGAGAAGAGACTTCCAGCGCCTCCACGTTCCAGGGATAGAAGATTGTCAGGTGAGATCAATTTTATTTGATAATAGAACGAACAGCAACAGGCAGAAGTCCTTTATTTGTCGCAGTTCGATTCCACGAAGTTTCTTCAGCCATCTACACATAGGTATCAGTACCGAGGGTGACAGCAGAGCACGATTCGCCAAATGGAAATCCTGATATCTGTTTCTCGCGTCACTTCAGGCGAACGTTGGAACAAAGTGGAGACCAGTAGTTTCGTTCATCAATCCTTATTCTGGTATAATAATAGCCTCTTCGTCGACGTAAACAAAGAGTTAAATTGAAGACTCCACCAATGCTTCTTCGATTCATTTCAGCAATCAAATATAGAGGCTGTATGCTATGAAATAATACCAAAGTCGTTGCAATCTGCATAAGCCTACCTGATGAAAAGGGCGAGAAACAGGTGACCTCTGTGTGCGAAAGTGGACATACCACCGTTTATATCATACTTACCCGTAAGTGATATAAGAGGCAGCTAGAAGTAAGTCGAGCTTAAGAAATAGAGTTGGCGGAGAAACTAGCCTGGAGAGCCCGTTGCTAGTAGACGAGGATGGTGTATGGAGAGCGAAATAGACTACGTCAACCGCCTAATTGGATGTATATCGTGAGGCTTGTTATGTGAGTACTTCAGGTTAGAATACATGTGATGCTGGAGAAAAATGAGGCAAGCTCGAATGGGATTATGTTATTATTATTATTATTATTATTATTCTGTCAACCAAGATCTGTGGCCGTCGCTTTTTCATGGGTTCAGAAGATGTCATGGCCAGCGTGAAGCCTAACAGTGGTGGACATGTGTTGTTCCTATTTGTTAGAATGCTGAGATTCTGCGCAGTGATGTCCTGCACCATGACCAGTGAAGAGAACTCCATGGGACTGGGAAGTGTCTATTCAAGCTGTTGATAGGTCGACGAAAGTGATACTGTGGTTGCTGTGGAACCCAAGAGAAGGTGGACAGAGGATCTCAACATGTAGGAGGCAGTCTGGTAATAAGTGTGGAAACGAGTTACACACATCTGCGAGGTGGCGCTGGAGTGAGGAGGGAGTCAGAAGCTTCTAGGGAGACGTGGTATAAATACTCAAAATAAGCTTCAGAATGGTGGTAGTCAGTGGAAGATCAACAGAGAAGGATCAGGCTTTAGTAGCGGCCATACTAGCTAAGTGTTGGTTACTTGTTTACTGTTTGTATCAAGAATAACAATCAAAACATAAATTAATAACAATAATAAACTCAAAAGCAGCAGTGCCAATGTTCAGTCGTAGAGACGGTTTGCCGTTACGTAGGGTGCAGCTGGTGGTCATCTTGGGATATATCAGGAATTTCTCTGTGTTGTGGACAAGACTGTAGATGTTTTTCTTGTCATCTACTTCAGTCCAGCCTATCCTCTTGAAAACCCTTTCAGTCGGTTGAGACATTTCAGAATAGGATAGGGCAACTTAAAGCCAGCTAGTATTTCATCTGACAACTTTATGAGAGTGTATGGTACTGTGAGTGACCACTTTTGGTCACGCGAGTCTAAGTAGTGTTGTAAGCAATAACGGATTAAAAACTTCCGCTTCCCTAGGCACACCATAATATGTGTGTCCGTCCAAAAATACTTTTTAAATAATAACAACATAGTTTTCAAATCACAATGAACGTGCTGTAACTTGCTAATAAAATTTCACATTATAGTCTGAATTTTTTTTAAACTAATATAAAGAAATAAACTAAACTCGCCAGTCAGCAAAGTTTGTGTCTGGCTTTGATGGCAACAGGTTCATTAATCATATCTTCGTAGTTGAGACGGTCATCAGTTAGAAGGTCAACTGCGGCGTGAAGAAAGGACAAGGCCTTCTATCTCTCCTCAGACAAGGTACAATGCAAGTATGATTTCAGCCTTTTAAGAGCCAGAAACGAGCGTTCTGATGAAGTGCCGTACCTAGAAAAATTTTAAGAGAAATGTCAACATTCGAAAAAATGGACTGTAACTGCCCCTTTCGTAGAAATTTTCTCATTTTGAGTGGTACATCACTAATCTTACAAAATTTCAAAAGTGCTGCGAAATGTACACATTCACTTGGGAAGGAACTTTCTAAATCAGTTTCATATGACACTTGGAATTTTGCTGCGCTTTCAGAAATAACGTCCGACGAACTGTACTTAAGTTTACGTAAAACTATGAGGGACTCCAACAGTGTTTTATAACTTTCCCTCCTGTTCAGTAACTCAGCGTACAAGTTGTCGAGTACATGGAAAAATGTGAAGACTCTAAATTTCTCCCTATCAGTCAGAGGAGTTCTTCAGTGTCCGGTTCATCACCAACATCAAGTTCGCGTTTCCTTCATCTTTTATACGAGGGTTGACTGAAAAGTAATGCCTCCGCCTTCGTAACTCCTCAACAGTTGGCAGCATTGGTATGTGGCAGGTACTGGCTTGTTCTGTAGCCTCTTCTCTGCAGCTCCAGTTGGCGGGAAGCCTTAGCATTGAACGGTTGTGTTGTTACAGTGTAAAGTTTGGAACCCTGCGCAGATGGTCGGTCAATGCGATTTAAGCAGCGTGCAGTCGTTGAAATCTTGACAGCATAAGGTGTCACCGCAAAGAAGATTCATCAGAGAATGAAAGTAGTTTATGGTGATTGTGTTGATGTGAGTACTGTGCGTCGTTGGGCGAGTAAGTTTAAAGATGTTGAGACGGGACATCTGACCTAAGTGACAAACAAAGAGATGGACGTCCTGTGACAGCAACCACCGTGTTTCACAAGCAATATGTTGACAGAGTGATTCAGGACTTATTCCTTGACGGCTTCAGAAAACTTGTTCATCGTTGGCACAAATGTATCCAATTGGCTGGTGATTACGCGGAAAAGTGAATATTGGTAATTAAAGATCACATTCTAAGTATTATTTCTGCGTATGATTTATTAAAATACTCCCATCCAAACCCAGTTAACGAAAGTGAAGTCATTGCTTTTCTTTCAACCGTCGTAGGTGCATTCGTAGTCCATGTCAGTCATAATCTCCATGTATATACCACAAGTTGGGCTAATAAACCCTACAACTGATTAAGGTAGTTCATGCACCAGTTCAGTATCAATATTTACGCCTTGCAGTTTCACATTTACACTGTTAAATGTGTGGAGTCTGTCTTTCCAAACTATCATCACGAATACTGTTTCTAGTCTACTGGGCTGATTTAATAAAGCTGAAGCGTCATTTCGTACAAGTGGTTTCTCACACACCGCGTACACAAATCAGCAATCAGTTATTTGCGCGAATTGCATGACCTGTACGTAGGCAACTAACGCCGCATTCCTCCACAAGCCTACCAATAATTGTCGAATCCCTGATACGCAAAATCTGTGATGTATTTCCTTCCAAAGATGCGCAAACAAACTGCTAAGCAGGTGGTCATAATATTTTTGCTCATCAGTGTATGTCATGCCGAATGATTTGGAACGGCGTCAATGTTCGGGCTTCCTATCGCAGTTGGCATCAGGCGTCGATGACGCGGAAGTCTCTCAAGTCGGAGTGACTTCTCGAAGGCTGCCCACAAGGCACTGACACCCAGAAAGTGTTACGGAAGCGTTCAAATAAAGGTTCAAATGGCTCTGAGCACTATGGGACTTAACATCTGAGGTCATCAGTCCCCTAGAACTTAGAACTATTTAAACCTAACTAACCTAAGGACATCACACACATCCATGCCCGAGGCAGGATTCGAACCTTTAGATTTCTTGAGCGATACGAACAGGAAAAATGAACTAGAATCAACCTGGCTGATTTAATCTAATCTCTGTGTTTAATTCCCCAATTCATGTGCAGCAAGATAGTAGGATCCTGCTTGATAACATTTTTATAGACGGTGGTGAGGCTGTAGCAATTAATATGTCCCCAATTGTTAGTGGATTGTCCGATCATGATGCGCCATTAATGAAAATAAACAATACGTACCTTACAGTTCTGAGGCAGGTTCATACAAAGCAATGAGGCTTATTAGTGAGAACAGCTAGAATGTTTTACGAGCAAGTTAAAATAGGTGATATAGGAAGAAGTATGTGCAGAAAGGGATGCTAATGTCAAATTTAATACACACTAAATTTGTGTCAGTATTTGAAAGTGCCTTTCCTAAAACGTCATCCACAAACTCTTGTTAAAACAAGTACCCCATGGATAACTGAGGGAATTAAAACGTAATGTAAGAGAAAGAGAGGACTGTATTCACTGAGGTGACAAAAAAGTCATGAGATAGCGATATGCCTACACAGAGATAGCCACAGTATCGCGTATATGTGTGTAAAAGGCCAGTGCACTGACGGAGCTGCCATTTGCGTTCAGGCGACTCATGTGAAAAGGTTTCCGACATTTTTAGGGCCGCACGACGGGAATTAACAGACGAACGCGGAATGGTTGCTGGAGATAGACGCATGTGGCATTCTATTTAGGAAATCTTAGGAAATTTAATATACCGTTCCCACAGTGTCGGGAGTGAGCTGAAAATTCCAAGTTTAAGGCATTACCTCTCACACGGACAACGCTATGGCAGTCGGCCTTCACCTAACGACCGAGAACAGCGGCGTTTGTGTAAAGTTGTCAGTGATAACAGACAACCAGCACTGGTTGAACTAACCGCAGAAATGAATGTGGGATGTACGACAAACGTATCCGTTTGGACAGTGTTGAGAAATTTTTGCGTTAATGGCCTACTGCAGCAGACGACCGACGCGAGTGCCTTTGTAACAGCACGGCATCGTCTGCAGAACCTCTTCTGGGATGGTGACCATGTCGGGTGGATCATAGAGGGCTGGAAAACTGTGGCCTGGTCGGATGACTACCGCTTTCAGTTGTAAGAGCTGATGGTAGGGTTCGTGTGTGGTGCAGACCCCCCGAAGCCATGGACCCAAGTTGTCAACAACGCACCTCGCAAGCTGTGTATGGCTCCATAACGGTGTGGGCTGTGTTTGTATGACTGGACTGGGTACTCTGGTCCAGCTGAACCGATCGTTGACTGGAAAGTGTTATCTTCGGCTCCTTGGAGAACATTTGCAGTCATTCCTGGACTTCACGTGCTCAAACAATTTCTATGGATGACAATGTGCCATGTCACATGACTGCAGTTTTTCGCGATTGGTTTCAAGAACATTCTGGACAATTCGAGCGAATGATTTGGCCTCCAGGTCACACGACATGTATCACATCCAACATTTATGGGATATAATCGAGAGGTCAGTTCGAGCACAAAATACGGCACCGGCAGCATTTCGCAATTACGGCCTTCTGTAGGGGCAGCATGACTCAGTATTTCTGAAGGGGACTTCCAATAACTTGTTGAGTCCCTGCCACATCAAGATGCTGCACTATGCAGGGTAAAAGGACGTCCGAGACGATATTAGGAGGTATTCCATGACTTTTGTCACCTCGGTTTATGAAGGTCAGAATGAGTCAAGCTCCAACGTTACTTGCATACCAACAACAAACATTGTAATGATTTAAGGAAAGTCGTGAAAATGTCATGAAGTATGTACATACTGACGGAAATTAATATTGCAGATCATAAGACTGCAGCTAAATGGATTATTTTCAAATAGGAGACAGGAGAGTCGTTCACTATACAAGATACTATAACAATTAATCTAAGTAACAATGACGGAATTGATAATTCCCAATTTTTGAATAGTTTAAACAGCAACTTCATCCTTATAAATGTACCAGAAAAAACAGCATTAATGGTTCAGTTCAAGAAGCAATAGAATGTATTAAAATGTCGTTCCACAAACCTTTAAGCAACTATAAGTAGAACCCCTAGACAGAAACCAGTAGAAACATAAAATATGTAAAAGCAAAAAAGCTTACGCAGAGTTCATGGGATTTCAAACAGAATTCTGAAAAGTTGTTCAAAAATGGTTCAAATGGCTCTGAGCACTATGGGACTTAACATTTATGGTCATCAGTCCCCTGGAACTTAGATCTACTTAAACCTAACTAACCTAAGGACAGCACACAACACCCAGCCATCACGAGGCAGAGAAAATCCCTGACCCCGCCGGGAATCGAACCCGGGAACCCGGGCGTGGGAAGCGAGAACGCTACCGCACGACCACGAGATGCGGGCAAAAGTTGTTCAATTTAATAAGTGATGTCCTTAGTAATATATGTAATGTACCACTGGCACAGGGAATTTTTCCAGACTGAGTAAAATGTGAGATTGTCAGATCTCTTTACAACGAAGGTGACAATGTGAATTATCCTTCAAGTTCCATACTGACATATTTCTCCAAAATATTTGAAAAAGTACTGTACTCAAGAATAGCCTCAGATTTAAGTACAAACAATTTATTTAGCATGTCACTAAACTGTTTAACTGTCTGAATGCCAGAAAGGTTGCTCAGCTGAGAATGCTATTTATAGGTTCACTCACAAAATATTACAAGCTTTAAACAATAAAATATCGCTAGTTGGTATTTTTTGTGATCTTTCCAAGACATTTGATTGTGTAGATCATGTTATACTCTCCGAAAAATTCAAGTTTTATGGAACTGATGGCTGCATGCAAAGCTGGTTTTAGTCGTGCTTAACAAACAGAATGCAAAATGTTTTTCTAAAAATTCAAACAGTGTCGGAAGAGTAGAAGAATTTCGTGCCTCTGAAGAAATCGCAAAGGGAGTTCCACAGGGTTCAGTTTTGTGTCCACTCCTGTTCCTTAGATAAGTGAACGACCATACATTTAACAGTCAACAAGCAGATTTGGTACTTCCTGCAGACGATTATAGTGTTATAGTAAACCTCATTGGAGACAAATGAACAGAAGAGATTGTTAACTATGTTTTTTACAGAATTATTGATTCCCCGAAAGTGGACCTTCCCTAAATTCTGTGGAAACAAACTGTATTCAGTTCTGGATAAAAATAGAATATACCAACAACTGATGTAGAACATAAACAGGAGTCAGTAAATAGTGTAGAATGCACCATGTTTTTGGGTGTGCTTATTGATGAAAACTTGAACTGAAAGAAATATTACTAGGTATCTCAAATAATTAAGTTGGAATACTTTAACTCTTCATGTAACTGCTAGTGTTGAAAACGAACGAATCAACCTCCTGACACTTTTGTATATTTTCACTCAATAATGCCTTATGAAATAATTTTCTGTTGTAACTCAAGACTAAGAAAGAAAGTTCTAATTGCACAAAACCGAGCAGTAGAATAACAGGTTGTGTTCACCTGCGGTCGTCTTGTAGGTACTTCTCCATGGAGTTAGGCAATTTAAGTGCACAATCACAATATAAGTATTCGTTAACGAAATTCGGCATAAATAATACTTCACAATTTGAGAAGAACAGTGATGTCCATACCTATAATATTAGAGGTAAAAATAATCTTTATTACCTATTATTGAAACAGCCAGTGGCTCAAAAAGGAGTTCAATGTGAGGCAACAAATTTTTTGATCATTTGTCTAATAACACAAGAGGCTGACAGATAAAAAAGCAAGTTTTAAACCTAGCGTAAAATCATTTCTCCTGGACAACTCCCTCTATTCCGTGGAGGAATTTCTATTTCAAGTGTGTATGTAAAAATACTTGTTTTTAACTTTAGCTACAAGAGTAAGACTAAAAAATAAAGTGGCTATTTGTGTTAACAGAAATCATCTATACATGTCCAGTAAACTGATTCGTTCCGCATCATTTCGATAAAAGAATCGTTCAAATAATCTTCGGAACACGTAACTAACTGCCTAGACGCGTATTTTCATATTTGTATCCAGACAGTACTGTTTGAAGATTAGAGGTATATGCAGTTCTACTCTTAGGGCTGCTTCGCTGACAGTTCCGCAACAGTGGTAGCTTTTTTTTCTTTTCATTTACTTCGTTCGCCTTTAAGGCCTGTTATTTTACTGTCGTTGTTTGACATAATGTGCCCCTGCATTACGGACCAACGAATGAGGAAACCCGAAAGGCTGCTCGGCTTACACTGTCGATAATGTTATCAGAGTAGCGACAATACAGCAGCAGTTATCTCGTGAAGTTAAACTTAATAAACAGACACATACTAGCTATCACCCTTTTGTTCCTTGTAACCTGAAAAATTATTAGAGTACGCTCCAGTACAGGAAGAGCAACTAATAATTTAAGGAACTTCCCCAGCATTTTCCCAAAAGTATTTGAGGACAAACCAGAATAACATAATCAGTAGGGGAGAGCGTTGTATCTAGAGGATAGTGTGGCTAGGAACACACGGTCGTGTTTGGTCGTTAATTCAATCTAATGATTGATTTTAGAATCACATGGAGGAATGAGCGTATAGACCGCCATAAGCAGTTCCCGTCTTTCTACAGTTTTTGTTGTTGATAGACATGAGGTTGCGTTTTGCGCAGCGTTTGTAAGTATTTCGCGTTCTTCATATTTATGTGCTGTATACTATAACATATTATTAATTCTTAACGCACAAAAATTTTATGTTGAATAAATTGCTATATATTTTTAGAACTGTTTATATAACTTCGACAGCTAAACCATACATCATTGATCGTGCACCATCTTGTATCTTATGAAACAAAAGCAGGTATTTTGCCGTGTAACATGTGATACAGATGAACTGGATTTCTTTAATATATTAAAAACTTTACCTGACTTGAAAATGGAAGTTTCTGTTAGTTTCTATTTCAAACTGTATTTTAATTATAATCGGTTTTTGAAAATACTTCTGCTTAGTTTGATTTCACTTACTGGTTATTGGTATATAGAAAAATAATAATGTAACAGATAGACTATCAAATACAATACTTACAAGATTTTCTCGCTTACAACGCTTTTAAATTTCAGTAGAATATTTGTTCCTAGGTACGTGGTGGTGGTGGTTAGTGTTTAACGTCCCGTCGACAACGAGGTCATTAGAGACGGAGCGCAAGCTCGGGTTAGGGGAGGATTGGGAAGGAAATCGGCCGTGCCCTTTCAAAGGAACCATCCCGGCATCCTAGGTACGTGACCGTGTTGTTCCTGCTAACATGTTTTCACATTTGGGAAAACCTTAATATTCCAAAGTAATTTTTGCAGTTTTGGAAAAAGACTGCAGGACATAAAAATTGTGTGCCATCATTTAAAAGGAAGTAGGAAAGTATATCAGATTTCTATTACAGAGCCGGATAGACCCTATCTCTGGACAGCTACTTGACTCCGTTTCTTATTTGCATCGGGTCCAGAGTTTTACGTACTGCAACACTTTGCTTGAATAGCAATTGCATGAGCATTTACTCGTTATGATGCTTCACATGTTCTCGGTTAAGTCTTCGCAGACAGCGTGACGGGATAGATGATTGATTGTTGGAATCAGGCTTAAATCTCCATGAGAGGTGGCACCCCACTCTCTCACTTTAACAACATTGTCAGTCAGATTAACATACATATTTTAGGTCATTTTCTCGATGTTCCTCAGTACTACACATGGCATCTGCGGCTTGTAACTTTTCTTACATGGGGAAATTGTGGGCAGAGTATTCTTATAACTGCATGTGTAACCTGTAGAGAACTTGTCCCAGAGGGGCCTTAGTGGAGGCGACAGAGAACAGGAAGAGAGGTGAATTGGAGCCATAAATGCTGACCGCAGCGACCTAGCTGTGTGAGTGATCCTGGGAAACAGCATTCAGTGGAACATATCCGCAGAGGGACTTCTGGCCGAAGCTCTCTCCTTCTTCCACTTAGGATAAGGACAAAAGGGCGCCGGTTCACAGAACATTTCACCTGGGCCAGGCGGCAGTCCATCACGAAAGTGGCCAGCTAGCGGAAATGGGGTGCAGGAAGCAAGACTGCTATAAACTGACCCTTTCTACAAGCAGTTGGAAGGTCATAAAACTACATGTAGGCTCATGCTAGAAGCTGGGAAGATACAGATAGAGTGGCTGGTGTGCTCGTTTAGTGGAGGTAAGTCCGTAACCCCACCCCGCTAATGACCGGAGGTAGGGCTGTTGATAAAATATTGATACTTGTTCCAAGAAATATGGATATATATATATATATATATATATATATATATATATATATATATATATATATATATATACTGGTCATATTTCTTCACCAATGTATCAATATCGAAATGGCAATAACGAGTGCCAAAATTTTTATTTTATATTATATTTTTTCGCAGTTTTCGGTAAATATTTGACACTGTTCTTTTGAAATTGTAGCATAAAATAATTTTACTTTCACTGCGTGAAGGAGTCCTACTACTTTTTGAGATTTCAACACATCCAGCCTTTCTCTTTGACTGTGAAGCAAGGCTAGATGGCACAAGGAAAAAGTCCAACTGCACTGGGGAGTCGGGGTGTGAATAGAGTAACAAGATATCCCATGTGAAGAAATCCACACCAGTTGCGTTACAAAACAATTTTTCCGATATTTTTAAAAATCTCAACAGCCCTTCCAGGAAGTCGCCAGGTTCTTTTAGCGAGCTGCAAAAACGTTTTACCGGCGCAACTCTCTGGGAAGCTTGTAGCCTTCTTTCAGAAATTAAAAATGGTCGGCCCGGAAAGATTAGATCTCTCCGTAAATGAGGGAATGTGGTCCCATCTAGGTAGATGTTTTTTGCGGAAACATGGCCATGCTTACCAGGAGAGCTACGCCTCCGTAGTCAAAAATCTTCTTTTTTCAGACAAGAGAGATTTGGAATCGCTGATTGGCTCCTCTCAGGAGATGCAAAATGGAGGCTTGCTTCCTCAGTGTTGGAACCCCAGTGTTGCGTTTGAATTGGCTACCAGGCCAACAGAACAGTCAATAGAGAAGTTTCAATGAGTAGAGGATAGTTTGATTGGTTTGTGCAATGTTGGGACGGTTTCGTTTTTGCTAATTCGGCTCCTGCACCGAGGCTTTGCTTTCTTCATCTCGTGGTCCCCCCCCCCCCCCTGGTGGAAAACTTAGGTCTTTTCGTAGTGGGTGAGACTTGTGGTCTGTACCTTGTGGTGGACTAAGAGCCAGTGTCAGTTTCCACTTGTACCGACAGAGGAACTGCGTATCATTTCGGACATAACACGTGTCTCTAGGGTGAACTTATCCGTTCTGAGTCGGCCGTCTGACGTTATACACTTCCTGCATGCACCATCGTGCCTGTGAGTCAAACTGGTTTGGCCAGACCAGCGAATGGATGCACCTCACACGGAAATCTGCCGGGCTTTCAGGTCTCTGATAGGGAAGTTTTTCAGAATGCCAGACAGCGCAGTTTGCAGATTTTCGTGAACGCGTCAGATCATAACAGCTGTCGCAGCACGTCACTTCTCGCCCACAGCACGCCGTTTTCTGTTGAATCAAGGTGAAAGGATAAAATACTGCTGCACCGACGTTGGACTGTTAAATGATATTCACAGCACCCTGGTCTTAGGTGAACCATAGATTGTGGTATACGTTGTCGTACATGATTCAATTTGAATGGAGTTGGGCGTCACAGCGGATTCATGTAAACAAAGTCAGATTGCGTTGAAAAAGGGAGTAATTCAGTGGAGAATTTGTCTAGCTTTGACCTCATTTTATGCTTTGTCAGTCAAGCGCCATTCCTTTATGATTTGTGTTTCTCATTTTTTGTGTGAGATTTGTGAGGTACTTGTAGTTACAAAAGGATTAATATAACTTGTCATTGCTTTGGAAACTTAAATACGCCAGTGTTCTCATTCACACTCCCTCAACTATTCAGTTTTTATTTTATTATGGCGATACATGGGTACACCAGCAGTTTAAGGCACAATCTTATTAAATTAATTAATTTGATCATTAATTTAAGTTCTGAAAGAGATCAAGGGCATACGCAACAAAAGTTCCATGAGTAAATTCACTATTTGATATAAAAATAAAGGGTATAAATCACTATTTCAAGGTTATTGAGAAAATAATACTTTTCTTTATGTACAGGGTGTTTCAAAAATTACCGGTATATTTGAAACGGCAATAAAAACTAAACGAGCAGCGATAGAAATACACCGTTTGTTGCAATATGCTTGGGACAACAGTACATTTTCAGGCAGACAAACTTTCGAAATTACAGTAGTTACAATTTTCAACAACAGATGGCGCTGCGGTCTGCGTAACTCTATAGTACGATATTTTCCACATATCCACCATGCGTAGCAATAATATGGCGTAGTCTCTGAATGAAATTACCCGAAACCTTTGACAACGTGTCTGGCGGAATGGCTTCACATGCAGATGAGATGTACTGCTTCAGCTGTTCAATTGTTTCTGGATTCTGGCGGTACACCTGGTCTTTCAAGTGTCTCCACAGAAAGAAATCACAGGGGTTCACGTCTGGCGAATAGGGAGGCCAATCCACGCCGCCTCCTGTATGTTTCGGATAGCCCAAAGCAATCACACGATCATCGAAATATTCATTCAGGAAATTAAAGACGTCGGCCGTGCGATGTGGCCGGGCACCATCTTGCATAAACCACGAGGTGTTCGCAGTGTCGTCTAAGGCAGTTTGTACCGCCACAAATTCACGAAGAATGTCCAGATAGCGTGATGCAGTAATCGTTTCGGATCTGAAAAATGGGCCAATGATTCCTTTGGAAGAAATGGCGGCCCAGACCAGTACTTTTTGAGGATGCAGAGACGATGGGACTGCAACATGGGGCTTTTCGGTTCCCCATATGCGCCAGTTCTGTTTATTGACGAAGCCGCCCAGGTAAAAATAAGCTTCGTCAGTAAACCAAATGCTGCCCACATGAATAACGCCGTCATCAATCCTGTGCACTATATCGTTAGCGAATGTCTCTCGTGCAGCAATGGTAGCGGCGCTGAGAGGTTGCCGCGTTTGCATTTTGTATGGATAGAGGTGTAAACTCTGGCGCATGAGACGATACGTGGACGTTGGCGTCATTTGGACCGCAGCTGCAACACGGCGAACGGAAACCCGAGGCCGCTGTTGGATCACCTGCTGCACTAGCTGCGCGTTGCCCTCTGTGGTTGCCATACGCGGTCGCCCTACCTTTCCAGCACGTTCATCTGTCACGTTCCCAGTCCGTTGAAATTTTTCAAACAGATCCTTTATTGTATCGCTTTTCGGTCCTTTGGTTACATTAAACCTCCGTTGAAAACTTCGTCTTGTTGCAACAACACTGTGTTCTAGGCGGTGGAATTCCAACACCAGAAAAATCCTCTGTTCTAAGGAATAAACCATGTTGTCTACAGCACACTTGCACGTTGTGAACAGCACACGCTTACAGCAGAAAGACGACGTACAGAATGGCGCACCCACAGACTGCGTTGTCTTCTATATCTTTCACATCACTTGCAGCGCCATCTGTTGTTGAAAATTGTAACTACTGTAATTTCGAAAGTTTGTCTGCCTGAAAATGTACTGTTGTCCCAAGCATATTGGAACAAACGGTGTATTTCTATCGCTGCTCGTTTAGTTTTTATTGCCGTTTCAAATATACCGGTCATTTTCGAAACACCCTGTAGAAATAATAACATTTAGCATCACTCAGATATTTAATTATGGTTAGAGCAAGCGACGCCTTGCAACCAACTGACCATCTTCATTTCAGATTTACCGAGGCCTGACAAAATCGGTTCAGATGATTGTCGGAATGATGTCTAGTACAGTAATTGAGGCGCTCAGAACCATAAGAGGCGCTTAGAACCATAAGGGCCTAAAGAACATTGTCGTCGACTGTTCTATTGTGAGAGTGTAGCATTTATTCAGGATTCTGACGTCTATTGAGCTTAAGGTGAATCAGGTTTATTGTGATGTATATGACCATTCACGAAAAGCTGTCTCACTGCTTTCTCAGATATTCACTGAAATGTAGGCTCGTCGACGGCGTTCTTTAGTCCTTACGGTTCTCAGGACTCAATTGTTTCTTCTCATATCCTTCTCAGAACTCATTAAATTTAACTTGTGGCTACTCGAATTAAATTCCGTAAAACCAGTAGTTACTGCCCGTCGCACAGGTAAGTAACGATTCTGTAATGTGTTATGTGCCCTAGTCTGCTTATGGAGCAGCAGCTGTGAGTGATATCCTCTTTCAGATTGTCCACTAGAGATTCCTCGCTGAGCTCACTACCAGAACTGGCTTATTCCAGTTTAGGTGGTAAAAGAATTTTGCTTGCCGAAATTTGGCCAGAAAAAATACAATATTGAGGTCCTGATTTTCACGTTGAACGTCTGTCTCTTGCGTTGACTAGAAAATATATTTTCAATGTCTTATCAAGTCGCGATATACCATACAATGCTTGACGAATAGTTCGACGTAAGGGTAGCCTAAACGTTGCTGTCTATGAATGCACACATTAGAATCATACACTGTGAACAACAACGGACAGGACTGCACCCTGTGGCCGGTAAGTTAACACTATGCACAATTTAAATCCCTCCAAGATTTGCGCTTGGTCCAACCTTTGCAGTCTCCTAGCGAGCAGTATAAAGAAACTTTACGTCATTCTGGAAGACTATTCTAGGGTTCAAGTGAAAGAAATCTTCTCTTTTACAACTACACATCACTGATATTTCTCATATAAACCACTTAACACTCTGGCCTATGGACTATCAAAATGTTGTGTTTCTGTAGCCTCCCGTATTCTACGAGGTGTGACAATAAAATAACGGGACTGATGTTGCCACAGAGTAAGTACCCATGCACCAAATATGAACAGCCAATAGCTGTGAAACGTGAAGGTATAATAATAGAGCGACGAACTGTAGTGATTTTTCATACTGGAACTTGGAAAAACTGGTACTGAAACCTGTCTTTTACTAAAATAAGTGTACGACGAAGACTGTTTAACACGTACCCGATTTTTTGAGTGATTTAAGCGTTTCCAAGATTATCGTGAAGATGACTCATATCCCAGGATACCCTCCAACACAAAAACTGGACGAAAATACAGAAAAACGTGGTAGAGTATTCGATCGATTGCTGATACTGTAGGAACTGACAAAGAGTGGATAAGTCAAATTTTACGAGTACACAACCAGTTCAACACGAGGAAAGTATGTGCGAAGCTGGTGCCGAAATTTCTCGTGATCGAACAAAAAGAACCTCGCAAAAACGTTTGTACTGACGGTTTTAATATCACTGAAAATGATCCTAAATTCTTAGGAGTGATAACATGTGACTAATCTTGATTTTAATTTATGATTCAGAAACTAAGCGCTAATCCATGCATTGGAGGGCCTAACTTTACCATGAGTGGAAAAACTCGAATGAGTACACCAAGATTCAAAGGGATGATGATTTTTTCCGATGTTCATGGAATTGCGTATCTTCAGTGAGTTCCTGAATGTCAAAATATTACATATTGATTAACATTTTTACCCACTCCGTGAGGTTCATACCGCATTGTGCCGTTAAGAGGTTTCTAACGAATTACCAGTGTTAGACCAACCACCTTATTCACATGAGATAGCACCTTGTGACTGTTATCTATTCCCCAAGGTCAAATTTATCTTAAAAAGAAGAAAATTCCAGTCCATTGAAGCATTGAACGAGAAAGCGGAACGCGTCATCAAGGAGCTCACAGAAGAAGACCTCCAGAACTTTTTCTATCAATGAAAAATTCGCATAAGCTTTGGAGGGATAGAGGAAGAGAGTATATTGAGAGTGACAATAAACATGCATGTTTTTAAGTTAAAATGTTTTACAGTAATAGTGCCGTTTTTATAGACATCTCGTATAGATCGATATGCAGCGGATGAAGCACCTCCTATCAACGAGGACGACATCGTTCGCTGCTGGTGACACTGTTCTCGTACCTCATTTGGCAACATTATGCTGTATTAGACAGAAAACATTCATACGACATCACCCCCCAAAGTGTAACTGCTATGTTGACACTTGACACAGAAAATCTTTTAATTCGGAGCCGACGTCTTCTTTGGGGCGCGACGACTGCTTGTAACAGCACTAGATTAGCCTAAGCCGGCGTGTAAGCCACGAATCACGTAATGATAATGGTTAGTTGCGGGCTTGTCTGGCTAATGCAGTCTGCTTAGCGGATTTGGCGAGCGCCAAATCACTGCTGTTGACGGCTTTACGCAGAATTATAGCGCCTTTCTTGCTGTCCTATAGTGGAAACAGGACTGTGACAAAAATCATTCACCAGATATGTTCGCCACTTCACAAGAAAAGATGAATTTGACAATAAACTGTAATTTTGTAGGATTTAGAGGTGAAGAGAAAAACTATTACTCAAATCTTTTAGCTGCTGTGGAATAAAAGAGTGACTGTAGTATGTTTTCGTAGAGTTGATTACTTCGCCGCACTCATTCACGCAAAGTAACAGCAAGAAGCCCAGTTTGTAAGTATAGTTGCATGATTAGGAGTAAAACATTATCTGTTCATTAATGTTAACACTTATCACGAATAACATATCATGTAAGCTGACTCGTTCAACGTCATTTCCATAAAATGGTAGTTCAAATGGTCGACTAACTAGGAACAGCGGAAAATCCGGACAGACAGCAGTAAAATTTTAAATCCCTTGGTGATGGCTTTAAAATACGATAAGCTTTCCGACTACGATAGAAATAGTACCGATTTTTATTATAATTTTATGTAGCACCAATAACTGCAAGCGTGACAGTACTAGTCTTCCGTTACAAATACACCGTATTCACAATCATGTACAAGTACCGACTACACGAAGGAAAAAGACACATCTTAGATAATAATTTTTTATGTGAGAAATTCATGTAACTATTATAATGCTGCATTTAGTGTTGTCCAACCCAGTGTGCGTTAATAACATCATAGTTTCAAAAATGTACTCGAAGACAAAGAAACGATGCACGAAGAAGGGATGGAAAGGACGGTAGTCGGTAGAAGTGATGCACATCGTCTCTGGCCATTATGCAAGCAGCTATTCGGCTTGGCGTTGATCAATACAGTTGCTGGATGTTCCTCTGAATGAGACCGTGCCAAATTCTGTCCAACTGGCGCGTTAGATCGTCAAAATACCGAGATGGTTGGAGAGCTTTGTCCATAATGCTCCAAACGTTGTCCGTTGGGAAGAGATCCAGCGACACTGCTGGCCAACGTTCTGTTTGGCAAGCACGAAAACAAGCAGTAGAAACTATAGCCGTGTACGGGTGGGTATTATCTTGCTGAAATGTAAGCCCAGGGTGCCTTCCCATGACGGGCAACAAAACAGGGTGTAGACGGGTCTGGAGACTACCTGGACTACGGTGGGATACCAACCTGACTGTCGCTGTGCTTACAGCCCGACAGCCAGGATGGGTGGTCTGGGGTGTCATTTCTTTTCATAGCAGGACCCGTTTCGCTGTCTGGATCACGGGGTCCCTGGTTCGATTCCCGGCCGTGTTGGGGATTTTTTTTTCTGTCAGGGGACTAGATGTTTGTGTTGTCCTCATCATTTCTTCCTCCTCATCATCATCATCATTCGTCACAGTGGCTAGATTGGACTGTGTAATGAAAATTGGACTGTTAAAAGATTGGGACTTTCAACGGGCGCTGATGACCACTCAGTTGAGCGCCCCTCAAACCAATCATCATCACCATCACTTCCTTTCGTTATCATCGGCGGCACCAATACAGCACACCGCTACGTCGACGATTTTCTACGCCCTTCATGACAAGCCATCCTGGGCATACATTTCAGTAAGATAATTCTTGCCCACACAAGGGGAGAGTTTCCACTGCTTGTATTCGTGTTTGCCAACCCTGCATCGGCCAGAATTATAGGCATTGCAGTCCGCCCCCGATAGCTGAGTGGTCAGCGCGACAGACTGTCATCTTAAGGGCCCGCGTTCGATTCCCGGCTGGGTCGAAGATTTTCTCCGCTCAGGGACTAAGTGTTGTGTTGTCCTAATCATCATCATCATTTCATCCCCATGGACGCGCAAGTCGCCGACGTGGCGTCAAATCGAAAGACTTGCACCAGGCGAGCGGTCTACCCAACGGGAGGCCCTCGTCACACGTCATTATTATTATAGACATTGCAGCACTATGGGCCGGGCCCTCGAACCAGTTCGGTATTTTGACAATCTAACGCGCCATTTGGACAGAATATGGCAGGATATCCCTCAAGAGGACGTCCAACAGTTCTATCAGTCAATGCCAAGCTGAATAACTGCTTGCTTATGATCAGAGGTGGACCAACGTGTTAATGAGTTGCTGAATTTATAATCCTCTCTTGAATAAATCATCCAGTAAATTCTAATCATTTGTTTGTCTGTACATGTACATCACATCTACCGATTTCCGTCCCACTCGGATAATTCTTTTGTGGTGCGTCTCTTTTTTGTCTTAGAGTGATGATGCACTATTGAGGACATGAGATAAAATCTTCTCTACGTAACTGTTCTAGAGTAAGGTGAACTGGATCTAACTTCTTTGAGATCAGAACTTCGTCAGAATGTTCCGCACGTTGATTTGAATTGTTATCAAAGTGAAATAATGTATTTGATTTTATTAATAAACTGTATTGCTGAAATATGTTTCACTTTTTAACGTATTCACTGACGCCATATCAAAGACGTTCACGACGTCTTCAGCTTACATGAACGTATAGGCTACTTCGTAATTCACGTAAGTTCCAAATGATAGAAGGATTCCTATCCGTATACATTACATGTTGTGTAGTGATATGATTTACAAACACATGTCAGTTCTTTTAGTCATTCTCGGAGGTCAAGGTAGACAGCCGCCTCCTTGATACATGCTGCGGCCTAGTAGAGGTATTTTAGTGTGAAGAAGGGAAGGAAAAAGGATTAGCGGTTATGAACCCGTCAACAACGAGATCATTAGAGAAGGAGCACAAGCACGGCTCGGGAAGGAAATCGACCGTGCTTTTCCTAAGGTACCACCCCCGTATTCACCAAATACTATTAAAACAGTAAAAACACATCAACTGATCGACAGAAAAATGAAGCACAAAATGCGAAAGAAAAGACAGGAATATAGAAAATATAGTTCACTTATGAATGAAATAAATATGAATTGCAGAGAACCAAAGACGAAGTGGCTTGACTGGATAATGCAAAAAAAAAAAAAAAAAAAAAAAAAAAAATATCGAAAAAGAAGTTGTTGTCGGGAGGACTAATTCAACTTACAGAAAAATCTGAACAACCTTAGGTAAAATTAAAAGCAAAGTTGTCAACAAGGAGAGCGCAAGAGGAGTTATACTCTTAAATCACAGAAGACAGCGGCTAGGTGGAGTGAGTTCACTGTAGGCCTTTCTAGGACGGAGGAGATCCCTGATGACGAGATAGAAGAAGAAATGGCAGTCGATATGGAAGACAAAGGGGAGCCATAATTAAGAGACAGTGTTTAACAGAGCTTTGAAAGACTCGCGATCAAATAAGGTGGAATGCGTAGATAAGATTCATTCGGAATTACTAGTGTCGTTGGGAGAAGTATGAACCAAGCAGTTAATCAAGCTGTCATGTTATATCCAAGAATCTGGAGACATACCGACAGACTCGCGGAAAAACATCATCCACACAGACCTAAAAATGACAAGGGGCAGATAAGTGCGAGAAGAATAGGGCAATCAGAACAATCACGCGAGTTGTTGATAGTAACAAAATACAGAAGAATGACTAAGAAAATTGAGGATATACTATATTTCTTGTCAAAAGCAGTCAGCTAATGTCAAACATGTGCCCTAATTTGAGGAATAAATTTCTGAGAATGTACATTGGAAGCACAGCATCATATAAAAGTGACTCTTAGACTTTGGGAAAACCGAAAATAAGAGTCCGCAGCTCGTGGTCGTGCGGTAGCGTTCTCGGTTCCCCCGCCCGGGTTACTGGGTTCGATTCCCGGCGGGGTGAGGGATTTTCTCTGCCTCGTGATGACTGGGTGTTGTGTAATGTCCTTAGGTTAGTTAGGTTTAAGTAGTTCTAAGTTCTAGGGGACTGATGACCATAGATGTTAAGTCCCATAGTGCGCAGAGCCATTTGAACCATTTTTGAACCGAAACGAAGAGAATCGTTTGATGCGTGGTGCTATAGAAAGATGCTGAAAATTAGGTGGACCCCTACGCTAAGATACGAGGAAATTCTCCTTGAATCGGCGAGGAGAAGCACATGTGGAAAACGTTGAGAAAAAGAAGGATTTGGATGAAAAGACATTTGTTAAGATGTCAAGGAATGACTTCCGTGGTACTTGAGAGAGCTGTAGAGGATATTAACTGTAGGTGAAGACAATGGAACACATCCAATGAATAATTGAGGACCCGTGTTGCAAGTGCTACTTTGAGACAAGTGTTTAGCACAGGAGCGGAATCTGCAGTGGTCTCCATCAAACCCGTCAGAAGACTGATGACTACCAAAAAGTCCTGAGCTAGCATCAACAACTGAAAAATTCAGTCTTTACCTCTACTAAACCACAAAGATTGTACGTATCAAAACATCAAGTTATAAGATGAAATCAGTTTGAGAATTGTTTCTTTAAATAAAATCTTCCATTCGTGCTATTCGTATTAGTCTATCATAATTGTCAGTCCCTCAGAATACACACTACTGACCATTAAAATTGCTACACCAAGAAGATGACGTGCTACAGATGCGAAATTTAACCGACAGGAAGAAGATGCTGTGGTATGCAAATCATTACCTTTTCAGAGCATTCACACAAGGTTCGCACCGGTGGCGACACCTACAACGTGCTGACATGAGGAAAGTTTCCAACAGATTTCTCATACACGAACAGCAGTTGACCGGCGTTGCCTGGCGAAACGTTGTTGTGATGCCTCGTATAAGGAGGAGAAATGCGTACCATCACGTTTCCGACTTTGATAAAGGTCGGAATGTAGCCTATCGCGATTGCGGTTTATCGTATCGCGACATTGCTGCTCGCGTTGGTCGAGATCCAATGACTGTTAGCAGAATATGGAAACGGTGGGTTCAGGAGGGTAATACGGAACGCCGTGCTGGATCTCAACGGCCGCGTATCGCTAGCAGTCGAGATGACAGGCATCTTATCCGCATGGCTGTAACGGATCGTGCAGCCACGTCTCGATCCCTGACTCAATAGATGAGGACGTTTGCAAGACAACAACCATCTGCACGAACAGTTCGACGACGTTTGTGGCAGCATGGACTATCAGCTGCGAAACCATGGCTGCGGTTACCCTTGTCGCTGCATCACAGACAGGAGCGCCTGCGATGGTGCACTCAACGAAGGACCTGGGTGCACGAATGGCAAAATGTTATTCTTTCGGATGAATTCAGGTTCTGTTTACAGCATCATGATGGTCGCATCCGTGTTTGGCGACATCGCGGTGAACGCACATTGGAAGAGTGTATTCGTCATCGCCATACTGGCGTATCACCCGGCGTGATGGTATGGGGTGCCATTGTTTACACGTCTCGGTCATCTCTTGTTCGCAGTGACGGCACTTTGAACAGAGGACGTTACATTTCAGATGTGTTACGACCCGTGGCTCTACCCTCCATTCGATCCCTGCGAAATCCTACAGTTCAGCAGGATAATGCACGACCGCATGTTGCAGGTCCTGGTTCCAATGGCTCTGAGCACTGTGGGACTTAACTGGAGCGGTCATCAGTCCCCTAGAACTCAGAACTCCTTAAACCTAACTAACCTAAGGACATCACACACATCCATGACCGAGGCAGGATTCGCACTTGCGACCGTAGCGGTCCCGCGGCTTCAGACTTCAGCGCGTAGAACCGCTCGGACACTCAGGCGGGCTGCAGGTCCTGTACGGGACTTTCTGGATACAGAAAATGTTCGACTGCTGCCCTGGCCAGCACATTCTCCAGATCTCTCACCAATTGAAAACGTCTGGTCAATGGTGGCCTAGCAACTGGCTCGCCACAATAAGGCAGTCACTACTATTGATGAACTGTGGTACCGTGTTGAAGCTGCATGGGCAGCTGTACCTGTACACGTCATCCAAGCTCTGTTTGACTCAATGCCCAGGCGTATCAAGGCCATTATTACGGCCAGAGGTGGCTGTTCTGGGTACTGATTTCTCTGGGTCTATGCACCCAAATTGCGTGAAAATGTAATCACATGTCAGTTATAGTATAATGTATTTGTCCAATGAATACCCGTTTATCATCTGCATTTCTTCTTGGTGTAGCAATTTTAATGGCCAGTAGTGTACGTTTTTCTAACAGAGATTGGGTCGTACATAATCGGCGTCATCGTCATCATTAGTAACAGCAGCAGCAGCTATTTTGCACAGCTATATGCCCTTCTAGACATTTCCCTCTCATGATCCAGCAGCTTACCGTTTTCAAATACGCACATCCATGTTGCTCCTATTACTACTAAAACCACGACAACGACTACTGCTGCTGCTACTGGTAATAACAACAGTAATAATAATAATGACTCTCATTTCTATTGACAAACGAACTGGTAGAACGGGCGCATGACCATTGTTACTTGTAAAACAAAGTTATACGACGATCCATGTGCCAGAATCTTTCCATGGCATCGTCGTGCCATGTGTCTCGGCTTCCAAGTATTCGCAGTACTGGTTTTTTAGATGAGGTACAAACGAACCTGGCCCATATGTTTCTCAAATACGTTTTTACGCGTTTGAGACAAAAAATTCCTTTCAAGTGAAGCACTTATTGCAGGAATGCTAGCAATTAGGCAGAATCTTTTGAAAGCGTCTGGAAGAATTTGGTACGTTTCATTCTCAATAATTCTTTATATAACGTCTCCCGAAGGGCGCACCATACGTTTGTAACTATGAATCCACCGGGAAATGCTGGCCATAGCTATCGAATTGAATAGTATCACCTAATTTAAGGAAGAACAGTTTATCGCAACGCGAAAATCTTGTTCCCAGTGCTGCTACAATATAATGCAATACCTTGAAGTACACCTGTTTGTGTTTTGCCATCAGTGAATTACCAGTGTAATCATCCATCACACAAACTCTATTAATGGAAGCTTCAGTTTGGAAATCAGTCGAGCGTTTGGTGACGTTTAAAAAGTCTGTCAATTTATCTTCATTTCTTAAGTTTTTCATGGAAGCTATGCAATCTTTGATAACACTGTTGCAAAACTGTGCATCGTCGGTTTTTTTTCTGAGAAATGTAGAAAATCAATTATGTGCTCAAAATATGCTATGAAGAAAAGAGGAAAAATCAGAGTCAAAGACCAGGAGAGTATATTTGAAACTACAGGCTAGAGTCTTTACATCAGTTATTTCAGACGGTTTCCATAAATGGCAGCTATTATTCTGGTGTTACAGTTCCACCACGTTTAACTGTTCGAAGGAATGCGTTTACCAACAAAGCTGAAGAGAATTGCTGTGCATTTGGGAGACCGGTGGAAGAAAGCAGAAATACACGGAAGTATGGAGATAAAGATCCTTACTGGTTTTATATAGGAACAGCTCTGCTGCAAAGCTAAATTCAAACGATGTGCAAAACAGCGAATAAAAAGAGCTTGGGTGCAGTTTCATGGATATTAACTGCAGGCCATTTAATTCTCCTGACAGAACGGAAGCACCGTCACAGGTTTGTGCCACTAGTTGTTTCTTTGCATAACAACTTCAAAACACGCCACTCATCGTAGTGAGTAAAGCAGCAGCAGTTCTAGCTTGATTAACATCTTGAAAACCAAGAAAGTGTTCTCAAACATCGATATTGGCGTCCACTCGTATCACAAAGAATTTTGACCCGTCTCAAAAGTCTGTTGCTTCGTCCATAATGCAGACATAAAATGATGTTCTATCCAAACTTGAATGTATATTTTCACAAATCTCCTCATTTATGTAAACAGTTCGTTCTGCAAAGTTTTCGAAAATCCCCAGAAATTGTCCGTGTTCTTCCAGTGTACTTTCAAATCTCCGATTCTGTTTAGCACAAGTTTAAAAATAGCTTTGAAATTCCCAGTATTCAGGGAATCTTCTGGCTTATTACGAGCTCTGAAAGCTAGCTCCTGGTTACACAAAATATTTGTGACGTCAGTTAGAATTTTGGTGATATATCTGATAGCTTTCACATCATTGTTGTGTCTGATTTTCTTCAGTTTGATATGTTCATTAGGAAGCTCTGACATAACTAATCATTTGGTTGCATAGTTCCTTATACGAAATAAAACTACTTAGATGAGCTCTAGAAGAAACATGCCGTGCTAAACCTCTAAACTTATTCTTCAGATCATCGAAACCCTCAGCGAACCATACAGTTTTTATTGTGGTGAGAGCAAACATGGCCAGCAGAATAATCCTCCTTTCGTAAGGCTAGCACATAACCACTTGTGCTGCTCATACTATAGTCTTCGGAATGCACATGTTCTGAACTTCTGTTTCTGAAGAAGGTATAGCGCCGGTGTTGAACGTCTTTCCATCAGAATTTAATGTCGTTCAGTTTCACTTCTCTTTCAAACCGAGAGCTCCTTCAAGGAAGTCATGACGTATTCATTCGAAAGCGCTACAAGGCTGGGCTGGCTGGGCTTCTTCCATATTCACTGCACTCGGGACTACTAACGCGAGAGAAACCGAGAGAGGGGGCACCTCAGCAACTAGGCACGGAGGCTGCGACAGCCGCTATTCCCTGTTCTGTTTCTAGTAGTGACGTCATCATTACCACGGCAATCGAACGTTTAAAGACGGCTTGGCATGTGTCTGGCCTCCTCGCCAAATGCTTCGCGTTTCCGTCTGCGTTAGGTTAGGGTTAAATCTTTGCACTTTGACTTTCTCTCTAGTGCTAAAGTCTTAGAAGAAATAACACAAGCTAATGTCTTTCGCGCTCGCTGATTTCTGTATAGTTTCCGAAAACCCTAGAATTGCAAAAAGATTCATTGTAAAAATAATTATTGCTGCTACTATTACTACTACTATTACTACCACATAAAAGCCAGGAGGCCCGGCTTCCCTTGCCTTCTGCGATCAGCCGCCATAACTTTCTGCAGTTATTTAGTGTCCTAATAGCCAATGTCTGTACTATTATGCATGGTGTCCATAAATTCCTGCTATAATTTCAAAAATTATGACTTGGAAACTATTAGAGATAGAGGAGTGTGGTTTGTTGAAAAACGTGCATCAGCTGTAAAAGTACTTTTCCATTGTCGCCTGTTGCAGAATTGACTTGGAGTCCATCAAAGTTGCGACAGACCAGAAGAAGGCACAATGTGTCATCTGTTATGCAAAGTGTAACTCTGTGACGGTGGTAATAGTGCAACACTACTGACGCCAATATGGCAGGGGGCACCGTTGGAAAAAAAAAAAAAAAAAAAAAAAAAAAAAAAAAAACCATAATGAACTGGTTCAGAAACTTTAGACAGTCAGCGTCAAACACTTCCCACAAGGTGGACACCTCATTAGCCTCTAGTCTGTGTTGACGTAGTACAAGCTACATTTCAATGCAGCCACAAGATGTCCGTCGTGCGTCACGCGGATTGCGGATTGCGGATTGCATCAAGCAATCCGCTGTCTCTAAAGTGTTACATAAATGATTATACCTTCGTGGGTTCCGGAATTGTAGCCAAATGACCATTTCCACATTATGCATTTGGCACGTTACACGCTGGCCTCCACAGACTTTATAATGACTGTCTGAAAAAATACCTGTTTTCAAATGATGCAGCTGTCCACAGTTCTGAACGTGTGGGTCTCCACCACACTAGGATCCGAAAATCCACACAATATCATTGGGAGCCTGCAGTTTAATTTTTGGTATGGCTCCATGCACATTAGGGTGACAGGAACATTTCTCTGTGCAGAGAAAGCCATAATGGAAATTGTATAACTGGAAATGAGCGAATAGTTCCTACTGCTACAGACCAATGAGCCGCAGCCGTTCATCATCTTTTAGCATGATAGTGCGCTCCCACATTGAAGTGTGAACAATGTACTGAATGACGCATTTCCTGTCAGGTGGAAGGTTTGTGATGGGCCTAATGCCTGTCCACTGCACTCTATGTGCGTCACACTATTAGACTTATTTCTCTAGACTTATGTAAAGGATCGTGTGTGCACAATACCAGTCAGTGACATTGTTACCCGTCATGTATGAATCAACTGCAACAAGTTAATGTATATCACTGTGTCAGAGATCAAATTGTAATCTGAATCGTTGCAAATGATTATCATTGCTTCTGTAATTTTGTGTTTCATATTTTTCAAAACAACTGAGGCTCGTAAAATCTCCTTATTACTTTCGTCTCGTGTCTGTCTTCATGAAAGAATGCATTTCCTTCTTCTCTGTAATTCTGGTTATAGTGTTATTGTTAACTGAGTTCATTTGTATTTTGTTGTCCGCAGCTCGTGGTCGTGTGGTAGCGTTCTCGCTTCCCGCGCCCGGGTTCCCGGGTTCGATTCCCGGCGGGGTCAGGGATTTTCTCTGCCTCGTAATGACTGGGTGTTGTGTGATGTCCTTAGGTTAGTTAGGTTTAAGTAGTTCTAAGTTCTAGGGGACTGATGACCATAGATGTTAAGTCCCATAGTGCTCAGAGCCATTTGAGCCATTTTGTATTTTGTTTCGAAGTGACTGATTCATATTCCTTCACTAAATATATATACAGAGTTTGTCTTTCAGCTATTCAACTACATTGGGAAGCGATTGGTTCCGTGATGTGTCGACTGAGCGCCATCACCACGCCCTGATAAGCACATTTCCGTCTTTACAAGACAAACCTTGCAATATAAATTTCTTATTACGAAGTCCGATTACTGTTTCTGTTTAATTCGAATCATTTGTTGCTTTGTACTTCATATTATCACGGTCTGCCATCACCAAGATTTTCCCCTTCCGTGATGACTCTGCACCTGACTCTAAAAGAAATCAAAAAATAGCACGTAACGTAGCAGTCTCTGCCCTTAATACAACTAACATTTAAATTATGATTATCATATTTTTAATGTGCTGTTGCTGTTGTCACTGTGATGTGTCCTTCCTCTGAACCGTTAGCTTTAGGAGCGTTAAAGTTGAATAATTTTGTTACAATTCATTCTTAAAAGAATACAATGCACTGGCGGCAGTATGACGTGACGATTTAAAATTATTAGGTACATGATATGTAAACTTTATTAACATAATAAAGTTATAATTTTTTGTATTTGTTTAACAAACAACATAAAATTATCGAGAAATGAAATAATGAATCTGATAAAGTGCAAAACAATCCATTGGAAAATATAATAAACTATGCAAACAACCCAAAAATGTATAACTGGAAGAACTAAATAATTTTAAAGGTAATGGACATCTGTTGTCTGGACTGTCATAAAGGAAGAGGTAAGGGCCACATTGTTTGCCTGCATGTAGAGTGAATTTTCTTGTCATCTGTACTCATTCAAGGCAAAATTTTTCTTAGTAAATTAATGCAGCTATGTTGTGCTGTTTCACCTCATTAGATGCCACATTTCCAGAACATTCTTGCTTAGCAGTATTAGTCACTGTATGCTGATATTAATTTCGATAACATGCTTTCAGTCGTTTTATGTGTTATAGTAAAAATCAGCAAACTGACTAAAATGGAACCCGAAACGCTGCATCAGACAGAAATGAATGGCGATGAAAGGAAATTTGCTGGCGCAGAAAGCTAAGTACTCAGTCCTATGGTTATTTCAACCGCCAGCCGTATGTCAGATACAGATACCGCAATAATGAGCAGTTTGATGGATATGATGAAGGAAAAGTCAACGAAAATGAATGAGATATCAACTCTAGGCAATGAAATGTCAAGTATGCGTAACGAAACCGCTACTAAACAAAGTGAATTCTGCAATGAAATGTCCACTAAAAGTAATAAATTCGGTAGTGATATGTCCGCTACAAACGATGAACTCTGTAATGAGATTTTCTTAACAACCACTGTATCAAATTTAATATTACAGCGAAATACTGTGACGACTGACATGACTAATTTCTTGTTATAATTGAGCACGTTACCTACTGAAATTACAGCGTTAAAATGCCTGTCTGGGCCACTTTGATGTAATGAAAAGATTGTCTCATGCACAAGCATAAATCAAAGCGTCTGTTTGTAAACTAGATTCAGAAATACAGAATTTCAATGCAGAGGAAGACGCTAAGATTAAACTTCAGTTTCACACATGAAGAGGAAGTTTTGAGAAAGATTATTCCGTGAGGATTTAGGTAGGAAAACCGATGGTACCCAGGGATTGAGTTCAGAATTAAGGCTTGTTAGTCAGCAGACAGTTAGCCATGTGTTATCTCCAGGAAGCACTGCGGTAGAAGCAATTCACACACAGTTAAACCAGATTGAAACGGCGCTAGACAAAGACTTACAGCAGTGGCGGAATAGTGTCATGTCGCAGATCAGAGATATCCAGTAAGAGCTAACATTGTTAACTGGAAAGTAACTGGCTTATGACCCTCCATTGTATGAGTAGAAGATGAAAATATTAGTGCTACTGTAAATGAGGAAAGGTATGTTAACGATCTAAGCCACACAGGTATGTCATCTAACCCTGTATTGTGTGATGGGGGCAGTATCTCAGTTATCATCCGTTCTGTTGCATGAAAGCTTACTAAAGCATATACAATTTCAAGTGTTCACTCTGAAGTTTTATTTTATTTACACGTGAAATTCCCTAGGACCAAATTGAGGAGCAAATCTCCAAAGTCATGGAATGAGTCACTACGTGAAATTACAGCGTAAAAGTAATAACAGATAAAAATAAAATGTTTATGAACCCAAAACAAGTCAGGCCATAAGTTTAAGTAAACGCAATCAACAAAACAACATAAAAATCAGCTTAATTTTTCAAGGAACTCCTCGACAGAACAGAAGGAGTGACCCATGAGGAAACTCTTCAGTTTGGATTTGAAAGCGCATGGTTTACTGCTAAGATTTTTGAATTCTTGTGGTATTTTATTGAAAAAGGACGTGGCGATATACTGTACACTTTGCTGCACAAGATTTACGGAAGTCCGATCCAAATGCAGGTTTAATTTTTGCCAAGTATTAACTGAGTGAAAGCTGCTCATTCTTGCGAATGATCTGATATTGTTAACGAGAAATGAAGTAAAGAATATAGATATTGAAAGGCCAATGTCAAAACACCAAGACTAGTGAATACTGGTCGACAAGAGGTTCGCGAACTTACACCAATTATTGCCCGAACCGCCCGTTTCTGAGCCAAAAATATCCCTTTAGAATGGGAAAAGTTACCTAAAAATGTAATATCATACGACATAAGAGAATGAAAATAAGCAAGGTAGACTAATTTTCGTGCTGAACGATCACTTACTTCAGATACCATTCGAATAGTAAAAATGGCAACAATAAGTCTTTCAACAAGATCCTGAACGTGGGCTTTCCACGACAGTTTACTATTTATCTGAACACCCAGAAATCTGAACTGTTCAGTTTCACTAATCATATGCCCATTCTGTGAAATTAAAACCTTGGGATTTGTTGAATTGTGTGTTAGAAACTGTAAAAACTGAGTCTTACTGTGATTCAGCGTTAGTTTATTTTCGACAAGCCATGAACTTATGTCATGAACTGCACTACTTGCAACCGAGCCAATGTTGCACACAACATCCTTTACTACCAAGCTAGTGTCATCAGCAAACAGAAATATTTTAGAGCTACCCGTAATACTAGAGAGCATATCACGTATATAAATAAAAAACAGGAGTGACCCCAACACTGATCCGTTGGCCACCCCCATTTGGCCGTACCCCACTCAGACTTCACATCACATCCGTTCTCAAAACTGCGAATAACGACCTTTTTGCTATCTGTTGCCATAGTAAGAACTGAGCCAATTGTGAACTACTCCCCACGTTCCATAATGGTCCAACGCCTGGGCAATATTTTGTGAGCAACGCAATCAAACTCCTTAGTTAAATCAAAAAATATGCCTAGCGTTCGAAACATTTTGTTTAACTCATCCAGTACCTCACATAGGAAAGAAAATATAGCATTTTCAGTTGTTAAACGACTTCTAAAGCCGAACTGTATATTTGATATCAAATTGTGTGATATAAAATGATCAATTATTCTTACACAGCCAATTATTCTTACACAGCCAATTATTCTTACACAGCCAATTATTCTTACACAGCCTTTTCAGTAAGCTTAGAAAACAATGATGGCATAGAAATAGGTCTAACATTGTCTACATTATCTCTTTCTCCCTTTTTATAAAGCAGCTTTACTACTGAGTACTTTAACCGTTCAGGAAACTAACCATTCCTAAAGGAAAAATTAAAAATATAGCTAAATACAGGGCTAACATGTACAATATTCTGCTACGCACTCTATCATATCCATGAGAGTCCTTAGTCTTCAGTGATTTAATTATTGAATCAATCTCCCCCTTGTCTGTATGACAGAGGAGTATTTCAGACACCAATCTCGGAAAGGCATTTGCCAAGAGAGTTGTATCATTCCCTGTAGAAACTAAATTTTTATTTAATTCACAAGCAATGCTCAGAAAATTATTGTTAAATACTGTACATATGTATGATTTATCAGTTATATAAATCCAGAATGAGATTTTCACTCTGCAGCGGAGTGTGCGCTGATATGAAACTTCCTGGCAGATTAAAACTATGTGCCCGACCGAGACTCGAACTTGGGACCTTTGCCTTTCGCGGGCAAGTGCTCTACCAACCGAGCTACCGAAGCACGACTCACGCCCGGTACTCACAGCTTTACTTCTGCCAGTACCTCGTCTCCTACCTTCCAAACTTTACAGAAGCTCTCCTGCGAACCTTGCAGAACTAGCACTCCTGAAAGAAAGGATATTGCGGAGACATGGCTTAGCCAGAGCCTGGGGGATGTTTCCAGAATGAGATTTTCACTCTGCAGCGGAGTGTGCGCTGATATGAAACTTCCTGGCAGAGAGAGCCTCTGTAAAGTTTGGAAGGTAGGAGACGAGGTACTGGCAGAAGTAAAGCTGTGAGTACCGGGCGTGAGTCGTGCTTCGGTAGCTCGGTTGGTAGAGCACTTGCCCGCGAAAGGCAAAGGTCCCAAGTTCGAGTCTCGGTCGGGCACATAGTTTTAATCTGCCAGGAAGTTTCAGTTATATAAATATTTTTACTACGAACTGACTTTATATCATCGACCTTCTGCTGCTGACCAGACACTTCCTTCACAACTGACCATATGGTTATAATTTTATTACGTGAAGTAGCTATTCTATTTGCGTATCGCATACTATTTGCCTTCCTAATAACATTTTTAAGCACTTTACAGTACTGCTTGTAATGGGCTGTTGTAGCTTGATTGTGACTACTTCTAACATTTTGATATAATTCCAGCTTTGTTCTGCATGATATCCTTATCCCACTAGTCAGCCACCCAGGTTACCTTTTACTGCTAGTACCCCGTTCAGAACGTTCTAATGGAAAGCAACTTTCAAAGAGCATGAGAAACGTGTTAAGGAAAGCATTATATTTGTCATCTATGTTATCGGCACTATAAAGTACTTGCCACTCTTGTTCCTTGACGAGGTTTAAAAAACTCTCTATTGCCGTTGGATTAATTTACCTACATAGGTTGTAATTATATGTGATATTTGTTTGAGTAAAAAAGCCTTTCAGTCTTAAATTTGTGCGTCATGGTCTGAAAGGCCATTCACCCTTATACTAACAGAATGCCCATCTAGTAATGAAAAATGAATAAAAATATTGCCTATGGCTAATTTCTGGTGCTTCCTATAACGTTAATCAAGAACCCTCTCTAGCTTGAGCAGAGTTAGGGGACCTATAAACAACTAAAATTAGAGGTTTAGTTTCACTAAATTCAACTGCCCCTGCACAACATTCAAATATCTGTTCAGTGGAGTGCTGTGATACTTCTAAGGACTCAAATGGAATACAGTTTTTTACGTACATGGCCACTCTCCCACTTCGCAAGGAACTCCTTGAAGAACAGCCAGGTAATCTGTATCCTGGTAAATGGAAGAAGAAGATACTTTCATTAAAGAAAAATTTAACATCGCACCACAAAATAAAGTAGGTCCATTAAGAAGAAGAAATTGAGAAGTTTTACCTACTCCTCTTAGTTCATTCTCTTTACCCTTCGCAGAAGATGTCGAAGCACCAAGAGTGCCGTCCACATTGACGAGTGATTTGTAAACCAGCATTCGCCGGCGACGACGAAAACAACGTTTACGCATCATTCTTCTTAATGGACCTACTTTATTTTGTGGTGCGAAGTTAAATTTTTCTTTAATTAAAGTATCTTCTTCTTCCAGTTTGGGTAACGGATGGATAACTGTAGCTTTCGTTGCTTGTAACAATGCTGGAAGATCAGGTTTGGAATCCTTTGAAACTAGGGAAATTCTTGCTTACCGTACTATACCTGTTTCTGAGGTTATTATTTCGTTTTACCGCACGGGAGTTTGTCTTTGTCTTGTCGTTGACGTTTTAAGATAAAGTCCGATTCTAGTATTCACTTATGGGTGAAGGCTAGTGGTCCTGCTTCTTTAGAAGATTGTCGTATTGTGGGTGATTGTACTTTATATAATCATTGAAAGCAGTTCTCAAATCGGCCCTTTTGAGGGCCACAAATACTACACATTGATCTTGCCAAAAGCCGAGAAGCGATTCTTCTTGGTGTTTTAGCTCCCTGCGGCACTCTGGGATGCTCTCTGTGGCACCCTGGGATGCTCTCTGGGCTGCTCAATAGATGTCGAGCACAGTCTCTGATTGGTTGTCTTGGATTTGGCGCGCGATTTGAATTATGTTTGAGCAACACGGTCCCTAGTATTACTAGGATCGTGTTGCACAATAATTCGCTTCCGGTCGGTTGCACAAGCTGATAAGAGTCCACATCCGCTGCGTGCGCCAGGACTGATGCTATAAATAGCACACTGTTCTGTCTAGCGCATTCACTCGGTTTGAGTGAATAGCCACAGAGGCATTGCTTCTTACAATGATGCGTAAACGTTGTTTTCGTCGTCGCCGGCGAATGCTGGTTTACAAATCACTTGTCAATGTGGACGGCACTCTTGGTGCTTCGACATTGGAAGATTGTCGTATTGTGGGTGATTGTACTTTATATAATCATTGAAAGCAGTTCTCAAATCGGCCCTTTTGAGGGCCACAAGTACTACACATTGATCTTGCCAAAAGCCGAGAAGCGATTCTTCTTGGTGTTTTAGCTCCCTGGGGCACTCTGGGATGCTCTCTGTGGCACCCTGGGATGCTCTCTGGGCTGCTCAATAGATGCCGAGCACAGTCTCTGATTGGTTGTCTTGGATATACCAATAATTTCAGAGTCAACATCTATAAAAAGGTATTCACACTGTAGTCTTCATTAAGTCCTTTAAAGGTGTATTATCGAGATCGTGGAGCAATCAACAAAAACTTCACTTCATCACCGGTTCCATTCAGGGCGAAGCCGTCCTTTGGGCCACCGAGTTCACAGAGAATTGTCAAAATAATGCAACCATTCTTAGCTAAGTACTAGTCTGGGGTTGTGCTGGAAAGACTCTAAAAAGAGGTCTTTAATTGAGAATCCTTTAATAATAGACAGGATAGCCTCCATAAATACTTTGAAAAGTACCTAAATAAAACAAGATACAGAGATGAACCCATTCTATTCAGGACGTTCTAAGAATGCTAAAGGCTAAACTGTTGCTGGATCTCAGGGACAAATTAATCCACCTATCTGTAACTGATCTTCAACAGTTTATGTCTGTCTGGACTCACTTAACGTTATACAAGAGGATTTGAAATCGAATAATTATAACAATAGCAGTGCCGTACATTCCTCACCACTGTACACCCAGTGGTACAATGTCGGCGGGAGAAGAGAGTATCAGATAAATTACATGAAGCAGTCAGAGCCACCTCCCATACGTAATGGACAGCAAAGGGGTAGTGGTCCCCTAAAGTCTAATAAAATGAAAAGAACTGACAACTGCTATCATCCAGGTTATTAAGGTAATGGTAATGGACACCGGCAGGAATATAATTACAACCACAACAACAACAACAGGCGGGATTCCCTAACGGAAAATCATAACCAACCATCTACGCATAACAATAATAACATGCAGAAGGTTCTGGTACAAAACCAAACTTTTGAAGGCGATTAGCAGACAGAAAACCCCACTGTGAACATCGCTGAAGTGGCGGAAGGGCCACGGCCCGCTTATTCGGGGTCTAAAAACTAAGTCCAGCCGCAGTGCACCTTTGAATGTCGCCGATGATGATGCGGACATCCGAGAGCGACTGAGCAGAGACCATTTTAAGTGCTGTCCTTCGAATGGAGAGAGTTTACAAGCCACACTACACTCAGTACTGGGAAAGATACCCTCTATGATTGTACTAGATACAGGGGCTATGGTCAGTGTTACATCATCTAATTTACTCAATAAAATTTGTGAGGTCACTCAAGTACCCATATACCCTGTACGAAACTGTAGAATAATCGAAGTTATTGTTAAGGAGTCACACAATCTTAAGACGAAAACTCTGTTGGAGGTTAAAATAGGAAATGAAGTGATATATTACTCATTTATAGTTACAAGTGTATAACACTAAACTGCTTAGGTAGCTTGTGCTATCTATTACCAATTTTGGTTTACTACGCACTATGCCCCAACAGAACAAATAGTCCTGTCACGGGCAAAGCCATGTATAACACTCGTACTGCTCTTTATTTACGTTCTGAAACTATTTTGTTAACCAATTATGGTATATACAAGCAGTAAAATGTTACCCTCTGAAATAATTTTTGTAGTTTTGACCGTGAGATGCCTAAAGGAGATTGCCTATCGGACATGAAATTTAGAATTACATAAATACACAACTAGAAACAGATATTGTTTCTAAACTGTTTTAACTATTCAAACTGCTCAAATAGTAAAGAAAACAGTCGCCAGCCTTACTAGGTATCGAAATGTGTAACATCTGTTTTCAAAGAATAAGATATATGCAACTTCATTGGAAAAACACAGCCTATACTTTTTCTGGTACGAAAGTGCAATGAACCCAGTTGCAAGTATACAAAAATGGTAAATTGAGTGCCAACAGTCTTAGTAAAAAAACAAACCTATTCTCACCAACACAACAAACACAGATGCATTTTTCTATATTAAATACTTTGTCAAACTGAGTAACTTCATTAATACAATTACTGCAAGTCGATATTGAATTAGAAGTTGGGCATGGACTGTTTCAAATTCACAAAAACCTTTGTACATAGGATGCATTTAAATATCGTTCACCTGCAAACATATTCTCACTGTTCTTTAAAGAAAAAAAGGAACTGATTTCATAGGTAATAATACTTCTGTTAATTTTACTTTCAGTAGGCACAAAATAAGAAAAAACAACAGGTGGGTGCTCATAAACTGGCATTATATTTCTTAACACACATAAGAAGCATGAATCTCAAGACCGGTTAGTATTTTCTTTTATATAGCAACTTTGAGTATTTTAATTAACTTTCAACAGCGGGGGCCTTTAAACTGTACCACAGTAAGAAATCAAATTGACACATTTTCGGAAACACTGACTCGCCCCTTGCGCTGTTTCAATAGGCTGCAAAATAATTGTTTACTAAGAAGAACATTTCAAGCCAAACTTTAGTAATATTTACTTTTGGAACTAACCTCAAGATGGTTTATTGTCTGTCTTTATTACCACAGTCCTTTACTTTAAAGTCAATGATTAAATAGGTAACTTTGAAAGTCCACAAAACTTTAAATTGGACTATTTCAATCACTGGGAGGCTTTCACAAAGCTACATTTACTACCTCTCACAATTTTACCAAATCCAGAGTAAATATGAATACTCCTTTCTTACCAAATATCAAACGACATTACTTAAGTAACTGTTTGGCGTTGAGGCTTTCATTTTACAATGTGGTCTCGAGTACACCTTGGCAAGTGGACTTGCTGTTGGTAATGGTAAGCTCTGTCATTCTCTTGGTGGCGACGTTCCTCAGATTTTTGAACACAATTTCAAGAAACAGAGCAAGATAATTAATCCATCCATCCACCCGAGCCTTTTGCGCAATGGAACCAGCACAAAAAGCCTCTCTCGCCACCAGCACAAGACACTGTTCTAACATAAACTGTCAGCGGTTCGGTAGCTCGTTTTCGACTTTCTCTTGGATCCGCCTTTTCATCCATGCCAACCACATTTTGCACGCGCTGCACAATTCCGTTCCCGAGGGGAACCACAACACCTTTTATACATATAAAGAACTAAGAACAATAAGTGAGGATCAGCAATTACAAAGTAGCAAATAAACATTTTAAATAAAACAGAACACTTGCACATATTGACATTTCAACATAAAATTATTTGAACAAATTTCCAGTTATATAAAATAAGTTTTGTCTCCCTCCAAGTGAGGCAAAGAATTTAACTGACAAAGACAATACATTGCATAGGATTAAACCATGACATCAAAGTTTTTACAAAGAAAAAAGCAAACACTCTTATGGTACCGATACAGTCAAATAGTATTTATAATAGTTTAACTACTGTATGTTAAATAAAACAAAAAGGCAAAATAAATTAATAGAGCCTTAGAGCTCTGGTGTTACAAGTGTACTGATAGAAGAACACATATTTGGCATACATTTCCTAAGAGAGAAGAATACAGTACTCGAGTTTTGTTTGGATAAACGCTTTCCAAACACGATAGCTAAGAGATTGTAGTTGATCTTGCTACAAAAATGTGGTAAACACAGCCAAGGCTTAACGATAAAGTTACTTGAGATGAAGAAAAACATAGACCAGTAGCACACTTCACATTGTAGTCAGGTTGAAAATATTGAATATCAAGTATATTCGTGGAGCCTACTGGTACTGACTCATTGCTACAATCAGAATTAAAGGATAATTACTGGAAACAAGCCTGGATTATCAGCACATACTAGTTTGAAATGGACGTTCACCTCAATGAAATCCGTTGTCGTAACACGTATTCCATCCCACGGACCAGGAGACTAGTGGTCGCTAATCAGGTAAGGCAAACAAAATATGTTACATTGCATACTACAAAGTCTACTGCATCAGAACTGACAATTAAACGGTCGATGACCTTTCCATCCGGAAATTGACCACTAAGATGAATGCTAACACACCTGACGATGTCGCGTGCATCTTATCCTTGGATACATCGTAGCTGATAATTAATTACGGCAACATCCAATCTTTAGTACAACCAAGCATCGACAAACCAAAGCAACAATAACCTTCTTTTTTTATTGTGACCAGTTTGCATGTCATAACCCAATGACTGTGTTGTCTGCAGAAATGGTTGAACTGATAAATACTCAACCTGATAACAAGGCACATAAAACATTTGTAGTAAACAAAGACTCATGGCAAGAACTCCTACTGCTAAAGTGCAGTACGTTATGTTAATTATTGTAAACCGCATGTTGGAGTAACTTGTCTCTTAAATGTTCTCCTAAACAGTATTGTTCAAAATTCTATCCGTTTATGCTAAGGCATGATATCTAATTTTCTATTACCAAGATGTTAAGCAGTCCGTAATGATTACCTTGTTTAACCAAATGTTATGGTAAAAGAATTTCATCTTCCGCAATAACTGTCTACAACAATTTATCTATAAAGGAAGACTATTATGCGACAACTTCAAGACACTTGTTGTCAAAGCAACTTCAGACTTGATTAAATGTAGCTATGTAGTTACTACTGCTATGTACCAACACAGAAATTAAAGAACAGTCACTGAGTTAACATTAAAATTCTTGTTTTTAATATGCTCCTCCTGTGGTCACTATGATGTGTCCGCCTCCGAACAGTTAGCTTTTCGAGGATTAAAGTTAAATCGTTTTATTACACATCCATTCTTTGAGAGATGCATTAAACAATAAAGCAATCACAACTGTTGCTGGTGCAACTTTGGCCCGTACGTGGACTGAACTCTGACATCGCTTCGATATTATACGAGCGACGAGCTCTGCTAAACGCACCACAACTAACCACGATGATATGAATAGTTCCCAAATAATGATTTTTTTAAAATAATTGACGGACTTTATGAACACACTCTACAGCATCAGACAACTTGACTGCGAAGTTCTTTTCGATTCGCTGATGAGAACTCGCCATTCTTCTTCGACCTTGTCGATAAAGGAATTTGAGACGAGAGATTATTGATGACATGTTTTCGAAATTGTGGGAGCACGTAGCGCGATTCTTATTGCCATACATATCAGGTCAGATCTTTCGAGTATGATTAAGACTCCGACACGATGAAGATAATGACGCGTAACGAATCACTTTACTTTCAAAACACGTGTCTCGACTGATAAAGAAAGAAGATAAAATGTTTCGTTAGATGTGCTATGTTCTAGTAAAACTCGTGAGTCAAATCACCGTTAAATCGAATATAAATTTATAAAACCGTCATCTTCATATAAATTAAAAGATTCTCTTGTGAATTAAAGTATGCTACATTGCCCATATTAAACTGAAGGATAAAGCTTACTTTTTAAACGTCGTTATTTACCATAACATATATCTCACATTGCTCAACAGAGGTTCATAGCATAAATTGTCGCGAAAACACTCATGTCTGACGTTAGCGAATATCTATGTCTGCAGGTGCTCCTCCGTGAAGTTTGGAAAGCAAGAGAGACGTACTGGCAGAATTGAAAAAAAGGAAAATATTGTACATGATATTCTGCGTGTCCTTTATACACTAGAGCACCCAATTAGGCCCAAAAAACACAAGTTCTGCGAAGTATCAGGTCTGAATGAAATATGTGCTGTACAAATGACACGGTTCCGTTTCGCTTCTCAGCATTCTTGGTCAAATACTTGAGCGGAACGAAAACAAGACTCCTTAGAAATTTCACGATGAAATTTTTGTCCCAATTTTCATAGCCAAACTAGGAATGGGAAAAAGGCAACAGGGAGGAAATTGACAAATGTGAGGTCTAGAATTGCAAAGGAAGATCTGATTTCTTGAAAGCAATCAGCGTAATTAAGAAAAACTTAATTAGTGAAGAGAAAAATTTTCTCCGATTTCAAAGCCATACGAAGATTGGGAAACGGACAAAAGAGGAATCAAACTGAGCAGCATGAGGTACAGTTTTTATAAATAAAAAAGAGATTTAAGACACTTAATTGCTTGAAAGTAATCAGAGTTCAAAAATTGTTCAAAAGGCTCTAAGCACTATGGGACTTTAACATCTGAGGTCATCAGTCCCTAGCCTTAGAACAACTTAAACCTAACTAACCTAAGGACATCACACACATCCATGCCCGAAGCAGGATTTGAATCTGCGACCGCAGCAGCAGCGCGATTCCGGAGTGAAGCGTCTAGAACCGCTCGGCCACAGCGGCCGGAATAATCAGGGCCATTAAGAAAAAAATTAATTAACGATTTGAGGGAGAACTACAACATTTTGCGAACAGCTGGTCCCTACTGGGTAGAAACTGTGGAATTCTTTCTTTCGTGTTGCAAAAAATAAAATAAAAATGAATTATAGCATAGCGTAAAAATTCCCTACTTTCTCTTGATCTATATATTATTAACAATAATAGAATACCGATCGATATTTAAATATATTATGCTTCATCTTTTCTGAACGGAACGCAAAAACAAAAACAAAAAATTGAAAAAAGACGGTCAAATATCTTGTGAAATTATTTGTCTAAAAGTAAGAGATAAAATAGGTAAGAAAAAATTTGAAGTGCTTTATTTTCCGTACATTATTTCGCGCATCACCCAGATGACTCTCTAATCTGTTATATTTCTTACTTTTAGACATTTTCATAAAACATTTGATTTTTCAAAATATTTTTATTGAATTTAAACACTGAGAAATAGAAAATTACAAGTATGTATATAAATATTAATCTCCATCTATATGGGTACCCTGCAAATCACACTTAAGTGTGTCACAGAGGGTTCATCGGACCACCTTCACACTAATTCTCCATTATTCCACTCTCGAACAGCGAACGAAAACAACGAACACCTGTATCTTTCCGTGCGAGCTCTGATTTCCCTTATTTTATTACGATGACCGTTCCACCCTATTTAGGTCGGGGTCAGAAAAATATTTTCGCACTCGGAGGAGAAAGTCGGTGATTTTGTCGCAACGAAAACCGCCTTTGTTTTAATGATGTCCACCTCAAATCCTGTATAATATCAGTAACATCCCCTCCCCTATTTCGCGATAATACAAAATGTGGTGCTCTTCTTTGAATTTTCTCGATGTACTCTTTTGATTATTTCTGGTAAAAATCCCAGACCGCGCAGCCGTACTCCAAAAGACGCCGGTCAAGCGCAGTGCAGGCAGTCTCTTTAGTAAATCTGTTGCCGGCCGGTGTGGCAGAGCGGTTCTAGGGGCTTCAGTCTGGAACCGTGTGACCGTTACGGACGCAGGTTCGAATCCTGCCTCGGTCATGGATGTGTGTGATGTCCTTAGGTTAGTTAGGTTTAAGTAGTTCTAAGTTCTAGGGGACTGATGACCACAGATGTAAAGTCCCATAGTGCTCAGAGCCTTTTGAACCATTTGAGTAAATCTGTTGCATTTTCTAAGTGTTCTGCCAATGAAACGCAGTCTTTGGTTTGCCTTCCCCACGACATTTTCTATGTGTTCTTCCGAATTTAAACTAATATCGCGGCTGTTTTCCAGTAGGGCTGGGATGTTAACGTCAGTATCAGTCAGTATCAGTATCAATAAAGCCTAAGCACGATTAGGCATAGGTTTCGTTGATACTGACACTAAACGTTGTTTGACAACTTCTAAGCTCTGTTCTGATTTCGGCAGGAGCCGAAGCGACGTAATAAATAAAGAAATGTAGCTATTAATCGATCTAGACGATATTATTCACAAAATGTTTACAATGATCGCGCACTCATACGGGAGCTTTATTTACTTTATTATTAGGAGAGAACAAAAGAGACGTCACAGAAATAAACTCGTTTATAACGGTCTCCCTTAGTGTATTCTCCTCTCTACCTACACGAATAAGCAGCCGCTTTCTGAGAAAATAAAATGTTTAATTTAATTAACGGGAACCACATTACACGTAAATGGACTGTTTCGACTTTGTTGAAAGGGTTCACGCAGTCTCTTGAATAACACACATCACAGTGGGCATTTGCCGTAGTTAAATGCACCTAAAAAGGTGAAACCAGAGCCTGGGAACCACCTATTTCGATTAGCGTCCATACACTAACTAGTGTACCGAGTGCACTCAAAGCTAAACACTTTGAAAGGGTATGTCTCACTAAGGTTCCGTTTGCGAAAAAGTCTGAGTCAAAGTCATGACGTAGAATCCATCTCGGCGACGTGGAATCGCAACGCTTTGGAAAACAAGGAAATTTTATTTATAAAAACCATGTCCGACCTAACAGATTCCGAGAAATCAACGAAGTATAAATTTAGATCCTTTGCACATAAAATTGAGGAAAGAAAGCTGTTGCTATAAACGCTGTTAACGAGTTTCCATAGAGTGGACAACAAATTTCTAAACAAGCATTATGATCGAAGGAAAAGAATACGCTACAAGATGACAGGCATTTCAGGTTGTGGTTGATTATTTAGGATTTTTGTCTCAGAAACGAACAAACAAACGAAATAAACGCTTCCTGGAAAGAAGGTCACAGAACATATTAAGACAGAAAACTACTACTTTAAGTTCTACGTTTACTCTTGTTAAATTTTTGGTATTGCCGTTATTTACCTGAGAATGAGGTCGTACCTCGAAATTCGTTGCGATTTTAAATTATTTATGCACATTAACAAAGAACTTGTGAATGGTAGCGGTCTCTGAAAAACTTATTTACAGCTAGTACCAGTTGGACCACGCCTACAGATGATGAGAACATCTAACTTAGTCCCTTGCACTCCAGTCGTTTTGGTAAGTGTTCTCCTTAATTATACATATAGACTAAGCACAGGATTCCCTGACGACACCGTGATTCTAAGGTCCTGTATTTTCGAAGCTGTACGGATTGTCTAAAATCCATAAACAATGTATTATACTGAGACTTACAGTTAGCGCTTTAGGTTCTCCTTCCTTTAGACCAGCCGCATCTCTGACCAAGTTAATGACACACACAATTAGTCATTACAAATATGACATTAAAAACTCTCATATGTTCGTTGACATCAACTCAGAGTTGCGAAACCGATGTTTCCTCCAGTCTCCATGTGGTCTCCTTCTTTACAAAAGCCTCTGCGGAAGATACGTTGAACCTATTGGTAGTTTTGATTCAATAAAGTCAATCGTTAAGCGTTGACAACCGTCAGTGTGTATGTGTGTGTGTGTGTGGTTTTTTTTCTTTTTTTTTCTTGTATGGTGGAAAAATTTATGAAGTAGCTGACGAAACAGCATTGAACCTTATCACCAGGTATAGCCTATTTCCTTTTAGAGCATTTCGAGGAACGTGCCTTATATTTAGCTCTCTTTAGTCTTACTCATACTGTCGTTACATCAATGACACGTTTATTATCTCGCCACGTGACTTCGAAGCACTTCAAGGCCTTCTAGATCATATGAATAGGATAGATACTGACATACAATTCCCGTCGAACCACAAGGAGAAATATATTTGACATTTTAGACGTTTTACTTGACCGCAACGGTATGGCTCGCTTGGCCTTTCTGTATATCATAGCCTGAAACACTGAACATGGCTCAGGTTGCAGAGCTTCCACCGTCCAGCTTATACGAGAGCGGTTTCATGTACGTTGATACCCAAAGTTACATCTGTTTCTGGGAAGGATCACTTTGATCCCAAAATTAAATATATGAATCGAGTAGCCAACCGGTTACACATAACTCTTTGATACAATGACCTAGGTTTCGACGCCTCTAAAGAGGTCTTCATCAGAATGAAATTTTGAAAAAAAACGTAAAATAATACTTAAAAATTAAGTTTCACAAAAATATTGACAAAGACGACAATTGTCATGACATGCAAAGATTACTTACCTAATGTTACATTGCGAGAAAGCAATGGTCGAAGTTTCGAGAAAATATGCTCAAGTCAAAAATTAAAATTAAACACGTTCCAGTTTTTGGCACGTATGCCTTCCTAGGAACAACATCAGACTGATCGGCTCAGTGGCTTATATTGCTGACACGAAAACGATACAAGTTGTGCCGCCTATCGGGAGCGGACAGTGACATGTGCCCATTTTGGACATTATAACAGAAATAAATGGATTCAATAACAGTTAATTACAAAAACAAAATACAAAGGAAGAGAGCTGAATGTATTTTTGAAAATACAAAAAGGTCAAGCAAATGAAGTATAACAGATCCATCTATCAGGCTATATAGAAATTACCATTACGTAAGGCGCAAAATATTATAAAATATTTATACACACAGCTGCATAATAAAAAAAACATCGGCATGAAGGTAAATTTAGTAGCACACATCTATGAGATTCGAAGAAAAAGATATGTATTATTTCATAGGGTTTCTTAAAATTTCATTCTGATGAAGATATCCTTAGAGGTGTCGAAACCTAGGTCAACCGGTTGGCTGTGTTATTCCTATACTGAAACTTATGTACAGTTGCTCAGGGACAGCTATTTTTAAAACTTAATATATGAATCGCATTATTCCAAAGAAGTGATTGCAGCGGTGGAGTCATCGCGTTAACGTCTCCAAGAAACGAAAACAAGAAGATATTCATCATTCAAAAGATGATCGGCTTGTTAAGCTCCTTTCTTTTCCCGAAGCTACATCTGCTAAAATGGATGTTCCGACCGCCCAATAAAAAAATTATAGATGCAGCACGCAATTAGTCCTGTTCTCAAAGTCCCTACAGTTTATAACATTCTTTTTGTGAGTGTGGAGGTCGGCGTATTGATCAATTTAACAGTGTAATATTCGAATTTCGTGCTGAACAACAACAAAATATTTAAAATCGAGATATAGAAAAAAAATCAGCGGTTGTTGAGCGCAGCCTCATGAAGGAACATGAACTATTATTGAGTCACAAACTCAGCTACTTAGACACTGTCGTCAAGACCCTAAAGAGATTAAAATTTGTAGCAATAACTTCGACTAGGTCAGTGACTTTAATAGAAGTTTATAAATTTTGAGAAACTGACACAGATCCACCGAGAGTTTTATGTAACTGCGGGAAATGTGGCAGTACTAAATGAGGAACTTTCCCTTGGTAACACAGAAGACACTTCCTTGACTACGTCAGAGGGTTAACAATAACGATTTTCCTGTAGGTTAACGGGCAGGTGCAGATCTCTCGATTCAACGGCATTTCGGCGACTTGCGCGTCTCTGTTCCCGCACTCGTCTAAGGGAAAGTGTATATCTACAATTTAAAGTGGAATTCTTACATAATTGAGGCGTAAAGCTAAGTTGCAACCTGAAATATTTGGGGCCGCGACTTTTCTGTTTTTAGGCATGCGTTTTACCAGTAGACGACTAGGCCAGGTAGACACGGAGGGGGGCTGAAAGGACAAGCAGAACATGAAGAAGTGGAGTATTTCTGACGGCAATGAACAACGAGCAGCTGACAACTCCTTACGTGTAAACTAAACCCATAAAACTGCAACCAGAAATACCTGATTTACGTTAAATCTGAAGTTTTAGAATGACTGCTTACGAAACGAACAATTACGAGTTACTTAATTAGTATTCAACTAGAAGGAAATTAATGTGGTTATTTGAAGCAAAAAAACAGAAGTTTTCTTAACAATGACAGAAAATTTAACTTAACGTACCTGAAAGATCAAACATAATATAGATAGTAATTTAGACGAAATAGTCATACTGCTTTACATAAACACAAAGATACTCTTGTAATTTTTTATTATTCAATGTGAATGTATTAAATAAAAAAGTTAAAATGATAATAAATGAAGTGAAGATCGTACTCTCGTATTTACATTGATGAACCAAAACATTATGACCACCTTCTTAAAGCATATTGATCTACTTCTGGAACTCAGTTCAGCAGTGATTCTGCGTGCCACGGATTCAACAAGTACTTGATAGGTTTCCGGAGGTTAATGTCACCAGATGCCTATCCACAGGTCACACACACTTCCCGTAGTTTACGGGCGGTTGGTTTGTGGGCGCGGAGCCGGCGTCTGACAGCGTCCCAGTTGGGTTCCGTCGGATTCAGATAAGCCGAACATGAATGCCAAGACATCACCGCGAGTTCACTGTCATGCTCCTCAAACCATTGCAGCACTATTGCGGCCTTCTGAACTGGACAGTTATCCTGCTGCTGAGGAAGACATCAAGTATAAGAGGTTACATGTGGTCCCTAACGATGTTCAAGTAGTCCACACTGTCATGGTGGCTTCGATTACTACCACACGTCCCTTGGAAGCCCAGGTGAATGTCCCCCATAACATAACATGTTCCTACAGGCCTACAACGGCGCGTTGCATGTGTCGAGCAGCCGTTCGCCTGGACGACGGCGTTTCTGGACGCGACCATCGACCGTATTCAACAATAAACGAGATTCATTCGACCAGGTAACACGATTCCATTGATCCGTGGTCCAATCTCGATGATCCCGCGCCCTCCTCTAATCATACACTACTGGCCATTAAAATTGCTACACCAAGAAGAAATGCAGATGATAAACGGGTATTCATTGGACAACTATATTATACTACACCTGACATGTAATTACACCTTCATCCAAATAGGTGCATAGATCCTGAGAAATCAGTACCGAGAACAACCACCTCTGGCCGTAGTAACGGCCTTGATATGCCTGGGCATTGAGTCAAACAGAGCTTCGATGGCGTGTACAGGTACAGCTGCCCACGCAGCTTCAACACGATACCACAGTTCATCAAGAGTAGTGACTGGCGTATTGTGACGAGCCAGTTGCTCGGCCACCATTGACCAGACATTTTCAATTGGTGAGAGATCTGGAGAATGTGCTGGCCAGGGCAGAAGTCGAACATTTTCTGTATCCAGAAAGGCCCGTAAAGGACCTGCAACATGCGGTCGTGCATTATCCTGCTGAAATGTAGTGTTTCGCAGGGATCGAATGAAGGGTAGAGCCACGGGTCGTAAAACATCTGAAATGTAACGTCCACTGTTCAAAGTCAACGCGAACAAGAGGTGACCGAGACGTGTAACCAATGGCAACCCATACCATCACGTCAGGTTTTACGCCAGTATGGCGATGACGAATACACGCTTCCAATGTGCGTTCACCGCGATGTCGCCAAACACGGATGCGACCATCATGATGCTGTAAACAGAACCTGAATTCATCCGAAAAAAATGACGTTTTGCCATTCGTGCATCCAGGTTCGTCGTTGAGTACACCATCGCAGGCGCTCCTCTCTGTAATGCAGCGTCAAGGGTAACCGCAGCCGTGGTCTCCGAGCTGATAGTCCACGCTGCCGCAAACGTCGTCGAACTGTTCATGCAGATGGTTGTTGTCTTGCAAACGTCCCCATCTGTTGACTCAGGGATCGAGACGTGACTGCACGCTACAGCCATGCGGATAAGATGCCTCTCATCTCGACTGCTAGTGATACGAGGCCGTTGGGATCCAGCACAGCGTTCCGTATTACCCTCCTGAACCCATCGATTCCATATTCTGCTAACAGTCATTGGATTTCGACCAACGCGAACAGCAATGTCGCGATACGATGAACCGCAATCGCGATAGGCTACAATCCGACCTTTATCAAAGTCGGATACGTGATGGTACGCATTTCTCCTCCTTACACAAGGCATCACAACAACGTTTCACCAGGCAACGCCGGTCAACTGCTGTTTGTGTATGAGAAATCGGTTGGAAACTTTCCTTATGTCAGTACGTTGTAGGTGTCGCCACCGGCGCCAACGTTGTGTGAATGCTCTGAACAGCTAATGATTTGCATATCACAGCATCTTCTTCCTGTCGGTTAAATTTCGCGTCTGTAGCATGTCATCTTCATGGTGCAGCAATTTTAATGGCCAGTAGTGTAATTTATGATGTTGTTGGGTCAACACGCGAACAGATAGGGGTCCTCTACTGCGGAATACCATGTTCAACACTATGCGCTGAACGATGTGCTTCAAAACACTCTTGCCTGCGCTAGGTCTGTACTCTGGTGTCAGATCTGCTACAGACCGTCGCCCACCTTGCTTTAAAGAGCGGGCAAGGCTCCGGTCCCTACATTCTGTGGTGAGGTATGGACGTCCAACTTCTTGTCGCTTACTTTCTATACATGCTCATGACAGTAGCACGGGACACCCGATCAGCTTCGCCGTTTCCGAGATGCTCTCTCCCAGGCACTGAGCCTCAGTAGTCTGGCTTTTGTCAAAGTCCCTTAAGTCGGTGGATTTCCGCATTAGCGCCACTTATCGTCGCTAGAATGACTCCCCATTCGTCTCTGTTCCTCTCATATACTTGTCCTATAGCGTCACGCGCCCTCAGTGCCAGGCAGCATACAAACTCGCGGTGGGCAGTAGTTATAATGTTTTGGCTCAACAGTGTATATTTTGTAATAATATGAGCATCTGCAAGAGTATCAGATGATTTGCACTATAATAACAAAGGCAATGAATGATAATGTGGAAATTGTATAGCTGAAAATATATTTACGTATTTATTTTACCTGAAAGATTAGGGCATTCAGAACCTGTCTTACACCTAACCAAATGTCCTTCGTAAGGTAACATTAAAGCATATGTAGTACATGAGCAGTACATAATAATAATGATAATAATATATAATATCTAACCAAAAACGTCCGGACACCACTTTGTAATGTGTAATTGACCACTAGATGACGAAGAGTCGAACCTTCCAGTATAAAAGACTACGGGGAGTATTGTTTCGTCAGTAGGGAAGCAATAATAGCAGAATGGGTCGGTCAGGAGAATTCACTGACTTGGAACGTGGACCTGTCATTGGAGGTCACCTGAGTAACAGATCAAACATGGACATTTGAACCCTTCTAAAGCTGCCCAAGCCGATTTTCGGTGATGTGATTATGAAGTGGAAAGGAGATGGAACAACCAAAGCTAAATCAAGACCTGGCAGACATCATACACTGACGATGGATTGTCGAGCACTGCCAAGGGTGGCTGTAACAAATCGCATGAAATCAGCAGAAGGAATCACTCATGCGTTCCAAAATGCTACCAATAGTTCAGCTGGCACAACGACTATACGCAGATGAACTTAGGGTATCATGGTATAATCTGGCAATATTCCGTGATTTCTCATCCTTCGTGGGTGTTCTCATGCAGGAGACGCATGATCTACTTCAAAATATTACCGTTATGGTTTGCAGTGAGTCCCGTTTGTCTCCAGACATCGTGTGAAGTACGGCGCAGAAGAACTGTTTACGTAGTCTGACAAAATTTTTGCAAGTAACGTTTCAAAAATACGCAATAATTACTGAAAATCTACACTAACGGTTAAACCTACGCAATTTATTAACAAAAGGAGTAGTATATCGGTAAATATAGCTCCAATTTTTGTTCTGGGTGAAGTTAGTCCTTTTATTATGGTGTGAAGTCCAAGATGACGTATCGGGCAACATGGAGTACTTGATATTCCATAAAACAGAGCTTTACCGTGCCGGTGCTGAGAACGAAGATTAGTTTGTGTCTTAAACACGTAAATGAATGTAAAACGGATCACCCCGACTACATAAAAAAATAATTCCAGAATGAGATTTTCACTCTGCAGCGGAGTGTGCGCTGATATGAAACTTCCTGGCAGATTCCTGTTTTAATCTGCCAGGAAGTTTCATATTAGCGCACACTCCGCTGCAGAGTGAAAATCTCATTCTGGAAACATCCCCCAGGCTGTGGCTAAGCCATGTCTCCAGTATCCTTTCTTTCAGGAGTGCTAGTTCTGCAAGGTTCGCAGGAGAGCTTCTGTAAAGTCTGGAAGGTAGGAGACGAGATACTGGCAGAAGTAGAGCTGTGAGGACCGGGCGTGAGTCGTGCTTCGGTAGCTCAGATGGTAGAGCACTTGCCCGCGAAAGGCACAGGTCCCGAGGTCGAGTCTCGGTCGGGCACACAGTTTTAATCTGCCAGGAAGTAAACAAATAATTGTTTTAGAACTTTGTTCTGAAGTTAAAGAACTTAAAAGATTTTCTACTGAACCAAATTATTTGTCATGTTACCTACGTTCTTTTAACACTTTAACGTTCTTCTTTAATTAAGAACAGTCTCAGAAACATATTTTGTGTAAGTCAAACATGTTTTTTCTTCGAATGTACACGATTACCTGATTTTTACAGATTCGTTCCACATTTCCCGACTATACCACATTAACCTCCAAGTGCAACTTTTTTTAAAAAGCTTTTCCACCCGTGGTAAATTTTTAAATTTTATTTAGAGAAATACAAATAATACATACATCACAAAAAGTTTTGAAATCATCCTGGTTCCCAGAACTCCTGAAGATAGACATTGACTGTGGACATTGTATCACAGACACAATCCCTTTGACTGTTCAGAGATGTCACTACACCCGCCCCACGATGTCAGCAACCATGCATGAGCAGCGCCTATTAGACGGATGGGGTCCGACAGCCGATTATTCCAGTTATTCCACTAGGAAGGTGGTACACGACTCGTATTGGCTGTAGTTCAACCATGCCTAGACGATCAATACCGCGGTTCGATGGCGTCCGCATTGTTACATCTGCCAGGAACGGCTTTCAACAAGGGAAGTGTCCAGGCGTCTCGGAGTGAACCAAAGCTATGTTGTTCGGACATGGAGGAGATGCAGAGATACTGCCGATGACATGCCTCGCTCAGGCCGCCCAAGGGCTACTACTACAGTGGATGACCGCCACCTGCGGATTATGGCTCGGAGGAACTCTGACAGCAACGCCACCATGTTGAATAATGCTTTTCGTGGAACGACAGGACATTGTGTTACGACTCATACTGTGCACAATATGCTGCATGATGCGTAACTTCACTCCCGACGTTCATGGCGAGGTCCACCTTTGCAACCACGACGCAATGCAGCGCGGTACAGATGGGCCCTACAACATGCCGAACGGACCACTCAGGATTGGCATCACGTTCCCTTCACCGACAAGTGTCGCATATTCCTTCAAGCAGACAATCATCGGGGACGTGTTTGGAGGCAACCCGGTAGGGCTGAACGCCTTAGACACACTGTCCATCGAGTGCAAGTGAAGATTCCATGCTGTTTTGGGGTGGCATTATGTGGGGCCGACGTACGCCGCTGGTGGTCTTGGAAGGCGTCGTAACGGCTGTACGATACGTGAATGCCATCCTCCGACCGATAGTGCAACCATATCGGCAGCATATTGGCGGGGCATTCATCTTCATGGACGGCAATACGGCAATTCGCGCCCCCGTCGTGCACATCTTGTGAATGACTTCCTTCAATTTAATGACATCGCTCGGCTAGAGTGGCCAGCATGTTCTCCAGACATGAATCCTATCGAACATGCCTGGGATAGACTAAAAAGGGCTGTTTATGGACGACGAGAGCCGGCCGGGGTGGCCGAACGGTTCTAGGCGCTACAGTCTGGAACCGCGCGACCGCTACGGTCGCAGGTTCGAATCCTGCCTTGGGCATGGATGTGTGTCATGTCCTTAGGTTAGTTAAGTTTAAGTAGTTCTAAGTTCTAGGGGACTGATGACCTCAGCAGTTAAGTCCCATAGTGCTCAGAGCCATTTGAACCTTTTTTTTTTTTTTTTTTTTTTTTTTTTTTTGACGACGTGACGCACCAAACACCCTGAGGGTCGAAACTGAACCGCGTTTGAGGAATGGGACAATCTGGACCAACAGTGACTCGATGAACTTTCGGATGGTATGCCACGACGAATACAGGCATGCATCAATGCAAGAGAACGTGCTACTGGGTATTAGAGGTACCGGTGTGTACAGCAATCTGGACCACCACCTCTGGAGGTCTCGCTGTATGGTGGTACAACATGCAATGTGTGGTTTTCATGAGCAATGAAAAGGGCGGAAATGATGTTTATGTTGATCTCTATTCCAATTTCCTGTAGTCTACAGGTTCCGGAACTCTCGGAACCGAGGTGTTGCAAAACTTTTTTTCGATGTGTGTATGTTACTGCAAAATAGTTGAAGTTTATGATAAACTGTATTTGAGAGCAACGAATGAGTTCAGTTTGAAGATACAACAACAAAAGCAAATGATATTCTACAGTGCCCGAACTTCATCGATGGAGTTTAAGAGATTGGCGTACAGTGGTCGAGCAGCGGTTCATAAGCCACACATTTCTGTAGTCAGTCCTAAAAGGCGCTTGAGGTGGTGTAAAGAACGACGTCACTGGGTAGTGGATGACTGGAAGCGAATGATTTGGATTGACGACTGATGCTATACACTGTAGCAGTCCAACGGCTGGGTTTGGTTTTGGGCGAATACCTGAAGAACGTACCTGCCCTCACGTGTAGTCCCAGCAGTGAATTATGGAGCAGGCGATGGTACTGCGTGGGGTTACTGTGTAATGTGAACAGTGAACAGCACTATGTGCAGTAGAGGAACAGTTGGGAGAAGATGATTGTTACTGTCAGTATGATAATGCACGCCATCATATAGGAGTAGTTGTGAGGCAGTGGTTTGTTAACAGTAACATTCCTGAAATGGACTGGCCTGCCTAGAGTCCCGACTTGAACCCAATGGAATAGTTTGGCATGAGTTAGAGCTCGACCACTTGCCCACGGAAGTCTGTGTTTTCGGCTCTTGAGGAACAATGGGCTCCCGTACCTCCACGGACACCTAAATGAAAAGTGTCCTGAACAGAGTCCAACCCATCATAAGAGCGGAGACGGGACACACAACATTTAGTGTTATTAATAGGTACCCGAATCCTTTCGATCCGATAATGTATGTGTTGAATTTTCACTCGTGTGCCATTAAGTCCACGCTCTCAATCAAAATAGTGGAAAATTCGATTTTTATTGTTTTATTGCATTTTTGAAAGGTATGCGTGTCTAGAATGTTGGGATGAAAATGTTTTTTAGACCGTCCGTCACAAATGTTTCTACAGCCCGTTGTTCAAAGCAGTGTCATGGCCACCGTGGGACGCTCCCGGCTCAGGCAGGAAACTTATCGTGCCGTGACGCACGTTTGCGACATGATTGTATTCCAGTACGCAGGCAAACATGTTCTCCAAAAAAGCTGACGAACAACGTGTGCAGAGTGCTGAACGCAGCATATGCAGCTCAGCCAGATCGACTTTCCTCGCCAAGAGGAACGATGGAATTGCTCTCTAGGAAAAGTTTGAGTTGGAAGAAAGGTTGGTATATGGTTTCTGGAATTGCAGGTTAAACGTAAGTAACGTTTTTTCGGCCAATTTTTAGCCGAAATGATCAAAACAGAACTTTTGGTGCGTGATGTTGGATTAGCCATTTTGATTTTTCAAAATCTAACGTCAGCTTTGTGTTCAGCAACATCAGAAATAAATAATAGCATGTAGTTTTTATGCAAACTAAACTAATAACACATATAAAAGTTTTCCATAAACTTTAAACGGGTTTTTCTAGAGAAACAATTTTTCCAAACTGCATATAGCGGAAAATGGTTCAAATAGCTCTGAGCACTATGGGACTTAACATCAGTCCCCTAGAACTTAGAACTACTTAAACCTAACTAACCTAAGGACATCACACACATCCATGCCCCAGGCAGGATTCGAGCCTGCGACAGTAGCGGTCACGCGGTTCCAGACTGAAGCGCCTATAACCGCACGGCCACACCGGCCGGCCAGCATAAAATAAAAACGGTTTAAACCTATTAACTTCTACCTTTGATCTCCGAAAAGTAAACACTTTTCTTGGGAGCTTATACCTTTAATACATGAAATTTCTTAATATTGACTATTTTTGTAAAGCCATAAAGAGTGAAACAAATCCCTATGTGTGTGATGTCCTTAGGTTAATTGGGTTTAAGTACTTCTAAGTTCTAGGGGACTGATGACCTCAGAAGTTAAGTCCCATAGTGCTCAGAGCCATTTGAACCAAATCGTTAACTTCAGAAGGGCTAGACTGAATGTTTGCTTGATACGTAACTGTTTAAAAATGAATGAAGTATAGTATGTAGTGCTGAATATTATACAACCTTATGATGCAACGCTTGTAAAATATTACATTCCTTCGCAGTTATGCTGTGCAGAGGGCAGATTTAACAGCCAGTTGTCTGATGTGACTGGCAGCCCGGGAAATAAAGTGAGCTGACATCTGGCAGTGCGCCGCTGGTCCGCCTGTTCTTTCGAGGCGGAGGCGTTTGCAATGTGAGCAATGCCGACTGACCACTGACGGTTGATCGCAGGAGGACAATGCAGTTTGTTATGCTAGCGACAGCGCACTTTGTAGATCACAGTTAAAGTGGAAGGCAATAGCCTCAGAAGACGGGCCGGCCGGAGTGGTCGTGCGGTTCTAGGCGCTACAGTCTGGAGCCGAGCGACCGCTACGGTCGCAGGTTCGAATCCTGCGTCGGGCATGGATGTGTGTGATGTCCTTAGGTTAGTTAGGTTTAATTAGTTCTGAGTTCTAGGCTACCGATGACCTCAGAAGTTAAGTCGCATAGTGCTCAGAGCCATTTGAACCAATTTAGAAGAAGGAAGGTGGAAAGGTTAAGGTTTAACGTCCAGGCGACGAGAACATTAAGAGACGTGTCTCAAGCTCTGATTAGGGAAGTATGACTAAGGAAATCGCGGGTGTTCCTTTCAAACGTGCCGTTCCGGTATTTAGCTTAATCTATGTAGCGAAATCATGAAAAACCTAAATCTGGATGACCGGACGACGATATGAACCGCCATCCTCCCGAATGCAAGTCCAGTTTCATCTACATCTACATAGATACTCTGCAAGCAAATGTACAGTGCTTGGCGGAAGGTACCCAGTACCAATACTACATATTTCCTTTCCTGCTCCAATCGCAAAGAGAGCAAAGGGAAAACGACTGTCTATATGCCTCTGTATTAGCCCCAATTTCTCATATCTTCGTGGTCCTTACGCGCAGTGTATGTTGACGGCAGTAGAATCGTTCGGCAGTCAGCTACAAATGCCAGTTCTCTAAATTTTCTCAGTAGTGTTCCTCGAAAAGAACGTCGCCTTATTTTCAGGGATTCCCGTTTGAGTTCCCGAAGCATCTCAGGAACGCTTAGGTGTCGTTCAACCCTACCGGTAACAAATCTAGCAGCCCACCTCTGAATATCTTCGGTCAAACAAGGTATACGGAAAGAATTCGTCCTGGTACGGATCCCAAATATTCGAGCAGTATTCATGAACAGGTCACTCCAGTGTCAAATGTGCGGTCTCCTTTTCAGGTGAACCACTCATTCCTAAAATTCTCCCAATAAACCGGAGTCGACCATTCGCCTTCACTACCATAGTTCTCACATGTTTGTTCCATTTCGTATCACTTTTTAACGTCACGCCCACATATTTAAACGCCTTGATTGTGTCAACCAGAACACTAGTAATACTGTATCTGCACATTACAGCTTTGATCTTCCTACTCAACCGCATTAACTTACATTTTTCCACGTTTAAGGTTAGTGAAGAGTTTGGCAGAGCACTGAAAGACCTGGGTCGAAACAAGGCTCCGGGAGTAGACAACATTCCATTAGAACTACTGACGGCCTTGGCAGAGCCAGTCCTGACAAAATTCTACCATCTGGTGATCAAGATGTATGAGACAGGCGAAATACCCTCAGACTTCAAGAAGAATATAACAATTCCAATCCCAAAGAAATCAGGTGTTGAAAGATGTGAAAATTATCGAACTGTCAGTTTAATAAGTCACAGCTGCAAAATACTAACTCGAATTATTTACAGACGAATGGAAAAATTGGTAGAAGCCGACCTCGGGGAAGATCAGCCTGGATTTCGTAGAAATGTTGGAAACGTGACCCTGCGACTTATCTTAGAATAAAGATTAAGGAAAAGCAAACCTAAGATTCTAGCATGTGTAGGCTTAGAGAAAGCTTTTGACAATGTTGACTGGAATACTCTCTCTCAAATTCTAAAGGTGGCAGGGGTAAAATACAGGGATCGAAAGGCTATTTACAATTTGTACAGAAACCAGATGGTAGTTATAAGAGTCGAGGGGCATGAAAGGGAAACAGTGGTTGGGAAGGGAGTGAGACAGGGTTGTAGCCTCTCCCCAATGTTATTCAATCTGTATATAGAGCAAGCAGTAAAGGAAACAAAAGAAAAATTTGGAGTAGGTATTAAAATCCAGGGAGAAGAAATAAAAACTTTGAGGTTCGCCGATGACATTGTAATTCTGTCAGAGATAGCAAAGGACTTGGAAGAGCAGTTGAACGGAATGGACAGTGACTTGAAAGGAGGATATAAGATGAACATCAACAAAAGCAAAACGAGGATATTAGAATGTAGTCGAATTAAGTCGGGTGATGCTGAGGGAATTAGATTAGGAAATGAGACACTTAAAGTAGTAAAGGAGTTTTGCTATTTGGGGGACAAAATAACTGATGATGGTCGAAGTAGAGAGGATATAAAATGTAGACTGGCAATGGCAAGGAAAGCGTTTCTGAAGAAGAGAAATTTGTTATCATCGAGTATAGATTTAAGTGTCAGGAAGTCGTTTCTGAAAGTATTTGTAAGGAGTGTAGCCATGTATGGATGTGAAACATGGACAGTAAATAGTTTGGACAGGAAGAGAATAGAAGCTTTCAAAATGTAGTGCTACATAAGAACGTTGAAGATTAGGTTGGTAGATCACGTAATTAATGAGGAGGTATTGAACAGGATTGGGAAGAAGAGAAGTTTGTGGCACAACTTGAGTAGAAGAAGGGATCGGTTGGTAGGACATGTTCTGAGGCATCAAGGGATCACAAATTTAGCATTGGAGGGCAGCGTGGAGGGTAAAAATCGTAGAGGGAGACCAAGAGATGAATACACAAGCAGATTCAGAAGGATGTAGGTTGCAGAAGGTACTGGGAGATGAAGGAGCTTGCACAGGATAGAGTAGCATGGAGAGCTGCATCAAACCAGTCTCAGGACTGAAGACCACAACAACAAGGTTAGTTGCCATTCATCAAACCAACAGGAAATTTTGTCTAAGTCGTCTTGTATCTTCGTACAGTCACTGATCTTCGACACCTTACCGTGCACCACTTCATCATCAGCTCTCCGCCTTCTCCGCCAAATAATTTATGCGTATGGACAACAACAGCGCTCCTATCACACATCCCTGGGGCACTCCTGACGATACCCTTGTCTCTGATGAACACTCGCCGCCGAGGACATCACTTTCATCACTACCAAAGATTCTTTTCGTCTTTTTCGTGTTGGCAGCGCGTTAATGGCAATCGGATGAGAACACAATTAAACAAGGAATGCGGATACAACTGAACATGCCTCTACTAAATAAACTATCCAAGTGTACGCTTGTGAACAGTATCTACAGGAAAACCATGAGAACAGTAAATCGAGAGGACAGACGTCGCCACAGTTTTCATTGTGTGACAGTACATGTTACTGTCTATCAATAGAATAACGTGTACCATCACACAGTGAAAACTGTGGCGAGGTCTGCCGTTTAAGACCTTACATTGCTGTACACTCTGTTGAATACCAACTACACGCCGTCACATTGAAGATTTAGTTACGGTTGAAAGTTTCATGCACCACCAAAATTCGCGTTGAACTATGAATTTGTTGAGACGACTTAAGTTCCTCTGCCGAGAAGGTGGTCCACATTTCTTTTTTTCCATGTGCCTTTGCCCCTTGTCGGCGCAGGATCTGAATAGTTATTTATGGATATGACATTGTTAGTTTAAGGGGTGGTCTGATGCCCTTTCTGCCACCACCCCGTTATTCCCCGCGACGGAATATGTGTACCCCCAATAGTCTGTGTGTAGTGCGCAGATGAAGCACTATAGAAGCACTCATCACAGTCACTCACACAGTAGAGTTCACACGCTGCATCGTCCACAAATGGGAAGGTATCTAGGAGAACCACCTCCTCTGAGACGGTCTACGTGCGCAACATCTGTATCCATGTAAATTCACTCTGTAAATTACGAGAACTTCTACTAAGTTTGTACCGGTTTCTGCATTCCTTTTATTTTCAATTACATATCCTACTAGTAGTTTAGTGTACTTGTTTTATTTTCAATTATATATCCTACTAGTAGCCTACCACATCCTGATAAATAATTGCAGTTTCCCACATCCGACTATATGAATACCGGACTTCTATCCACGTCCCGCCTCGGATATATAATTCGCAAATATTTTGAGGAAACGTTCTCGCACTTTCGCGCGAGGTAACACTAGACGCAAACAGATAGGGTACACAAATTCCGTGTAGGGCGGAAAGGGGTGGCGACAGAAAATGAATCCGCCCACCCTTACCACTAACAGGAAAAAGGAGACAACTGTATTACGACCGCGGCACAAGTTCTGCAAACTGAGATTTTATGAAACGCCAGGCGGGGACAACAAAATTGGTATCTGCTGTATTGTGGCTTCGTACAGAGTACAGCAGTACTCACAGTGCACTTGAAAAGGGCTCCGCTAGAGGAAATTCCAGAATTCCTAAGCGAACATTATTGTGTGCCGTTTAAGTGGGTTTTCAGAATAAAGTTCTTTCGAGATGGAGAGCGTTGGCGATAATTTGTAGGACGACCTTGCATGTCACACATTGTCTCAGAGATTGTCATCGACAGCTATTCATCAATGAGGTCATAAATTTTATTCCTGTTGAACGGATTACATGCGACGTGGTTGGATTAAGACGCCATATCTCAACACAGGTAACGATAGCCCCAGAACAGGCAGAAAGTCTGCGGCACGGAACAGATAGCAAATACTGGTTCAACCACGAGTGCAGTGCCAGCTTAAACTGCAGATTCTACTAAATCTCCTTCAGTGGCGGAGAAGGATTCCACATTATCCGCCTATGCTTTCAAGAATCACTTCAACAACATAGCTTTACCTCTTTTCCGATTTCCTCACTGTGAAGCCTTTGTAACGAATAGGAACCACAGAGGATATAAATACATAGCAGTTTGAGGCGTTATGTCGTGATGCGAGACAACTGAGACTTCCTTCTCTCTATCGTGCGGCAATATGTGTAAACTTGTAAACCCGCTACGCACAACGACTTCATTAATCTTTGATGGTAAACTCATTGTTTGCCTACGATTACAATTTTTATCCTGTATTGTGGCTTTAAAACCGTCTAGATGCCTTAGTAAATGGAAATGGAAATGTCGTGTGGCTAGGGCCTCCCGTCGGGTAGACCGTTCGCCGGGTGCAGGTCTTTCGATTTGACGCCACTTCGGCGACCTGCGTGTCGATGGGGATGAAATGATGATGATTAGGACAACACAACACCCAGTCCCTGAGCGGAGAAAATCTCCGACCCAGCCGGGAATCGAACCCGGGCACTTAGGATTGACAGTCTGTCACGCTGACCACTCAGCTACCGGGGCGGACCCTTAGTAAATGATGAGTCTACCACTACCTTCATGCAGTAAATGCTTCCGAACGATTCTTTTCTTCGACTGTTGATTATGATGACTCTTCTTTTCATATTCCATTTGCTGGCTTGATTTTAGTCTTCTGCTATAGTAGTACCATTTAAGTTCTTCAGTTTTCCTCAAATTTTCACAACTGTCTACGTTTCGATTCTCTGTTAAGCTGGACACTGAATATAAGGCTTCATATACTTCGTCCTCATTTCTTGACAAAGTTACCAATACATTTCTTTCGAAGAAGATCGTTTTTTTCCACTTCATACAATAGTCTTCAACCACGTCTGGATTCATTTTCAACTAGAGTACTTCCATCAAGAGGGATCAAAAGATTTTTATAGGCCCACGAACTATTCGGTGTATTATTTCAAAATGTGTCGCGGTCGGATTTGTTAAGAAATTTTTTCGTCGAGCACGTACGTCTTTGTTCCCATTGACCTGTAGCACACCCCACACTGGAAAGTGTGGAATGATCGGTGTGTGCAATTTCATACGCACTTGGAATTTCCTCACTAACAGACTTCCAAACCATTCCTACATGATGTTAGATGCCTAGAGAACAGACAGACTTTGATGTTTCAAATCAAGACAGTTATGATCATCGTTCTGTGAAACGTACTTACTACGGGTAAATAGCACATAACTTTTATCGCTCATGGTTTCGGTAGCTACAGTTTTCACAATTTGTAACCAACTCGTAACTTCATATCAAGCTCACCTCTCAAGTAAAATGTTCTGTACAGGCCTATATATCTGAACTCCTCGTGCAAATTTACGGTAAAAGGCTGCAGAATGATTAACGGCAATCATCTTTACTCCCTCTAATTTCTTTTATTATTACCTCGTGTGCCTTACGTGAAATTTAACTAAGCGGAAGTAGTCTGTTTCTTAACGACTCGTTTTGGTAAGTGAACCTTCGGAAATTTGATAGTAGGTATCTTCACAAACCACAAGGCTTTAGCTGTAGAGTCTCCCACTATATTTTTTGAGACTTTCAGTTTGTTTCTCAATAAGAATAAACTACCAGCGACAAAAGTACCCATGAGGAAGGACGCAATTCATTTGAGTGATCGTTATCTGACGGGTTAATTCAATTCGGTAAGAGTCGAAAACCAGTGAACAATATTCAAGGATTACGTATTTGTAAGAGAACTTCTCTTTCGTGAAGCACACATGCTTATTCTTTCGACGAATCTCATCTGATATTTGATTTCTCTACTGTTATATTTATGTGACTTCTAGTTTAAAGTTTCCTGACATATACTCATTGCTTAAATATGTAATTAACGATTTGTATTCTTTTCGGCCGTCTCTACATTACATTGATTGCTCCGCTTCCAACATTTACACCTCAGGACCGATCTTCTTGAAGCGTCGTGGCCTTTCGTGACAATTTTCTAATACAGTGACTCATCTGAACGCTAATATGTCCTCTGCAAGAACACGATCTGCACCTGGTTTCCATCCTCATGAGACTCGCCATTGTTCCAAAGACGTACGCTACACCGTTGCTAGGAGAGTGGCCAAAGCTTCTGTGTTTTCAGTATATAATCTAACGCTCAAACTGACGGGTCCTGGGGCCGTTCGTTTTCCTTCAGCTTCTTTTTATTGTTTACTTCATATGCGTGTTTAAGATGTGAAATAATTTCTGTTGTAGGTTGTTGTTTGTGGAGAAGGCTACTTTCACTTTACGTGTTCTTTATTTTGAGATGAAGGAAACTAAGAAATTAGCACCTTTAAATTGCGTCATTCTTCCGCTTTTTTCTGTAACTGTTTTTATTGTTTAAAGCTAAAATCGGAAAATGGCATAATTTTTAAAAAATGCCTTAATTTCATAGTCTTTCTCCTCGGTGCTAACACAGTCGAGGCCAGTGCTTGGAACCGTTAAGTGGTTTAACTTTGGGCCAAAATTTTTTACGTTGTTTTGACAATTCTCTAAGTAACATATGCTTTCAGTTTCTTTGAACGCTTATAGCGTGGACGTAGGGGAGGGTGCTGTAACTTGAGGATATTATACCTAGGAATACTTGGTGTTTCCTGTCCTGGTCGGTGTTTCGATTTGGCGACTAATTTAAGAATCGCATGAAGATATGCGCACTACAGAGTGCCTTAAGCAGTATCGAGGCCGTGTTTGGTGCAGCGTTTGTAAATGCATTGAGCTATAAACATTTCAGGGCTGTATAATACACTCCTGGAAATGGAAAAAAGAACACATTGACACCGGTGTGTCAGACCCACCATACTTGCTCCGGACACTGCGAGAGGGCTGTACAAGCAATGATCACACGCACGGCACAGCGGACACACCAGGAACCGCGGTGTTGGCCGTCGAATGGCGCTAGCTGCGCAGCATTTGTGCACCGCCGCCGTCAGTGTCAGCCAGTTTGCCGTGGCATACGGAGCTCCATCGCAGTCTTTAACACTGGTAGCATGCCGCGACAGCGTGGACGTGAACCGTATGTGCAGTTGACGGACTTTGAGCGAGGGCGTATAGTGGGCATGCGGGAGGCCGGGTGGACGTACCGCCGAATTACTCAACACGTGGGGCGTGAGGTCTCCACAGTACATCGATGTTGTCGCCAGTGGTCGGCGGAAGGTGCACGTGCCCGTCGACCTGGGACCGGACCGCAGCGACGCACGGATGCATGCCAAGACCGTAGGATCCTACGCAGTGCCGTAGGGGACCGCACCGCCACTTCCCAGCAAATTAGGGACACTGTTGCTCCTGGGGTATCGGCGAGGACCATTCGCAACCGTCTCCATGAAGCTGGGCTACGGTCCCGCACACCGTTAGGCCGTCTTCCGCTCACGCCCCAACATCGTGCAGCCCGCCTCCAGTGGTGTCGCGACAGGCGTGAATGGAGGGACGAATGGAGACGTGTCGTCTTCAGCGATGAGAGTCGCTTCTGCCTTGGTGCCAATGATGGTCGTATGCGTGTTTGGCGCCGTGCAGGTGAGCGCCACAATCAGGACTGCATACGACCGAGGCACACAGGGCCAACACCCGGCATCATGGTGTGGGGAGCGATCTCCTACACTGGCCGTACACCACTGGTGATCGTCGAGGGGACACTGAATAGTGCACGGTACATCCAAACCGTCATCGAACCCATCGTTCTACTATTCCTAGACCGGCAAGGGAACTTGCTGTTCCAACAGGACAATGCACGTCCTCATGTATCCCGTGCCACCCAACGTGCTCTAGAAGGTGTAAGTCAACTACCCTGGCCAGCAAGATCTCCGGATCTGTCCCCCATTGAGCATGTTTGGAACTGGATGAAGCGTCGTCTCACGCGGTCTGCACGTCCAGCACGATCGCTGGTCCAACTGAGGCGCCAGGTGGAAATGGCATGGCAAGCCGTTCCACAGGACTACATCCAGCATCTCTACGATCGTCTCCATGGGAGAATAGCAGCCTGCATTGCTGTGAAAGGTGGATATACACTGTACTAGTGCCGACATTGTGCATGCTCTGTTGCCTGTGTCTATGTGCCTGTGGTTCTGTCAGTGTGATCATGTGATGTATCTGACCCCAGGAATGTGTCAATAAAGTTTCCCCTTCCTGGGACAATGAATTCACGGTGTTCTTATTTCAATTTCCAGAAGTGTATATTAAAGCTGTTTGGAATACACTTTTTATTCTTTAGTTGCAGTATTTTATGCAGAGCAGAATAGTAAATGTTTTTAAAACTAGTTATATAACGTTGGACAGTTAAGCTCTGTTTCATGCGTCTTCTGCCATGTAACATGTCACATTGGCTGATGAACGGATTTTCTTTAATGGCTTATCAATTTTACCCCTCCTGAAAATGGAAATTTGTGTTAGTTTCCAAGAGCTTGTACTTCAGGATATACTTAACTTGTAATTCGCTTTTCGTAATACTTCTAGTTATTTTAATTTCGCTTACCGATTATTGGTGTATAGTAGAGTAATTATGTAACAGACACATTATTAAATACAACCTTGACAAGATTTTCTCGAGTGTAACACTTTTAAATTTTACTGGAGCGCCGGCCGAAGTGGCCGTGCGGTTAAAGGCGCTGCAGTCTGGAACCGCAAGACCGCTACGGTCGCAGGTTCGAATCCTGCCTCGGGCATGGATGTTTGTGATGTCCTTAGGTTAGTTAGGTTTAACTAGTTCTAAGTTCTAGGGGACTAATGACCTCAGCAGTTGAGTCCCATAGTGCTCAGAGCCATTTTTTTTTTACTGGAGCATTTCTTCCTAGTTATATGACCATGTTGTACCTTGGAACATTTTTTTTTCACATTGGGCAAAAAATACTTACTTTACCGGAGTAATCTAAATAATTTCAGAAGAAAACAACTGCGCACAAAAAGTGAAAGTTAACATTTACAAACGGAATAAGAAAATATATTAAATTTTAGACTTCTATTACAGGACTGTCTAGAGGCGAGTCTGAAATGTGCTACAAATTAAATCTTCCCAACTTACGGTTGTTTTCACTTTGTTCAGCTCTTGTTTCTCAGTATGGTTTCAGTTTCAGTTTCTTTTTAATCTGCTTTGCAGGCTCTCTCTGCTTTCATAGTTACTTTTTAAGTATTGCTATTGAGTTGTAATGATTCTTCAGCATCGTCCGCTATTTTGCTCGACGCTAAAATATGTGCCACGTAGCCAAGCGTCTCCTTCTGGAACTAACTTTTTGCTGCTCAGGTAGATATTTGGCTTTATCTTGTCGCTCGTCTTCAGCGGAAAATGTTTCTACATATGTTAAGCTTTTTTTCCACATCAGCATTATGGTGACATGTTCGCATCTGTACGTTCACTCAATCGTGAAGTTTATTGTCAGTTGATTTCTGTGTCGTAAGGTAACTAATTTAGGGAACATTTAAATTGCTAAGGAAACTGTTTAACTAATGGTGTGTGCAAAAAAGTAACACCGGCGGTCCTGGTTTTTGTAGACACACTGAACAGTCGAAATCTGTGGACCGGTGCTGAGACTATCACGAGTAGTATTCGTTGCGGACAAAATTACTGACAGTTGCACACAACGAAACTCAAAGGAGTGGCGCCTTACAAAGTCCGATCTGGAAACGACCTAGCAGCAGAACCTGACCACTCTCCAGAAGTAAAAAAAAATTAAAAAAGTATAAAACTGTAGATTGCTTTGCTGAAACAGATAACCTTGAGGCGGTAATGATGATTTACAATGTGAAAATCCTGGCGTAGAAATCATAGTGTCTGTGATTCGGCTGGTGAAAGATGTTTGTTGGCTTAAAGACCACTTTCGGATGAACAGATGGATGAAATACACAGTCAGATATTCAGCGATCACAGGCCCTGCAGACCACACGCTGCTTCCACAAACTGCCTCCATTCCTTCCTGTTTTGTGCCCGGTTCCTCCAGGTGTCTTCGATTCCCAGGGCTGCTAGGCCCTTCCCCAGGTCGTCCATCCAGCGCTGCCTTGGTCGTCCAATGGGGCGTTTGGTGTTTGGTTTCCCCGCTAGTGCCATCTTCGCCGGTCCTCCATTTGGCATACGGGCTACATGGCCTACTCATTGTATTCTTTTGCTATTTATCTTCTGTTGGATAGTTGGTTGTTGCATCAGAAGGTAGATTTCCTCGATTTTCCTTCTCCTCCATTCTCCGTTATCTAAAACTGGTCCCCATGTCTTCCTCATTAATCTTGTTTCAAATATTAATAATTTTTCCCTTTCTCGCTTAGTCATGCACCATGTTTCTGATTGTACATTACTGCTGGGCATATCACTGTGTTGTAGATTTTCATCCAAGCGTCTCTCTGAGGGAATGCATGCCTTTTGTTCCCACTGCTATTCTTTCCTTGATGTCCATTTTAATGTTGTTGTCCGTGGTAAATCAAGATCCCATGTATTTGAACTGGTCTACTCTCTTGAACCTCTTGCCATCTATCTCAAGAAATTCTACTTGTTCTTGTCTTCTTCCTAGTTGCATGAATTCTGCTTTGTCTCGATTCACTTTGAGCCCTACCTTCTGTGCATAATTGTCCATTTTCTGGTACATTTCTTTCAACTCGTGCTTTGATTCACTTAATAGTGCTATGTCATCTGCATATGCCATATAATTGAAGTTACCGTCCATCTCTACTCCAGCCCACTCCTGTTGCCTAGACTCTTTTATTACTTTCTCTAAGATGAAATACTATTATGAAATCATGGGGAGGAAATGGGAGTGACATACTGTTGTTAGTTGGCGTTGCGAGGGGGCGGGGGGGGGGGGGGGGAAATTAGAGAAGGCTTCACTCAGTTGAGCATTATGAGAACTGGAGTAAACGAGCGAGATATATGCTTTTGTTTAGGACTGGGTGCAGTGGCCTTAGATGTGCCATAAATGATAGGATGTGAGTGAGATTAAAGAAGAATCACCTAGAGGGGGGAGGGGGAAACAAGTGAAATGGGAGTGGTACCGTGAATAGGAGGAATGGGTATTCATTGTGATTTAGTTGAAGATATAGAGTCACTGAAAGCGGGTATTTCTATCAAGAGACCATTCGGTACAAAACAAATTATGTTTTCATGAAGTTGGTAATCTGGAATGGTATGTCAATGTGACAGATTTTTGTGGGAACGAGTTTTGCGTCAGTCTGACCTCCACCACACCAGGTCGGTTGCGGAAGTACTGTAATGTTTCTTGTCTAGCAACGAGCGAAATCCCTACTGGTTACCCAGCAACCAAGTTAGGCCAAGACATTTCTCCCCAGCGTTCCCAGTGCTGCATATTACGTCACCACATAAATCATACTGTTACAGGGAAGTAAATGTTTAGTGCCTACTCCTGTCTTCTTCATATTAAAATGTTTTCGCTCTCACAGGTTCTGGGACATACACTGTTGCAGCATGTTGACAACGACACGTTACAAGGTGTGAAACCTTATGGCAGATACACATTTGTATCACTTGAAATATGACGGACTAAAGTGTGTTTCGATACTACGTATACCTGTTTTCGTACTACGAATATTGCTGTAAGACAACCAACAGCTGATGGATGGGACAAAACATAGCTGAATTCGTGAAAATAGCAGGCGTAACGGAATCGCCAGATAAGTTATGATTATGAGGAAGAAATAAAAATACCGTTCCTTTTCAGAACGATTGTCTGCGACTGAAGGCTGTCGATAACAATTGATACAGCGTATCGGAGAGAAGAGGAAAAACATATTCCACTCTATAGTGCCCAACAGTTATTCTGATGCTTGTTTAATGAGGCTACCAGTTTGCTTCTTCAGAAAAGTATAAATATTCAGACAGCCAACATTTATTCTTCAGGAGAAGTCAAGACGAATAAGATGGTGCTTTATTTTTATAATGGAAGATTCAACTATGAAACATAAGCACATAGTAAGCGAAGTACGTTAAAAGAGGATCTCTTCTCTGGTATTGCTTCGCTGCTTACATATCATTATTAACTGACAAGTACACACATATACACTCAAACCACACATACACTCCTCTCCTTTGCCCGCATCTCGTGGTCGTGCGGTAGCGTTCTCGCTTCCCACGCCGGGGTTCCCGGGTTCGATTCCCGGCAGGGTCAGGGATTTTCTCTGCCTCGTGATGGCTGGGTGTTGTGTGATGTCCTTAGGTTAGTTAGGTTTAAGTAGTTCTAAGTTCTAGGGGACTGATGACCATAGATGTTATGTCCCATAGTGCTCAGAGCCATTTGAACCATTTGAACTCCTCTCCTTCCCCCTCCCCACAACCTCCCGAGCACTCACGCTTTCTAGAACATAACAGTTCACTGTACTGATGTTTCGAATGATGTGTCGTCGACATTTTTGACGGGACGAGGCAATATTTTCGTTCCGGTCATAATCTCTCTAGAATCATTCTAAGCAAAGAGACCCGTACCCAAAACCTGTACAATCTTTTCCCTTTTTTAGGTAATAATTAACTGTGTTTCTTATAGGCGGATGAACTCGTCAACAGAAAAATTTCTGTCCGAAAAACAAATGTTTTTGTGAATAAAGTTAGCTCCTTCGCACTTCTCGTTAGGTATCGAAATCAGAGGCTAGGCAGCTCATCCATCTGGCCTGTCCTTCTGCCACACTAATGGTGAACCTAGAAATTACAACACAAGTAGACGAAATCAACGGGCATTTTGAACATTTCATGTGAGAAAGAGTTTCATGGGATACACCGGTCCGTTCTGTTCCTCTATGTTTCCCATGGTTTTTGTACTATGAAAACTTGTACGAAATGAGTTCTGACACAGAAATAATGTATTTGTGGACCCATGTCCGTATAATACATTTTCTCATTCTATATATGAGAATTTCGTTCTGAAAGACGTTTTGATTCACCACGTAGAATAATTCTACCCATTCTGCATCTGCGTATGTAAGCCGCAATTCACCTGTGTGTGCTGGAGGGTACTTATGGCACCAATATCTGTGTCGTCCCTCCCTTTCCCTATTCCATTCGCGAATGGTCTTTGGGAAAAGATGAGCATTGGTAAACTCCCATATGAGCCTGATTTTTTCTTCGCACTTATTTTGAAAGACGTATTTGGGAGGAGGCAATACGTAATGTCCGTTCTCGGAATTTCAACAGTAAACCTCACCGATGCGCAACGCCTCTCTTTCTGTGTCTGTCACAGCACCTCTGTAAAGCCCTCGCGCCTATTAAACGAACGCGTGACGAAACACCCCCCTATTCATTGGATCTCCTCCACCTAATACATTTACTCCTACCTGGTAAACCGAGCGAGGTGACGCTGCGGTTAGCACAATGGACTCGCATTCGGGAGGACAACGATTCAAACCAGCGTCCAGCCATCCTGATTTAGGTTTGCCGTGATTTACCTAGAACGCTTCAGGCAAATGCCGGAATGGTTCCTTTGAAATGTCACGGCCGACTTCCTTCCCCATCCTTCCCCAATCCTATGGGATCGATGACCTCGCTGTTTGGTCCTCTCCCACCGATCAATCAACCAACTAATCTACCTGGTAATGGCTTCCGATTGATGAAAAATACTCCAGAATCGGTCGAACAAATGTTTCGTAGGACATTTCTTTCGCGAATGAATTACACTTCTTTAAGGTTCTCTCAATGCTTCTGAACTTTGCATCTGCTTTTCCTATAATTTGTTTTATGTTTTTATTTCCCCTTTAGGTAATTCTAGGTGATTAGTTCTAGCTTTTTTTAAACTTTTATTGCCTCTGGCCCACACTTTAATTTGTGACAGATGTATATTTGTTTGCTACATTGACAGTAAGTTAGCCGGCCGGTGTGGCCAAGCGGTTCTAAGTGCTTCAGTTTAGAACCGCTCGACCGTTACGGTCGTAGGTTCGAATCCTGCCTCGCGCATGGATGTGTGTGATGTCCTTAGGTTAGTTAGGTTTAAGTAGTTCTAAGTTCTAGGTGACTGATGACCTCAGATATTGAGTCACATAGTGCTCAGAGCCATTTGAACCATTTGAACAATAAGTTATTTTCACCAAGGCACCGACCGCAACAAAATGTGACCAAACATATGCAAAGCCCGTATATCAAGATGTGTTTATTTTGAATTTGCGTGTAAGCACTCGTGTGCACGAATGTAGCATTTTTAACCGCATGAACAGTACGACAGTTTCATTTATTTTGAAAACCTTGCCCTTCAAATGTTACCTCTATGTCGACGGTGCTGACCAGATTTATAATGAGATTGCATTACGTGTGGGGGTCGCAGTTGGATCTTAACACATCTGAAAAGATCATAGAATTCTGTAAGATTTCACTCCAATTAGTTCGTCCTTGGGCAGCGATAGGCGAGCGTCGGTATTTGATCAAGTACTGCAGTCTGAAATTTATTCTACTGTACCTGACTCGGATATTCAGACGTAAGCAGATATTACGTGACGTTGTCGAAATATCACAAGGGATACAAGTTATTTTATTCAACATGTCGGTGTTGCTTGAAACAACAAACCAATGATCACAAAATCGTGTGATGACAACTGTCAGCGATCTATACTCTACACGCAAAATAATCCATATATATTACAAAAATAGTTCTCATGCGCAATGAGCAATAAGAACCTCCCCTACTAAGTAAGTGGCCAGCATTGCTCGCAGACTCGCGTCAACACGCCACTACACAGCTACTGGCAAGGCACGCACCCCACGACCAACTGTCAGAGCAGATCACTTCCTGGCGCGTTCTTCGTGACAACCCGATAACGCACGAAGTGATTTGGGCTTTTCACTCCTTTTCTTATTTCATAAACAGGCTGGAAATATTAGAAGCGTATTTCTGGAGAAGTCCAGCAAGAGTCTCAATGGAAGACCTCATAAGAGACGCCGAAGTGATAAAGGCGTAAAGGCAATGGAAGAGGAAGAAGGAAAATATGGTATGATGGATCGAAGATTACGGGCGTACAGACACTAAGAAGAATGGGAGAAAAACAAGAATACCAAAACTGATACTGGCATGGGAAGTTGAGGAAAGAAGGAGAGAGTGACGGATAACTACCTGGCACCAAAATGTACAGATGACAGAGAGAATATGTGGTGCAGAAGAAGAGATCTTACTTGGAGCATCCGGAAGCGACAGTATTGAGTACTTCTGTATACATATTTTAATAAGTTCCGAATATATTGTTATATTGGAGAGAAGCCCCTGCATTGAGAAAAATCTCAATAAATAAATAGTAATAAAGAATATTTGAATGAGTTAATTGAAAACACAATTTTTACCCTTATATAAATTCTTATTTGAAGCTTCGATTAACTAATATATGGTGGTTACAGGTTTTCATGTGCAGGCCACAACCCAGCAGTCAATCGGAGCATAGCATTCTCTGCTGGTTCCATGTCAGCTAAAATCAGGAACTCACCGGACTGTATTTATGTATCTATTGTTTACATATCTAGCCTGCCCAGATTGAGGCTTTCAGGTCGTCTCTTACATTTTACCAGGAACAACACATGCTAAATATATTGCAAAACATTTATGATAACAATAAAAACAGATAATAATAACAATAGTCAGTACTACTACTACTACTACTACTACTAGGAATAATAATAATAACAAATGGCACTAAGAATGATATTCATTAGTTTGAAGTCGTTTTAGTGTTGTCATAAGCGGAAGGGGGTGAAAGGATATTGATGATACGATTCGCTGATCATATTGCTATCCTCTGTGAATGTGAAGAAGAATCACATGATCTACTAAATGGAATGAAGAGTCTAATGAGTATAGTATATGGACTGAGAGTAAATCGAAGAAAGGCGAAAGTAATGAAGAGTCAGGTTACCTTCCATTCAGAAGGCTGTTACACGCAGCGACTGTTATATTGACTTGTAAATAATAGATTTCAGCTTTTTAAATTTTATTGCTAGGTCTAGAAACTAGCCATTCTCAATGCACTATCATTTTTGATCAATGCATGTAATGCCTGTTGGTCGGGCTTCATCCACAGTTCATTGTGGATGAAGCCCGACCAACAGGCTTCATCCACAGATCATTGTGGATGAAGCTTGACCAATAGGCATTACATGCATTGATCAAAAATGATAGTGCATTGAGAATCGCTAGTTTCTAGCTGAAATCTAGATCTGCCAATAAAATTTCGAAAGGACGACTGATAGCTGAAATCTATTATTTACAAGTAATGAGAAGTATTACAAATGAGAACACAGAGAAAACATGGTCACGGAGTAGATGAAGTTTAGAAATTCTACTACGGGGTACAAGGTGTGTGAATATTGTGATTAGTGTGGTTGATTCATCCTAATAGTATAAATCTTAATCATGTAGGTAAAGAAATTGCAAATGTTAATGAAAAGTGTTTTTTCTAGTAAAAATGTAGGGGAAAAAAGGCAGCAAAATAACCCATGATGGACGGAGCAACGGGGACATCAAAAGCAGACTACAACTGACAAAAATGGCATTCCCTGTCAAGGGAAATTTACTAATATCAAACATAGACGTTAATTTGAGGTCGGCCGGTGTGGCCGAGCGGCTCTAGGCGCTTCAGTCTGGAACCGCGTGACCGCTACGGTCGCAGGTTCGAATCATGCCTCGGGCATGGATGTGTGTGATATCCTTAGGTTAGTTAGGTTTAAATAGTTCTAAGTTCTACGGGACTGATGACCTCAGATGTTAAGTCCCATAGTGCTCAGAGCCATCTGAACCGTTAATCTGAGAAAGAAATTTCTGAGAATGTACGTTTAGAGCACAGCAGTGTATGGTAGTGAAACATGGACTGTGGGGAAACCGGAAGAGAAGAGAATCGAAGCATTTTAAATGCGGTGCTACACAGGAATTTTTAAAATTAGGTGGACTGGTAAGGTAAAGAATGAGGAGGTTCTGCGCAGAATCTGAGAGGAAAGGAGTATGTGGAGAACACTGACAAGAAGTAGCGACAGGATGATAGGGCATCTGTTCAGACATAACGGAATAACTTCCATGGTAGTAGAGGGAACCGTAGAGGAAGACAGAGATTGGAATACATCCAGCAAATAATTGAGGATGTAGGTTGCAAGTGCTACTCTGAGATGGTGAGGTTGGCACAGGAGAGGAATTGGTGGTGGGCCACATCAAACCAGTCAGAAGACTGAAAAATAGCGGAAAGGATAATGAAAGAGGAACAAATTAAAATGACAGTGAGAATAACTGTTAAGAAAGAACATAATTTAATTAGAGAATCCTGTAGGCAAGGAGGAGCCTAAATTGGAGGGGGGATTGACGAGAGAGCTTGCAGACAAGTAGTGCCTATATAGATGTTAAAGCCACTGTTATAGAGAGTGGAGCGTTAGCTGCCTTTTGCACTTTGAAAGAAATTTAATTTCTGCAATACTTTGAGGGAGATTGTTCCAAAGTCGGGTTCCAAATACAGAAAATTATTAACAGAACAACGCAGTGTTATGTAATGGTAAGGCAGGATTTGACTTTGTTGGATATTTTCGCTGTGCTGTTCAGGTAGTAGCAAAAAAAGGTTCAAATGGCTCGGAGCACTATGGGACTCAACTGCTGAGGTCATTAGTCCCCTAGAACTTAGAACTAGTTAAACCTAACTAACCTAAGGACATCACAAACAGCCATGCCCGAGGCAGGATTCGAACCTGCGACCGTAGCGGTCTTGCGGTTCCAGACTGCAGCGCCTTTAACCGCACGGCCACTTCGGCCGGCTCAGGTAGTAGCGTCAGAGCTGAAGATAAATAAGTGGGAGGGCAGTGACTGAGAAGACGATAAAGCAGAAACAGGGTGTATGATAGTCGCTACGGTTATCGGCACTTAGCTATGACAGTTGTTCGTAGGCAGGAGTGATACGGTCGGAATAACGTACGTCGCAAATGTATCGTACACATGCATTCATCGTCAGTTTCACTAGCCGGGGTGAGCTCTCATACAAATGTCCTTGGCAAACAGTATAATCAAAAATGGAGGGGGGGGGGGGTATTAGTGACTGTAAGAGTTTCTTTTTAAGCTCGAGAGGGAGTACTCCTTTACAGAAACACACGTTCCCATCATAATAAAATCCTCTCCGTTCCACTACATCGCTCAGTCACCTTCTCCAAGTCCTTTACAGTAACGGGAACCCGACTCTGGAATAACCTCCCTCGTTATGTTAGAGAACTTAAAAACATGACCGGCTTCAAAAAACAGTTAGTGACGTATCTACTTAAGCAACAGTAATGCCTTCCTCTGTACATGAGTGCACTTCACCTCATTACTTTCCTCTCTCCCCCTCCTTAAACCTCCCTTACCCAAAACTCGCTATACTAGTAAACATCTACTTTACACACCAAAATATTAATGTACATCTGCACAAACCTTCATTACTATTGCCAATCTTTCTCATGTTTGTCATTATAATTTGATTTTTTTACTGTTATTATTGTTGCTTTCACCATAATCTGTATGTATTTGGCCGTGTGCGGTGCTGATTGACGTGTTTGTCATGCATGAATCGTATTTGACGTGTTTACGAGAAATTTTGATTGACAGGAAGTTTGACATGTTGGCGAACGTTGTTAGTGTCGAGGTTTCACCGCGTATGTTTAGTAAAAACAGTTTTATTACAATTTATCTCACTTTGTTGTGAGTTCCCACGACTATGGAAACTACAATAAAGGATAAAAACAAATTAGCACTGGCAGTTACTAAAATGGTTGCGGCATCGCATCTTTCCCAACCATAGAATTACGCTGGAGTAAGTTAAGATGAAAATCAATATTCTACGCATAACAAACATGCGGGAGCGGAATGAAATTTTAAAAAATTAAGAAACAAAAAACTTACCCTCGAAGTTCTCCGGTTCTTTGACGGACGATGTGGGCTGTATGTTTCCACATTGTGCTATTTTAAAGAACTGTCATTAGAGGACCAAGCAGAAGAGAATAAATTATCGCATACTTGTGCCTTCTTTTCCAATGTGCGGGCAAATTAACTGCATACGAGTTATTGAAACTTTAACCGTCCATCTACAGAAAGTTAGTACAGTCATCAGGTTCTAAGTGCAACATTTTCTTTAACAGGTTTTCATACACAAATTTCTCTTTCATTTTAGGCCATTCTCTGGACCAGCGTCTTGATTCCTTCTTCTTCTTTAAACACAGGGCCAAAGTCATTGTCCGAACTACTTTGTCTGCGTTTGTACCCAATCTCGCAATTGTCCAAATACTCACAAACACGAACAGCGTCTGCTTAAAAGTGATACGATATTGCAGTACCTGCGTTATTCCGAACTACAATACAACGTTCCTTCGGACATATACGCACGTCCGAAGGATCAGGCATTGCGGCGACTGCAGCTGTTATGAAATACATAAATGTATTCGCAGTTGCGAATACAGACAGCTATCAGCTATATACTGGAATGACGACGTGAAAATTTTTGCTGGAATTTGAACTCGCATTTCCCGCTTATCGCAAGCAATCGCCTTACGCTTAAGCTATTAGAGCACGCTCACAGCGAGACCCAAACTTCCATTTGTCGTCTACCATGGGCCTACAATCTGCAGTCGTACATTCATTATGTATATTTCCGCACAGGGAAGACATTTTAATCGAAATCGCTTGCCCGATATCGACGGATAAGTACGATATTAAAGTGTTGTGTTGTTCAGAAGTACAATGCACAGTTTCTTCGGACATCCATGCACGTCTGAAGGAACAGAAACTGCGGCGACATATGGATGTCTGGTCTCGTCGTGCGTCGTGCTCTAATAGCCCAACGGTAGCCGGCACAATAGCTCAGCGTGTTCGGTCAGAGAGCTGATTGGCCTATGTAATAAAAAAAAATGAGTGGAAGGATCAACAAACTAACTTTAATGGATGTCATGTGATGTCTGCAACGACCAAACACAACGATCAACAACTAAAAAAAAAAAAAAAAAAAAAAAAAAAAACTGTAAGGCGACAGACGCGTTAAGTGAGAAATCCGGGTTCCAGTCCAGCAATAATTTTCACTGTCGTCGTTCCTTTACACTGCTGATGGTTGTCTATATTCGCAACTGCGAATACATTTAGTGCTTCAAAGTGAGGGTGGACTGACAAACTTTTTTGCACTTGCACGGGCTTGTTTGACCAACCCGCAGCTACACAAGGACAAATTTGACAAACACGTTTCCTCGTTTACGGGGGCCTTAAGATTGCTAGAGCTAGTGCCGTGTGCAAACCTACACGTGCAGTTTTTGTTGGTCTCAAACACGAATCAGTACTCTGTGTGACGGCGCCTGCCTACTATAACGTGTAGGATGCTTTGGATGATAATAAAACAGTCGTGGCTAAGAGCCAGAATTGTTACATTATTCTTCATAAGTTCGCTCGGTCTGCGGATTTGCCTTCATGCAAAATGTTCAGTGCGCTTTTAAAGAGTGCCGAGTGCATCAATCTCGGTCAAAAAGCAAGGTAACGAAGGTCCTGCGATAACGTTTAAAAATATACCACATTTAAAATGTCTCAGTGGTGCACCAACGTTAATAGGCAGTCAGTAAACCACCGTCAGCCAACTGTGCATTTGATTGCGGTGAACTCCGTGTATTGCAATGGAAGGCGACTGGAGATGCGAAGATGTTATTAAATACATGAATTTGCACACGGCCGCCCAAGGACCTTTATAAACAACATAGCCAGACCAAGACGCCGCCTTATTTGAAGCCAATTCAAAACTTAGCCGCCATGTTCTGCAACGTCAAGTTAGGAAATATTAGTCGTCTGCTAGCACGCACAGGATCGTATGTTTGCTTTTGTTGTAGAAAAGCATTTGCTGCTGACAAAGAAAAAAAAGTGCGTTTCGGGAAATGATCCCGATGATGAAGTGTGTTTTTTGGAAATTATGTTATCTTATGTCTGGTATTTGGGATGCGTGATCTGCTGCATCATTTCGGTGACTTCACTGTAAATGTACACAAGCTTATTTTTGCAATTATCGACGTCTCTTTTCGTGCAGATGCAGGCGCATTCATTCGCAGGTTTTACATACGGTTATTCTACTTCTGACTCGGACAACATTTCACGCTTGGAAATAGGCCTACTTCCATCTTCCTTGCATATTTATCAGAGGTACATTCAACAGATCGTTGGTTTCGGTATTTCTAGTGAAAGTAAATTATGAGTGCACAAACAGTTTAAAATGTAGTTCGAAAGCTCAGTTATCGTTGCTATTGAGGAGAATTACACATGCTTAAATAGGACAGCTTGTTGATGTTGTCGTTGTTGTTGTTGTAGCGTCATGTTGTTTTTGTGTCGCTTTGAGCAGTTGTAATGAAAGCCAGAACTATCATGTTTTATGTCATATTGCGATAGGACATTTGTTTATCCGAAAAGAGGTGCTACAAGATCCCCAGCGATCAGTTCATTTAGGCTAAATATTCATTCAGTTCTGTAGCCTGCTACATGATTCAACGTCCTACGGGAAACCATAAATATGTTGTTAACCTGCTGCTGTCATTGTATAAAAGCAAGTATTTCTGTGTTTCAAGCAATATCATAGCTCTTTCAAGGACCATTTGATGATGGATAAAATAAAACAATCATTTTATTGTCTGTTACGTACTGAACTAAAAAGCTAATCACTAATGACAGTCTAATATTTTTGTTGCGAGGCTAACAGGAATATATAGAAATGAAATAAAACACGTTTATGGTATACAGTAATTGACAAGTATAAAAAAAGTAGTGCTTTGTTTAGGGCTACATTTATTCGATATTAAAGTGTAACTGAGACTATGTGTCTTCATTAAGTAGGCCAATTTACAAGAAAGGCGCATCATTGCCCTTTAAATAGTCTAATATTAACTTCGCGTACATTTGTCTGATCTATCTTCTTCTGTCCTTCATTGATTTAGTTTTGCACAAATGAATTAACCTACAACTGAAGTACTGTTTTAACAACAGTTTTATCAGAGTACACTAATGACATTCCTCTCCAAATTCAGAGAAAGCGATTAGGTGATCAAACCCGGTAAATAAACTCGGTCTGTGTCCCAACATTCTGAATAGGTCGGGATATGCCCGCATCTCGTGGTCGTGCGGTAGCGTTCTCGCTTCCCACGCCCGGGTTCCCGGGTTCGATTCCCGGCGGGGTCAGGAATTTTCTCTGCCTCGTGATGGCTGGGTGTTGTGTGCTGTCCTTAGGTTAGTTAGGTTTAAGTAGTTCTAAGTTCTAGGGGACTTATGACCACAGCAGTTGAGTCCCATAGTGCTCAGAGCCATTTTTTAGATCGGGATATAAACTTAAGAGAAAATTTTTCTCCTCCTGTGACGTTTGACCATTCCATAACACCCTTTCTGCTACTTTGAACATACATTGGACACGATTTATGATTCAGAAAAAATAGTTTTAAGTTAGTTTTCGATCACAGAACAAAGCTACTATTGTATGAAAGAGGTATATAATGTCTGAATAGGTCACGTCCATCTAGTCAATACGTTACAAAATATGGCGGCCAGTGTTGCTTGTTAATCTTCGTTGATCCATTATGGATCGTGGGACGACGGCTGGCATGAACTTCTTGATGCTATAATTTATCAACAGCCGTATGTATTGTACAAGTTTATTTTATTTTATGAACTTCTACGTGCTACCAGTTTCGGCATTACGACAATGACTAGTGTGGCCTGAACATGGCATCAATGTAATGCCGAAACTGGTAGCACGTAGAAGTTCATAAAATAAAATAAATTTCTACAATACATACGGCTGTTGGTAAATTATTGCATCAAGAAGTGTTGCTCGTTGCTGCCGTACAAAGATGTTCACCCATCGATAGCCTCTCTATGTTGATTATATACCTCTTTGCAGCCGCTTATATACGGAAGTTACCAAGACAGTCGCTGGTGAGTGAAGTCATGGCCACATGCTCTCACTTTATCAACGACCAGAAGTGTGTTTATACCTGCTACTATTCCGTTCGTTTATTTTTGGCGTAATGGAAAACAGATGAACACTAAAGTACGAAATGGATATACTTCTCGAACTGGTCGGTGCAAATGCATTCATTTCTTGAAAATGACAGAGTGACGGCTGCAGTATAAAAGAAGATATGTACAGTGTCTCGTTTCGGTCATTATTTTTTTTCGTTTTTTTTCGTTCATTTCGAATGCGTACACGTCATCGGATTATAAAATCCATCAAATGTATGCTAGTTAGCACACCTAATTGTCATTTTTACGAAAGATGCACGCCTCCTTATTTCTTAATATATACTGCACAGAAAATTCCAGTTTTCATTGCAAAGAAAAACTTTAAATATCGAACTTTTGTAAAACATTGTTAATCAAAATTGTGTAATTAAAAAACTAAAAATGAATTTCGCCTACTTTTTTTTTATATTTTACGCTTCATGCAAATGCTCTTAGAGCATGCACTTTGTTTAAAGATATGAACCACCTGGAATCGAACTAAGGACCTTCACACAGCGAGAAACCACGCACCACATTTTTTTTTTTTTAATTTCTCTTAATGTTGTTCGGTATTGTTCGTTGCGTTCGGCCTAGGTGGACGTCACATGAAGGTGATCGTTGATTCCTTTACTCAGTTATTTTATTTCAGAGGACAACCAGCCCTCTGATCGAACACGCCGAGCTATCGTGTCGGCACATAGCCTCGCTGATTGCCGAAAAATATTCCCCCTCATTTTAGCATCTGAGACATGGTCGGAAAACATAGAAGTCGATTTTTTAGAGAATTTCTGAGAGTTGCCTCAAAATTCATAGGTAGAGGTATATTTGTGTTTTGAACTCCACGTACCATAAATATAAACAGTTATAAAAATCCGATTGTGGTGTGGTCCCCTTGTTAGACACAAACAAGCTACGTTGCACAAGTGGAGGCACAATTTAATTCTACTCTTGGGATGTTTGGTTCGTAAATTAATAAACTCGTTGGATAGATATTACGTATAGGGTATATTGTGTCTCACTGTTTAGAGGCACGAAACGCGTGGGTGTTTTCAGCTCGTTACTAAATGCAAATATGTAGGAGGCCGAGTTGATAGGAGCTGAAGGTGTCCAGGTTGCAATAATATGCGGTACGGCACACTGTTAAAGAGAAGGATTATTATTCAGGAAACACATAGTACAATGAAATTGCTTATCTTCAGTAGTTTGTAGGACTGCAGCTGCGGCTATGAACTGACAATCTCGTAACATGGAATACCATGAACTAATACAACATATTCTCAGGTACTAAGTCTGATGGGCCCTCCTCAGAGAATCAAAGCAAACATTACAGAACTGGCTGAGGGCCGATTATGAAAGTGCGTCTGCCTAGGTTGAAACGTAGCTAACAAGGGAACCTCCCCTTCGCAACCCCCTCAGATTTAGTTATAAGTTGGCACAGTGGATAGGCCTTGAAGAACTGAACACAGATCAATCGAGAAAACAGGAAGAAGTTGTATGGAACTACGAAAAAAATAAGTAAAATATACAAACTGAGTAGTCCATGCGCAAGATACGCAACATCTAGGATAGTTTGAAACAAGAAGCGCCGTGGTGCCGTGGTTAGTGTGAGCAGTTGTGGAACGAGAGGTCCTTGGTTCAAGTCTTCCCTCGACTGAAAAGTTTACTTTCTTTATTTTCGCAAAGTTATGATCTGTCCGTTCGTTCACTGACGTCTCTGTTCACTGTAATAAATTTAGTGTCTGTGTTTTGCGACCGCACCGCAAAACCGTGCGATTTTTATTGAAGTCGCGAGCTATATTTGCTGGATTCACATTGCCCACGGAATACATCTCACGTATTTAAATGCACTCTCGTCCAAAGTAGCGAACAGCCAACTGCCAGCCAGGGAGCCTCGTTAGCAGGAATACTCTCTCTTCTGACGTTGTGTGTTTCGATGTTTGTTTAGGTGTAGCGTCCCCCTACTATGGCGCAGTTACCTCGCATCGGACAGACGGACGGACAGATAATACTTGTCTGAAAATAAAAAATTAAACTTTTCACTCTAGGGAAGATTTGAACCAAGGACCTCTCGTTCCGCCGCTGCTCACGCTAACCACGGGACCACTGCGCTCCTTAGCTCACAATCTCCTTGTTGCATACCTTGAGCATGGACTAATCAGTTTGTATATTTTGCTTATTTTTTTCGTAATTCCACACAACTTCTTCCTGTTTTCTCGATTGATCTGTGTTCAGTTTTTCAAGGCCTATCCACTGTGCCAACTTACAACTAAATCTGAGGGGGGTGCGATGGGGAGGTTCCCTTGTAAGAAGTGAACGCGCCACACTCCAGTCCCGTCGAGCTGCACAGCCCGCTAGAGTGCGCTGTGCTCGGCAGACGACGGGCTGCCAACCTTGTGTCGGCGCGGCGTTGTAGTAGTATCTGTGGCAATGACACTACAGGGTACGGTATACGAAGCCTTGAGTCTGTTTCAGCACATCGAAACGCTCCGCCATCTTAATACTTATTCTTAAGAAACCTTGGTCACGTCGCAAAAACTGGGCGCGAGCCGTGGTCAGATTTAGATGCGTTCAGCTCCCTCGTTTAACTTCGATCGAGGTCGATGCACCAGCGTTCTGCGTTGAACGTAAACTTAAAATCGAGGTTGGTGCACTCGGCCGTATGTGTAAAGAAATAAACAAACAACTAAAACGTTCATTATAATGAAGTCTTGTAGCGATCCCTCTTCTTCAGATTCCAGAACGTGCGTTCTCGAGAATTTGAGGTAGTTCGTCCGTTCGCAACGCGAAACATTTGGCGCGCGGCACGGCTGACTTCGGCAGCGGGCAGCGCGGGTTTACGGCCGCTGCCGCTGCTGCTCGTGCGGCTGAGGCGGCCGCCATTAATCCCAGGCGACGGCGCGGTAGCGCAGGGCCGCCATCTTGACAGCGGCGAGTTGTAAATCTATCAGTTGATTATCGGCAGCCGCCATTGGCAGGTAAGCGCCGGCATTAGCGCGCCGACAGCCTAAACCATTTATCTGCCGGCGCAGCACCGGGTCAGCGGCAGTCAGCTGGCCCGCCCGCCCTACACAAGGCGGTTGCTCGCTGTACGCCAGCCGTCCGAGGGGGACTCCAGAATATCAATATATGGCGAACAGCACGATGTTTTGTTTTGCTTTCCTATAGCATGCATGTTTCAGTGGGTTTGCCTTGTTATTATGACTTCGTTTGGTCCTACAAAGAGCTCATAGAACTATTAGATAGCTTTAGTGCCGGCCGGAGTGTCCGAGCGGTTCTAGGCGCTACAGTCTGGAGCCGCGCGACCGCTACGGTCGCAGGTTCGAATCCTGCTTCGGGCATGAATGTGTGTGATGTCCTTAGATTAGGTTAGGTTTAAGTAGTTCTAAGTTCTAGGGGACTGATGACCTCAGAAGTTAAGTCCCATAGTTCTCAGAGCCATTTGAACCTGCCTCGGGCGTGGATGTGTGTGATGTCCTTAGGTTGGTTAGGTTTAAGTAGTTCTAAGTTCTATTTTATTTATTTATTTATTGTTCCGTGGGACCAAATTAAGGAGAAATCTCCATGGTCATGGAACGAGTCAATACATGAAATTATAACACGATAGTAGAAACAGATAAAATGAAATATAAGAAACATATTCAGGCAACAATTCGTAAGTTTAAATAAAGAAAATCGACAATGTAACACTGGCATTTGCTTAATTTTTCAGCTCTTCCAGGAGCTCCTCGACAGAATAGAAGGAGTGAGCCATGGGAAACTCTTCAGGTTAGACTTAAAAGTGTTTGGGCTACTGCTAAGATTTTTGAGTTCTTGTGGTAGGTTACTGAAAATGGATACAGCAGAATACTGCACTCCTTTCTGCACAAGAGTCAAGGAAGTGCATTCCACATGCAGATTTGATTTCTGCCTAGTATTAACTGAGTGAAAGCTGTTAACTCTTGGGAATAAGCTAATATTGCTAACAACAAACGACATTAAAGAAAATATATACTGTCAGGGCAATGTCAGAATTCCCAGACTATTGAATACAGGTCGACAAGAGGTTCTCGAACTTACACCAAACATAGCTCGAACAGCCCGTTTTTGAGCCAAAAATACCCTTTCTGAATCAGAAGAATTACCCCAAAAAATAACACCATATGACATAAGCGTATCAAAATATGCGAAGTAGACTACTTTTCGTGTTGAACTGTCACTTATTTCAGATACTGTTCTAATGGTAAATAAAGCAGCATTTAGTTTCTGAACAAGATCCTGAACATGGACTTTCCACAACAGCTTACTATCTATCCGAACGCCTGGGAACTTTAACTGTTCCGTCTCGCTTATAATATGCCCATTCTGTCTGATCAAAATATCGGTTCTTGTTGAATTATGAGTTAGAAACTGTAAAAACTGAGTCTTACTGTGATTTAGCATCAAATTATTTTCCACAAGCCACGAACTTATTTCATGAACTATATTATTTGATGTTTCAATTTTACATACAAAATCCTTCACTATCAAGCTGGTGTCATCAGCAAACAGAAATATTTTTGAATCACCTGTAATGCTAGATGCATATCATTTATATAAATAAGAAACAGCAGAGGCCCCAGCACCGACCCTTGGGGAACGCCCCACTTAACAGTGCCCCATTGGAACTGAACATCGCTAGCACTCTCACTATTGCGGAGAATTACCTTCTGCTTTCTGTTCTTAAAGTAAGAGGCGAACCAATTGTAAGCTACTCCCCTTATTCCATAATGGTCCAACTTCTGCAGTAATATCTTGTGGTCAATACAGTCAAAAGCCTTCGTTAAATCAAAGAAAACACCCAGCGACCGCAACCTTTTATTTAATCCGTCCAAAACCTCACAGAGAAAAGAGAATATAGCATTTTCATTTGTTAAACCATTTCTAAAACTAAACTGTACATTTGACGGCAAATTATGTGGATTTAAATGCTCCAGTAACCTTGTATATACAACCCTCTCGATAACTTTAGGGGACTCATGACCTCAGAAGTTAAGTCCCACAGTGCTCAGAGCCATTTGAACCATTAGCTTTAGTCTTCTTGTACACAGGCTATTCGGGCAGTCGTCTTCTGTTGAAGGTTTGTGTGAGTGCAATGTACAGAACAATTAGAAGACATCTACATCTACATCTACATGGATACTCTGCAAATCACATTTAAGTGCCTGACACAGAGGGTTCATCGAACCACTGTACTGTTTCTCCTGGGGGGACTGGGGTTTTAAAAATGTAAACTAAATATTATGGTAAATTTTATAAATAATTGACAAGTACGCCAAAGAAGAAGAGATAGAACTACAATGGACATGTTATTCCATGGACTCTCGCGTTTCAATGCATGAGCTATCTTTCCTTTGTCATTCGCTTATCTTATCTGCTTGGATTCGGACCTAAGAGGACGTTCTTGTGTAAAGCTCATCTTGCTGTACCAGCTTATAATGTAAGTTGTACTTAAAACTCGAAAAATATAATGGTTATTTTGTCAAAAGAATTTGTGTATGTGGTCAATTAATTGATCGTCTGATACCTAGACTGTCTTACGTAGATATGGGCCTTAACAAAGAATTTTAGTTGTTAGGCACCATCTTAGAAAACTCTTTAACATTTTTCTTTTAGCTCATCAACGAGACGTGCCGCCGGTTAGGACAATTAACTTTATTTCAGATCCCACGAGACCGGAGGCAGCTAGTAATAATTTAACAACTTTATTTACAGATTTTCTTTATATAACGAGATAACATCCCAGGCAGAAATGGTCTGGTCACAGGATTCCAGTTCCATTATACGATTTCATTTGTAGATTCTACTCTTGTTATCTTATATTGTGGAATCGAGACGAAACCACGACATTAAGTTACGTACTACAGTAGTGTACATCGAACAGAGTTGGCAAATATTCTCTGGTGCCATAAGCACAAGACTTCCCACGAGCCTAGTGTTGGATAAATAAGAAAAAGACAATTAATTATAGACGATTATGTAACTACCCTGAGAACTGAGCGAGTTTACTGAATGCTTGTAAACGTCGGGCTAAATTAAACAACATATTAAACGGTTAATAATAGTCCTACGTTACTTATTTCTCTTTTATGCTGAGCCATTGCATTAATTTGTGTTTCTTTTTTGTATAAGTCACGACTCATATTTTATTTTATTACATTACATTAATAGTCACAAAATAATAAAAAAAATTATTTTATTACATTACACCACCTTCACAATTCTCTATTCCAATCCCGTATGGCGCACGGAAAGAACGAATACGTATATCTTCCCTGAAGAGCTCTGATTTCCCTTATTTTATCATGGTGATCGTTTTTCCCTGTATAGGTCGGTGTCAACAAAATATTTTCGCATTCGGAAGAGAAGATTCCGCCGCGACGAGAAACGCCTTTGTTTTAACGATGTCCACCGCAAATCCTGTATCATTTCAGTGACACTCTCTCTCCTGTTTCACCATAACACAACGAGCTGCTCTTCGTTGAACTTTGTCGATGTACTCCGTCAATCCTGTATGGTAAGAATCCCAGACCGCGCACCAGTATTCTAAAAGAGGATGGACAAGATTAGTGTAGGCAGTCTCCTTAGTTGATCTGTTACATTTTCTAAGTGTCCTCCAATAAAACGCAGTCTTTGGTTAGTTAGCCTTCCCCACAACATTTTCCATGTGTTCTTTCCTATTTAAGTTGTTCGTAATTGTAATTCCTACGTATTTAGTTGAATTTAGGGCCTTCAGATTAGACTGATTTATCGTGTAACTGAAGTTTTACGGATTCATTTTAGCACACATTTTCGCACCATACAGACATCTTTCCTAAATTGCTTTGCAATTTGTTTTGATCTTCTGATTACTTTGTTGGTCTATAAACGACAGCGTCATCTGCAAACAACCTAAGACGGCTGCTCAGATTGTCTCCCAAATCGTTTATAAAGATAAGGAACAGCAAAGGACCTATAGCACTACCTTGGAGAACGCCAGAAATCACTCCTGTTTTACTCGATAACTTTCCTTCAATTACTACGAACTGTGACCTCTCAGACAGGTAATCACGAATCCAGTCACATAGCTTGATATTCCATAAGCACGCAATTTCACTGGAAGCCGCTTCTGTGGCGCAGTGTCAAAAGCCTTCCGGATATCCAGAAATACGGAATCAATCTGAAATCTCTTCTCAATAGCACTCAACACTTCATGTAAATAAAGAGCTAGTTTTGTTTCACAGGAACGATGTTTTCTACACCCATTTGACTTTGTATTAATAGACCGTTTTCTTCGAGGTAGTTTATAATGTTTGAACAGAATATATGTTCCAAAATCTTGCTGCATATCGACGTTAACGACATGGGCCTGTAATTTAGCGGATTACTCCTACTACCTTTCTTGAATATTGGTGTGACCTTTGCAACTTTCCAGTCTTTGGGTACGGATCTTTCGTCGAGCGGTCGGTTGTATGATTGTTAAGTATGGAGCTATTGCATCAACATACTCTGAAAAGAATCTAATTGGTATACAGTATGGACCAGAAGTCTTGCTTTTATTAAGTGAGTTAAGTTGCTTCATGCCAGTAAAGAGCTATGCTACTCACCTGTGGAGAAAGTAAGTTAACCGAATGTACGAGTAACACAAGCTACTTTCCTCTCAAAGAAGGTTGGTTTTATTCAGCATCCAATACGCCATATTTCTCCCCACTCTTCTGGCTACTAAACCCTAGTTTTCAACATAATCTCCATTCAATTCGACGGCCTTACTGTATGCCCGCATGGTACCACTGTACTGCTCGACGTCGGAGAGAACGTCCTGCTGCCTCAATGACCTCCCCATCATCCACGAGCTGCTTCCTGGGGGGTTCATCGCCCATTCGGGCTACCAGATGCAAGTTGCGATTCCGGCTATAGGATGGATGAAGAAGAACAGTCCATAAAAGTTTTGTGAGCTCCTCTCGGGTGCGGAGACTTACGTGAGGCCTTGCGCCGTCACGCAAGAGGGTAAGTTCGTTTGGATCACCTTGAGTGAGAGTGTCCGCACGTTCCAAGTCTGCAGAGTCACAGCTGTGTGCTGTCGGCCGGCACGTGGGAGACCAGACAAGCTTGGACGACCGGATGACGCCAGACGCCTAGCGTAACGACTCACCCTGCTTTGTGTCTCAGTAAACAGTCTGTTAGTGCCTATGAATATCTGTGGTGCTCTGGCTTTTCGCCAAAGGAAACTCTCTTCAAATGGTTCAAATGGCTCTGAGCACTATAGGACTTAACATCTGTGGTCATCAGTCCCCTAGAACTTAGAACTACGTAAACCTAACTAACCTAAGGACATCACACACATCCATGCCCGAGGCAGGATTCGAACCTGCGACCGTAGTGGTCACGCAGTTCCAGGATGAAGCGCCTAAAACCGCACGGCAACGACAGCTCTCTGCTTGGAGCGAATCTCCCTTACAGGTGGCATTTTGAAGCTGCCACCTATCAGAACTTTACATAACTATAGGGGCTGGAACCACAACGTCCCACAACAAATTCCACATTTATTCAATCGAAATTGGCCGAGGAAGAAATGTGTTGCATTATTTGTCGAACACCCCTCATTAGTTAATAATTACTGTTCGGCTAGTCACATTGTCCATAGATGAGTAGCATTTCTACCTTCTCTTCGTAGGTGTGCATTATACCCACTCAAGCCGGCTGTTGTGGCCGAGCGGTTCTAGGCGCTTCAGTCCGGAAACGCGCTGCTGCTACGGTCGCAGGTTCGAATCCTGCTTCGGGCATGGATTTGTGTGCTGTCCTTAGGTTAGTTAGGCCTAAGTAGTTCTAAGTCTAGGGGACTGATGATCTCAGACGTTAAGTCCCACAGTGCTCAGAGCCATTTGAACCATTTTTATATCCACTCAAACCTTCAACTGAAGACGGTTGACTGAATGTCCGGTGCACATTTCCTAATGTTTCCATTTTTTTCTGTCTACTCCAGCAAGTGGATGAGATACGTAAATCCAGCTACCTGCATTGTGTGCTAGTACAGAGCAGTCAAAGTCAGTCTTATGTGCTGTTTTTAATAAGCTCATGAGTGGTACACAGTGATACACTTCTGAACAGTCTACAGAGGAAAAAATGGATTATCGAACAAAAAACATAAGGTACTATTTAAAAAAGACATGATGCTATTTTTATGTTTGTAACAAACAAAGTTACAAGAAAAGCAGTTATGCTGGTTGATGCCCACTGCAAGCCAACAACATTTGCTTGATACTTTTTTTTATTTTGCTTCTGGGCGGTAAGCTATTTAATGTGGTCAAGAGAAACGGGACATGCCGTACGAATCGATTCTGCCAGTAGCCCACTGGCAAAGTTTGTGGTACGAGTTTCGGTCCAGTAGACAGTTTTAATCTGACAAAGATTTTCAAAACATTGGATTCTCTTCTGCAGACTGACAGATTCATTCTGCGTCAATCTTTTCTTATTTTCGTAATTTTTTCCTGCATCAAAAAGACTATTTCAGCACTCTATCAACGTCGCTGTCAAGAAATGTAATCATATTGTATCCTTCATCATCGAAGAGTATTGCGGCAGTGTCATCGTAGGATATACGTAGCGTCCTAAAGACCCTAGTTGTCTCACGGACAATAAAACTGTCATACGTTCTGCAGAAAAACTGCGTCTTTCTTTGCTGTACGTTTGGGTATCATGATCGATTGGGTCTCGCCACGAAATCAGCTGCAATTTAAAACGGTCGTAATCTTCAAGCTACTCACTGTGTGTGGCTGGGTGAAGTGATATTTTACGACTGACAGATAGCAGCTGTACCGTGTGATAATACGTGACCTACAGACTACGATGGAATAGGGTAGGTGGAAGGAGCAGCACGAGAGGACGTTGCACAACTAAGCGAAAGAATGTCGTCACTCGCTTCGACCGGCATTTCTTACCGCAAGTAACACCAGTACAAAATTAATAATGAGCTGTTTTGACGAAAGTGCTGTGACGTGAAGTTACATCTTCATAATTCATAGAGGATAAAGCTCCACGAAGCGTGAATTTTCAGTTTATATTCCTATACTTAAAAAAAACAAGAAAGGAAGGGAGGCTGTGCCATGTTGTCATCATAGATGGAACACAAGCTAGGAAGGACGCTTATGCTAAGGGAAAGCGATCGTGTTCTTTAGAAGGAAGCATCTCGGTACTTGCCTTAGGCTTGGTTCAAATGGCTCTGAGCACTATGGGACTCAACTGCTGAGGTCATTAGTCCCCTAGAACTTAGAACTAGTTAAACCTAACTAACCTAAGGACATCACAAACATCCATGCCCGAGGCAGGATTCGAACCTGCGACCGTAGCGGTCTTGCGGTTCCAGACTGCAGCGCTTTTAACCGCTCGGCCACTTCGGCCGGCTTTGCCTTAGGCGATTCAGGGTAAAACTAATACATCAAAATACATTGCTAACAGTCGTTCTCCGTCTAAAACTCCAAACCACGAGTGGAACAGGGGGGGGGGGATGACTTTGGCGCGAATTCTGCCCTCCGCCACACACTGCCTGGCTAGCGGAGTATATATGTACATGTAGATGTAGATGTAAAAATGTACCTGGCGCTTGGGAATGTTGGTAGAATGTCCGAGAAAGTGTAAATAAATTATACGAAAAAATTACATCTGCCTCACTAAATGCATCCTCACTAGCATAGTACCCTACCTAAGCATCACAGTGAAGCCTGTACGGCTTTCAACGCCAAGTGAACAGGCGAGAACGAACACTGCAGTTGCTAGCTACACCAGGCTTAAATGCAATACAAGTGAAATCTCTTTTGTTTCAGGTACATTAGACAGCGATTTGCGACGAGATGCGTTTATCTCACAGAATTCTACTGCCTCTGGCATCAAATACGTTGAACAAGTACTGGTTTAGATCCCCAACACCATCTATGTTTGTATTTCTTGTGCAAATGACATCCATGTAATTTCAATTACCAACAATAACATATTCAGGTTCATGATAGCCATAGGGGCTATATTTGGTAAAACCGGGAATTCATCAACATGTAAAAACACACACATCACAGAGTGGATAACTCTTCTGAACAGCACGTTGCAAGGCATCCCAAATATGCCCAATAATATTTACATCTGGGAAGTTTCGTAGTCAGCGGAAGTGTTTAAACTCAGAAGAGTGTTCCTGAGCCACCCCGTAGCAATTCTGACCATGTCGGGTGTTGCATTGTCCTGCTGGAATTGCCCAAATCCATCGGAACGCACAATGGGCATGAACGGATGCAAGTGATCAGACAGGATGCTTACGTATATGTCACGTATCACAGTCGCATCTAGACGTATCAGGGCTCCCATTTCAATCCAACTGCACGCGCTCCACACCATTACAGAGTCTCCACCAGCTTGAACAGTGCCCTGCTGACATGTTGGGTCCATGGATTCATAAGGTTGTCTCCATACCCTTATACGTCCATCCTCTCGATACAATTTGAAACGAGACTCGTCGGATCAGGCAACGTGTTTCCATGCATCAACAGTCCAATGTCGGTGTTGACGGGCCCAAGCAAGGCGCAAAACTTTGTCATGCAGTCATCAAGGGTACACGGGTGGACCTTCGGCTCTGAAAGCCCGTATCGATGATATTTCGTTGAATGCTTCGCACGCTGACACTTGTTGATGTCCCAGCACTGCAAACTGTAGCGATTCGCCCGCATATCGTGGTCGTGCGGTAGCGTTCTCGCTTCCCACGCCCGGGTTCCCGGGTTCGATTCCCGGCGGGGTCAGGGATTTTCTCTGCCTCGTGATGGCTGGGTGTTGTGTGCTGTCCTTAGGTTAGTTAGTTCTAAGTTCTAGGGGACTTATGACCACAGCAGTTGAGTCCCATAGTGCTCAGAGCCATTGTAGCGATTCGGGGAAGGATGGCACTTTTGTCACATTGAACGATTCTCTTCAGTCGTCGTTGGTCCCGTTCTGCCAGGATCTTTATCCGGCCGCAGCGGTGTTGGAGATTTGATGTTTTACCGGATTCCTGATATTCACGGTACACTCGTGGAATGATCGTAAGGGAAAATCCCCACTTCATCGCTACCTCAGAGATGCTGTGTCCTATAGCTCTTGCGCCGACTATAACACCACATTCAAACTCACTTAAATCTTGATAACCTGCCATTGTAGCAGCAATAACCGATCTAAGAACTGCGCCAGACACTTGTTGCCTTATACAGGCGTAGCCGACCGGGACGCCATATTCTGCTTGTTTACATGCCTGTATATTTGAATACGCATGCCTATACCATTGTCTTTGGCACTTCAGATTAAAAAACATGCTGGTATCAACGCTGCAGACGCCAGGGTACGTTCCTCGTAATTTTCCGTAAAAAAATTGGCTTCAATAGTTGACAAGAGATTGGGGAGCAATATGAGGTATTGGGATCCTGAATATAATAACTTCCCTTCAAAAATATATATACGTTTGATTACTTAATGAACATTCTCGTACTACGAAAGGATGTTATCTTTCTATATGGTTAATTAATTAACAGTAATTAAAAATTGTCGTTTATGTGTAACTAGGTGTCAGAAACAAGCTATTTGCACCTCCTGCTTTGACTGAAATACATATGTCGCTTCAAGAAGCTTTTCTAAATAAGTGTCAAAAATATGAGGAGCTGTGTTACACTATGTAGTCAAAACCATCCGGACACCCCCAAAAACATATGTTTTTCGTATTAGGTGCATTGTACTGCCACCTACTTGCCAGGTCCTCAATATCAGCGACCTCAGTAGTCATTAAACTTTGTGAGAGAGCAGAATGGGGCGCTCCGCGGAACTCAGGATTTCGAACGTGGTCAGGTGATTGGGTGTCACTTGTGTCATATGTCTGTACGTGAGATTTCCACACTCCTAAACATCCCTAAGTCCACTGTTTCCGACGTGATAGTGAAGTGGAAACGTGAAGGGACACGTACAGCACAAAAGCGTACAGGCTGACCTCGCCTGTTGACTGATAGAGACCGCTGACATTAAAGAGGGTCGTAATGTGTAATAGGCAGACGTCTATACAGACCATCACACAGGAATTCCAAACTGCATAAGGATCCACTGTAGGTACTATGACAATTAGGCGGGAGGTGAGAAAACTTCATTAGCCACACATTACGCCAGTAAATGTGAAACGACGTCTCGCTTGGTGTAAGGAGCGTAAACATTGGACGACTGAACAGTGGAAAAACGTTGTGTGGAGTGAAGAATCATGGTACACAATGTGGCGATCCGATGGCAGGGTGTGGGTATGGCGAATGCCCGGTGAACGTCATCTGTCAGCATGTGTAGTGCCAACAGTAAAATTCAGAGGCGGGGGTGTTTTGGTGTTTTTCATGGACGGGCTTCTACCCCTTGTTGTTTTGCGTGGCACTATCATAGCACAGGCCTACATTGACGTTTTAAGAACTTTCTTGCTTCCCACTGCTGAAGAGCAATTCGGGGATGCGACTGCATCTTTCAACACGATCGAGCACCTGCTCATAATGCACGGCCTGTGGCAGAATGGTTACACGACAATAACATCCCTGTAATGGACTGGCCAGTACAGAGACCTGACCTGAATCCTATAGAACACCTTTCGGACTTCGTGCCAAGCCTCACCTAACCGCCGTCGCCCCTCTCCTCAGTGCAGCACCCAGTGAGGAATGGGCAGCCATTCCCCAAGAAACCCTCTAGCCCTACGAGAGTGGAAGCTGTCATCAGGGCTAAGGGTGGGCCAAGACCATATTGAATTTCAGCATTACCAATGGAGGGCGCTAGGAACTTGTAAGTCATTTTCAGTGAGGTGTCGAGATATTTGGTTCAAATGGCTCTGAGCACTAAGCGACTTCACTTCTGAGGTCATCAGTCGCCTAGAACTTAGAACTAATTAAATCTAACTAACGTAAGGACATCACACACATCCATGCCCGAGGCAGGATTCAAACCCGCGACCGTAGAGGTCGCTCGGTTCAAGACTGTAGCGCCTAGAACCACACGGCCACTTCAGCCGGGTCCAGATATTTTTGATCACATAATGTATCTTATCAGGTTTTGCAGATTTATTTGGTGGAGAGGACATCTTGCACGAAACCTGTTATGTGAGTGAGATGTGGTTATGATTTTCTATACATGTTAGTATCACGTGGGCAATTTGTAAAAGAGAAACCAAATACGAAAGCTTGAACTACTTGAAGGAAGCTGATAAACTGAACATAAGTCAAAATACTGATATACAAAGGGACGTATAATTTCAAGCAATTTTTTGTAGTAGCTGAAAGTGTCTTTGTATTACATCAAAACCATTTGCTATTCCAAAGGTTTTAGATAACGATAAACAAAGCTGTTTTCATCGGAAGCAAACGATTTAAAATATTTCGTTTGGTCACAATCGACCTCGGATTTGTGAAAATCAAAAATGGTACAAATGGCTCTGAGCACTATGGGACTCAACTGCTGTGGTCATAAGTCCCCTAGAACGTAGAACTACTTAAACCTAACTAACCTACGGACATCACACACATCCATGCCCGAGGCAGGATTCGAACCTGCGACCGTAGCGGTCGTGCGGTTCCAGACTGTAGCACCTTTAACCGCTCGGCCACTCCGGCCGGCCAGTGAAAATCGCGGAAACTGATTAGAATTTGTCACACTGTAGGGATTTCAAGTAAGGTGTTACCGTGTGCCTCTGATGTTTAAGATGTTTCCAAAAGTATAAGTTCCAAATTGCTCAAACCCATTTTCTGTCCTTAAACGTGAATCACGAACTTCTGGTCCTGTTTCATGACGTACAAATAAACCAACGTTGTTTTTTTTTTTTTTCGAGCCAGCAGCGTAAAAAGAGGATACGCTGTAAGGGCATTTCTGTAACACTCTCTGATTCCAAAAACTAGTGACTTCGTTGCCAACAAGATGCAAAACTCCATTTCTGTTTCTTTCGATCTCTGACGACCCCGTCACCCAGTATAATTCTATGTTATATCTACATATCTGAAACGAAAAAGAACATTGAGTATCTGCTTTTCTGAGTAATGCGTAAGATATAATAAAAAACTGAAGAAGAAAAACTTGTATTTTCTCATAATAGCTCTTTGGTTGTATTCAGTTCGTGCCATCTTTGAAAAATATTGATTTAATAAAGCAGCGAACTAATCGCTGTAAATCATTGAATTTTCTCGAAACAGATGACTATGAATGTATATATCATTTAGTGTTTGGGTCTCGCGCAATAATTCTGTATTTCTCTGTTCCATGAACAGTTGAAGCGTATTGTACTTTACGCTAAAAAATTGACACTGCTACTCCGAAAAAAGTTTGCGTTATAACAAAGCTCCATAAACTATATTTTGTCTTATATGGAAATATTAATCAAACATCTGAAGTTGTAGCGAACATTGTTCAAAGATTTATTTCTTTTTCTTGAAGCAATCGATCTCTCTCGCATGGATACTAGCATCCGTCGTTTCTTTGTCTGTTTTACGCAAAAGCAAGAGATCGACGACGTTTGCGGTCGCTAGAACAGCCACAGGCAGGAATACTTCACGCGGTCGGCCGACAACTCGACATAAATAAACAAGCGATATCTCGCGGATTAACATCAGCGTGTAGATGGCGCCGACGGACAGGGAAAACCGACAGTTTGACGGAAACAAAGAAGAATCGCTTTGCTCAAATTCCATATTTGTTATACAGTCACGTTTGGCAGTTCTCACGCTTAAGTAGCATCTGTGTTCTGCTAGTTGAGTGCTCGCTAATCCCTCCCGGAATACAGAGTGAGCGACTAAAAAAGATCACCTTGTCGCAGGTTGCCTATCTAACGTCTTGCAGGGGCATGTGTTCCATACGCATAATTATTGACCGAGCTTAAAAAGTTAAAACACTGTCGTAAGTTGCTCATTAAGAGACACGATGAAGTTTTAGCGCAATAAGTCACGTATTAATGTTAGAAACTGTGTACATGTCTTGACGCAGCCTAAATCACGGGGCGCACTTTGCCCAGGCTACTATTCATCGAGCATTTGAGAATGAGAACATTCAGAAACTGCAACAAACTGCCGGCCGGATTGGCCGTGCCGTTCTAGGCGCTACAGTCTGTAACCGAGCGACCGCTACGGTCGCAGGTTCGAATCCCTCCACTGGCAGGGATGTGTGTGATGTCCTTAGGTTAGTTAGGTTTAATTAGTTCTAAGTTCTAGGCGACTGAAGACCTCAGAAGTTAAATAGCATAGTTCTCAGAGCCATTTGAACCATTTTGCAACAAACTGCACACATAATTTAAAGTAATTTCCATACTTTTCCTCACTGATACTCTCCTCAAAATAATGAAAAACTTCATCGCTTACTACGTTTTCGCCGTTGACGCAGTTTTAACTTTTTCATTGGTCTTTGAGCGAATAATATGAAACGGAAGAAACCAACATAATCAGGGTGTTTCGTTCTCAGCCATAAAGATCTTACAAGCGTAAAGTCAGATATTTAACACATTAACTCGTTTATGCAGTTATCAGACGTTTTATATGTCGGACTTGGATTCTTTAAGGGATCGGTGATTGCTGGTTAATACTAATTGCCAACAGAGCTTAGTATTACCGTTAAATGAAGCCACCAGCACACTAAGCTGTGATGTCTGCCTCGTCGCTTCACGCAAATCTGAAGAAAATTCCTTCGAAAAGTCCATGTCTAATTTCTTCCCTAGACTTCTTCATGTGTGTTAAACTAGAATGAAAATGTTAAGCCTAATTAAAAGTACTAAAAATTATAGGAGACATCATTTTGAACTGTAAGTATTTTAGACTTTGTAAATAGCATTAATGTTAATATTGTAATAGTGAATACACATTATTTTTCTAATAGGGAAAGTAATTTACATCGGTATACATATTTACTGTCATCTTTCGGAAAAGCGAGAGTTGACCAAAAAAAAAAAAAATGACTGCTCTAACGCTCTTTGGTTTATTTACATAGTGTAAAGCACGTGGAAGTTGATGCTTGTTGCAAAATTTGTGTAGTGCTGTGACGTAACTGGAAAGCATAAATTAGTTTTCCACTGCACCATGATTAAACCCTGGTTTCAAGTCGTTCTTATCGTGTGAATAACATCTAATACCTCAGCACATTCAATGATTACTTGTTTCGTTTTTCTGTCTTACCATAACTTCACGCCTCCTCCCACCTCACCCCCTCCCCCAGTGCTAGAAATAGTCGTTAGTCGGTAGACGATTCGAAACCGGTTATAGTATAACAAAGTTTGAACCATTACAAAAGGCGACTGGTAGCAGCAATTTCTGAAAACTTTCGTTCATCACAGTCTCACTGTTACAAATGCGTAACGGATTAAAGTATAATTTTGTTTTTCACTTCTCGGAAGGGTTGTAATAAGACAGGCAACAGAATTGCAATGGAAGTCATTATACGATGGGCATACACAGTCCGACGCACAGGAACGGTGACTAATTTTATGATTTGCTAACTACTAATGACATCTGTGAAAAGATGCATGAAGTAACTAGCTTGGTATTTAGGTTACATTCCATTTTAAATTTAACAAAACTGGCATCACAGACTACTCGTAATAATCGAAAGTTAAATGCATGTTTTGAATTTCAGTCGTGAAAGGAGCATTGGAGTACCTTGCGAACATTAAATTTTGTTTTAAATTGACTAAAACTGCCATGGACACTTTTAAATAATGCAAGGTATTTGTGGTAGTGAAGCTATGTGTTGTAAAAACCTTTTTGAGTAGTATACAAGGATTCATGATGCTAGAAACAGCATTGAAGATGGTCCAGCAGTATCATCGACAGTCGCGTCGATGAACATGTTCAAAAAGCCACTGATCCATCTTGGACAAAAAGTGGCTGAACGTCTTCGAAATGATCGTTGTGGATCTAGCAGGTTAATAGTGAGGTCACCGAAATTCCTACAACATCGCAGAACATTGCATTCTAACTGAAAATATGGGCAAAAAAGCCTGTTGACGCTTTATGACCGACTCACTCACTGTCAAATGTTCAAATATGTGTGAAACCTTACAGGACTTAACTGCTAAGTTCATCAGTCCCTAAGCTTACACACTACTTAACCAAAATTATCCTAAGTACCAACAGATACACCCATGTCCGAGGGAGGACTCGAACCTCCGCCGGGATCAGCCGCACAGTCCATGACTGCAGCGCCCTAGACCGCTCGGCTAATCGCGCGCAGCACACTCAAAAGAAGGCAGAGCGCTACACTGCAGGGACATGAAAAATCGGCCTCCGGGGACACAGACTTCATGTCTTGCATTGTAACGGATGATGAAACATGAAGTTTTCAGTGCGAACCACTTGCAAAGCTCCAAAGCACAGAAAGTTAAGGTGCAGAACCTCCGAGACCGAATAGAGTTCCAATTCAGTAACGCCGCTTCCAGATATTGTTCACTGTTGTCTTTGGTTCAAAAGAAATTACCCATGAAGAACTCGCTCTAGAAATTCAGATGATGAATGCAGACTACTACTTGCGTCTATTAAATCGTTTAAGGGCTAGGATTATTCAGGGCCGGCCGCTGTAGTCGAGCGGTTGTAGGCGCTTCAGTCCGGAACCACGAGGCTGCTACGGTCGCAGGTTCGAATCCTGCCGCGGGCATGGATGTTTGTGATGTCTTTAGGTTCGTTAGGTTTAAGTAATTCTAAGTTATAGGGGACTGATGACCACAGATGTTAAGTCCCGTAGTGCTTCGAGCCATTTGAACCATGCTTATTCAGGTTCGACCAGAATACCAGACTCAGGAAACGTGGTGTTGTTGCGCAACAGCCTATCGTTTGCGATTTCTTGGCTCAAAAATGTAGTGGTGCTTTAACAACGTCCTTATTCGTCTGATTTGTCTCTGTGCGACTTCTGGTTATGACCAAAACTGAAAATGATAATGAAAGGAAGACATTTCGACACGATTATGGATATCCAGAAAGCTGCAACAATGGTACTTTAGGCAGTTTCAATAGCTAAGTTTCAGAACTGTTTCGAATAGTTTTTCCGACGCTTCCAGTTACGTTTTAACTCACAAGGAACTTACTTAAATAAAAAATTATGTAAACAAAAAATAAACAACGTCTTGTATTTTATTTCACATCGGTCACCTCTCCTGTGGGACGGACTGTGTACAGTGTGGCAGCGACCCCTTTTGTCGGGCGGCCTCTCCTGTTGGTGGTTACCGTAGCGAGCTGCAGCGCAGTATTTTAGCGGCGGAGGGCAGAGCAGTTTCCGGCGCTCGGCGCGCCCCAGCGTGCCGCTGCATCTGGCGCACTTGCGCCTTCCCACGGCACCATTTATTTTGCACACTTGTTAAGTTACTAGCTCACCCCACGGGCAGCTTCTGCCGGGGAAGTGGGCCCTGTGCTACGCCTCGTCGTGTGCTACAAACAATCCTCCGCTCTACTGTATTCCGGACATTGCCAAGAATTCCGAAGCGTCAGAAGTGTAGCTTGGACGTTACAGTTTGCATAACAATAACACGCAATTGGCACGTCGCTCTTCAGTCCCATCGTTGGCCGCTTACAGTTTGGTCGCCTTCTTCCTTTTTCGGTTCCGTGCAGTAGTTTGCTTGTGTGCGCTGCTACATTTTAGTGCTTACTATTTACTTGTTATTCGTGCCTTCTGTCGTAGTGTCTGTTACACAGCTGCGTTACCCAGGGAGTGATAGTCTACGCGCTTTCCCGTGTGTGTATGAAAAAGCACAGACAACAGTGGGAACCAACCTACGGAAGACATTGTGGAACTGGAATTCGACAAGGACAAGCGCGCAACAGCTCTCGAAATTCGGAACTGGGTAACTACCTACGTGAAATTAACAAGGGATCACGTAGACAGTGTGCAACTTAGTACTAACGAGTCACCGTAGTACTGGCCATTGAAATTGCTACACCACGAAGATGACGTGCTACACACGTGAAATTTAACCGACAGGAAGAAGGTGCTGTGATATGCAAACGATTAGCTTTTCAGAGCATTCACACAAGGTTGGCGCCGGTGGCGACAGATACAACGTGCTGACATAAGGAAAGTTTCCAACCGATTTCTCATACACAAACAGCAGTTGACCGGCACTGCCTGGTAAAACGTTGTTGTGATGCCTCGTATAGCGAGGAGAAATGCGTACCGTTTCCGACTTTGATAAAGGTCGGATTGCAGCCTATCACGATTGCGGTTTATCGTATAGCGACATTGCTGTTCGCGTTGGTCGAGATCCAATTACTGTTAGCAGAATATGGAATCGGTGGGTTCACGAGGGTAATACGGAACGCCGTGCTGGATCCCAACGGCCTCGTATCACTAGCAGTCGAGATGACTGGCATCTTATCCGCATGGCTCTAACGGATCGTGCAGCCACGTCTCGATCCCCGAGTCAACAGATGGGGACGTTTGCAGGACAACAACCATCTGCACAAACAGTTCGACGACGTTTGCAGCAGCATGGACTATCAGCTCGGAGACCAAGGCTGCGGTTACCCTTGACTCAGCATCACAGACAGGAGCGCCTGCGATGGTGTACTCAACGACGAACCTGGGTGCACGAATGGCAAAACGTCATTTTTTGGGATGAATCCAGGTTCTGTTTACAGCGTCATGATGGTCGCATCCGTGTTGGCGACATCGCGGTGAACGCACATTGGAAGCGTGTATTCGTCATCGCAATACTGGCGTATCACCCGGCGTGATGGTATGGAATGCCATTGGTTACACGTCTCGGTCATCTCTTGTTCGCATTGACGGTACTTTGAAAAGTGGACGTTACATTTCAGATGTGTTACGACCTGTGGCTCTACCCTTCATTCGATCCCTGCAAAACCCTACATTTCAGCAGGATAATGCACGACCGCATGTTGCAGGTCCTATACTGGCCTTTCCGTATACAGAAAATGTTCGACTGCTGCCCTGGCCAGCACATTCTCCAGATCTCTCACCAACTGAAAACGTCTGGTCAATGGTGGCCGAGCAACTGGCTCGTCACAATACGCCAGTCACTACTCTTGTTGAACTGTGGTATCGTGTTGAAGCTGCATTGGCAGCTGTACCTGTACACGCCATCCAAGCTCTGTTTGACCCAATGCCCAGGCGTATCAAGGCCGTTATTACGGGCAGAGGTGGTTGTTCTGGGTACTGATTTCTCAGGATCTACGCAACCAAATTGCGTGAAAATGTAATCACATTTCAGTTCTAGTATAACACGTTTGTCTAATGAACACCCGTTCATCATCTGCATTTTTTCTTGGTGTAGCAATTTTAATGGCCAGTAGTGTATTTCAAACTTCGCTTCAACTTAGTACACAAGGGAGTAATCCGTGAGTCTACTGGTAGCTTTGAGTTAACATTAGCAATGAGCTCCGTCTCGGGGTTTACCATTAGCCCAGTTGGAGGCAACGTGAGAAGCGTGGGTGTTTTTTACCTTCTGATGGATATTTCAACCGAGAAAATGCGTCTCAGGTTGCAGTTGTATGCAAACGTTCGAGCAGTTCAGGACAAGGTCTGGGTAGATTTTTATCCGTTCCTCATCACAAATGGAATAAGATCTATCGAAACGGAAGTTAGAAAACCGATCCCGTCATTAATAAATATCGGGGCCTGTAAAGCATATGCTTTACATACGTGACGAAATTACCAGCATGCTTCATATGTAATGGAACACACAATTTTCAACAGATCTGTCCCAGACAAAAATACCCTCTTCTACAGCTACATCTTCTACATCTACTGGTACAAAAGTGCCCAACATACCGTAAAACGGCTTGCAAACTATAGATATACGAGGACTCTTCGTTGTTTAAGGTCCGATCGGACGCGAAATGGAAACCCCGGGGAAAATCCAACAATGCATTGCACACATGTGTTGGTCAGTGTCTCTAGTACGCCCGTCGATCACATGACGTCGTTATTTTCAGTTCTGACCGCAAAGACAGTATATAAAAACGTCTAGAAAATAGCATTTCCCTCCAAGGATGACTGCCTTCTGAGAGAATTCGCCTGATTTCATGCATCCCACATGCATTTCCTTCTTCCTGATAATTCTCGACTGCACAATGCAGGGACAATGACGACACTCTTGCAGCAGGTTTGGTGGGAAGTGTTTGATCACGCACCATACAGCTCCGAGTTTCGTTTCTGCCCACATGAACCGCTGGTTCTGAAGACAACATTTTGGCACAGGCAAAGAGCTGTAGACCAGCGCAGAGAATTAGGGGAAAGCACAGGCGGCTACCTTCTATGACGAGAGTGTTGGAAAGCTGGTACAAAGCTATTAAAATGTCGGAGCGACGATTATGTAGAAAAGTAGCTAGATGATGTAGCTAACTGCTGCAAATAAAACGTATTTTATTTTCACTGTGGTTTCCATTTCGTGACCGATCGGATCTTAACTAACGAATAGCCCTCCTAGATGTAAAATGGTTCAAATGGCTCTGAGCACTATGGGACTTAACATTTATGGTCATCAGTCCCCTAGAACTTAGAACTACTTAAACCTAACTAACCTAAGGACAGCACACAACACCCAGTCATCACGAGGCAGAGAAGTACTTAAATGCTTGACAGATGGTTCAGATAACCTCTCTACCGCTCCACTCTCGAATGGCACGTGAGGAAAAATAAACACGAAATCTTTCTGTGCGAACTCTGATTTCTCCTATTTTATTGTGATCCCTCTAACGAACCGTAGACCTTTAGCTGAAAGTAATGCAGTTGCTATCAATGTTCCCAAAACCTTAAACAATTTTTACAGGTATTGCTTTCTTCACCTTTTCTGCGAAGAACTTCTTCATTTCTTATCTTATAAGTCCATCTAATTTTCGACATCATCCAATAGCGTCATGTCTCAAACGCATCTAACCTTGTTAAGATTGAACACGGTAGTTATGTTCTAAATGTTTTAAAAGAGCTTGCATTACCGCCTTTGGATGTATGTGCAGAGTCAAAAAAATGGCTCTAAGCACTATGGGACTTAATATCTGAGGTCATCAGTCTCCTAGACTTAGAACTACCTAAACCTAACTAACCTAAGGACATCACATACATCCATTCCCGAGCAAGATTTGAACCTGCGACCGTAGCAGCAGTTCGATTCCTGACTGAAATGCCTAGAACCGCTCGGTCACAGCGGCCGGCTGCGCAGAGTCTCTTGACGATTTAGAAACGGGGATTACTGATAAATTTCCCAACGTCAAATGGTTCAAATGGCTCTGAGCACTATGGGACTCAACTGCTGAGGTCATTAGTCCCCTAGAACTTAGAACTAGTTACACCTAACTAACCTAAGATCATCACAAACATCCATGCCCGAGGCAGGATTCGAACCTGCGACCGTAGCGGTCCTGCGGTTCCAGACTGCAGCGCCTTTAACCGCACGGCCACTTCGGCCGGCTTCCCAACGTCAAGCGCAGGCTGGTAGTATAGACGAAGATGACAGTACAGCCAATACTAACTATATCGAGTCAACAAATTGTAAACAACGCGACCGTCAGAGGGACACTAATCACAGTCGGACAACTCAGAAATGTCTGTGATAGATGTCGTTCAGGCTGATACGATGACCTCTTAAACCGAACGATGGTTCATCCAGCGGAAGAATATGCGGATTCACCATCTGAAACAACAGAACAATCACAAATGTACACAACTCAGTCTGTCAGTACAGAAAGGTCCAGTAGAGTTTCGACCGAAAAGCGTAAGCGCAAAATTTGGGTGAGTAGTAACAAAGAGGAGCAACACAATGATAACAAGTGGCCCTCAACAACTTTCAATAGTAAAGAAGGGGCAGCGAAATTTAAAGTATAACAATTATGACCCGTTTACCGGTGGCGAACACCTATTGTCTGCGAACACTCGTAAATGAGGAACAGAAATACATAAGCTGTGAATTAGAGCGTCTAGTAGAACAGGCGGAAATATAGAGAAAAAAAAGAAGTGATACCTAATCTCAGTCCTAAATCCATCCTATTATAAGGTCAAGAATAACAACTATAGTTACCGGAGTTGAAAAGAGGCAATTTACAAAAAGAAAAAAAAAACATTAATGACCTATCTCAAAATTATAAAATTTGTACTTTTAATATAAACACGTCTCCGAAATCGATATAAAGTTGTTACAGGAAGTCGAAATTAACAACCCAATTGAAACTCCAGGTTACAATGCAATTTTCAACAATCTGAAGCGCAGGTACGGCATATTAACAGAAGACGATATACAAGTAGCATAAACTGGAAGAGGCGGAGGTAAATATGACTGAGGCGTGAGAAGCAACAAAAGTACTCTCATTAATGTATACCTACGTCACTAGTCATTCAGTGAACAAAGTTGACCGAATATACATCTCACATGATTTAGTAAGTAACTTCGCGACATCAGAAATCCATCCTATGAATTTTTCAGATCATTGAGCTTATATTACAAAAATCAATTTTCAGAAGCAAACGACTGCCCGCGAAAAGGATTAAATTAAATACTGCCCTCATCAGAGATGAGGAATTAACAATTATGGTGCTGGAAACATGGAAGGCCAACGTCACTAGCTTCAGGAAACGCTCCAGGAGATTGCGTTGGGTATGCGAAACCCAAACTAAGGAGGTTGCTAAAACGGTGTGGTTACAATAGAATTTAGTAGGAGAAGGGTGTCTGGTAGAATACACGAGATATAAACAATAATGGTTCAGACATAAAGCAAATTAACTCACATATATTGTCAATGCAGAGAAGAAAACTAAAGAGCCTGAAAGTAAGATGAAGTGCTGACAGTATTATCGAAGAGCAGAATCCATCACTCTACCATATAAACCGACATTTAATTTTCAATTAAGATGAAATTTAATTGAACTAAATAATCAAAAGTAGCAATTGGTAAACAAAACAAGTTGCCACAGCAAAAGAAATAGTTAAGTCAATTATTTACTTTTGTCTTCAAGCAGAATTGCTATGTTTTAACAAAAAAGGTAAAAGAAAGCAAAGTTGAGAGTTAATAGGAAGTATATACAAAATAAGACACAGAAGGCAGGCAGAGAAGACGACTAAATCTGAGTAAACGTATGGGCTCTAGGAGGATGTAAAGGGGTCACAAAAATAAAAATAAAAACGAAAACCTTGCTAAACAGTGAGGTGAACCAGACGGGGATAGAACATGCCGCTGGGACTTAATGACCATTTGGTTCAAATGGTTCAAATGGCTCTGAGCACTATGGGACTCAACTGCTAAGGTCATTAGTCCCCTAGAACTTAGAACTAGTTAAACCTAACTAACCTAAGGACATCACAAACATCCATGCCCGAGGCAGGATTCGAACCTGCGACCGTAGCGGTCATGCGGTTCCAGACTGCAGCGCCTTTAACCGCACGGCCACTTCGGCCGGCAATGACCATTTGTCTGGCACAAAGGCCGAGTTCAGTACAGTCTGTAGGCGGTGTTCCAGGCTTGTTTATGCAAATGCTTGGTTGGCCACCACCTCAGAAAAAACGATCCCACAGTGCGACAATACATGAAACATAGTTTACACGATCACACAGAGATGGCGCCCGTGATTTCCGTCCCTAATGTTAACTGTCAACTGTTAAAATCAGTATGCACATCTGTCAAGTCATGAAAACAGAGGACCCCATATGACGCGCTAAACACTAGGAAAGAGAGAGTAGCAAGAAAGAGAGCATTCAGGGCTGACCGCTTCCGAACAGTGTCGGAGGAGAGAGAGTTGACAAAATGACATAACTGGGTATATTACGATGGAAAATAAATGGAAAACCAGTTTTTGAAGACATTTTGGTGACAACTTCATCTTCATGGTCTTCATGGATGACGTGGCGCTTTTCTCGTGAAAACGTTCCTTCAGCATGCTAGGATCACCAGAATGGATGGACATGCCTCTTCCCCGGACATGAACGCAGTAAAACATGTGAGGAATCAATTGACACGAGCTGTTTTCGGACGCCGAAAACGACCACGCACTCTGCGCGACTGGCGTAGACTCGCCTTTGAAGTGTGAGGCAATTCGTATTAGGGATGGCTTGGTGATCTCTTCGATGGTATGCCACGACGGATTCAAGACTGCACCCAAGCAAGGGAACGTTCCACCACATGATATTGTTGCCCAATATATATATATATATATATATATATATATATATATATATATATATATACCTCAGAGCCATCTTTTATTTCCTGTGTCATAAATTTCGAAATAAAGGGGTGATGCAAAGCTTTTGTTCGTGTACGTGTGGGTTAAGGCTGGGTGATTAAATGGTCTAGTAGAGATTTGATAAGATGCCTAAGTTTCGTGAAACACAAAGGCTCAAATTGCCCGAACTCTTACGGGAATCGTCACCTTAGTTGGCGCGGGTAATGAGTTGCTGGGTAAGTATCTATTATGTGCATTACGTATGTAGATTGTGGACAGTTGGGAATGTGGGTCTCACGGGAAGCGTGCAAGGGATAAGTCCCTGCAGTCGCGCTATTCATCTGTGTCCTCGGTGGCTCATGCCGACACGGTAGCTCAGCGTCTTCGGTCAGAAGGTTGCGTGCTCTCTGTAATAAAAAAACCTGAGTCAAGGAATCAACGATCAACTTGAACGGATGTCTTGTGACGTCCGCCCAGACCAAACGCAACGAAATGTATCGGGAAAAAAGGATGGGTAGAGCGTTTGCCATGTAAGCAGGAGATCCCGGTTCGAGTCCCGGTCGGGGCACACATTTTCAGCTATCCCCATCGAGGTGTATCAACAACACCTGTCGGCAGCTGAGGGTTCAAATTAATTATCATTTATCCTACAGAATCTGCGCCGTCATCAATGGTATCTGTTCTTTCGAGAACAGATACTATTTTCATATATATAGTTAAAGGCTACCCAGCCATTGACCTTCGTCTGTGCGAATGCGCACAGGTTGCCCGAACTCTTAGGGGGTCGTCACCTTAGCTGCAGCCGGCACAGTAGCTCAGCGTGTTCGGTCAGAGAGCTGACTGGCCTCTGTAATAAAAAACAAACGAACTAGAACGGATGTCATGTGACGTCCGCAAAAACAAAGAGAGAGAGTGATGGATAGAGCGTGTGCCAAGTAAGCAGGAGATCCCGGGTTCGAGTCCCGGTCGGGGGACACGTTTTCAGCTGTCCCCATCTAGGTGTATCAACAACACCTGTCGACAGCTGAGGGTTTCAATTAATTATCATTTATTCTCGAGAAACTGCACTGTCATCAATGGTATCTGCTCTTTCGAAAACAGTTACTATCTTCAAATATTTTCTACCTTTTCGGCCACTTGCGGAGGACTGTTTTTCAGCCTATAAGCCATTCAACAATAAAATCTACAAATTCTTCATTCAAGAGAAGAAGTTTAAACGTTTAACATAACGTACAGCTTCCACCAATCATAGTTTTCTTACTCGTTTTGAGTGAAGCTCACTGCATTATTCATGCGATTGCTGCCATAAGAATCGAGCTTCTCCGTCTTACTTATTTTGTGCAGTGGTAAGTAAGGAAACGTTTTGAAACTTTTTGGATCTCATCATAACACAATCGTTACGAAGAGGATACATAAACCAGACAGAGTGCCACACACTAATATATACACCAAATCTTGCGAAGCGGGATATCCATATGTTCAGAAGATCGCAGATAGACCCACAGAGTTATAAGCGTCGTTGAGAATAATTTAAAGTAAGAACGTGTTTTACTTGAGACAACAGTTGTGTGTCGGCAGATACGAGGGAACTGACTGACAGAGTAACTTCAGGTGTGCCCCAGGGCAGCGTAATAGGTCCTTTGCTTTTTACGATTTACATAAACGATCTGGTTGATAGTATTGACAGTGGCCTTAGACCGTTTGCCGTTGATGCTGTAGTCCACAGGAAAGTAATGTCACATGAAAATTGTAAACAAAGCAATGAGGATTTGCAGAAAATAAATGCGTTGTGTAATGACTGGCAGTTATCTCTCAATATTAGTAAGTGTAACCTACTGCGTATAACAAGGCGAAAATCCACATTAATGTACGGGTACAAAATAAATGCCCAGTTTTTGGAAGCGGTAACGTCCGTCAAGTATCTGGGTGTGACTATTCCAAATAATCTCAAATGGAAAGATCAGATTACAGAAGTAACGGGTAAAGCAGTCCTTCAACAAAGAAAATAGATTACAATACGTTAGTTCGTCTTGTATTGGAGTATGTTTCGTCTGTATGGGACCCTTACTAGTTGGGTCTGATTCAAGAGATTGAGAAGGTCCAAAGAAGAGCGGCAAGATTTGTGAGTGGTACATTTAGCCATCGCGAGAGCGTTACAAATCTCACAGAAAGTTTTAGGTGGGACACACTTGTAGATGGACGACGCACTATTCGGAAGGGGCTGCTCACTAAATTCCGAAACCCGACCATCACCGAGGATGTAGAGCGCACATTATTACCACCAACTTTCAAATCGCGCAATGATCACCATTCAAAGATAAGGGAAATAAGAGCTCGTACTGAGGCGTTCAGACAGTCGTTTTTCCCTCGCGCGATCCGCGAGTGGAACAGAAGGTGGGAAATATGACTTTGGCGCGAATTGTGCCCTCCGCCACAATCCGCTTGGTGGCTAGCGGAGTATATATGTAGATGTATGTACACTACTGGCCATTAAAATTGCTACACCAAGAAGAAATGCAGATGATAAACGGGTATTCATTGGCCACATAAATTATACTAGAACTGACATGTGATTACATTTTCATGCAATTTGGGTGCATAGATCCTGAAAAATCAGTACCCAGAACAACCACCTCTGGCCGTAATAGCGGCCTTGATACGCCTGGGCATTGAGTCAAACAGAGCTTGGATGGCGTGTACAGGTACAGCTGCCCATGTAGCTTCAACACGGTACCACAGTTTATCAATAGTAGTGACTGGCGTATTGTGACGAGCCAGGTGCTCGACAACCCTGAACCAGACGTTTTCAGTTGGTGAGAGATCTGGAGAATGTGCTGGCCAGGGCAGCAGTCGAACATTTTCTGTATCCAGAAAGGCCCATACAGGACCTGCAACATGCGGTCGTGCATTATCTTGCTGAAATGTAGGGTTTCACAGGGATCGGATGAAGGGTAGAGTCACGGGTCGTAAAATATCTGAAATGTAACGTCCACTGTTCAAAGTGCAGTCAGTGCGAACAAGAGGTGACCGAGACGTGTAACCAATGGCATTCCATACCATCACGCCGGGTGATACGCCAGTATTGCGATGACGGATACACGCTTCCAATGTGCGTTCACCGCGATGTCGCCAAACACAGATGTTACCATCATGATGCTGTAAACAAAACCTGGATTCATCCGGAAAAATGAAGTTTTGTGATTCGTGCAGCCAGGTTCGTCGTTGAGTACACCATCGCAGGCGCTCCTGTCTGTGATGCAGCGTCAAGGGTAACCGCAGCCATGGTCTCCGAGCTGATAGTACATGCTACTGCAAAAGTCGTCGAACTGTTCGTGGGAATGTTTGTTGTCTTGCAAACGTCCCCATCTATTGACTTAGGGATCGAGACGTGGCTGCACGATCCGTTACAGCCATGCGGATAAGATGCCTGTCATCTCGACTGCTAGTGATACGAGGCCGTTGGGATCCAGCATGGCGTTCCGTATTACCCTCCTGAACCCACCGATTCCATATTCTGCTAACAGTCATTGGATCTGGACCAACGCGAGCAGCAATGTCACGATTCGATAAACCGCAATCGCGATAGGCTACAATCCGACCTTTATCAAAGTCGGAAACGTGATGGTACGCATTTCTCATCCTTACACGAGGCATCAGAACAACGTTTCACCAGGTAACGCCGGTCCACTGTTGTTTATGTATGAGAAATCGGTTGGAAACTTTCCTCATGTCAGCACATTGTAGGTGTCGCCACCGGCGCCAACCCTTGTGTGAATGCTCTGAAAAGCTAATCATTTGCATATCACAGCCTATTCTTCCTGTCGGTTAAATTTCGCGTCAGTAGCACGTCATCTTCGTGGTGTAGCAATTTTAATGGCCAGCAGTGTATGTAGACTGATGGAAGCAGCTCACCACGCGCCAGTGTGTGGAACGGGACGCCCCTAGAGCGCAGGTGGCGCGCTCCACGAGCTGCAGCCGAGCGGAAGGCGGCGCTGTTGTCGGCGTGCTGCCCTCTGTGAAAACTCGCGGCAAAGGTGCGTGACAGTGATTTATCGCCCGGCTGGGAGGGGCGGGCCGGGTGTCAGTTATCAATCAAGGTGGGCGGTAATCCACGCATTGAGCGCCGCCCACTGACTCACCGGACACCGCGCAGCCACATCCATCAGCGGCGCCGCAACTTTCACTCCTGACGCGGGCACTGCGCCGCCTGCACGTGGAGGGGCCATGCCTCGAGACTCCGCCTGGACTCCACATTTCCTCCCTCTCGATATTCTTCTCCTAATAACTATCATACCTGCCTGCCATACCAGACACTCAATTCCACGCCAGTGATCTGCTCTTCCTGTCAGCCATAACCCGCTGTACTCCTTCCAACACAATGAAGGCTCCAACTCATTCTTTCTCGGCGTACCTGTAACTCTACTCGCCACGCAACACCTTCGTTCCAAGATCTAGATGTTGCTCATATGTTGTTGTTGTTGTGGTCTTCAGTCCTGAGACTGGTTTCATGCAACTCTCCATGCTACTCTATCCTGTGCAAGCTTCTTCATCTCCCAATACTTACTGCAACCTACATCCTTCTGAATCTGCTTACTGTATTCATCTCTTGGTCTCCCTCTACGATTTTTACCCTCCACGATGCCCTACAATGCTAAATTTGTGATCCCTTGATGCCTCAGAACATGTCCTACCAACCGATCCCTTCTTCTAGTCAAGTTGTGCCACAAACTCCTCCCCAATTCTATTCAATACCTTCTCATTAGTTATGTGATCTACCCATCTAATCTTCAGCATTCTTCTGTAGCGCCACATTTCGAACGCTTCTATTGTCTTCTTGTTCAAACTATTCATCGTCCATGTTTCACTTCCATACATGGCTACACTCCATACAAATACTTTCAATAATGACTTCCTGACACTTAAATCTATACTCGATGCTAACAAATTTCTCTTCTTCAGAAACGCTTTCCTTCCCGTTGCCAGTCTACATTTTATATCCTCTCTACTTCGACCATCATCAGTTATTTTGCTCCCTAAATAGCAAAACCCCCTTACTACTGAAGTGTCTCATTCCCTAACCTAATTCCCTCAGCATCACCCTAGTTAACTCGACTACATTCCATTATCCTCGTTTTGCTTTTGTTGATGTTCATTCTATATCCTCCTTTCAAGACACTGTCCATCCCGTTCAACTTCTCTTCCAGGTCCTTTGCTGTCTCTGACAGAGTTACAATGTCATCGGCGAACCTCAAAGTTTGTATTTCTTCTCCATGGGTTTTAATTCCTACTCCGAATTTTTCTTTTCTTTCCTTTACTGCTTGCTCAGTATACAGATTGAATAACATCGAGGATAGGTTACAACCCTGTCTCACTCCATTCCCAATCGCTGCTTCTCTTTCATGCTCCTCGACTCGTTTAACTGCCATCTGGTTTCTGTAGAAATTGTAAATAGCCTTTCGCTCCCTGTGTTTTACCCCTGCCACCTTTAGAATTTGAAAGAGAGTATTCCAGTCAACAATGTCAAATGCTTTCTCTAAGTCTACAAATGCTAGAAACGTAGGTTTGCCTTTCCTTAATCTTTCTTCTAAGATAAGTCGTAAGGTCAGTATTGCCTACGTGTTCCAACATTTCTACGGAATCCAAAATGGTCTTTCCCGAGGTCGGCTTCTACCAGTTTTTCCATTCGTCTGTAAAAAATTCGTGTAAGTATTTTGCAGCTGTGACTTATTAAACTGATAGTTCGGTAATTTTCACATCTGTCAACACCTCTTTTCTTTGCGATTGAAATTATTATATTATTCTTGAAGTCTGCGGGTTTTTCACCTGTCTCATACATCTTGCTCACCAGATGGTAGAGTTTTGTCCGGACTGGCTCTCCCAAGGCTGTCAGTAGTTCTAATGGAATGTTGTCTACTCCCGGGACCTTGTTTCGACTCATATACACATCCAGAATTTTTCCTGTACTACTTCACACTTACCAAAGCGTTACTCAAATCTCCTCCCCCCCCCCCCCCCTCAAAGTGTTAGTCGTCCCTGCGACAATCATCATCTCTATAAAACAGAAAGAATTCGCATCTCCGTCAAGTCAAGAATTCATCGTTGCTGAATTCTGTTATAGTTAATAGTAAGTGCATTTTACCTCAGGCCCACAGATACATTCTTATCGTAGTATGTACGTGCATTAATGATGACAAACTACTCACTTTCCATTTTGCTGACGACCGAGTCATTTAAGCAGAGGACGAAAGTATGAAGATGACATGATCTACATGGTTACAAAATTACACAGAGAATATCATAAATGCGATTTAACCATTAATTTAGAGAAAATGGTGTGATTTCGTTACTGAAGGAGTCGGTCGACATTTGACGTTAGGTATATGAAGTCCACAGCTCGTGGTCTCGCGGTAGCGTTCTCGCTTCCAGAGCTCGGGGTCCCGGGTTCGATTCCCGGCGAGGTCAGGGATTTTCAACTTCCTCGAGATGACTGGGTGTCGTTGTGTCGTCATCATCATTCATTCCCATTACAGTTGGAGGAAGGCAATGGCAAACGACCTCCGGCAGGACCTTGCCTAGTACAAGGGTGCGGGTCTCCCGCATCGTCCCCTACGCTCTGTCAAGGAGTATGGGACTTCCTCATTCCTCATATGAACTCTTATAAATACCTGCGAGTCGTTAATAAACCCTTTCATGGATAAAATTTATTTAGCATATATTTGAAAACAAAACGTCAAAACCTATGTTCGTTTGCGATAAATAATGCACTTCCACTACCGAAAAATTTCAAGCTCAGCTATTTTGAAAATTGGCACATTGGGACACATGTGACTCCTGAACCTAACTAGATCCCTGTTTACATGTGCAACTAGGATTTTCAAGGTTAAATATTTGATTTTAGAATCATTTTAACACGACAGCGATTATGGAAAAAAGTATAATGGATCAGCACCTGCACACAAGTTTTCAACCTAACATTTGAAGATGGCTTTGACATGTCACACGCCAATGTTTCCTACATTCTGTAACGTTTTCTGGGGCATGTGTGTCCCATTAGAGACAGATAATGTACAGGTCAGTGGAATTGCTGTGTGCAACAGTACTTCAAAACAATGTCTATAATGTATAATAAAGTACAATTAGTTACTTCAGACATTCTTAGGATAGAGAATATGGTGACTAGATATGATTTTCGTGAACCAGATACACTGTACACACACACCGCCCTATTTAATAGCTCATAGCTTTCTATGTATCCACCCCAAAATCTGTGGTATTTTTTCTCCAAGTTCCGAAAGCATCTTGTTACGTGCTAGCACTAGACAGATATGAGATGTACTCGTAGACGTCCCAACTTCACATTACTTTACTGGTACACATGTCTCCCATCAACCATGAAAAGTTCAACAAAGGTGGGTTCAGCAAAGCGAAGAACCGCATTGGCCAAGGGAGACAAGCAACCAAACAATTAAATGGAATTTTTTTGGAGCACACGTATTAGATCACAAACGAAGATTACTCTGTTTAAAACTGCAGCCCAAAGTACAGCAAAGTATGGAGCAGAAACATGGGAAATAACTGAAAGATTTAAGACGAACTTATTGTCAATGGAAATGGGATTTTGGAGATGTTGCCGTGGGTCGACACTCTGGGATGAAATTAAAAATGAAAACATGAGAGAATGAACTTGAGCACCACTGTAAAGTATACATCGAGGCGATACCGGCGTCTATGACGTTTGGGTGAGGACGGATGGCCTTGGAAGACGATGGAATGGATTCCAACTGCTAGAAGAAGAAGAAGAGACAGCCCGAAAACAACATCGGAAGTTGGAGTCAGAAGAGCTATGTCAGAGAGGAATTTGCAGGCGTGAAACTGGAATGATAGGAGACTTGGGAAGCTAGGGTGCGAGAAACAACTAAAAAGTTTATTAAACCGGAAATAAAAAAATAATTTTTGTATTTGGAAACACGAGCTTTCTCAGCGAATTTCATTTATGTAATAAATCGAACGCATGGCCTCCCCTGAAGATGTGGCCTCTAATGGAGGCGAAAAGTTGGATTGAGCAAGAAAATTCACTCGATAGCTTTTTAATAATTTGCAAAATCTTCTTCTTCCTTTCTTTCTAGCCTAGAGTTCATTTCTTTCAGTCTACCTCATCTGCCCTGAGGTTGTGTCTCCATCTTTTCCTTGGCAGGCCAATATTCCTTTTACCAGCTGGTGATTCATTTCTTACGATCTTCACAAATTTCCTTTCATCCTTCCTGTCTATGTGCTCGTTCCGTTCATGTTCTCTCTTATGTAACCATTCATTAATGGAGTCCAATTCACATCGTTTTCTTACACTTTCCTTCTATCCCTCAGTGTCATCCGTGTAATCCTTTGCAGAATTTTCATTTCCGTGATTTCCAAAAATCTCCTTGTTTTTTTATGTTTCCGGTCTTGTCTCAGCTGTGTACATCATAACTGGTCTCACTATTTTCTTTATTCTTCGTTTTACAACTTTTGCTATATGCTTGTTTTTCCAAATAGTATGATTTAAATCCTACCACTTTTTCCTTCGCTACTGGTTCTCCAATTTTCTTTTCTACATTTCCACTGCTGTGCAGTTCAATGCCAAGATATTCAAATGTCATTACCTGTCGAATAATTTTTCCATCCACCTCCAGTTTGCATCTAATCGATTCCACATATGTCGTCATGCATTTGGTTTTTTGAGTGGATATGAGCGTATTTATATTTTTGGCTACCGCTATTGGTATACCGTGTGTAAAATATTTTGCAGATTATCTTCACTGTTTGCCAACACAACTGCACCGCAAGCATCGCATTCTATAACAACTGCCAGCCAATACCTTCTTTACACCTCGCCCATGATTATTGTAAAAAGTAGCGGTCTCAAAGAGTCACCTTGTCTAATACTACTATTAACTGCTATGCAGCTAATCAGTCTGGAACCAACTTCCGCCTGGATGAAGCTGTTGGAACAAATGTCTTCAACTGTTTTTATTAAGTTGGAAGGAATCCCTCTACTGTAAAGCAGGCTTCAAACACATATTAACTGAAACCTGTAGAAAGACTTCTGCAGGTCAATAATACAAAGATAAGCTGGTCTCTTGTATTCAGTGGATTTCTCTACAACCTGTCGAAAAATGATTACTACATCTGTGCGGGACATACAGGATATAAGAACATACTGAACCTCTGCAAGTGTTGTAATGCTTATTATTTTATTTCCTATTATTTTTATGAGTTTAAGAACTGAGCTCAGTAGATTTATTCCTCTGCATTGGATGGGTCTTATCTCCTTTTTTGTACGTGAGAATTGTAATACTAGTTCTCCATTCGTTTGGAATTTTGGTACCAGTTATAGCATCGTTAATCAACCTGGTTAATTTTTCAGTTAGCAGATATCTTCCATACTTCAGTAATTGATTGTGACTCCTATCTTTCCCTGAACACTTCCTATTTTTGATCAGACCTAGATCTTCCTCTACTCCTGCATATGAAACAGTTACATCATCTTTTACTTATATACTGAACTCTGATCTCTCTTCGTTTCCTGTTTTTTTTTTTATTACCTTTATACAACTCTGTTAAATATCTAACCTATGATTCCTCATTTATGTCGATGACATTCAAAATTTCCTTTAATTCTTTCCTCTACTGTGGTATCATTCTCCAAACTTGGCTCGACAACCCATAGAAGTCATGTTCTAAAGTTTTGGAAAATATTTTCTAGTGCACCTGTTTCAAACGATTCATTGGTTATTTTCTCTCATTATGTGTTTTTATATATTCTTCATAAGGCTGTTGTATTTTGAGTGTTTTATATTTCAAATAGGCACACTTCTTTTTTCTACACATTTGTTTAACCGCTTTCGAAACCGTGATGTTCTGTTTGCTTTATTCTCTTGCTTTATAACTCGTGTACCTTGTGCTTCTTGGGCTGTTGATTCTATGTGTTGTTTCATTTTCTCCCAATCCTGATCTACACTATTCTCTCGATTAATTGCTTGCTCTTTTACTTTCTCTGCTAATTGTTTCTGATACATAATTTTTGTAGATTTATTCCCTAATGATTCTAAATTAAATTTTTCTATTTTCAAGACTGGTTATTTAGCAGTCTTGTTTCTTCCTAACTGCAATTTGATTTTTGCCATGAGTAGGCTGTGATCATCCCTATGTCGGCAGACTTTAAAGTCCTAACATCTAGCACTCGCTGAGGATGGATGATCTTGTTTGTAACAATGTAATCTATTGTAGATTTACGACCTCTCGTATTCTCAAAACTGTAAGTATATTGCTCTCTATGTTCACAGAAGGTGTTATTTGATCTCAGTTCGTTCCTTGGGCATAAAGTGGTCATAATCTAACCATTATAATTTAGAAACAATTCATTAAATCATTGTTCAACTCCAGGGATGACAGTATTTCGAAACGAGCATTAAAATCTTTCATTATGTCTGTAAGTTCGTGTGAAGGTATCAAACTGATAACTTCTTTTAACTGCTCATAGACTACCTTCCTTTCTGTTCTGGGTCTACAATCCTGTGGGCTGTACAGCTCGATAATATTCAGTTTGTGATGAGCCAGTTTTAGTTTTAGTGAAAATATTCTCTCAGAGATGTACTGGGACTCCTAAATAAGATCTTCCCCTTTACCTCTTGCCGCCTTCTCTACTCCACTATAAATGAGTAGGTACTGGTCACATTCCTTCTCCTCTTTGCCTTTCTTTTTTGTCTCTTAGATACTACATATTGACATTTCACAATGTTTCAGTTCTTCCACAACATCTTACCTTTGTTATTAAAGGGTTTTATGTTACAAGTTCCAGTTCTCGGAATATTTTTATTTTTCCATATCTTAGACCTGGTCCTAGCCTTATTCGTCCTATTTGTAGTCCGTCTTTTCTGAGTCACTGTACTGGTACTCTAAGCAATGAAATTACACCCCCAATAGATCACTGGGATCGCTGTCAGTCGGTTTGTTTTCAAGATTTTCCTTTCCTTATGCTGGCTGCGTTACAACAGCTTAGAACAAAGACTGGAAAGTCGCACAGGTCACATCAGTATTCAAGAAAGGTAGTAGGAGTAATCCACTAATTACAGGAGCATATCATCAACGTCGATATGCAGCGAGATTTTGGAACATATATTGGGTTCAAACATTATGAATTTAACTGGAAGAGATCGGTCTATTGACACGCAGTGGACACAGATTTACGAAGCATCGTTCCTGAGAAACACAACTAGTACTTTACACACACGAAGTGTTGAGTGCTATTGACAAGGGAATTCAAATTGATTATGTATTTCTAGATTTCCAAAAGGCTATTGATACCGTACTACACAAGCGGTTTACAGTGAAATTGTGTCCTTGCGAAATACCGTCTCAGTTATGTGACTGGATTTGTGATTTCCTGTCAGAGCGGTCACACTTCGTAGGAACTGACGGAAATTCATCGGGTAAAACAGAAGTGATTACTGGCGTACCCCACGGCAGAGGTATAGGCCCTCTGCTGTTCGTTATCTACACAAACGATTTAGGAGACAATCTGAGGAGCTGCCTTAGGTTGTTTGCAGATGATGCTGTCGTTTATCTAGTAAACTCACCAGAAGATCAGAACAACTTCAAAACAATTTAGAAAAGATATTTGAATGGTGTGAAATTTGGCAGTTAATCCTAAATAATGAAAAGTGTGAGGTCGTTCTCATAAGTGCTAAAAAGAATCCGTTAAACGTCGGTTTCTTTATAAAGCAGTCTAGGCCGCAAACTCAACTAAATACGTAGGAATTACAATTACGAACAATTTAAATTGGGAACAACATATAGAAAATGTTATGGGGAAGACAAACCAAAGACTGCGTTTTATTGGCAGAACACTTAGAAAATGTAACAGACCTACTAAAGAACTGCCTGCACTACGCCTGTCCGTCCTCTTTTGGAGTACTGCTGCACGGTTTGGGATCCTTACCAGATAGGATTAACGGAGGACATCGAGAAAGTTCAACGAAGAGCAGCTCCTATTATCGCGAAGTAGGGGAGAGAGTGTCATGGACACGATACAGGAATTGGGTTGGACACCACTGAAACAAAGGCGTTTTTCGTTACGGTGCAATCTTCTCACTAAATTTCAATCACCACCTTTCTCCTCTGAATTCAAAAATGTTTTGTGGATGCCGGGCTACATAGGCAGAAACGATGATCATAATAAAATACGGGAAATCAGAGCTCGCACAGAAATATATAGGTGTTAGTTCTTTCTGCGCGCTATTCGAGGGTGGAATAGTAGAGAATTATTGTGAAGGTGGTTCGATGAACCGTCTGCCAGGCACCTAAGTGTGGTTTGCCGGGTATCCATGTAGATGTAGATGTAAATGTCAGAAGCTGAGTCTGCCCCACCATCCTTTACTTCGGTGCTTCCGCACCTGAAGGCAGCACGATGAGCAGATTTTTTCTTCAGGGTTTTTTTCCTTGGCCTTTGGTGATCAAATACCCTATTCTACAAGGCAACAGCTCTGAAAGTGTGAGTAGAGGTCAGAAAAAGAGCGACTCTCTCAGCCGTGAAACCTAATACCGTTGGGATATAAAAAACAAGAGTTGGCCACTATAGGCCGACAGGGAAGGAAATAGAATGAGTCTGGCACCAGTAAGTGGAGGTAATGTCAAACTCAGCTCAGGGCCCACGCTCGCTGACTAAGGGTAACCTGGAAAATGTTCCACTAAATTACTCACTCCGAAGATCGCTGAACGATTTACAGCCCAAATATTAGCATCAGTGGATGTATGGTTACGGCTGAATTCCCGGAATCTTATGGATCTATTAATAAACCGTGAAAACCAGAAGATTCACAACTTGCAAAATGTTATTAATTGTATATTTTATATTTACTCTACCGGTTCGAAGAAAGGAGACAAACCGTTAAAGCCACCACTTAAATTTTTGAAGCGTGAGATGCTCTAAGCGTACGTATGCTGACTCTTTTACTTGAAGTCGGTGTAGCTCTCAGGATGAGTTTTCTTTTCTTGGTGGATTCACCCTGTCTGACACTTTAGCATATTCCTTGCAAGGGAAACTCCCCACTGCAGCCCTCTCAGACTGAGTGGCAAGGTAGCCAAGTGGGTAGCCTATCAACGACTGAACACAGATGAAGCATGAAAACAGGAAGAAGATGTACTGAAGTACCAAAAAAGAAGCTCAAAATGTGCAACAGTGAACGAATTTGAATAGCTATGGCGTCGTGGTTATGTGGCTCCGGTGTTGGACTGCGAAGGGGGAGATCCGTGTTCAAACCTCCAAATATATATGTTGTTGTTGTTGTGGTCTTCAGTCTTGAGACTGGTTTGATGCAGCTCTCCATGCTACTCTATCCTGTGCAAGCTTCTTCATCTCCCAGTACCTACTGCAACCTACATCCTTCTGAATCTGCTTAGTGTATTCATCTCTTGGTCTCCCTCTACGATTTTTACCCTCCACGCTGCCCTCCAATGCTAAATTTGTGATCCCTTGATGCCTCAAAACATGTCCTACCAACCGATCCCTTCTTCTAGTCAAGTTGTGCCACAAACTTCTCTTCTCCCCAATTCTATTCAATACCTCCTCATTAGTTACGTGATCTACCCACCTTATCTTCAGCACTCTTCTGTAGCACCACATTTCGAAAGCTTCTATTCTCTTCTTGTCCAAACTGGTTATCGTCCATGTTTCACTTCCATACATGGCTACACTCCATACAAATACTTTCAGAAACGACTTCCTGACACTTAAATCTATACTCGATGTTAACAAATTTCTCTTCTTCAGAAACGATTTCCTTGCCATTGCCAGTCTACATTTTATATCCTCTCTACTTCGACCATCATCAGTTATTTTACTCCCTAAATAGCAAAACTCCTTTACTACTTTAAGTGTCTCATTTCCTAATCTAATTCCCTCAGCATCACCCGATTTACTTTGACTACATTCCATTATCCTCGTTTTGCTTTTGTTGATGTTCATCTTATATCCTCCTTTCAAGACACTGTCCATTCCGTTCAACTGCTCTTCCAAGTCCTTTGCTGTCTCTGAATTACAATGTCATCGGCGAACCTCAAAGTTTTTACTTCTTCTCCATGAATTTTAATACCTACTCCGAATTTTTCTTTTGTTTCCTTTACTGCTTGCTCAATATACAGATTGAATAACATCGGGGAGAGACTACAACCCCGTCTCACTCCTTTCCCAACCACTGCTTCCCTTTCGTGCCCCTCGACTCTTATAACTGCCATCTGGTTTCTGTACAAATTGTAAATAGCCTTTCGCTCCCTGTATTTTACCCCTGCCACCTTCAGAATTTGAATGAGAGTATTCCATTTAACGTTGTCAAAAGCTTTCTCTAAGTCTACAAATGCTAGAAACGTAGGTTTGCCTTTTCTTAATCTTCCTTCTAAGATAAGTCGTAAGGTTAGTATTGCCTCACGTGTTCCAACATTTCTACGGAATCCAAACTGATCTTCCCCGAGGTCAGCTTCTAGTAGTTTTTCCATTCGTCTGTAAAGAATTCGCGTTAGTATTTTGCAGCCGTGACTTATTAAACTGATAGTTCGGTAATTTTCACATCTGTCAACACCTGCTTTCTTTGGGATTGGAATTATTATATTCTTCTTGAAGTCTGTGGGTATTCCGCCTGTCTCATACATCTTGCTCACCAGATGGTAGAGTTTTGTCATGTCTGGCTCTCCCAAGGCCATCAGTAGTTCTAATGGAATGTTGTCTACTCCCGGGGCCTTGTTTCGACTCAGGTCTTTCAGTGCTCTGTCAAACTCTTCACGCAGTATCTTATCTCCCATTTCATCTTCATCTACATCCTCTTCCATTTCCATATATATATATATATATATATATATATATATATATATATATATATATATATTCAAAAAATTATGAACTGTTCGATGAACTGCCCGTCCGGTTGTTGAAGTGACTGTTCGCTGTATCCAAATTTGTGTGGTGTAACGTCCGTTAGCAACGGCGAGGTGTAAGAAAGGAATCGCGAGACATAAGCACCTCCTATTTGTTCTACACAAGCACCTCATGTTACGATACTGGCGTCCCATTTTGGAAGTTATGTCTCTTGCATTCCTTTGTTAGAACATAGTTCACACCCGTTTATTTGTTGTTTTCATTCCTGTGATAGTTCTGTGCGGCATCTAGCCTGCTCTCCCTTCATCACATTTACTTGCGACGGTAATATATTCTTATCATATGACACATATTGTACTGTTTCTCCTGGGTGGACTTGGGTTTAAAAAAATGTAAACTACATATTACGATAAATTTTATAAATAATCGACAAGTAAAACTTCCTGGCAGATTAAAACTGTGTGCCCGACCGAGACTCGAACTCGGGACCTTTGCCTTTCGCGGGCAAGTGCTCTACCATCTGAGCTACCGAAGCACGACTCACGCTCGGTACTCACAGCTTTACATCTGCCAGTATCTCGTCTCCTACCTTCCAAACTTTACAGAAGCTCTCCTGCGAAACTTGCAGAACTAGCACTCCTGAAAGAAAGGATATAGCGGAGACATGGCTTAGACACAGCCTGGGGGATGTTTCCAGAATGTGATTTTTCACTCTGCAGCGGAGTGTGCGCTGATATGAAACTTCCTGGCAGATTAAAACTGTGTGCCCGACCGAGACTCGAACTCGGGACCTTTGCCTTTCGCGGGCAAGTGCTCTACCATCTGAGCTACCGAAGCACGACTCACGCCCGGTACTCACAGCTTTACATCTGCCAGTATCTCGTCTCCTACCTTCCAAACTTTACAGAAGCTCTCCTGCGAAACTTGCAGAACTAGCACTCCTGAAAGAAAGGATATAGCGGAGACATGGCTTAGACACAGCCTGGGGGATGTTCGAGTCTCGGTCGGGCACACAGTTTTAATCTGCCAGGAAGTTTCATATCAGCGCACACTCCGCTGCAGAGTGAAAATCTCATTCTGGAAACATCCCCCAGGCTGTGTCTAAGCCATGTCTCCGCTATATCCTTTCTTTCAGGAGTGCTAGTTCTGCAAGTTTCGCAGGAGAGCTTCTGTAAAGTTTGGAAGGTAGGAGACGAGATACTGGCAGATGTAAAGCTGTGAGTACCGGGCGTGAGTCGTGCTTCGGTAGCTCAGATGGTAGAGCACTTGCCCGCGAAAGGCAAAGGTCCCGAGTTCGAGTCTCGGTCGGGCACACAGTTTTAATCTGCCAGGAAGTTTCATATCAGCGCACACTCCGCTGCAGAGTGAAAAATCTCATTCTGGAAACATCCCCCAGGCTGTGTCTAAGCCATGTCTCCGCTATATCCTTTCTTTCAGGAGTGCTAGTTCTGCAAGTTTCGCAGGAGAGCTTCTGTAAAGTTTGGAAGGTAGGAGACGAGATACTGGCAGATGTAAAGCTGTGAGTACCGGGCGTGAGTCGTGCTTCGGTAGCTCAGATGGTAGAGCACTTGCCCGCGAAAGGCAAAGGTCCCGAGTTCGAGTCTCGGTCGGGCACACAGTTTTAATCTGCCAGGAAGTTTCATATCAGCGCACACTCCGCTGCAGAGTGAAAAATCTCATTCTGGAAACATCCCCCAGGTTGTGTCTAAGCCATGTCTCCGCTATATCCTTTCTTTCAGGAGTGCTAGTTCTGCAAGTTTCGCAGGAGAGCTTCTGTAAAGTTTGGAAGGTAGGAGACGAGATACTGGCAGATGTAAAGCTGTGAGTACCGGGCGTGAGTCGTGCTTCGGTAGCTCGGATGGTAGAGCACTTGCCCGCGAAAGGCAAAGGTCCCGAGTTCGAGTCTCGGTCGGGCACACAGTTTTAATCTGCCAGGAAGTTTCATATCAGCGCACACTCCGCTGCAGAGTGAAAAATCTCATTCTGGAATCGACAAGTAGTTCAAAGAAGAAGAAATAGAACTGCAATGGACATGTTATTCCATGGACTCTTCCACTTATATACATGAACTATCTTTCCTTTGTCTTTCACTTATCTGCTTGGATTCGGACCTAAGAGGACGTTCTTGTGTAAAGCTCATCTTGCTGTACCAGCTGATAATGTAAGTTGTACTTAAAACCCGAAAAATATAATGGTTATTTTGTCAAAAGAATTTGTGTATGTGGTCAATTAATCGATCGTCTGATACTTAGACTGTATTAAGTAGATATGGGCCTTAAGAAAGAATTTTCATTGTTAGGCGCCATCTTAGAAAAATCTTATCGTTTTTCTTTTAGCTCATCTACGAGACGTGCCGCCGGTTAGGACAATTAACTTTATTTCAGATCCCATGAGACCGGAGGCAGCTACTAATGATTTAAGAATCTTACTTACTGGTTTTCTTTATATAACGGGATAACATCCCAGGCAGGAAAGGTCTGGTCACAGGATTCATTTGTAGATGCTACTCTTGTTATCTTATATTGGAGAATCGAGACGAAACCACTATGTTAAGTTACGTATTGCAGTAGTGTGCATCGAACAGACTTGGCAAATATTCTCTGGTGCAATAAGCACACGACTTCTCACGAGCCTGGAATAATATCTGTAGTGTTGGGTAAATAAGAGAAGGACAATTAATTATCGACGATTACGTAACTACCCTGAGAACTGAGCTAGTTTACTGAGTGCTTATACACGTCGGGCTAAATTAAACAACATATTACAATGTTAATAATATTCCTACATTAGTTATTTCTCTTTTATGCTGAGCCATTGCATGAATGTGTGTTTCTTTTTTATATAAGTCACGGCTCATATTCATTATATTACATTACACTGACAGCAAAGAAAAAGAGTCACAAATAAATTTTACTTTATTACATTACAATATTCTATAATCAGTGCATGGCATGACAGTTGCCAAGACTACAGGAGGGGGAAAAGACACGTCAATGTCCGGACAGACAGTTCATAAATTTGTGAGAAATAAAATTGGGACACTCGGGAGGTTCGACCACGGATCTTCCCCTCTCGAGTCCAACGCCCTGGCCGCACGACCACAAACCCACAGTTGTTCAAGTTCGCTCCTTCTCGCACATCTTATGCTTGGACTGTTCACTGTTTCGTACTTGCTTCTTTTTTCACAGTTCGGCACACTTTCTGCCTGTTTTCACCCTTGATATGTGTTCAGTTTTTGACAGTCTATGCACTGGGCCATTCTACCACTAAATATGATGAGGGTGTGATGGGGAGTCCCCTTTGTTAGTATTTGATAACGGTTAGTCCAGGAAGTTGTGAGTCTGCCCATGGACTTCTGGTGTACGACGTGGTGCTTGCCACGGTCGTCCGAAACGAAAATTCACCTCTCTCTGTAGCCTCTTCAATCACCCAATGCAGTGCTGGAGCCCTCAGCTCACGGTTCTTCTGACTCAAAAGTCGTACTTACCGACCCCATTGTGCACCTGACGAACGTAGAGAGACTGTGCGGTGTGAGTCTTCAGCACAACCCATCAGTTGGAACCGATTCCATGTCCGCACCACATCATTTTGACTCTGGTGCATACATCGAGCAACTTATCTGGTTGATTATACAATGAGGGCGTTCACGACCGGATGTTTCAGCTGCCGAGAATTCTTCCGGGTTGTATGGTCGTAATCCATGGAACTCTTCTATCCCTGACGTTTCGTCCAAGGCTACGTTGGACATCTGAATCCTGGTTAAGCTGAGCATTACCAACCGACGAGTCGGACGTCGAAGAACGGCCTAAATACCGTGGAAAGTGGGCGTGGCCTGGATTTCACGTGATAGCGGAAATAAACTTTGTCAAGGATAAAATATAACTATCGATCATAGTACGTCCAAGATAAAAACTTCTCATCGATTCTGTAGCGCCACTGCCCATCGCTGAGTTTCATAGCCTCTTCTTTTCTGTTAAAATTATCCCCAGGTTTATATATTTCGATGGCTTCACTATATAGCGTGGATAATATTTCGTCCCGGCCGGCCGGTGTGGCCGTGCGGTTCCAGGTGCTTCAGTCTGGAACGGCGTGACCGCAACGGTCGCAGGATGTTGTCGCCAGTGGTCGGCGGAAGGTGCACGTGCCCGTCGACCTGGGACCGGACCGCAGCGACGCACGGATGCACGCCAAGACCGTAGGATCCTACGCAGTGCCGTAGGGGACCGCACCGCCACTTCCCAGCAAATTAGGGACACTGTTGCTCCTGGGGTATCGGCGAGGACCATTCGCAACCGTCTCCATGAAGCTGGGCTACGGTCCCGCACACCGTTAGGCCGTCTTCCGCTCACGCCCCAACATCGTGCAGCCCGCCTCCAGTGGTGTCGCGACAGGCGTGAATGGAGGGACGAATGGAGACGTGTCGTCTTCAGCGATGAGAGTCGCTTCTGCCTTGGTGCCAATGATGGTCGTATGCGTGTTTGGCGCCGTGCAGGTGAGCGCCACAATCAGGACTGCATACGACCGAGGCACACAGGGCCAACACCCGGCATCATGGTGTGGGGAGCGATCTCCTACACTGGCCGTACACCACTGGTGATCGTCGAGGGGACACTGAATAGTGCACGGTACATCCAAACCGTCATCGAACCCATCGTTCTACCATTCCTAGACCGGCAAGGGAACTTGCTGTTCCAACAGGACAATGCACGTCCGCATGTATCCCGTGCCACCCAACGTGCTCTAGAAGGTGTAAGTCAACTACCCTGGCCAGCAAGATCTCCGGATCTGTCCCCCATTGAGCATGTTTGGGACTGGATGAAGCGTCGTCTCACGCGGTCTGCACGTCCAGCACGAACGCTGGTCCAACTGAGGCGCCAGGTGGAAATGGCATGGCAAGCCGTTCCACAGGACTACATCCAGCATCTCTACGATCGTCTCCATGGGAGAATAGCAGCCTGCATTGCTGCGAAAGGTGGATATACACTGTACTAGTGCCGACATTGTGCATGCTCTGTTGCCTGTGTCTATGTGCCTGTGGTTCTGTCAGTGTGATCATGTGATGTATCTGACCCCAGGAATGTGTCAATAAAGTTTCCCCTTCCTGGGACAATGAATTCACGGTGTTCTTATTTCAATTTCCAGGAGTGTAGTTCGTCATCTGGTTGACAAGCCTTCTGTGAGTAATGAGATGATGCGGACCGTTCATTGATCGCGACTGTCCTTTGTGACGTGATGTTCACTTTACTGTTCCACAGTTCCCTACTGATGCTTTACTTTAAACCGAAATGCCAACAGTCAAATAGAAACACACTGGAACGAATATCGGGATGATGCATAACTTTTGTTGATGTGTGGGTTTGGAACAGGGTGGAACGTAGCAATCAACATCACTACAGCTTGGCTCTGCGGGATCTAATCATCAACGAGTGGCTTCAGTTGGGTATGACGTATCTGAAATAAACTTGTACACGCGTTTCCTCTGCGAATCGCTGCTATTAGGAAGGGAGAGTCGGAGTTACACAGTATTAGAGTGGTATCTCCTAAAAGCGACTAATTTTTTGTTCTTACAGTTCCTTTTGTTAAAAAAATGGCTCTGAGCACTGTGGGACTTAACTGCTGAGGTCATCAGTCCTCTAGAACTTAGAACTACTTAAACCTAACTAACATAAGGACATCACACACATCCATGCCCGAGGCAGGATTCGAACCTGCGACCGTAGGTTACATTTATGGAAACTCGTTTCCTGCACATTTAAAAATTTAAAGTAAGCAAGTGTAGTGTTTTAATTTTTGAAGTCGTATTGCAAATACACTCCAAGAGAAAAAAAACGATGGTCCAAGAAGAAAATATCCGAATGTAATGCAAGTCAGTAGACGTGATATACGTGTAGAGACAAACAAATGGTTATAGTTTCAGAAAAATAGGAATATTTGTTCATGGGAAAGCTTCACGAATTGAGCATATCAATAACGCGTTGGTCCACCTATGGCACTTATACAAGCAGGTATTCGGCTTAATTCATAGATTTGTTGGATGTCCACCTGAGGGATATCGTGCCACATTCTGCCCAATTAGCGGTTTAGATCGTCAAAATTCCGAGCTGTTTGGAGGCCCTGCCCATAATGGGAGAGATTCGGCGACCTTGCCGCCAAGGAAAAGTTCGCCAAACACAAAGACAAACAGTAGACTCAAATGGTTCAAATGGCTCTAAGCACTATGGGACTTAACATCTGAGGCCAGCTGTCCCTAGACTTAGAACTACTTAAACCTAGCTAAGGACATCACACACATCCATGCCCGAGGCGGTATTCGAACCTGCGACCGTAGCAGCAGCGCGGTTCCGGGCTGAAGCGCCTAGAACCAGTCCGCCACAGCGACCGAGCAAGCAGTAGAAACTCTCGCCGTGTGCGGGTGGACTTTATCTTTCTGAAATGTAAACCTAGGATGGCTTGTCAAGATGGGCAACGAAACGGGGCATAGAATATCGCCGACGTACCTTTGTGCTGCAACGGTGCCGCGGATGGCATCCAAGAGGGTCCTGCTATGAAAGTAAATGACACCCCAGAGCATCACTCCGGCAGTCGAGCCGTATGGCAGTCGACAGTCAGATTGGTATCCCACCATTGTACAAGGGTTCGCCAGTCATCTATTCGCTGGTCATCGGGGCTCAGTTTGAAGATCATTCTACTCCAGTCAATGAGACTGCAGACCGAATTTGATCGACGACCCTGCAAAAGGGTTTGTTGGTGTACATAGGTCAATGTGCAAGATGTAAGGTGTCAGGCAAATCCAACACCTTCCATGAAAACCCTGACATGGTAGCAAATCCTGCAGTATGTCACATAGCTCCGAATAAATCCTGACATTAAATTAACCAAAGTAATATGATCAACGAGTGAGCAAATGGAATACCACAGACTAACACAAGAACGCCTAAATGCATGTCATACCTTCCCACCGTCAAACAGACACAGTTCCGTGGGGAGAAACGAGAACAGAAGCCGAGAGCAGAGTCGTGTAGGCTAGGAGGCCCTACGATAAGGGACGGACACCCACCTCGCCAGCCGACCGCCAAGACCACCCCCCAGCCCATGTTAAAAGATAGAGCCCTCCAGAAGAACAGTATAGATCTTACGATAACACTAACAGGGCCACACCAGCTGCAAGTTTTAGCGTGAGACTATACGCGTCTCTGTTACACTGCAAATGTTAAAAACATTGCCCCACCATGAAAAGTATAGCGTTTCTCATTGGATAGACAGAATTTTTGTCGGTGGAGCTTAAGGTTAACATTGAGACACTGATTGGTCAGTTGAAAACACAGCCAGATACCTTTTTCTTAAACGAGCTTCAGTAAATTGTGGTAAAGAGAGGTCAGAGGGGAGTTGCTTCCGAGACGGCGAAGTGTGTGGAGCTGCGCCGACCGCCACCCCCTGACGCTGCCTAACCAACGTCAAGGTAATGAACGCACGCGATGTCGCATGAGTGCATAAGGCTTCGCTCAGAACTGCAGAAGCCTCATCTGTTACACCCCCTTTTTACGTAATACCAGTGTCGTTCGCAATTAAACTTCGTGGTATTTACATTTGCTATCAGTAGTTAAAAATCTGAAACGCGATGATTTTTCTGTTATATAATTATTGAGAAGCCACATCGGCCACTGTAATTTACGACAAGTTAAATAAGTAATTAAAGATAATTGAAGGTCACTGCAGACCTAAATTTAAACCTAGATTATAGATGTGATATGGCATAGGTCATCCTTCGATCCATTGTAGAACTTGGAAACCCATTCAGGGAATATTCGTTCTAATTTTTGTTGAACGCAGTTGGTTTTTATCATCCTGTATTAAAATATTTCCTTTTAATAATAGTGCAATCTATAAACAATGTTTTGTGAGTAGAATAAAATTTCCAATGGTAAACTTAACTGCTTTTTCGACGTTATTTTACCAGCTAACTAAAAATAGGAAAGCCTTGAACCCCTTCCAGTAAATTTAGTTAGTATTAAGGTTCTCTTACAGGGAGTGCGGTGGAGCTGACGCTGAAATCATTAAGTATTTGATTATATCGTCGCTAGTCTCACTAAACTCTTCTGAACTCTACACGTCATGTGTGGTCTGGCGTCTCCTTACCAGCAACAGGTCCCAGGTTCAAACTAGTCAATTCACTAAAAAACACGCTCAGAGCGTCGTTGCGCGAAAATGGTAGGGAGACAGAACAAACAGCCACCACGAAGAATATTAGAAAGGGGCACAGTGATCTCAGCCCCCTTTCTGTGAGCCGTCTGTTAACGGTTCTTGGGGTCCCTGAAGCACCAGTTGCACGTCGGGTCGATGGTAATCACGAACCCGGGGCTCTGAGTGCCCCTCTGACGATTTCTCGGTCCTCGAGTTCTGTCGTATCTCGAGATCGACTGGTTCCTTCGTGACGCTGCATACGGTCATAGTTCACCCATTCCTGCCAACATCGTCGTACAGTGGCATCGCTGCTATTCAGATGTCGAGTGATTTGCCGATTACTACAACCGGCTGCTTTGAGCCCTACTACACGTCCTCTCTGAGATGTTGACATCTGTCTATATTGTTCACCGGCCTCCCTGCGAGGCATAGTTACCGTCCAACTGAGTACACGATGAAAATCACCCTGGTATCGACATGTCCCCTGTTTACTATCCTTACCAGCTGCACGGTAAAATTTCACTGCAGCGTCACACATTTATCCATCGCCCACAAGTTTACAGTTTTGCATTTTTCGACGATACCTTTATGAACATCAATTTGTGACAAGTTTGCATTATGCCTCGTGGTGCGTCGTCTGTTTTCTCTTAGAGTGCATATACCTCACAATGAGCTGTACAGTTAACACAACTTGGCTCTATCCAATCGAGATACACTGAAGAACCAAAGAAACTGTTACACCTACCTAAATCGTGTTTGGCCCCCCGCGAGCAAGCAGAAGTGCGGCAACACGACGTGGCGTGGACTCTATTAAAGACTGAAGTAGTGCTGGAGGCAACTGACACCATGAATCCTGCAGGGCTGTCCATAAATCAGTAAGAGTACGAGAGGGTGGAGATCTCTTCTGAACAACACGTTGCAAGGCATCCCAAATACGCTCAGTATTGTTCATGGCTGGGGAGTTTGGTGGCCAGCGGAAGTGTTTAAACTCAGAAGAGTGTTCCTGGAGCCAGTCTCTAGCAATTATGGAAGTGTGGGGCGTCGCATTGTCCTTCTGGAATTATCCATGTCCGTCGGAATGCACAATGGACATGAGTGGATGCAGGTGATCAGACAGAATGTTTACGTACGTGTCATCTGTCAGAGTCGTATCCAGACGTATAAGTGGTCCCACATCACTCCAACCACACCATTACTGAGCCTCCACCAGCTTGAACAGTCCCCTGCTAACATGCAGGATACATGAATTCATTAGGCTGTCTCCATAACTGTACACGTCCGCCCTCTCGATACAATCTGAAACGAGACTCGTCCGACCAGGCCACATGTTTCCAGTCATCAACAGTCCAATGTCGGTGTTGACGGGCTCAGGCGAGGCGTACAGCTTTGTGTCGTGCACTCATCAAAGGTACGCGAGTGGGCGTTCGGCTCCGAAATCCCTTATCGATGATGTTTCATTGAATGGTTCGTACGCTGACACTTCTTGATGGGCCAGCATTGAAATATACAGAATTTGCGGAAAGGTCGCACTTCTGCCACGGTCAGCGATTCTCCTCCGTCGTCGTTGGCTCCGTTCTTGCAGGGTCTTTTTCCAGCCGCAGCGATGTCAGAGATTTGATGTTTTTCCGGAATGCTGATATTCTCGGTACACTCGCGAAATGGTCGTACGGGAAAATCCCCACTTTCTCGTTACCTCGGAGATGCTGTGCCCCATCACTCGTTCACCGACTATAACACCAGGTTCAAACTCACTTAAATCTTGATAACCTGCCGTTGTAACAGCAATAACCGATTTAACAACTGCGCCAGACACTTATTGCTTATGCAGGCGTTGCCGACTGCAGCGTCGTATTCTACCTGTTTACATAGCTCTGTATTTGAATACACATGCCTACACCAGTTTCTTTGGCGATTCAGCGTATAACGTGCTTGTCATTAGAAGCGCGCAGCAAACATTGCTACTTAGATAATATTAGTTTAGTACTTGTTCTATAGATCATGAATACGACACTTCGTAATGATGTGGAACGTGTCAAGTTAATAAAAGGTGTCTATACAAGATATTACATTACACAAAATATTACATGACACTTAATATTTTTAATTTTTTTTTGTGTGTGTTGGGGAAATTATCCACTTACTATATCCAAAAACTCATCTAATGAGTAGAAGGCTTTGCCATTAAGAAATTCTTTTAATTTCCTTTTAAATGCTGTATGGCTAACTGTCAGACTTTTGGTGTTATTAGGTAAGTGACCAAATACTTTTGTGGTAGCATAATTTACCCCCTTCTGAGCCAAAATTAGATTTAACCTTGAGTAGTGAATATCATCCTTTCTCCTAGTCTTGTAGCCACGTACACTCCAATTACTTTTGAATTCGTTCGGACTGTTAGTAACAAATTTCATAAGTGAATATATATATATTGTGAGGCTACAGTGAAGATCTCTACGTCTGGGTTCCCGGGTTCGATTCCCGGCGGGGTCAGGGATTTTCTCTGTCTCGTGATGACTGGGTGTTGTGTGATGTCCTTAGGTTAGTTAGGTTTAAGTAGTTCTAAGTTCTAGGGGACTGATGACCATAGATGTTGAGTCCCATAGTGCTCAGAGCCATTTGAACCATTTGAAGATCTCTAGCTCTTTAAATAAGTGTCTGCAGGATGATCTTGGATGAGCTCCAGCAATTATTCTGATTACACGCTTTTGTGCAATGAACACTCTTTTACTCAATGATGAGTTACCCCAGAATACGATGCCATACGAAAGCAGAGAATGAAACTAGGCGTGGTAAACTAATTTACTGAGCTGTATGTCGCCGATGACCCTAATAGCATAAGTAGCTGAGCTCAAACGTTTCAGCAGATCCTCAGTGTATTTTTTCCAGTTCAACCCCTCATCAATGCATACACCTAGAAATTTTGAATATTGTGCCTTAGCTACCGATTTCTTATCGAAGTCTATGTTTATTAATGGTGTCATTCCATTTACTGTGTAGAACTGTATGTACTGTGTTTTGTCAAACTTTAATGAGAGCCCAGTTGCAGAGAACCACTTAATGATTTTCTGAAAAACATCATTTACAATTTCACCAATTAATTCTTGTGTGTTGGGTGTGATAGCTATACTTGTATCATCGTCAAAAAGTACCAGCTTTGCATCTTCGTGAATATAGAATGGCAAGTCATTAATATATATTAAGAACAGCAGAGGACCCAAGAACGAACCTTGCGGCACCCCATTCTTGATTGTTCCAAGTTTGAGAAATCACCAGACTTTTGAGTATTATGTGAACTGCTTATTTCAACTTTCTGCACTCTTCCAGTTAGGTATGATTTAAACCATTTGAGTGCTGTTTCATTCATACCACAGTACGTGAGGTTATCTAGAAGTATTCCATGATTTACACAATCAAAAGCCTTTGAGGGTTCACAAAAAAATCCCAACAAGTGACTTCCGGTTACTCAAAGCATTTAATATTTCATTAGTGAAAGTACATAGAGCATTTTCCGTTGAAAAACCTTTCTGGAAACCAAACTGACATTTTGTTAAAACTTTATTTTTACATTACTTTTTCAAGAATTTTGGATAAGGCAGTCAGAAGAGATGTTGGCCGGTAGTTGTTGACATCAGATGTATCCTCTTTTTTATGCAGTTGTTTAACAATGGCATACTTCAGTCTATCTAGGAAAATACCCTGCTTCAGAGAGCTATTACATATGTGGCTAAGAATCCCACTTATCGATAATATTCTTCTCGGGTATGCAGCCGGATCATAACGTCTTCATGACACAATATTTCCGCGGTCCAACTGGCCGCCATCTTCAGGTGAGAGTGCTGGTGCACGAACTCGCCGGAACTGACTTCCCAGCGCAAGCGGCGGCCCCTATATAAGCCGCAGAAGACCTACAATGCGTGCGCGAGAAGGTGCCGTAACTGCCCTCTAGCGCAGTAGACATACCCCGCCGCCAGTGGTGGAAACAGGCGAAATCGAGATATCGCTATTAAAAAAAAAAAAAAAATTTATTCCGACGATCGAACCACAGACCGTTGTTTTTTAATGTCAGATAACACAAAGCCGCTGAAACTTCGAAGCCGTCAGGAAACAGTCGCCACGTGTTGACGTGGACGTACTTTTTATTCAATGACAAATATTTTGAACAGACTGACGGAGTGGCTATGGGGAGCCCATTGTCCCCAATAGTCGCCAATCTTTTTATGGAAGATTTTGAGGACATGACGCTGAAGACGGCGTCCTTAAAACCAACCTGTTTTTGGAGGTACGTTGACGATACGTTTATAGTGTGGCCTCATGGGAGAGAAGCTCTTGACCGCCTCCTAGATCATTTTAATTCCCTGCAGCCTAGCATCAAGTTTACCATGGAGGTGGAAACTGATGGAAAGCTTCCGTTTCTGGATGTTCTGGTGTACAGCAAAAGATAATGGGACACTGGGACACAGTGTTTATCGAAACCCTACGCACACGGACCGTTACCTACATGCTTCTAGCTGTCATCCATCGTTCCAGCGTACGGGGGTCCTGCGGACGTTGGCGAGAAGAACTTATGCCATTTCAGATGGAGAAAGCTTGACACAAGAATTGGACTATCTTAAGATTGTGTTCAAGCAGAATGGCTATACAGATAAACAGATCCGTCGTGCTTTCCAGTTTGGACCTTCGCCTGAACCACCAGAAGATACCTGCAAATCGGTGGTTTTTCTGCCTTTTGCTGGGAGCATTTCCTCGAAGATAGGAAGGATTCTGAAAAGATATCATATCAAAAGTATTTTTCGTCCGCCAGCCAAGATTGGAGCGCTCCTTGGCTCTGTTAAGGATGACTTGGGTTTGAGGAAGCCCGGTGTGTACAAGATCCCTTGCCACTGTGGGAAGGCTTATATTGGTCAGACAATCCGGACCATTCAGGACCTATGTGTTGAGCATCAGCGGCACAAACGGCAGCTTCAACCTGAGAAATCTGCAGTGGCGGAACACTGTCTCACCGAGGGACACAAAATGTTATATGACGAGACACAAATGGTTGCCCCTGCATCTCGCTATTGGGACTGTGTTTTAAAAGACGCCGGCCGCGGTGGTCTAGCGGTTCAGGCGCTCAGTCCGGAACCGCGGGACTGCTACGGTCGCAGGTTCGAATCCTGCCTCGGGCATGGATGTGTGTGATGTCCTTAGGTTAGTTAGGTTTAAGTAGTTCTAAGTTCTAGGGGACTGATGACCACAGATGTTAAGTCCCATAGTGCTCAGAGCCATTTGAACCATTTTTTTTTAAAAGAATCTATAGAGATTCGTTTATCTGACGATCTTATTAATAGAGACAAGGGTTATCTTTTAAGTAAGACTTGGGACCCGGTGTTATCTGACATTAAAAAACAACGGTCTGTGGTTCGATCGTCGGAATAAAAAAATTTTTAATTTTTGACAGCGATATCTCGAATTTGCCTGTTTCCACCACTGGCGGCGGGGTATGTCTACTGCGCTAGAGGGCAGTTACGGCACCTTCTCGCGCACGCATTGTGGGTCTTCTTGCGCAGGGAAGTCAGTTCCGGCGAGATCGTGCACCAGCGCTCTCACCTGAAGATGGCGGCCAGTTGGACCGCGGAAATATTGTGTCATGAAGACGTTATGATCCGGCTGCATACCCGAGAAGAACTATTACGCCGGGAAAGCCTTCGTAGTCAAATCCCACTTATCTCTTGGGAACAAGCTTTTATTATCCTGCTGGAAATGCCATCAATTCCATGTGTGCTTTTATTCTTTATTATCTTCCTAATTTCAGAAGGAGAGGTGGCAGGAATTTCAATTGTATCATATGGTATGGGTAAAGACTCTTCCATTAACTGACTTGCTTTTTCTAATAAACATTTAGATCCTATTTTCTCTACAACATTTAAAAAATGATTATTCAAAATGTTTTCGACTTCCGGCTTGTTATTTGTCAAGTTTCCATTCGCTTTGATGGTAATGCCGTCATTCTGTACTCTTGGTTGCCCTGTCTCCCTTGTAATAATATTCCAAATTGTATTGATTTTGTTACCAGAGGTATTAATGTCAGACATGATTCACATGCTTCTGGACTTTTTAATAACCCTTCTTAATGTAGCACAATAGTTTTATAACATTTGTCTGTTTCTGGGTCATTGCTCTTTCCTGTTGTTAGATACAGCTCCCTTTTGTGGTTACAACATATTTTTATTCCTTTAGTAAGCCAAGGTTTTTTTTGCATGGCTTCTTATAATTAGATTTAACTACTTTCTTGGGGAAACAGTTTTCAAATTCTCTTACAAGTGTATCATGAATTAAGTTATATTTTAAATTAGCATCGGGTTCCTTGTACACCTCATCCCAGTCTAACTGCTGAAGATTTTCTCTGAAATTTTTAATTGTTGCATCATTAATTGGACGCACAACTTTGGAGGGTAGTTTTGAATGAAAGAGTCACGCTGTCTGGCACCACAGGGATGGAGAGGGGCCCAAGACTCGCCGGTGGGAGACGTCTCCTTGTCGCTCTCGGCACGCCTAGCGGATGCGCGGCGCTTTATTTTTGCTGGCGGCGCGTGCTATGAGTCTGTCGATATCTGCTGGTGGGCTTTACCTGTCACTGCCTCTCTACTTGCCGCTTTCCGAGGGAGCGAACGCGAATGAAAATTCGAATTTAATCTTAACGCCGGCAGCTAGCGTGCGGGTGGGAACCTGTTTGCGAATACATCGCACGTCACCACTAATACGAAATCGCTGACGTTTAATTTCGCAGCGCCCGTCACTTGTCACAGAACGTTGATCTTCTGCCATTTTGTATTCAGCGCGCGTCTAAGAGATCCTTCCCGTCCTTCTATTTATTTTTCCTGTTCCGGATCTACTGCCGGCCGAAGTGGCCGTGCGGTTATAGGCGCTGCAGTCTGTAACCGCGGGGCCGCTACGGTCGCAGGTTCGAATCCTGCGTCGGGCATGGATGTGTGTGATGTCCTTAGGTTAGTTAGGTTTAACTAGTTCTAAGTTCTAGGGGACTAATGACCTCAAAGTTGAGTCCCATAGTGCTCAGAGCCATTTGAACCAACCGGATCTACTCCACATTGACACTCAGCTTTGTAATTTCCTTGCTCCAAAACGCGACACTCTATGAATAAAAATATTCACACACTGGCTCGAAGTTGCCGGTAAAGTATGATCGCCGTAATGGTAGGACACTAGAGGATCGAGACTGTCCTAATTATGTAATCAAACACCGGGATGGTTCCTCTTCAAGAACACAGCCGGCTTTCTTCACCATATACACTACTGGCCATTAAAATTGCTATATCAAGAAGAAATGCAGATGATAAACGAGTATTCATTGGACAAATATATTATACTAGAACTGACACGTGATTACATTTTCACGCAATTTGGGTGCATAGATCCTGAGAAATCAGTACCCAGAACAACCACCACTGGCCGTAATAACGGCCTTGATACGTCTGGGCATTGAGTCAAACAGAGCTTGGATGGCGTGTACAGCTGCCCATGCAGCTTCAACATGATACCATAGTTCATCAAGAGTAAGGATTGGCGTATTGTGACGAGCCAGTTGTTCAGCCACCATTGACCAGACATTTTCAGTTGGTGAGAGATCTGGAGAATGTGCTGGCCAGGGCAGCAGTCGAACATTTTCTGTATCCAGAAAGGCCCGTACAGGACCTGCAACATGCTAAAATGTGGGGTTTCGCAGGGTCGAATGAAGGGTAGAGCCACGGGTAGCAACACATCTGAAATGTAACGTCCACTGTTCAAAGTGCCGTCAATGCGAATAAGAGGGGTGACCGCAACGTGTAACCAATGGCACCCCATGCCATCACGCCGGGTGATACGCCAGTATGGCGATGACGAATACACGCTTCCAATGTGCGTTCACCGCGATGTCACCAAACACGGATGTGACCATCACGATGCTGTAAACAAAACCTGGATTCATCCGAGAAAATGACGTTTTGCCATTCGTGCACCCAGGTTCTTCGTTGAGTACACCACCGCAGGCGCTCCTGTCTGTGATGCTGAGTCAAGGGTAACCGCAGCCATGGTCTCCGAGCTGATGGTTCATGCTGCTGCAAATGTCGTCGAACTGTTCGTGCAGATTGTTGTTGTCTTGCAAGCGTCCCCATCTGTTGACTCAGGGATCGAGACGTGGCTGCACGATCCGTTACAGCCATGCGGATAAGATGCCTGTCATTTCGACTGCTAGTGATACGGGGGCGTTTTGATCCAGCCAGGCGTTCCGTATTACCCTCCTGAACCACCGATTCCGTATTCTTCTAGCGGTCACTGGATCTCGACCAACGCGAGCAGCAGTGTTGCGATACGATAAACCGCAATCGCGATAGGCTACAATCCGACCTTTATCAAAGTCGGAAACGTGATGGTACGCATTTCTCATCCTTACACGAGGCATCACAACAACGTTTCACCAGGCAACGCTGGTCAGCTACTGTTTGTGTATGAGAAATCGGTTGGAATTTTTCCTCACGTTGTAGGTGTCGCCACCGGCGCCAACCTTGTGTGGATGCTCTGAAAAGCTAATCATTTGCATATCACAGTATCTTCTTCCTGACTGTTAAATTTCGCGTCTGTAGCACGACATCTTCGTGGTGTAGCAATTTTAATGGCCAGTAGTGTATATTGCAAAGATCCGGCTGCCTATGAGTTAGCACGAACCCTCGCATAAAATCTGTGAATCTCCGCGAATCCCTTCGATGATTATCGGACGTCGATGGAAAATGGATTGATCGTATGGCGTTAGTGGCCGAGAGTTCCCGGGCGGGAAGTTCGGCCGCCAAGTGCAAGTCTTATTGAATGGGACGCCACATTGGGCGACTTGCGCGTCGACAGTGGGGATGAAATGATGATGAGGACAGCACAACACCGACTGCCTGAGAGGAGATAATCTCGCACCCCAGCCGGGTATCGAACCCTGGCCCCCGTGCGTGGCATACCAACGCGCTGACCGTTCAGCTATTGGGGCGGACTATCGGACGTCGATAATGATGTATAAGTGAAACATTTTCAGACGGTCAGTTACGAAATGAGACTGACTAACACTAATTCCTGGGTTAAATCATCTGTCTATTCCACAATGCATTCAATACACGCCGAGAGACAATTGCCTGTTAGCGTTCGTTCAGGCCAGATTGTAGTTTTAGCACAATCCCGTCGAGTGACACCGTGCAAGCATAAGTGGCAGCGAATTGTTGCACAACGGAACACCATTAAAGTTTGTGTTGGGCTGGGGAATTAGGGTACGTAGGCCTTGGCCATGATTCGCCAAGTGTTCCAGGACGGAATCACATCACAGACTGCTGTTTTTAAGCGGCACAAGCTCTTCAAAAGTGCCCCTTGCTGGACGTACGTTGAAGTCAGGAACTGACGACAATGTGCACCGTCTGCGTGAAGTACAGATTTCAGACCGTTGGTTGGCCCATGGTCGCAGATGCACCTGACACTGATAAGATGACAGTGCATGTTGTGGGTTGGCAGGAGAGCCAACACCGGCTTACAAGAGGAAGCCGAAAGGCACGCGTTTTAGCTCACGCAGGCTGGCGTGGGGTCTGGAACAGGACAAGGAAATTAGAATTTAGAAAAACGGACGTAGCTGGTGGAATACTTAACTTTAATCCATTAATGATGAGCGTCGCTCTTGACGGTACATGATTACAGTATCAATAGTAACTGGTACTGGCGCCTTGCTAGGTCGTAGCAAATGACGTAGCTGAAGGCTATGCTAACTATCGTCTCGGCAAATGAGAGCGTAATTTGTCAGTGAACGATCGCTAGCAAAGTCGGCTGTACAACTGGGGCGAGTGCTAGGAAGTCTCTCTAGACCTGCCGTGTGGCGGCGCTCGGTCTGCAATCCCTGATAGTGGCGACACGCGGGTCCGACGTATACTAACGGACCGCGGCCGATTTAAAGGCTAGCACCTAGCAAGTGTGATGTCTGGCGGTGACACCACAGTGCACACCACTGTCACTGATGATATGACGATGCAGAAGCTCTGCGCTATATTCTTCCCCAAGGTCTTGACCGGCGACCAAAAGCAGAGGCGAGTGTCTGCTTGCGAAGACCTACAACGTGGTGAAGAAGACCCCGACTTTTTTGACAACGTAATCACGGGAGACGAAACTATCAAGTCTTCGAATGAAATACTTGTGAAACGGCACTGTATGACAATATCGTTTATTTTGAGAGATGCATTTGGGGCCTGAAGATAGCGTAATGGGACGTCGAAACTGCTAGTCAAAATAAAATAACGTCTCAGTTACGCGGCTGTCGGCGAATTTCATTGACATTGACAATTACTTAACCATCTGATGTCCCCTGTCCACGATGGATGAACATGGACAATGAAAATTTGTGCTGGACCAGGGACACAATAGCGCCTTTCTTAGCAATAATATACAACCGCTCACTTGACTAAAGGTCTGTTTCTAAAGAGTAGCACAGTTCACACCAATATTCAAGAAAGGAAATAGGAGTAACCCATTGAATTACAGACCCATATCACTGAGCTCAATTTGCAGTAGGATTTTGCAGCATATACTGTACACGAACATTATGAATCACCTTGAAGAAAATGACTTATTGATACATAACCGGCCAGCCGTTGTGGCCGAGCGGTTCTAGGCGCTTCAGTCTGCAACCGCGCGACCGCTACGGTCGCAGGTTCGAATCCTGCCTCGGGCATGGATGTGTGTGATGTCCTTAGGTTAGTTATGTTTAAGTAGTTCTAAGTTCTAGGGGACTGATGAAATCAGATGTTAAGTCCCATAGTGCTCAGAGCCATTTGAACCATTTTATACATAACCAACGCGGATTCAGAAAATATCGTTCTTGTGCAACATGCACCATGCAGTAGTGAGTGTTGTCGACAAGGGATCTCAGCTCGATTCAATGCTCCTAGATTTCCATAAGGCTTTTGATACCGTCCCTCACAAGCGGCTATTAATCAAATTGCGTGCATACGGAGTATCGACTCAGTTGTGTGACTGGATTCGTGATTTCCTTTCAGAGAGGTCACAGTTCGTAGTTATAGACGGTAAATCATCGAGTAGAACAGAAGTAATATCTGGCGTTCCGCAGAGCAGTGTCATAGGCCCTCTGCTGTTCCTGATTTACATAAATGATCTAGGTGATAATCTGACAGCCCCGTTACATTGTTTGCCGATGAGGCTGTAATTTACCGTGTAGTAAAATCATCACACGATCAATTCCAATTACAAAATGATCTAGAGAGAATTTCTGTATGGTGCGAAAAGTGGCAATTGGCACTAAACAAAGAAAAGTGCGAGGTCATCCACATGGGTACTAAAAGAAATCCGATAAATTTTGGGTATACGATAAGTCGCACAAATCTAAAGGCTGTCAATTCGACTCAATACCTAGGAATTACAATTACGCGCAACTTAAATTGGAAAGACCACATAGATAATATTGTGGGGAAGGAGAAACAAAGACTGCGCATTGTTGACAGAACGCTTAGAAGATGCGACAAACCCACTAAAGAGACAGCCTACATAGCACTCGTCCTCCGCTGCTGGAATATTGCTGCGCGATGTGGGATCCTTACCAGGTAGGATTGACGGAGAACATCGAAAAAGCGCAAAGAAGGGCAGCTCGTTTCGTGTTATCGCGGAATAGGAGTGAGAGTGTCGCTGATATGATACGCTAGTTGGGGTGGCAGTCACTGAAACAAAGGCGGTTTTCAATGCGGCGAGATCTATTTACGAAATTTCAATCACCAACTTTCTCTTTCAAATGCGAAAATATTTTGTTGACATACACTTACGTAGGGAGAAATGATCATCATAATAAAATAAGAGAAATCAGAGCACGAACGGAAAGATTTAGGTGTTCCTTTTTCCCACGCGCCATTCGAGAGTGGAATGGTAGAGAAGTAGTACGAAAATGGTTCGATGAACCCTCTGCCAGGCACTTAAGTGTGAGTTACAGAGTAACCATGTAAATGTAGATGTAGATGTAGATGTAGATGTAGATGTAGAGGCTAGCCGTGCACGACTCACGGCAAGACCCAAACTCCCATATGTCGTCAGCCATGAGTCTACAACCTGTATTCGTGCATTCATTAGGTATGAGTACTGGCTGTAGACATACGGAAGTTTGGGTCTGGCCGTGGATTGTGCACAGTTAGTCAAATGTTAAGGCGATCGTTCATGGTAAGCGGGAAATTCCAGTTCCATTCGGTCAAAAATTTTCGTTATCGTCGTTCCATTCTACGGCTGATGGTGGGCCGTATTCGCCATAGCGAATACATTTAATGTATTTCATAAAGGTTGTAGTCGCCGGAGTGCCTTTTCCTTTGGACCTGCACGCAAGTCCAGTGGAATTCGTATCGTAATTCAGAATAACACAGGCACTGCAATATCTGATCGTTATGGTAATGTCTTCGTAACGCCATCGCCACACCACCTAGGCTGGCGCAGCAACGGATGGTGACCCGCGATAACGTACAGAGACTATTATAATAGATCTGTCGCATCGAGACAGTACCAGACTGGTCCAGGATATTTTTCTGAAGGTATTTCTCTGAAATGCATCCTTGTACGAAAGTGGAACTTGGAGGGTAAGCTGTTCAGACGAGAAGTGAATAGAAGCTTTTCATGTGGTGGTACTGGAATACATTGAAGATTACGTGAGTAGATCGGATAACTAATGCGAAGGTACTGAAGCTAACTGTCACTGATTCGAGGAGTGCACTGGAAAACCTGGAAAAGCAGCAATGGGGCTCCTACACTAATCGTCATGTACACGATGTAATTAAGTTACTCTATCAGTGTGGAAGTCAACATGGATCAGGGGACACTTCGATATCTCAAGTAACGAGATGGCTGACCACCCGTCAAAGCAAAGTGTGACTGATGATCAACCTTACAACACGTGCCTTCCACATACAGATTTTGGTACTGGCGTAAAGAAAAAGGTTCATGAAGAATGGTCACATACGCGGGAAATTTAACAACAGTCCAGAGGAAGACATTGTGCCGCAGTACAGCCGAATATTTTGCGAAAAACGTGGTTCTCCCAAATAAAACAATCTAGGCGTCATACCATTACCATAACGCGCATCCGGAAGGGTCACGGCTGTTACCCTTTACATCTTTATAGGGCCAAAGTCCTCCCATCTCCTTACTGTGAAGAGCACCCAACTGAGATTGCAAAATGGTTCAAATGGCTCTGAGCACTATGGGACTTAACATCTATGGTCATCAGTCCCCTAGAACTTGGAACTACTTAAACCTAACTAACCTAAGGACATCACACAACACCCAGTCATCACGAGGCAGAGAAAATCCCTGACCCCGCCGGGAATTGAACCCGGGAACCCGGGCGTGGGAAGCGAGAACGCTACCGCACGACCACGATCTGTGGACAACTGAGATTGCAGACCTCAATCATGTGATACTAGGGTGCACGCGCTACGACAGACAGAGCCGTAAGTTTCTTAAGACCACATCTGTAACGGACCTGTTCGGACAGCTGACCACAACGGACCATGTCAGTCCCGCCCAGTTTCTGCAAGAAGCGGATATTCAGTTATAAGTCAGACTCAAAGATTCCAGCATAAGAAGTTGTGATATATGGACGATAGCATGAAGTTTACCTGGGATTAACGCAATTTATAACGTGTATGTGCTTTGTATGTGATATTGTATACCAAATCTGTAATTACTCACTTCTCTGGCTAAATGATTAATGCTAAATGCCAATAAATGATATATATATATATATATATATATATATATATATATATATATATATATATATATATATATTTAAGCCAACTGTGGTTCCACACCAGCCGGTTGAATTCTACATCGGGGGTATGTCAAATTTAGTGCTGCTATCGGACAAATATCTGAACCGATGCGGGGACTAAGTGAAAAAAACAGTGCAAGATACACAGATTAGCACTTGTATTTGTCTCTGTATGTATCTTATTTCGTCTAATAAAAACGAGAAACAAAGACTCATTCGCCCTTATGATGATTGTCTGGGTTTTGGCAGGATTAATTTTGAGATACCAGAGATTGCAGCAGGAAACAGAATCGAAGTTCTCAGCGTACGCAGTGACAGTTATTGAACTATTTGAAACAAAATCGTCATAATTTCTGAACGGTTTGCGTTAGGACGTTCAAACCGCACGGCTCACCACGGGACTTGATGGGAACTAGTATGGTTTGGTTTAGCGACGAAGCCCACTTTAATTTGGATGGGTTCTTCAATAAGCAAAATTGGTGCATCTGGGGGACTCAGAATCCGCATTTCGGCATCGAGAAGTCTCTTCACCATCAACGTGTGACTATGTGATGTGCAATGCCTAGTCAAGGAATAATCGGTGCGATATTCCTTGATGACACGGTGATTACCGAACGGTTCGTGAAGATTTTGGAAGATTATTTCACCTCCATTATCCAGACTGACCCCGATTTCGACAAGATGTGGCTCACTGAAGACGGAGCTCGAACCCTTCGAAGCAGGAAAGTGTTTGATGTCCTGGAGGAGCACTTTGGGGACCGCATTCTGGCTTTGGGCTACCCACAGGCCACTGGCATGGACCTCGATTGGCCCCCACATTCTCTGGATCTGAACACACGCGACTCCTTTTTGTGGGGCTATATTAAAGGTGTAAAGCAATAACCCCAAAACATTTGCGGAACTGAGGTCATCTACAGCATCGATGTTCCGACACTTCAGCGAGTGATGCATAATTTCGCTATTCGTCTGCGCTACGTCATAGCCAGTGATGGTAGGCATATCAGACATGTCATAATCTAAATCCGAATATCCATAGTGACGTTTACATGTTAAACAGAGTGTGTGCATGCCGTAGTTTGTGACTAATTTACGTTTTTCTTCATATAGTTCAATACACTATGTGATCAAAAGTATCCGGACACCCCCAAAAAATACGTTTCTCATTAGATGCATTTTGCAGCCACCTACTGCCAGGTATTCCACATCAGCGACCTCAGTAGTCATTAGACATCGTGAGAGAGGAGAATGGGGCGCTCCGCGGAACTCACGGACTTCGAACGTGGTCAGGTGGGGTGTCACTTGTGTCACATGTCTGTACGCGAGGTTTCCACACTCGTAAGCATCGCTAGGTCCACTGTTTTCGAAGCAATAGTGAAGTGGAAAAGTGAAAAGGACACGTACAGCATAAAAGCGTACAGGCTGACGTCGTCTATTGACTGACAGAGACCGCCCACAGCTGAAGAGAGTCGTAACGTGTAATAGGCAGACGTCTATCCAGATCATCACACAAGATTTTGTATGTCCATCCTTTTAGCAGGACGTCTATGGGACGAGGGCCGTTTACTATCGTGACAAAAAATAAAAACACCTACAGCCGTCCTTATGATTTTATTTTGTCGCTACCAGTTTCGTCACTTCATTGCGCCATCTTCAGGCTGTTTTGATGCGGTACAGGTTGATACGATCCCCATGCATAACCCAACAGTTGCCAGCATTACTGGATTAGCAGATAATCTGAAACATAAGTGTAAGCACTACAACCATCAACTGTAAACTCATGAGTTATCTACGAATCCAGTAATGCTGGCAACTAATTGGTTCTGCATGGGGTTCGTATCAACCTGTGCCGCATCAAAACAGCCTGAAGATGACGCAATGAAGCGTCGAAACTGTTAGCGATAAAATAAAATAAAACCATAAGGACGGCTGCAGGTGTTTTTATTTTTTGTCACCATCATACAAGAATTCCAAACTGCATCAGGATCCACTGCAAATAGTATGATAGTTAGGCTGGATGTGAGAAAACTTGGATTTCATGGTCGAGCGTCTGCTCATAAGCCACACATCACGCCGGTAAATGCCAAACGCCGCTTCGCTTGGTGTAAGGAGCGTAAACATTGCACGATTGAACAGTTCAAATGGCTCTGAGCACTATGGGACTTAACTTCTGAGGTCATCAGTCCCCTAGAACTTAGAACTACTTAAACCTAACTAACATAAGGACATCACACACATCCATGCCCGAGGCAGGATTCGAACCTGCGACCGTAGCGGTCGTGCGGCTCCAGACTTTAGCGCCCAGAACCGCTCGGCCACTCCGGCCGTCTATTGAACTGTGGAAAAATGTTGTGTGCAGTAACGAATCACGGTACACAATGTGGCGATCCGATGCCAGGGTGTGTGTATGGCGAACGTTATCTGCCAGCGTGTGTAGTGCCAACAGTAAAATTTGGAGGCGGTGGTGTTATGGCGTGGTCGTGTTTTTAGTGGAGGTAGTTTGCACCTCTTATTATTTTGCTCGGCACTATCACAACTCAGGCCAACATCGATGTTTTAAGCACCTTTTTGCTTCCCACTGTTGAAGAGCAATTCAGAGAAGGTGATTGCATCCTTCAACACGATCGAACACCTGTTCATAATGCACGGCCTGTGGCGGAGTAGTTACACTACAGTAACATCCTTGTAATGGACTGGCCTGCACAGAGTCCTGGCCTGAATACTATAGAAACCCATTAGTATGTTTTGGAATGCCGACTTCGTGCCAGGTCTCACCGACCGACATCGATACCTCTCCTCAGTGCAGCACTCTGTGAAGAATGAGGTGCTATTCCCAAAGAAACCTTCCAGCACCTGATAGAACGTATGCCTGCGAGAGTGGCTCTGAGCACTATGAGACTTAACATCTGAGGTCATCAGCCCCTAGAACTTAGAACTACTTAAACATAACTAACCTAAGGACATGACACACATCCATGTCCGAGGCAGGATTCGAACCCGCGACCGTAGCAGTCGCGTGGTTCCAGGTTGAAGCGCCTAGAACCCCTCGGCCACCGCGGTCGGCACCTGCGAGAGTGGAAGCCGTCATCAAGGTTAAGGGTGGGCTAACATCATATTAAATTCCAGCATTACCGATGAACGGCGCCACGTACTTGTAAGTCATTTTCAGCCAGGTGTCCGGATACTTTTGATCACATAGTGTAATTGTCACCCTCTACATGCCATGTCGTGTGGAAAGCCCAGTACAACCGCGGCACGGGCAAGCTCTCTCGAGATTCGAGTCACGTGACACGCCGAGCTGTCGCGTGCCCTGCCGACAACGGCTTTCCCTCTCCAACCCCGCAGCTAATTATATTACTCGCGGGTGTAAAATAACGCCAATGCGGCGTACAAGGAAGAGGAATGATGTAACGGTCCCACGAGACCAGCAGAGCAGAGACGCGGCCGAGAGATGGGCGCGTCGTCAGGCATACCTGCGGCCGGCAGCGGCCGGGATTATCCAGCAGGTAAACAATTACGGGGCTAATTGCGCGCCAATCCCGCGGCTCACGCGCTAAGCCGGCCGTCCGCGGCGCCGGCACGGCATACTGCTGTAGTACAGCAGAGCGCAGCGCGGCCAGGCAGCCGCGGTGCTGGGCTAGGCCGGCCCGGCGGCCTACTGCCCACTTGCTGACACCAGACACCGCCCCCGCGGGTTGACTTCCGCAGCGCCCCTGATTACGATGCCGCGCGGCGCCTCTGGCTTTGCGAAAGGCCCGGTCAACCGCTGCAGCCTGCCTCTACACAGCGGCAAGCAGGACACACGGCGGGAGCTGCGGCCAAGATGCTCACACTGTGGTTACATCTACATCTGCATGGATACTCTGCGAATCACACTTAAGTGCCTGGCAGAGGGTTCATCGAACCACCATCACACTAACTCTGCATTATTCCAATCTCGAACAGCGCGCGGAAAAAACGAACGCCTATATATTTTCGTGCACTCTCTGATTTCCCTTATTTTAATACGATGATTTTATTATGATGTTCGTTTCTCCTCATATAGGTCTCTCTCTCTCCTTCTCTCGCTCTCTCTCTCTCTCTCTCTCTCTCTCTCTCTCTCTCTCTCTCTCTCTCTCCTCCGGGACAGGCCATGAAAGCTCAACGGTACCGACCACGATGATTTTATTATTATGTTCGTTTCTCCTTATACAGGGTGTTACAAAAAGGTATGGCCAAACTTTCAGGAAACATTCTTCACACACAAATAAAGAAAAGATGTTATGTGGACATGTGTCCGGAAACGCTTAATTTCCATGTTAGAGCTCATTTTAGTTTCGTCAGTATGTATTGTACTTCCTCGATTCACCGCCATGATTTCATACGGGGTACTCTACCTGTGGTGCTAGAACATTTGCCTTTACAAGTACGACACAACATGTGGTTCATGCACGATGGAGCTTCTGCACATTTCAGTCGAAGTGTTCGTACGCCTCTCAACAACAGATTCGGTGACCGATGGATTGGTAGAGGCGGACCAATTCCATGGCTCCACGCTCTCCTGACCTCAACCCTCTTGACTTTCATTTATGGGGGCATTTGAAAGCTCTTGTCTACGCAACCCCGGTAGCAAATGCAGAGACTCTTCGTGCTCGTATTGTGGACGGCTGTGATACAATACGCCATCCTCCAGGGCTGCATCAGCGCATCAGGGATTCCATGCGACGGAGGGTGAATGCATGTATCCTCGCTAACGGAGGACATTTTGAACATTTCCTGTAACAAAGTGTTTGAAGTCACGCTGATACGTTCTGTTGCAGTGTGTTTCCATTCCATGATTAATGTGATTTGAAGAGAAGTAATAAAATGAGCTCTAACATGGACACACGTCCACATAACATATTTTCTTTCTTTGTGTGTGAGGAATGTTTCCTGAAAGTTTGGCCGTACCTTTTTGTAACACCCTGTATACAGGGTGATCAAAAAGTCAGTATAAAATTGAAAACTTAATAAACCGCGGAATAATGTAGATAGAGAGGTAAAAATTGACACACATGCTTGGAATGACATGCAGTTTTATTAGAACCAAAAAAAGATCATCCCATATTGCTAGACGCGTGAAAGATCTCTTGCGCGCTTCGTTTGGTGATGATCGTGTGCTCAGACTCCACTTTCGTCATGCTTGGCCTCCCAGGTCCCCTGACCTCAGTCCGTGTGATTATTGGCTTTGGGGTTACCTGAAGTCGCAAGTGTATCGTGATCGACCGAGAACTCTAGGGATGCTGAAAGACAACATCCGACGCCAATGCCTCACCATAACTCCGGACATGCTTTACAGTGCTGTTCACAACATTATTCCTCGACTACAGCTCTTATTGAGGAATGATGGTGGACATATTGAGCATTTCCTGTAAAGAACATCATCTTTGCTTTGTCTTACTTTGTTATGGTAATTATTGCTATTCTGATCAGATGAAGCGCCATCTGCCGAACATTTTTGAACTTTTGTATTTTTTTGGTTCTAATGAACCCCATGTCATTCCAAGCATGTGTGTCAATTTGTACCTCTCTATCTACATTAATCCGTGATTTATTCAGTTTTCAGATTTATACTGACTTTTTGATCACCCGGTAGGGCTCTCTCTCTCTCTCTCTCTCTCCTCCCGGAAGGCCATGAAGGCCCAACGGTACCGACCGGCCGCCGTGTCATCCTCAACTATCGGCGTCACTGGATGTTGATGTGGAGGGGCATGGTTCAGCACACCGCTCTCCCGGCCGTATGTCACTTTACGACACCGGAGCCGCTACTTCTCAGTCAAGTAGCTCCTCAGTTTGCCTCCCAAGTGCTGAGTGCACCCCGCTTGCCAAAGGCGCTCGGCAGATCCGATGGTCACCCATCCAAGTGCTAGCCCAATCTGACAGCGCTTAGCTTCGGTAATCTGACGGGAACCGATGTTACCACTGCGGCAGGGCAGTTGGCCCTCATATAAGCCGGCGTCAACGAAATATTTTCGCATTTTGAGGAAAATTTCGTGAGAAGATTACGCCGCAACGAAAAACGTCTTTGTTTTAATGGTTTCCGCCCCAAATTCTGTATCATGTCAGTGACACTTGTAACGTTCTTTAAAAATGATATCTTTAAGAGCACTTTGAATGTCTGATCTCTGCCGCCCGGCGTGGCCGAGCGGTTCTAGGCGCTTCAGTCTGGAGCCGCGCGACCCCTACTGTCGCAGGTTCGAATCCTTCCTCGGGAATGGATGTGTGTGATGTCCTTAGGTTAGGTAGGTTTAAGTAGTTCTAAGTTCTAGGGGACTTATGACCTCAGATGTTAAGTCCAATAGTGCTCAAAGCCACTTTGTCTGATCTGTGGAATGGGTACTGAACTCGAAATGCCGTGTGCATGTTGTAAGAGCAAGTAGTGTGCTTACTCTGTTTTGTTGTTAGCAAAACTTTACACGAATCGATTGGGCAATGCAACTCCTAATACCAACAAAGAAATACAGTCACTGCAAAATACACTCACCCCCTTAGGCATTGAATCATCTGGCCTTGAAACTTCCTGGCAGATTAAAACTGTGTACCGGAACGAGAATCGAAATCGGGACCTTTGCCTATCGCGGGCAAGTGCAAGTAGAGCACTTGCCCGCGAAAGGCAAAGATCTCGAGTTCGATTCTCGGTCCGGTACACAGTTTTAATGTGCCAGGAAGTTTCATATCAGCGCACACTCCGCTGCAGACTGAAAATCTCATTCTGGAATCATCTGGCTTTGTTCAAAACTGATAACTTTGGTCCCTGTGCACACAACAAATAAATTAAATTGTCTTACCTCTACAGCAACGGTGGAACGCGTATATTCAGGTCTCTCATAAAAATAATATAAATTTGCTAACTACAGACTAAGTAGTGTGCAATGCCGACCATAATACTTGAAATGCACATGAAATTCATTTGGCTGATAAACGATAACATCTAAGAAAATCCAACTTGTTAAAAAAAAAGAGCATTGACCTGGACAGGAAGTCAGTACTGATTATGGTGAATTACTAACACAGTTTTTTTAGCAAAATTATATTGCATGTTAATTTTGGCTTCTCAGAATCATCTGACAATTGAAGTTACATTACTCACAATTGATTCACAAACAATGATATTTAAACAGAAAGTATTATCTAACTTCATTAATCCAACTTAAATGCAAATCGTCAGATTACACATAGCTCTGTTAACAAATCTTAAGAGCATTACAAAAATGAAATATCTTACTAGCCTTTTAACAAAACCGTTTAAGTACATTCTGGGGTTACTCAGCAATGACAAATTATCAGCCAACTTATCTATACCAACGCGCTGGCAAAAACAGAGGTCATAATTATTTAATGTCTTCACCTCATTTGCATGAAGAATTCTGCTTTCATGTTCAACAATACTGACATACCTGAATTAATCTAACTCCTGGAGGCTCGAAGAACACACCACAAAAACTGCTTATTCGATCGTGTTTCCCTTTCAGACAGCTACCTACAACAGTGCGCCAAGCGCTCTATTATTCCAACAAAGCAGTACAGTATCTTTGGCTGTGCGGTCTCACACAGTCAGCGATCCGCATTATCGGCCCTATCAGAGACATGGGAAATTTGTGGTAAGGTCTTATGGGACCAAACTGCTGAGGTCACCGGTCCCTAAGCTTACATAGTACTTAATCTAACATAAACTAACTTACGCTAAGGACGACACACACAACCATGCCCGAGGGAGGACTCGAACCTTCGAAGAGGGAAGCCGCGCGGACCGTGAAAAGGCGCCTCAGACCGCTCGCCTGCCTCTAGCAGCCTTATCAGAGACATTCATCGCTTATAGTATACTAGTTTAATTTCAATTTGTTAATATTCTTATCTTATTTTGGTGCCGCATACAAGTGTGCCCCTATACAGGCTGGTCCATTGATAGTGACCGGGCCAAATAACTCACTAAATAAGCATCAAACGACAAAACTACACAGAACGAAACTTGTCTAGCTTGAAGGGGGAAACCAGATGGCGCTATGGTTGGCCCGCTAGATGGCGCTGCCATAGGTCAAACGGACATCAACTGCGTTTTTTCAAATAGGAATCCCCATATTTATTACATATTCGTGTAGTACGTAAAGAAATATGAATGTTTTAGTTGGACCACTTTTTTCGCTTGTGATAGATGGCGCTGTAGTAGTCACAAACGTATAACTACGTGGTATCACGTAACATTCCGCCAGTGCGGGCGGTATTTGCTTCGTGATACATTACCAGTGTTAAAATGGACCGTTTACCAATTGCGGGAAAGGTCGATGTCGTGTTCATGTATGGCTATTGTCATCAAAGTGCCCAACGGGCGTGTGCTATGTATGCTGCTCGGTATCCTGGTCGACATCATCCAAGTGTCCGGATCGTTCGCCGGATAGTTACGCTATTTAAGGAAATAGAAAGTGTTCAGCCTCATGCGATACGTCAATCACAACCTGCAACAAATGATGATGCCCAGTTAGGTGTTTTAGTTGCTGTCGCGGCTAATCCGCACATAAGTACATCTACATCTACATTTATACTCCGCAAGCCACCCAACGGTGTATGTCGGAGGGCACTTTACGTGCCACGGTCATTACCTCCCTTTTCTGTTCCAGTCGCGTATGGTTCGCGGGAAGAACGACTGTCTGAAAGCCTCCGTACGCGCTCGAATCTCTCTAATTTTACATTCGTGATCTCCTCGGGAGGTATAAGTAGGGGGAAGCACCCTCTCGAAACCTGGCGAGCAAGCTACACCGCGATGCAGAGCGCCTCTCTTGCAGAGTCTGCCACTTGAGTTTGCTAAACATCTCCGTAACGCTATCACGGTTACCAAATAACCCTGTGACGAAACCCGCCGCTCTTCTTTGGATCTTCTCTATCTCCTCCGTCAACCCGATCCGGTACGGATCCCACACTGATGAGCAATACTCAAGTATAGGTCGAACGAGTATTTTGTAAGCCACCTCCTTTGTTGATGGACTACATTTTCTAAGGACTCTCCCAATGAATCTCAACCTGGTACCCGCCTTACCAACAATTAATTTTATATTATCATTCCACTTCAAATCGTTCCGCACGCATACTCCCAGATATTTTACAGAAGTAACTGCTACCAGTGTTCGTTCCGCTATCATATAATCATACAATAAAGGATCCTTCTTTCTATGTATTCGCAATACATTACATTTGTCTATGTTAAGGGTCAGTTGCCACTCCCGGCACCAAGTGCCTATCCGCTGCAGATCTTCCTGCATTTCGCTACAATTTTCTAATGCTGCAACTTCTCTGTATACTACAGCATCATCCGCGAAAAGCCGCATGGAACTTCCGACACTATCTACTAGGCTATTTATATATATTGTGAAAAGCAATGGTCCCATAAGACTCCCCTGTGGCACGCCAGAGGTTACTTTAACGTCTGTAGACGTCTCCCCATTGATAACAACATGCTGTGTTCTGTTTGCTAAAAACTCTTCAATCCAGCCACACAGCTGGTCTGATATTCCGTAGGCTCTTACTTTGTTTATCAGGCGACAGTGCGGAACTGTATCGAACGCCTTCCGGAAGTCAAGGAAAATAGCATCTACCTGGGAGCCTGTATCTAATATTTTCTGGGTCTCATGAACAAATAAAGCGAGTTGGGTCTCACACGATCGCTGTTTCCGGAATCCATGTTGATTCCTACAGAGTAGATTCTGGGTTTCCAAAAACGACATGATACGCGAGCAAAAAAACATGTTCTAAAATTCTACAACAGATCGACGTCAGAGATATAGGTCTATAGTTTTGCGCATCTGCTAGACGACCCTTCTTGAAGACTGGGACTACCTGTGCTCTTTTCCAATCATTTGGAATCTTCCGTTCCTCTAGAGACTTGCGGTACACGGCTGTTAGAAGAGGGGCAAGTTCTTTCGCGTGCTCTGTGTAGAATCGAATTGGTATCCCGTCAGGTCCAGTGGACTTTCCTCTGTTGAGTGATTCCAGTTGCTTTTCTATTCCTTGGACACTTATTTCGATGTCAGCCATTTTTTTCGTTTGTGCGAGGATTTAGAGAATCAGCTTTGGAAAAAGGTGTTTAGTATTTCAGCTTTACGCGTGTCATCCTCTGTTTCAATGCCATCATCATCCCAGAGTGTCTGGATATGCTGTTTCGAGCCACTTACTGATTTAACGTAAGACCAGAACTTCCTGGGATTTTCTGTCAAGTCTGTACATAGAATTTTACTTTCGGATTCACTGAACGCTTCACGCATAGCCCTCCTTACGCTAACTTTGACATCATTTAGCTTCTGTTTGTCTAAGAGGTTTTGGCTGCGTTTAAACTTGGAGTGGAGCTCTCTTTGCTTTCGCAGTAGTTTCCTAACTTTGTTGTTGAACCACGGTGGGTTTTTCCCGTCCCTCACAGTTTTACGCGGCACGCACCTGTCTAAAACGCGTTTTACGATTGCCTTGAACTTTTTCCATAAACACTCAACATTGTCAGTGTCGGAACAGAACTTTTCGTTTTTTTTTTGTTAGGTAGTGTGAAATCTGCCTTCTATTACTCTTGCTAAACAGATAAACCTTCCTCCCTTTTTTTATATTCCTATTAACTTCCATATTCAGGGATGCTGCAACGGCCTTGTGATCACTGATTCCCTGTTCTGCACTTACAGAGTCGTAAAGTTCGGGTCTGTTTGTTATCAGTAGGTCCAAGATGTTATCTCCACGAGTCGGTTCTCTGTTTAATTGCTCGAGGTAATTTTCGGATAGTGCACTCAGTATAATGTCACTCGATGCTCTGTCCCTACCACCCGTCCTAAACATTTGAGTGTCCCAGTCTACATCTGGTAAATTGAAATCTCCACCTAAGACTATAACATGCTGAGAAAATTTATGTGAAATGTATTCCAAATTTTCTCTCAGTTGTTCTGCCACTAATGCTGCTGAGTCGGGAGGTCGGTAAAAGGAGCCAACTATTAACCTAGCTCGGTTGTTGAGTGTAACCTCCACCCATAATAATTCACAGGAACTATCCATTTCTACTTCACTACAGGATAAACTTCTAACAGCGACAAACACGCCACCACCAGTTGCATGCAATCTATCCTTTTTCAACACCGTCTGTACCTTTGTAAACATTTCGGCAGACAAATTGCGCGAGAATCGGGAATTTCAAAAACCTCGGTGTTGAGAATGCTACATCAACATCGAATGCACCCGTACCGTATTTCTATGCACCAGGAATTGCATGGCGACGACTTTGAACGTCGTGTACAGTTCAGACATAAACCGGCCACAAGAGAAATTACGGGACGATGAGATTTTTTGCATGCGTTCTATTTAGCGACGACGCGTCATTCACCAACAACGGTAACGTAAACCGGCATAATATGCACTATTGGGCAACGGAAAATCCACGGTGGCTGCGACAAGTGAAACATCAGCGACCTTGGCGGGTTAATGTATAGTGCGGCATTATGGGGGGAAGGATAATTGGCCCCAATTTTATCGATGGCAATCTAAATGGTGGAATTTATGCTGATTTCCTGCGTAATGTTCTAACGATGTTACTGCAAGATGTTTCACTGCATGACAGAACGGCGACGTACTTCCAACATGATGGATTTCCGGCACATAACTCGCGTGCGGTTGAAGCGGTATTGAATAGCATATCTCATGACAGGTGGATTGTTCGTCGAAGCACGATACCATGGCCCGCACGTTCACCGGATCTGACGTCCCCGGATTTCTTTCTGTGGGGAAAGTTGGAGGATATTTGCTATCGTGATCCGCCGACAACGCCTGACAACAGGGGTCAGCGCATTGTCAATGCATGTGCGAACATTACGGAAGGCGAACTACTCGCTGTTGAGAGGAATGTCGATACACGTATTGCCAAGTGCGTTGAGGTTGACGGACATCATTTTGAGCATTTATTGCATTAATGTGGTATTTACAGGTAATCACGCTGTAACAGCATGCGTTCTCAAATGGTTCAAATGGCTCTGAGCACTATGGGACTCAACTGCTGAGGTCATTAGTCCCCTAGAACTTAGAACTAGTTAAACCTAACTAACCTAAGGACATCACAAACATCCATGCCCGAGGCAGGATTCGAACCTGCGACCGTAGCGGCCTTGCGGTTCCAGACTGCAGCGCCCTTAACCGCACGGCCACTTCGGCCGGCCGCATGCGTTCTCAGAAATGATAAGTTCACAAAGGTACATGTATCACATTGGAACAACCGAAATAAAATGTTCAAACATACACACTGTGTTCACCTCACCCGTCAGAGAAAAATGAGCTTCGTCTGTCCACAGGATGTTCCAGGGCCAGCCCTCGTCAACTTCAGTCCTTGCGAGAAAGTGGACGGCGGGGTCAGGGATTTTCTCTGCCTCGTGATGACTGGGTGTTGTGTGCTGTCCTTACGTTAGTTAGGTTTAAGTAGTTCTAAGTTCTAGGGGACTGATGACCATAGATGTTAAGTCCCATAGTGCTCAGAGCCATTTTTTTTAGAAAGTGGAGAGCGAAGCCAACTCGTCGTTGTGTGTCCTGTGGTGCAAGCTGCAACACGATCTGGATCTGGATACCATTCGAGAATGGTCCGAAGCACCTTCCGAACAGTGGACCACTAGATGTTCAACTGTCGTTACACAGCACGCGCACTGCCTGACGGTCGGAAATTGTGGGCAGCGTTGTCTGCCATATGAACAGCGATTTCCTCAAGCAACTGTGTTGCAACCGGTCGTCGGCCTGTTCCCACAGCGACGCCCAGTCCTCCAGTTCATTCGAACTCTTTCATCATGCTACGCACAGCATGTGGAGAAAAAGGACCCTTCCGTAATCCTTCCAGCTGGCGCTATTCTCGAAGTGGAGCTGCAGCATTACTGTTGTTTTGATAATAGGGCTTCATCAATAATGCCCTGCTCTTTTTGTCCAAGTTCATGGTGACACATCAACAAGTGCACTGCCTCTGGTCAGATGTGTGAGACTATGAATAACGATAACTGAGCACGACACCTGGTGGCCATAGTTGAACCAGGATGGTAGCGCTGTGACGCAAGGAAATCATGCACCCCATGCTCTGGACATTATTGCTACCAAGTTTGGTACTTGTGCGGTAATTATTTTCCTTGTTATAAAGTGTTAGATAGGGAAATTATAACCACTCGGTACAAAGCCTGCTGCTCTTCTTTGAACTTTCTCGATGTACTCCACTAATCCTATCTGGTAAGGAACCCAGACAGCGCAGCAATACTACAAAAGAGGGCGGACAAGTGTAGTGTATGCTGTCTCTGTAGTAGATATCTTATATTTTCCAAGTAATCTGTCAATAAAATGCAGTCCTTGGCTTCCCTTCTCCACAGCATTTTCTATGTGTTCCTTCCAATTTAAGTTGTTCGCTATTGTAATTCCTAGGTATTTACTTGACAGATTTGACTGGTTTATCGTGTAACCGAAGTTTAACGGATTCCTTTTAGCACTCGGTGAGGGGGGGGGGGGGGGATGACCTCACACTTTTCGTTATTTAGGATCAACTGCCACTTTTCACACCATTCAGATATCTTTTCTAAATCGTTTTGCAGTTTGTTTTGATCTTCTAATGGCTTTATTAGTCGATAAATGACAGCGTCGTCTGCAAACAACCTAAGACGGCTCCTCATATTGTCTCCTAAATCATTTATACAGATAGGAACAGCAAGGGGCCTATAACACTACCTTGGGGAATGCCAGAAATCACTTATGTTTCACTCGGTACCTTCCGTCAGTTACTACGAACTGTGACCTCTCTGGCAGGAAATCACAAATCCAGTCACATAACTGAGACGATATTCCACAAGCACGTAATTTCACTACAAGCCGCTTGTGTGGTACGGTGTCAAAAGCCTTCTAGAAATCTAGAACCACGGAAACAATTTGAAATACCTTGTCAACAGCACTCAACACTTCGTGTATGTGTAAAGAGCTGGCCGGCCGTTGTGGCCGAGCGGTTCTAGGCGCTTCAGTTCGGAACCGCTCTGCTGCTACGGTCGCAGGTTCGAATCCTGCCTCCGGCATGGATGTGCGTGATGTCCTTAGGTTAGTTAGTTTAAGTAGTTCTAAGTCTAGGGGACTGATGACCTCAGATGTTAAGTCCTGTAGTGCTTAGAGCCATTTGTAAAGAGCTATTTATGTTTCACAAGAACGATGTTTTGTAAATCCGTGTTGATTGCGTGCTGATAGATGGTTCTCTTCGAAGTAATTCATAATGTTCGAACACAATATATGCTCCAAAACACGGCTGCAGATCGACGTTAATGATATAGGCCTGTAATATGGTGGATTACTCCTACTACCTTTCTTGAATATTAGTGTGACTTGTGGAACTAGACACAAGAACTTAATGATTATATTTTGATTATGTAAAATCTTTTTTCCACTTTGTGACGGCACTGTGTCCTGCACCGTGTAAGCTATCCCTTATAAATTCTGATTAAAAGTGCAATGTTCCTACTGCTTCGCGATCCGAACTTCAAAGAAGATGACTTAGGAGAAAGTGGGGAAATTTGGCGCACCTAAGGCATTTTTACTATAGCCTTGAAGCTCCAATTTTCGTATAGCATTAGCCGCATGTATTTACTGTAAAATATCTTTAAACCATAAAGTTACAGCTACAAGTTTCAGAAAAAAGCAGATAATTATGACATCATTCCACTGCGTCATTTTACCGGACACACTGGGTGAAACGACGGTGTAATTGGGTAAATAGGCACAAGGACTGATATAAGTTATTTAATCTCACACGTCTTATAATACAAAGTATATGTACTGAATATTGTCTTTATTAAACAGAACACTGAACAATATAGTTACAAAAAGAAAATAGCGAAAATATCAGCTTAATTAACTATGGAGAGCATAAAAAACAGTAATAACAGTTTTCTTGTAAAATAGCTACAAAAATGAAAAAGAAGACTCGAGTATAAGCGTATTCATTAATTCATCAGCTGCACATCTGTAAAACTACTAACGCTTCTGCGGATAGGAGTCACAGTTACAGCTATCACGATTGCCCCACCTATTGTAATCAGACGCCCCCAACAAAAAAATGTTTCAAATGGCTCTGAGCACTATGGGATTTAACATCTGTGGTCATCAGTTCCCTAGAACTTAGAACTACTTAAACCTAACTAACCTAAGGACAGCACACACATCTATGCCCGAGGCAGGATTCGAACCTGCAACCGTAGCGGTCACGCGGTTCCAGACTGAAGCGCCTAGAACCGCACGGCCACACAGGCCGGCGCGCCCCCAACAGGCATGGCTTATATAAAACTACAGTTCCAGACTCGCACTTTGCTTGAGGGAACTAATACTAGTGTAAGCATGAGTGTAAATGCGCAAAGATAGGCATAAAAACAACAACTTATATTTTAACAGAACAGGAAATGGCTTATCTCTTAGAAACTAGAGATCAAAAAGACAAGCCAACGAAATTAAAAAAAAAAAACTATTTTTAGTCTGATAGCTGAACTTATAGATTTTTATGAGCTGAATCCAAATCCAGCCTTAGTTTTTTTGTATCATCCAAAATTTTTGAGAAACATGCTTTTTATTATATAGAATAAAAATCCTATGCTATACGGTACACGGGGAAATTAATGAAACGCTTTGTTACCTCATAAGCATGGTTTGTATTTACAGTAAGCTACTTAAAACAATGATATGTGTTAATAGAGGTTTTACTTGTCAGCTGGAATTGGTTTGTATTTTCTTTCTCTTTTTTCTTTGAAGTTTCTTGTGTAGCTTTTTTCTACGATGAGTCACTTTGCTGACCTTCTCGGTAAAGTGACCCACAGTGGTCCCCCATCTTGTTGGTGTTCCAGCGACCTTGGTAACGTTTTTCCATCACTTTAATGTCCTGGTTAAAACGCTCTCCTTGCTCCTCACTAACATCCTGCATATTGTCCGGGAAGTAATCAAGGTGACTGTTCAAAAAATGAACTTTCAGGCTCATTAAACAGCCTAAAGTTTTAAACTTCTTTAACGTTGTATAATAGAAACATATTCTGGCTCTTTTTCGTGTCCTATGAATTTTGTAACGACTTGCTTCAATGATGCCCATATTTCTTTCTCATTTAAGGTGATTGTGGATTCAAAGTTAACATAAAACATCAATTTTCTAATGTCAGGTCCGACAAAGACGCCTTCTTTTAGTTCAGCTTCTGAAAGGTGTGGAAACCTATGGCAGAGATACTTACAGCATGGTCCATCTTTAGGCAAAGCCTTTACAAACTGTTTCATTAGGACTATCTTTATATGTAGAGGTGGTAGGAGTACGTTTTTTGGATCTACAAGGTTTTTGCGTAGAATGTTCTTCTCACCAGGTTTTAAAGGCTCCCTCACAGGCCCTAGCCCTACTGTCCCATTCACACAAGAAACATGGAAATTTGGTAAAGCCACTTTGCTAACCAAGGAACATGCATGTTACTTTTAAATCGCCACATATCATGCAACCATGAGCAGAATAGCCTCTTTTATTTACACTATTTCTAGGTTTTCATAGCTTTCTTTCATATGTACTGAATGTCCAACAGGTATAGATGCATACATGTTACCATTGTGTAATAAAACAGCCTTTAAACTAGTTTTGGATGAATCAATAAACAGCCTCCAGTCTTCCTTTTTGTATTCAATACCAAAGTCATTCATCGGACCGAGCAGTACACAAAATCACCTTCTTGTTGAAAAAACTTGGAAAATTGCTGCTCTCTCTTTCTATACATGTATATGCTGGTTACAACTGCCAATAAGTTCTTTTCCTTTCATCTAGAACCAAGCAAATCAGCTTTTTCTTTCGTTAAGCTTAAATCCCTAACCACATCGTTAAGCTCGGGCTGAGTAAACAATTTGGGCTCCATAATTTGTATATTACAATGGAATTCATCAAGATCTGGTTCGTCTAAATCACATTATACATCAGGAAATACTTCTGTTGGAATTGAATTTAAATCATCTAGTGGCTCAGGAACCGGCGGACGGAAGGTTAGATTAGCTTATTACCTTCTTGTTTTTCGAATTATGACCAGTAATATCAACACTGCAAAAGTAGCAATCATCGGAATGATTTCTTGGCTCCCTCCATATCACAGGAATAGCAAATCTAAAAGCTTTTTTCTCCTTTATGTACCATTTTCTCAGATCTTCAACTCACACATAACATACGTGATGCGGCGCCCAAGATTTATCTTGATCACCAAGTTTAGATCCAAAGTATGATAGATAAACCTTTTCCACAAAGTCTGTCAGCAGAGCTTTTACAACCACGATTAGACATTGTACTGAGCACATGTACAGGAAACTGGAAAGTGAGATTCGGTTGACAGTAAACAAAACACCACCTGTTAACACAAAAATAGAATCGACCTTTTCTGCCAGCAAATGTTTTCAGCGGTGCTACCAACGTCATCTACATTCATTACATCTCCTTTTTAAATTATTTTAACTCTACAGGAGTTGTAAAATCCTTTAAAAATCGCTGAATTTAATAAATTTAACTGTAAAATGTGATACAGTTTTTTAAGTATCGTATTTGGATTTTCCACCCTAAAAAACATAAGAATAAGGTATTCTCAGCAAAAATGTTTTTCCATCGTTGGCCTGTGATATTAGAAGAAACAAAGGCTAAACACACTATTGCTTCTTACGCCGGCAACTGGCATGTAGCGGTCCCCGCGATCTGTATGCTAACTGAGCACCAGATGGCAGTAGCGGTCAGATAAGACAAGCTCCCACAGTTGAAGACATACTGACGTGCGTCATTTTACCCGCTGCACCAAATTCCCCACTCTGCCCTACAACAAACTACGTCTGCCATACAAAATAAAATGTGTGCCTAGTGGTTGGAGTCGTGTCCGTAGCTAGCTACCATCCAAAATTAATCACAAATCATGAGGAGGATGCTCTCCAATAAAAGATCATGTTCATTTACTTGGTTTATTGATCTTTAAACGAGAAAATACGTCTAATTATCTCTTACTCATTCACGCCGATATATTTCACAAATTCAAGTCTATTTACTCAAAAGAAGCCACAGTCTGTTCACGTCAGCTCATTATGAAACTGATTATAAGTCTAATAACCTTGCCTATAAACTATTCTGTGAGCAAGTGTCTTAGCTAACAGTGGGTATTCACATTAATCGCGTAAATTAACATCTCGTCTGGTAGTAAGCTACTACTCAACACAAAACATTCTCGACTTCATATCTTCTCATTAAATTTCAAATATAAATTAAATACACATCCCTATACAAATGTAAAATACATTGCTCAAAAGAATCAGGGGAACAAGACTTTGGGCATCTGCCATACTTCATGGAGCCATAATTGAGGACTGGGTATGTTGCGAAATTATACTTTTATCTTTCAGAAACTGGATACACAACAAAACATCAGTACAGCCTCAGTTGTTTACATCAAAAGAATTGAAACGTCCGACAGGTGTCGCAAATTTATTGAAAAAATCCTGAGTGTTTTTCTTTGGACACAGAGTGCAAAAACGTGTGTGCCCTCCGTGAGCGTTTATCATTGTCTGACACCAACGTGGCATGCTTTGTACAAGTCTACAGGGATCACGCTATGCTATCTGACACCTGTCTTCAATGAGAGCCCATGACAGTTGTTGGAGAGTCTACGGTGAAGAGGCCGACCACGAACAAGTCTGCCAGCATGTCCCACAAACGCGCAATAGAGTTTAGGTCGGGGCTCACCTCTCGCCGTTCCACTACATCAATCTCCAGGCTTCGAAAGGTATCCCTGCTGACACCCACCACCTAGGCCCTGTCATTAGAAGGGATTCAGGGTCACCACAGTATGGAGATCGATGGTGCAAAAAGTTCGATGGTGCGAAAAGTGGCAGTTGACCCTAAATAACGAGAAGTGTGAGGTCATCCATATGAGTGCTAAAAGGAACTCGCTAACCTTCGGTTACACGAGAAATCAGTCTAATCTAAAAGCCATAAACTCAACTAAATACCTAGGTATTACAATTACGAACAAGTTAAATTAGAGGGAATACATAGAAAATGTTGTGGCTAAGGCTAACCAAAGATTGCGTATTATTGACAGGACACTTAGAAAATGTAACAGACCTACTAAGGAGACTGCCTAGATATGGAGGAACGATCACCACGAAAAAGTAAGGGAAATCAGAGCTCTTACGGGAAGATATAAGTGTTCATTCCTTCCGCGCGCTATACGACATTGGAATAATAGAGAATTGTGAAGGTGGTTCGATGAACCCCCTGCCAGGCACTTAAATGTGATGTGCAGAGTATCCATGTAGATGTAGATGTAGTGCCTGGCGGTAAAGTGACCATGGACAACGACTAGATCCGTATAGCTGTCAGCTCTGAAGCTTCCCCACAAGGTCACAAAACAGTGGAAATCTGTCGGTTTCTTGGACAATATTTGTCAGGTTCCACTCACCGCAGGTCTCCGCTCACGAACAAGGTCATCACCTTACTGCGGAGAATATCTGGGCTCGTTTCTGAAAAACACGTTTCGCCATTGGCGAAGTTGCCAATTGATATGGGAACGGCAGAACTGAAGGCGAGCTGCAAACCGATGTTGTGTAAAGCGGGATACTCGAACAGGGAGTCTGAGTCGTAAGATCGTTCCTCGTAGCCTGTTAATTACAAGTCTGATCGGACACAGCGGCTCCAGTGGCCCTTCTGAGATCGTATAGCAGTGCTCAGGTGGTATCTGTACGACGCCGCAACGCAGAGAAGGCCTGCGTCGGTCTTCACGTGGGGTTGCAATACATCTGCGACCTCGTCCAACTTGCCTTGTGTACTGACCTGTCTTCATGTAGCGTGTGCACAACCTATGCATGACACATTCAGAGTCACTAGCATCTGCATCAACACCACGGGAAGTCCATTCTTTTTGGATCAAACTGACCGCCTTTGTAACTTGCACTGCATTATGTTGTTGCGCTGCATGTTCTTGGTCCAATACGCCCGGTTACCTCACTAGAAAACCCTGGGACACCGGTACTCACTGCCTTCTGACGAGTTACTCGGCACTGTAATGCGTAACACAGCCAATAGATGATGAATGGCCGGCCGTTGTGACCAAGTGGTTCTAGGCGCTTCAGTCAGGAACCGCGCTGCTGCTACGGTCTTAGGTTCGAATCCCGCCTCGAGCATGGATGTCTGTGGTGTCCTTAGGTTAGTTAGGTTTAAGTAGTTCTAAGTTCTAGGGAACTGATGACCTCAGATATTAAGTCCCATAGTGCTTAGAGCCATTTGAACATTTTTAAATGATGAATCATTTTAATTGTTATCTACACTAAAAGCCGTGCAACGTGACCAGAGGTAGCGCCTATATCAATATAGGTTTAAACATGCCGTACTGAAGCCAAACAAGCGCTGTATCGTGTGTGAGATACAGAGGTGAGAGAGTGTGCCGGGGCTTGCCCCAGTTCACTGCTAGTAGCGCCGCGTCACCTAGACGCGTCTGCGCGTAGCGCTTAAGTATTGCACCATAATTAAGTATAAAATTAAAAGTCAAAATTTCCGTTTCAAAATTTGTCAACATGTGCTTTAATGTAATAACGTTTAGTGATCAAGTCCTAAAGTAATTAAATCAGTAGTTTCGGTAAAAATACAGTTTTAAGAAAAAATAAGTGGCGCTAAATAATGAAGCTAGAAAGCCAAAATTTGGTCAGAATGTGCCTATGGAGGTCGTAAATGAGTGGTGCAAGTTTCAAGTCAAAAGAATTAAAAATACAGTCAGAATCCACATTTTTAAGAAAGACTGAGGGCGCTAAATATTAAACTTAGGAACGTAAAAATTTGTTTAATGCTTCAGTTCAACCTAAAAATAATAACTAAGAGACTACTTTAAGCTACCTCTTATAATAAATGAAAAGCACCAGTTCGTCTACATAACAGTTTCTATTAATAAACAAAACTAATAAAATAAAATTAGTACTAGACAAGACTGCATCTTGAGGTATGAAACATGGAGAGTGATACACAACCAATTAAAAGAAGAGACAGTTGTCAATGTAAATACAGAATACATAAGGAACTTAAGCAATATCAATAAGATAAACAGAAATTAATAAATGCAGGAAAATGGAGGTGTTTGAGGTAACGTACAGTTTGAGAGTATGGCGGTACTGCATTTTAACATTAACATTATAATCAAAGCAGTGGCTGTGTACCAGTTTTCATTAAATAAACGAGCAAAGTAAAATACGAACAGTATTTGACGAGACAACTACAACGGGTGTTAAACATGGACAGTAATACAAGTACCAGTTAAAAGAAAGCCTTAACTATTGAAACTACAGTCTATGTGGAATACAAAGACAACTTCAACAAATAAAACAACTTAATGAATACAAGAAAATGGGAATATGTAGGAAGAGAGAGTGTGGGAAGTAATGAACAACAAAGATGATTATACGAAGTTTAGGAGAGGGGAAGTGTTGAGCTGTGTCTGGACTGTGAGCAAGATGTTTGTTAATTTCCAGGGCTTCCAGCATGTTGAGTTTATGGCCTTTGTTTGCTAAGTGAAGTGCATGGGATACTGGCTGGTAGTTGTGACCCTCACTCAGTACATGCTCAGCAAATGCAGAGTCTGAATTCTGCAACATCCAGCTGCGTTCATGTTCAGTCAGCCTAGTTGATATGTCTCTGCCTGACTGACCAACAGGATTGACATTTGACTTGTACATCAGCTCTGTCAGAATATCAATGCATTCTACTACTGGTATGTTAGAAAACAAACTGCTGACATCAAAGGATACTAATTTATCACTGTATGAGACAGATATACCTTTTAACTTGCTTACTAGGTCCACAGAGTTTGAAATACCATGCTTTGGTTTGAATTTAGTCTTGCTCTTAATTAGGACATCCAGTTTACTGGCTAGTTTCTAAGATGGAGCAGTGAATGATGATACAACTGGACGAATGGGAACATCTTGCTTGTGCAGTTTAGGGAGCCCATACGTTCTATGAGGCACTGGGTTCATATTAGTTAACAGTTTTGCTTCAAATTCAGAGAATATGCTTTTGCATGAAGTGATTGCATATTTATCATCCTCTCTGAACATTAGTAGGGTCTTTAGGAAGGACTTAGAAGCCTGTGGTATTCAGAAAATCATTAACTTTATCCACATAATCACATTTGTTCAAAAGCACAATACTGTTGCCTTTATCAGATTTTGTGGCAACGATACCTTGGTGTTGTAATTTCTGTTTTACGGACTTGAGGGTGTGAAAGTCAATAGACCGTGGGATGTTACGCACGAATTTGGTTTCGTTCATTAGTGCATTGGCAACTATATATTTTGCAGTGGTGTCTTTCATTAAGGCATACTCAGTATCAACTTTCATAACATCCAGTTGTTTTTCTGATGGAGGGTGGGGAGGAGCATATTTAAAACCTTTCTCAAGCACTTTTTGTTCGTTTGGAGACAGAACCAAGTTCCTAAGTTAATTACACGTTACGAAAAATTTTGTTCACAGTTTGAGGTTAGAGGTACACTCACCTTCCTAATCATAGATAATTTCTTGTTCTGCCGCAAAAATGAATAAGATCGCTTACACTTTGACGAACTTCTCGATCGAAAACATCGAACAAACACAGATGTAACTTAGATGTGATTGCCATATGTATCACTTTTAGATGTGTACACACGTTGTCACGAACACGACACCATTTCTTCATTTTTTTCCCTTATCCACGTGTATCTTGCGACGTCAACGGCTTTGTTTGCAGCGGCGGATGTTCCTCTTGACTTTATGGAGACGTATTTTCGCGTAATTTTGAGTTGCAAACACTGTTTGTTAAACCAAATGTGTAGTGTTGATTTTGCTTTTTGTCTCAGTAATCTATTATAAAAGACGGATAATTGTGCTGTTGTGACACATTTGATCATATTAACAGAATCTTCCGTCGGTTCTTGAAAAAGAAAACAAATATATCCCAACATTTCATCTGGTCATGCATTGCCGAGACAGTAGGAGGATACTACTCGCCAGCCGTTACAATTCATGAACTCAAGCATAGAGATGAGATTGCATAGAATGACGTTCCCGCATCTGTCATTCAAGTTCACAATCAGTACAACTCGATGCGCAGCAGAATTAGAGCGATTACTGCTGCCAGAGGTGGCAGTACTGTATATCAAATTTACCACCCTGTATAGGCCTATATCATCTACAGGGTGGGGCAAATAAAAGCGGCCCGGAGAACAGAGTTCCAGTCTACAAAGAAACTCAGCAGATTAAAGGAAATACAGTACTAAGCTGACCATAGCAGATGTTAAAAGGGCACTTTTGGGCCCTGGTCAGCAAGATGCTAAAGGTGGATCGAAGCTGGACTGCTGGAATTGCTGCAGTCTCATCTGAAATGTTCTGCTGCAGTTCTTGAAGACTATAAGTGTTGTTTCGATACACCACATACTTGAGGCTCCCCTAACAAAGACAGATCAGATGAAGTGGGTGGCCAATTAGGGCCACGACCAACTGACCTCTGCTAACAATTCTGACAGGTATGAAGACTGTAAATGTGCTCCAAGGTTCGACCGGCTGTATGGGCAGTTGCTCCATCCTGTTGGAAGTAACTGTAGGTATTTTCCTCCTCCGTTAATGCTGCCACAAATTCACATCCAATCGTATCCACTCGTCCAGATCACTTTTATTTCCCCTACCCTGCACAAATTTGATCTCGGATTCCTCCAACCACACTGTATGCACAAAATAAGTAAAATTTCGTTATTTGCTATCCTTCCGAGTGTTTGAGTTTTAATGATCAACACTCATTATGCTTAACAATATTGTATAGGCTACATTTAACTTTACCGTTGTAATATTACGAGGGCGCCGGCCGCTGTGTCTAAGCGGTTTTAGGCGTTTCAGTCCGGAACCGCGCTACTGCTACGGTCGCATGTTCGAATCCTGCCTCGGGTATGGATGTGTGTGATGTCCTTAGGTTACTTAGGTTTAAAAAGTTCCAAGTCTAGGGGACTGATGACATGATATGTTAAGTCCCATAGTGCTTAGAGCCATTTGAACAATTACGAGGGCATGCTGAAAAATAATACCTCCGAAGTCCTTATGTGAAAACTCTTAAAGCTTTTCCGGTAAAACAAACGTTATTGGGATTCTACTTCTTTATTTTTCATGTCTACGTATTTATTTCTCGACTTAGTCACCGTGGCGACAAGCACATTTCTCCCAACGATCAGGCCGGTGTGGTCGAGCGGTTCTAGGTGCTTCAGTCTGGAACCGCGTGACCGCTACGGTCGCAGGTTCGAATCCTGCCTCGGGCTTGGATGTGTGTGATGTCCTTAGGTTAGTTAGGTTTAAGTAGTTCTAAGTTCTAGAGGACTGATGACCTCAGATGCTAAGTCCCATAGTGCTCAGAGCCATTTGAACCATCTCCCAACGAGAGACCAGTTTGTTAATACTATCAGCGTAGTGTGTTTCACTTTGTTGAAGGAGCCTTTGACATCATCTCTGCTTGCAACGCTTCATTATATCAAATTGAAGTCCTCGAATGTGTTCTTTAACATTTGGAAACAGATGAAAATCGATTGAGACTGTTTGGATGCTGATCGGTGACGGTGAACCCAAGGCGTCGGATTGATCCCCATGTCACTCGTGCGTGGTACATATGGTATTGTCTCATTTAAAGAGAGGGTGCTCATTGTATGGATGAAATCTTCGAATTCGAAACTCGAGTACAGCATGCTGTTTCTCTCGCACCGACATAGTTGCATTATGTGGTGTCACCGCCAGACACCACACTTGCTAGGTGGTAGTTTTAAATCGGCCGCGGTCCATTAGTACATGTCGGACCCGCGTGTCGCCACTGTCAGGGATCGCAGACCGAGCGCCACCACAAGGCAGGTCTCGAGAGACTGACTAGCACTCGCCCCAGTTGTACGGACGACGTAGCTAGCGATGCACACTGACGAAGCCTCGCTCCTTTGCCGAGCCGATAGTTAGAATAGCCTTCAGCTAAGTCAATGGCTACGACCTAGCAAGGCGCCATTAGTAACATTGCATGTATCTAAAGAGTCTCACTTGTATCGCCACAATCTCCAGATGTACCAAAAGGATGTATTAAAGTTAAGTATTCCAGAAGCTACGTACTTTTCTTTACAGCATTCATTACGTATCCTGTTTCAGACCACACGCCCATCTGCGTTAGCGCAGCGCGTGCCTTTCGGCTTCCTCTCATTGTGTCTAGGCTGTCTTGTCTAGACACAACACATTACACCTGCCATGTTACACACCACAATTCGCAGCGCTCTAGCGGCAGAGAACTGCAAATTCGTAGACATGATAAGTAAAGAAGTGGAATTTTGTACTGTATTGTATGTTAACCGGGGACCTAGAAACGACGGAGAGGCTCTGTCCCTGCCGCAGCCGCAGTGGTCCACAACCCCACGACGACTACCGCAGTCAACTTCACCCCTTCGCCGCCCCACACCGAACCCATGGTTATTGTGCGGTTCGGCCGCCGGTGGACCCCCCCCCCCCCCCCACCCCCACCTAGGGAACGTCTCACACCAGACGAGTGTAACCCCTATGTTTGCGTGGTAGAGTAATGGTGGTGTACGCGTACGTGGAGAACTTGTTTACGCAACAACCGCCGACATAGTGTAACTGAGGCGGAATAAGAGGAACCAGCCCGCATTCGCCGAGGCAGATGGAAAACCACCTAAAAACCATTCACAGGCTGGCCGGTTCACCGAACCTCGACAAAAATCCGCCGGGCGGATTCGTGCCGGGGACCAGGCGCTCCTTCCCGCCCGTAAAGCAGTGCATTAGACCGCGAGGCCAACTGGGCGGGCTAGTGGAATATTAATAACGTTTGTTTTGTTTAAAAATCTTTTCCCACGTAAGAAATTCGGAGACGTTACTTTTCAGCGCACCATCGTACAATATTTCATAATTCAGAATAAATTTTGACCCCCCGCAGCGAAGTATTCTCTGATTTGAAAATTCCCGGGAGATTAAAACTGTGGGCCGGAGCGAGACATGAAGCTAGTAGCTTTCCTTTCAATCAGCCAGAAAGTTTCGATCTTTCATAACGTTAAGTCGTTTTATTACTTTGTACTAAAATAAAATGTACATCCTTGACTTTTTGTCGCAGCCCAGAATTCCATTTACGTGTGATCTATGGAACGCGATTATTTAATGTAATACACCCGTATTCATTTATTTTGTTACGCTTCTGTAAGGTGTTTCAGAGATAGAGTACGTGGAACTTTACTGTTAAGCCTCCGACTATCAGCTGAAATGAAAAATTACATTAATGGAACCTTCTACGAGAAAATCACAGGGGTATTCTATTAGCTAATGAATAACCAGACGACGCGTTGGCAGTAATGCGGCGCAAATACAGAATCAACAAGAGCAAGAGCTGCCTTAGCTGAATCAATAGGTGGCGCGCGGGACGGACAGCCCGCCGGCTTATCTGGCGATAACACCTAGGCAGCCATCTGGCAGCAGCCGCTGCCCTGCGGTGACACACAGGGGGCTCAGAGCCGGCCGCGCATGCGCCCGAGGGACATAGCAGGGTACGCGGACACACGACTGCGCTCCGTCCGAAAATTTGCAAGGGATAGCACTGTTCGGACCTGTCTGGAGAGAACTAATCTCCTCACCGAAACTCAACATAGGTTCAACAAACAGCGGTATAGTGGCTCGCAGCTTGACCTGTTGGTACCGAGCGAGGTGACGCAGTGGTTAGCACATTGGACTCGCATTCGGGAGGACGACGGTTCAATCCCGTCTGCAGCCATCCTGATTTAGGTTTTACGTGATTTCCCTAAATCGTTTCAGGCAAATGCCGGGATGGTTCCTTTGAAAGGGCACGGCCGATTTCCTTCCCCGTCCTTCCCTAACCCGAGCTTGCGCTCCGTCTCTAATGACATCGTTGTCGACGGGACGTTAAACAACACTAGCCTAACCTTGACCTGTTGGTCCATGACATCCACAAGACGCGTCCAGGATGATATCCTAAAGCGTTCGATACAGTAACGGATTAGCCCCAGCTGAGCAAAATACAAACTTACTGAAAAAAGGAGGAGCTCTGAGACTTTTCCAGCAGTTTGGTAGAAATCGTCAAATGCAAAATTCGGACGAATTCCAAGGGAGCGTCACAAAGCACATTGCTACATCTACATGGGTACTCTGCAAATCACATTCAAGAGCCTGGCAGAGGGTGCATCGAACCACCTTCATAATTCTCTATTATTCCAATCTCGTATAGAGCGCGGAAAGAATGAACACCTATGTCTTTCCGTACGAGCTCTGATTTCCCTTATTTGTTCAAATGTTCAAATGGTGTGAAATCTTATGGGACTTAACTGCTAAGGTCATCAGTCCCTAAGCTTACACACTACCTAACCTAAATTATCCTAAGGACAAACACACATACCCATGCCCGAGGGAGGACTCGAACCTCCGCCGGGACAGGCCGCACTGTCTACGCCTTATTTTATCGTGGTGATCGTTCCTCCCTATGTAGGTCGGTGTCAACAAAATATTTTCAGTCGGAGGAGAAAGTTGGTGATTGGAATTTCGTGAGAAGATTCCGTCGTAACGAAAAACGCCTTTCTTTTAATGATTTCCAGTCCAAATACTGTATCATTTCTGTGACACTCTCTCCCGTATTTAGCGATAATACAAAACGTGCTGCCCTTCTTTGAATTTTCTCGATACATTCCGTCAATCCTATCTGGTAAGCATCCCAGACCGCGTAGCAGTATTCTAAAAGAGGGCGGACAAGCGTAGTGTAGGCAGTCTCCTTAGTAGACCTGTTACATTTTCTAAGTGTCCTGCCAATAATACGCAGTCTTTGGTTAGCCTTCCCCACAACATTTTCTAAATATTCCTTCTAATTTAAGTTGTTGCTAATTGTAATACCTAGGTATTTAGTTGAATTTACGGATTTTAGATTAGACTGATTTATCGTGTAACCGAAGTTTAACGAGTTCCTTTTAGCACTTAGGTGGATGACCTCACACTTTTCGTTATTTAGGGTCAACTGTCTTTTCTGACGTCCTTTGAGAGATCCTTGAGACTGCTTTTAATGTTGAGTGTAGCACAGTCGTAAGGCCACAAAATTTTAGCTAAACGTAGCATGACCCGCAGGGTTAACAGAAACAATGCATTGCGGGAAGACCATTATAGGTGTATTACGCGATTGGTGACAAACCTTGGAAACGATCACAAACCATAAAATATTTCTATTTCTTCTTCTTCTTGCGGCCGGCCGGTGTGGCCGAGCGGTTCTAGGCGCTTCAGTCTGGAACGGCGCGACCGCTACGGTCGCAGGTTCGAATCCTACCTCGGGGATGGATGTGTGTGATGTCCTTAGGTTAGTTAGGTTTAAGTAGTTCTAAGTCTAGGGGACTGCTGGCCTTAGAAGTTAAGTCCCATAGTGCTCAGAGCCATTTGAACCATTTGATTAGACGAACTGAATTGTGTATTCAACAATAGGGGGCCCACTTTCAACATTTAATGTGAAAATCTGTAAGTAAAAATGAATATTCAATAAATTAATAACTTGTATTTCACTGAGTTTCATTTCGATACATTCACTGCAGCATACAGTACGCGCGGCTATCAATCATACGGCAGTCCGGAGAGACTTTTTGAACACCCCGTATCTCAGGGCTACATCATGAACTCCTAAGTTAAGATTTTATGAAATGGCCGTATTTCAACGTTCCTAAGAGAGTCAGGCAACGTATTACATCGTCCTCCGTCCTAGCTGTGAAATGACTATGACGGGAAAATCAGAGAAGTTCGAGCTCATACGCAGGGTCAACGATAGCCCTTGTACCCGCGCACGATTTGCTCTTGGAACAGGGTAGTGGGTATAGCTTCTCCGTAACTGAAGCACACTTCACAATGTACAGTCGTTGCTGCATCGAGAACATCGCTCCTGCTTCTACAGTTAAAGCTATACTCCGCAAGCCATCTTATGGTGTGGGGTGGAGGGTACTTGGAGAATTACTGTCACTTTCCCCCTTCCCTGTTCCAGTCGCGAATGGTCCGCGTGTAGAACGATGATTGGTAACCTCCTGTGAGCTCTGAGTTGAAACTTCTCTAATTTCATCTTCACGGTCTTTTCACGAGATATCCTAAGGGAGAAGCAATACATTGGTTGACTCTTCTAGGAACATACTCCCCCGGAATTTTCACTGTAGGCTACATCATGCTGCTGGACGCTGTCTCTTGAGCGGCTGCCATTCGAGTTTGCTGAACAGCTCTACGACGTTATCGCGTTTAGTAAATGAAAATAAATTTTAGTTGGTTCCATCGTGCTCCGTACAGTTTTGGACATACTCCTACCCAGAGAGGGTAAGCAAGCGGAAATGGAAAACAGCTGACTGGGTAGAGACTGTTGCATTACAAATGACATAATGCTACAGAATATGTCCCAAATCTTTTGGCTAAAAATTATGTACTTGGTAGTGCACCCTAAACCAAGGACTTTGAGGTAAGGAATTAATATATGGATGCTAACTTTAGTGTTTTTATTGACTAAAAAGTTATCTTGTGTCATCTATTCGTAATGGCTACTGTCAGTGTCAAATTGTATGCATTACAACGATGCGTAAAATTAAGTGTATTCTCTGTTGTGGTTTGAGACAGGCAGCTGGTACCCTAACAAGCATTTGCTCTTGAGTTTCTACTGTGTTTTCCTGAGCCAACGATTTCCTGTTAGCCCAGAGGAAAAAAAATTCGTAGCAATGAAGTCTAGCGTTCGCGTTGGTCAGGCGACAGAACTTCCCCTTTCCAGTGATGAGGGTTCCTCAGAAGTGATGGTGCATTGTAGTGTTGAAACAACCAAAGAGGTACAGTCTCCAACTGTCACGGCAGCACATCCCTAATAAACTCGAGGGAATATGCCCCACTCAGTCGACCTTGTACTGAATCGAGCTCATAGGTTGAAAAAAGTATCATTGCTGGTGTTATGAGATGAGTATTGTGTATTGTCTATCATTACTTGAGAGACAGCAATTGTATCAGTTGGAAATACCCTCACAGTTGAAGCATAAAACAATGGGACGTTGAGGTGGTGCATGGTTAAGACAATGAGCTCGTTTCCGAGAAGGCTTCGGTTCAGATCCCTACCCGGTCATCCAGATTTAGGTTTTCCGAAGTTACCCTACATCGCTTAATGCAATTCCAGTACTGCTCTTTGAAAAAAAGCTCACCCGATTTTCTTCCGATCTCTTATCACTTACAGCTTATCCTTTCTTCACTTATGACTACGTATTTTTGCGACGTTAAATCGTACCTTACTACGATGAAGTGTGGGTGTGGCTAGGGCCTGCAAATTTTTACTGTACGTCATTCCGGCGACTGCGTGTCGATGAGGATGAAATGATGGTGAGGGCAACACAACACCCAGTCACTGAGCAGAGAGAATCTCCGACCCCGCTGGGAACCGGACCCGGGCCCCTCTCATGGCTTTCTGCCACGATGACTACCTTTTTGTGTCGGGGCGAGATTCGAATCTGGGTCTCCTGCTTACTTTTCTTTCGATAACCACGTTTTTATATTTACTGGCCCATTAAGCGTACTTAGCAAAACAAACAAAAAGCAATACTAACCAAAGGAGGCACCTCCCCTTGTTGTGACCCTTCCATACAGAAATAAATCGATCTCTCTTCAGACGCTACCATCCTAACTACAGGCAAACCTCCCTTCATAACCCCCCCCCCCCCCCCCAACCTAAGGAAACGAAACTAAGGTAACTAAAAGGAGCTATCGTTTGAGCGCCAATCCGTGTTAAGGGCGATAGGAACGAGGGATAGCAGTGGCCGATAAGTATGAAACATGTTAACTGCATATGGGCCATTGTGAAAGAGGTGTTCTAGAGCCTGTCCTCGAAACCATATGTGTGCGTGATGATTCACAGTAGTAGTGTGAGGTCTGGGTCAACAGTAGCAACTCCAGGGTAACCGTCGTTGATGGGACATGGAGGTAGCAGCCTACGATGTCTGTTTCTGTATGTCTGCTTTTTGCGCAATCATTTTCTGCAATATGGAAGTATTTATGAATCAGCCTGCATGTCCTATCTCTCCCCGTGTTGGAAAACGAAACAGTAGGAATTATTTTTTCACTTTGTTACTTTTGACTGCGGCATTACTTAATAAATCCACATACTACTGTCTTCCACTCTGAAGAAAAAAATGATAGTGATAGGGTAAAATCCATGGCTTCAAACTCCTGTAGTGAGGAAAACACAACTAGTGAGGCAGTGCGATTAGAGGTAAATTCCACTGTGTCCACATCACAGATAAACAGGGTGTTTCTGTGATGTTCTAAACTTTCAAGGATGACAGAGAAGGGTAAATGTATGAATTTGAGGTAAGAGACCCTGGTCCGCAAACGACCGGGTCGGTAGTTGCGAGCGAAAAGATTTCTGATACCTGTAACAGTGAAGTGCATGTACTTGTACTGTTGTTGCTAAGATTGTAGAGTAGGCAACTTTCAGAGGTGGTAACATGGAAAAGAAAGGAAAAAAATGTGTCAAATATGGCCTCTAAATTGTATGCCTTAAGAGCCATGAGCACTTGTTCATCTTCGATACGGTAAAACACGTCTCTTCTACTAAACAAGTATATTTTGTGCATTTATGCCAACATTTACTTGACATTTTTTCTTGTTTTGGCCTTCACTAGCTCCTCCAAAAATATAGAAACCAAGGAGCTAGTAGCAGAAGATATGTTTCAAAGTAACGAAGATGAACAAATGCTCAAAACTCGTAAGGTATGCATTGCGGTGCCCACGTTTCCTACACCTTTTTTTCTTGCTTTGGTCGATACTACCAACTCCGAAAGTTGTCTACCCTGCAGTCTCAGCAGCAACGGTACGGGTAATTGTATTCCGCTGTCAGCTGTGTCAGAACGATTTTCGCTTATCATTTTCAATTCGCTCGTTTTCAGACCAGGGTCCTGCATTTGAAAGTGATATATTTGCCATACCCATCATCCCTGAAAGTTTGTAAGATCATCACGAAATCATCCTGTATATGTTCTGACGGGTTCGTGCCGATTACCCTCGGAGTAATACTCTTCCTCAAAAACTTGTAAAAATCCCAGTCTCTGCCTTCATCAACAATTTTACTCTCTAAGGCTCCCTGAAGTACCATGGAAGTAATTCTCTGGTGTCGGAACACACGTCCTATCATTCTATTCATTTTTGTAGTCAGTGTTTTACACATATTCCTTTTCTGGCCGATTCCTCTGAAAAACGCATTATTTATTCTCTGTAAGTCCCGTTTTTGTACAAGATGGTCGAGGTGTTTCAATGTAAAGTGCACAATTAAAAACACCTTCAGCCGTCTATATTTTGAATGTAATTTGTTTACGAAACTAGTTTCGGCTTTTCACTACGATTAAGATGGCGTAGTGAAACACCGAAACTGGTCCCATAAATAAATTATGTTCAAAATATAGACGGGTGAAGGTGTTTTTAATTTTACATTTCATTATTTATTTGTCAGTTTACTTAGTTTACAAGATGCTTGTGTAACACCACATTTCAGACGCTTCGACTCTGATCTTTTTTTTCATTTTTCCTAAGTGCTGGAAATAATCTGTCATGTTCGCAACTCAGTGAATCTAGTCAACTTGCTGCTTAAAAATAACGTAGATGCCGGAACTTATTTCGCAAATGTTGGACGTCTACCAATACTGGTTTCCCTTGTCTCAAAATGTTGTTCCTGTGATGCTTTATGGGATGAAACTTTGCACATGTGCTATATTGATGCCACACTTTATTTGAATACCACGTTAAATCCTCTGGGATTATTACGATATTGCACAGCTAGTTAACAATATCGCGACCCCGAACAGCTCGGCTCAGTATAAACAACGCCAAATGTGTTTCCGTTCGCTTCTACTGCAGATTGTACGTCATAGCTCACTCTCAACCAGCTTACGTCAAGGTCGCTTTTCAAGAAATTCCGATGGGCCGTAGAGCTAAAATATGAAAATCCGGCAGTTCAAAGACGTGCGTCACGACAATAAATCCTCTCAAGAACGCTAAACGAAAAACACGGCGGCGCAGTTGCTTCTTGCAACTCCGCGCTATTTTCTCGGCTAATGCGACCTTAATTTCCATCATATGTGTACATTCGTCATGTGAAAATGCTTTTAGCTGTCAGAGGGAAGCGGATGTATGAAAATATTCTAAGCTGCAACGTCTTAAAATTCCTGAAGAGAGGACACGCTATCCGAAACACGGTTTCGGCACTGGTCTCGAGGACGAAAGGTTACAAGGTTTCTAGCAAAGTGACTTTTTCCTTGTTCTCCGTGTTTTATTTTAAGAATATTGTGGCCTATCTCTGAAATATCTCGGACTCAGTTTCCAAACATGAGCTGAGGAGAGCAGTGATTAAGGTACTAAACTCACATAGATGCTCTCCCGCAAAATTGGTTCATTCCACTTTTGGATTGCCGCAGAACGAACATTGTATCAAAACAGTCATCCAGATGTTCACCCAACGGTAATAAAACGCTCTATTGAGCGTATTCAGCCACATAGCAACTGTGATCGATTGGTAACGCCATTGTATTCTCCAGCAACAGTAAAGTACCCTTTAGATAGGATAGCATATTCAATCAAATACCAATAGCGACATTTCAGATACAACGTCCAAAGACACTGTTTCATATTGTTCCCAACGGGCGTCCATCAACGACGATGGGAGACACTCTTTATATTGATTAGTAATTTCAATGAAATCCAACATGAATTAGTAACCGAAAAAAAAGACCTCGCCGCGCTTCACTGTTACACGCCGCGCAGTGACACGTCCGGAAAAATTCACAATCACTTATTTTTGTGATTAGGAAAATGCCTGTAACTATTACTTTGTTGGTACTAACTACGGGACAGCTTGACACAAGCAGAGAAGTGGTAGGAGAACGTAAGAAATACTGTCAACTTGCATCTACTGTGACAAGGGTTGTTGTCCGTGATACCGCGTCGCTGTTGTGGCTCCTCGACTCAATCACTTACAGTCATCAAACATACAATAACACAATACTTGTAATACAATACAAGAATCACGGCCGGCCGGAGTGGCCGAGCGGTTCTAGGCGCTACAGTATGGAACAGCGCGACCGCTACTGTCGCAGGTTCGAATCCTGCCTCGGGCATGGATGTGTGTGATATCCTTAGGTTAGTTAGGTTTAAGTAGATCTAAGTTCTAGGGGACTGATGACCTCAGAAGTTAAGTCCCATAGTGCTCAGAGCCATTTGAACCAACCAAGAATCACGTCCAAATGAGTACTATTCTTACATATAAAAGATTAAATTTTAATTTAATTTTACCCATATTTGGCAGCTCCAAACGTGACTGTATTCAATACACTAGAGGCGTGAATTACGAAACGCCCTCAGACACAACTTTTCGTGTTTTATGAAGTATATGATGCATTTCGGGCCGTGTGGGTCCATCATCAGGCGTAATTTGTCTTAATACATGCTTTATTTCTTCTCTTGAATGAGGTGAAATGCATATTCCTGTCACGAAAAGGTTTAATGGTAGGTTACGAATTTCGTAAGTCAAACGCGGAAAATATGTACGAAATAGTGGAAAAGATGAACAGTGTAAACTTACCACATAATCCAAGAAAAGCGCCTTTAACGTATTGGAACCAGCAACATTCTTTTCTCCGTCGTTTTCGTACATGTCACTTCATTCAAGAGGCACATATGCACACACATGTTTTTGTACATGGTGTTGTCAAAGATGAATTTATTCGTAGTGCTAAAGATATAACTATTAAACAATTGACATATGCAGGAAATAACTTTTTTGAGTAGGTCATTAAAATTACTGAAATAACTATGGCTTGCGAAATCTGTTCGTTCATTTAACATAGATTCTAGTTTTTTTTTTTTTTTTTTTTTTTGGCGGTATATCTCCAGTTGTTCTAACAGGTTTATAGGTTTATGGTCTTACCATTGGCTTCGTTATGTAGGACTGAGGGTAACAGTGATTAAGGCACTTGATTAAGGCACTAAACTCACGTGGATGCTATGTCGCAAAATTGGTTCATTCCACTTCTGGATTGCCGCAGAACGAAAATTGTATCAAAACAGTCATCCAAATGTTCACCTAACGGTAATAGAACCGTCTTTTGAGCGTATTCGGCCACATAACAACTGTTGATGACTTGTTTCGTTTCCAACATACGTTGCGCAATGACTTGTTTTTCGAAGTGGTCGAGCCTGAAAGCATTTACGTGTTCTTGAAAACGGGTTTTGAAACTTCAAATTTCTTTTCAAAGGGTGGAAATATCTATAACAAATCCTTTTCAGACGGCCATGAATGCGCGAACAATTACATCTCACAGACTTTTCATAAATAGGATCAGGAATAGTAATAACTTGAAATGAAAATCGTTAAGTTAATTGTAACTGTCGCACCGGGCTCGTATAATATTTCTCTGTCCTTATTAGACAGACAAACTTAGCATGTCTTGTGATTGTGCGAAAAATTAGTAGCCTAAAGATGGTTACATCTAACAGCAATCCTATGTCCGTTCTAGTCGTACGTTTACCATAAAAAATTTCCCATTAATATCTCTTCTTTTTTGCCGTGAGAGCAATTGAAAACAGTTGAACGGTAGTAGTACCGAAGATAAAATACGCGCTGTCTGCGCTCTTTACTAAATCGGCTGATAAACATTTACCCTGATTAACGCCAGATGGGTAATTAATACAAAGAGATGTTACAGTGGCTTAGTAAATTACCGCAATACGAACGTGTGGGCAGTTACAAATCCGGGAATAGTCATGGAGGTAAGGCGTCAAGATCGCTCAGTATCAATATATGAGCAGGCATTGTCGGTGACAGATTCATAGTGTCATACACTTTATCCAATATATTAACAGGTACTGTGTATCATTCACTTCTGTGGAATGCATGACGAGCGATGTTGGAGAACGGTACCAATGACTGTGGTTGATGGACAACGGGACACCACCCTGTTTCTACGCGTAGTGCAGCGTTACCTTTCCGTAACGTTTCATGGGTTATGGATTGGTCGAGAGGTCCGGTATCATAGCCGCTTCATTCATCGGACCTGAATCCGTTGGATTTCTGGCTGTAAGGACATTTAAAGACATTAGTGTATGCCCAATCCATTAACGATATACAGACGTTGCAGAAGCGTGTGGTCAATTCACGTGACACAATCCGAATGGTGTCAGATGTATTCGAAACTGTGCTAGATTCATTTCGAAAAAGGGCAGAATGACTATCAGGATACGTGGTAACCACGTGCAGCACTGCCTATAGCATTTAAACCCATATAACAGAGAGATGGGAATGAGAGGACATTCATTAGAGGAATTTTTCTTCTAGTTTTGACCAATACTAGTTCCTGTAGGAATACATAACTTTAAAAAGTTACGTAAACACACTATATACTCCGAAAGCCACTGTACAATGCATGACAGAGGGTGTGACGTTCCGACATTGTTGATTTTCCTTCCTATTTCATGCGTGTACTGCACGAGGGTAAAAAGACTGTCTGTACGCACCCTAATCTCCCTTATTTGATTCTCACGTTTCCTACGAAGATACACGATAGTACATATAATGTTTGCACTTCTTTGAATACGGGTTCCCTAACTTATCGAATGAAGATTCGAAAGAACACTTTTGCATGGGATTACATTACGGTGGTCCTTATTTGTTCGAATTTCGCATTTCTTCATGCACACCTCTAGTTTTTTCCCTTTTGTTTTAAGAGGAATTTTAAGACGTATAATACTGAAACTGAAGACAAGGAACAAACGCTTCAGTGCCCGAGAAGTTGCGTCATTTCACTACGTGTTGTTTGTTACTGCTTATGGGGGTCCCTGACTGATCTCATGCCCCAGAATGAAATTTTCACTCTTCAGCGGAGTGTGCGCTGATACGTATCTTCCTGACACATTAATTACATGTGCAGCACCGAGACCCGAACTCGAGTCCTTTGTCTTTCGCGGGCAAGTGCTCTGACGACTGACCTACCCAAGGATGTCTCACGACCCTTCCTCATAGCTTTATTTCCATCAATACCTTGTCTGCTACCTTTCGAACTTCATTAGCACTCCTAGAAGAAAGGGTATTGCCGAGACATGGCGCAACCGCAGCTTTGGGGATACTTCCAGAATGAAATTTTCATTCTGCATCTGAGTGATGACTTCATTCCAGTGAGTGATATGTTGAAGAAATAAAGTACAGATTTATATTTTTTAAAATAAATTTCATTTACCTTCGGAATCCAATACGTCCTACCTTCGTGCCGAAGAGGCTACGATAACTCTTAAGGTGACATGTCATCCTTGCTCCCAAGAGTGCTACTCCTGCCAGTTTCGCAGGAGAACTTCTGCGAAGTTTTGAAGGTAGGAGACGAGGTACTGACGGAAGTAAAGTTATGAGGACATGTTGTGAGTAGTGCTTGTGTAGCTCAGCCGGTAGAGCACTTGCCCGCGAAGGCCGAAGGTCTCGAGTTCGGGTCTCGGTCTGGCACATAAAATTAATGTGTCAAGGAAGGAGCTACGTATCAGAATTCACTCCAGTGCAGAATGAAAATTTCAGCCGGCCGGGGTGGCCGAGCGGTTCTAGGCGCTACAGTCTGCAACCGCGCGACCGCTACGGTCGCAGGTTCGAATCCTGCCTCGGGCATGGATGTCCTTAGGTTAGTTAGCTTTAAGTAGTTCTAAATTCTAGGGGACTGATGACCTCAGAAGTTAAGTCCCATAGTGCTCAGAGCCAGTTGAACCTTTTTTTTTTTTTTAATTTCACTCTGTAGTATGATAGCAGTCAACCCGCATAAGCAGTAATAAACAACACGTAGTGACATGATGCAACTTCTCGGCCAAGTTGTTCGATGGCTGTGGTCATGAATACTTGATAAAGCATCCAAATTTCCCTTTCCTAATAGTGATTCTATGTGATCGTTCAATGTAAGGTCTCTTATCAGTATTACCCACAAATTCTTATATAATCTGACGTGCTCATCATGTTCACCACAAACTTTATAATCGGTTATTGTTTCTCTTTGATATCAGTATTATCTTACACTTGTTTAAATTTAAAGAAAGCTGCCATTCATTAAGTGTAATAGAAATTTTGTCCAAGTCTTCCTTCATTTCATTACGATCGTCCGGTAGACAACAGCATGGGACAATTTTATGGGGCTGGTGATCCTGGTTAATCGTCAGTGTATATTGCAAACTTGAAAAGTTCTGTAACACTTCCCTTGGGACACAGTCGTTGTTACATTCGTTACTGTAGAACATTCACTGGTCGGTCCTGGGGTCTGTTAGTCAAATATTCATCGAGCTTCTCATAAATAAGACGACACAATCTTAACTTGGTGGTGCAGACGTGATACATTGTGGCACAATGTCAGACGCCTTTCGGAAATCTAGTAAGACGGAATGTACCAATTCATCCGCATCATCATGTTGAACAAAACAAAAGTGCTCTGGTGGCCATCATCGATTAAAATATACAGATGGCTCCAAAACAAGAGAAGGCACTAGCTTCGCTTACTTCCTCGAAGATACGCTATCTTGGGCTATGTATAAGCTCCCGCGGAAGCCAGATCTTCACTGTCGAATGTCTTGCAATCAAGGAGGCTCTTAAATATGTGGCAAATCAGTTAGACACAGATTCAAGGTACTCACTGGAAAATCTAGAAGAGCAGCATAAGAAGTGACACACCACTCTCTCACTTTAACAGCACTGTCAGATTTACGTTCATATTTTAAGTCATAAGCTCAGTGTTCCCCAGTACCGCATTTGGTATGTGTCGTTTATGACTTTTTTGCATGAGGAAATTGTCGGCAAGATTTTCTTATAACTGCATTTCTAACCGGTAGAGAACTTGTACCTGAGGGGCCGTCGTGGAGGCAACAGAGAGCAGGGAGGGAGATGGATTGAGGACCTCATGTTCTGAGTGCAGCGACCAGGCTGTGTGAGCGATTCTGGGAAGCAGTACCTGCAGAGGGACTTCTGGCCGTAGCACTTTCTTCGTCCGGTTCGCAAAACGTTTCACCTGGACCAGGTGGCAGTCCATCGTGAAGGCAGCCAATTGGCGAAAAGTCGCTGGAGGAAGCCATTTAAGAGAGACTGCAGTAAACTGAACCTTTGTGCAAGGAGAAAGACATGAAACTCCATGCATTCTCATGTTAGGAGCTGCGGCAATATGGACAGAGCAGTTGGTGCATATGTTTAATGAAAGCAAAACTGTAACTCCCTGATTCCAGAAAGTCGCCAGGTTCTTTTAGCTAGCGGCAAAAACATATATTTCACGGGAATGAGTGTCTGGGAAGCTTAACAGGCCTCCTTCAGAAATTGGAAATTGCTGGGCCGGAAAGATTAGATCTCTCCGTAAATGCCTGATGTGAGAATGACATCTCCATAGTCTAAAATCTTCCTTTTCCAGACAAGAGAGATAGTCACTGACTGGTTCTTCTCAGGATATACAGGGTGGAGGCTCGCTACCCAAGCGTGGGAACCCTGGTGCTGTGTCTCGATTGGCTACCAGGCCAACAGAACAGTCAAGAGAGGAGGTTCAATGAGTAGAGGATAGTTCGATTGGTTTGTGCAATGTGGGGGCGGTTTCGTTTTTGCTGATTTGGCTTCCATACTTCGGATAAGTGGTTGTTATTCTTGGCTTTCTTCATTTTCTGGTTCTCCCCTGGTGGGAAACTTCAGGTCTTTCCCTAGTGGGTGAGACTTAAGGTCTGTATCTTGTGGTGGGCTATGAGCCGGTGGCAGCTTCCAACTGTACCGACAGTGGAACTGCCTATCATCTCTGACATATCGTGTGTCACGAGGGTGAATTTATTCGTCCTGAGTTGGCCGTCTGACATTTGACCATTTCAGCATGCACAGTCGTGCCTGTGAGTCAAATAGGTTCGCCCAGACCAGCGAACGGGTGCACCTCATACTGAAATCTGCCGAGATCTACATCTACATCTACATTTATACTCCGTAAGCCACCCAACAGTGTGTGGCGGAGGGCACTTTACGTGCCACTGTCATTACCTCCCTTTTCTGTTCCAGTCGCGTATGGTTCGCGGGAAGAACGACTGTCTGAAAGCCTCCGTGCGCGCTCGAATCTTCTAATTTTACATTCGTGATCTCCTCGGGAGGTGTAAGTAGGGGGAAGTAATATATTCGATACCTCATCCAGAAACGCACCCTCTCGAAACCTGGCGAGCAAGCTACACCGCGATGCAGAGCGTCTCTCTTGCAGAGTCTTCCACTTGAGTTTGCTAAACATCTCCGTAACGCTATCTGGCTTACCAAATAACCCTATGACGAAACGCGCCGCTCTTCTTTGGATCTTCTCTATCTCCTCCGTCAACCCGATCTGGTACGGATCCCACACTGATGAGCAATACTCAAGTATTGGTCGAACGAGTGTTTTGTAAGCCACCTCCTTTGTTGATGGACTACATTTTCTAAGCACTCTCCCAATGAATCTCAACCTGGTACCCGCCTTACCAACAATTAATTTTATATGATCATTCCACTTCAAATCGTTCCGCACGCATACTCCCAGATATTTTACAGAAGTAACTGCTACCAGTGTTTGTTCCGCTATCATATAATCATACAATAAAGGATCCTTCTTTCTATGTATTCGCAATACATTAAATTTGTCTATGTTAAGGGTCAGTTGCCACTCCCTGCACCAAGTGCCTATCCGCTGCAGATCTTCCTGCATTTCACTACAATTTTCTAATGCTGCAACTTCTCTGTATACTACAGCATCATCCGCGAAAAGCCGCATGGAACTTCCGACACTATCTACTAGGTCATTTATATATATTATGAAAAGTAATGGTCCCATAACACTCCCCTGTGGCACGCCAGAGGTTACTTTAACGTCTGTAGACGTCTCTCCATTGATAACAACATGCTGTGTTCTGTTTGCTAAAAATTCTTCAATCCAGCCACACAGCTGGTCTGATATTCCGTAGGCTCTTACTTTGTTTATCAGGCGACAGTGCGGAACTGTATCGAACGCCTTCCAGAAGTCAAGGAAAATAGCATCTACCTGGGAGCCTGTATCTAATATTTTCTGGGTCTCATGAACAAATAAAGCGAGTTGGGTCTCACACGATCGCTGTTTCCGGAATCCATGTTGATTCCTACAGAGTAGACTCTGGGTTTCCAAAAACGACATGATACTCGAGCAAAAACCATGTTCTAAAATTCTACAACAGATCGACGTCAGAGATGTAGGTCAATAGTATTGCGCATCTGCTCGACGACCCTTCTTGAAGACTGGGACTACCTGTGCTCTTTTTCAAACATTTGGAACCTTCCGCTCCTCTAGAGACTTGTGGTACACGGCTGTTAGAAGGGGGGGCAAGTTCTTTCGCGTACTCTGTGTAGAATCGAATTGGTATCCCGTCAGGTCCAGTGGACTTTCCTCTGTTGATTGATTCCAGTTGCTTTTCTATTCCTTGGACACTTATTTCGATGTCAGCCATTTTTTCGTTTGTGCGAGGATTTAGAGAAGGAACTGCAGTGCGGTCTTCCTCTGTGAAACAGCTTTGGAAAAAGGTGTTTAGTATTTCAGCTTTACGCGTGTCATCCTCTGTTTCAATGCCATCATCATCCCGGAGTGTCTGGATATGTTGTTTCGAGCCACTTACTGATTTAACGTAAGACCAGAACTTCCTAGGATTTTCTGTCAAGTCGGTACATAGAATTTTACTTTTGAATTCACTGAACGCTTCACGCATAGCCCTCCTTACGCTAACTTTGACATCGTTTAGCTCTGTTTGTCTGAGAGGTTTTGGCTGCGTTTAAACTTGCAGTGTGTGTTATGTCCTTAGGTTAGTTAGGTTTAAGTAGTTATAAGCTCTAGGGGACTGATGACCTTAGAAGTTAAGTCCCATAGTGCTCAGAGCCATTTGAACCGCCCTTTTTTATTGCTCATGGAAACCATACATTGATTCCAGGGCTCTGACTGGTAAGTTTCTGGCGTGCTGATAATCAGTTTGCAAATTCTCATGGGCGCATCAGAACATCATCATAGCTGCTACAGTGCGCCGCTTCTCGCCCCTGCGTGCCGTTTCCTGCTGCCACGTGCAATTTGGAAATTTGTGGAAAGGTCTTATGGGACCAAACTGCTAAGTTCATCGGTCTCTAAGCCAACACACTACTTAATTAACTTCAACTAACTTACGCTATGGACAACACACACACCCATGCCCGAGGGAGGACTCGAACCTCTGACGGGGGGAGCCGCACGGACCGTTGAAGGCGCCTCAAACCGCGGGGCTACCCCGCTCGACGCTGCCACCTGAATCAAGGCGAAAGGTTAAAGTACTGCTGCACTGGTGTAGGGTTGTTAGACGATATTTACAGCTCCTTGTTCTCAAATGAACCATGGTTTGCGGTATATAGTTGGTCCTCACAGTTACATTCATATAAACAAAGTAAGATTACTTTGTAAAAGGGATTAATCAAGGGAAGAACTTGTATAGCTTCCACCCCAATGTATGCTTTGCCAATCAAACACCATCCCTTTTCTGATTCGTGTTTGTCATTTTTGTGTAAGATTTATCAGCTAGTTGTAGTTATAAAAGGATTAATAAAACTTGTCTTTATTTCGTAAACTTAAATGCGCCACTGTTCTCATTCATACTCCCTCAACTATTGACTGTTTTTATTTTATTGTGGTGATACATGGGTACACCAGCAATTAAATAGATATTAATTTGTGTTCTGAAAGTAACTGCAGTTATAGACAGCGAAAGCGCCAAGAGTAATTTGATTAATATCATACATATTAATTAAGGGTGTCAATCATGATTTGAAGGTTATTGAGAAGATAATGCTTTTCTTTATGTAAACATAATAGCATTTAGCATCACTCAGACGTACATTTATGATTAAAGCAAGTGATGGCTTGCAAGCAGTGGGACTCCAGTAACTGCCATGTGTGTAGCATACTTAAATTAATCTACCAGTGTGAATGCCAATATAAATCGTTCCGTTTCCTCATTACGTCAATCACTACACTGTTTTCCTTGTCCCACCAACACGCTATTATAACTTCCACTGCTAAAGCTGCCACCTGCCGTCTGTGAGTGTTTATTGCACGTTGAGGTCGAACATAGGCGGTAGTCACATCAGTGCTACTGGACCACATCCGGTTGATCCACAGCTGTTCCCATCTTCCTACACACATAAGAAAAAAAAGTTTTGCATCAGCTCGGTTCCGAGAGTTCCGGAACCTATACAGAATATTGGAAAACATAAACATCATTTCCGCCCTTTTTAGCTGGCCGGGTGGCCGTGCGGTTCTAGGCGCTACAGTCTGGAACCGCGTGACCGCTACGGTCGCAGGTTCGAATCCTGCCTCGAGCATGGATGTGTGTGATGTCCTTAGGTTAGTTAGGTTTAAGTAGTTATAAGTTCTAGGGGACTGATGACCTTAGAAGTTAAGTCCCATAGTGCTCAGAGCCATTTGAACCGCCCTTTTTTATTGCTCATGGACACCATACATTGAATTTTGTACCACCATACAGCGAGTCCTTCAGAGGTGGTGGTCCAGACTGCTGTACACACCGGGTGCCTCTAATACCCAGTAGCATGTCATCTTGCATTGATGCTTGCCTGTATTCATCGTGGCATACCATCCACAAGTTCATCAAGGCACTGTTGGTTCAGATTGTCCCATTCCTCAAAGGCGGTTCGGTGTAGACCCCTGAGAGTGGTTGGTGGGTCACGTCGTCAATAAACAGCCCTTTTCAATCTATCCTGGGCATCTTCGATAGGGTTCATGTGTGGAGAACATGCTGGCCACTTTAGTCGAGCGAGGTCGTTATCCTGAAGGAAGTCATTCACAAGATGAGCACGGTGGGGGCGTAAATTGTCGTACATGAAGACGAATGCCTCGCCAATATTCTGTCGATATGTTTGCACTAACGGCCGGTGGATGAAATTCGCGTACGTACTGCCGTTACGGCGCCTTCCATGATCACCAGCGAAGTACGTCGGGCCAACATAATGCCACTCAAAACAGCAGGGAACCTCCACCTTGCTGCACTCGCTGGACGGTGTGCCTAAGGCGTTCAGCCTGACCGGATTGCCTCCAAAAGCGTCTCCGACGATTGTCTGGTTGAAGGCATATGCGACACTCATCGGTGAGGAGAACGTGATGCCAATCCTAAGAGGTCCATTCGGCTTGTTGTTGGGCCCATCTCTGCCGCGCTGCATGGTGTGTGTGTGTTTGTGAAATCTTATGGGACTTAACTGCTAAGTTCATCAGTCTCTAAGCTTACACACTACTTAGCCTAAGTTGTCCTAAGGACAAAATCACACACCCATGCCCGAGGGAGGACTCGAACCTATCCCGGGACCAGCCGCGCGGGCTGCATGGTGTCGTGGTTGCAAAGGTAGACCTCGCCATGGACGTCGGGAGTGAAGTTCTGCATCATGCAGCATATTGCGCACAGTTTGAGTCGTAACATGACGTCCTGTGGCTGCACGAAAAGCATTATTCAACATGGTGGCGCTGCTATCAGGGTTTGTGCAAGCCATAACCCATAGGTAGCGGTCATCCACTGCAGTAGTAGCCCTTGGGCGGCCTGAGCGAGGAATGTCATCGACAGTTCCTGTCTCTCTGTATCTCCTCCATGTCCGAACAACATCGCTTTGGTTCACTCCGAGATGCCTGGATACTACTCTTGTTGCGAGCCCTTTCTGACAAAAAGTAACAACGCGGACGCGATCGAACCGCGATATTGACCGTCTAGGAATGCTTGAACTACAGACAACACGAGCGTGTACCTGTTTCCTGATGGAATGACTAGAACTGATCGGCTGTCGGGCCCCCTCCGTCTAATAGGCGCTGCTCATGCATGGTTGTTTACATCTTTGGGCGGGTTTACTATCTGTGAACAGTCCAAGGGACTGTGTCTATGATACAATATCCACAGTCAACGTCTATCTTCAGAAGTTCTGGGAACCTGGGTGACGCAAAAAAATTTTTTTTTTGATGTGTGTAGTATGAAAGTTCAGCCATAACTGTACTCTGAATTTTCTATGCGTGATTTGTCATTCCATACCAAGTTTCGATTAATTGAAATGGCATTGGCCGGGTGACATCTGAGGATGTTCAGCCGCCTAGTGCAGGTCCTGTTATTTGACGCCATTTCGATGATAATGAAATGGTTATGAGGACGACACCCAGCCTCCAAGCGGATAAAACCTTCTATCTTGACGGGAATCGAACCCGAGCCTCCCGCGTGGTTGTCAGCCGCTCTTACCATTCACTTACCGAGACGGACTCCCACTCTTCATGTTCCGTGGGTATGCTATAACGCGGGGGTAAGACACATCCCTCGGCAACGGCGTTATACCGGATTTCTGTAGGATTTTGCGTATGTACTGATATTCCGCTTATGGGACGTGCCTGTGTGCCGTACTGGATAACGGCCGCTTAACTTTTCTCTGGCGGAGATGCGTAGTTACGTTCAGTCTTGTCAGTAAAAAAATTGCTGTTGTGGTTAAGATATTTATGTCATTGTTGTTGACTAACCGAGCAGGTTAAGACACTGGACTCGTATCGGGAGGCTGAGATTCTCGTCCGACTGTCCAATTTCGGTTCTTGGTGGTTTTCCTATATCGCTTTACGCAAATGTTAGTACCGTTTCCTCCTAGAGGACACAGTCAGTTTCCTTCGCTGTTCTTCCCGAGTACGAGTTTTCACTCCGTCTCACATGACATCGTCGTTGACGGGATGCGAAACTTAATTTTTCCTTTCTTTTTTATTTAACTGTGCGGTACGGAATAGAAAGATCTCCGAAAGTCAGCAAACAAAGAATTCAGTCGAGTGTTACTTCAGGACTTTGTGAGAGGAAACACTCACTGCAGTTTCCCACGAGAAGAGAGACGTGGGCAGAGAGAGAGAGAGACGGGAGACTAGTCTTCTCCCTCTTGCAGTAACAGTACGGCTCACCTCAAACGGAAATAAAAATTTAATTTCACGCGCTCAAAGCGGACGTCCGCTTTAAAGTGGAGCGCTGCACTCGAACGCCTGGAAACGTCTGCTTGTTGGGAAGGGGGAGGGGGGAGGGGCGTGCAGCAGCTGCCAAACAACGGCGAGCACGCACCACAGTGTTGTTTCAAACGCAAGGGCGGGGTGGGCAGTGGTGAGTCCAAAGGCGGCGCGCGACGACGCCTGAATTTAAATAAAAAGCACTCAGCATGCCGCTAACGCCGCCGCCGCCACCGCCGCCGCCGCCGACGTCCCCGCCTCTGCCCCCCGGTACACAAACGCTGTCCGTTTATTTTTAATGTAGTCTTGTTTAAAAGAACTCCCGGGGAAAAAATATATTGAATATTAAGCCAATGGGAAGACGGGCCGCCGACGCCGGGGAATTGAAATTGAAAACTTCACGGCGGGTGGCGGCGGTGTGGCAGCGGCCCTCACCCCCGCGTCGCCCCCTCCCACGGACGGCGCGCCAAGGAAAACACTGTGCTGAGGGAGGGGGTCACGGAGAGGGCGGAGGGTTGTATGTGTAATTGCGCGGCGCGTGTCGCGGCATTCAGCTGCCCAGCTAATCCCACGCCGCCGTCTCCGCGGGGCGCTCACACGCACCCTGCACCCTGCACCATGCACACTGCACGCTCCACACTGCACCACCACTTTAGCTACCAGCGGTGCCTCACGCCTTAATCCCCAGCACTGCACACGCTGCTAGCGGCCGCGCCCGCCTCGTCCTCTCACTGTTACGTGTACCGCATACACTGAACACCTTCTTTTATTTATTAATTGGCCTTTTGCGTTAGTCATTTAGCCACGGAAATGAGTATTAACGTAACTGTTATTCAGTATAATACTGTAAAATACAGGCATTTTAACATACACTGCTAGAATTTATTCATGATGAAATTAAAATGGGCCGGCCCTTGTGGCCGAGCGGTTCTAGGCGCTTCAGTCCGGAACCGCGCTGCTGCTACGGTCGCAGGTTCGAATCCTGCCTCGGGCATGGATGGGTGTGATGTCCTTAGTCTAGTTAGGTTTAAGTAGTTCTAAGTCTAGGGCACTGATGACCTCAGATGTCCCATAGTGTCCGCAGCTCGTGGTCGTGCGGTAGCGTTCTCGCTTCCCGCGCCCGGGTTCCCGGGTTCGATTCCCGGCGGGATCAGGGATTTTCTCTGCCTCGTGATGACTGGGCGTTGTGTGATGTCCTTAGGTTAGTTGCGTTTAGGTAGTTCTAAGTTCTAGGGGACTGATGACCGTAGATGTTAAGTACCATAGTGCTCAGAGCCATTTTTTGTACAATAGTGCTTAGAGACATTTGAACCAGTCTCAAATTAAAATGGAAGAGTGTTTTACAACAAGAACGAGAAATACGTGTTCACAGGAGCCGTACATAGTCCTCCGAATGTATCACGTCTGAGTATACTGAACATCGGAATTCTCGTGGAGTGCGGCTGGTACCGGCGGAGGTTCGAGTCCTCCCTCGGGCACGGGTGTGTGTGTTTGTCCTTAGGGTACTTTAGGTTAAGTAGCGTGTAAGCTTAGGGATTGATGACCTTAGCAGCTAAGCCCCATAAGATTTGAACATTTGAATTCTCGTGGAGACAGCACCGACAATATCTAGACCGCTGAGCCATTGCAGCTCTCTGGATATCGACCCTTCCCGCTGTTTTGGTCTTTGGCCGTCGGTTGCGACTCGAGAGCGAGGCTGCCCGCTCTGGCGGAAAGGGGTCGCTACAGAGAGGTGAGGGCAGTACGGGCGGCGTGGGCAGTACTTGTGTGTGTTGCAAACCACATGGGGAACCTAGGATTTGGGAGCCGTTGACCGTTGTTGCTATGTGGACCTGGTTCACTTATCTGCCAACAAGAGAACTTATGCTGTAAGACGTGGATTCCTGGAAATTTTTTATGGCTATTTTCCGGTACATGTTGGCGTGAACATGTTGGCGTGACCAGGTGGACATTATCTTACTGAAATGTAAGTCCAGGATGGCTTGACACGAAGGGCAACCAAACGGGGTGCAGAATATCGTCGATGTACCTCTGAGCTGTAATGATGCCCATTTGGTCCTTCTGTGAAGAGCAATGGCACCCCAGACCATCACTCCTGGTTTCAGAATCATATAGCAGGCGCCACTCAAGTTGGTATCCCACCGCTGTCCGGCAGGGAATAGCATTAACTGGAGCAGAATGGTCTTCAGTGATGAGTTCCATTTCGAACTGAGGCCGGATGATCAGCGAAGATGCGTCTGGGAAAGCCCCGATCACTGGTGGCATACCAAACTGTCTGTTGCCAGCCATACGGCCCGACATCCTGGAGAGATGGTCTGTGGTGCGATTTCCTTTCATGGCAGGACCCCTCTGGTTGTCTTCCGCGGCACCCTTACGGCACAGACGTACGTCCATGATATTCTACAATCCGTTTTGTTACTCTTCATGGCAGGCCATCCTAGGCTTACATTTCACTAAAATAATATCCACCCGCACACGGCTACAGTTTCTACTTGTTGTCTTCGTGCTTGCCAAAACCTACGTTGGCCAGCGTGGTTGCTGGCCCAATTGAGAACGTTTGGAGCATTAAGGGCAGTGTCCTCCAACCATCACAGTATCTGGGCGCCCTAACGCTGGGCAGAATTTGGCTCGATATCCCGCAGGAGGAAATCCAGTAACTCTATCGAATAATGCTGAGTCAAATAACTGCTTGTGTAAGGGCCAGAGATAGACCACTTGTTATTGAGTTGCAGAATTTATTAAGCTCTTTCTCATGAACAAATCGCTCAGATTTTCTAAAAATTGTAATGCCTTAATGTATACACAAAATTTACTTGTGAATCAGTCTGTCTCTTAGTGAAAACGGTATCCGAAGCCCTACAGAAAATCCTCAGATCAGCCTTCGCATCCTGGCAGAAAACCGCGGTGAAGGGAGTTTATAATGTAGAAGATTACGAACTCGCAAAGAGTACGGTGCAGCGCTATAGCTTACGAGGCAGCAATGAGGGCCTGGTTAGGATCTGATCCGTGCGGTGGATTAAAGACTGTGGTTTGTACAACGGCTAGCCTGAGTGTGGTGTTTATGCTGAAACATCCCCTTGGAAAAATTAATTAATTACTGTGCTGATAAACCTCTTACGTTGTCTGACTTTCAAACGGCTGAGCAGAACTGAACGTACTCAGACATTTCTCTCTTTATTTATTCTGATCAACACTAAACTGACACACAATATTTTTAACGCAACGCAATCTGACTTCCAATAATCCCTACAAAAGAATGGCCCTGACTGACAATAACCTACACCTTTCATGAATCACTGACCTCACAAAAAACTTCGTTACTCGAACTACTGCAATACAGCGAGCGCCAATACTGCCAGCTAAATAAAAGATTCTAACTACTGAAGGCACTAACTACTGATCGGCATAGTTAGCAAATGAAAGATTTTGATAGAGAACAAACAATTTATTTACCTTAATAATGTTCAAAAGTCATCAATATATATCAGTTCATACAGTATTACAAATTTACTCTTTCTGATGGATACACGTCCAGATCGTCCGCTCTCAAAATTCTGCCATCTCTCTTCCCACATCCACCACTGCTGGCGGCTCACCTCCAACTGCGCAACACTACAATAGCAAAAATTCCAACAATGCAAACACGACACAGACTGCACATAGCACAGTCACTGATTTTCATACAGAGCGCCACGTCGCGTTACCAACATAAGAATCTAAACAGCCTACTTACAATGCTGTTACCCATGCTCGTTTGGTCAAATGTGGTCTGGTCCCCAATTTTGTAAAATACAATACAAAAACAGAATGCGATCGCACACAGAACAAAGTTTACACAATTCAGACAGGGTCGCACCAGACTTCCCTCCCTTATGGTACTTTGCAATTGCGGTGGCAAGAAGGGCATCCGGTCGCAATGTTATATACAAATAAATCTGCCAAGGCGTTGAAAACAGCGAACTCCATGATAGGAGGAATCCGCGCTAAGAAGAAGAACAACAACACCAACATGAAGCTAGAGTATAAGCAAATTATCTTTCATGCAATATTTGGTAGCTAACAAAAACACGGATGTTGTTACGGAAGGCATTAAAAAAAAAGTCCTGACGTCACAAAGAACGTGTGTACAGTGAGCGAGATATGGTAGTTGTAAGACACTGGACCCAGTTCAAATCCTACTTCGGCCAACCAGGTGCAGGATTTCCTTGCGTTCCCCACATCGCTTAACATAAATACCGGAACCTCTCTTGTCTCCGTCTCACACTCTTCGTGTCTGTGTTATCGTGGGAAAGTCAGCTAAATATTTTCTCTCAAAAGCCCCTGAAGCCTGTAGGTAGTAACAGTCTAGTGACTTCTGCGTTCGCTGACTTGCGCACTGCCTTTTTATGCTGTTACGCGTAGTCAGTCAACTATAATACTATGTGTGTGCCTACAAGTCGCCTGAATAGCAACATGTAAATTTTTTAATGGTAAGAGACCAAGAGGTCTCTTTCAATGGTGAAACATTTGCGAAACTGATCGTTCGTAGGAGTAAACTTTAGCTGCCGTTGCAGTCCACGGTAGACAGGGACGACCTTTAGCTAGAATATATCTGGAGGTTTGTTCAGAAAGAGGCAGATTCACAAGTAAGCAGAAATGTGAAATAGGAGATGCAGCAACGCAAACTTTGGCGCATCATTTGTTAGCAAACAACTGAGAAAACGCAGTTAATGTAAGGGAAAATTGAGGGTAGCCATGGACTTGATGTCAGCTGAAGACTGTGTGTCTGTGTGTGTGAGCAGTACAGGCACCAAGCAAGCTGACGCAGCGGTAAGGCTCTGGTCGGCGGTTCCGGCCCCCATTTGGCCAATCACATTCCGGTAAAAAAAAAAAAAACACGCAGCCGATTTTCTCCCCCATTCCTCCTCAATCCCACGTTGTGTTCCACCTCAAGCGTTGACGGGACTCTAAACCCTAATGTTCCTGTGGTGACTAGTGGTCAGATGGGAATGAATAGCGAAACACCGCTTTTGCCTTCGTCACGTAACTGGTTTGCAAGTACATATCTGTGAAAGAGCATCGTACAAAGTGTTCAAATGAGTGAAAGCTATACCTTAAGAGGGAATGCCTCTTACGTTAATGAACCGGCACAAGTGTAGTGCCGGCTGGAGTGGCCGAGCGGTTCTAGGCGCTACAGTCCGGAACCGCGCGACTGCTACGGTCGCAGGTTCGAATCCTGCCTCGGGCATGGGCGTGTGTGATGTCCTTAGGTCAGTTAGGTTTAAGTAGTTCTAAGTCCTAGGGGACTGATGACCACAGCAGTTAAGTCCTATAGTGGTCAGAGACATTTGAACCATTTTGAACAAGTGTAGTGCAGTGAGCAGACGACCAGACGGTGCTGTGAGCATGAGTCGAAAAACGTGCCAGTGGTCTGCTGGAAACAAAAGGACAAGGAATGTCCTAATCATCTGTGCCACTTCATTGCCTAAATGGGAATTCAGCAAAGAGCCGCAGTAGTTTGGCTAAAATCGCACAATGTCCGCGTAAATCTTCTATGCAGATTCTGGCCTCGTGTCATGTCAGTAGATTATGCACTGCTATACTCCTTCCCGTGAAGTATTTGACGTCATGTGTCAGTGATGCAGCAACACGTTTAGCCGCGCGGGATAGCCGCGCGGTCTAGGACGCGTTGTCACGGTCCGCGCGGCTCCCCTCGTCGGAGGTTGGAGTCATCCTTCGGGCATAAGTTTGTCTGTTGTCCTTAGCGTATTTAATTTAAGTTAGACTAAGTAGTGTGTAGGCTTAGCGACCGATGACCTCAGCATTTTGGTCCCATAAGACCTTACCGCAAATTTTTTTGCACTACGTTTTGTATATAGCTGTCTCTTGTCTTTTAGCGCGCTACGTTTTACTCTAATTGTAGACACTGAAATACTGAAACTATTTCAGCACTTCGCACTACATCCGAATCTAAAACTTCGTCATAAATGTAATGATGAACTAAAAATAAATTTCTGCCGGCCGAAGTGGCCGTGCGGTTAAAGGCGCTGCAGTCTGGAACCGCAAGACCGCTACGGTCGCAGGTTCGAATCCTGCCTCGGGCATGGATGTTTGTGATGTCCTTAGGTTAGTTAGGTTTAACTAGTTCTAAGTTCTAGGGGACTAATGACCTGAGCAGTTGCGTCCCATAGTGCTCAGAGCCATGTGAACCAATAAATTTCTGCCCAATGCGTTTCCGCTACCGACCACCAAGTTACGTGAGCGCCCTGGACAAGTCCCATGACTGCGCACGCGCTGTAGGTGTCATTAAGCTTGATGGTTTCAGTCACACAGTTTTATTTACTTTATTACGCTTGAATTCTTGGTTCTCAAGAGCCACGGTTAGGCAGTTTCGGTGCTAAAGTACGGTTTCTGGTGGCTAGACTGCGGTAATACTGCGAGGAGCCGACAAACGGCAAAGCGTGTTTGTACTACGAGAGTCGTTCAAGACCTTTTTTTTCGCAAAGCAGGCTTTATTTATGTTTCAAACACATCACATTTTCCCCCAATTCCTTGGCTACAAAACCCTACTTTTCAGCGTAATTTCCGTTCAGTTCTATGGCCTTGAATAATGTGAGAGCCTATATGCCGTCATACGACCCCTCTATTGGTCTCCGTCTCAGCATTTGCTGCATCATCACTGCTCTACTGCTTTTCGTAGAGTCCTCCTTCAGTGGAACAGAAAGATGGAAGTCAGAAGGTGCGAGATCCGAGCTATAGGTCGGGCGAGGAAGAACCGTTCACCGAAGTTTTGTGATCTCCCCTCGGATGTGCAAACTTCTGTGTTACTTTGCGTTACCGTGAAGGAGAAGTGTATTCGCTTTCTTGGGGCCCCAAACATGCTAAATTCTTCTTCAGTTTCCTAAGACTCTCACAATAGATTTCGGAATCGATCTCTTCACCATGATGGAGTACATCGAACAGAATAAACCTTTTAGAGTCACAAAGAACTGTAGCCATAACTTTATCACCTGAGCGTACGGTTTCGGACTACGTCTTCGAGGAGACATTGTAAGGTGTCACTCCATAAATTACAGTTTTGTTTCAGACTCGAAGTGATGAATCCATGTAACATCAAGTGTGACAATTTTGACATGAAGGAACCATTAACCTCAGAACAAGCTAGAAATTCGGCACAGATATTCCTTCTCTCCTCTTGAAAAATACGAGGGCTATTCGGAAAGTAAGGAACGATAGGTCGCGAAATGGAAACCACAGTGAAAATCAAAACTGTTTTATTTGCAGCAGTTAGCTACAACTTCCAGCTACTTATCTCCATAGTCGCTGATCCGACGACGACGTTTATCGTAGACTTGTACCAACTTTCCAATACCTTCGTTGTAGAAGGCAGCCGCCAGTGCTTTCCGCCAATTCTCTACGTTGGCCTACAGCTCGTGGCTTGTGCCTAAATATTGTCTTCATAGCCAGCGGTTCATGTGAGCAGAGATGAAACTCAGAGGGAGACAATTGCGGGCTGTATTGTTGGTAATCAAACATTTACGATTGAAAACGATGCCGGAGCATCTTCATTGCCCCTGCAGAATGCGGCTGAGAATTGTCTTGAAGAAGAAACCGCACGACAATTATATAATGTTGGCTGCATAGCTTCAGGTGAAGTTTCTCACCAGGCCCTCGTACTTGGTGGGAGACACTATTGTTCTACATATCTTTATGTGCTCCGTGTGCCCAGGACTAAAAAGAACGACGTAACGCAGTCGATGGGCATAATAGAGACACCGCCCAATACACCTGTGCAAAACTTCATCGGAGTTTCACTGTGGTTTCCATTTCGCTACCGATCGTTCCATACTTTCCGAATAACCCTCGTAGAGCCATCCAAAGATAAAAATTTAGATTTAATTAATTAAGAAAGATGTTTTTGGGAATATAGAAGCCGTTGTTATTATGTTTGCGTTGGAGCTGCTATAGTTCTGCTCGTAGTAGCTTGTGTAGGGCTTAATAACTAGCTCTGGGAAAGAGGCGGATGGACTAGGACTTCGGGAAGGATTGTAGCTCATAAGGGGATGACGGTTGGAGAATGGATTCATCAGATGGGCTTCTGAGGGCTAGCGTAGCATAACAATATCAAGATGGAATTGTAGCAGTAATGTTTTTGCATTTTAGCTGTAGGTGCTGATCATGGTAGGGAAGGAGGAAATTAAGCAAATGTAGATTAATGGAAGAAGATCAGTAAAGTTTCAGAAGGAAAAGGATACTAGAAAAGCTATTTTCACATTTCATTTAATAATGGAAGGCAGATTGAAGAAAAATCATGGTATCTTCCTAGCACTTGTGGACGTAGAGAAAAGCTTCGAAAGTGTAAGGTGAAAAAAAGTATTCGGAATCCTTAGAGGACTGGAGCTACAGTATAGAGGGAGACATATTATCTACTTCTACAAGAGCCTAGTAGGAGTAATAAAAGTGATACGCCAAATTGTACGTGGAATAAGCCACGAAGGATGTTATGGAAATGAGGAAGAAATTCCTGAAAGTGAGCGCAGCACTGGATGGTAGTGAAACGATTATCAGAAAACAGAAAACCCTTTCTACGACCTAGTTATCAACGGAACGCTAAACAATAATCTTTCTTCCTTTCGTTGTAAGCGTGCTGTTATCGAACAAGGTCAAGAATTAAGTGCACAGAAAAAAATACCTAATGAAGAAGTTCTCAGAAGAATAGCTGAGTGTGGTGTGCGTACTGTAAGACCTTCGGTACACACACCATCAGATTATTTGACTTGTCGCTCTAACGAAGTAGGCGAGTGTCAGCAATATGTCTCGTGGTCTTACTGTGGCGTGTTTATCTTCTGCCGTTGATCAGACGATAGAAATGCCACTTGCACGCTTAGAGTAGCAGATTGACAGTGACCAACTTTAAACACGACTTGATTAATTTTCACACACATTTATTAAAATAATAACAAGCATAAAAATAACTTAACTTGGTTCTGGATGCTATTTACAATTGACATTCTGAAGTTCCTTTGGTCTTGGTACATGAATCTTATTCTCACATATCTCTGATACTTGACAAAGTGTCTATTGATTTATCTTCATGGCTATGTACAGGAATATGGTAATCTTGTCAGGCGCAGACTGGTACAGACTGGTGCAGACATATGCAGTCTAATACAGACTGACTAATCGGAGTTTTTTTTTTTTTTTCTTTATTGTTATTTGCAAACCCGTACAAACAGGCAGGCTGTCAGCAGCATGGTACGCCGCTCTTCAGCCGTAGAGGAGATAAAGAAAGAACAGAAAGAATACACAAATGTGACATAACGGTGGGTAATAAAACAGTAGACACATAAAGACAAACACGGAGCCGTTCACACTCGACGATAATTCACTACAAACTGTTGTCACGATGCACTAACACTGAAGATGGCGATGGCACAGGTGAACGATGGAGTATGACGGGAACACTGAACACTAAACATGACGGCACTCACAAGACACTGATGGCGATGATCTCCGGCGCGCGAATGTCCACTCAGCGTGTGCGAGTCTGGGGACCTGCCAAGAGGGGAACAGGGGTGAGGAGGGGGAGAGGGGAGGAAAAGAGGATGCCACGGCTTAGGAGACGGGGACAGGAGGATAGGGCCAGGGGAGGGGAGGCCCGGGAGAAAAGGAAGAGGGAGGGAAAAGGGAGAGAAGGGAGGGAGGGTGCCCAGAGGAGTAAGTACAGGAGGAGGTTGGGAGGATCAAAGTTGGTAGGAGGGGTAGATGGAGGGGAGGAGGGCATCATCAGGGAGAGGGAGCTGGCGGAAGCCACCTCGGGAGAGGGTAAGGAGGGTGGAGAGATGGAGACCGGGCGGGACGTGGGAATACAGGCGCGGCAGCGGGCGGGGGTGGGAGAGGAGCGGGGAGACGAGCGGGTGAGGAGGATCAAGTTTACGGGAGGTGTACAGGATCCGTATCCTTTCAAGGAAAAGGAGGAGGTGGGGGAAGGGGATGAGATCATACAGGATCCGTGTGGGGGAGGGGAGACGGATGCGGTAGGCGAGGCGGAGAGCATGGCGTTCCAGGATTTGGAGGGATTTATAAAAGGTAGGGGGAGCAGAGATCCATGCTGGATGGGCATAACAAAGGATAGGGTGGATGAGGGATTTATAGGTATGGAGGATGGTGGAGGGGTCCAGACCCCACGTGCGGCCGGAAAGGAGCTTGAGGAGACGGAGGCGGGAACGTGCCTTGGCTTGGATTGTCTGGAGATGGGGAGTCCAGGAGAGGCGACGGTCGAGGGTGACGCCAAGGTACTTAAGGGTGGGAGTGAGGGCGATGGGACAGCCATAGACGGTGAGATAGAAATCAAAAATGGTTCAAATGGCTCTGAGCACTATGGGACTCAACTGCTGTGGTCATAAGTCCCCTAGAACTTAGAACTACTTAAACCTAACTAACCTGAGGACAGCACACAACACCCAGCCATCACGAGGCAGAGAAAATCCCTGACCCCACCGGGAATCGAACCCGGGAACCCGGGCGTGGGAAGCAAGAACGCTACCGCACGACCACGAGATGCGGGCAGATAGAAATCAAGGAGGCGGAAGGAAGGGGTGGTTTTGCCTACAATGATCGCCTGGGTTTTGGAAGGATTGACCTTGAGCAACCACTGGTTGCACCAAGCGGTGAACCGGTCAAGATGGGATTGGAGAAGGCGTTGAGAGCGTTGCAGGGTGGGGGCAAGGGCAAGGAAGGCGGTGTCATCGGCAAACTGGAGAAGGTGGATGGGGGGTGACGGCGGTGGCATGTCCGCCGTGTACAACAGGTACAGAAGGGGGGAGAGGGCGGAGCCTTGGGGCACACCGGCGGAGGGGAAAAAGGTGTAGGAATCGGTGTTATGGATGGTGACATAGGAAGGACGGCGGGAGAGAAAGGAACCGATCAGACGGACGTAGTTAATGGGAAGGGCGAAGGTTTGGAGCTTGAAGAGGAGATCGGAATGCCATACGCAGTCATAAGCGCGTTCGAGGTCAAGAGAGAGGAAGATGGCGGAGCGACGGGAATTGAGCTGTTCGGAAAGGAGATGAGTGAGGTGAAGGAGAAGATCGTCGGAAGAGAAGGACGGCCGAAAGCCACATTGGGTAACGGGAAGGAGACGGTGCTGGCGGAGATGCTGGTGGATGCGGCGGGTGAGGATAGATTCTAGGACCTTGCTGAAGACCGAGGTAAGGCTGATAGGACGGTAGGAGGAGACGGCGGACGGCGGTTTGCCTGGTTTAAGGAACATGAGGATACGAGAGGTTTTCCACAGGTCGGGGTAGTAACCGGTGGACAGGACTACATTGTAGAGCCTGGCCAGGGTGGAGAGAAAAGAGACAGGAGCTTCACGAAGGTGACGGTAGGTGACAAGATCATGACCAGGAGTGGTGTTGCGTTTTGTGCGGAGTGTAGCAATGAGATCCTGTGTAGTGATAGGAGTATTGAGGTCCGTGTGTGCAATGTTGTCCAAGTAGTGGAAACCAGGAGCGAGGGGAGGGACAGAGGTGTCAGTTCGATCGCGGATATCCGGGAAGAGGGAGTAGTCGAACTGGGGATCATCGGGGATGGAAAACACATCGGACAGGTAGGAGGCAATGTGGTTAGCCTTACTAAGGGCGTCAGGGAAGGGGTGATCATCATGGAGAAGAGGATAGTAGGGGGAGGGCTTAGTTCCGGTAAGGCGACGGAAGGCGGACCAGAACTTGGACGAGTTTATAGGGAGGGTAGCATTTAAACGGGTGCATGTCTGTCGCCAGTCCCGGCGTTTCTTAGCCGCGAGCAAATTACGAATGTGTCGCTGGAGTTGCCGGTGGCGTCGTAGTGTGTCCGGGTCACGCGTGCGAAGGAAGGCACGGTAGAGACGACGGGATTCACGGAGGAGGAGGAGGACGGCCTGTGGGGGTAAGGTAGGACGGTGGGGGTGGATGGCAACAGTAGGGACGTGGGCCTCCATGGCCTCAGACAAGGTCTGCTGGAGAAAGGAGGCGGCACGGGTGACATCATCGGGAAGGCGATAGGTGAGAGGGTGGCTATCGACCTGGGTGGAGAGGGCATCCCGGTAGGCATTCCAGTTGGCACGGGAATAGCCATGGATGTACTTAGGGGGAGGGTCATTACGAGGGTCAGGGTGGGGGCGACGACCGTCTGAAACGGTGAGGAGGACAGGGAGATGGTCGCTACCAATAGGCTCCAGGACATCCACCGTAATGCGACCAAGGAGGTTGGGGGAAGAGAAAAGAACATCGGGAGTGGAGTTGGATTCGGGTCGGGTGTGCTGGGGGATGGGGATGAGGTCGCCTTGAAGGGAGGAGAGGAACCGATGCCACCGCCGTAACTGGGCAGCTGAGCGACTATGGATGTTGAGGTCGGCGGCGATCACGTAGGAGGAGAAGGTACGGTCGATGTGGGAGAGGAAGTCGAAAGGAAGAGGGGCGTTGGGGCGGACATAGATGGTGGCACAGGTAATGGTAAGGCCGGGGAAGAAGAGACTAAGGATCAGGTGTTCGGTGGGGTCGGGAAGGAGAGGTTGGAGCCGAACGGGGATCTGGCGGTGGTGACCAATGACCACTCTGCCACGCGCAACTGGGAGGGGATTATCGGAGCGGTGGAGGAGATAGGGGGATGTGTGGATGGAGTGGTGGGGTTGGAGGAAGGTTTCATTGAGGAGGAAGGCATCCACACGGTGGGTAGCAAGGGTGTGCAGGAAGAGGTTCTTGTTGGCGGGAAGGGAGCGGATGTTGTTGAAAAGGATACGGTGCTGTCGCGCCATGACAGGGATTTAGACGAGGGTGTCAAGACGGGAGAAGGTGAAATGGGCCTGGTTGTTGGAATAGGTGGCGTACATTTTAAGGTGAAAAATGGAACGGGCGGCGAGGGAGATTTGTTGGAGGGTGTGGGGGCGCTGAAAGGGATGAACATTCTGGAGGACGATGGTGAGGAACCTGATGATGTCCTCAGCGGTGGGTGGGGGACGAAGGGAATTGCCAGGAGGGGTGGGGGCGTCCAGAGGACGGACAGGTACGGTGAGTTCAGGAGTGGTTGGAGGGGGTCGGGCTTTACACTTTTGGGAGTAGGTGGGATGAGGGAGATTGCAGGTATTACAGGAGGGAGGGGATTAGAGGTTAGGGCACTGCCGGAGGAAGTGCGCCTGCCGACAATGCGGGCAGGTGGGGGCCTCGCGGCACTCAGCTGTGGGGTGCGCATTATAGCGCAGACACCTCTGGCAGTGCAGGGATTGAGGAGGAGAATGGGAGGGGTCGACCTTGTACCGCTGGTGGAAGAGGAGGGCACCCTCCTTCAGGAGACGGTCAATGGAGGGGGCGTCCTCAGAGAAAACCCGCATAAGGCGGGTGGGGCCGGCCGAGTTGAAAATGCGGCGAACCGCCCGCACCTCCAGCGTGGGATGGGCCTTGAGCTCCGCCAACACCTCCTCCTCCGTGATCGACGGACTGAGCCGTGTGATCACGGCGGTGAGGGTCGGCGGGCGACGCGGGGGTTGGGGTTGGCGGGTAGGAGATGGAGAAGGAGCAGGGGTAAGGAAGGCGTTGGGACCAAAACGGGTGATGGGGAGACAGGAGAGGATGTCAGTATGGAGGGTTGGGCTGGGGGAGGAGATGAGAACAGAATCCCTTCTGGGAGTAAGGAGAGAGATGGGGGCACCAGGGAAATGTTGGCGGAGGAGGAGGGAGAGGTTCCGGGCCTCGAGAAAGGAAGGATCGGGATGGGACAGGAGATATTTGTATAAACTGGGGGGGGGGGAGGAGGAGGAGGAGGTGGGAGCAGGGCCAGGCGGGGAGACATCCATGGCACCCTGGGGGGGGGGATGGAGGTCGGGGTGGGGCCTTTTTGGGAGCGGAGGAGGTGGGGGTGCCACTAGGGCGTCTGACTGCGGCAGAAGGGCGGGTGGTGACATGAGGGACGGGAGCGATGGGGAGGTGGTGGGAAGGGACAGGTCCCGGCGTGGACGCAGCAGTCGGCGCCGGAGATGGTGACGGTGAAGGCGATGGTGACGGCGACGATGATGACGGTGGTGGCGGTGATGGCGAAGGCGACGGGGAGAGCTGGGCGTGGACAGTGGCCCGACAGGCCACCACCCGAGCCGGAGCTGCAGTGACAGGCTGGGGGAGTGGGGGGAAAGGGTCAGAACGAGATGAGCGAGAGGAAGACAGGGGAGAGGGGGCGACAAACAGCGAGGGCGAAGGGAGAGTGAGGAGAGGTGGGATGGAAGGAGGGGGGGTGACTGAGCACACCAAGTTATAGTAGTGGAGGCGGCGGAAGGTGAGGTGTAGACGATGGCGGTGGTGGTAGTGGTGGCGGTGGTGGTGGGGACGGACATGACGACAGGGAGAAAAAAAAAACGCACAGCACGAAAAGGGAAGGACACAACTGGGAATAGACGAAGACGAAGACGAAGACGCAGACGAACGAAGACCAGGGTCGGACGACCAGGGTCGGACGGCGACGGCGATGGCGACGGCGACGGCGACGGCGACGGCGACGGCGACGGCGGGCGGCAGGAACGCCGCAGCTGCTGCTGCCGCGGACGGGGCCGGGGCTGCTGCTGCTGCTGCTGGCTGGACCGCTGCTGCTGCTGCTGCTGCTGTTGCTGCCACAGGAGGAGGTCTGGCCGGCTGGCTGGCTGGCTGGCACCGCTGCTGCAGGCCGAGACCGGGAACGGGACGGCTGCTGCTGCTGCTGCCGCTGCTGCTGCTGCTGCTACTGGACCGCGGCGGCTCTGCTGGGCTGGCTGGCTGGCTGGCTGGCACCTGGAACACCTAGCACTTCGATAAGCGCGGGAATTGCACTATCGAAGGGCGGCAACCTTGCGGTGTACCGCCGGAGATGACTAATCGGAGGTCTGACCACTCGTTATAATACCTCGAGCGTTCAGGTATCACTGCGCGAGTGTGATCCGCGAGGAGAAAAGGTTCTACGTTAGCAGCAATCTCATTGGCTGCGTTACATATTAATACGCGGATCAGCGGAAGCAGAATTTGGTCCGTCTCTAAGACAGCGCCATCTCGTAGTGCGGAGACGGACGAGGGCTGCGCCTGCGCTGTTGTGCTTAGCGGGGCGCGCTCTAGTGGGAAAGTTGTGTACGCGCTGACTACGCGGAACTATGTACACAACACTGAGGAAAGAACTCTGCGGAAGTCAATTCCCAAACACCTTGGCCACTGCAGCATCTGACTCGGCTTCAAAAAGTAGATAAGTTGGTATCAGGATAAGACAAATAGTAGATCATGCGAGAATGGTGAGTGTAGTACTTACGTACAAACGCAAAGATTATGAAACAGTAAGAAAGGATGGATATTACTATCAAATCATTTGGAAGACTAATGACTTTAAGAAAAATCTAGGTGAGAGAAAGTGAAATAGGAATGATTTTAGAGGTACCCAGGTATGAAAGATTAAGGACGGAAGCAAGTTTCGTATGACGTGTCTCTGACAAGTAATACAGGTAGATGAAATTTGGACCATTATAAAAAAAAAACTGCTACAGTATATCACAGTAGCTAACTGAAAGGAATACATAATAAGACGAACAGAAATAACAATAATTATACTGAAGTCACCGCGATTAATGACGAGCCGGTGGACATAAGAAAAGACGGGATGTGGTACTTATTACAGTGCGTGATAACCACGGACGGCGGTACATGCTCTGCAACGTGCAAGATTGGTGAGGAGTTCTCGAGGTTGGGTGCTCCATTCCCGCATCAGCGCGAATGACAACTGGTGGGTGGTCGTTGGTGGATGTGGACGTGGTGCAGTAGTCTCCTCAACGCATCCCATACGTGCTGGATGCGATTTATTCGTAAGTCGGGGGCAGAGGCGGGCCAGACCATTCGCTGAATATCATCTCGTTCGAAGAGCGCAGTTCGTTGCAGTCACGCATTGTCATTCATAAAAATGAAGTCATGCCGACGGCATCCCTGGAAAGACGCACATGTGGAAACAGTACAGTTTCACAATGACGTTGATCGGTGCGTTTTATGTAATAAAATGGAACACCTACAGCAGTTCTTACAAAGTTAGTTATTGTATGGCTACCAGTTTCGATGCCTCAGTGTACCATCTTCAGGCCTTAACTGACGATGCATCGGTGGCCAGCATCTATGAACAGGTTTTCATAGACTATCTGTATCAACGATGTTGTGTCTCCAACCACAACTACCAACTATCGCGTTCAAAGATTTGGAGGTCAATACACAAGTGCAACTTTATGTGTCTGCATGCCATAACATCTGGACCACCAAAACGACCATGTTCGACAATGCTGGACGTAGCCTCATATGGCGAGAGGTGGGAACACACAATACACCCAGGATCATTGTGGAACATGATCTTTCCAGTGGTTCAAGTGTTTTGCTGTGTGGGTGCATAATACTGCATGGGAGTACGGACCTCTAAATCGTTGAACATGGTACACTCACCGCTCAACGTTACTGTAACATGTAGTGCTTTTTGGGGGGGGGGGGGGGGTGTCGCGGGGCGGGGGAGGGGGAATTCGTTCCTAAATTCATTTGTATCTGCGTAGGAGGAGGAGACGACATTCGGCGAATGGACTGGCCTGCCCTCCCTCCGCCCCCCACCCCCGCCCCCCACCCCATTTAAATTCCATCGAGCACGTGTTGCATACGTTGTGTGTCCAGGGACGTCCTCGCTGGTCATAGAGGCTCAGTCGCAGCGAGACTCCTCACTGAAGGCAGTTGCACACCAGTCATTGAGATTCCAGGCAAAAGACGTCCCAGACAACAATGGGATATCAACCTGACCGTCGCCTGGCATACGGTCCGACTGTAAGTAGGCTGTTTATGTTTTTATGTTGGTGACGCCACGTAGCGCTCTGCATGAAAATCACTGACCCTGCTGTGTGCAGTAGTCTGTGGCTGGTTGGCTATTGTAGTGTTGAGCAATTGGATGTGAACAGCGCGCAGCGTTGCGCAGTTGGAGGTGAGCCGCCAGCAGTGGTGGATGTGGGGAGAGAGATGGCAGAGATTTGAGAGGTTATTGTGAGCGAACAATCTGGACGTGTATCCGTCAGAAAAACGAAATTTGTAAGATTGGATGTCATGAACTGATATATATTATGACTTTTGAACACTATTAAGGTAAATACATTGTTTGTTCTCTATCAAAATCTTTCATTTGCTAACTATGCCTCTCAGTAGTTAGTGCCTTCAGTAGATAGAACCTTTTATTTAGCTGGCAGTATTGGCGCTCGCTGTATTGCAGTAGTTAGAGTAACGAAGATTTTTGTAAGGTAAGTGCTCCATGAAAGATATAGCTTATTGTTAGTCAGGGCCACTCTTTTGCAGGGATTATTGAAAGTCAGATTGCGTTGCGCTAAAAATATTGTGTGTCAGTTTATTGATGATCAGAATAAGTAAAGAGAGAAATGTCAGCACGTTCAGCTTTGCTCAGCTGTTTGAAAATCAAATAACGTAATGGGTTTACCAGCACAGTAATTCATAAATTGTTCTAAGGGGACGTTACACGACAACCAGGAGAAATGGTCTGGGATGCCATTTCATGCCATAGTAGCACCTAGTTGGTTAGCATCCGCGGCATCCTTACAGCACACCGGTACGTCGACAACATTCTGCTTCCCGTGTTGTTGCCGTCATCGCAAGCAATCTGGGCTTACATTTCAGCAATATAATGCCCGCCCACATACGGCGAGAGTTTCTACTGTTTCTCTTCGTACTTCTTGGTCAGCAATAAAAATGGTTCAAATGGCTCTGAGCACTATGGGACTCAACTGCTAAGGTCATTAGTCCCCTAGAACTTAGAACTAGTTAAACCTAACTAACCTAAGGACATCACAAACATCCATGCCCGAGACAGGATTTGAACCTGCGACCGTAGCGGTCTTGCGGTTCCAGACTGCAGCGCCTTTAACCGCACGGCCACTTCGGCCGGCTGGTCAGCAATATCGCCGGATCTCTCCACAACTGAGAACGTTTGGAATATTGGGCTCTACAACTATCTGGGGATTTTGTCGATCTGACTCGTCAGTTGGACAGAATGTGGCACGTTATCCCTCAGGTGGACATCCAACAATTCTGTCAATCATTGCCAAGCGGAAGAACTGGTTACATATGGGTAAAAGGTGAACCAACGCATTATTGACGTTCTTAATTTTTGAAACTTTTTCTCTTGAATTAATCATTCAATTTTTCTAAAATTCTAATTACTTGTCTGTCTGTACATGTCATCTACTGATTTCCGTCCCATTCGAATTTCGCTTTCTGTTTTTTTTTTCTTTTTTTGTCACACTGTGCATTAATGGTTTCAAATGAAGAGCAGCCAAGTACCGCTGCCAGCTTACCCTCACCCTAATACCCTAGGGAATACAATAAACGTTATGAAATAACAATAAAGGGAAAAACGTATGCATTTCAAGTGCAGTTTTGCAAGTGTTCGGCAAGGCTCGAGAGCGGTCTCACGTGCTCGGGTGATTTTACAGATGAGCAACGAGAAACGTAATCGGCCATCCTGCGACGTCTCCCATAGTGAATTCCATTCGTCTCGCAGAGTTTTCCAGTAAGAGCGGCGCGCAATGCATTCATGAGTCGGAGGCGCGGCGTCGCCCAGGCGCCTTGCAGGGGCGGCAGCCGGGCCGGCGCGCGGCTCGGCCGCTGGTTTATTCAGCGCTGTCAGGAGTGGTCCTTTGACGGCGGGCGCCGCGGGGTAATGCCGCACCTGACTGATGACGAACTAATTTGGGGGTTGTCCGGCGCGCTAAGCCCGCACTCGCCATCAGACGCGCCGCCTCAAATCCCGGTCGGCCTCCGCGCTGCGGTGCGGGGCGCGCTCGCCCGCGAAATTAACACTCCCTCCCCCCCCCCCCCCCCCCACCCTTCCAACTCCGCACCGACACCGGCAACGGCAGTCGCCGTGAGCCCGATTGCTTCTCCATCAGAGCAACACGGCCACTCCTTCCACAACGCGTCGCCACTTCGCAAGATGACAGGCCTTTCAAAGACAGTGAAACGGTTACTGTTCGCCAAAACCATTGCTGTTTAAACTGCACATCTTCAACTGTACTACATAAGCCACTGTACACCAGAGTGTCCCAACCTGGGGGTAATTACCCCATGATGAGTAAAATGAATTTTCTGAGGGGTAAAAACTTAAATGATTCGATTCCGTTTCAGTCACTAAACGAAATTTTTTTCAAAAGATCATTACTATTATCACAATTTTGTAAGACTTCGATACTGATGAGCAGACCTCGGACTTTAAGGTTCTCAATGTCCATAATTACAACCGCCGCGTGGGATTAGCCGAGCTGTCTAAGGCGCTGCAGTCATGGACTGCGCGGCTGATCCCGGCGGAGGTTCGAGTCCTCCCTCGGGCATGGGTGTGTGTGTTTGTCCTTAGGATAATTTAGGTTAAGTTGGTTGGTTGGTTGGTTGTTTTGGGGAAGGAGACCAGACAGCGTGGTCATCGGTCTCATCGGATTAGGGAAGGATGGGGAAGGAAGTCGGCCGTGCCCTTTCAGAGGAACCATCCCGGCATTTGCCAGGAGTGATTTAGGGAAATCACGGAAAACCTAAATCAGGATGGCCGGACGCGGGATTGAACCGTCGTCCTCCCGAATGCGAGTCCAGTGTCTAACCACTGCGCCACCTCGCTCGGTAGGTTAAGTAGTGTGTAAGCTTAGGGACTGATGACCTTAGCAGTTAAGTCCCATAAGATTTAACACACATTTGAACATTTTGAACATAATTACAATCACAGTAAATAAGTAACACTTTCTCCAGATTTTCCGTTGAGAAACTGCATCTCTTGTCTGTTAATAGCATCTTATATGCCGAGAATGAGCGATCCACGTCAACATATGTCATCGGAGCATATTTAAATAACGTTATTAAGGGCAATGGGATCACAAACTCACATTATGTTGATTTACCTGATAAGATATCAGCCACTGTCCAGAGGATTGTGAGTCATGAGCTTTTTTGTACCACTGCCTTCAGTTTCTCACTGACTTTCATACCAATAGAACCTCGGACCAACTTGATTTTTTCTGTCACCTCTTCTATCAATCGCAGTCGCGTGTAGATTGGTTTCCCTGAACACTCTAGGGCTTTGATAATAGGGACCAAAAATGCGTAATGAAATTTTATGTATGCAATGTCGTTGGAAATTGGTGGGTCCTTTTGAAGATCTTTAGCTGATGTAATGCTCACTGCCTCCTCCCGCAACTTAAGAACAATTTTCTTAATGTCTTCCAAATTCTCGCTGTAATATTCCACGGCCTCTAGCTACGTTTCCCAGCGAGTAAGTATGGGTTCTGGTGGAAGTGGTACGTTGGGAAGTTCCTCTCGAAATAACTCGATTCTTGTAGGTGCTTTAATAAAAAACCTTTTTGATGGTTGAAACTAACTCATTTACATGTGGAAATTCGAGACGTATCTTCTCAGCTACACGATTCATGGCATGGGCAAGACATGTGATATGGAGCAAGGCTTATTTTATCTAGACTGTTAGTATAAAGTAATATGAGGGCTTTATTAACATATTGAACAAATGTTTCCTGGCTAGTCTTTATTAGCTCCTTGCAGCATATCAGATGACGTACAGAGCGAGTGTCAGGATCTAACTTTCCAACAATCAAATTAGCCATATATCGACCTGGTCTGTCAGTTGTCTGATCGACAGAGGTCCACATGTATGAACCGCCTCTATCTTCCGTTATCCTGCTCAATGTATTTTCGCATAAAGTACCAAAATAGTTCTTTCTCAGTGTGGATTCTGATGGAATGCTGCGGTGACAGTATTTCTCTAGAAAAATTTAGAACTGATTATTTTCAACTGCACTGAATGGTATGTTTGCAGCAACAATGGCTCGACACAGGTCAAGATCAAATTCGTTTTCCTTCGTTGCATTCGGTTTAGTTACAAACGTTTGTTTCAAGTTTGATTTATTTTTTAAATTCACCTGGTGTTTAATTCTTGCAACATGCTAACTTAAATGCGACCTCTGTTCTTCAGAACGTACCTAAAAACAAAAAGAAATGAGAAATACTTTGTGGAAGAATTTACGTACGAGTTCTGCTTAGCAAAATTAACCTACGTTAAGGGTTTAGAAACAATATTTTTGCATTCGCATATGTCTGGTCCAAGTTAACTCGGAAAAAACAGATCTCTGAGTGGGTGTAGCAGATAAAAGGCTAACATTTTACTTACGTCTTTGTTGCACACTTCGCAGTGACTAACCCTTCCGTCTTTGGGAGAAATCAGGAAATTCTTGTAACCACTGACGAATCAGAGATGATTTGGATGACTTTCCGCATGCTTGACTTCCCACAAATGCACTGATTATTAAAAATGAGGTATAATTAGGTTCTAACATGAAATTAGGTAGAAGTTTCATGAAATTAGGTATTTTGGGTATTATAAAATTACAATTTTCGATAAAATATTTGAGTAATTCTTAGCTGGGAAGACCAGTAGAGAATGTTAGTCATAAAAAATTGTATTTAATTGGATTTTCAAAATTTTGGTACAGTCAGACAGCAACCTGAAATTAGGTATTTTTAGGCGCTATAAAACTAGCGTTTTCGATCATAAATTCGCGTAATTCGTGTATGTACAACTTTTATTGCCTTTATGTAATGAGGAACAAAATAGCTTTTTACCTAAAATCCGAGGTCTACTGACGAGATAAGTTATCAACAATTACATTTTCTAAATTAGTAGCATTAATGCAGTGGAGGTTACGTGTTCGTCACATACTCCGCATACTACACACATGTGTTGTGCTTTGTCCCGTACAACGTTGATGATAAAACTGAGACATGTACGTAAAAAATGCCTGAACCTCCCAAGAAAATGTCTTCTCTAAGTTGTAGGTAGTACCTGCAGCAGTCCTACATAAGAGCTAATTTAGTGCTGTACACGGTATTATTATTATTATTATTATTATTATTACTATTAGCGGCTCTGGTCAGACACAAAGCCCTAACAGCTTGAAGTCTTCCAACTTCTGCCAGTTCAGAAGTAAGGAGTGCAGGAATCAAGTGATTTACAAATATTAAGTATAGTGCACATTTTAAAAGGCATTGCTTTGCCTCTCCATTGATCGAACTCAACCAATTTCCGCAATGGACAGGATTAATGCAAAGTATGTTTTGTAACAAATGTCTACCCTCACTGTGGATAGTTAGCTTTCTTATCTGAGAAGGAGTTGTGGGTAGCACTTGCGATGCACCACGAATTACTTCGTCATTCATTCTAACACACACACACACACACACACACACACACACACACACATATGCACGCACGCACATAAACACACACATACACATCTTCATATTAAAAATGAAAGTGTTCTAAAAGAAATCTTTCAGTTTAGTTAGATGTGGGATAGGGAGGCGGCAACGGACAGCTGGAGGGGCGGGGTGGGGGGGGGGCGGGAGTACTAGCTAATGTCTAATTGCACTCAGGGGTAATTATCTAAGAAAGGTTGGTAACCACTGCTGTACACGATACAATGTACGGTGTGAGGTGCAGAGTATGTACTGCACCAGACCACACTCCACTCCCCCCCCCCCTCCCCCCACACTTCACTCAATCTTCTGTACACATATGGTAAGCGGCAGGAAGGATTGTCGGTATACTTCAATATGGGTCCTAATAACTCTTCTTTCATTTTCGCACAACATAGTTGTAAGAGCATTCACAATGCCGTAACTTCTTTCGAGGAGCCAGTTGTCGTCAGACTATCAATAAATAAAAAAGTGAATGTAGGAAATCACCAAGTAACCCCCCCCCCCCTTCCTCCCTTTCAAATCTGCACCTGTGCTCTTTAAAGAACCGAACACCCATGTACAAAAGAGCCTTGAACGTCTGATAACTTTACAAATGAGATAATGTTTTAAATCTTTGAGGTTAGGCATCTAAGACCTTAATGGTTGAAGATGCAAAATCCTAATTATGTTGGTGTTCTTAGTATCGTATCATTCACCGTAGAGTAATGAATAAGTTTAGAAACGGACTGAAATTCTCTTTAAAGTGCTCTCGTTATCAAGCACTGGATGAGTCTCGTGCGGATAATATCCGCTCCGTTATAAGAGGAGTTTTTCATCCATCTCAATCTTTATGATACCATATCTACTTAACTATGTGTCGCATAGTGATATCAATTTGCAGATGCAGTCAGCGGTATAATATATAGATACTATCTGTAAAATGTGTTACGAATAGAGTTAGTAGTAAATAAGTAATAAATTAGAAAGACTCTGATATTGAAGCTGCGCTGCACGAACAGCCAAAAATGTGGTAAGCTGTAAGCTTTATTCCTTTCATTATTTTGTGGAAGGTTATCGGCCAGAAAAAGTTTCGAAAATGTTTCAAATTGTGTGAAAAGTTTAAGTAGCTAAGTGCTCTCATTCTCAAACACTGGATGAATATAGTCCTGGTAATTTGCACTCAGTGTGTTACACTGCCTCAAGACACTTCTGTCTTTAATACATGCCTTATTGTATTAAACCTTCCTACATAAGAATTAAATTAGTTATGATTAGATTATTAGAGAATTTTAAATTCTGTCAATAATTATATGAAATACTGAAAATCAAGTTTTTGTTGAACCTTGAGGCTGTTGGACGGACCAACTGCAAGTTGAACTGTGCACCAGTTTAGCAGTTCAATAATACAGAGAGCTGTAAAACTATTATAGTCTACTGCAGACTCTCTTAAGTAAGGGTAGTCTACGGTAGTTTTCCTAGCAACTTCGGTCAGATACGATCGTAGCTGCGTTACGTGTATGTTAGGCGTGTAGAATATCTGTCGTGAGTTACCTCATTTCGATGGCTTCGTTTGCGTATGCGATCAGTGTCTTACTAGATACCCCTAGAAACCAGAAGCGGTGAACCGTTCATAAATCTATTGGAAATTTTTGTTCTACATAGTTATCCTCTGGTCTGTTAAACAAAAATAGATAGTATTTATAGCGAGATTGAAACTGTCAATGTTTATGTGAGGGTTTATTAGAAAATGATTGATTTGTAACGTGAAACAGAGGGATGCTGAAGTATATATATAACAAATTTATCATATAGCGATAGAAAACGCACTTTCGTCAAAAAAAGGTAAAACTAAAGAAAAAACACAAAACAAAAATATCGTCTCAATACTTCGTCGATCTTACATAAAAACATGTTAATGTTATTGCTAAACAAATCTCATCATGACGAAGAACGTTTTATTGAGTAGAAAGTAACAACAACATATAGACTTTTTATGTTTGTGCATTTAAACTGCACTTGCGTCAAAAGTAATTGCTTTAGTTATATAATAGCGCAGAAGTTACTTGGTCAACTAATTTTTATTCCTTATAAATGCAATTTATGTTTTATAAGGACATAAGATACACGATGGATTAATGCTGGATGACGTGCGGTTCTAATTATTTGCAAAACAAACCAACAAAAAAAAAAAAAAGAAGAAGTCGTCAGCACCCAATTTCTCTTTCACATATTCATTTATGTTTCTTTACACCCATGCTACCAATGCTACCTGTAATCCTACCATTTACGACGTCATTTATGTACTGTACCAAAACTTTCTTCCCACTCATGCTAGCAATACTACCGGTAATCTACCATTTACCACGTCATTTATGTACTGTACCTAAACTACCGAACCGTAGTTTTGGCTGAGCGCAAACCTAGTAACACAGATTCTAAACTATGAACGCTAATTTCACTAAAAAAAATATTTCAAGTTGTTCAGTGATGGTTTATGATTATTGTGGCATCGGGTCTCCCGTGGCTCGTTACAAAGTGATTGCATAACATTTTTCTCCTGGACTGTTATTGAAAGTATTTATTCATGATCACGATTTCTGGGCCAGAGAGTGGTGCGTTGCAGCACCGAAATCAATAGCTGAAGAATTCACCGATATTCAAATATATAAACAAATCTGCTCATCACGCGACGCGCAGCGCAAGGGGAAAACATTAATTTGTCTCTCGGGCCGAGACGGTGTTAAGTCGGACAGGGAAGACACGGAGGACAAATGTTTATACATATGATATGTGCTAACATATCGTTAAACCAAACATCGCTCTAAGGTAATTTGAGTCTGCTGTATCGAATGGCCACACAAAATTATAAACCGACGGCTGTGGATGACAATGCGCGTTACTTGAAGTGCGCTGTGATCAGTATTTGTCCGACCTGACTCTGTTTACACATTGCAAGAACGAAACTGCAAGTACGTGGCGAATCGCCAGAGAAAATGCACCTGACGACTCCCAGAAGAGGCACCTGTTATACAGTCAGTATTGTAAAATAGATACATGCATACTTATGTTGCTGTGTGGACGAAATATTTCATTCCTTTCCTATAGGCTCCACCTTGTATGAACCATTCTGTCACTCGCTGCTCATTTAATACCGCCATAATTTTGTATCTTGTTCCTATCTTGATGTCCTCAAACTACGGTTTTATCTCGGGCATCTTCTTGGGTTCTTGTCTATCGCCCTGTCTTTAAATACATCATATCTAATGATATTTCGTATAAATTTTATCTTCCTTCCTTCTATTTCCCTTTTTTTTATTTCTAGCCTCCTTAATTTCTCGTCACACTTAAAGATTTTTCCCTTCCATACAATATGGTTCGGTTATCTTCGGCTGCCCTCTTTCCAGTCACATTTCACTTCCATAGGGACGTATCCTCTACACAAATGATTTTGCGGAAGATTTCCATATTTCGTCATAGGTGCGTTTAATTGTGAGAAAATTTTCATTGAGTATAAATGATTACTTTATTATTGCTATTCATCTTTCCACTTCAGTTAAATGAGTGTGGCATTCTTGTTAAGACATTATTTTATCTCCACTTTGATAGCTTTAATATTTATGCTAATACCCACTATCTTTGAACTCTCTTACACAGGTTGTTCCTGTGATACAAAATTTTGAAGGTGATGGAGAACGGCAAATGTATTAACTTGAAATAGGGAACTAAGGCCCGAGAACGACTGAGTCGAAAGCAACAGGCGAAAACTAGAAGAGTTCAGATTTAACACTGACCTGCTTACGATGGTAAAAATCCAGGAAGTCACGACTTTGTAACACATACATTTATCTGTAGAAGCCTCTGCCTTCCCACAAGTTGCTTAAAGCGGCACTGTCAATCTATTATTCAGACACGACATCGTCACACATAGTTAGTTTAGTTCCATGTATCACATGTACGAGTAATCTAATGATGTGGGACGAGTCATTTTACATCCACATTCATACGTAAATATGGCTTGGTGCAGACCATTTACAGGGTATTTTTTAAAAGAAATGCTAATGTAAATTAGTAATTCCTATCCACCATCTTTTTCATAGCACTTAAATAGAAATTCGTCTACGGAATAGAAAGACTTGTCACCGTGAAATTTGTTCAGTTTATTATCAAATTTAACTTTATTGTCTGGTAGGTATTGTATACGACTGGATAAAGTATTTTAAAAAATTTGTTAGTGGTGTTGTGCACACTCTTTGTGCTAAGGGCCACCTTAACGTGGAATAGTTAATGCCAATTTTTCTTTTAGTATTGTTATTCTTTACATCATTATTCCTTTTTGAGATGTAGTTGGTTATTTACAACAAACTTTTATTTACAACGAACTTCGTGAAAGAACACACATATTGTGTAGTAGTATCTAGCTCCTGAAACATATGTCTACAAGATGGCCGTGGGTGGGCACCATATATCATTCTTACAGAACGTGATTTTGAGGAGTAAAAACACTTCTATTCTCAAATACGAGGGTCCCTAGAACATTATTCCATTACACGTCACTGAATGGAAATATACAGTTCTGCTGCACCCGTTCAGATGTCCCCTGTGTTGTTCAGCCAATGTTATAGGCGAGGAAAACTCTTGCTAAGAGATCCTCTTCACATCCAAAGGTCTCGCCTCAGGAGGAGATATCAAGTAAGGACAGATCACGTGAACGGAGTGGTAACGAAACAGTATACGCCTACATGTTGGCCAGCCTTAAATTTTGCTATAATGCTAGTGACTGCGTAAATAATAAATCAATCTGTTGTATACAAACATCCCATTTTACACAGGCACAGATGTTCTTAAACACAGCTGACGCCGAAACTTTCGACTCAGTCGTCCCTAGACAAGGATTCCTCTTCTTAAATTGAAACATTTTGCCTTCTACATTACGTGTGGAAGTCTGAATCATCATCATGGAAATGGCCTGTACATTAGGGTCAGTCAAAGTTGTTAACCCTAAATATTTCCGTAAATGGTGAAAATATAGCAATTGTGCTTTAGCCTGGATGAAATGTAAGAACGTCCTCTCTATGCGTAATTTATTTAGTAAATGGTTAGATCTTTGCAGCAGTATTAACTTAACGTCGTAGAACTAGTAGTGGATCGCTTTTGTAAGCATTGTTGACTTGTCGTGGCCTTGCCAGTTAAGAACAAAGATTCCATTGATGCAGGCATTTATATACTTCCAGGTCTAGTCGATCAAAGGCTTCTAACAAGAACCAAAACGGCATTTGTCTGAAGAGACTTAGAGAAACCACGGAAAACCTAGATGGGGATAAGAATTTCCGTTCTCCCGAATGCAAGGTCAGTCTGTTTAAAAAAGGAAAAACTACTGTAAAGTACTGTTCTGATTATAAATATTTCAGAAAGTTATTTCATTACTTAAAAAGTTGGTGCTAAATTATTCATCATTTCTCAACGCCGTTCACTGCACGCACTACGAATACTGTCTTTTGAAAACAGCACCAGGCCGTTATGTTTGGTTCCCATTTTGTGTAGAGTGGAGCCACTTTTGCTTGCTTGAGAAACTTAGTCACTATGCTCGTATAACGGGTGAGATTTCGGCGTCAGAAGGCGGACAAGATGAGGATATTATCCATTGCAAACTTTAGTGTAACATTTTCCAAATCAGAACGAAAATAAAAACCTTACCATGGGATAGTGTATTGTGAAACGACGGAGATGTTTATTATTATAGCAGAGAGCGCTGGAAGCACTTTAAGACTGTTAGCAGATGATGTAGTTTAAGAAGGCTGCAATCGATTTTCAGGATTATCTGTAGAATTCTGCAGACTGTGGCAGTTGACCCCGACGTAAATAAATGTAACATATTGCGTATACATAGGAAAAGAAGTACACAGCTGCACAACCACACTATTTATGATAAACTGCTAGAAACGATATCTCCGAAAAATCTACATCTGCATCTACATCTACATTTATACTCCGCAAACCACCCAACGGTGTGTGGCGGAGGGCACTTTACGTGCCACTGTCATTACCTCCCTTTCCTGTTCCAGTCGCGTATGGTTCGCGGGAAGAACGACTGTCTGAAAGCCTCCGTGCGCGCTCTAATCTCTCTAATTTTACATTCGTGATCTCCTCGGGAGGTATAAGTAGGGGGAAGCAATATATTCGATACCTCATCCAGAAACGCACCCTCTCGAAACATGGACAGCAGGCTACACCGCGATACAGAGCGCCTCTCTTGCAGAGTCTGCCACTTGAGTTTGTTAAACATCTCCGTAACGCTATCACGGTTACCAAATAACCCTGTGACGAAACGAGCCGCTCTTCTTCGGATCTTCTCTATCTCCTCCGTCAACCCGATCTGGTACGGATCCCACACTGATGAGCAATACTCAAGTATAGGTCGAACGAGTGTTTTGGAAGCCACCTCCTTTGTTGATGGACTACATTTTCTAAGGACTCTCCCAATGAATCTCAACCTGGTACCCGCCTTACCAACAATTAATTTTATATGATCATTCCACTTCAAATCGTTCCGCACGCATACTCCCAGATATTTTACAGAAGTAACTGCTACCAGTGTTTGTTCCGCTATCATATAATCATACAATAAAGGATCCTTCTTTCTATGTATTCGCACAACATTACATTTGTCTATGTTAAAGGTCAGTTGCCACTCCCTGCACCAAGTGCCTATCAGCTGCAGATCTTCCTGCATTTCGCTACAATTTTCTAATGCTGCAACTTCTCTGTATACTACAGCATCATCCGCGAAAAGCCGCATGGGACTTCCGACACTATCTACTAGGTCATTTATATATATTGTGAAAAGCAATGGTCCCATAACACTCCCCTGTGGCACGCCAGAGGTTACTTTAACGTCTGCAGACGTCTCTCCATTGATAACAACATGCTGTGCTATGTTTGCTAAAAACTCTTCAATCCAGCCACACAGCTGGTCTGATATTCCGTAGTTATTTAGAGCGACCTGAAGTGGAATGACCACATAAAAGACATAGTTGGAAAAGCAGGTGTTAGGCTGAAATCCGCACGAAGAATCTTAAGAGAATGTAACTCATCCACGAAGAAGTGTCTTACAACTCGGTTCCTTACCAGGTAGGACTGATAGAGGAAATAGAGAATTTCCAACGAACAGCGGCTAGTAACGGGACACTTTATCGATCTCATTTTTGAGACGTTTGTATTCCTTTTTGCCTGCTTCATCTACTAGCCCTCGTCTTTTTACCTAATTGATCTTCTGCTGCCTTCACTGCTTCATTCCTCAAAGCTACCCATTCTTCTTCTACTGTATTTCTTTCCCCCATTCCTGTCAATTGTTCCCTTATGCTCTCCCTGAAACTCTGTACAACCTCTGGTTTAGTCAGTTCATCCAGGTCCCATCTCCTTAAATTCCCACCTTTTTGCAGTTTCTTCAGTTTTAATCTACAGTTCACAACCAATAGATTGTGGTCAGAGTCCACATCTGCCCCTGGAAATGTCTTATAATTTAAAACCTGGTTCCTAAATCTCTGTCTTACCATTATATAATCTATCTGATACCTTCTAGTATCTCCAAGCTTCTTCCATGTATACAACCTTCTTTCATGATTCTTGAACCAAGTGATAGCTATAATTAAGTTATGCTCTGTGCAAAATTCTACCAGACGGCTTCTTCTTTCATTCCTTACCCCCAATCCATATTCACCTGCTACGTTTCCTTCTCTCCCTCTTCCTACTATCGAATTCCAGTCACCAGTGACTTTTAAATTTTCCTCTTCCTTCACTATCTGAACAATTTCTTTTATCTCATCATACATTTAATCAATTTCTTCGTCATCTACAGAGCTAGTTGGCATATAAACTTGTACTACTGTAATAGGCGTGGGATTCGTGTCTATCTTGGCCACAATAATGCGTTCACTATGCTGTTTGTAGTAGCTTACCCGCACTCCTATTTTTTTATTCATTATTCAACCTACTCCTGCATTACCCCTATTTGATTTTGTATTTATAACCCTGTATTCACCTGACCAAGGGTCTTATTCTTCCTTCCACCGAACTTCACGAATTCACACTATATCTAACTTTAACCTAACCATTTCCTTTTTTAAATTTTCTAACCTACCTGCCCGATTAAGGGATCTGACATTCCACGCTCCGACCCGCAGAACGGCAGTTTTCTTTCTCCTGCCGGCAACGGTGGCCGTGCGGTTCTGGCGCTGCAGTCCGGAACCGCGAGGCTGCTACGGTCGCAGGTTCGAATCCTGCCTCGGGCATGGGTGTGTGTGATGTCCTTAGGTTAGTTAGGTTTAAGTACTTCTAAGTTCTAGGGGACTTATGACCTAAGATGTTGAGTCCCATAGTGCTCAGAGCCATTTTTTTTCTTTCTCCTGATAACGACGTCCTCTTGAGTAGTCCCCGCCCGGAGATCCGTATGGGGGACTATTTTACCTCCGGAATATTTTACCCAAGAGGACGCCATCGTCATTTAACCATACAGTAAAGCTGCATGCCCTCGGGAAAATTTACAGCTGTAGTTTCCTCTTGTTTTCTGCCGTTCGCAGTACCAGCACAGCAAGGCCGTTTTGGTTATTGTTACAAGGCCAGATCAGTCAACCATCCAGACTGTTGCCCCTGCAACTACTGAAAAGGCTGCTGCCCCTCTTCAGGATCCACACGTTTGTCTGGTCTCTCAACAGATACCCCTCCATTGTGGCTGCACCTACAGTACGACTATCTGTATCGCTGTCCGCAGCTCGTGGTCGTGCGGTAGCGTTCTCACTTCCCGCGTCCGGGTTCCCGGGTTCGATTCCCGGCGGGGTCAGGGATTGTCTCTGCCTCGTGATGACTGGTGTTGTGTGATGTCCTTAGGTTAGTTAGGTTTAAGTAGTTCTAAGTTCTAGGGGACTAATGACGATAGATGTTAAGTCCCATAGTGCTCAGAGCCATTTGAACCATTTATCTGTATCGCTGAGGCACGCAAGCCTCCCACAACTATTTTTATTGCCTATCAGTTCTTTAGCATTACTCGCATAGAGACGGGGACAATGTTTTCGCTTCCGAATAACTGTCTTGGCAAGACAGTGCAATTGAGTTTTACATCAACCCGTTTGCTCATATATGGTTGTCACTGTATTTGTACTCTGCAACTCTCTAGTTGAGCCTCCATTACTATGAGAGCCCAGCAACCTTAGCACAAAATTGTTGTTCGTGTCCACTTTTGGCGTATTTCCGGTTGGTTTTCGTGCATCTTAGGCTTACGTTTCTTTATTCATTTTAGTGTCGTTTCACCGGAACGACTGGTTGGCAAAACGTCACGAAAATCAACAAACAAACGTAATCCGAAGACATTGAGACGAAAACCAACAGGAAATATGTCACACCTTAGTTGAGCTACGAAAAATATATCATAATGCGAGGTACAGGAATAGCGCTTTGCAATTCATTTCCGTTAGCCACGATGACCATAGAAAATGCAGCCATTTCAGTGCAGCCATGTTCTCTGCAACGGTACACACGTCGAGCGACAGGATGGTAACTGTAAATTGTAAAGTGCCACTAGACGGTCAATATTCCCCTGATGCGCAGTAATATTGATCGCATAGGAGTGATATTTAGTTGTTACTGACACAATGTTACAATACTGATAACGTGAAAAACTTTGGAAATATACAATGATGAGCCAAAACTTAATGACAACCTGCTTAATAGCTTGTCTGTCCGTCTATCGAACGAAATACATAATTGATTCTGCGTATCAGGGATCCGACACCTCGTTGGTAGGTTTGTGGAGGTAAGTGGGATTAGATGTCTACGCATAGGTCACGTAATTCGCGTAAATAACGGGCCGGTGATTTGTGCACGTGGTGAAGGGCCCGATTGCGACCCAGATGTGTTCAAAATGGTTCAAATGGCTCTGAGCACTATGCGACTTAACTTCTGAGGTCATTAGTCGCCTAGAATTTAGAACTAATTAAACCTAACTAACCTAAGGACATCACACACATCCATGCCCGAGGCAGGATTCGAGCCTGGGACCTTAGCGGTCGCTCGGTTCCAGACTGTAGCGCCTAGAACCGCACGGCCACTCCGGCCGACACCCAGATAGGTTCCATAGGTTTAACATCAGGCGAATTTGTTCGCCAAGACATCAACGTGAGCTCACTTTGTTACTCCTCAGACTACCGTACCGCGGTTGTGACTCCGGAACACGGACAATTATACTGCTGAAGGATAACACCGCCGTCGGGAAGATATCGAGCATAAAGGGATGTAGGTGGTTCGCAGATGTCAGTCCCCTGCAAGCGCAGGAGAATGCATCCCATAGCGTAATGCTGCTCCCACCAGCCTCCGTCAGTGGCGGGCTGCACGTGTCGAGCCGCTGTTCACTTGATGTCGACGTTTGTGGAGACGGTCATCGACCTAGTGTAGCAAAATTGCGATTCACTCGAAGAGCCGACACGTTTCCATCGACCGATGGTTGAATCTCGATGGTCCCATGCCCACTGCAATCGTAATTGGCGATGTCCTTGGATTAACATGTGAACACTCAGGGGTGATCTGCTGCGGTGCACCATGTTCAACAATTTTTATTTAAAATGAAATCCCTCCAGCTGTACTTAAGCTTTTATATTTACTTCGCATCTAGTTTCGACGTTGCGTCTACGCCATCTTCAGGCCCTTACGCTTTCATGAAATCAGTTGTGTGTGGCTCAGTCTAGAAGCTTCTAGACTGAGCCACACACAACTGATTTCATCAAAGTGTAAGGACCTGAAGATGGCGTAGACGCGACGTCGAAACTAATAGCGAACTAAATATAAAAGCTTAAGTACAGCTAGAGGTATTTCATTTTTAATGAAAATTATACCAGCTGTGTCCCACCTTCATCCAGTTTAAATATGGATGTACGAAGATGTTCAACAATGTAAGGTGTGCTCCGAAACACTTGTGCTCTTTCGGCAGAGATGCCACAGATCACCATCTATCCTACATTACAGAATATATAAGCCTCCGAATCCCACGCTCTACGAAAAGTCGTGGACGTCCAACCATTTAGCGCTTAGTTTCATTCTCCTTCTACCTCTTTCCGTAGATGCTCACGACAGTAGCACGTGAACATTCGACCAGCTTCGCCGTTTTCGAGATACTTGTCCACAGGCTCTGCGTAATAACAACCTGCCCTTTGTCAAAGTCGGTTATCTCAATGGTTTTCCCCGTTTGCAGCCAATATCTTGGCTAGGGTGAGCCCCGTCCGTGTCTGCTCCGCTTGCTTATTTTTGGAACCCTGTCACATGCCCGCAATGCCACCAGGCGGCATCCAACGTCGCGGTGGCCAGTAGTCGTAATGTTTAAGCTTATCTGGGTATTTCACGGCTTGGAAATGTTGTGCCGTCTGTGGGCAGTATTTGTGACATCCTGGACAGTCTCTCGCATACTACACACTGCAGGGAACTAAGGGTACACTAACTTTTTAAATTAGATCAAACAAGACGGAAGGGCGGGGTAGCCGTGCGGTGTGGGGCGCCTTGTCACGGTTCATGTGGCTCTTCCCGTCGGAGGTTCGAGTCCTCCCTCGGGCATGGCTGTGTGTGTGTGTGTGTGTGTGTGTGTGTGTGTGTGTGTGTGTGTGTGTGTGTTTTGTCCTTCGCGTAGGTTAGATTAAGTTAGATTAAGTAGTGAGTAAGCCTACGGACCGATGACCTCAGCTGTTTGGTCCCGTTGTACCTACAAATTTCCAAAAAAAATTCCAAGACGGAAGAGCACTATTAAGCTATTACTAGAGTGCATCAAAGTCAATGCTGGCAATGTGGGATGTTAGGGCAGATGAGTATAAAAACAGATCTGTTATCAGTGGCGAATCGCATAATGTGTTGCTCAGAAAATATAGGGAACGGCTATGAAAGAAGTTTTTACAAAATGTAATTATGCAAAGTTATGAAGGAAAGCATATGTAAGTAATTATACATTAGTATACTTTACTTACCCAAATATAACACTTTAGTGCACGTTTCCATAACAATGTCTGAAACTGCACTGTGTAAATTTCAAGTCTTCGAAAGAATTAGCAGTAGAAAGCTATCTTACCGTAATACATAAAGGCTGACTGAGTGGAACTGAGTCTCTCGTTGTATTATTTTGTTTTTTGATGGTGGAGATATGGGCTCCCCTGATTTAGTGGGAACGGGGGGGGGGGGGGCAAATTCTTACGTAGGGGATGACCGTGTGTGGAGAGCACTAATTCGAGCATTGTATCAAAAGTTGGACTGTCAACACACAAAAGATTATGATAATTTTTTCATTCGCGAGTGATATTTGACGTCCCTGAACCAATTTTTCATCCACTTTTGTTTTCTTCTTGCTACAAAATAGCGCAATTACCACAGCAGCATCATCTTTATCGTCCAACACTCCGAACCATTGTATCATTGCACAATATAACAGACAATACTGCTGAGCAGTTTAGCGAGAACGTCAGTAATACTGAACAATATTATTGTACAGTATTGTAGAACGTCTAGGGTCCGCTTAAGAAGGACTGGTAACAAAACACTTCCAATGAACGATACGAGATGACAGTATTGGGTGCGCAGAAGGATTTTGCACCGTGATGAGTAAGGGAGGACTTTCTAGCAAATGCGCAGAGGGATTTTGCACGGTGGTGAATAAGGGAGGACTTTCTAGCGTATTTGAGTGTTCCGGTCAACACGACCTTGAAAGGATTGCGTCAGTGTGTTTGACGCTACCGTCGGACAAGTAAGTGCTATACAGTGCGTATCAAGCAGTTCCTCAACACTAAATTATCCTGATGAGTTGACGACCATTCGTCGCTTTCTGTGCCCGCCCATCGGAGGCGGGGTCCAGCAGCCAACCAATAAGGTAGCTCTCCACTGTTTCATATTCATCTCACTTTGTCGCCTCATGTGACTGCGCCTGTAATCTCTACGTCAGCACTTTTTACGGTGCGGCCGTATATCTCTAAGTGCGAGCCGCTCACGCAGTGAGTATCTCGCCTGCCACGTGAGAGCCCCAGAAGACAAACAGGATGCTGCGAGCGCTGAGCGAAGGTATTTTGGACGGGAACCGTCAAAGCGTGACCTGACACGTTCTTCTGTACACATTTGCACAAACGACGTAATGAAATACGCCTAAGAGTAAACAGTAACAATGATATAAGTGCGTTGGACCTTCAGCAAATAGTATTCATCATAGAACGTACTTTGCACAAATATTGAACAACATAACCATACAAATGTCAAACAGATGCAAATATAATTCAATAAATTTTCTACTTGATGTCCTTTCACCAAAAAATACGTCGTAGACCTCATCAGGGCAAGTCAACATTGAGTCACGTGTTTAATGTCGCACTGGGTGAACTGCAATAACTGGCTGTGTCTCTCTCTTCACCTTCGACGTCATATTTTTAGAACTGAAGTAGCCATCGTATACCGGTCATAAACAGCAACTACAACAATATGTGAGTTCTCTACCGGATTTCATCAATCTATCGATAGAAATGAACGAAGAATTTCTCAAACGATAACCATCTAATCATAAACGTCCCCTCGACCACGCTGCGTTAAACTATAATTTTCCTTCCCTTCTTCTTCGTTCCTGTTTATATAATAACTTTATATAATAACTTTCCGAAATTTCGTTGAAATCCTTCTGGATATAATGCAGAATCATCTTGTAAAATACTTGTTGTTGTTGAGGTCTTCAGTCCGAAGACTGGTTTAATGCAGCCCTCCACACTACTCTAGTCTGTATAAGCCTCTTCGTCTCCAAATAAATGCTTCAATGTACATCCTTCTAAATCTGCTTACTGTATTCATTTCTTGGTCTCCCTCTACGATTTTTACCTTCGCACACTTCCCCCCATAACTAATTTTGTGATTTTATTATGTCTCAGAATGTGTCCTGTCAACCGATCTCTTCTTCTAGTCAAGTTGTGCCACAATTTTCTTTTTTTATCAGTTCTTCTCAGTATCTCCTCCTTAGTTACGCGATCTACCCTCTTATCTTCAGCATTCTTTTGTAGCACCACATTTCAAAAGCTTCTGTTCTCTTCTCGTCCACGTTTCACTTGCATACGTGGCCACACTCCAGACAAATACCTTCAGAAAAAACTTAAATACTTAAACCTACACTGAAGATCCAAAAAACTGGTACACTTGCATAATATAGTGTAGGGCATGCAGAAGTGCCGCAACAGGACGTGGCATAGACTCGACCAATGTCTGAAGTATTGATGGAGGGAACTGACACCATGAATCCTGCAGGACTGTTCATAAATCTGTAAGAGTACGAGGGGGGAGATCTCTTCTGAACAGCACGTTGCAAGGCATCCCAGATATGCTCAATAATGTTCGTTTCTAGGGAGTTTGGTGGCCAGCGGAAGAGTTTAAACTCAGATGATTGATCCTGGAGTCACTCTGTAGCAATTCTGGACGTGTCGGATGTCACACTGTCCCGCTGGAATTACACAAGTCCGTCGGAATACACAATGGATTGAAAAGACGCACGTGATCAGTCAGGATGCTTACGTACGTGTCAACTGTCAAGAGTCATATCTACACGTATCAAGGGTCCCATATCACTCCAACTGCACACGCTCCACACCATTAGAGAGCATCCACCTGCTTGAACAGTACCCTGCTGACATGCATGGTCCATGGATTCATGAGGTTGTCCCATACCCATACATGTCCATTCGCCCCACACGATTTGAAACGAAACTCTTGCAACCAGGCAACATGTTTCCAGTCATCAACGGTCCAATGTCGGTACTGACGAGTCCAGGAAGGTGTCAAGCGTTATGTTGTGCAGTTATCTATGGTATACGAGTGGGTTCCGAAAGTCCATATCGATGATGTTTCGTTGAATCGTTCGCACGCTGAGACTTGTTGATGGCCCAGCATTGAAATCTGAAGCAATTTGCCGAAGGATTGCACGTCTATCACGTTGAATGATTCTCTTCAGTCGCCGTTGGTGCCGTTCTTGCAGGGGACGGGAAAAACCCACCGTGGTACAACAACAAAGTTAGGAAACTACTGCGAAAGCAAAGAGAGCTCCACTCCAAGTTTAAACGCACCCAAAACCTCTCAGACAAACAGAAGCTAAACGATATCAAAGTTAGCGTAAGGAGGGCTATGCGTGAAGCGTTCAGTGAATTCGAAAGTAAAATTCCATGTACCGACTTGACAGAAAATCCTAGGAAGTTCTGGTCTTACGTTAAATCAGTAAGTGGCTCGAAACAGCATATCCAGACACTACGGGATGATGATGGTATTGAAACAGAGGATGACACGCGTAAAGCTGAAATACTAAACACCTTTTTCCAAAGCTGTTTCACAGAGGAAGACCGCACTGCAGTTCCTTCTCTAAATCCTCGCACAAACGAAAAAATGGCTGACATCGAAATAAGTGTCCAAGGAATAGAAAAGCAACTGGAATCACTCAATAGAGGAAAGTCCACTGGACCTGACGGGATACCAATTCGATTCTACACAGAGTACGCGAAAGAACTTGCCCCCCTTCTAACAGCCGTGTACCACAAGTCTCTGGAGGAACGGACGGTTCCAAATGATTGGAAAAGAGCACAGATAGTCCCAGTCTTCAAGAAGGGTCGTCGAGCAGATGCGCAAAACTATAGACCTATATCTCTGACGTCGATCTGTTGTAGAATTCTAGAACATGTTTTTTGCTCGAGTATCATGTCGTTTTTGGAAACCCAGAATCTACTATGTAGGAATCAACGTGGATTCCGGAAACAGCGATCGTGTGAGACCCAACTCGCTTTATTTGTTCACGAGACCCAGAAAATATTAGATACAGGCTCCCAGGTAGATGCTATTTTTCTTGACTTCCGGAAGGCGTTCGATACAGTTCCGCACTGTCGCCTGATAAACAAAGTAAGAGCCTACGGAATATCAGATCAGCTGTGTGGCTGGATTGAAGAGTTTTTAGCAAACAGAACACAGCATGTTGTTCTCAATGGAGAGACGTCTACAGATGTTAAAGTAACCTCTGGCGTGCCACAGGGGAGTGTTATGGGACCATGGCTTTTCACAATATATATAAATGACCTAGTAGATAGTGTCGGAAGTACCATGCGGCTTTTCGCGGATGATGCTGTAGTATACAGAGAAGTTGCAGCATTAGAAAATTGTAGCGAAATGCAGGAAGATCTGCGGCGGATAGGCACTTGGTGCAGGGAGTGGCAACTGACCCTTAACATGATGATGATGATGAGTCCCATACTTCTTTTACAGAGCGTAGGGGAGCGACTCGGGAGAACCACTCCGCCTTACTAGGCAAGGTCCTAGTGGAGGTGGTTTGCCATTGCCTTCCTCCGACCGTAATGAGGATGAATGATAATGATGAAGACGGCACAATAACACCCAGTCATCTCGAGGCAGGAAAAATTCCTGACCCCGCCGGAAATCGAACCCGGGACCCCGTGCTCGGGAAGCGAGAACGCTACCGCGAGACCACGAGGGGCGGACACCCTTAACATAGACAAATGTAATGTATTGCGAATACATAGAAAGAAGGATCCTTTATTGTATGATTATATGATAGCGGAACAAACACTGGTAGCAGTTACTTCTGTAAAATATCTGGGTGTATGCATGCGGAACGATTTGAAGTGGAATGATCATATAAAATTAATTGTTGGTGAGGCGGGTGCCAGGTTGAGATTCATTGGGAGAGTCCTTAGAAAATGTAGTCCATCAACAAAGGAGGTGGCTTACAAAACACTCGTTCGACCTATACTTGAGTATTGCTCATCAGTGTGGGATCCGAACCAGATCGGTCTGACGGAGGAGATAGAGAAGATCCAAAGAAGAGCGGCGCGTTTCGTCAAAGGGTTATTTGGTAACCGTGATGGCGTTACGGAGATGTTTAATAAACTCAAGCGGCAGACTCTGCAAGAGAGGCGCTCTGCATCGCGGTGTAGCTTGCTCGCCAGGTTTCGAGAGGGTGCGTTTCTGGATGAGGTATCGAATATATTGCTTCCCCCTACTTATACCTCCCGAGGAGATCACGAATGTAAAATTAGAGAGATTAGAGCGTGCACGGAGGCTTTCAGACAGTCGTTCTTTCCGCGAACCATACGCGACTGGAACAGGAAAGGGAGGTAATGACAGTGGCACGTAAAGTGCCCTCCGCCACACACCGTTGGGTGGCTTGCGGAGTATAAATGTAGATGTAGATGTAGATCTTTATTCGGCCGCAGCGATGTCGGAGATCTGGTGTTTTGCCGGATTTCTGGCATTCATACAGGTAGTACGGGAAAATCCCCACTTCATCGATACCTCGGAGATGCTGTGTCCCATCGCTCGTGCGCCGACTTTAACACTATGTTCAAACTCACTTAAATCTTGATAAGCTGCCGTTGTAGCAGCAGTAACCAATCTAATAACTGCGCCAGACACTTATTGTCTTGTATATGCGTTGCCGGCCGCAGCGCCATATACTTCCTGTTTACACATCTTTGTATTTGAATACACATGCCTATAGCAGTTTCTTTGGCGCTTCGGTGTATATTGGATGTTAGCAAGACTCCTCTACTACTTTAAATGTCTCATTTCTCAATCTAATTCCCTAAGCATCACTTGATTTAATTCGACTACATTCCATTGTCTTTGCCTTGCTTTTGGTCATGTTCTTATTATATAATCTTTTCAAGGCACTTTCCGTTCCGTTGAACAGCTCTTCTAAGCCCTTTGCTGTCTCTGACAGAATTACAGTGTTATCGGCAAACCTTAAAATTTTTATTTCTTCTCCTTGAACTTTAACTCCTAATCCAGATTTTTTTTGCTTGCTCACTATACAGGCTGAATAAAGTCATGTGGTAGGATGTAACTCTGTCTCACTCCCTTCTCAACTACTGCTTTCCTTTCATGCCCCCCCCCCCCTCTCACTCTTATAACTGCCATATGGCTTATGTACAAGTTGTAAATAGCCTTCCGTTCCCTGTTTTTTTACCCCTGCTACCTTCATAATTTCAAAGAGAACATTCCAGTCAACATTGTGAAAAGCTTTTCCAAAGTCAACAAATACTATAAACGTAGGTTAGGTTTGTCTTCACTTAACCTATCCTCTAACGCAAGTCGTAGGGTCAGTATCGCTTCTCGTGTTCCTACATTTCTCCGAAATGCAAACTGATCTTCCCCAAAGTCGGCTTCTGCTAGTTTGTCCATTCTTCTGTAAAGAACTGGTGTCACTATGTTTTAAAATGCAAACACGGCGTACTGCACTGATAATTCGGTAATATTCACACCTGTAAGCACCTTTTTTTTTTTTAAATTGGAATTATCACTTTCTTCTTGACGACTGAAGGTGTTTCGCCTGTCTCATACAGCTTGTATACCAGATGGAAGAGTTTTCTTGTGGTTGGCTCTTCCTAGGCTGTCCGTAGTTCTGATGGACTGTCATCTACACCAGGAGCCTTTTTTTGACTTCGGTCTTTCAGTGCTCTGCCAAATTCTTCTCGCAGTACCATATCCCCCAACTAATCTTCATCTATATCCTCTTACATCTGTATAATACTGCCTTCAAATTCGTCTCTCTTGTATAGACCCGATACGTACTCTCACCATATTTCATATTTCCCTTCATTGCTTAGGGCTCGTTCACCATCTGAGCTCTTGATATTTGTGTAGCTGCTTCTCTTTTCTCACCCAAAGGCCTCTTTAATTTTCCTGACGGTACTGTCTGCCTTTCCCCTAGAGAAATATGCTTCTAAATTCTTACACTTGTTCTCTAACCGTTCCTGTACAGCCATTTTGCAGTTCCGTCAGTAGCATTTTTAGACGTTTGTATTCCTATTCACCTGCTTAATTTTCTGTATTTTTAAATTTTATCCTTACGTCACTTAAATTTAATGTCCCTTGAGTCATCCAAGGACTTCTACTAGGCCTGGTCTTTTTACTTACTTGATCCTCTGCTGTCTTCACTTTTTCATTTCTTAAAGTTACCCATTCGTTTTCTACTGTGTTCCTTCCCATGTTCTAGTTATTCGTTGCGTAATACTCCCTCTGAAACCTTCAACAATCTCTGGTTCTTTCAACTTATCCAGATCCCATCTCCTTAATGTCCTACCTTTTTTCGAGTTCCTTCAGATTCAATCTACTGTTCATAATTAATATGTTTTTTCAGAGACTACGTTTGTCTCTAGAAGTGCCTTATAATTTAAAGTCCGTTTCCGAAATTTCTGTCTTACCATTAAACACTGAAGCGCCAAAGAAACTGGTATAGGTATGCGTATTCAAATATAGAGATATGTAAACAGGCAAAATACGGCGCTGCTGTCGGCAACGCCTATACAAGACGACAATTGTCCGGTGCAGTTATTAGATTGGTTACTACTGCTACAATGGCAGCTTGTCAAGATTTTATGGGGACCACACCCTGCCTATCTAACCCATGTTAATTTAGGCAAGTATTTGACCTATTTCTGAAAAAAACTATTTCATGCAGGACGATAATATTTTTACTGTGTGTTGTATAATGCTGATAGAGTCAACTGTACTAAAATCTACTTTATCCATTTTATAGTTTTTAAGAAATATATTTTTAAATTTATTAACAAAAAATATTATGATTTCTGCAGAAGATATTTTTTTGTGAACTTCCTACTGGGGGAATATTAATGAATGTAGTACCAGAGGTGACTTTATATGTTATGCAGAGTCTCTGAAAATTTCATTCATTTATCTGTGATAGTTTCTGATGTAATGGGGCATTTGTACTGAAAATTTTAGTTTGCGGGAAATTGACTTTAAAGAAAAAACTTTTTAAGTTTGTTACTTACAGTTAATTAAAACTGTCCTGCTGCATATGATGACCTTCCTTTGGCCTCTAGCAGGTCTTCCAGCTTCTTTTTCACCTTCCTGGATGTTTGTCTTGCTTTCTTGGCCATATTAGATGCAGACTTGTCTGCATCGGCTACCCTCATTTTATCGCAATGTTGCAGCCCAGTGATCATATTTTCACCAGGGTTAATTCCCAGCTTTTTCAGTACCCAACACTTTCCAATATTATCACAATTGAATGTAATAATAGCATCATGAACTCTTAGTTTCATTGTATGCATGCCTACAAATACAGGTTTAGGAAGGCGGTTCCAAATTATGCTGTTGAAACATTCATTTGGGTTCTGTGCCTGCCCATGCAGGCATTTCCTTGGAAGGTCAGGATGAGCCAGGTCTCTGAAAATAGGTTTAATTGCTGTAATAACAGCAGCAGGAAGAAAATGCTGGTGAGAATAAGATTCTCCAGTTGCATGAGCCTTCTTGTATTTGCACCACGAATTTTCTCCTAATGAACACAATCCGTGACATGGCTTACCATCAGCAGAGGAATTGTGGAAGAATATGGCCCAAACATCTCTCTTCATTGCCTCTAGATTTTCTTTATTTCTCCTAATCTCCTGCCCGTAGCATACCTGCAAGTTTTCTATAACAACTACCCGCAATCACACTTGAACAAAACTAACCGCGTGTTTGTTTACAAACAGCAGAAACAAAAAAATACCGACTGTTGCATTCCAAGGATAGCCAACACACTCGGGAGTAAAAATAATCCGTAACGTGCAATGTAGGGGATATAAAGATCTAAAATATATGCAGAAATGTGGGTGACATAAAAGTGGGAGTGGCACATAAACAGACGTAGTAGGAAAATGCTCTTTAAATGCTCGAAAAAAATTTTTTCGGTAAAATACTTTTCAGAGTACTTAAATGAAACCTTAATCTATCGAAATATGATGAAAACCGAAAATCTATTTTTTTCGACCTGAACCACGTTGTGGTCCGCTTAAGTAAGTTTGAACGTGGTGCACGAGCGATGGGATACAGCATTTCCGAGGTACCGATGAAGTGGGGTTTTTCCGTACGACCATTTCACGAGTGTACTGCCTGTATGAATGTCAGGAATCCAGTAAAACATCAAATCTCCGACTTTTCTGCGGCCAAAAAAAGATCCTGCAAGAACGGGACCAATGACGACTGAAAGGAATCATTCAACGTGATAGACGTGCAATCCTTCCGCAAATTGCTTCAGATTTCAATCAACAAGTCTCAGCGTGCGAACGATTCAACGAAACATCATCGATATGGACTTTCGGAACCCTCTCGTGTACCCTTTATGATTGCATGATACAAAGCATTACGCATCGCCTGGACCCGTCAACACCGACGTTGGGATGTTGATGACTGGACACATGTTGCCTGGTTGGAAGAGTCTCGTTTCAAATTGTGTGTGGCAAATGGACCTGTACGGATATGGGACAACCTCATGAATCCGTGGACCCTGCATGTTAGCAGGGGACTGTTCAAGCTGGTGGAGGCTCTGTAATGGTGTGGGGGCGTGTGCAGTTGGAGTGACATGGGACCCCTGATACGTGTAGATACGAATCTGACAGTTAACTCACACGCAAACATCCTGCCTGACCACGTGCGTCCGTCCATGTCCATTGTGCATTCCGTCGGACTTGGATAATTCCACCAGGACAGTGTGACACCCGACACGTCCATAATTGCTACAGAGTGGCTCCAGGAACACTCTTCTAACTTACGCTAAGGACGACACACGCAACCATGCTCGAGTGAGGACTCGAACCTCCGACGGGGGGAGCTGCGCGAACCGTGACAAGACGCCAAAGGCCGCACGGTTACCCCGCGAATGGTTAGTTACACACTCCATTGATCATTTGAACGAGACTTTTATCAAAATGATACGGAACAAGCCAGTTTAAAAAATATGTTTACATTATTAGTGTTAACATTAATGCACACATCATTATTTTTATTCCCACTAACGCAGCCACCCTCAGTCTTTCGATTAATTTTTTTGACTGGTTACCAATTCTTTTTTTTTGTTTTTTTTTGTTTTTTTTTGTTTTTTTTTTTTTTTTGTTTGAATTCGTCAGTGGAATAGAAGGAGATATCCAGGCGAAATGATTTTAAACTAGATATAAAATTTCCTTCGCTATCTATCAGACATTTTATGTTACTGGGCAAATAATCAAAGATATTTGTTGCTCCATATTGAACTCCTTCTAAAGTTGTAGGTATGATCTTCTCAAATTGTGAGGGATTGTTTACGACGAATTTCATTGCGCCACTGTCACATGCGAATGCCGTGCAAATATTGATACTGCACGATTCGACCAGCCGACCAAATGCTGATAACGCTGTCTCGTACGACTACAGGGCAGCACCGTGTCTTTCACAGTGATCACTCAACGTCTGACGCTGCTCATCTCCCTTATGTACCCTGCCAGGCCTGATAACAACATTAACCACGAACAACGCTATTGAACTCCAGCAGCCGTTTTACCTGTCACAGAGAGTTGCTACTCTGATCATTTACACATCCACTGATGATGTGTACGCGTGCTAAGTTACATTGACTTTCGACAGTGTCTTTTGCGTCTTTTTTGGTAGGCAGTGTTAATATATTTTCTCGTCAAATTCTGAACTTTATTACAGGACACTGATTTGTGCACAAATTAGCAACATTTTCATTATGATGACGTTGCTACTGGGTTCACGGCTACGCAGTTCTTGAATATCAAAGACTTCCACATTTTATTTTGAAGTGGATGGAATAATCATGAGGCGGATGTATGTCATGGCAGATACTAAGTGAAAGATCTTACGCGAAAGGTATCAATTTTATACATATATTGTCGATGCTGATTTGAGATGATAGTTCTGCGTTGCCTTCTTGATGTCGTTGAGATTACTATGGCCTTTGAGAATGATACTGAGCGTCTCAAAACCCAGTCACGCCATTAGAAAATATAATAGTTGTGAAAAGAATACATTTCAGCTCCATTAATTTTGTGTAGCGTCTATTAATCCGACCTTTAAATTAGCAATGGCTGTTATTATCACTAAGGTAACTGCACGTTCCGAGGATTACTATTTAAAATTTCGTCGACAACGAGATTATTACAGATGGTACACCATCAGTGAGAAACACATCGTCTGAATCTCAAGAGCCAGTCTTTGGAACTTAATTGCTGGCGGGCGAATCCTAGCCTTAACAGCGACCCTCTTTTCCACCATTCCATACTCGTCCTCTTGTGAACATTGAGGGATTCGTGCTTCATCCCAGACTACGACTTTTCACTAAACACAGACAGACTGTGCACATAACTTCTACAAGGTTAAATAAGTTAAATGTGTGTTGTTGTGGTCCTCAGGCCGAAAACTGGTTTCATGTAGCTCTCCACGCCACTCTATCCTAGGCAAGCCTCTTGATCTCACAATAGCTACTACAACCCACATCCATTTGAAACCCGTTAATGGATTCGTCTCTTGGTGTTCCTCTGCAATTCTTACCACCACTTCCCTCCAGTTTTAAACTCACAATTCATTTTTGTCTCAGAATGTGTACTACTAACCGATCGCTTCATTTAGTCAAGTTTCGCCATAAATTTCTTTTCTTCCCAATTCTATACAGCACCTCCTTATTAGTTACGCGATCTACCCATGTAATCATCACCATTCTTCTGAAGCATTACATTTTAAAAGCTTCTGTTCTCGTGTTGTCTGAGCTGCTTATCGTCCGCGTTCACTTCCGTACGAGATTACACTCCAAACAAATGCCTTTAGAAAAGACTTCCTAATGCTTGAATTTATATTATATGTTAATAACTTTGTGTCCTTCAGGGATATTTTCTTACCACTGTCATTCTACTTTTTATACACTCTCTGCTTCAGACATCGTAAGTTATTTTAATGCCCAAACAGCAAAATTCATGAACTGCTTTCAGTATTTGATTTACTAATCTAATTCCCTCATCATCGCCTGATTTAATTCAACTACAGTCCATTTCCATTGTTTTGCGTCTGTTAATGTTTATTTTATATTCTTCTTTTAAAACAATGTCAATTCCTTTCAACTGTACTTCCAAGTCATTTGCTGTCTCAGACAGAATTACGATGTCAACGGCAAACATTACAGTTTTAATTCTTTTCCCTGAACTTAAATTACCTTTTCAAATTTCTCCTTCCTCTCCTTCACAGCTTGCTCGGTGTACAGATTAAATAATATTGAGGAAGGGGTATAAACCTCGTCTCAAAAATGATTCAAATGGCTCTGAGGACCATGCGACTTAACTGCTGAGGTCATCAGTCGCCTAGAACTTAGAACCAATGAAACCTAACTAACCTAAGGACATCACACACATCCATGCCCGAGGCAGGATTCGAACCTGCGACCGGAGTGGTCGCTCGGTTCCAGACTGTAGCGCCTAGAATCGCACGGCCACTCCGGCCGGCAAACCTCGTCTCATTCCCTTCTCAGCCTTGAGTTTAAATTTGCAACTCGAGACGTTCAGACTGACGAGATACCGTGTATCTATATATGTTCGACAGATTCAGTTTTGCTGTTCGTCATTCCATAAGACATTGTGTGTCGTACATTTTATCCTGTGAAAATGATGTAACGCCGAAACGCATAATGCGAAATAAAGTCAATAAAAATGGTAGCAGAACAGAAGTGTAATTAGTCCCAACCTCTATTTCCCTTTCATGCCATTCGACTATTATAATTGTCGTCTGGTTTCTGCACAAGTTGTTAATAACGTATCTCCCTGTAATTTAAGAGTTTATTCCAGGCATCATTTTCAAAAGCTTTCTCCAAATCTATAAGTGCTAATAACGTAGCTTTCCCTTTCCATACCCTAACTTCTAAGATAAGTCAATATTTCCTCGCGTGTTCCTACATTTCTCCGAAACCCAAACTGATCTTCCGCGAGGTCGGCTTCCACTGGTTTTTCCATTCTTCCGCAAATAAGTCGTGTTAGTATTTTGTAACCATACCTTATTAAACTGATGTTTCATAAGATTCAGACCTATTGGCAACCGATTTCTTTGGAATTGGAATTATTACATTATTCTTTAAGTCACCATGTGGAAAAGTTTAGTCTGGCTAGCTATACCGAGGATATCAGCAGTTCTGATCTGAGGGAATGTCGTCTGATCCAGGACCTTGTTTCGGAACAGCTCTTTCAGCGCTCTTCCAAATTCTTCTCGCAGTATCATATTCCCCATCTCGTCTCCATCTACTTCCTCTCCTCTTTCTATAATATCGCCTTCAAGTTCATTTGCCTTGTGCAGCCCCTCTACATATTCCTTCCGCCTTTCACATTTGCCTTCTTTGCTCAGTACTGGTTTTCCACCTGAGGTTTTGATATTCATTCAACTACACTCCTGGAAATTGAAATAAGAACACCGTGAATTCATTGTCCAAGGAAGGGGAAACTTTATTGACACATTCCTGGGGTCAGATACATCACATGATCACACTGACAGAACCACAGGCACATAGACACAGGCAACAGAGCATGCACAATGACGGCACTAGTACAGTGTATATCCACCTTTCGCAGCAATGCAGGCTGCTATTCTCCCATGGAGACGATCGTAGAGATGCTGGATGTAGTCCTGTGGAACGGCTTGCCATCCCATTTCCACCTGGCGCCTCAGTTGGACCAGCGTTCGTGCTGGACGTGCAGACCGCGTGAGACGGCGCTTCATCCAGTCCCAAACATGCTCAATGGGGGACAGATCCGGAGATCTTGCTGGCCAGGGTAGTTGACTTACACCTTCTAGAGCACGTTGGGTGGCACGGGATACATGCGGGCGTGCATTGTCCTGTTGGAACAGCAAGTTCCCTTGCCGGTCTAGGAATGGTAGAACGATGGGTTCGATGACGGTTTGGATGTACCGTGCACTATTCAGTGTCCCCTCGACGATCACCAGTGGTGTACGGCCAGTGTAGGAGATCGCTCCCCACACCATGATGCCGGGTGCTGGCCCTGTGTGCCTCGGTCGTATGCAGTCCTGATTGTGGCGCTCACCTGCACGGCGCCAAACACGCATACGACCATCATTGGCACCACGGCAGAAGCGACTCTCATCGCTGAAGACGACACGTCTCCATTCGTCCCTCCATTCACGCCTGTCGCGACACCACTGGAGGCGGGCTGCACGATGTTGGGGCGTGAGCGGAAGACGGCCTAACGGTGTGCGGGACCGTAGCCCAGCTTCATGGAGGCGGTTGTGAATGGTCCTCGCCGATACCCCAGGAGCAACAGTGTCCCTAATTTGCTGGGAAGTGGCGGTGCGGTCCCCTACGGCACTGCGTAGGATCCTACGGTCTTAGCGTGCATCCGTGCGTCGCTGCGGTCCGGTCCCAGGTCGACGGGCACGTGCACCTTCCGCCGACCACTGGCGACAACATCGATGTACTGTGGAGACCTCACGCCCCACGTGTTGAGCAATTCGGCGGTACGTCTACCAGGCCTCCCGCATGGCCACTATACGCCCTCGCTCAAAGTCCGTCAACTGCTCATACGGTTCACGTCCACGCTGTCGCGGCATGCTACCAGTGTTAAAGACGGCGATGGAGCTCCGTATGCCACGGCAAACTGGCTGACACTGACGGCGGCGGTGCACAAATGCTGCGCAGCTAGCGCCATTCGACGGCCAACACCGCGATTCCTGGTGTGTCCGCTGTGCCGTGCGTGTGATCATTGCTTGTACAGCCCTCTCGCAGTGTCCGGAGCAAGTATGGTGGGTCTGACACACCGGTGTCAATGTGTTCTTTTTTCCATTTCCAGGAGTGTATTTCCCCGTTCTCTAAAGGCCTGCTTAATTTTCTCTCTTGGCTAAGAGAGTGGAAAACTTAATTCCGATGCGTGAATGGAAGTCGGTAGTAGGAAGATGAAGAGGAGGAAAAAATAGTAGGAGAATATGGAATGAAAGATGAAGTCGCCTGATAGTGTGTTGCACAGAGGATAATTTAACCAGCGGAAAAATGCTCCTGTCAGAGCACAAAATAATGGGCAACCAGCAACCTCAATCCACATTTCTCCATTCTCATCAGAAATTGTGGCTAGCGAACATATTCTCGGTCTTTTCAGACACTTTCTTTCTTAATCATTTCACCAGCCTTTCTTTGTAGTTAATCCTTCGTACTCAGCATCTCCCTGTGACTCTCACTGTCTAGTCTATATATTCTCTCCACTGATTTACGATATGTGCCACTGCCAGTCTCCGCTCTCACTTACACTGTCCGCGTTTGAAATTTCGGTTCAAAATGAGCCCTCCCCTATATCTACGCATTAAAGTTCCCCGGTCTTGAAGGTCCAGACCCCTGAAGCCTATGAATGGTCTCCGCTCATATGAAATTTTCATTTCCACTATCTCCTCTCTCTTTTGCTCCCACCGCATCTATCTCCAACCATCTTTCCCTTTTGCTGCCACTGTCACTGCGTAACCATATATCTTCTCTCATTGGCTGCCACTGCTGTTGCCTTCATCCGTCACTCTTCCTCTTTCAGTGACACCTCCCCTCTCCCACCATTACTGTCTCGTCTCTCTGTTTCTCTCACTAGCACTGGCTTCTCTCTCTTCCACTGTCACTGCCTCTTTGCTACTCACTGTCAGCAAAAAAGAGCAAATATGTTTGCATGCCAGAATTTTTGGGGAGGAAGGCGGAATGAAAATTGAGGCAGCTGGTTCTCCACCTTTCTGTCAGAGAAGATCACATTCACCTTTTTTATGCTCCGAAAGGAGCATTGTTCCTCTTATCCCCTTCAGTTCCTTGCTACAGCTGTGTTTACTGTATATACGAAACGAATTCCATAGATCAGTAAATTTTTGACAGTTTATTTGTATACTACGACACATTTACGTAGTTTGACACACATAAACAGCAAACAAGTACGCATAATGTAAGGTTAACACAAAATCGTTTTCTGTACATTTTTTTCTCGATGTTTTGCTCATCGATCGCAGTTCACAGAAAACTCCCGGCTTCTGATTCGTTTCTTAAAAGCGTTAAAATGTTATCAGAAAAATTTTACTGAATTTTCAGTTTTTTTCAGTTTTGCATGATTTTTGACAATCATATTAAATTTTTTTCAGGAATGTTAAGACCCCTTTGAGTCCACTTTTTGTCAATGCAGAACCACTTTGGGCACAGTTATAAAGACATGAATTTCCCCTTATCCAGAGACAGCGCGTCATCATGCTTTATTGGTGAAAACATGCTGACTAAAAAAACATAGTTTTAGTGACTTCACAATCCTTGTGATGACTCTGTAACCATTGCCATGTGTTCACTATGCCAGTTAAAACTACATTTACTCGTCAGACTGAATATTACGCTCATTTTTTATGTGTAAAGTGCCCTAACTTTGAACCTGTGGATCTTGGTAACGGATAATGACATCTAAAAACATTTCCAGGCTGACCGTGAATGTCATCTTAAGAACATAAAGTAAAAATTTCGATGGTCTGCCATGAGCATGAATTATAGAAGTGACCATCCCCACAACAGGTACTTTTCGTGGTTTTTTGGGTTTTCCCAGGAACCAGCCATCAATTAATGGTGCTTGTGTAGTTCGCCTAAGGTCCACCCTAGACCACACCGATTTGCTCAGTTTACATAGGCTGAAGGAAGTATGAAATAATTTTTAACCCTGTGTTGTAGGATAGGTACTTATGCCCGTGCCTCCGATATAGCCGGCCGGTGTGGCCGAGCGGTACTAGGCGCGTCAGTGTGGCTGGCTCTGAGCACTATGAGACTTAACTGCTGTGGTCATCAGTCCCCTAGAACTACATAAACCTAACTAACCTAAGGACATCACACACATCCATGCCCGTGGCAGGATTCGAACCTACGACCGTAGCAGTCGCGCGGTTCCGGACTGAGCGCCTTAACCGCGAGACCACCGCGGCCACGTCAGTCTGGAACGGCGCGACCGCTACGGTCGCAGGTTCAAATCCTGCCTCGGGCATGGATGTGTGTGATGTCCTTAGGTTAGTTAGGTTTAAGTAGTTCTAAGTTCTAGGGGACTGATGACCTCAGATGTTAAGTCCCATAGTGCTCAGAGCCATTTGAACCATTTGAACCTCCGATATATATTCAAATGGTTGTTAAGCCAAGGGATGTCCAAAACACTTGGCCCTTATCTGTGTGATCAGTGAACCTGAGATATGAACCCCAGAAAGACAGCATTTTCGCGAGCGGCTTTTTGGAACACATTGGTACCGTACCCTGTCGTGCATTCACCGATCATCGCTAACACTTAGTTTAAGAATCGTGAAAGAAATCTGTACAGATGGAAGAGACGTTGAGACACTGGACGATTTAACACTGGCTGTATAATGTTAAGACAGCGATTTGGGTACTAGATTTTAAACTGTGAGACATTTCCAGGGCACATGTGCATTCTCACCATATTCCATTAGTAATGAACTTTAGATTAAAACTAGAGTATTTGTAAAAGAGGTAGGACATCAAGGAGATAGGCCTAGATAAATTGAAAGAAGCAGAGGTTCAGAATTTCAAATGGAGCAGTAAGCAACGATTGACTAATAAGGGGAAAGGAATACAGTAGAAGACGAATGGCTAGCTCTGAGAGATGAAATAGTTTAGGCTGCCGAGGCAGATCGGTGCAAAGACAACGCCTATTAGAAATCCTTGAATAGCACAGAAGATATTGAATTTAATTGAGGAAAGGAGGAAACATAAAAATACGACAAATGACGTAGACGGAAGGGAATACAAACGTCTAAAAAATGAGATTGACAAGAAAAGTAAAATGGCTAAACAGGTGATAAATCTAAGTCTGTACAAACTATTATAACTAGGAGAAAAATAGATACCACCTGCAGGAAAATTAAGAGGACGAGAATGGAGTGGGACGCTGTCATTGCTAATACGAGCCCTCCAAATTTACGTTCTGGAGACAAGCACGAATCGCTTTGATCGTTCTCATGTATCACAATGACCAGCGAATAAAACTCATTTCATCGTTTATGGCTGTTACGTGGCGCACATGCACCTTAAGCCAAGTTGTGCCTCGTGGATACAGAATTGCAAAACTGTTGCTGGTTACGAAACAGCGCGCGTGCGTTCGCTCTATGGCGGGCACAATTACGCTCAAATCCCTCTGTTTACATTAATAAATGCTCCGTAAAACAGTTTCGCATTGTCATGCGGCTTCAATAAACAATACGTGACAATGGGCTGGGGCAATGCGCACGTGATGATATCACCTGTGGAGGGTAGCAACTCTGAATTTTACTACACCGCCACGTACTGTAGAAGTCATCACAACTTCAAAAGGGACATTGTGACATGGTAGGTCACAATGCTATCTATACTAGTCACTCACAAATAAGATACAATTTCTCTGTGATAACGTGGATACATGTTGATCATTTACATAACCGGTTTCTTTGTTTTAATTTTAATCTTCAATAAAATTTCATAATACATACTATTTGCTGAGAAGTTAAACTATTTAGCAGAAAGAGTTGTCAAGTAGAAATGTCTTAAATTTTTTCACAAACTTTCGTTGTCTGCCAGTACCTTTAATTCACAAGGGAAGTGGACAAATATGTTTATACCTGTGTATTTTCCTCCTTTCTGTGCAAAATAAGGCTAGGTTGTGCACTGTGGAGGGTATTTTTGTTTCAAGTATTATATTTATGAATCATACTATTCTTTTAAAAATGTCTAATTCTTCACAACGAACATAGTAAATTGTGAAACCTTTGTTAATATACCTCGATGAGGTTCTTGGATGGGCAGAACATTATTTTACATTACAGTATCATGCTTTGCATGAATACTTGGTGTCTTTTCTGCGCATGAATATCTTGTTTCCATGCGTGGAGTTACACCAAAAAAATTATTCCACATGACATCGAAGTATGGGAGTATGCTAGGTAAGTCAGTTTTCTGATACTTTCATCAGCAACAAACTTCGAATTACAGGTAGAGAAAATGTTGATGAAACTAAGCGTTTAACATTATGTCCAGTCATTTTGAAGAATTTCGGGTCCAGAAAATCAGCGAATTACAGTATTGTAGTGTGCTGAACATATCTGTTTGATATACCTTAAACTGTTATAATACTAACAAAGACCAAACTTCAATAATAATTACAGAAAGTACAATTTACAATAATAATTACAGAAAGTACAATTTTTCTTCTTCTTCAGTGGCGCTACAGCCCATGGTGAGCCTTTGCTTCTTCAACGATCTTCTTCCACATTTCTCGGTTATTTTCTGCTCTTTTCCATCCCCGGACTCCCATACTGGTGAGATCCACTATTATGTTGTCAATCCATCTTCTTCCAGGTCTTCATTAGCGCGTAGCTGAATGGATCTCATCTTTCATCATTTTCTTTGGGATTCTATCCTCTGCCATTCTCTACCCGTGTCATAGCCATCGTATTCGCTGTGATTTCACTAATTTTACTATGTACCTATCTCGTATTAACTCTTAAGCCTAAAAAAATTGGGCTCACAGTAAATGAAAACAAAACAAAATATATGGTAATGTCACAATCTCATGTCAGAAGAATCCCTAAATATCTAAACTTCAATGGGAAATTCTTCAAAGGAGTGTCCTCTTTCAACTATTTGGGAACTCTAATAACAAATAATAACAGTATTGGAAAGGCTATAAGGGAAAGAATACAAGCAGGAAACAGAGCTTATTTTGTAAATACGCAACTTTTCAGAAATACCCTTGTTACGAGAAAAATAAAACTGCTAATTTATAACTCCCTAGCCTGCGCAGTTATCACATGCCGGTCAGAGGTATGGACGTTGACAGAACGTGATAAAAATGCACTAAGAACCTTTGAGCGGAAAATACTACGCAAAGTCTATGATCCAATAATGGAGGAAGAAGGCAGTAAAATACGCTACAAGAAAAAGTATAATTATCTTTCCAAAAAGAAAGTGCTAAGTGAGTTAGGACCAATTCACATGCAATACACTTTTGTATGGAAACTGAAGTGTTCTGAGGAAAGCTGAGAGGTGTGTTGCAATCACGGCAATACCACTTTATTTCTTTCCTGTTTGTTTTGCCAGTAAAAGGACTCGTTTTCTCCGAACAATTCTTGGAAACCCGTGTCGGACGCTGCCTCGTCATCATAACTAAGTAGTAACTACAGTAGCCGTATCAGCAGCAACAATATTAGCGACGAAATATTTTAACAGTTTACCTGAATATGAATCATCTTCGCAATGTTTCCAATCAAATGTTTCTTCCTCCGATCCAGAATCATCGAATTCTTCCTGTTGAGCTTCCAAAATTACTTACTCACTCAAAAAAGTGACATGTGTGTGACAGGACTAGAGCAAACTGCGAAACCTAACATGTACAACCACGAAGCTGACGACAGCAAGATGACACATTGGCTCAGCCAGTCGCTTCAGCAGCTGTTACGTTCGCTAATGTTTCTTTCGAAATAACTCGAGAACCAGACAACAGAAGACAGCACCCGTCAAGGGACAGGTAGCGAGACGTCCGTACGTTTTTCTCAAATGAATAGTTTTCGAGCGATATGTCGCTCGCGGGTCGAGAAATTCGCGGCCCGAGCTACACTCGAGAGCGGTCTTTTGAAAACAGCGTTGTTACCCGAGTTATGCTCGGACTAGGTCGCCTGTAATTTGTGAGTTCCAATAAAAATTATAATTTGTATGGACAACCATGAATTTTGAACAATCAGTTTTACACACACGCCAGACAAAAAATGTGGAGCACAGAGAAGCAGTTGAGGAGGTGCGCAACTGGTCCTTGATATACTGGATACTAGCTCTGGGACACAGTTGACGTCCGAGCTAGTTCCACATATGTGCCATCGAAGACAGATTTGAGGATCTTTTTTGCCGCGGAAGTATCTGAACTTCACTCAGACAGTTCATAGAGACACGTGTCATGTGTGGAGGAGCAGTGTCCTCCTGAAAATGGCACCATGATACTCTCACGTGAGAAGTAACCTGGAATTACGTTTTGCCGTAGTTCCCTCATATGTAGGGTGATTTTTTTCCACCGTGTACAAACTCTAGGGATTGATTGATGAAACGATACGGAACTTACGTCCGGAAATGCATGGTTACCATGCTAGCGACCATTTATTTGGTCAACATAGTTACAGAGACTGCGTCCTAATACGCGCTGTACCATGCAGCCACAGTTACAGTATATCTCAAAAATGGTTTCCATGTGCCTCGACACATGCGTATACGCGCTGTAGCATAGTCTGTCTTACACGTTCACATCGGCCAGACTGCATCTGAACAGTGTCAAAGGGAGCATAAATACCCTGCTCCATTGTCTCCATGTCTGGAATGGTCTCTGCAAGCCGGCCGAAGTGGCCGTGCGGTTAAAGGCGTTGCAGTCTGGAACCGCAAGACCGCTACGGTCGCAGGTTCGAATCCTGCCTCGGGCATGGATGTTTGTGATGTCCTTAGGTTAATTAGGTTTAACTATTTCTAAGTTCCAGGGGACTAATGACCTCAGCAGTTGAGTCTCATAGTGCTCAGAGCCATTTGAACCATTTTTTGGTCTCTGCATTCACGATACTTTCGAGATGGCCCCATAACCAGAAATCGCACGGGTTGAGATCCGGTGGACGAGCAGACCATGCAACTGGACTCCGCCATCCGATGTATCAGGCGCATAGCCCTTCGAATCATCAATGGCACGTCTTCCAGCCGGGGAGGCAAAGTCATCGGCAAGAAACGCCGACAGTTCCTGTTTTTAGGCGACGTGGAAAAAAGACTGATACCAAAATATGGTCGCCAATTATTTCGGTCCACACATTCCGGCTGCACCGAGGCAGATGGTTCGCTGTCGCCATACACTGGGGATTCCGCGTATTATCCTATAGATGACTGTTATGAAAGTTGAAAATACCACTCCGCCTATATGTTGTCTCATCTGTGAAAAGGATGGATGACACAAATCCCGGAATCATTGTTGCCTGGTGAAGAAACCAGTGACAAAAGTGCTCCGAATGTGGAAAGTCTGTCGCCAGTAAGCCTTGCAGACGCTGTTAAGTGATAACGATAGTAACAATTGTTATGGAGAATGTTCCACACAGTTGCCTGGCTTACCCTCTACTGGCGGGGTAAGTACCTGGTACTGACACCGCGGTCGCCTTCCACAGTGTTAATCACATTTCCCTCCAAGTCTGGTGTCCAGACATTTCGGGTGCGTCTTTCGTGATTTTCAGCTTCCTGAAACGATCCTATCTCAGGGAATCGGCGAAACGCTGTTGCAAACATTGAATGCTGTGGTTGTTGTCGGCGGGGATAGGTCTCCTGACACAACCTTGCTGCCCGCCGCCCGTTGCCATTTGCCTCTCCGTAAGTAAACACCGTGTCGCAAACTCTCGATTCGAATACTGAAGCATTGTATACAATGCTGTATCACATCCACTACAATGTGAATCTACAAGAGAAGTTAACCGGACACAACATTACGTGACTTGATAGTCAAGGGAAGGCAGGATTCGGTTACGATTGTGGACGGGGCCGTAATCAGTTACTATTGGTTGCCTTTTACAGTTGCACACATTTATTTTTTAAAACAGTAATTCCACACTCAACAATAAATAAAAAATACCACATGTTGATAATGAAGGAATAAACAACTGTGTAACTAATAGTGTTTTCAGTGCGTTACAATTTAGCAAATCACCATAGAATACAGATACAGATAATGTTTTTTAAAAAACAAGCCACTGTGATCACGCCTGAAGGCCTTACACGCCAAGAATTGCAATAAATTGAGAATGTTTAAGAACTCGCTGCAATTACAACTTACAGGTATTGAAATATTAAAAGGTAAGTGCCCACAAACACAATAGAAGGTATCAGACGCCAGGAATGGCAGCAAATAAGGTTTTAAGGCTTACTGGTAAAATACAAATATCGAATAATTTTTTTCAAAGCAAGTGACCACAATCACGGCCGAAGGCATTATTAACTATACATAACCTTTAATGTAGGCATTACAAGGTATGGTAATAAATAATACAATAATAAAACACAAGGACCAGTCACAGACGGTGCTCCAGGGATCGACCTCTGGGAAGGTCCGGTAGCAAAAACTTTCGCGAGCGATTAGATAGGCAGCCAAGAGTTGCATTCACTTCACAAGATGGTAACTCAGACTAGTGGCTGTCTAACGAATGACTAGTGATAATCTTGCTGAAGCTACCTGACGTCCGATAAACCAAATGCAATGATGGAACAATACGCTAAAGCCGGAACCGGCGGTCTGCACTACGTCCTCGGAATACTTTGTTTAGAGCGCCCGAAACGAGAAAGGAACCACTACCAGATTTTCGTCCGATTCCACAAACCCAGAAAATCTGAACAAACAACTCACAATACAGAACACCGGACAAACTAACGGTAACTAAAACCCCACCTGATTTGCGTGCGAGGCAAAACCGAATCAGCATTCACACATCATTACAGAAACAATCGCAAAGCGAGCCAAAACCAAGTACCAAATGAGTGACATCAAATTCATTAAGTCCACAAACGCACACTGAACTCGCTGTGACAACTCTGACGACAGTTGGCAGAATGAAACAAATCTCTTCACTGCTTTATTCATTCCCATTGAGTAACCACACCGTCTAATCACTGAGCCAAGTGCTTTTAACACAGTAGGGTCTTCAAGTACTAAGCGGTATGCAGATCCACCAAACTGCACATGACGGTGCGATGATAATCTGTCACAACATCACGTATGTACTACTGGGACCACACAGGTGACTGACTCCGCTCTACTTGGATTGAAAGGCACTCACCTTAAAGCTTGCTGGATCCGGTTTACGACGAGGTCGTGCACCCTCGTGACCACAGCCCTTCCATCCGGCAGTCCATGCGTACTGCCAGCGGCCCCGGCGTGTTCTCTCACTGCGCGGACCTGGCTCCTCCTGAGTCCCCAACCGAACCCGTACACTCACACCACCTGCAAAAACAACGACGTCGCCCCAAAGATGGGGCAACAGTTACTACATATCGATAACCGCCGCTGCTGCCACTAGCGCATAGACAACGCTTGCGAAACCAAGTGGCGCCAGTCAAGACGAGAAGAAGACAAACAACCGCAACCATGCCAACTAAACGATATCGTCTGGCCTCCAACAGAGGCACCACCAACGCGAGCCGCAGCACGGCTTATTTACCAATTACTATGGCAGGAGAGGGCGCTAGGGCATGACGTATGAGGAACAGTAGCACCCTCCAGGAGGAAACCACGCCTGCTGCAACTGTGGCTGCATGGTACAGAGCGTATTAGACCGCAGTGTCTGTAATAAAATATGACTGAATAAATGGTCTCTGACATGGAACACATGCATTTCCGCACATAAGTTCATTAGCCTTTTTTGTTCTGTCTCCTTTCACCGATCAGTCCCTAGAGTTTGTGCACGGTGGAAAAAATCATCCTGTACTACCACCCGGGACTTGAAGTCACACTCAATAGCTTGCGACACAATGCTGCCAGTCTCTGACCGACGGTGCGGGATCACACAGAACGTTGCAAGAAGTCCATTATTTGTTCTCGGACAGCAGGCGCAGATGAGAAGGGGTTACTGTGTGCTTAGTGGACAATACAGCGATCCTTTTGCGGTAAGGAAAAATGCATTGGGAGATTATTAAATGGTTCAAATGGCTCTAAACACTATGGGACTAGACATCTGAGGTCATCAGTCCCCTAGACTTAGAACGACTTAAACCTAACTAACCTAAGGACATCACACACACCCATGCCCAAGGCAGGATTCGAACCTGTGACCGTAGCAGCAGCGCGGTTCCGGACTGTAGCGCCTAGAACAGCTCGGCCACAGCGGCCGGCGGGAGATTATCGAACAAACTGTTCATCCACCTGGTTCTTAACTAACTTCTTGCAACAGAAGAGAATTAGTGGCCAGGTGCAATGGGTTTCGACATAAAAGAATAAATGGTGGTTGACGCAGCTTTGAAGCACCTTAAATGAAGATACTGACGTTGAAGGTATGCAGAAACAAATCAAGACTCTGCAACATAAGAATCAACGTACGAACAATTTCAAAATTATGGACCGGTCACTCGAAGATACATTGGTAGATAAAACAGTAGGTCTTTCAATATCGTCAGAACCCTTGAGCATTGCAGTAGAAGTATCAGATCATTTCTTATGCTCAGTGTTTACGAAGGAAGAACTGTTTTGTCATGATGTGTGCAGCATATACAGCGCACGGAATGCACGATATTTATAATGTAGTGACCACGAAGGACTAACTGCTGGAAATCCACAATATGGTATAGGAATTATTTCCCAAAGGCTGGATTGAAAACTGGAAGGAATGTTCAGTCTCTTTCTTCCTATAGACCCACCGTACTCTAATCGAAGGATTAATTAAAAATCAACATGAGTAGTGGTTACGAACTAACCACATATTAACAGACTGCTAAAATGATTTTAGAAAAGGTCTGTCGGAATTAGATAATTTGATGTAACTTACTATAAACGTACAACGTGTGGAAAGACAAATTATTACAACCATGTTTGTGAAAATGGCTTACCATAACGTTATCATTCCTTTATTATAGCAAAGAATGGCCTCCAAATTCATTTATGGCTTAAACAAATGTCTCATGCACCTACAAGTAAAATGCTACCTCTAACAAGGCAGAACGTATTAAATAGTTATCAATGTTGATCTCTTTACCTAGCAGATAAGGGCTATGCGAGTACTGAAAAATGCCTATGATGTATGTATGTATACTTCTGCTATCATTCTTGAAGAAACGAGAGAAATAACGGGTTTTTAAGGTCTCTGATAGAAAACTGTGACCCTTAAATGTTTACAGATTTAAACTCTCAACACAACCATTGTTAAATCTGGCAGCAGAGGAATTCACGGGGATTATTATACATGAGATTAAACGACCACTTTATTCGTAGTGAAAAGAGAGACTAAATTTCTAGTCATTATAATGGATTTGTGCCTCTCATAGATGAGGTACATTGGGGAAAAAATCCGGCCTTGTCTCAAACTTATGTGTTGTTAACGTATACGAGACGATATGATCTAAATTCGACTCTGGTTCTTGATTCATTTTCAACGACAATAGGAAAGATATTTCGAAACTAGAAAGAATTTAGTTTAGTTCGCTCAGGCTTAAGAACTATGTTAAGCTATTCTAACAAATGCACTGCAACCGAAATCTGCAGAAATGCCCATCATAGATCGATGCAAATTAATGTCAGATATATTTCGTCTAAAAGGGCATTCTACATTTGACCGCCAAATAGAATAACAAGAAAATGTGTGAACAAGGAATATACAATTACCACAAAGTAGAATTATGTACCAGTTTCATTAGTTTCAAGGAAGCTATACCTACGGTCCATCAAATACAAAATATCCTATTTCGGAAGACCACTATAACGAAATAACTACAGTAGCCAACGTTTGATACTCTTCAACAAAACATTCACAAGATCACAGCAATTTGCTATAAGTTGCATTGCACACAGTTTCCAGAGTACTTCGATACCTGCACACAAGGCTCGATAACCATACATAATGTTAAAGTTGGTTGTGCTCTTTTGTATCCAAGCTCTGGTTAAAAAGAACGGATTTCGCTTCCCGAAGAGACTTATTGTTTTTCAGCAGAAAGTGCTGCTGTACGGTGTGTGCTGAATCACACACCAAAAATATTTGGGCTGTAAGGGATGCAGAAGTTTTCTCCAGTATCTGTTAACCCTAACCCTTCTCAATAAATCTAGTCTACTGGTATTAGACGTTATGAAATACGCCATGGAAAAAAATCTGAGGAAGAAGGTAACATTTATTTCGTGTAGGACGCTAAAAGCTAAACAGAATGAAGAAGTAAATGACTTAAAAGAAATGATAGCTCGAAAGAGCACACTTAAAAACGTTAAATTACTGCTATCGCATCTAAGAACCACACTGAACAGAGGAGCAAGACGCTGAGTGGGTAGGTAATATTCACGTGTCAAACGCGGTGGAAACATTGTGGACAATGGCAGGAGACCCCATGTCACCTCTTAGTCAAATTTGATCTTTTTTCTTGACCGGTAGCCCTGACCTCTATCGTTTACGTTAGTCTTGTCCTTTGACATAACGATGACTCTTGACTTCCATAACTGAGAACGTATGTTGCAAGTGGTACTCCGAGATGAATAAGTTAGCACAGGAGAGGAATTCGTAGCGGGCCGCATCAAGCATCAAACCAGTCAGAAGAATGATCACAAAAAAATAGAGGGAGAGAGGGGGGGGGGGGGGGGAAGAGAGAGAGAGAGAAGCCAGCCCTCTGACAGAACACGCTGAACTACCGTGTCGGCACCATTTCGGCTATACGTGCACGACTCACTGTCACACCAAACTTCCATATGTCGTCAACCATGAGTCTACAGCCTGTACTCGTACATCCGTTATGTATATTCCCGACATTTTACTTGAAAGTCGCAAGTCGTTTGCCTTGTGTCGGCGGATAAATATGATGTAGCAGCCTGAATGAGTGCATGCATAACCAAAGGAACTTTATCTCGTTATTCCGAATAACACACACACTACTATATCGTACAGTAAACGGTGGACATTTTGAGCATATACTCAATAGTTAATTTCCAGGTACAAATAGTATGGCATAGGGACTCTTTGAATCAAGCAGTCCAAGGAATGAGAGGCGAGGAAATTAATGACCTACATTTTATTTATGTTTGTTCTGTCTTGTAGATGTCGAAATGACATTTATGCACTGCGATTTTTTTTTGTCGATAAACATGTTACTTAAAAATTAAAGTTCAAATCTCTCATCGTCCTTTCCAAATCCGGCTTCACAAATTTTCGTGAATCAAGACTCAACCTACGAATGACCTTCGATAATTACCTAAGATACGTAACCTCTTATGTCCCTTCCAGTTTGTATTCGACAGTGTATTTTGCTGTACCTCTCCTCTCTTCCGAATTAATTCCAAGTAGAACTAAAAACATATGTGCTTATTTGACCTTCATTGAACCTTGACATGTTCTTGTATAACAGATCATTTTATATGTAAAATTTGCCCTTTTCTCATAGTTTAAATTAAACAGAGTTCCCATTTAAATTTCACTTTAATTCCAAAATTACTTCGAAAGTCACGTTTAGTGACACAGCCATTAGTAGCAATGCGTGACCTTTTGTCTCAAACATTTTGATATATATATATATAACCATAATTTAACAACTTCATTGATTCTGTGTCTAGCACTTGTGTATTATATTTTCATAAAACAGTTTCAGATTTGCTGATTTTCCAATCAATATTTGGAAGTTTCTGTATTATCAGAATACTGGTGGTACATCTCTGCTGCATCTACAACCTGTTAAATTTCCATTAATTTTAGGTGTGCTACATTTACGTTATCATGACACAACTGTTGAGTGTTGTACCTATAAACTGAGGTGACAAAAGTCATGGGACAGCAGTATGCACATGTACAAATGGCGGTAGCATCGCGTACACAAGGCATAAAAGGGCAGTGCAGTGGTGGAGCTGTCATTTGTACTCAGGTGATTCATGTGAAAAGGTTTCCGACGTGATTATGACCACACGAAGGAAATTAACAGACTCTGAGCGCGGAATGGCAACCGGTGCTAGATGCATGGGACATTTCATTTCGGAAAGACGCAAGAGACCTTCCATTTCGAAAATCGTTAAAGAATTCAGTATTCCAAGATCCACAGCGTCCACATTGTGCCGAGAATACCAAATTTCAGGTATTACCTCTCACCACGGGGAATGCAGCGGCCGATGGCCTTCACGTAATGAATGAGAGCAGCAGCGTTTGTGTAGAGTGGTCAGCGCTAACAGATAAGCTACATTGTATTTTACAGGTCTATCTTGATCACAAACTATTACGCTTCACTATTGCCGGTTTCGGCTACTGCCATCTTCAGATCATAAAATATTCTGCTGTAGTATCAAAAAAAAAATTGTTCAAATGGCTCTGAGCACTATGCGACTTAACTTCTGAGGTCATCAGTCCCCTAGAACTTAGAACTACTTAAACCTAACTAACCTAAGGATATCACACACATCCATGCCCGAGGCAGGATTCGAATGATGCAAATATACTGAAAAGAAATGGTGTTTACAATATGAATTACCCCTTGAGATTATTGAAAAATTAGACTGTGAGCAAAAATATATGTGCTCGAAACTGAGACATAACATGTAATGGGCAGAGCGAAAAGCGTGAAACCATTTTTGACTAAACAAGTAAGCAATGATCAGTGAAACTAATGATTCGACTGCTTTATAACATTCAACTACATGTTACAAAATGCCCATTATAAAACAGTCAGATTGGCTTTATCGGCATAAACTCTTAGCACTGTATATTCGGGGATAAAGAGAGCACTTGGGCCTGGATTCTTTATCGCTCACCAAGAAGAGATGACGGGACAAGTCAGAAACTAGAGAATGCGCTTTGTGGACTACAGGGGTAATGTGAACCGTGCATTCTTGGGTAGGAGAATGAAACTGTTTACGTCAGTTGAAACTGTATCACGACTCAACCACGATATTGTTGCACTTGGCAACAAATGGTAATATTACGGTAAACAAATAAAGCGCTTGTTCCACAAAATTTTGGGCGTGCAGCCTCATAAATTTCACTTCTTCTTCTGGTATTTCGGCTTTATACTGCCCATTCTTCACTAGAGTGAGCCGAGTGACTGATGGAATAAAATGGAAATGAATGTGTGGTAAGGTCTTACGGGACCAAACTGCTGAGGTCATCGGTCCCCTAAGCTTACACACTACTTAATCTAACTTAAAATAACTTACGGTAAGGACGACACACACACCCATGCCCTAGGGACGTCTCGAACCTCCGACGTGGGAAGCCGCGCGGCCCGGGACAAGACGCTTGAGACCGCCCGGCTAACCCGGGCGCCCGGTGACTGATGGTCCCGCAGTTTCTCCGTCCTTTTAAACCGGCGGACCGCACCACGGCGCATACAATTTGTATGCGCTGTAAACGTTCATTACAGATGTTTGACATCTTCGAAACTGCCATTCTCGACTTTATTATGTTGATTTGGAAATGTATCTCCGTCCGAAACAAGTCATCGAATGAAAAATAAAATATTTGCAACTTGCACTGGTTTTCCGTTCTCCTGAAATATTTGAAGTTGCGTAATTCACATAAGATCTAATCATGGATCAGATGAAATAATTCTTTTTGTTACTTTAATGGAATAACAATGTGAGGAATAAATCATATTTTCTACACGTGTAGGCTGTTCTGAGGGCAGCAACCGGAATTCTTAACATAGTTAATTACTCTTTTACTCAAAACCTATTGACATGTCAATCCTTCTACATCAAAATAACGTATTTATTTTAAAAATGACGAATTTTAAATTAATGAAAACTTACTCTGTAAACATGAAACCCCAAGAAAATAAGAGACGGTTTTATGGACTAAGGGAGAAAATGCGCTGTGTTACAGAGTTGTGCAAAAGCCGTTAAACACATGTTGGGTTTTCCGATGGTGCACATCATCTTCTAATAAATGGAAGCTAATTGTATCTTATCTCAAGAAACTCAATACAAGCGTAATGACAATTATGTGAGAAGCGTTGTATTCCAAAGCAAGATCTAAACTGTCAAATTCTCGGGAAAGTCTAAATCTTTTGATCCTATCTGAAATCGGTCAAATATCCGTTAATCACTGAGGCACCGAAACTGAAGATGATAAAATCTGGGCTGAATTACTAAGCTGCATCTTCAGCTGGTAACAGCAAGAAAACTGGAACGTGTTAAACGAACAAATTGAGTATGACAGCTAGTTTTTTTCGGCAGTTCCCAAGGTTCTTTTTTTTTCTAAAGAAGTTAGAATTTAACAGTTATAATTATTTTGCAACAGACAGACGTATTTAACGTAAAAATATCGACTTGCAAATAATATATGTGTATAGGTACAATTTAACGTACTCTTTAAGTCGTTAAACATATAGTGTTGCCCACAGCAGTCATTTTTTTGGTCAAATGATATACTGTTGGCTTTTGTTCGAATTTTCACGGCCAAACAAAGAGCGGGAAATGGTCAAACGGCATCTCAAATTAACCACCGTTAGCTCTAGATTTACACAAAAAGGTTTATTTGCTTGAAAGTATTCAAGGTAATTAAGAAAAAATTATTGTGGCCTCGAGGGAAAATTTTTATCCGAACTTTCAAAGGCAAACGAAGAGTGGCAAACAGACAAACCAGGTATCAAACTGACCAGCGTGAGGTTTTCTTTGGTAGCAAAATATTTAGTTGCGTGGAAATAATCAGAATAATTAAAAAAACGTAATTAGTGATTTAAGGGAAAATAGATGTATTTCACGAACAACGCACTTTATACAGTGGGCAAACACAGCTGTAAGAATGAATTCTTGTTAACAGAATCGCAACAGCTGTTGAGTAATCCTTTATTAGTACCAACGGTTTCGCAACCCAAAGTTGGTTGATGTGTTGATGTGAATAGTAAAATGAATAGAAAAACAGAGACTGGAGCAAAAATTAAAAAGATCTGACAAAAGGTCCAGTAACATCATTATTTCCGTGATATTTAGACTCTAAGTATACGAAATGGGCGGTAAGTCTCCAGAAAATCGGGAAGACAATAAACAGAATTCTCATATTCTAATCATATACAGCAAAACGTAAACATTATTTGACATCCCCATCACTCTGTCAAGTTGTATAAAGGGAACAGTAGTCAAAACAAGAGCGGTGGAATGAAGCAGACGGCCGTGGAAAGTGCCTCAGGCTTTAAAAAAAATATATGGACAATAACGAAATAAAACTTTCCCTCCCAGGGGACTGATGACCTCAGATGATAAGTCCCATAGTGCTTAGAGCCATTTTCCCGCCCACGCCAAAAACTTATATTTTGGGGCAGATATGTTGATGATATCCTTCGTTTGTATCATGGGACGAAATAAGTGTGTTGCAAATTTGTTGGAGAGTTAAATGGTTTCCATCATAAAATTAAGTTTACCATGCAACACAGTGAAAAAGTCTCACTTCCATTTTTGGACCTAATAATTTCTTTAAATAACTACAAGTTTGAGTCTTATGTATACGGAAAAACTGCCGCGTCGGATGTCGTCATCCACACCCTATCTAATCATTCCTTAGCGCATAAAAGGGCTACATTTAGATCTCTTCTCTATAAGACCCATCAAGTTCACACGTCAAAGAAAGCTTTCGACAAAGAATATCGCCTGACCTAACCCACAGCGCATAGCAATGGATGCGATTCTGCGTAAATAATGTCTACAAAAGTATTTTTTTTAACTTTTTTTTCCACGCTTTTGCATTGACAAATAGTGACCAAGAATTTTGCGGACGACATCATATATCACAGAGTTCCGTACTGAGCCAATATTTTCGATATGACTGCTCCAAATTGAAAAGAAAAAGTTTACACCTGGCTTACTTCATTCCTGACGAGGTCGGAGATAAGTTCAAATGGCTCTGAGCACTACGCGACTTAACTTCTGAGGTCATCAGTCGCCTAGAACTTAGAACTAATTAAACCTAACTAACCTAAGGACATCACACACATCCATGCCCGAGGCAGGATTCGAACCTGCGACCGGAGCGGTCGCTCGGCTCCAGACTGTAGCGCCTAGAACCGCACGGCCACTCCGGCCGGCTCGGAGATAAGTATCGGCACAGAGAGAAAGCCACAGATTCCAAATATTCAACTACTGGAGGATGTTGCATCAGAAGCGACAGTTGCCCCAAAAAATACACTGGTCAAACCGCTAGGAATTTTGAGAACTCGAAACGAGCACTAAGTACTCACCATCTGAATTTGGGTACACAATTAACAATTTGTCAAAAATTTCAAATTTTGCATCGTCAAAATAAAGGTCATACTTTAAACATACCTGAGGAAATTGAGATCCGGCGGTATAGAAACTGCCCCTGGAAATATACACTAAACATCAAAAGGGAGTTAAGATACCGCAATGTACCTGCTGGTTTTGACAGCTGCATCGTAATAAATAATTTGTTGCTTATTGTTTTTATTAGTATTTTACTTTCATCCGGTTTTATTACTTTTTAATGTAGCATTAAGAATGTAGGGCACGCCCAAATATTGTTATTCAAGTATTATTATTTACTCTCTTCCTTTCATCTTGCCTCGCCACATGTTTCCGGGTCGGCTTTGCGCTTCGCTTTCAACTTGACACCTGACTTGTCCGTGTGCTTGGTTTTCAGGCGGTATCGCCCCGTGCTTTTTTCCGTCGTGATACGTCTGATGCTTATGGTAAGACACAGGATTTTTATTCTTCTGCTTATTTGACTTCTTTGCCATACTTTTTATCTTCCACCCGTCTTATTTTCATTTTCTGTATTTCACTATAGTTTATACGATTTTAGTAATTTTATAGTACTATTTCACGGCCCTACACGGTTACGTGGTGGTTTTTTATGAGTTTTATCCATCCCTTAGCCTGCTTGACATATTTTTATTATACACACATCCAAAAAAGTTTGGCATCGTCCCGGTTCCCAGAACTCCTGAAGATAGATGTTGACTGTGGATATTGTATCACAGACACAGTCCCTTTGACTGTTCAGAGATGTCACTAAACCCGCCCAAAGATGTAAACAACCAAGCATGAACAGCGCCTATTAGACGGAGGGCGTCTGAAAGCCAATCAGTTCTAGTCATTCCACCAGGAAGGAGGTACGTGGCTCGTGTTGTTTGTAGTTTCACCATCCCTGGACGGTCAATACCGCGGTTCCATCGCGTCCGCATTGTTTTTGCTAGGAAGAGCTCCCAACAAGGAAAGTGTCCAGGCGTCTCGGAGTGAACCAAAGCGATGTTGTTCGGACATGAAGGAGATACAAAGAGACAGGAACTGTCGATGACATGCCTCGCTCAGGCCTCCCAAAGGCTACTACTGCAGTGAATGACCGCTATCTACGGATTATGGCTCGGAGTAACCCTGACAGCAACGCCACCATAATAATGCTTTTCATGCTGTCACAGGACGTCGTGTTACGACTCAAATTAGGCGCAATACACTGCATGATGCGCAACTTCACTCCTGACGTCTATGCCGAGGTCCATCTTTGCAACAACAACACCATGCAGCGCGGTGCAGATGGGCCCAACAACATACCGAATGCACCGCTCAGGATTGGCATCACGTTCTCTTCACCGATGACTGTCGCATATGCCTTCAACCAGACAGTTGTCGGAGACGTGTCTGGAGGCAACTCGGTCAGGCTGCACGCCTTAGACACACTGTCCAGCGAGTGCAGCAAGGTGGAGATTCCCTGCTGTTTTGGGGTGGCATTATGTGGAGCCGACGTACGCCGCTGGTGATCATGGAAGGCACCGTAACGGCTGTACGAGCGATAGTGCAACCATATCGGCAGCATATTGGCGAGGCATTCGTCTTCATGCACGACAATTCGTGCCCCCATCGTGCACATCTTGTGCATGCCTTCCTTCAGGATAACGACATCGCTCTGCTAGAGTTGCCAGCATGTTCTCTAGTCATGAACCCTATCGAACATGTCTGGGTGTGAAAAGGACTGTTTATGGACGACCTGACCCACCAACCACTCTCGGGACGTACACCGAATCGCCATTGAGGAGTGGGACAATCGGGACCAACAGTGCCTTGATGAAATTGTGGATAGTATGGCACGACGAATACAGGCATGCATCAGTGCAAGAGGACATGCTACTGCGTATTAGAGGTACCGGTGTGTACTGCATTCTGGACCACCACCTCCGAAGGTCTCGCTGTATTGCAGTGCAACATGCAATGTGTAGTTTTCATGAGCAATAAAGAGGGCGGAAATGATGTTTATGTTGATCTCTATTCCAATTATCTGTACAGGTTCCGTAACTCTGAATCGAGGTGATGCAAAACTTTTTTTTTATATGTGTATTATTCTCCATGTTTGTTTTTAGAACTTTGGACTTTCGTCATGACCGTCTCTTTCATTCCGCCAATCTATTTTTCGAGATCTGGGCTACTAAAGAGTCACGGTTCTATTCAGTCAAATATCAAATATCAGACAAGCCAAGGGTGGGGCAGATGGGGTTGGACACTTGCACTAAGCGGTATTTGCACAGAGCCTGGGGCTTTTTGCAGGTACAGCCACACTAAAATGCCTAATTCAACACTCGTGCGAGCTGTTTCACGCTCACACCACAGCAGTGAGTAACCGTATATCGCTTCCGGTTGGTTCATAAACGCGTTTTGTGGAGAAAGTATTTTTTAGAATATTATATTAATGAGAACTGGTAACGAAATTCAACATAATGACAAATGGCAATGAAATTCAATATCTCTTTTAATATTTTGATGATGCAAAGAATGGGGGCCAGCTTAGTGAGAAACAAGGTATTTCTTACGACTGTTGCAGTCTTATGACGACTGCCATTTTAGGACGAAAATCAAATGGACATATTTATAATTCATTACTGTTTAATTTAAACGTTAAACACAAAATGTAAATGAACATTACTTATTTTGCTTTTCACTAAAGAATTAACGTCTGGTACCATTTTTTGAGTAAAGCTAATTCGAAACCAAGCTCTTAAGTCTGCCAGTGAGATTCTGTGGGCGGTTTTCGTTCTCTAAAAATCGACATAATCGTAGCTGCAGACTTCTAAAGTCGTGGAAATTTACGTTGAAGAAACAGAAGTCGACGAGACTGATTTTGCTATGAAATTACAACCACCCAAACGTCACACTGCAGATGGACACGTTCTAGCTGTAGCCGAGTTTCCACACTGTCAGCATGACCTGAAAATCAGTCAAAGTGCGCGACCCTCTGCAAGCCGAAAAGCAGTTTACGGTACGATGTTACTAAGTCGTAGCCTCAATTGATGAGCGGCCCCACTTCTTCAATGTAAACTAATGAAACTGTAGCGTATATTTCCTTTGCCCGCCACTTCGTGCTGACAAAATGTTTTCGTGCTTCATCTGGAATACGAACATGGCTACGTTCTCCTAAAACTGTGTTACTTTTTGTGGCTAGGTTTCCTTTGCATTTATTCTTTTTAAAGTTTACTCAACGCCAGTAAGTCACATCTTGTTTGTTTGAATAGTCCACTATATAAAATGTTTCAAATGGCTCTAAGCGCTATGGGACTCAACGTCTGAGGTCATCAGTCCCATAGACTCAGAACTACTTAAACCTAACTAACCTAAGGTCATCACACACATCCATGCCCGAGGCACGATTGGAACCTGCGACCGTAGCAGCAGCGCGGTTCCGGACTGAAGTGCCTAGAACCGCTCCGCCACATGTGACGGTACGTCACATAAATGGACATTTGGTGAAAGGGAAAAGAAGTTTTTGCTATGAGATGTGTGAAACATAAATTATCTAAAGACTATTTACGTCTGCGCGATGTATAACAAATAGTAAAGAACGTAAGTTATTATCATCAAAACACAAAATCGATGTAATTAACAAAACACAGTTTTTTGGTATAATCTGTGTAACATAGGCCATGAAAATCAGAGACAACGCTTTGATTGAACCAGCTCCCCTGTTTTTTTTTCGTTTAGCGGTAGGCCGCCATTGTAGTGCTGTTTGATAATTAACGTAAGTTTTATCTGTATTTTTGAAAAACATAATAGAAATTGTTATTAGGAAGTGTGTATTATTGACTTAGTTGTCACCTCTCATGATCGCAACCATTAATTAAAATTAACAAAATTTTAACAGAACTTCGTAGTGCAGGGAACTCATCTCCCCTAGCAGGATTTAGTCGGCCATTACGCTGACTGTATTATTTAATTAAAATTTCATGTCATAATATTAAATGTAAATGTGAGAGGTTTCTCTACCTTGATCTTACAATAGTCTCAGAGTTAACAGAGTAAAAATAGATTTCGTTTATTAATATTTAGAATACTGAATGAGTTCAGTATGGTTCGGGTTTGGCCGCCTAACGGCAGACGAGATTCTCTCCAGTTTTGCCTTGCAAATAATGAACAAGAAATATTAAAAATATTTTCATCCAGTAGGCTCCGCAATATCTCAGTTAATATTTATGTAGTTTGGTACATAAATAACCAGTGGCCCCTGAGACTCATATTAATAATTACAGTTTGCGTAAGAACAAGCATATTTTCTTTTCTGAGTAGCAGCGCTCTCGCAAACTATTTATTAGAAGGCGGTGAGTCGCGCGTTGTGTTTAAAAAAATGTTATATCGTACGTACTTCGGGACACCCGATGTCCGTACGTGTGTTATGGCGGTATAAGTTAATTAAAAGTCTCATGCTAGCCCACAATATTTGAGGCCACCCCAACCAAAGTTATAAAATATAATTATAAAAATTAAAAATATATAATTATCCCGTGAATAAATGGATCCACACATATACAGTTATACCGTGATAAAGAGCGGCCTGCTCCACTATGTACTGATGCCCGTTGTAAATCAGAAAAGACTACTCTTTGGTGGTCTCGGTGAATTTCTCTGTCTCAGGGCTAAAACACGGAACGCTACTTGCCAGTGAGAGTTCAACTGTGGTACTGAAATCTGGAAGAAAGGCCCGCACACTATGAACTTGTGCGTGGACAGGGAGCTTTGAGCAGGAAACGGGCCTTGGCCTTTCCCAGAGAATGTCGCAGGTAGCGGCAGACAGGCCGTTGTACCCTAATTCTAGAACACCCTATCCATTACCTACAGTGTCCTGGGCTCCGTGCAAGTGTCAACACCTCTCCGTACAAGTGTGTCTCCGTGCAAGTGTCATAAACTCAGGGCAGATGGGGACCAAATGTTCAAATGTGTGTGAATTCCTAAGGGACCAAACTGCTGAGGCCATCGGTCCCTAGACTTACGCACTACTCAAACTAACTTATGCTACTTACAACACACAGCCATGCCCAGGGAGGATCCGAACCTCCGGCGGGAGGGGCCGCGCAATCCGTGACATGGCGCCTTAAACCGCACGGCCACTCCGCGCGGCAATGGGGACCACAGACGCGGTCCAGCTTGAGCATACGCTTTACAGTCAAGGGAAGCCTCCCGAAAACCATCGTCGAAACCGTGGTACGGAAACTATATTAATTTATATATATATATATATATATATATATATATATATATATATATATATATATATATTTCAACTCCGCTGTACCGGTCCCAAGCCCGGGGCCTCATTATGCAAGTGATGGGGAAGGAGGAGGGGGAGGAGTAACAACCTCGTTTAAAAAACCAGAGTTCACCTGGCCCGGGTGATAGTACTCTGTCAGGGCCCCTTTGCTAGGGTTACAGCGAAGACCTCAACGGTAGTGAAGGCGGAGAGAATGAATCTCGGTACGGTGGAACTAGCGGAAGAGGCACATAATACAATAAATCCACCTTGCGTCTGACTTGTAACAAGCGGCACTGTGGTCGGCGTCTGTTCACCAGAGGTGCGGCCGTAATACAAATTCTGAAACTAACCACTCCAGTCTTAACCACTGAGCTTTTCTGAGCTCAACCCTTTGATTCTAAGTACTATTATGGAGCGTTTTAGTAATTACAAAATTACCCCAGGTGGTAACAAATCCTTTGCCATCAGTGGCGCAACTAGTCTATCGGATTCTGGGGAGACTAGGCTGAAACGCTATATCCCAAACCAGAGGAAATCGAAGTCTTTTGGCCGACTCATGCCCAAGGTCGAAACATTTTTTGGAACTATCAATATTAACTCTCTCTTGACACCAGGAAAACTCTATAAATTAGGAGACACACTAAAAGAACAAAATATCAAAATTTTAGCCCTGCAAGAAACAAGGTTGCCTGATGAGAATACCATGGATTTTGGAAACTACCGATTGTTTAAAAGTAAAACAGACAAAAGAATTCTTAAAAACACTCCGCATCTGGGTGTTGCATTCGCAATTTCGCAAGACATTCTCGGCTCCGTAATCGAAGTAAATCCAGTAAACAACAGACTAATGACAATTTCCATGAAATGTGCAAATAAAATGTACTGTTTAATTAACGCACACATGCCTATCAACCAGGAGAATAAAACAAATCCAGAAAAATAAATAAGTCATGGGAAGTGTTAGAGAATACAGTCTCCAAAATTCCTCAAAATTATGTAAAGATTTTAATGGGTGATTTTAATGCACAGTTAGGGAAAGAGAGAAAATTTAGAAAAACGGTCGGTGAATTCCCTGCACATAAATGGACCAATCAAAATGGAAAGAGGCTGGTAGAATTTTGCAGAAATTTCAATCTCAAAATTATGTCAAGTCATTTTAAGAAAAAACCTTCAAAACAAAAGACATGGCGATCACCTAACAAGGACATAGGTGAATTCCAAATTGACCATATTGCAATCTCGTATCCATGTCACAAAGAAATTTTAAATGTTCAAGTTCGTAAAGGCGCCAATATTGACTCAGACCATTACTTAACCCGTGTGAAACTAAAGCTAAAACCCCAAAATTTCAACAAAAGGACACCATTAATCCCCAAATTTGACACCAGTAAAATCCAACCATCATTATTAGCAGACGAATTTGACAAAACAAGTGCACAAAATTGGGAACAACTCAAACACAAGATTATCAAAACAGCTCAAGATCAAATTCCTTTACGAAAACACAAGAAACATGCTTGGTGGAATGAAAACTGTGATCATGCAATCAAAGCCAGACAAGAGACATTTAAAGCATGGAATAGCAACAAGACAGAAGACACATATGATACATTCCTGACAACTAGAAAAGACACTTCAAAACTAATTAGACAAACAAAAAGACAATATGAGAATAGTCAACTCTTAGAAATTGAAGAAGATTTTCAGAAATACAATACCAGAAATTTTTATAAAACTTTTAAAACCAAAATAAAGGGGTACCAACCCCAGAATCTTTGCTTCAAGAAGGAAAATGGACAGTTGGCTCTTAACAACCAAGAAAATTGCAAAGAACTTTCTAAATATTTTAAGAATCTTCTAAATTGCCCCGAGCCCACAGAAAGATTTCCACCAAAAATTCCCCAACAATGCAATCCAGTTTCACTTGCACCAAATGAAGAGGAAATCGTTAAAGAAATTCATAGGTTGAAAAACAACAAAGCATCTGGTGAAGATGGAATTATTGCAGAACTTTTAAAGGCAGCTGGTCCAAAAACCGTTAAAGAAATTACTTCAATCATGCAAAACATTTGGCAAACTGAAAAAATTCCTGATGAATGGAAAACCGCCTTGATTCACCCACTTCATAAGAAGGGAGACAAAACTGATGTTAATAATTACAGAGGAATTTCTCTTCTTCCAGTCACATACAAAATCCTTTCTCAATGTCTTCTGAACCGAGCACAACAACAACTTGAATGGAAAATTGGCGAATATCAAGCAGGTTTCAGGCCAAATAGATCTTGCCCAGAACAGATTTTAATCCTCAAACTAATTCTCAGACATCAAAAAATTTACAATAAAAAACTAGTTTGTACCTTTGTAGATTTTAGAAAGGTGTATGACTCAGTGGATCGTGAATCTCTTTTCCAAATTGTGAAAGAACAAGGCCTGGATCCTAAAACCACGGCAATTATCAGAGACACGCTAACTGGTACAAAATCAAAAGTAAAGTTCAGAGGAGAAATTTCAGAATCCTTTGAAATAAAAACAGGCGTGAGGCAAGGTGATGGACTCTCTCCTTTGCTATTTAACTGCGTTCTAGAAAAAGTAATACAAGAGTGGCGCGAACGAAAATTGGAGTTCAAAATTGACCAACCAGTGAAATTAGGACGAACAAATATTCGAATAGACTGTTTGGCCTTTGCAGACGACTTGGTTATTCTAACGCAGGACATCCAAATTGCTCAGAAACAAATAGAAATTCTTAAAGAAACAGCAGAAAGAGTAGGTCTCCAAATCTCATTTGAAAAAAAAACACAGTATATGACTAGCAACAAACTGGCACCCAAACTTTTGGAAACTAAGTATGGAAAAATCAAAAGAGTTTCGCAATTCAAATATTTAGGTGAAACAATCTCAGAGACTGGTCTAGAAAAAATTGGAAATGAAATTCGTTGTCAAAAGATGGAGACAGCTTTTAGACTTACAAAAGACATCTACAACAAAAAATGTCTCTCGAGGTACTCTAAATTGAGACATTACAACACGGTCATAAAACCAGAGTGCCTTTATGGGGCTGAAACGCTAATTTTAAACAGAAAAAAGGACATTCAAGAAATCCAAAAAAGAGAAAGAAAAGTAATCAGAAAAATTCTAGGTCCAAAATATACTGAAGAAGGAACATACAGGCTAAGAGCAAATAGTGAAATTCAACAATACACCAGCATATATTCGGATATGAAAAAACGCAGATTAAAATTTTATGGGCATATTAAAAGAATGGATGCTACCAGACTAACTAAACAAGTAGTGGAAGTCTACGAAAATCGAAGTAAAGCTAAATTTGAGACAATAAAATGGATTGCTGCTATAAAAGAGGACATGAAAGAGGCAGATATAAAACAAGATGAAATTCAAGACAGAAAATTATTTAGGCAAAAAATTCATGACTGGGTAGTTGGTCAAGCTGAAAAACCAAAGAAAACTGGAACCACATGGTCTGATGAAAGGAAAAGAGCTCATTCCGAGAGAATGAAAACAATTTGGGCAGAGAGAAAGTCTAAAAGAAAATAACTGAATGCCCCGTGATTGTACTTCGCGTGGTCCAGTAGGGCCCAAACGTGAATAATAATAACATATATTTCTTTCAAGGACTTTTTAATACAGCTCCAATGAGAGCGAAGGGTACTTATTATAATCTCTAAGTTTTGCTGTAAATGATTTGAATCTGGATATTCTGTTACTGCGTACCCGATTCTCTTGACGGTTATTGTCCATTTCGTACATATAGTATCTAAACATCATGGAAGTTACTTACTGATTTTACTGGTCCTCTTGTCAAATTTTTTAAAACATTTTTCCTAAACTTTGTGTTTTTTATTCATATGAACCTGATGGTGCAACATTACATTGCGAAACCGGTTGCACCAATAAAGGATTTTCGACAGCCGCTACAGTTTTGTCTAACAAGAACGAAAATTTCGCGGACAGCTCCTGCTAACTACTTAAGTAAATGTCAAAGTTCATTTCTTCAAGGCCTGACTATCTCCCGCATAAAAAGTTGAATTGTTATGATATTTAACTGTTTATATTCGAATCAACAGTAAATCTAAAACTGGTCAAGAACGGAAGACGCTAAATGATGTGTCAAAAAGTTCGTGTATTCGAGGAGGAGCTAATTTGATTGAAAAAAGATGTGTTGGTGAAATATTAGAATTTTAAAATGGCTTCTTTTAATCAAGCGCTAAATTTAGGACACTTCAAGAAAAAGAGACATTAGGAAGACATAGAGGTGTCGAAAAGATTATCTTTTCAAAGCATAATGCACATAAAAAGTTACACTGATGTGTTATTTAACTGTCATAATCGTTTCCTTTAAATCAAGTACTAAATTCACGACGCTTAGTTAACAGAGTACTCAAATAAAGCAAATAAGGTGTTAATTATTATGCATTCTGACAAAACTTGAAAATAAAAGTATAGACTGAAAAAATTGGTCAATTCTTTTGTGAAATTATTTGTCTAAGAGTAAGAAATTAAATAGATTCGAGAAACACTGGCATGACGTTGAATAATGCTCGAAATCATGCACAGCAAATGAGGCGCGTCAAATGTTTTTCTAATCTATCTGATTATTTTTTTCGTTTTTTTTAACTTCTTTATTTATTTTACGATCGTACAACTGCTGTTTTAGACCGTTATCAACCACCGTATAAAACGACAGTATCATGCATACACTATATTATCAATCAGTTAAAACTAAAACGTACACTATGTGATCAAAAGTATCCGGACACCTAGCTGAAAATGACTTACAAGTTCGTGGCGTCCTCCTTTGGTAATGCTGGAATTCAATATGATGTGGGGCCACTCTTAGCCTTGATGACAGCTTCCACTCTCGCAGGCATACGTTCAATCAGATGCTGGAAGGTTACTTGGGGAATGGCAGCCCATTCTTCACAAAGTGCTGCACTGAGGAGAGGTATCGATGTCGGTCGGTGAGGCGTGGCACAATGTCGGCGTTCCAAAACATCTAAAAATGGCTCTGAGTACTATGCGACTTAACTTCTGAGGTCATCAGTCGCCTAGAACTTAGAACTAATTAAACCTAACTAACCTAAGGACATCACACACATCCATGTCCGAGGCAGGATTCGAACCTGCGACCGTAGCGGTCACGCGGTTCCAGACAGCAGCGCCTAGAACCGCACGGCCACTCCAGCCGGCTCCAAAACATCCCAAAGGTGTTCTATAGAATTCAGGTCAGGACTCTGCAACGGTGTATATTTAAATAGCGACCATCGTTTTTGTGCTTATGTTGCAGTTGTCAAATACTAAAATCACTAGCACCATTAGCACGGGTGCTTGCCACAATTTTTAAAACTGCATATATTTCACGAGTGCTGGGTGCGATGCTACGTGAAATACCCATTAATTTAAAAACTGTGGCATGCACCCGTATTAACTGTACTATTTACTATAATTTTATGACAACTGCAAATATAATGACGGCGATGGCTATTTAAATATACACAGTTGCAGAGATTTATATGGTATAATGTGCCATCGATGATCTTGTTGTAAAACAAGTTGCATTAATCGTAGCACATCATAAGATCTGACGTGTCACTATGTGCAACTTTTAACCGATTCCTAATACATTGAACGTATGATGCTGCTTCTTTATAGGGTACTTGATAACGGTCTAAGAACGAAACTGTATAATCGTACAAAACATAAAGTAAAAAATAAGAGCTACAGGCGTCATTAAAACATTTAAACAATTCATCGCAAGTGCGGGATCAGTCTCAATGAAGATCATACACTGCTTGACATTTTTAAATTTTGTGCAAATGTACTGTAAAAGTAAACATCTCTTCTTGCACGTAAATGTGTTTACGCATGCTGAAACTAAAAGCTATGTAACCGCTGCTGGAAAAAATAAGTAATTCTCTTCTTTTGCCTTAGTTTTGTAGAAATTGTAGTTGCATTACAATTCAGTATATCATCTTTTACTATACCTTTGCACTCTTAATGAGACTAGTATTGACCTACTTTCAAAAAATGATGTAAACTGACCAATCACTTGAAGATGACATCCCCCCCCCCTTTCAAGGCTCGAAATGTATCGTGATGATTGAAATAAAAAAAAAGATTTGTGACTAAATGTGTCTTGCTTTTTTTTTTTTTTTTTTTTACGAAAGTAATACGGTCACGGTGACAACACAGACAACAATGGCCAAAGCTGAATTATTTGACTTGACTGAAACTTTATTTTTCCTGGCCTCTATGCCATATCTTCACGTGGTCGGCGTGTTAAAATGGATTTGGCAATGTTAGTAGCAGAGGGTGGCCGGATGCACTCCCTGCGCCCATGCCTTTCCCTCTGGGACGGAATTTGCGTACCCCAACAGTCGGGGTCAGTTGATATCCCACGTGAAAGTCTACATCTACATCTACATCCATACTCCGCAAGCCACCTGACGGTGTGTGGTGGAGGGTACCTTGAGTACCTCTATCGGTTCTCCCTTCTATTCCAGTCTCGTATTGTTCGTGGAAACAAGGATTGACGGTATGCCTCTGTGTGGGCTCTAATCTCTCTGATTTTATCCTCACGGCCTCTTCGCGAGATATACGTAGGAGGCACCAATATACTGCTTGACTCCTCGGTGAAGGTATGTTCTCGAAACTTCAACAAAAGCTCGTACAGAGCTACTGAGCGTCTCTCCTGCAGAGTCTTCCACTGGAGTTTATCTATCATCTCCGTAACGCTTTCGCGATTACTAAGTGATCCTGTAACGAAGCGCGCTGCTCTCCGTTGGATCTTCTCTATCTCTTCTATCAGCCCTATCTGGTACGGATCCCACACTGCTGAGCAGTATTCAAGCAGTGGGCGAACAAGCGTATTGTAACCTACTTCCTTTGTTTTCGGATTGCATTTCCTTAGGATTCTTCCAATGAATCTCAGTCTGGCATCTGCTTTACCGACGATTAATTTTATATGGTCATTCCATTTTAAATCACTCCTAATGCCCACTCCCAGATAGTTTATGGAATTAACTGCTTCCAGTTGCTGACCTGCTATATTGTAGCTAAATGATAAGGGATCTATCTTTCTATGTATACGCAGCACATTACACTTGTCTACATTGAGATTCAGTTGCCATTCCCTGCACCATGCGTCAATTCGCTGCAGATCCTCCTGCATTTCAGTACAATTTTCCATTGTTACAACCTCTCGATATACCACAGCATCATCCGCAAAAAGCCTCAGTGAACTTCCAATGTCATCCACAAGGTCATTTATGTATATTGTGAACAGCAACGGTCCTACGACACTCCCCTGCGGCACACCTGAAATCACTCTTTCTTCGGAAGACTTCAGGAGGTTTTTTTTCCGGAATGTTTGTGAATCGTGTAACGGAGGCGGTGGTGGGGATTGGGGGGGGGGGGGGGGGGGCTCGACATACCGCCCCGTCGTCGTTAATCCGCCAGGCGAATTCGATCTGGGGCTGGCGCGCCTTCCCGAATCCCGGAAGCGGCGTGCTAACACGCGCAGTTATCCGGGTTCATATTTGACGTTACTGAATGTTCCGGCGATTTGGTCACACGTAGCTATTCTTGAGCATAAATCGAAATTTATCTGAGGAAGAAATTAACGCTTTCTTCTAATTCACCTGTAGCGAAGTTTAAAGAGTTTTCTTATGTAATTGAGTTGAAACAGTGACAGTTGCCGCACCCCAACACTGTACCGTGGCGAGTGCAAAACGTTGGTTGGTTATGTGAGTGACCTGGCGTGGACGTTAATTTACTGCTTGTCCTCCGCTTAACCTCGTCCGCAGTCGCTCGTTACATATTTACAGTACCTGGAGCGCCAGTCGCGCCCCCCCCCCCTTTACCCCCCCCCCCCCCCCCCACCACCCACTGGTCCTGAATGAGCTGTTTACACAGCAGCTGATGAAACACCTTGCGTACTATGACAGGAACCGCACTTACTTTTTAATCATATTAATTTTGATCAGTCACTTGTTTACAGCCGGCAATGAACAATGGAATTTATTTGCAGGTCCAAAATTGAAGCACAACTTACAGTTTTTATATGCTACATGCGCTTCACTGTAATTGAATAACCCCAGCACAGTTCTCATATACAACGAATGGCGGATTCAACCGCATGTTGAAGGTGCTTTGTTGATGATGACATAAACTTTCTGGGATGGAGGAGAAGAGCAAATCTATCATGACCCGAAATCGATACAGTGACATTCGGTGCAGTTCGTCAGACATTCGTAGAGCCTCTTTTTATAAGGCACGGACGGCTGATTACAGCGCTGTTATCTTGCTACTGTACAAGCTATATTTAGAAACGTGTTTCATACGATTTACCACCACGCGGTTTGCAAGTCACTACCATAGCTCTAAGATTAGCTATTCACTCATTTCGTCTGCCAGTAGACTCAAATGTCTGTTTGTATTGTGAAGCATATCTGTATGCTGTACTTTGATAGCAGAACCCTGCAGCCAATCAGATGGCGAATGGGTTAGGATCTGAATTCACATGATCCATATGGATGCTGAGAACCAAATTTTCTTTTTCGCTGTCTCTGACGCCAGACGCCCTTGCTTACCTATGCCGCTATTCTTCGCATGGTCGGCGACTGTGGCTGATGTTCTATGTGGTAAATTCAGACGTGGCGTCGTGTGCGTTACTGAGAAAGGCATTCCTACGCTGTAGTATCCAGAAGTTACGGTGAGGGCGTTACTTGCTAGCTTTGCGCTGGCGTAAGTCTACATTACACTTCGCAGACGTATCCTCATTATCCGCGAGGTTCGATTGTTTTGTTCCGATCAAGATTTTTTCCGACGTACAAGGAACAATATGCTTCATTAACCGCTCCGTAAGTTTAGGACGTGTCTTATGTTACTTTCTCACTCATTTCATAATACTATTAGGATTTCAGATTTTCTCATTTATTTGTGAACTTCCGTGGTTGCTTCTTGTGTAATAAGTGAATTAATTTCAAATCTGTCTGTTCTCATTCTTCTTCCGTAAATATTTTAAAATTTTCCTATATTCATCTTTTAGTTATAAATGCTTATTTATCTTTTGTCGCCGTTCGTAGTGAATGCGATAAAGCTCATGGATATCGGTCTGTCTTCAGCAGAATTAACATAATGAGAAACTGCTTCTGGCAGACAGAATATCTTTCTTCGCCGTATGTAAATTTCAGCAAATACAAGGTAGGTCTGAGTTGCTGAGAACTTCGTAACAGTTGCTGCATCTCTGGATACACTGAGCTTTGGTTATTGTTATTTTCACAAAACAAAGGGACGAGAACATTTTGAAAACTAATGCCCCGTAATTTTTTATGTGAAAGCTCTAAAAGTCTTTTAAATAAAATAACCTGTAATAACATTTTACAGCCTTATTCTTCATCTCTACATAATTATTTATAAACATGGACACCCCGGCGACGAACAGATTTCTCCCAAGAGAGGCCAATTTGTTGAGACCGTGTCTGCAGAGAGTTTGACTCTGTTACCGAAACGACAACCTCACCTCTGCTTGCACCGCTTCATCACAACCAAAGTGAAATCCTAGGAGGCGTTATTTAGGTTCTGGAAACAGATGAAAATAGGATGGGGCCAAGTCGGGACAGATCGACGCCAGTGAACCCAAGGCGTCGGATTGTTGCAGATGCCACACTGCGCTCGTTCGTGGTCTAGCATTGTCAAGTTGAAGGAGAGGGCCCTCCGTGTCTGGACAAACTCTTTGAATTCGTTCTTTCAGTTTTCTGAGGGTGTCTCACAAGGAGACGGCACTACCGTGGGGTCGGGGATTTGTCCGAAATTTTGTGTGGTGAAACAGGACCCCTAACACCTCACGTGGTTAAAATATTAGGACGCACTACTCGGGAAATCCCGAGAAAAGTCGATCCAAAGTTTCTTAGGTGGCTTATGAGTATAAAATGTTAGCCTATTGCCTAGCCGTCGTCTGGCCTACATGGTTAGGGCTAGGACTCGGGTTCGATTCCTCCTCCGCCACTTTTTTTCTTCTGTTTCATTTTCTTTTGTTATTCCACCACTTATTCAGAAAGTTTCCCAAGCCTACATTATCTTTAACAAATTAGCTATATTATTGAATAAAAATTATTTTCTTTTTGTCCAACAACACAATTCATGGTAGTGGGTTTTCCATTTTTCATTGTGCAGTATATGACGAGAAACATTGGGTTTTTAATCAGAATAACAAAGTCGATTTGGAAACATTCAATTTTTATACATATAATAATTATAAACAAGAACTGCAGTGGTAATTTTTGTAAAAAAAAACAAAGCAATAATTTTTGCGACATCTTGCGCAACATATAAAAGCAGATTTTTTACAATCAAAGGGTGTTTGCAATAAATCTGCACAAAAACACGCGCCATGAACATTTACAAAAATGTTTCGAGTTTCTGTTAATTTTGAGGCAAACCAGGCATATTGAATCTTGGTTCAAATGGTTCAAATGGCTCTGAGCACTATGGGACTCAACTGCTGAGGTCATTAGTCCCCTAGAACTTAGAACTAGTTAAACCTAACTAACCTAAGGACATCACAAACATCCATGCCCGAGGCAGGATTCGAACCTGCGACCGTAGCGGTCTTGCGGTTCCAGACAGCAGCGCCTTTAACCGCACGGCCACTTCGGCCGGCTATTGAATCTTGTCTCGGAATATTGGTGACGATAATTGATGGTGAATTATAGAATGAATTTTTATACAATCTTCCCGGGAATTAATTTCACGATTCTCCTGCAACAATACGCTGCAATTTTGCAAGTGTTTTATGAAATTTTTAACTTGCCTATAAAAGTAAACATCACAAGATTGCACCAAAGAAGTGCATTTTGGAGGTATGACTTTTACAAACGAAGTTGGCATATTTTCGTTATTAAATCATTGTCCGTCAACAGTTTTTCACAATACACCACTGCGTCCTTCAATCGTAATTTTGATAGATTACTATGAATGGATTCTTCAGGAATTTCTTCTCCTATTCCAGATGAGCCAGCAACTTCTTCAGTCGACATGTTTAACTTCGGATCGGAACAACACGTTGAAATTTGAGACAGGCACGTCTGCTAACGATGAAATCGAAAAACAAACTGCCGTTTACTTTTTAAGGCTCGCGCACAGTCCAATGCGCAGATGACCGTTATAATCCCAAGGGGACGCTTACAAAGCCCCTTTAAACCTTGAAACCCCATAAAACCAAATAGAACAACGAGCACGAATATTTTTCAGTGAATGAAAATCTTTACGTTTTTGAGTTAAAATAATGTTTTAAAAATAATGTAGGTTTGAGAAACTTTTCGAATAATTGTTGGAATAACAAAAGAAAATAAAACAGAAGAAAATAAGTGGCGGTGGAGGAATCGAATAAGAGACCTCTAGCGTAAGAGTCCTAGCCCTAACCATGTAGGCCAGACGGCGGCTAGGCAATGGACTAACATTTTACACTCATAAGGCACCTACAAAACTTTGGATGGACTTTTCTCGGGATTTCCCGAGTAGTGCGTCCTAATATTTTAACCACGTGAGGTGTTAGGGGTCCTCTTTCACCACACAAAATGTCGGTCAAACCCCTGACCCCACGATCGTGCCGTCTCCTTGCCAGTACCTTGCAGACATTGTGGTGATGCCTTTAGGCATGAATTCAAAATGCACCACATGTTGAACATCCCAGGATACGATTTTCTCTGAGTTCATCGACCCGATCCCGATGAGCTTCGTTGGCTGCAAGCGGTCGTCCGCTCCGGCAGCTATCACACACGTTGAGGTTAGAATCACCGTTTCCTTCATTACGAGCACGAACAACCCAACGTCGCACTTTACAGATGGCAATACAGTTATCACCGTACATATTGTCCATTCTTTTATGAAATTCAATTGGAGGCATGTTTTCTGCGCCTAGAAACTCGAATACAGCACACTGTTTCTCACACGCCGCCATAGTTAAACAACACATCGCCATGTTAGACGCTACAATTCACAACCGTCTAGCGACAGGGGGTTGCAACTTGCATACGGTAAGTGGGTAAGTCGGCCGAATACTATGCATGACATATACTACCTCAACTTATAATGAGAACAGAATGAAAAATTCGGAGGCATTACTTTTCATCACACATCATCGTAATTACGCGAGGATTTTAAAAAGTAAGTTACATATTATTATGACTGCGCACACAACTTTTATTAAATGTTGCACTACACTTCAAAGTGAAGCAAATACATTTAATTAGCCAGAACATTATGACCGCCGACCTACTATCGATATAGGCCGGCTGTTGTGGCCGAGCGGTTCTAGGCGCTTCAGTCCGGAACCGCACGCCTGCTACGGTCGCAGGTTCGAATCCTGCCTCGGGCATGGATGTGTGTGATGTTCTCAGGTTAGTTAGGTTTAAGTAGTTCTAAGTCTAGGGGACTGATGGCCTCATATGTTAACTCCCATAGTGCTTAGAGCTATTTGAACCATTTACTATCGATAAAAACCCGTCCAGACGATAGCAGCATCACCTAGCTAGTAATGACTGCTAGTCAGACACACGCACGGTACATGGGGTAGAATGGGGAAGGCGTGCAATCTGTCTGAATTTGAACGAGGGCAGAGTATGATGACCCGGAGGCTCGGCACGAGCATTTCGGAAACTGCACGACTTTCGGGTGTTCGAGGAATGCTGTGACGAGTGTCTTCAACACGTTCCACGATGCTACTCCAGGCGGGTCTACAATGAATGTACGCAACGGAGAATAATAAACGCTAAAATGAAGATTTGGCCCTGTCTGACTACCCCCTGAAGCAGACCTTAGGATCTCTTAATTCTATAAATTACAATCTAAACGTAAATGAAGGCTGAAGGCAACTAATCCTACTAAATGATAGACGTTGTTCCTGCATATATATGTATTGTAGTCTAAAAAATCCCTTATATTACAAACTTTACATTTCCTAAGTAAAATTACTAATCAGTTGCCCAACTCTGCCCCTTATGACGACTGCGCGATCTAATATCAATAACGCGAAATGACTGACATCATCTACGTACCAAACAATAGAAGACACTGCTTTCAAAGATTATCTACGGTGGTGTGAAACCTCAGTGGAAATAAACTAACGTGATCACAGCTGTTCAGCTTTATAGCCCAAATAAGCCGAAGAAATTTGCGATACCACCGTATGTACTGCGTCTGGTGCGTCGGCGTGCTGGTTCTCGTACACGTCTGCGTCAATGGGTGAACTTCAGCCACAAAAATAAAAACTCTTTCAAACACTAGGACGGCAGAAGGCGGTCCTCTGACTAGTATACTCCACTGCTATCTTCTCCTCTCTGTTTTCTACAGACGAGAAACGCGAACTCCCAGCCACAAGGACGGAGTTCAGACAACGTCTCAACGTAAGTATAGGAAGAGGAAGTGCCAACCCGGAGGTGAAGTCCAGAATCGTGTAGGTTCGCAACAGTACAGTGCCTAACTGTTCTAACTATAAACTCTCCTGAGAACAAAGACAGAAAGTCCATCTGTATCAACCGCATGTGACAGTCGCTCACAACGGAAGACCTCGTCTCTCCACCGCTGGCTTCCCAGTAAGGCTTGGCTCCCCACCATCGTAATCCCGAAAACGGATCATACTCCCGAAACCACGGAATATTCTCCCTCTCTTCAGATTCTTCCGAACGCCAACCAACCATATTTTTGCGAGGAAAAACGTATTCTCGTACAATTGGCCGCTTCTGAGTAAATATCCTTGGAAATAACCCAGCCTGCGTGGTTTCCGAGGTGCCGCTTCTTCGTTCCTCTCACTTGTGTTCTAGATTTTCAGCATTTGGAAGTATTATTCGGTTATCCTTCCGGCCCCTATTACAATAGCGGACAGCCGTCACCCAACTGTGCTCCAGGTGCCACAACGTCCGTCAAGCTACTTCCTGTTTTTGAGCAGGACCAACACCTGTGCGGACCTTCCACCCAGAGCTTGAGTTATGCCTGACGTTTCATTTTTACTGGCTTTCCTACCTCTAGTAGGATAGGCAATCATTCATTACACCGTTTTTATAATGAAGACACTCCGTCACCTTTCATGCAATAAGCGTTAACAATTATTTACTAGACGTTCAAATGATTCAAATGGCTCTGAACACTATGGGAGTTAACAACTGAGGTCATCAGCCCCCAGAACTTAGAACTACCGGGTGATCAAAAAGTCAGTATAAATTTGAAAACTTAATAAACCACGGAATAATGTAGATAGAGAGGTAAAAATTGACACACTTGCTTGTAATGACATGGGATTTTATTACAACCAGGCACTCCACCCCATATTGCTAGACGCGTGAAAGATCTCTTGCGCGCATCGTTTGGCGATGATCGTGTGCTCAGCCACCACTTTCGTCATGCTTGGCCTCCCAGATCCCCAGACCTCAGTCCGTGCGATTATTGGCTTTGGGGTTACCTGAAGTCGCAAGTGTATCGTGATCGACCGACATCTCTAGGGATGCTGGAAGACAACATCCGACGCCAATGCCTCACCATAACTCCGGACATGCATTACAGTGTTGTGCACAACATTATTCCTCGATTACAGCTATTGTTGAGGAATGATGGTGGACATATTGAGCATTTCCTGTAAAGAACATCATCTTTGCTTTGTCTTACTTTGTTATGCTAATTATTGCTATTCTGATCAGATGAAGCGCCATCTGTCGGACATTTTTTGAACTTTTGCATTTTGTGGTTCTAATAAAACCCCATGTCATTCCAAGCATGTGTGTCACTTTGTACCTCACTATCTACATTATTCCGTGATTTATTCAGTTTTCAAATTTATACTTACTTTTTGATCACCCGGTACTTAAACCTGACCTAAGGACACCACACACCTCCTTGCCCGAGGCAGGATTCGAATCTGCGACCGTAGCGGTTGCGTGGTTCCAGACTGAAATGCCTAGAACCGCTCGGCCACACCGTCCGGCTACTAGACGTTCGTGACAGTGTCAGTCTCCTTTATATATTCATATATACTATGTACAACCTATTACATGATACCTAATTGTGTTTGTAGATCACGGCAAAGTATGTGGATGGGTTCTTGTAAGGTGCGAAATTATAGCCACCTTACAACGTGATGAAACCAAGGTGAAATCACGTCCAGACCGCAGACAGGAATCTGGATACCCTATAATCTTAGCAACAACAAGACCGATACATGTATACCATTGTCAGATACATCTGAACAATTTTCGCTGATAACGTCGGACTCTGTCATTTTCGGACCACGGTCCTTTACCTCAAATTGATAGTTACCCTTCTCCATCATCCCTGATCGTTTGTAACATCATCACGGAATCACCTTGTATACGGTTACAATACAAAAGCTTTGCTTGCCCTGCTCTTCATCTACATCTACATCTACATTTATACTCCGCAAACCACTGTCATTACCTCCCTTTCCTGTTCCTGTCGCGTATGATTCGCGGGAAGAACGACTGCCGGAAAACCTCCGTGCGCGCCCGAATCTCTCTAATTTTACATTCGTGATCTCCTCGGGAGGTATAATTATGGGGAAGCAATATATTCGATACCTCATCCAGAAACGCACCCTCTCGAAACCTGGACAGCAAGCTACACCGCGATGCAGAGCGCCTCTCTTGCAGAGTCTGCCACTTGAGTTTGTTAAACATCTCCGTAACGCTATCACGGTTACCAAATAACCCTGTGACGAAACGAGCCGCTCTTCTTCGGATCTTCTCTATCTCCTCCGTCAACCCGATCTGGTACGGATCCCACACTGATGAGCAATACTCAAGTATAGGTCGAACGAGTGTTTTGTAAGCCACCTCCTTTGTTGATGGACTACATTTTCTAAGGACTCTCCCAATGAATCTCAACCTGGTACCCGCCTTACCAACAATTAATTTTATATGATCATTCCACTTCAAATCGTTCCGCACGCATACTCCCAGATATTTTACAGAAGTAACTGCTACAAGTGTTTGTTCCGCTATCGTACAGGGTGTTTCAAAAATGACCGGTATATTTGAAACGGTAATAAAAACTAAACGAGCAGCGATAGAAATACACCGTTTGTTGCAATATGCTTGGGACAATAGTACATTTTCAGGCGGACAAACTTTCGAAATTACAGTAGTTACAATTTTCAACAACAGATGGCGCTGCAAGTGATGTGAAAGATATAGAAGACAACGCAGAGTGTGGGTGCGCCATTCTGTACGTCGTCTTTCTGCTGTAAGCGTGTGCTGTTCACAACGTGCAAGTGTGCTGTAGACAACATGGTTTATTCCTTAGAACAGAGGATTTTTCTGGTGTTGGAATTCCACCGCCTAGAACACAGTGTTGTTGCAACAAGACGAAGTTTTCAACGGAGGTTTAATGTAACCAAAGGACCGAAAAGCGATACAATAAAGGATCTGTTTGAAAAATTTCAACGGACTGGGAACGTGACGGATGAACGTGCTGGAAAGGTAGGGCGACCGCGTACAGCAACCACAGAGGGCAACGCGCAGCTAGTGCAGCAGGTGATCCAAAAGCGGCCTCAGGTTTCCGTTCGCCGTGTTGCAGCAGCGGTCCAAATGACGCCAACGTCCACGTATCGTCTCATGCGCCAGAGTTTACACCTCTATCCATACAAAATTCAAACGCGGCAACCCCTCAGCGCCGCTACCATTGCTGCACGAGAGACATTCGCTAACGATATAGTGCACAGGATTGATGACGGCGATATGCATGTGGGCAGCATTTGGTTTACTGACGAAGCTTATTTTTACCTGGACGGCTTCGTCAATAAACAGAACTGGCGCATATGGGGAACCGAAAAGCCCCATGTTGCAGTCCCATCATCCCTGCATCCTCAAAAAGTACTAGTCTGGGCCGCCATTTCTTCCAAAGGAATCATTGGCCCATTTTTCAGATCCGAAAAGATTACTGCATCACGCTATCTGGACATTCTTCGTGAATTTGTGGGGGTACAAACTGCCTCAGACGACACTGCGAACACCTCGTGGTTTATGCAAGATGGTGTCCGGCAACATCGCACGGCCGACGTCTTTAATTTCCTGAATGAATATTTCGATGATCGTGTGATTGCTTTGGGCTGTCCGAAACATACAAGAGGCGGCGTGGATTGGCCTCCCTATTCGCCAGACATGAACCCCTGTGACTTCTTTCTGTCGGGACACTTGAAAGACCAGGTGTACCGCCAGAATCCAGAAACAATTGAACAGTTGAAGCAGTACATCTCATCTGCATGTGAAGCCATTCCGCCAGACACGTTGTCAAAGGTTTCGGGTAATTTCATTCAGAGACTACGCCATATTATTGTTACGCATGGTGGATATGTGGAAAATATCGTACTATAGAGTTTCCCAGACCGCAGCGCCATCTGTTGTTGAAAATTGTAACTACTGTAATTTCGAAAGTTTGTCTGCCTGAAAATGTACTGTTGTCCCAAGCATAATTCAACAAACGGTGTATTTCTATCTCTGCCCTTAGTTTTTATTGCCGTTTCAAATATACCGGTCATTTTTGAAACACCCTGTATAATCATACAATAAAGGATCCTTCTTTCTATGTATTCGCAATACATTACATTTGTCTATGTTAAGGGTCAGTTGCCACTCCCGGCACCAAGTGCCTATCCGCTGCAGATCTTCCTGCATTTCGCTACAATTCTCTAATGCTGCAACTTCTCTGTATACTACAGCATCATCCGCGAAAAGCCGCATGGAACTTCCGACACTATCTTCTAGGTTATTTACATATATTGTGAAAAGCAACGGTCCCATAACACTCCCATACGGCACGGCAGAGGTTACTTTAACGTCTGTAGACGTCTCCCCATTGATAACAACATGCTGTGTTCTGTTTGCTAAAAACTCTTCAGTCCAGCTGGTCTGATATTCCGTAGGCTCTTACTTTATCAGGCGACAGTGCGGAACTGTACCGAACGCCTTCCGGAAGTCAAGGAAAATGGCATCTACCTGGGAGCCTGTATCTAATATTTTCTGGGTCTCATGAACAAATAAAGCGAGTTGGGTCTCACACGATCGCTGTTTCCGGAATCCATGTTGATTCCTACATAGTAGATTCTGGGTTTCCAAAAACGACATGATACGCGAGCAAAAAACATGTTCTAAAATTCTACAACAGATCGACGTCAGAGATATAGGTCTACAGTTTTGCGCATCTGCTCGACGACCCTTCTTGAAGACTGGGACTACCTGTGCTCTTTTCCAATCGTTTGGAACCTTCCGTTCCTCTAGAGACTTGCGGTACACGGCTGTTAGAAGGGGGGCAAGTTCTTTCGCGTACTCTGTGTAGAATCGAATTGGCATCCCGTCAGGTCCAGTGGACTTTCCTCTGTTGAGTGATTTCAGTTGCTTTTCTATTCCTTGGACACTTATTTCGATGTCAGCCATTTTTTTCGTTCGTGCGAGCGAGGCGTAGCGCCTTCGCATCGCTCCTGTCACTTGGTAGGACGATATCGTTGTGGCATGAGTCATCGACAGATGTCACCAGCTGACATGGACCTGAGTTACAGAGCTGCACGTAGTTGTACTAGTAGGCGGCAGAGGTCAGCAGGTAACGGACAGTGCTAGCAGTCGTAGTCAAAGCAATGTCGTAAAGTTATGTTTGATTAATATTTAATGTATTTGCATAATTATAATTGTTTCATATGTGTAGTTATTAGCAGAGTGGGTGTTGTATGAGTGAAGAAGAACAGGAGTAAATGAAAATTGTTTTGTTTATGCACGAAGTACCAGTTAAATTATACAGGGGATTTTCTATAATTAAATGTGCAGTCAGTTTATGGTACTAATAAAGTGTGAGTAGAACACAAATTAATCGGTGATTTCGGAAGGAGTAATTTTATATTTGATACTTTTCTAAATTTATTTATTTAGCAATTCCCATAGAAAGAAATGTTTTACTATGATTGGTCACTGAAGTAAAGCGCGGGTTAGCGCGGGATAATACTGCAACCTGATTTGCTGTTTGTGATATCAGCCAATCAGAAAAATGCAGGCTCGCGCCAATCTATGCTGGGAACAAGCCTTTGATGTGATCTAGAGAAGTGGGGGCTGAGGGTTTGAACTAGTAACATCCCATGGAAAGCAGCTCCGACGAAAGTACTATAAAATCGCGGAAAAATGCTAATTACGAGTTCGCGACGTAGTACAAAGTGTATTTAAGTGGACGGTGTAGTGAAAGTCGTGTGGTTATTGAGGAAGGAATATAAAAATGATTGCTTTTGACTGTTAGTTAAAACCACGTGGCGTGTTGTGCGATCTAAGACTGGAACGGGTATCACGTGTAGAGCAGAGTGCACAACATTTGAGCGAGCATTTTCATAACTAAACGATCCAGTGAACTCTACTAACTTCGGTAACGGGTGTAAATACCATGAACTGGCTACGTGTGTGATTGTGGATTGCGTGTGAACTTTACGTTGTGTAGACACTTAGTACGGACTTGGCAGTATTAACTGTGATCTTTATCGTAAAAATATATTGCCAAGTTAAAACTTTTATTTCAGTACTAGCCACATCCCGTTTACCGGACAATTCTATGTACGTTGCGACCTGCAGTAGACAGTAGTGGTCTAGTATTTTCTACTACATCTTTTAGCTAGACAAATGAACATTGCTGGACATTGGCAGGGCGGTAAAAAGTAACGTGCCGCACCGCACGAGGATTTAGAGAAGGAACTGCAGTGCGGTCTTCCTCTGTGAAACAGCTTCGGAAAAAGGTGTTTAGTATTTCTTAACGCAAGTGATCGTTGCGATAGCCTCGTAGAGACAGCTATTGAATGCAGTGAAGACAACACGATTCCAGTGGAGACGTATCAGTGCCTGGCTGTCGTTCACCTCGTTAGCAGCTGTGTACGCCGCCCGTCACGGATACCCAGTCCATTAGTACGTGACGCTACTGACGGAGTAAGTCAGACTGCTACCACGGAATTGGGGCGATATACTTCGTAAAGCAGCGGGCGCGAGGTGAGGAGTCTGGCGCGCGCAGCACGCGAAGCCGGCAGACGCGCGCGTGACGGCGCGGAGGGGCAGCGGCGGTCCCCAAATTTACGGCGGGTAATCCGCCGGCGCCGCTATCGTGCTAATGCGAGTGTCCACAGCACCGCTGGTAGCCATGGCAACGCGCCAGCGCCGGCGCAGGCCCGCCTCGCTCCCGAATGACCCGACCGCTGCGGTCCCCCACTGTTTGCCGTGACAGCTTCGGCCGTCGCGCGACAAATCCGCCAACCGCCGAGCATAAAATTAGCACGCCGCGCTAATGCGCGACATTCTGTTCAACGCACCTGCTTTAATAATATAAAGCGAGCGTGAGTCTGCTGTCACCGTGCCTCACACTTCCCGCGTGAAACGAACGGGCTCGGATGCGAATTCCGGTGGTTTTACTCGGAACCAGCACGCATCGTATAATTGCGATTGTGATTGACGCGCCTACGACAGTAATGATAGTAGAGCCGAAGGATGTGCTGAAGCGACATACGCTGACGAGCTAAAATAATTATGACCCTTGCCCACCGTTAGCTGAATGCCGGCCGGTGGCGTTGCAAGCACCTGACGGCAAGGAACATATAAACTGACGGAAAAAAACCGCTACACTAAAAAATGATTAATGAAGAATAATACTAGGGCTATTCACAAAGTACATTACGTTTTGGAGTTAAAAATAAATAAAGTATTGGAAATTTTTTTTTATTACATACAGATGAAAGCCACACTTCAACACTACTTTTCTACATAGTTGCCATTTAAATTAAGGCACTTATCGAGCTTGGAAATTCCTTCGTCGTAAAATTCGGGCGCCTGCGCCTTCAACCACGTGGTTACCTCTTCTTGAAGCTGTGCGTCGTCATCAAAACGCTGCATAGCTAACCACTTCTTCATTGCTGGGAATAAGTGGAAGTCGCTTGGTGCCAGGTCGGGACTGTACGGCGGATGAGGAAACAACTCCCACTTAAAAGATTCGAGAACTTCACGAGTGGCATTTGCCGTGTGGGCCCGGGCGTTGTCGTGAATCAGCAAGATCTTTGAGCCCAACTTCCCCTGCGCTTGTTTTGTATTGCTCTTCTGAGGTTGTGCAGAGTTTGGCAATACCTTTGAGAGTTTATTGTAGTGCCTCTTTCCTGGAAATCCACAAAAATCACATCCTTTCTGTCCCAAAAGAAAGTCGCCATCACCTTCCTTGCCGACATTGTCTGCAAGCATTTCTTGGGTTTTTGGGAGGAATTTGTGTGCCCCCATTGCATTGACTGCAATTTTGTCTCGCAGTTCACATGCTTAACCCATGTTTCGTCACCAGTAACGATGCGATCGAGTAATGAGTCGCCATCTTTCTCTTTTGGTTCACAAAAATCAGCGAATGGCTGCAGCGTTAACGGTTTTGGACGCTTACGAGAAAGATGGCGACTCATTACTCGATCGCATCGTTACTGGTGACGAAACATGGGTTAAGCATGTGAACTGCGAGACAAAATTGCAGTCAATGCAGTGGGGGCACACAAATTCCCCACAGCTTCAAGAAGAGGTAACCACGTTGTTGAAGGCGCAGGCGGCCGAATTTTACGGCGAAGGAATTTCCAAGCTCGTCCATCGCTACGATAAGTGCCTTAATTTAAATGGTAACTATGTAGAAAAGTAGTATTGAAGTGTGGCTTTCATCTGTATATAATAAAAAAATTCTAATCCTTTATTTATTTTTAATTCCAAAACGTAATGTACTTTGTGGATAGCCCTCGTACATTTGTCCAGGTAACATACTTAAGTGTCCAACATTGCAAGATCACTGGTCAATATAAACGCGAGATAAGGCGTTACAAACGTGAAATGCTGGTACATTTAATTACCGATGTAACCCCCTGAGACGTAACAGTCCATTGAATCCCATTTAAAACAGGTATTTTTCGAGCCAATTTGAAACAAACAGGTATCACTGATGAAAACAAAATATAGTGGTATAGGTAAACCTATACCTTCTTTTCTTTCTTCGCTGGCCGGAGTGGCCGAGAGGTTCTAGGCGCTTCAGTCTGGAACCGCTCGACCGCTACGGTCGTAGGTTCGAATCGTGCCTCGGGCCTGGATGTGTGTGATGTCCTTAGGTTTAAGTAGTTCTAAGTTCTAGCGGACTGATGACCTCAAATGTTAAGTCCTATAGTGCTCAGAACCATTTTTTTTTCCTTTCTTTCTTTTACTTGTGTCGTTTTGCCCGTGGATACACAGGGTCGGCACAGTTATTCGGATGTGGCAGTGTTAGTTGAATGGGTGGCCGGATGCCTTTCCTGGCGCCACCCCGTACCCCCCCCCCCCCCCCCAGGAAGGAAGTAGAGTACCCCAACTGTCTGCGACTAGTGTAATCCATGGAATAGTGCGAAAGTGTTCAGATGGAACTGAGGAGGGATGTGGGGACCAGCACGGCATTCACCTAAGGGGATGTGAAAAACCGCCTAAAAACCACATCCAGGCTGGCCGGCACACCGGCCCTCGTCGTTAATCTGGCGGGCGGATTCGATCCGGGGCCAGCGCGCCTACCCGAGTCCAGGAAGCAGTGTGACAGCGCGCTCGGCTAACCTGGCGGATTGTAGGTAAACCTATACTTATAAAATTCTTACAATGAAACTCTTTACTAAATTATAATTGTATCGAAGTATATAAGTCCTGTAATTGGTAGGCATATTTAGGATTAACGAAAATTAGGTGAAATCTGGAACAAATGATCGAGTACATTGGTCAAAGTCATTTCTTTGAAACTGAGATGGATTTGTGTTGAAACAGTATCTAAATTAAAGTCTGTGGTATTTAAACGAAAAACCAACTGAGAGAATCAAAATTGTTTAGAAAATTAAAATGTAATTATCGAAAATGTTACAAGTGGTGTGTAAACATAGGCAGCTCTTTAGGTGTTTTGTCAATAATAAATAAAAGACCTATTTTGCCACATTCAGTGGGAGACTTGGAAACATATACATTGGTAGGAACATTTTCCGAACCATGTATCTTTTGCATTTTTTAAAAATAGTAAAAATATTGTTAATACTTCATATTTGAATATTTGCACGCTCCCAAAATGTTAAATGTTTGAAAATCGATAAATGTATTTGCTCTATAAGAGCAAGTGCAACTGTTGAAATATGTCAGTAATTTTCAGGCAACAGTTTTAATTGTAATTTTATTAAAGAACCCTTTATAACAATACCGATGATTGATCGGATTTATATATAAAGGGGCAGCCATGTTGGCATTGGACGGCAGTGTCTTATGAGATGTTGTGCAAGAAGCATGTAATTGCTTAAGTAAGATGTACATCAGTATTGTAAGCGTGTCAGTATTTTTGAAATTTGTCAAAGTAGAATAATAAGTATGACGTGATACAGAATAAAGGTTCTGAAACATAATGTTTGTATTGGTCATTCCTGGTGTAAAAACCATGTTAAGTGGACATGAAGAAACACAGTGCTTGTGGCAGCACCAGATAAAAAGCAATTGGATAAGTACACCCTACAAAATTATAAGAATTTTAATAATAATTCCACACCCCCCAGAATGTTGAGTGCAAGCATGCAAACGTGGGTGCATTGTGTTGCACAGGTGTCGGATGTCGGTTTATGGAAAGGAATTCCATGAATGTTGCACTTGGGCGGTCAATACAGGGACGGTTGGATGATGCTGGAATTGTTGTCCGATGGTGTCTCATATGTACTCGATTAGAGACAGATCTGGTGATGGAGGAGGCCAAGGCAACATGTCAACACTCTATAGAGCATATTGGGTTACAATAGCAGTACACAGGCAAGCGTTATCCTGTTGGAAAATGCTTCCTGGAGTGCTGTTCGTGAATGGGATGACAACAGGTCGAATCACCAAACTGACGTTCAGTTTTGCAGTCATGACTCGTGGGATAACCACGCGAGTGCTCCTGCACTTCTCTTGTTAGATCAGGTTGACTGACAATAAGGCTGATGGGTGATCTGTTAAACACTTTCACCATACGTGAAATTTTGACTGAAGTTTCGGACAAGTTCTGGGCCAAAATGTTGCCAAAAAAGTTCACAACTGAGCAGATGGACAATCGAAGAAACGTGCGTGTTGATCTTCTTGCGAGGATTCTGACATATAGTAAGAGGTGTTGCAGAAGTTTTAGCAGGCTTGCCCTGAGTTTTGCTGTGTTCAAGGAAACACTTGCTTATCAATGTGCTTGTCGAAAATCGTGAATCCTCCACTACAAGTCGCCCGTTTTTGAGAGTAGAGAGGAACGTACAGAAGATTGGTTGTTTGGTTTGTGGGATTAAAGGGACCAGACTGCGACGGTCATCGGTCCCCGTAAAGAAGGCAAGAGACGGTGTGAAGGCGTGAGGCCGAGAAGTCGTACGCAGAGACGGTACGGAGACACGTGGCCGTGACGTCACATCGAGAAATCGGCGCCCGAAAGTAGCCAGTTCGTTATGTCACTGTGGTGCCGACTGTTGCTCAAATTGCAGCTGCAGATTCGGTACCATGCGTCAGTGCCATACGCCGAACTCGATCTTCTTCCCTCTCGGCAGTCCCACGAAGCCGTCTGAAGCCCGGTCTTCTTGCGACCGTACATTTTCGTGATCACCGCTGTCAGCAATCATGTAAAGTGGCTACATTCCTGTCAAATCTTTTTTGCAATATCGCAGAAGGATCATCCAGCCTCTCGTAGCCCTATCCGACGACGTCGTTCACACTCAATGTTGTGATGGCAAAAGCGTCATTTCGCCTTAAAAGCATTCTTGATTAACATTAACTCGCCGCATCCAATCTCAAAGCTAACACTCACGACCGTTATAGCGTGTATTTAAAGCAAACCCGATTTGCATCGTCATGGTGGCACTGCTAGCACCACACTTATGCGACTGGCGTGAAATTTGGATAAGCAACATCTTTCAGATGCAGAATCATGCTTACCATTTTCGTTTAGCCTGGCGCAATTTGCTGAGTCCTATGAGTAAGTGCCGCTTCTTGGTTTCGCATTGCCTTTGCTTTCAGCAGCTCACAATTTCCGAGGTCTGCTCTGAAAATTACGTTGCTTCTTCAGTTATTTCACTTATGTGGATCTTCGATCGGGATTTAACTTGCATTAGCGAGCTGTACAAATTTGGAAAGCCAATCACGGTCCCTTAGCAGGCGTCCAGATTGTTTGAGATATCAGTTATAAAGAGTGTATTCAATACATGCGTCGGCTTCATTCAAGCAGTCATTTACTGCACTTCTGCTCATATCAGCTTTTGTACCGATGTAGAAATTAATTTGGCAAACTCATTTTGAAGTTGTATATTTTCCCTTGAGTTTAAAATAAGCAGCCGTCATTGTAAAAATTATGAGAATAGGTGGTCACTTTTCGTTTTAAAAAAATAATTGCCAATCATCTAACTGTGGTGCAAAATTTGAGAAAATAAAGATTAAAACAGTGGTTCCCATCCAGGAGGTAATTACCCTCTGAGGGGTAAGATGAACTTTTCTGAGGGATAAAAACTAAACGATTCGATTCTGTTTCAGTCGCAAAACTAAATTGGTTTCAAAAGACCATTACTATGATCACAATTTTGTATGACTGATTATATAAGTTACCAGTAATTATTTTTTCTCAATTAGTAGCATTAATGCGGTGGAGGTGACAGATTCTTCACATAATCCACCCATTGCTCACATATGCTGTACTTTGCCCTGTACGTCGCTGATGGTAAAAGTGAGACATATACGTAACAAATGCTAAATATCTCAAGAAAATTTCTTTTCCAAATTGTAGATATTACCTGTAGTAGTTCAGAAATTCCTTCATTACTCGCTTCGAAACAGACGAATGAATTAATTTGTAAGGTGTCAGGCAAATCCAACACCTTCCATGAAAACCCTGACATGATAAGCAAATCCAGTAGTATGTCACATAGCTCCGAATAAATCGTGAAATTAAATTAAGCAAAGTAATACGAGTAACGAATGAGCAAATGGAATACCACAGACTAACACAAGAATGCCTAAATGCATGTCATACCTTCCCACCGTGAGACAGACGCAGTTCCGAGGGGAGAAACGAGAACAGAAGCCGAGAGCAGAACCGTGTTAAACTAGAAAGCCCTACAATAAGTGACAGACACCCACGTCGCCAGCTAACCACCAGAACCACCACCCAGCCCATGTTAAAAGCTAGAGCCCTCCAGAAGAACAGTATAGATCTTACGATAACACTAAAAGGGCCACACCAGCTGCAAGTTTTAGCGTGAGACTTTTTCGCGTCTCCGTTACGTTGCAAACGTTAAAAATATTGCCCCACCACGAAAAGTATAACGTTTCTCATTGGACAGATAGAATTTTTGTAGGCGGAGCTTAAGGTTAACATTGAGACCCTGGTTGGTCAGATGAAAACACAGCCAGATAGTTTTTTTAAACCAACTTCGGTAAATTGTAGTAAGGAGAAGTTAGGAGAGAGTTGCTTCCGAGACGGCGAGGTGAGCGGAGCTGTGCATCTCGTCGCCCCCTGACGAACACCGACAAGGTAATGAACGCACGCGATGCCGCATTTTTGAGCGTATAAAGCTTCACTCAGAACTGCAGAAGTCTCATCTGTTACATCCCCTTTTTACGTAATACTAGTGTCGATCGTCAATTAAAGCTCATGGAATTCACATTTGCTATGTAAGTTAAAATCTGAAACGCGATGATTCTTCTGTTATATAATTATTGAGAAGCCACATCAGCCACTGTAATTTACCACAAGTTAGATAAGTAATTAAAGATAATTGAGGGTCACTGTAGACCATTTTGATAGTTTTCTCCTTTGTGAAACTTAATTTAAACCTAGATTATAGATGTGACATGGCATAGGTCATCCTTCGATCCATTGTAGAACTTGGAAACCCATTCAGGGAATATTCGTTCTCATTTTTGTTGAACGCAGATGGTTTTTATCATCCTGTATTAAAATATTTCCTTTTAATAATAGTGCAATCTATAAACAATGTTTTGTGAGTAGAATAAAATTTCCAGTGGTAAACTTAACTGCTTTTTCGACATTATTTTACCAGCTAACTAAAAATAGGAAAGCCTTGACCCCCTTCCACTAAATTTAGTTAGTATTAAGATTCTTTTACAGGGAGTGCAGTGGAGCTGACGCTGAAATCATAAAGTATTTGGCTATACCATCGCTAGTCTCACTGAACTCTTCTGAACTCTACATGTCATGTGTGGTCTGGCATCTCCTTACCAGCAACAGGTCCCAGATTCAAACTAGTCAATTCCCTAAAAAACACGCTCAGAGCGTCGTTGCGCGAAAGTGGTAGGGAGACACGACATAGAACAACAGACACCACGCAGAATGTTAGAAATTGACAGCATGACACAGCAGTAGCTACATAATGGCTACTTTCATGCTGTACACAGTATTATTATTATTATTATTATTCGCGAATTCTCCCCAGAAATGGAAGATGTTAAGCAAATAACTCAATCAATTTTTCTTTGAGGTCTTCTTGTTCTTCCAGTAGGCTTTCATTCTTTCCGAAAAGGCTTGTTTACGCTCGTCCGTCCAATTTGGTCTGTACTGTTTTTATATTGGTTGCTCTGATATAACTTCCAATTTGCCTACTATGTTCTGAAAGTGTCTCCTTCTAGAATGTCGGCTGGTTTTATGTTTGCATGATTTAGGTACTTTCGAATTTCATCTAGCTGAGGTGTGGAATTCTTAAGTGAGATTACATTCTTTTCGTCAATCGATTTTCTGGTAGTCGGCTGAGATGACCAAAGAATTTTATTCGCCTTTTCCTAGTACCAATTTCGATGTTTGAAAACTTTTCTGTTGTTTTAATTGATCGTAGCATATAACCGTCTTGGGTATGTCTTCATCCTAGAAATTTCCTGATGATCTTTCTCTTTTCTTCTTTGATGTCTTCAAGTTGTTGTTTTCTGTTAAGGGTTAGTGTTTCACTTGCGTATAAGATTTCTGGTTCTATGAGACTATTGTAGTGTCGAATTTTTTCCCCTCTTGGCATAGACTTTTTGATGTAGAGGTTTTTCATTAACCCTAATCCCTTTTTAATTTATTATTATTATTATTGTTGTTATTATTAATACTGTTAGTGTCTCTGGCCGTACACAAAGCATTAGCAGCCTGAACTCTTCCGATTTCTAGCATTTCAGAAATAAGGAGTGCAGAAATGAAGCGATTTACGAACAGTTAGTATAGTGCCACATTTTAACTTGGTTGATCTTAAAAGGGGTTGAAGTGTGCAGGTCAAGCAAGTGCCGCAATGGAGAGTAGTAATGCGTGGAAATTATGTTTTGTAACAAGTGACTACCCTCACTGTGGATAGTTAGTTTTCTTATCTGAGAGGCAGTTGCGAGTAACATTTGCGATACACCACGAACTCCTTCGTCATTCATACTAAAACAAACACACACACACACACACACACACACACACACACACACACACACACACACACAAAATATCAATTCGTATTTCATCATTTTAAAAATAAAAATGTTCCAAAATTAATTACTGTAACTAGCAGTCTGTTGGTTTAATGTTATACAAGGCCTACACTGCACACAGACGGAAGCCAAATAAATTACAAAGCGGCTTTGACAGAGCGCAAATTGTTATGGTCCAACGCCTGGGAGTGAGCATGTCGGAAACGCTGAAGACAGTCGCTTGTCGCTTGCCGCTGTTGTATCTATGGAAAGTGGCAGGAGGAAGGTGAAATCACGAGTAGCCTATTAGGTGTTGGACGTCGAAGACCCATCACAGAACCGTCGAGGTGCATGGCTTGCCCACTCTGTAAGAGGCAGCGGTCTGTGGCAGGTCTAATGATGGAGGACGATGCTAATGCAGGAGCTACTTTTTCGCGCCAAACTATTCAGCGTACACTGCTGAACGCAGCAGACGGCCCGACGATGTGGAATTTTTAACCGTAGATCAGCAGAAACGTGTCGCCTGGTAGGATGAATCACGATTCCTGTCACTCCAGGTCGACGGTCGTGAGTGGTTGCGCCGTCGTCCGAGCGAACGCCTGCTCGAAACAAGCACCGCTCTACGACAGCCGTGGACTACGTGAACATTTTGTAATCCATTTCCATCATACTTGAAGTCTTCCCGGGCGGCGATGGCGTCTTCGCGTAGCACATGTCAGTGTCGCAAGGCAAGAATCGTGCTACACTGGCTTGGGGAGCATGATAGTGGAACCGCGTTGATGTCTCGGCCAGAAAATTCGTCTAATCTGAATCCTATGGAACACGTCTGGAACGTTATCAGGCAGCAGCTCCGCGCCAACAAACCACCTGCTCGTAATTTCCGCAAGGACCTATCAAATCCTTGCCACAAAGAATCACTGATTTATTGCGTCCCAAAGATGTTCAAATGTTGAAATGTGTGTGAAACCTTATGGGACTTAACTGCTAAGGTCATCAGTCCCTAATCTTACACACTACTTAACCTAAATTATCCTAAGGACAAACACACACACCCACGCCCGAGGGAGGACTCGAACCTCAGCCGGGATCAGCAGTACAGTCTATGACTGTAGCGCCTCAGACCGCTCAGCTAATCCCGCGCGGCCCCAAGATGTACAAACGTGCTATTAAGCAGATAATCATAACTATTTGCCATAATAGTGCAGTTCTACACTTCGTAAACAAAATTAGACGTCTTATATATTGTTCTATGCACTGCATTCTTCAGTTACATGCAGCCTCGTTTCTTGTGTATCTTTTCTAGTATCCTCTACCCATCTTTAATTAGATCGTCGTCTCGGTCTTTTCGTACCTGTCGTAATGCAACGATTGGTCCACATACCACATGTTCACTTAGTTAATGTCCTATTCCCGTCCATTTCATTACAATCATAATTGCTTCATCCACTCCAGCATGTAACGTTGCTCCGCTGTCTCCTAGCGTTAAACGCGGCGTAAAGATCGGTAGGTTCCAAGATATGACAAATTTATATTACACGATAATTACAAAGCCCATAAAATATTTCAAAAAATCGGTAGATATAAATGGCCAAGAATAACGTAACAAATGATACAATATGTGAAGGAGAAAATCTCGAAGGATCTTTCTTTGTTTTTTTGTAATGTATAGAAACGTCTTGTGTGTCCACCCTTCGACATGACACGCAGCTAATCTGTAGTTCAAGAATTGGTCATACACGACCCTGCAAATTAGAAGTGTTGGTAAGAGCGCCTGCTGCGTTGCTATCTTCGAGTGGAAGAGGTTGAACATAAACGCTGTTTTTTTTCATTTTTCAAGTATTATATTTTTAAAGACATGTTACCTATTATTTTAAAATAGGTCGCACATATTACAGTTTTCATCATGTAATAAAATAAATTTTCCCGTTGTACATGGACATACTGTTTACGTAAAATAAAAATCAAAGTAATATTATTATGAGCTACCGCGTAGCTAAACAAAATAGAAACTACAAATTAGAAGACTGAGGGTGTTGAGTAAACGTGTTCGTAATTTAGAAGAGAATAAAAGGCTAGGAAAGAATACATAATATGGTTTCTGGCCACCTTCAGTGATCTGAAACGAAAGTTTTGCAATTGCAAGCCTTTTTCTTTAGATTTGACATTACAAGTTTTATATAAAATCTGATTGTGTATTAAGGGTTAGTTTTCTAAAATAATTGCATTTTTATGTGGTCCGTAGGCAACAACAGTCGGTCGTTTTTAACAGACTATTGTGATGTACACTTCAAGGACAATTATTATAGTATTTATTACTGTTAGTATTGTATGCGATTGGTCACCAAGTTATGCATTTCCGATTAGAGATTTCTTTATTTATAAGTTTCTGTAATATGTACCTGTGTTTATGTGTATTTCTATCGCTAACATTATTCTAACAACAATCATCCTCCTCCAGTATCTTGTACAACTTCACTAAGCTTTGTAAACTGGAGGTGTCTTGTGAATCTTGTCACGGAAAGCTATTTACATACTTACTACCGATTGACAAGGAGCAAACTCTGGCACAGAAAATGCTTTTTCTGCCTGCTTCGCAGCCATTTTAAGTAACAACGGAGGTTTGTGCCCCTGTCGTTGGCTTTCCAAATTAACTTGCCTGCACAACATTAAAAAAAGATGTTTCTGAGAGTTTATCTTTCACGTACTGTCTCATTAGTACATTATGTTTTGCCACTTACGTACACAGATTTTTAAAATTTTTGCATTTAGATTTATTCTGTGTTTTTACTTCTTGTCTGCTCTTCGTATTGCCACAGTCGTCAGTTAACATACGGCTACCAGCCGAACATTTGCTTCAACAAGCATGGAAGACTAATAACCACACTTACGCTGCCCGAGGTACCAGCCCAGCGGTCCTTAAAATTGCCAAGCGGACTCTATCCGGGCCTAGTTCGCCATCGGTATCGTTAGCTAGCGCGCGGTGCAAATCACCTCTTCAAAGCAGAGACAACTTCCAGTACCAACACACATCTCATCTTTGCTCGCTGATAAACAATCGGTTTTTGAAAGCTTTTCGCAATAAAAGTCAAACTCTGATTGCCATAAGTTAGATCAGTAATGCACATTGACAGTGATCTTTCCTTCTAGACACATTGAAGGCTCAGTTTTAAAAGGGCTACTTGTTTAAGTAAAAGCACTCTGCTCTATTTGTACTCTTCTATTTACTTCTTTGACCGAGTTTCCAGCTATCGTATTCAACAGCCCTAAACACAAAAACAACCACCAACTGTTCCATAAACTCATTGTTAATCTGTGCTATTTTATTTTCTGTGTAGTGATTACACAGTACGAAACGCAAGAGGTACGCGTGTGTTCCATTAACCTGAATTTTTTCCGCGTTGATGGAAAGCTCTGAGGTTTCCATCCGGTTGGTAGTGTTTAGGTACTTTTCTTCAGTAGTAAACCCCGGGGAAGTCTACAGTCACGTATCCTTCTTCGTTCTCTCAACGTGTCTTTTTTTCTTTTTTTGTCTCCAGTCTTCTGAGTGGTTTCATGCGACCCAGCACGATTTCCTCTTCTGTGCCAACCTATTCATCCGAGAGAAGCACTTGGACTCAACGTTTTCAGTTATTTGTTGGGTATACATTAATTTCTTTCTTCCTCTACAGCTTTTACCCTCAACAGCTTCCTCAAGCCCTGACGAAGTTACTTCTTCATGCCATAACACATGTCTGGTTGTCCTGTCTCTTCTCGTTATCGACTTTCTCCATTTCCGCGGAGAACCTCCTCATTTATCCTGTGGGTCTTTCGGTAGCACCACATCTCAAACACTTCGAATATCTTCTTTTCTGGTTTCCCCACAGTCCATGATTAGATACCATGCAATGCTATGCTCTAAATGTACTTTGCAGTAATTTGTTCCTCAAATTAAGGTCGATATTGACACTAGTAGACTTCTTTTGGTCAGAAATTCCCTCTTTGTCTGCGCTAATCTGTTTTTAGGTATTATGTCTACGTCCGTCCCAGTGCAGATACCTATACACTTCCTCCAGAGTTTCCAAGTTTAGTTTCGGTAAGGAGTCGGCAGACGTATTCACAATTTTATTTTTTATTTCCGACTGCACTAGATGTCATACCGTGAGTGGCGGATGATATATTTTGTTTTTTGTAGGCTTCAGTCCTAAGAAGGGTTTGATTTAACTCTTCACAACAGTCTACTCTGTGCCACCCTGGTCTTGTCTTCACCTTTTGTAGTCCTGTCTTCCTCAGTTGCGTGTAATATTACGGCATATTGATAATTTTCACTTTATGGACCGTCTGACAGCAACTGAATGAAACACAATTTTAGTACCATACGCGTTTCTCTGCAAGGCATCTTCAGTGGCCTGGAATATGTACGTATGTTTGCTATTTAATTTACATTTTGGTCACTGTACCTATAGGTTATAAACAGTTCTGGTGGTTGGTATTTCCTAATAAGTAGGAACATTTTGAACTGCACTTACAGGTTGCATCACGATTTCCTACATATTACACTCCTGTCGCATTTTTGGTGTTCTTCTTCTTCTTCTTCTTCTTCTAAATGCCAGTTTGCCGTTTTTCCCCACATTTCACAGCACTAGTCATGTCTGCATAGCTACTGCAGCCTACGTCCGTTTGCACCTTCTTACGGTACTTCAACTTTGGTCTCACTCTACAATTTTTAATCTCCACCTATTCTTCCATTAACAAACTGGCGACTGCTTTATGCCTCAGAATGTGCGCTATTAATCCCTTTCTTCTTTCAGTTAAGTTGTGCCATACATTTCTTTTTTCCTCAATTAGAACCTCTTCATTAATTGTTTAATCCATCCCACTAATCTTCAGTATTCTGCTGTAGCACAATATTTAAAAAGCTTCATTTCTCTTCTTGTGTTAATTGCATTTCATCTACGTTTCACTTCCGTACAATGGTAAATTCCAGGCAAATACTTTCAGAAGAGACTTCTCAATGCTTAAATTTATGTTTGATGTAAACAAATTTCTGTTTTTGACAAACGTTTTTCTTGCTGTTGTCAGTCTGTTCTTTAACATCACCACACTTCATCTATCGTCAGTTATTTTGCTGCCCAAATAGCAAAACCAGTCCTCTTAGTGTTTCTCACCCTAACCATCGCCTAATTCCACCACATTACATTGACCTTGTTTTGAGAGTATACGACGTACCAGAATCATCGTTCCCATTCCATTCCCATTTGTGGAAGCTCATAATTTTCCTGCAGTGGTCAGTCCCGTGAGATGTGTACTGGAGGAAGTGTTTGGTTTACTTGTTTTATAACATGAACTACGAAATTTCGTGACAAAAGCTCGCGGCTGTGCGTAGTGTCTTTATTGTAGTTTCCTGCTGGCGTCTGTTGAATTTTCTGTAACGCTCTCACGCTCTTTAAATATCTGTGACGATACGTAGGGCATTCCTTTGAATCTTCCGACTATTCTTCTAACCCAAATCGACATAGAACCCAGACCGGCAAATAATTCTCAAGAATTTATAAAACTAGGTGTTGTTTCCTTAGGCAAGTCTCGCGAAAAAATATCTACCGTCTGACAGATTTCTGTGGTCGCTACTGTGGAAGGACTTCGATAATTGACGCAGATCACTGATCGTGTTATAAAACGGTTTTCCGAAACTCCTTCACCAAAGAATGCGAAGTAAATATTCCTGAATTCCAATCAAGAATAACTGCCAAGATGAGAAACATAGAAGTAGATATCCTCGGTATAACAAAGCAGCGTAAATCACTTAATAACAGCAAGGCTTCTAGTCCAGATTGTATACCTGTCAGGTTCCTCTCAGAGTACGCTGATATAATACTTCCATATTTAGCAATAGTATACAACCGGTCGCTCACAGAAAGATCCGTACCTAAAGATTGGAAAATTGCTCAAGTCACACCAATATTCAAAAAGGGAAGTAGGAGTAACCGTTGAATTACAGGTCTATATCACTAACGTCGATTTGCAGTAGGGTTTTGGAACATATACTGTATTCGAACATTATGAAGTACCTCGAAGAAAACGATTTATTGACACATAGCACGTTTTCAGAAAATATCGTTCTTGCGAATCACAACTACCTCTTTATACTCATTTCGACACCGTTCCTCACAAGCGTCTTCTAACCAAACTGCGTGCCTATGGGATATCGCCTCAGTTGTGCGACTGGATTCGTGATTTCCTGTCAGAAAGGTCACAGTTCGTAGTGATAGACGGAAAGTAATCGAGTAAAACACAAGTAATATCCGGCGTTCCGCAAGGAAGTGTTATAGGTCCTCTATTGTTCCCGATCTATATTAACGGTATAGCAGACAATCATAGTACCCGTCTTAGATTGTTTGCAGATGATGCTGTAATTTACCGTCCTGTAAAGTCATCAGATGACCAAAACGAATTGCAACACGATTTAGATAAGATATTTGTATGGTGCGAAAAGTGGCAATTGACCCTGAGTAAAGAAAGTTATTCGCATGAGTACTAAAAGAAATTCGCTAAACTTGGCTTTCGCGATAAGTCACACAATTCAGAAGGCTGTAAATTCAACTAAATACTTAGGGATTACGATTACAAATACCCTAAATTGGAACGATCACACAGATAATGTTGTGGGTAGAGCAAACCAAAGATTGCGATTCATTGGCAGAACACTTAGGAGGTGCAACAGGTCTACTAAAGGGACTGCTTACACCACGCTTGTCCTTCCTATTCTGGACTATTGCTGTGCGGTGTGGGATCCTCATCAGGTGGGACTGAAGGATGACATCTAAAAAGTACAAAGAAGGGCGGCTCGTTTAGTATTATCGTGAAATAGGGGAGATAGTGCCACAGACATGATACGTGAATTGGAGTTGAAATAATTAGAACGAAGGAGTTTTTCGTTGCAACGGGATCTTCTCATGAAATTTCAATCACCAGTTTTCTCCTCCGATTGCGAAAACATTCTGTTGGCACCCACCTACATAGGGAGAAATGATCATCACGATAAAATAAGAGAAATAAGAACTCGCACAGAAAAATTTAAGTGCTAGTTTTTCCCGCGCTTCGTTCGAGAGTGGAACGGTAGAGAGACAGCTTGAAGGTAGTTCATTGAACCCTCTGCCAGGCACTTTATTGTGAATAGCAGAGTAATCATGCAGATGTAAATGTAGAAAATGTTTTTGAGTTGTTTCATCTAAATACAACCAATTCATTTAAATTTATAGACTTCTTCTGGACGGGCACCACAACCCACACAAATTTGAAGAATGTCATTTTTCCACTAGGCTGGCTGACTTTTAAACGCAAAGCCCTAAATTAAGAATACTTGATGAAGTACTGTGGTATTTTAAAACACAGTCTGGTGGAGTGGTGCTCTTCTTCTCACATAATATTTATTTCTGTTCTTGTTAGCGCCGCTAGTAGCGAGTAATGCGGAGACATGCAGCCCAGAATGCCGAACTGTACATAACAACGCAGGATTGAGTTGTTTCGGATGTTCTTATATGTACGTTGGAACTATTAACACACTCTCTGAGTTGTTACATTTGAATAGGATGGCGATGTTTCAGGTCGGTATACTAATACACTCCTGGAAATTGAAATAAGAACACCGTGAATTCATTGTCCCAGGAAGGGGAAACTTTATTCACACATTCCTGGGGTCAGATACATCACATGATCACACTGACAGAACCACAGGCACATAGACACAGGCAACAGAGCATGCACAATGTCGGCACTAGTACAGTGTATATCCACCTTTCGCAGCAATGCAGGCTGCTATTCTCCCATGGAGACGATCGTAGAGATGCTGGATGTAGTCCTGTGGAACGGCTTGCCATGCCATTTCCACCTGGCGCTTCAGTTGGACCAGCGTTCGTGCTGGACGTGCAGACCGCGTGAGACGACGCTTCATCCAGTCCCAAACATGCTCAATGGGGGACAGATCCGGAGATCTTGCTGGCCAGGGTAGTTGACTTACACCTTCTAGAGCACGTTGGGTGGCACGGGATACATGCGGACGTGCATTGTCCTGTTGGAACAGCAAGTTCCCTTGCCGGTCTAGGAATGGTAGAACGATGGGTTCGATGACGGTTTGGATGTACCGTGCACTATTCAGTGTCCCCTCGACGATCACCAGTGGTAAATGGAAATGTCGTGTGGCTAGGGCCTCCCGTCGGGTAGACCGTTCGCCTGGTGCAGGTCTTTCGATTTGACGCCACTTCGGCGACCTGCGCGTCGATGAGGATGAAATGATGATGATTAGGACAACACAACACCCAGTCCCTGAGCGGAGAAAATTTCCGACCCAGCCGGGAATCGAACCCGGGCCCTTAGGATTGACAGTCTGTCACGCTGACCACTCAGCTACCGGGGCGGACATCACCAGTGGTGTACGGCCAGTGTAGGAGATCGCTCCCCACACCATGATGCCGGGTGTTGGCCCTGTGTGCCTCGGTCGTATGCAGTCCTGATTGTGGCGCTCACCTGCACGGCGCCAAACACGCATACGACCATCATTGGCACCAAGGCAGAAGCGACTCTCATCGCTGAAGACGACACGTCTCCATTCGTCCCTCCATTCACGCCTGTCGCGACACCACTGGAGGCGGGCTGCACGATGTTGGGGCGTGAGCGGAAGACGGCCTAACGGTGTGCGGGACCGTAGCCCAGCTTCATGGAGACGGTTGCGAATGGTCCTCGCCGATACCCCAGGAGCAACAGTGTCCCTAATTTGCTGGGAAGTGGCGGTGCGGTCCCCTACGGCACTGCGTAGGATCCTACGGTCTTGGCGTGCATCCGTGCGTCGCTGCGGTCCGGTCCCAGGTCGACGGGCACGTGCACCTTCCGCCGACCACTGGCGACAACATCGATGTACTGTGGAGACCTCACGCCCCACGTGTTGAGCAATTCGGCGGTACGTCCACCCGGCCTCCCGCATGCCCACTATACGCCCTCGCTCAAATTCCGTCAACTGCACATGCGGTTCACGTCCACGCTGTCGCGGCATGCTACCAGTGTTAAAGACTGCGATGGAGCTCCGTATGCCACGGCAAACTGGCTGACACTGACGGCGGCGGTGCACAAATGCAGCGCAGCTAGCGCCATTCGACGGCCAACACCGCGGTTCCTGGTGTGTCCGCTGTGCCGTGCGTGTGATCATTGCTTGTACAGCCCTCTCGCAGTGTCCGGAGCAAGTATGGTGGGTCTGACACACCGGTGTCAATGTGTTCTTTTTTCCATTTCCAGGAGTGTATTTTCTGAGAAAATCGTTTCTTGTGAACATGAACAGTTTCTGTGGCAACCATTCACAAATGTAAATGCAACTCCAGCTCGGGTTCTGGAGCGTGGGACAGCGGCTAGGCGATGAAATGTAATACTACTACACCAACAGCCATTATAATGGTGTTGTTTTTATTAGGCAACCAGTTTCGACGTTCCAATCATGTTATCTTCAGGCCTGTTACGTGAATGACACCAAGTGCCACTCATGGATTTATAAGACAAGGCAACTCTTGACAGAAAGGTTCCTGTCACATGTGTGAAAAACATACATGCTCATAAAGATCAAATATCCACGGAAATTAGTACTGTATGTGTAGCCATGTAATTTATGTTTGCAGACATAACATCACTTTTGCAATACGCTACGGAAGCCAGTTCGTAGATGTATACCACTGATGGGACTACGTATACGACTGGAGTTCAACCCCTCAGCGTCAGTTAAGGCGTGATAATGGCGTATTGAGCCACCGAAACTGGTTGCAATATCATAAAGTAACATCAAAACGACGGTTGTATGTGTTTCATTTTATTACTTGTTTATGAAACTGGCATAACTGGTGCTGAGACATTTATGAGTCAAGTAAAAGTAAATCACTGGTCTCGTATGTGACTGGATTTTCGTGTTGATTCTTACTCCCGAACATTATGTGCTATCTCGCCTGATGACAGCACATGACGATAAAAGAAAGGGTGGTGTTTTAACGGTAGAAACAGCAGTCTATCGCGTAGCTTTCTGACAGTTGCGAGATGACTTCGAGGACGTCGCGTGAACAGTGTCGATCGACCTTTATAATGGTTACAATACATTTTGTGTCTGGGGATTTAGAGTATGGTATAACTTCCTCTGGAAAGAGGTACAATGGCCTATTTGGTCTACTTGCTAATGTCGCAGGAAAAGTTGATTTGCAATTCTCAGCAAGAAAAACGCTCGTGACAGTATTCCTTCGCACGGTGTGAACTGCAGGATATTACAGTATAGAAATTGTACTCAGTATTAACTGTCTCCTAATGTTAAGTCGACTGAATATTTAGGCTACTATGACTTTGGCAAAATGGATTTTCACAACACATCATCTAGACCTAAAGCCGTTAAAAGCTGCATTTCTCGGTACAGTTCAACCCATCTCATCTTTCATATTCCAAGAGAGTATGTCTGTACATATCTCTGTATTAGCCCTCCCCTTTCATACCCGACAGTAATGAGTTATGAGTGGGGCTAATCTACATTTATCCACAAAAGCGAAAAGTTGAAGAGGTCGTAAACAGAATATTTTCCAGGCAAGTCAGAACACTATACCCCACTCTCAGCATTGGTATCAAATGCAACAAGTGATCGGGCCGTTCCACTGTTAATTACATTTCATTTGCAATGAGATGGTTTTAAAACAAAGACGAAAACGAAAAGATGTACCAGTAGACGTGTTACTCTACGATTCTAACAGTTTCTAACCTTACTTTATTTGTCTGTTTCTCGTCAAAAGACATGTTTCTCAATTTGCATCCCAAAACATTGTCCGATTTTCAAATTAAAAAAGATAAATGAAATCAGTTCTATTTATTAGGTCCTTGTTGTCCACAGTATTACTAGTATTTTAAAAGTCACTTACAAGGATGGATGTAGATCACGTAAGAAAAAAACATTACGATTGCTTGTGCGTATTTATTTTATTAAAACTTGATATATTTTCAAAACAAATACGTCTTTCTCAGGAGTGACAAAAGGTTATTTCTAGGTGTTCAGAGCAATTTTAATGAAGAACAGTTTCAAGAAAGTCATGTTTTAGAAATCGATCAGTTCATCTTCACAAACAAAGTACAGCATAAGATCATATGCAGAATGACATATCTCTAACTACCGCCAGTCAACTGTTCTTCCGTCTCTTCGCAGTGGCTGTCGTTCATAAATTTTTTGTCAGTTTTTCACATTACCTGTATACAGCTGATGGTAAAAAATTTATGGCAGCAGTGCGCATTGAAAGTAATGCTTTGGAATCCGCTTAAAAATAATTTACTAGATCCACGCTAATATAGACAATAAATTTTATATTTGTTCAAATTTAAACTGTAAAGCCGTAACGCAAAAAAATTACCAAAATGAGAGAGTAATAACTTCATTGACACTGAGTAAGCAAACTGTCACTTGCGTGAAATTCTCTGAATTCTATATCAAGAATGTTTTTAATTAAGCTTTAGTTCAAATCACAACATCGTACTTCATAACCATTCAGTAGAAGAAGTCGCTCAGGTTCGATTTACTAGTCACTTCCAGCAAAAATCAAAATCGACATCGCTATATTTTCTTGTATGAAATACATCAATGCGCCACTTAAAATCCCTAACTAGATCTCAATTGCAACACAACATTCATGAAAAAATTCACAGTTGGCGTTGTATAGGTTAGTGCATAGCCAAATCTTACATAGCACTATTTTTTTTTATCTTTATGTATTTTATATAAGTGCAATCTCCGATCGTCGCGATTGTGTGCTCTTTGATGCCTGCCACATTCCCACCCGGCCTTCTGCTGTCCGCTGTTGGGGGCTGGATGTTTGGTCCACTGACAGCCACGTCCAGTGACACATATCTTGCTTTGTGCAACAATATATTTTTCACGAAGATTAAACGTAGAATTTTCCCCATTAATGACCATCTCTTGAGTAAACATCAGACCGTTACAAACTAGGTTCATTTTTATACATTCAGGTTCGTAATGTGAGAGCTGCAAATGAGCTGTATTGAAGATCAATGAATGGCCACAGGTCGCAACAGTAGCGGACGTGATGAGAAATATAAGCCACACTTGATGTATTAATTATGTGTCGCATCTTTAGCACAGTGTTTCTGATAAATTTTCAATATCTACTTCATTTGATTTTGTTTTTAAGACAGATGCGACTTTTTTTCACTTTACAACGAAGATGCCGAACAAATGGCTGAGGTCATAACAAGTCACAAACATAACATCAAATCTATTTACGTAAGTGTTTCTCGTGACTATTTTCTTAAAACAGAAACAAGCTACAACTCTGAGCACAACGATGTGCAGTTATTTGGCAAATTATTTGGTGTTAGCTGCAAAATCCAAAACTCTTTTAATATTTTATCCTACGCTCATCATTCCACGACCTCAAGTTGCTCAAAGGCCTGTTCACCAGACCCTTAGAATAGGTTTTGGATTGATTTCCTTTGTTCTTCTTTGTTTTTGACCCATAAATTTATTATATTTATCATGAACTGAAAGAGCAACAGTTCGTTCTATTTTGTCCGCTGCTACTATCAATCTATCATATTCACATAGCTTCCTTCCCCTCCATTGGCAACTCATAAAACACACCAAAGCCGTGACACTGAATATAGGACAAGAACTAGCATTCTCAGTTAATGGCGGAAAATAGGTGCACAGGAAAGAAAGCTAACTGAAATGACATTTAATGTTGAAGTGGGAGCATCACTGGTCAATACCTTGTTAACCTGTTTATAAAAAAGTTATTTTAAATCAATTTAATATTATCTTCTTTAAATCTTTAGTGTACTCGGTCAGTGATTCATGATGAGTTTTGTCGGATAAAACTACAAAAAAAAAAAAAAAAAAGAAAGAAAAGAAATACTGCGCCACAGATAGCACCACGTTACTCTTTATCGATCCGTTACTCTCCTACAGGAAACAAACTGCTGTACATTTCTCGTTTTCATGCAAAACATTTATATTTTATATTATTATCCATCTTCCGGTGTTAGAATAATTGACACAAGAAAATCTTCCTTTGGTAAAGAGAATAATAAAAGCAACATGTCGGTCAGATTTCTAGGAATAATTATGTGCTACTGCCAAACTCAAAAAATGTGGGAATAAAGTTATTCCCCAGTCTAATTTTTTGTAACATATCCACATGTGTTGCTAGGGAAGATAAAATATTAAGATTATAAATTTACAGTCTCTGTTTTGAAGCAAAATGTCAGGTATGCTAACACAAAAACTCATTTAACTTCGAAATAAATAGAAAGCGTGATGGTCGATGAAATAAATTTAGCAGAAGAGTAATATTTTTTTCATTTTCGAGCGCGCTGATATGGAGTGGTAGCCCCGAAACTGTTCTGTACTTAGGAAATTGGATAATTTTTTATTTCGACCGTCTCAGTTGCACTGATATAAAATTTAGCTGTAGTGGTTACCCGTTTCGGACAGACACACCTATTTTCAAAACACACACCTTGCTATTAACCGCAGTTATTCATACAATATGGCGACAAACGGCAAAGCAAAGATCAATGACGTTACTCATTGTCCAGTGAGTGCTTTTCTGTGTCTTTTGGCGCCATACAGTATAAAAAAACTGCGGTTAACAGCTGAATTTTATGTCAAAGCCAATGAGACGGACGAAATACAAAAAAATTATCCAGTATCCTCAATTTTTTATATACTGTAAGCGAATATTTAATTAAACGACATTAACGTACTGCTACATAGTAATGCATTTACCCAGAGTTGTAAGTACCACCTTTTTTAATATAGAAGGTGTTTCGAACTATTTCCATTAAACCTCTAGGGGTGATACATCACGTCATGGGGAACACTTGCAATGTCCTTTAGTATTCGCCAGCCTAAATTCGATAAGATTTCACCCAACTAGCAGGGTCTACTGACCAAGGGGGCCACATACTACGTATCCCAGCAACATGATACGAGCGATCTTCAACAAGAAATCCTTAATAATTAGTGTCTCGAAGCGGAGAAATATATTTTAGAAACGAATGAGGAACTTTAATTTTCTTGGCCGACCCCTTTTCGTACGGAGCATATAAATGGAGTAAAGGCAACGCAAAAGGCATACGCACGCAACGGGGCACCTACCTCTCCGAAGTATAACCAATACAGAAGGCCGGACACCTAACGTCGCCTGAAAGCGTCAGCGAACACTTTATCTTTCACAAAAGTCATTCACCATGACGTGATCTGTCATCTGTAGACGTTTCATGCAAAGAAGTTGTAATGGCCTGTCTACAGAAATACAGGCCGGCCGTTGTGGCCGAGCGGTTCTAGGCGCTTCAGTCTGGAACCGCGCGACCGCTATGGTCGCAAGTTCGAATCCTGCCTCGGGCTTGGATGTGTGTGATATCCTTAGGTTGGTTAGGTTTAAGTAGTTCTAAGTTCTAGGGGACTGATGACCTCATATGTTAAGTCCCATAGTGCTCAGAGCCAAAACGTGGTCCCGACTTTGGTGCGTTACATTGGCAAAATTTCGAAACCATTTGTGACAGCATTCACGGAAGAGAAAGAGACCTACAGTTACTTCCAATAGGATGGAGCAACTGCCCTTACAGCCAGCCGAACCTTGGAGTACATTTACCCCGTCTTCACGCCTGACAGAGTCGTTAGCAGAGATCAGTCTGGTTGCGGCCCTAGCAGGTCACCCAGGTCAACTGATCTATCAGTGTGCGATTACTCTGTGCACGCATCTCGTGGTCGTGCGGTAGCGTTCTCGCTTCCCATGCCCGGGTTCCCGGGTTCGATTCCCGCCGGGGTCAGGGATTTTCGCTGCCTCGTAATGGCTGGGTGTTGTGTGCTGTCCTTAGGTTAGTTAGAATAAGTTCTAGGGGACTGATGACCATAGATGTTAAGTCCCATAGTGCTCAGAGCCATTTGAACCATTTTTTTTTATTACTGTGTGTGGGGAGCCCTCAAGTCTAAGGTGTATCGCAACAAACCTTCTCATAATTTCCAAGAACTGCAGCAATTCCAGCAGTCCAGCTTCGATCCGCTTTCAGCACCTTGCTGACCAGGGCCCAGAAGTGCTAAGAGATGAATGGTGGTCACTTTCAACTACAGTCAGGTTAGTACTGTATTTCCGTTCTTGTGGTGTTTTCTTTGTAGAGGAGCGAGGGGCATGTTGTAACACTTTTCATGAAAACTAATATATCTTGATGAAATTGCTACTAAATAAAGATGGATGGATTCTGTAACTCTTCCTCTACCAAATCAAGTAAAAATAATACCATAAGTATTGGCCATTATTTTACAATCAATTATTTGCTAGAAGATGTGCGATGTTACAACTTACCTCGTGCTTGGGGCAAGTTGTAAAGTCTACTGGGGCAAGTAGTAACGACACAAAAAAACCAACAATAATACCTCTAATCATTTATTCTTTGTTTATTGTTAAAAAAATTGACATCTTTCTAAAGTAGGTATTATGTAATTCTTATCAAAAATCAACTTAATACACTTTTTAAGTAATCAACACCAAAAAATTAAGTAATTAACAGTTTTATTTAGTTAAACACTACTTACAATCATCGTGGCACTTTTCAATCACAGTAAGTAATTAAATTATTTATATCTAAGGTATGCTTCGTAATTATCTCTTTTTAATATTTATCTAACAAAGTATTGCACTTATAGACGATTCAACATTTGGTAGGTTTCATTATAATTAAATTCAGTTTTCATCTGAGCTACAGTTAATACAAATAAAAGATATAGTGTCTCCTGTAACACGTCCTACATATGCCCACATCTTACAAATGCAACACTCGACCCAATCGTCTTTATTTGAATATGAGTAAGCGTCACCACATACCAGACAATACCACTCTTCTGATTCAGATTCTGAATCTGACTTTCTTTTATACACCCTCATTCTAGAAGGAAGGAAAAAAATAAGCGTGTACCTACATCATAAGGTGGGGCATGTTGTAACACGTTACAACAAGCCATGGGATTTTGTTACAACTAATCCCATGGTATGACTTTTAACATTTATCAAGGTAACTATTTAAACAATTTAGCAATCTGAAAAACTGTTGCACATTATCAGAGATAGATAAATTTGAATGTAAATATGATATAGAAAGTTTGCAATTGGTCGATAATAATAACGCAAACCAAAATGTTACGACAGTACAAATTTTACATTGCCTGGCAAAAGTGAAGCACGTGCACACTTCCGCTCACTGCGCCGGCCGGCGGGACACTGGCTATGGCAACATGATGCGGCGCGGTTTGTAGGTCAAATCGAGTCAAAGAAATGCGCTAATAAAGTTTAAGATCCTAGTGAAGAGAGCCTGTTACTACTTATCCCTGTTACAACAAGCCCCTCGCTCCCCTAACCGGGTACCATGTTCTCCGGGCCTCTTTCCTTTGCCCGACCCTATACGACGTTTTTCTGCTAAGCAGCAACAGAAAATTTCATTAACTTGTCAGTTATTTGATAAGTAAAACTGTAAACTGTCACTATGTGTGTGTAGTACATCTGTGAATAGCTTCTGTATACTAACTGCTTTCATTTATTGGTGCCGTTTTCCTTATTTAGTGCAAGAGACTAAGCGGGCGCCGAGAGCTCGGTGCACCATCCATTGTTGAGCTTAATTATTAATTTGTACTCAAAGGTTCTGTGCAACTAGTTCTATTTCGCATATAAATACGGGCAACAAGCCCAATTATACAATGAAAGGCCAAAACAGCAACGCACTGCAACATCGACCGTGTGTGGCAGCGATGTGACAGATCTTTGTGGACTTTTGCGGTAGGTCACACAATTCCTATAAATTAGGGGCGAGTGTTTCGTGGGTGCGGAAGTGGCGCTCGACAACGTCCCAGCTGTTTTTCATTGGATTTAGGTCCGGGGAATTTTGTGGTCGAGCCATGAAAGTGACTTCGCTACCAAGTTCCTCAAACTAGTGCAGCACCTTTCTGTCCTCGTGACACTGACAGTTATCTTGCTGGAACATGCTAACGCGGTGGGGGAAAACATCAGCGTGAAGAGATACAGGTGCTCCGCAATAATTTTCAGGTACTCTACAGCTACGGTAGATGCATTCGATTACTACCACTGGTCCCAAGGGAGCGCATGGTGAATATCCCCCCATAGCTTAATACCCCGCACACCGGCCTGCGTTGGTGGTATGGTGTATGTTTCGAGCAACCGTTCACCTGGCTGACACGGTATTCCGAACATGATTCGTTCGAACAAGCGAGAAGTTTACACTGATACATGTTCCAGTATCGATGATTCTATGCCCAAGTCATTCGTAACTGACGATGTCGCAGCGTCGAGATGGTATGGAAATGCCGTGCAGCTAGGGCCTCCCGTCGGGTAGACCGTTTGCTTGGTGCAAGTCTTTCGAGATGACGCCACTTCGGCGACTTGCGTGTCGATGGGGACGAAATCATGATGATAAGGACAACACAACATCCAGTCCCTGAGCGGAGAAAATCTCCGACCCAGCCGAGAACCAAACCCGGGCCGTTAGGCATGACATTCCGTCGCACCCACCACTAAGCTACCAGGGGCGGACGTCGACATGGTAAAAGCGTAGGAGTCATCTGTACGGAGCCCCATGAGCAACAGTATGTGCTGAAAGGTGTACTTCGAAACACTTTTGCCTGCATTATTATTGTACTCTGTCCTCATATCTGCCCTAGATCGCCGCCCATCCTGCCTTAAAGAGTGAGCAAGCCTCTGACCTCTACGAAGTCTGATGAAACGTGGACGTCCAGTATCTTTACTATAATTTAGTCGTCGTAAGTTGGAGAGAAAAACGTAGGTACAAGGATGGTAACTGCTAAGAAAGCATGGGTAACAGAAGAAATGCTTCAATTAATCGGCGACGTAAGGAAGTACAAAATTCTTCAATGAAGTTCAGGAATACAGAAATACAAGTCACTTAGGAATGAAATAAACAGGAAGTGCAGGTAAACTAAGGCGAAATGCGAAGGAACCGAAATAAGAAACGATTCTTGGAAGGACTGACGCAGCATGCAGAAAAGTCATAACAACATTCGGGGAAATTAAAAGCAAGGGCGGTAACATTAAGAGTGCAATGGAATTTCTACTGTTAAATGCAGCGTGTAGATCACTAGAGTAAATTGGATTTCATTTGTCATCATTGCAATAAGTGAATAATGGTTTTTAAAATTGGTGAATTTTGTTCATATAATAATGTGTTTAATGGTTTTCTTTACATGTGTAATGTTATTGATCAATAAAGTTTTAAGATGCCCCTTTAGAGTCACTGGCCAGTACTGGAAGACAGTTTTTGCACTGAGCGAAAAACCATCTATTTTTACTTCTACATGGGCGATCGCTTTTGTAAAATTTCAGGAACAACATACGCGTATATCCATAAGGTATTAGTTTAAGTACCAGATTACTGTATTAAATTCCCATATTTTTTCATATTTCACATTTTACGAGCGAAAGCGTTAAGGTAAGCAGTACTGTAGTGCGGATACAGGTAGTATGCTTATTTGTTTTCCTTGTTTCTTTTGTTGTTAACAAGAATCGTGTCAACGACATACCGTCTTTTTCATCTGAGGCAGGTCTTAACAAAACAGGATAACTCGTCCAGTTATATGTAAACAGAAGATGAAGAAACTGTGATTAAAGACGAGGCTGTTTACAAAAAAGATTCCAGAACTATGTTCTTGTTCTGACGAGGTTGACATTTATTTATTTTCTTTATTTTGTTAACAGAGAAAAGAGGAATTCCCATTTAATGAGTGATTTGAAATATTACTAGATCCGAAACCAAAAATTTATTTTCAGTTTTTCGAAGGAATGAGTGACAAATTCTTTGACTTACTACGTAGTTATGAAGTACTGCTGCCGAAACCAACGGATAGTTGTAAAGTCTTCATTTTATATATATATATATATATATATATATATATATATATATATATATATATATATACTAGTAAGAAAGACCGACAGAATTTGCGAATTCAGAAATAAACGGAGCATCAATATTTTAAAGCACTGAAGAAAAATCTTCATCGACGAATTATTTCATGATCTTGGGCTTTCCTACGATTCATACCGGTGAACTGGAATACGCACATGGGCATCGAAGCTTCAGGAAACTTGTACTGGTGAAGTACAAAACGCAGATGGGCATTGGAACTTCGGAAAGCGGTATCTATTCTATTTTAATGCATATAGGGAGAAAGAATATGCAGCGAACTAACATAAACACGGTAGTATTAAATTCGATTAGATGTACTTTTCGTTCCAATAAATCAGCTGTGACGAGATACTCCACGATATAGAACGTGCCATGAAAGAATACCTAATAAATAATTACGAAGAAAAAGAGATATCCTAATATACCTTGCACTGATCCCAAGAGAAATGGTCTTTGTGGATGAGGAATGAGTCAAAACATTTTTAACTTATTTTCGTTTAAAAGGTAATAACAAACTAGTCCAGTACAGTGGGGCGCATATGATAATTCTTGAGCTCCCGTAGCCACACATCATCAAACAGAAAAACTATTTTATAGAACGTATTTACATTGATGATATTCCTGCACTGAATTTTTACGGGAGTCAGATTTTACGTAGTATTCGCATTATTTCATATAACATTTACACATCAATAGATTCTGCTAAGAAAGTAGTCAATGGAGTAGATGGTATTAGCTACGAACAGCTCCTTTAGGATGCTTTTAAACAAAACTTTATCAGTAATTAAGCTTTTTGTGTCGACTGGGAAATTATTGAAAATGTGTTCCTCAATAACGAACACTTTTCTGGACCGTCGTAATTGACTTTAAATCTTTGTGAATTTTATCCTTTCTTCTAGTACTGATTCCATGAACTGAGTCTTTGATTTGTAAACTATATGTATATTTTTAACGAAAAATTTAATATTGGCAAGCAATACTTAGCATCCCTAGTACCTTAAAAAGGCCTCTGCTTAACGTTTCATAATTCACATAAAAATAATTCGTATTACACGCTTACAGATTCGGAGAACTTTAGCTTTACTTTATGAGTTACCCCAAAAAATGACCCAGTTTGACATTGGGAAATAAAAGGAAGCAAAATGCGTTAGCTTTCTTTAATTTTTGTATGATTCAATCTGACAGAATTCGCATTGTAAATAGAGATTTGATTAGGTGCTTCAGCAGGTCTTTGGTATACCACTTCCAGTCCAATCTAATATCATGCAATAATCTCAAGAATTTAGCAGTCAGCTTCTTCTGTCTGCCTGACATGTTTTCGGCACATTCTGGTGGAAAATCTCTTACACGTTCTAAACTGAATATAATTTTTTTTCAAATTTTAGAAATAAATAATTGGCTGGGAACCATTTATTAATGTCCATGAAAATTTCATTAACCGACTTTTCTAAGACTGTACTTGATTTGTTACTTCTTGGGATTACTCTATCACCTCCAAACAAAACAAAGTTGACATATTGCAGTGTTTCTGTTGAAAGCTCATAACATGATATACACGGCCAGCCGCGGTGGCCGAGCGGTTCTAGGCGCTTCAATCCGGAACCACGCGGCTGCTACGGTCGCAGATTCGAATCCTGCCTCGGGCATGGATGTGTGTGACGTCCTTAGGTTAGTTAGGTTTACGTAGTTCTAAGTCTAGGGGACTGATGACCTCAGATGTTAAGTCCCATAGTGCTTAGAGCCATTTTAACCATTTTTGAACCATGATATACACAAGGAAAAGTAAGAACCATAGTAATGAACCTTGTGGGACGTCACATGTCTTGAGTTGTCAGTTGAATGATGTCTGATAACTTAATGCAGGACTCTTTCCAATTACTATCCTATTTTTTGCCAGATATTTACGATTTGAACCAATTTGCAGCATTTTCTGTTAACCACAACATTCCAGTTGTCTGAAAATAATATAGTGATTTGCACAGTTAAATGCCTTTGACAGATCAAACTACTCGTACACCAGCAGCCTGTAACTGTGGAAGCGCCTAAACAGTATGCAGAAGTCAACGGATAGTTTAGTGCATCTCCTATTCACTATAACCGGTAGTTAAGGTGCCAGAGTTAAGGCAGGGCATTTTGAAAATTTCATGTAAGAGTGAGTTTTCATGGGTTATTCTGGTGCGTTCTGTTTTGCTCGTTCCCATGTTAAAAGGTTCTATGAAGAGCTGTAGAAAATTAATAGCAAGATGGAAATTTCTGGATGCATGTCAGTACACCTCATGTTCTTCTCCTACATGTGTGTAATAATACGTCCTGAAAGTTCGGTTGCACATTTTCTGTTACAGCAAGTGTATATCATTCAAACGCGTTGCGTAAAGAAATTTCCTGGCAGATTTAAGCTGTGCCGGACCAAGGCGGAACCTATGGCTTTTACGCGCAACGCTTACCGCATGAGCTATCCGGGCATGACTCACGAATACCACTGAGAGACTGTGAAGGTGGGCTGGGAGGCGTGCTCCGAGACCTTAGCATTTGCTCGTGAATGCCAAAGGTTCCGAGTTCGAGTCTCGCTCCAGCACACAGTTTTAATCTGCCACGATTTTTCAGATCAACGGCACTCCGCTCTGAGCGAAAGGTAAACTGCGGAAATGTAGCGTAAAATGCAAAATGCAAATTTTTTGAGTACAGGCAATTTGTAAATATATTGCATTCATATTCCTTACCTAGCAATATCATTAGCTTTCATTGGCTTCATTTTATGGCTAATAGTATTTTTTTAGTTAATGGGTTGTACTTGTCTAGATTTTTAAAGCGACGTACTATACATGCGGCTAACTCTCTTTGCTACATTGTCGATGTACTCCGCTTCATTTCTGGAACGTCGAAGGAACAACAAAGATAAATCTTGTTTCATTTGCCGCGCATTTCATGCTTACAGTTTCACTTTCTAAGACGTATTGTACGATAAAAACTTAACGCTGACACGAGCGGTGTTTAATGAGCACATTTGAGGTGTACTGTTTTCAGCATCGAGTTTTACATCCAGTATGCAGTTAGGCATTATAAAGTGAATGTTAAGTCATTTGGTCAGAAAACAGACATACATAAGTGATCATCATACCTCGGAGGTCAGCCTGGTCTTATAGAGGTAAATTGCGTGCATGGAAACCGAAAAGTTTGAGGATCGAATCCTGGTCGCACCGCGGAAATTTCCAGACTGTTTTTGATCTGTTTTTGACCTTTTGACGACGCTATGAGTCGCCAGCAACGACACTTGGTTCAAATTTCACGTTAAACTGTAGGTTCCCTTTCCCCGATAGGGTAACTGGGTTAGGTTGGGGATACCAAAGTCGTCGAAGTGGTATCCAATTGAAAGACGTGCACATGGCCGTCGATCCACACCGAAGCATTATGTTTATTCCTTCGACGCCAGTGGGACAATGACGGCTGCCGGAGGCGTATAATCTCTGCCAGGTACCTGTGTGATGTACAGTAGAACCTATCTAATCCGCCCCCTGCGGGACCGGAAGCGTGGTCGGAATGCAAAAAACGTCAGATTGTCATAGGAACACTTTTATTGTTCGATAACAACTCAGTACAATAAAACTTAAATTTTCAACTATAAATACAGTCTGAATTATTGTTCCATGTTAAAACAGCAGCTATACGAAAACATTGATACAAATCTTCCACCAAACCGTAATGTATAATAATACCAGTACTGTAAAATACGTTTGTATCTTATAGTAAGATAATGTTGTTGTTAGTGAAAATTTATCATCTGTACATACCTTATTATAGTACTGCACAAACTGATTTGCTCTTAACTACACTCCTGGAAATTGAAATAAGAACACCGTGAATTCATTGTCCCAGGAAGGGGAAACTTTATTGACACATTCCTGGGGTCAGATACATCACATGATCACACTGACAGAACCACAGGCACATAGACACAGGCAACAGAGCATGCACAATGTCGGCACTAGTACAGTGTATATCCACCTTTCGCAGCAATGCAGGCTGCTATTCTCCCATGGAGACGATCGTAGAGATGCTGGATGTAGTCCTGTGGAACGGCTTGCCATGCCATTTCCACCTGGCGCCTCAGTTGGACCAGCGTTCGTGCTGGACGTGCAGACCGCGTGAGACGACGCTTCATCCAGTCCCAAACATGCTCAATGGGGGACAGATCCGGAGATCTTGCTGGCCAGGGTAGTTGACTTACACCTTCTAGAGCACGTTGGGTGGCACGGGATACATGCGGACGTGCATTGTCCTGTTGGAACAGCAAGTTCCCTTGCCGGTCTAGGAATGGTAGAACGATGGGTTCGATGACGGTTTGGATGTACCGTGCACTATTCAGTGTCCCCTCGACGATCACCAGTGGTGTACGGCCAGTGTAGGAGATCGCTCCCCACACCATGATGCCGGGTGTTGGCCCTGTGTGCCTCGGTCGTATGCAGTCCTGATTGTGGCGCTCACCTGCACGGCGCCAAACACGCATACGACCATCATTGGCACCAAGGCAGAAGCGACTCTCATCGCTGAAGACGACACGTCTCCATTCGTCCCTCCATTCACGCCTGTCGCGACACCACTCGAGGCGGGCTGCACGATGTTGGGGCGTGAGCGGAAGACGGCCTAACGGTGTGCGGGACCGTAGCCCAGCTTCATGGAGACGGTTGCGAATGGTCCTCGCCGATACCCCAGGAGCAACAGTGTCCCTAATTTGCTGGGAAGTGGCGGTGCGGTCCCCTACGGCACTGCGTAGAATCCTACGGTCTTGGCGTGCATCCGTGCGTCGCTGCGGTCCGGTCCCAGGTCGACGGGCACGTGCACCTTCCGCCGACCACTGGCGACAACATCGATGTACTGTGGAGACCTCACGCCCCACGTGTTGAGCAATTCGGCGGTACGTCCACCCGGCCTCCCGCATGCCCACTATACGCCCTCGCTCAAAGTCCGTCAACTGCACATACGGTTCACGTCCACGCTGTCGCGGCATGCTACCAGTGTTAAAGACTGCGATGGAGCTCCGTATGCCACGGCAAACTGGCTGACACTGACGGCGGCGGTGCACAAATGCTGCGCAGCTAGCGCCATTCGACGGCCAACACCGCGGTTCCTGGTGTGTCCGCTGTGCCGTGCGTGTGATCATTGCTTGTACAGCCCTCTCGCAGTGTCCGGAGCAAGTATGGTGGGTCTGACTCACCGGTGTCAATGTGTTCTTTTTTCTATTTCCAGGAGTGTATAATAATACCAGTACTGTAAAATACGTTTGTATCTTATAGTAAGATAATGTTATTATTAGTGAAAATTTAACATCTGTACATACCTTATTATAGTACTGCACAAACTGATTTGCTCTTAACTATCTAAAATATGAAAAATCACATTGTAAAAAATGTTCTGCTCTTCAGCGGGGCGAAAAAAGTCTGAAATGTCCTTTTGCTTAACAGACAAACGTTCTTGATTTTGTCGCTATGTTCCGCCATTTCCTCATGTATAAAATGTTTATTGAAGTAGACATAGAACTTCGTTCGATCTATTGAAGGAGTATATTAGATGCATTTATTCATCTGCCTGTGATACTCGAATGGTAGGTTCACTGTCGGGGTTGTCACTATCATCTTTCTCGTTCTCATCGGTTGTTAGAGATACAGCATCAATGATTTGGTCGTCGGTTAATTCTGGTTCCGTTGCGTGGGCAACGTGAGCTGCACTGGTCCACTCACACCACTGAGATCAACGTCCGGTTGTAAAGACAGCGTCACATATTTACGTTTAGTTGATGCCGTAATTTAGTTTTAGATGCTTTAATATGTTAAGAACAACACATTCACTAATTTATAAAACAAATACGTGCACAGTGAGACTTATTGATCGAGTTAGAAACAAATTATTTCATACTAAATGTGATCGGACTATGGTGTCGCACCTGGTAACGGTCAACTGTGTGGTGATCCATACCTCAGACGATGAACCATCGACAAGACAGTCCTGACTGCAGCAGCAGCCCACGTACGTAAACAAACATGAGAAATGAGATGGTCGTACTAAGCGGAAGTCGGACCATCCGAGGTCGGATTAGCGAGTTTCTACTGTACATGTACACCTTTCTTCTTTTTTTTTTTTTTTTTTTAGAATAGAGCAAATTAAGCAGTGAACCACTTTTGCGAAATTACTTGTACGCTTCATAAATAATGAGGCGACTTTCCACACGATTCCGAAGACTTTGGAAGGGAAATTTCGCAATTATCGAAATAAACGCAATTAATCTTGTCGCTCAGCACCTAATTAAAAGGTCAGAGCGTTCGTTACGGCGGGCACAAATTCTAATATGGCAGATAATTCGGCGTAATCCCGTTGTTTTGGAGCGGTAATCCGCCGGCAGGATTGATCGCTCGCGCGAGAGGTCCCCGTGCCGGCTCATCAATCAAATCTATCAATTAGGGCCCTTTGAAGAGGCGGCGGCACGCTGATTACGCGCCCGCACCTGCCTCTTGCCCCCCCCCCCCCCCATTCTCCCCACCGCGCTCTTCCCTTTCCCTCCCCCCTCCCACTTCCATCACCCCAAACCCTGAGGCAGCGCGTGGGTGAACACGCCTCCTGCACCCGTCGCCCATGTTGCTTACTGTCGCCCAACCCGTTTTAAGAAACAAGTTATTTTTACTCGTATGTGACAATGTACTAGAGCGGTTGCAGTTTGCGAATTTTACGAGCAGAGGTGACAGAAGAATTTCAGACACAAAGACATGGAGGGTCACATGTTAATGAGCAATCCCTACGTGTTTGTGAAACTGCATTTTACTGATAACGACAGCATATTTTAAGTTCCTCGCGAAAATAACAGTCAAGCATTGATTTACGGCAGTTTTTCTTCTCCATTCTCTATCTTACACCACTGTTTTCAGTTCTGCGTCGGACGGACTATTCCATCGGTGCGGCTGAGACAACAGCCGGCGTAAGATTTGAGATAAAAATACAAGATCGCTAAACGCACGGGTTTTAATGTTGATGGCCTCCTCAATTATAAGATGATCAGCAAAAATCAATCATTTTTTTTGTAATGATGTCACTTTTTAAAAACATTTATTCTCGTTTTTGTGAAATATCCTGGTACTTCTTTTGTTATTTGTTGGACTTCCTTATATTTGAAGCACAATTTTTGTTCTTTTATTTTTATGGTGACCTTATCAGAAGGTTTAATTATCTTATCGGATGGATGCCAGTTAGCTTTTCTCTTACTTTTAGGGCTGTCATTTTAGAAATTATGTACATTTTGATTTATAAAGCTATTTCATGTTCTGTGTACCAATACATTCCTGCACAGTGGATATGGTATAGACTAGCCAAACCCATCTGTCTTATTCTATTGTACTACTTGCACTCTAGGCCAGATTACTACACTTTCCCGCATTCTATGTTTGTCAGTGGGGTCGCTCATACTTGCTCCATGAAGTTCTGCTGTGCATCTGTTCCTAATTTTATACATGACAACGACTATGGTAATTAACGGATTTTTTTGTATTTCTTTCACGGTCTACTTAGTCGTCCTTTTCGTATGTCATTAGTTCCTATTTATCAAATCGCAATTTTTTTTCGCAGCAATTTTTCACCGTTCCGGTTCTTTTCAGGATCCCACTTGATAGGCATTGGAGATTTCAACTTTTTGATATCCTAATCGCGTTTTACCGATGTATTCGCATTGTGTAATCATTTTTATGGACGAGGTGCACCATGGCCATTTCCTGTAAGTTAGCATCAAAACTTTTCTCCTAGAGTACATTCTTGCACAAGATGGGATCGAGACATTTTCTTATAACTATTTTTGTAATTTTTTGCTTTGTAAATAAGCTGAAGATGCCTACCAAACCGAAACGCATCACTGAAATTTGAAAATAAAATCCTCCACAACCAAGACTATACTTTTATCTCACAAAGAAAATTATTAATTTGTGCATATTTTAAGGAGACATGTAGCTTTTGTCAGCAGAACGTTTAAATTGTCTAACTACCTACTGTTATAGGGTTGTGACTTATCACGTTCTCTTGTTTATATTATTCTTTCCGTGTGTCCATTAGTTCTTCTGTAGGCACTTAGAGACACAGATGGCTTTCCACTCGTTAAGGGTAACCTACTATCAATTGGAAATCTGTACTGCGTTCATCTGGTGCGTACAGAAGAACCAACGGACACGTGAAAAGAACAGAAAAGTGAAAGTTAGCATTTTAGAACTTCCACTGAATTAATTACATAATTAATTAATACTCTCCTGGAAATGGAAAAAAGAACACATTGACACCGGTGTGTCAGACCCACCATACTTGCTCCGGACACTGCGAGAGGGCTGTACAAGCAATGATCACACGCACGGCACAGCGGACACACCAGGAACCGCGGTGTTGGCCGTCGAATGGCGCTAGCTGCGCAGCATTTGTGCACCGCCGCCGTCAGTGTCAGCCAGTTTGCCGTGGCATACGGAGCTCCATCGCAGTCTTTAACACTGGTAGCATGCCGCGACAGCGTGGACGTGAACCGTATGTGCAGTTGACGGACTTTGAGCGAGGGCGTATAGTGGGCATGCGGGAGGCCGGGTGGACGTACCGCCGAATTGCTCAACACGTGGGGCGTGAGGTCTCCACAGTACATCGATGTTGTCGCCAGTGGTCGGCGGAAGGTGCACGTGCCCGTCGACCTGGGACCGGACCGCAGCGACGCACGGATGCACGCCAAGACCGTAGGATTCTACGCAGTGCCGTAGGGGACCGCACCGCCACTTCCCAGCAAATTAGGGACACTGTTGCTCCTGGGGTATCGGCGAGGACCATTCGCAACCGTCTCCATGAAGCTGGGCTACGGTCCCGCACACCGTTAGGCCGTCTTCCGCTCACGCCCCAACATCGTGCAGCCCGCCTCGAGTGGTGTCGCGACAGGCGTGAATGGAGGGACGAATGGAGACGTGTCGTCTTCAGCGATGAGAGTCGCTTCTGCCTTGGTGCCAATGATGGTCGTATGCGTGTTTGGCGCCGTGCAGGTGAGCGCCACAATCAGGACTGCATACGACCGAGGCACACAGGGCCAACACCCGGCATCATGGTGTGGGGAGCGATCTCCTACACTGGCCGTACACCACTGGTGATCGTCGAGGGGACACTGAATAGTGCACGGTACATCCAAACCGTCATCGAACCCATCGTTCTACCATTCCTAGACCGGCAAGGGAACTTGCTGTTCCAACAGGACAATGCACGTCCGCATGTATCCCGTGCCACCCAACGTGCTCTAGAAGGTGTAAGTCAACTACCCTGGCCAGCAAGATCTCCGGATCTGTCCCCCATTGAGCATGTTTGGGACTGGATGAAGCGTCGTCTCACGCGGTCTGCACGTCCAGCACGAACGCTGGTCCAACTGAGGCGCCAGGTGGAAATGGCATGGCAAGCCGTTCCACAGGACTACATCCAGCATCTCTACGATCGTCTCCATGGGAGAATAGCAGCCTGCATTGCTGCGAAAGGTGGATATACACTGTACTAGTGCCGACATTGTGCATGCTCTGTTGCCTGTGTCTATGTGCCTGTGGTTCTGTTAGTGTGATCATGTGATGTATCTGACCCCAGGAATGTGTCAATAAAGTTTCCCCTTCCTGGGACAATGAATTCACGGTGTTCTTATTTCAATTTCCAGGAGTGTAGTTTCGATATTTTCTTTTTATTCCTGGAGTTGTATGAGCGATACCATTGCTTTCAAATTATGACCAGTTCTTATTCAAAATCATGCTATTTGCTGCTGGACGCTCGTATTTTCGTCCAAAGCGCGAAAGTAAATCGAGTAGAATACACAACTCACCGATTAAACAGACTTTTCGAAACTATTGTACTAATAACTTTGACGCTGAGTGGTCGAAGCACAAATAACGAACATTTGTTCTAACAAATGTAAAGTACTATATAATCACCACTGAAGGTGCAAACATAGTTGTTCTAAATAGTGCTGGAAATTAATTAAGCAAGTTACCGATAATGTGTAATTTAAAAAAAAATAAGTTTTTTGAAAGTGCGGTTATACATGGGTTTTTCTCCAAAATTTTCGACTGAATAGAAGTATTTATATGCATGAAAACTTTACTATACAAATGTACTTTACAACGGGATTTCACTTTTTTCAATGATGCAGTAATTAAAATCAACCGAGAATATTTTACGAACTATCTGCGTAAGTGAATGTTTTAGTTTATATTCGATCTGCTGTACACTTTGAGCCTAGGTATGTCACTAGCAGTTTGGTTATATTTGACAGCATCGTAGATGAAAGTAACTTTATGTACACTCAGTTTCAAAGCTGCTATTACAACCTGATTCGTAATTCTTCAGCAGTTATCGAATTTACCAACCTAATCTTCAACATTCTTCTGTAGCACCACATTTCAAAAGCTTTTGTTCTCTTTTTGTCTGAAGTGCTTGTCGACCACGTTTCGCTTCTGCACAAGGCTACACTCCATACAAATACTTTCTGAAAATAATTCCTAACACTTAAATTTATATTAGATTTTCCCAAACTCTTCCTTTTCAAAAAATGCTTTTCGAGCTACAACCAGTCTGCATTTTGGATCCTCTCTACTTCGGCCATCATCAGTTATTTCACTTTCCGAATAACAAAAATCGTGTCATTTACTAATCTAATTCCTTCAGAATGGCCTCATTTAATTCTACTACATTCCACTACCCTTGTTTTACTTTTTGCTTATGTTCATGTTACGGCCCCTATTCAAGACGCTATCCATGCCATTCAGCTGCTCATCTAAGTCCTTTGCCGACGCTGACAGAATTATATGATGAACACATCTAAATGTTTTTATTTTTTCTCGTTGAACTTTAATTTCCTCTCCAAATTTCTCCTTTGATTCCTTTAGTGTTGATCGGCTGTCTGTATTGAATAGTATTGAGGATAGGCTACACCCCTGTCCCACTACCTTGTCAACTAAGGCTTATTTTTTGTGCGCTCGACTCTTACAGTAGTACAATTTCCACACAAGAATCGTTCAGTAAAAAATAACGCTTTTTATAACCGTTAATATGCACAGAAATCCTTCTTTGACATGCTACAAATTTGATGTTTCTTCTGGACGTGTGCAAAGCTTCGAAAAATTCCGACAGATGGGTGAGGTGTAGTGAGTCTTAAAAAGAACATATATGCAAGATACTCGTTTCAAGTGAAGTGCTCTAACCTAATTCTTATTTGCAGGAAAAGAAACAGTGGTGAACATCCACAAACGTTTGTGTGCAGCGTATGGTCGTGATGCAGTTGATAGTACTGTGGCGAGACGAGTAAAGAGACTTAAGAGTCATAAGTTCAGAAACTGAGCTCTTTTATCGGCTGGGTCCCGGAGGTCCTGTCATGGGCGTTGCACCTCTCACGGTAAACCACGCGGACGCCACTATTCGTGTTGACCAGCGCATCATAACTCAATGGTTGGTTCTACAGCTTTCCGTGAGCGCTGGAACTGCGTGTTGAAGTAAAACTTGTTACCATGAGATAAAATGCTCTAACCGATCTCGAATAATGCGAAGTGACTAATTCCCAAGCTTAAGACTCAAAACCCAGAAATCCACTATCAAATATCTACAGTATATGAAAAGGTATAAACGTCGACACGTAGAAACATATTATGTAATTACTATGATTGTTATGGACTTGTTAAAAAGATAGCCAATGATTAACAATTGTTTGTTCTTCGTTTTTGTAATATATGTTCCAAAGATAGTTTTGACGAATAGATCTATATATAATAGTATTTTCTGTGCTGCATGTTGTTATTGGTAAATCTTTGTTTTTTTTCAGTACGAGTATGGATTACGAGTTATGTATATGTTGAGTTATGATGTAGGTTGAACTTAATTGTATTGTGAAGGGAGATAAGTAAAAATATATCTATTTGCCAACAGAAACTCAATCAGTGTCCATATCATTTAAGAAAACGAAGGCGAGCATCCCCTAGACCAGTATATGAAGTTGAATTTCAGGATCTAGCATGAACGTGGATTTCAAGCCTACAACTTTCGACAGCAACGAAGAACAACAATAGATTAGAGCTATGAAAACTGTTTATTTGAATTCAACCATTGCTATCGCTATCTCAGCGTGCCAAATGCTGTGAAATTAAAACCAGTCACCGAAATTCAAACTTACTTCAGAATTAACGAATCGACTTTGGGTTATAAGAGGGTGATGACGGTTAGAGTGTGCAATGATTCAGACTCAGATATTCAAAGACGTGCTCGAAACGGCCACAAGATTCAGAGAAAAGTCATTTCGTCTGAACTGATAAAGCAGTTTGAAGCCAATGGATAGTCCATTCTGTCACGGATCATTACAGGTGACGAAACCTGGGTGCATCACTTGGAGTCTGAAACGGAAATCCGGTTACAGGAGTGGCACCACGAAGTCACCAGAAAAGAAGATATTCAAAGCAAAGTCATGGCAGTCTTTTGGGATATTGAGGGTTCCACCCTCGCAGATTTGTCAATCATTAATTCAGAAGCATATGTGAAGACTCTGAACATAATCAAGAACCGTTTCCGAAGTGTTCGTTCTGACAAGAATGCAAAAGAAACGTTGCTGCAACACGACTATGCACGCCGACTCTCTCCTCTCAGAACCCGGAAACGCATCGTTAATTTGGGTTGGACATTTTTGCTTTACCGCTCTATGGCAAGGACCTGGTGCTCTCGGACTTAATCTGTTTGGGCCACTTAAAAATTCTCTACGCGGGACACGCTTTGAAGATGAGGAGAGCGTAATTTATGTAGTGAAAACATCACTAGGGGAACGGGAAAAGAGTGTTTAGTATCAGAGTCTTACACAATGCTCTCCTGAAGCCATAGAAGGTGATGAAAACTATGCAGAAATATAGCACACGTAAAAGAATTGTTGAGTGTTATCTTCACGAAGTTCTAATTCTTGAGAATAAGTACGTTCTGAAAAAAATATGGGGAATTATTTACTGAACCGCCACATAAAAGCTGTAAATAACCTTTTGCTCCCTGTATCTTATACCTGTTACCATCAGACTTTCAAATAGTGTAGTCCAGTCAACATTGCCAAAAGATTTCTCTCAATCTACAAATGCTATAAATATAACAACAATAATTGAAATAGGCGCAGGTTGCAAAGACGGTTTTATAACTTTTTTATTCGATGATCATAACAGGAATTAAAATAAATTACAATTCATTCTTTGCAACTCGAGACGATTTCTGTTGTTATTTCAAAAAACTGCTGCATTCCCTCCAGTCTATTAGGATGGGTAGTCAAACTATAAATGTATGTTTCTTTCTTCAGCCTATCTTGCAATATAAGACATTGCGGCAGTATGGCCTTGCGTGTCCCTGCATTTCTCGCAAACCCAAACTATCTTACTCGAGGTCAGCTTCTACCAGTTTCTCCATTCATCTGTAAATCATTCGTGTCAATACTTTGAAGCAATGAATTATTAAACTCATGGGTCAGTAGGATTACCACCTGTTAGCGCCTGCTTTCTTGGAATTGGAATTTTTAGATTTTTCTTGAAAGCTGAGGGTATTTCGCTGCCTCCATAGATCGTGCATATCAAGCAGAATAATTCTGTCATGGCCGGTTGTCCCAAGGATCTCAGTCTTTTTGTGTATGTGAGCCTCTGCTACTTTCACTGTTTCATGTCTCAAAGCTACCGAGTCATCTTTATGGCATTCCTTCCCCGCATTTCCATCCAACGTTGCCTAGTTGTTCCTCCGAAATTCTGAACAACTTCTGGTTCTTTCAGTTTATCCAAATGCCAGCTCCTGAAATTTCTCCCTTCTTGCAATTTGAGTTGCCAAACTGACGCAGCTGAATTGTCAGTTGGTACACCTGGTGGACGCTCGGTTGAGATAAAGTGCACAGATGACATGGATTCAATAGTAATTATTACAGGACGTGCTACGTTCTTTTATATTAATGACAAAATCTCTTGTCATATTATATACATGGAATATGTGAGCACGATTGACGCGAGAGCAACGATGCGTTGACGCACTTTATAGTGAGCTTTCACCTGACTGGCATAACAAGCTGAAATCGCAAACGTGGTGAACAGATACATTTTGTTATCTTTTCTGATATCTGTCTACTAAGTTATTACATATAGCTTAACTTATATTCTCTTTAGTCTTTGTTTTCGACTAAAAATGATGTACTGCAGATATAATACGCTATTATAAAAAGCATTTGAACAGGACACGTCGCTGCGCAATACTACTAATATAAGCTAAAAATTAACAGTTGCAGGCAGCATGTAATTTTGTTTGATTATTTTGAGCGATCTACGTCGTTAGTTCAATAAGTTGCGACACTGATTTTATCGCTGGCGTACAGTAAAGAGCCTATATACAGAGAGTGTCCATTGGCAAATACGCGCGTGAATGGCTGACCAGCTGCGATGCCATTTTTGTGCCACAGGTCTCTGTCGATTAGTATGTTTGCAGTGTTTCTTGGAATTGGATTACTGTTTCGAAGAAATTTGGAAAACTGTTTGTCTGTAGCATTCATACCATGTTTTCCGATTTCTTGCGTTCGGAAGAAAAAAAAATCGATTCGAAAATTTCGGGCACCATTATCTACAAAACGCTTCGGTTTTCTGCCGTAATATCGCGTGTAGCCCAATAAAAAGCATTCCAGATTATAAATCGTATTCGATTCTAGGTCTTACCAAATTATTTTTTTTTTTACATTTATTTGAAATGCACTTAATGAACTGAAATATCAATTAACAAATCCTTGATCATAATCTGTTTATGTATAATCAGTAATCACACGAAAATGAGACATCAGCAATAAAAAAAGTTCCGTTTTAAAAAATCAGCAACTGTGAAACTGATTTACCATGCTTTCATTCTTTAGCGTTTCTAAACATCAATACAGAAGTATGTCTTCTGGAATTTTCCGGTATAAGACACTTTCTAAATCCGCAATAATCTCATCTGAAATACATTTTGTTATCTTTTCTGATATCTGTCTACTAAGTTATTACATATAGCTTAACTGGGAAGAAAAAAAGCTATATAAAGTTTAGAGGCTAGTAACATCAACAATGAATCTCAAAGTAGGAAACTCAGACATCGCTGCAGACCGTCTAAACTTATACAAATGAATTTTATTTTCTGGTCGATTCCCACTTTTTCCGGAACTGTGTAATAAATGGCTAATACACTGCACATGCCACACATTCATATAATCCACATTAAATGAGTAGTAGTCATATATTAACAATAAGCTATAATTGCTGCTATAACGTGAGTATCAAATCCACATCTTGTGAAAGTCAAGAGATGACAGTACTTCCCGCGCGAATTCGAACAAAAAATGACGGTCACCTGTGCATATTATCTATGCCCTAACGAGATTTGGCCATTCTCTCTCGATGTACACAGGCTCTCTAGCGTACAAGCGAGAAGCAACGTTTAGAGCAGTAACTACGGCGGCAGCTTGAACTAACAACTATAAACAATAGATTTGCATTCAGTCAGTTATGAGCAGGCATTGTCAAGCAGCGGCCATGAGCCCGTAATGAGCCAACGTTGTGTCACAAATCGCGGTGGAGTGCGTCTCTAAATCAAGTGTCCAGACATCCTCCAGAGCCTATTTTAAGAAGAGAAATGTGTGTCCAAAGTTTGTCCCGCAAAGCTTGACCCCGAACGAAAACAATAACGTGTGGACGCCCGTCGCAGATTGATTGAAATGAAAGACGCGGCTGTTCTTTTCTGTAAGTAATTATCATGCGTGATGACACTTGGCGTTGCCGACACGGACCCACCAAAAAAGGAAATATGCAGAAATTCACACGAAGGGTCAATGCTTTGACTACATAATCGACATTCAAGCCAAGGAGACGTGCGACTTGAACAAAACCCAAAAGAAGAATTTTTTTGACAGTTTCACGTGGTTTCATGAGCGATCTGTGAGTGGTGCTCAAGTGACGGCAGAATATGTAGAACACCTGAAGCTTCAAAACCAGAATCGTAAGGTTTCATCGACGTGATTGATTAATAGTGTTTCCAGGTGTTCTGCCAAGTCGTTGTTTCCGTTTCCCTGCCTAATATTTGGACGACCGACCCAGTCGTCTTCTCCAAGTGCTGCGAGTTTCGCTGTTATGGTGTACTCACTGACGACTCCAACCATACTGTGCTCTATTGTTGTTTTCACGCCGCTATTTACAGCAGATTTCGAATCCCGACATCCACTGGGCCCTTTGATACCCTTTTGTTTTTCATACCTCCCATTGATACTCCGTGAAACGCAAAGTCTCTCCGTTTTCCAACTATAACGGATATGATGGCCCACGAGATTTTAATAAGTTGAGTGCCGAACTGCAAGTGTTATTTAAACTGAAACTGCCGTTCCTGTTTATTAGATTTTCTGGCATCTATATTTCTATAGACTCATTAATTATGCTGTATCAGAAACTCGGCTTTTGGATCACGATATTGGTCTCATCATATTTCGTTTCATGATTATGTTCAAGGCAGTGCTCGTTGAAAGCTGAAAAGATTGTTTTAGTCGGGTATATCGCTTATGTTCCTCGACTGTTCTGGTAGTCTTCTCATGTAAGGCATGCTACGTTCGTATGGAATGCGATACACACCCGGCTTTCGGAGACCTAGATCGCCTGTAACATTACAGAGAACATCTTTTATCTTAGTTGAAGGGAGCGAAATACACTGGATGCCATGTTTCCGCAGGAGTGTAGCGATCTTTGCGGATGTTGGGCCAGCATAAGGTAGATAAACTACTTCTGTTCCTCGGTTACAGCCTCAACTTCTCAGGCATTCCTGATTCTCACTTCATCTCCTATTCAGTTTGATGATCTGGGCACCCACTCCTTCGGAACTCTATTCTTAGTTGTCGTAATTCTTCGGCGAGGCTCTCCTTGTCGAAAATGTTCGAGGTTTATGGACCATAGTCTGTAGCACCGAATTTATTTGTGATGAATGGTGACTACTCGAAACGTGGAGACAGAGAACAGTACGCGTATGTTTCCTATGTATACTGTGACCGAGTGATCCGTCTGTTCCTCTCTTAACTAACACGTCGAAGAAAGGTAGCTGGTCCTCTTTTTCTAGTTCCATTGTGAATTTTATATCACGATAGATGGAGTTTTAATGTTCCAGGAACTTTTAAAGCTTTTCCGCTTTATGCCGCCATAACACACGTGTGTCGTCCACGTACATATAGAAACATGTTGGTTTCAGCTTGGCGGATTCTACTGCCATTGCTTCAAACTGTTTCACTTATAGGTCCGCCATGATAGGTGATAGCAGACAGACATCGCCACACCATCGGCATGATCATAAGATTTTCTATCAAACAGGAAATAGGTGTCAGAAGTTGCCAAAACACATCTGCAAATGACTTGCCGAAATATTGGTGTTCAAAAATGGTTCAAATGGCTCTGAGCACTATCGGACTTAACATCTGAGGTCATCAGTCCCCTATAACTTAGAGCTACTTAAACCTAACTAAACTAAGGACATCACACACATCCATGCCCGTGGCAGGATTCGAACCTGCGCCCGTAGCAGTCGCGCACTTCCGGACTGAAGCGCCTAGAACCGCCTGGCCACACCGGCCGGCAAATATTGGTGTAAAATGGAAACAATAACTCGGCAGCACACCCAGAAGCACACCATCAATTCACTAACGTTTCTCCATTTTTAAGGTTCCGTACCTCAATTGGTAAAAACCCTTATAGGATCCTTCTTTTCCGACTGTTTAAAACCCTTCGAGTAAGGAACAGGTAGACGTATCAAGTCGAAATTTCTGTCACATGCTAAGGTCTATGGGCCCTAGGCGGTGTAGAACTTTTAGGTTCTATGTCAATTCAGTCAAAAGATGCTGCCATTTACTCGTATGTCTCATATTTTGACACTCACAAACTCACTCATCAAAATCTGTAGGTGCTTCTCGTTGACGTAGAATCATCAAATTTGGCAGGAAGCAAGGATTAACAATACATATACAGGGAAAAATTATAAAAATATTAATTTATTGTTGTATCAGACGAAAAAAAATATTTTTCTGGGCATTAGTTATCCGACTGCCTGTCCATCTGTCTTTAAGACTCATTTCCCTCAAGAACAGGTATACATATCAAGTTAAAATTTATGTCACATACTGAGGCCTACGGTTCCTTGACGTAATAATGTAAGCTTCTAAGTCAGTGAAATCAAAGGATACGGCCACATATGTCATTTATCGAAAACGACAGAGTACTTAAGAGTAGGATCATAAAATTTGGCAAAGCAAAGGTTCACAATATAAGTAAAGGAAAAAGAACCCAGAAAGTGTTAATTGTAATTATATAACACAAAAAAGTTTTTTTTATAATTAGCTATCCGACTTCAAACTTAGAATTACGAGTAAAACATTCTCGAAAATCTTGGAATCCTAGGACCGATATATTGCCAGTGCCAGTGTGAATAACAAGCATAAACCGTCGAGATTCTCAATTCCCTGGATGGAATCATATCCGTAACTAAGTTTGTAGGGAACCCTCAGAGCGTGGGTCGTAATCGCACCTGGCCAGTTATTTTATTACTCCAGGCTCGAAACATTTTAGACTGACGAGTATGCCCACGTCATGTGAAATATTCTAAAAGTACCCTGAAATTTGTTGCTGGAAATTTTCTATTGAACATTCCATATTCACCTCGGAAACAAGCTTATTACCGTGGTTTCTGATGGCTGGCTGAGTGTGCAAGAATCGACCACGGTGAGTCCGTAAATGGTGGTGTAAATGGCGTACACTATAAATGGCCACACTTTAACACCCGAATTTTGGGATAATTAAGTCAGTCCGACCTTGAATTGACTTATTGAGCAGCCGCGTAGGACTTCTTCCTACCTGTTATGCGGAGATGGCCTCGTAGTTTTACGTCCCCTTCCAGAGCCGTAGCACCACCGGCGTATTCTGAAAGAGCAATATGTTTTACATAACGAAGCGGGAAGAAGGTTTTTTTTTTTTGCAAATAATTTTTACACAGGGGGACATTATGGTGCGTTTATTTAAGAAAAACTGTGAAATGAGCTTGCTCACACTGATTATAAGCCAACTATTAACAGTACGAAAGCATGGTCTACCGCATGACTAGCTTGAAAAGCATCCTATCGACGAGTGCCGACCATGGCGCACAGTCCGTGACTTGAACGTACAATCGGTATAGTTGGTATAAGATCGTACATGTACGGGTATGCCATAGTTATTAATGTCAACGTTTCCTGGCGCTGTAAAATTACTGAAGGATAGTATTTATGACCCTAGACTCCTCGTAATATCTGAGTGGCAAAACGCAACTTTTGTTAGCAACTACACTACTGGCCATTAAAATTGCTACACCAAGAAGAAATGCAGATGATAAACGGGTATTCATTGGACAAATATATTATACTAGAACTCACATGTGATTACATTTTCACGCAATTTGGGTGCATAGATCCTGAGAAATCAGTACCACACAACAACCACCTCTGGCCGTAATAACGGCCTTGATACGTCTGGGCATTGAGTCAAACAGAGCTTGGATGGCGTGTACGATACCACAGTTCATCAAGAATAGTGACTGGCGTATTGTGACGAGCCAGTTGCTCGGCCACCATTGACCAGACGTTTTCAATTGGTGAGAGATCTGGAGAATGTGCTAGCCATGGCAGCAGTCGAACATTTTCTGTATCCAGAAAGGCCCGTACAGGACCTGCAACATGCGGTCGTGCATAAACCTGCTGAAGTGTGGGGTTTCGCAGGGATCGAATGAAGGATAGCGCCACGGGTCATAACACATCTGAAATGTAACGTCCACTGTTCAAAGTGCCGTCAATGCGAACAAGAGGTGAGCATACCATCACGCCGGGTGATACGCCAGTATGGCGATGACGAATATACGCTTCCAACGTACGTTCACCGCGATGTCGCCAAACACGGATGCGACCATCATGATGCTGTAAACAGAACCTGGATTCACCCTAAAAAATGACGTTTTGCCATTCGTGCATCCAGGTTCGTCGTTGAGTACACCATCGTAGGCGCTCCTGTCTGTGATGCAGCGTCAAGGGTAACCGCAGCCATGCTCTCCGAGCTGATAGCCCATGCCGCTGCAAGCGTTGTCGAACTGTTCGTGCAGATGGCTGTTGTCTTGTGAACGTCCCCATCTGTTGACTTAGGAATCGAGACGTGGCTGCAGGATCAGTTACAGCCATGCGGATAAGATGCCTGTCATCTCTACTGCTAGTGATACGAGGCCTTTGGGATCCAGCACGGCGTTCCGTATTACCCTCCTGAACCCACCGATTCCATATTCTGCTAACAGTTATTGGATCCCGACCAACGCGAGCAGCAATGCCTGGATACGATAAATACGCGATAGGCTACAATCCGACCGTTATCGAAGTCGGAAACGTGGTGGTACGCATTTGTCCTCCTTACAGGAGGCATCACAACAACGTTTCACCAGGCAACGCAGGTCAACTGCTGTTTGTGTATGAGAAATCGGTTGGAAACTTTCCTCATGTCAGCACGTTGTAGGTGTCGCCACCGGCGCCAACCTTGTGTGAATGCTCTGAAACGCTAATCATTTGCATATCACAGCATCTTCTTCCTGTCGGTTATGTTTCGCGTCTGTAACACGTCATCTTCGTGGTGTAGCAATTTGAATGGCCAGTAGTGTATTTATCATTAACAATTACTAGATTCGCGCCAGAATAAATGTACTTTCTCTACGTATCTCTTCGTTAACGTCACGGGCGATTTCTTCATCAGCACCTCGTCCCAGTGACTCTAAATGCACCAGTTGGCCAACCGCCTCTGTTAGCCAGTTGGAAACCTACCGCTCGGTCCTTACTCTGTACGTACCGCAGCGCTATTACGTTCACTATGTGAAATAGCAAAACTGGAAATAAACTAGAATGCGGTCTACCCTGTGGATAAGGGGTACCTTACAAGTGGTAGTGAAACTATCAGTCATGTTGCCAACTATCCTGGCCGCCTTCGACGCTGCCCCTCGCACCAGGTAGGCGGAGCGGTTCGAGGTGCGGCAGTGTGGCGGCTGCGCGCGCGGCTGGCGGTTTGCGGCAGCCCGGCGTGTCGCCGTCTTGCCGCCCTCGGGCTTCCCTTTCCTTTGCCCTTTCCCTTCCCCTTTCCCTTCCCCTTTCCCTTTGCCCTTGCGTGGCCGCCCCCGCCACCGCTGCCCGGGGCGCTGTTTTATTCCGAGCGGTATCCCCGTAATTCCCCCGGATTAGGGCCGCGCGCCCAGTCTTAAACGCGCGGAGGACAAACTAATTAAAACGAGCCGCCAGATTTGCGCGTACACTCGGGCTCCGGGCCCTGCGCCACGCCGCAGCCGGCAAATCTGTGTGCGCCGGCAGCAGTTGGTAGCCCTGTTAACTGCCCTGCCGTGGAACGCGACACTTCAACTATTATTTTCCATCTCTGTCCAGCCTCTAACAACGAGGCTCGTGCCCTTCGGAGGAGCTTCTGATAGGCTGCGACCTCTGGTTTGAGCCTGAATATCAAGTTGTCTGTCAAACAAATAGTGAACACCAGTTAATCTGACTGTGACTTGATTTTCTATACCTGTTCACCAGCGGCGAGTACGTAGATGGATTCTTTCTTTCATGCTTGTCCAGCTGAACTAGTTCAGAGTGATTCAGTAACAGCGAGATAGAGAATGCTCCACTGAACAATTTGAGGTACGGAACATGGGGCCGGAGAAGCCTGCTTAAGGAAGTATGGAAGTAAACTTTTCTACCAAGTTGTCTACCATTACTGTTTTCTAACTTATTTACAACTAACATACGTACGATTTTACACTTATTGTGCTGTTTATTTACATGAACATTTCTTATTTCCTACAAGGAAACAAGGAATTACCAGACTTATAGCTACGCTGATGTGATTCGAAATACACCAGGGATATTTTTCGGGGAGCGTCAGAATCCTGTTCGCCGATGTCATGCTTGCATTGAGGTTTATGGCCGTCAGTTTCAGCACATTTCGTAAGATGATGATGGTGTTTGCGTTTTGGGTCGTTCAACTGCGTGGTTATCAGCGCCCGTGCAAATTCCCAACCGTTGCTCACTCCAAACTCGCCACATTCATGAATGATGATGAAATGATGAGAACAACACTAACATCCAGTCATCTTGAGGCAGGGGAAAATCCCTAAGCCCGCCGGGAATCGAACCCGGGACCCTGTGCTCGGGAAGCGAGAACGCGACTGCGGGACCACGAGCTGCGGACATTTTGTAAGATTCAGTGATGGTTCCATGATGCTACTCCAGGCGGGTGTAAAATAAATGTGCGCAACAGAAAAGAATAAACGCTAAAATTATGATTTGGCCCTGTCTGACGACCCCCTGAAGCAGATCTTAGGATCTCTTAATTCTTTTTAAGATTTAAATTACTATCTTAGCATAAATGAATGAGGAAGGCAACTAATACTATTAAATGATAAACGTTGTTGCTCAATATATATTTATTACAGTTTAAAATCAACCCTTTAAGTACAATTTTCTATATTTCCTAACTAAAATTGCTGATCAATCCCGCCCACTCTGCCCCTTTATATGGCCAAGCGATCTAACATTAATAACGTTAAATGACTAACATCATCTACGTACCAAACATTTGAAGGTACAACTTTCAAAATGATCTACAGTGGTGTGGAACCTCAGCGGAAACAAACTAAAGTGATCACAGCTGTTTAGTTTTATAGCCCTAATAAGCCGAAGCAATTTGCGATATCACCGTATGTACTGCGTCTGGTGCGTCACCGTGATGGTTCTCGTACGCGTGTGCATCGATGGAAGAACTCCAGCCACAAAATAAAACCATCCAAACACTAGCACGGCAGAAGGCGGTCCTCTGACTAATATACTCTAATACTGTTTTCTCTTCTCTGTGTTCTACAGACGAGAAACGCGAACTCTCCACCCACAAGGACGGAGTTCAGATAACGTCTCAACGTAAGTGTAGGCAGAAGAAGTGCTCTAAATTACTGAACGGTGCGTACTCAACAACGACTTGCAACCCAGAGGTTAAGTCCAGTATCGTATAGGTTCGCAACAGAACAGTGCCTAACTGTTCTAACTACAAACTCTCCTCAGAGCAAAGACACCAAGTGCGTCTGTCCCAACAAAGCTGATACTGAGCGACCATCATACACGGGCGCTCACAACTGAAGACCTCGTCTCTCCAGCGCTGGCTTCCCAGCAAGGCTCGGCTCCGCACCCTCATAACTCCGCAAACTAATCACATTCCCGAAACCACGGAATATTCTCTCTCTCTACAGATTCTTCCGAACGCCGACCAACCATATTTTAGTCCTTTGTCGTCCAGCGCGGAAAGTTTGCGAGGAAAAACCTATACTCGTACAATGGTATGCTTCTGAGTAAAAATCCTTGGAAATAGCCCAGCCTGAGCGGTTTTCGATGTGCCGCTTCTTCAGTCCTCTCACCTGCGCCAATATTTGCAGAGTTTCCGGTTATCCTTCCGGTGGCCAGCCATCGCCCTATTGCGTTACAGAGCTCAGGTGTCACGATGTCCGTCTAGCTACTTCCAGTTTTTAAGCAGGACCAACACCTATGCGGGCCTTCCACCCAGAGCTTGAGTTCTGCCTGCCGTTTCATCTCCACTAGCGTTCCAACTTCTACTAGTATAGGCACTTATTCATTACGACATTCTGATAATAAAGACACTCAATCACCTTTCATGCAATAAGCGTTAGCAATTATTTACAAGGCGTACGTTACAATGTCAGCCTCCTTTATATATTCATATATACGATGTACAACCTATTATATGATACCTAATTGTGTTTGCAGATAACAGCAAAGTATGTGGAAGAGTGCTTGTAAGGTGCGAAATTATAGCCACCTTACGTGGTATTTGCAGTTAACTGTAACTAATGTAAATAAAAAAGTACACAGTAATGTGATTTTATTCCCGTTATCTCCTTAAGCTGGCTTCTCCGACCCCAGGATCCCAACCTCATATTGCGCAGTGGAGCATCCTCTATGTCCTGTTAAGTTTTTGCACTCTCTTACCGAAACACACTGTATGTACACACTGATGAGCCAGAACTTTATGACCACCTGCTTAATAACATGTTTGTCCGTCTTTGGAGCGAAATACAAAACTGACTCTGCGTATCAAGGACCCGAAAGTTTTTTGGTAGGGTTGTGGTGGTATATGATATTAGATGTGTATATGCATAGGTCATGTAATTCGCGTAAATAACGGGCCCCTGATTTGCAGTTAATTGTAACTAATGTAAATAAAAAAGTACATAGTAATGTGATATTATTCCTGTTATCTCCTTAATCTGCCTTCTCTGATCCCAGGACCCCAACTTCAAACTGTGCAGTGGAGCATCCTCTATGTCCTGTTAAGTTTTTGCACTCTCTTACTGAAACACGCTGTATGTACACACTGATGAGCCAGAACTTTATGACCACCTGCATAATAGCATATTTGTCCGTCTTAGGAGCGAAATACACAACTGATTTTGCGTATCAAGGACCCGAAAGTTTGTTGGTAGAGTTGTGGTGGAATATGACATTAGATGTATATATGCATAGGTCATGTAATTCTCGTAAATAACGGACCGCTGATTTGCGTACATGATGATGACGCCCGATAGCAACCCAGATGGGTTCCATAGGTTTTACATCAGGCGAAATTGTCGCCGAAACATCAACGTGAGTTCACTGTAGTGCTCCTCCAACCATTGTAGCGTGATACTGGCTCCGAGACACGGACAGTTATACTACTGAAAGACGAGATCGCAGTCGGGGAAGACAACAAGCATGAAGGGGATTGCAGGTGGTTCGTAGCTCTCAGCGTATATTCGATTACTACCAAAGGTCCCACGCAAGCACAGCAAAATGTCTCCCAGAGCATAATGCTGCTCCCACCAGCCTGCGTCCGTGGCGCGCTGCACGTTTCGAGCCGCTGTTCACCTCGATGACAGCGACTGTGGAGACGACCATCGACCTAATGTAGCAAAAATGTGATTCACCAGAAGAGCTGACACGTTTACATTGATCGACGATTTAATCCCGATGGTCCCGTGCCCACTGCAATCGTAACTGATGTCACTGAGTCTGCTGTGGAGCTCCATGTTCAACAATGTACTACGAACGGTGTGCTCCAAAACACTTGTGCGTGCACCAGCATGGTGCTATTACGGCACAGATCCCACAGACCACCATCTATTCTACGTTACAGAGCAGGCGAGAACTCCGAACCCCACATTCTGTGAAGAATAGCGGACGTCCAACCATTTAGCGCCTACTGGCAGTTTCACTGTCCTTCTACCTCTTTCGGTAGACGCTCACGACAGTAGCACGTGAACAGTCAACCAGCTCCGCCGTTTCCGAGATCCCCATTCAAAGGCTTTGCGTAATATTAATCCAACCTTTGTCAAAATCACGTATCTCAGATGATTTCCCCATTTGCAGCCCGTATCTTCGCTAGGGTGACGCCCCGTCCGTGTCTGCTCCCCATATACAGGGTGTACCAAAAAGAATGGCGCGAACTTACACAGCTGAATGTACACGATAATAGAAGCACAAATGTCAAGTAAACATGGTCTCTAAAATGCATACCTTAAGAGCTATGAGATATTCTTGATTTTCAATATCGTGAAACAAATCTCTTCTACTGCAAAGCTCTTTGCTTTCCATATTTTGGGAAGTGTTAGTATGGACCAAAACAATAAAAATATGTCCAGTAACATGTGCTCTAAAATGCATACCTTAAAAGTTATGAGCACTTATTCATTAGAAGAGTTGTGTTCCAAAGTATTGAAGATGAACAGGTGCTCATAGCTGTTAAGATATGCATATTAGAGCACATGTTTACTGGACTTTTTTTTTCTTATTTTGGTACATACTACCACTTCGCAAAACATGGAAACCAAAGAGCTTGCAGTAGAAGAGATTTGTCTGTCGTGTGACTAGGGCCTCCCGTCGGCTAGACCCCCTGTATACTTTTGTTACCGTAAAATGTTAATGTCGTGTGACTAGGGCCTCCCGTCGGCTAGACCGTTCGCCGAGTGCAAGTCTTTCGACTTGACGCCAGTTCGGCGGCTTGAGCGTCGATGGGGATGAAATATTGATGATTGGGACAACACAACACCCAGTCCCTGAGTGGAGAAAATCTCCTACCCACCCGGCACTCGAACCCGGGCCCATGTCGCGCCCATGTCGCGCTGACCACTCAGCTACCAGGGGCGGACTTTGTTGCCGTGTCACGTGCCCTCAACGCCACCAGGGGGCATCCATCGTCTCGGTGGGCAGTGTTGTAATGTAGGCTAATACAGATTAGAGAACTGCCGTCACCATCAAAAAGGCCATTATTTACAACCGCTTCGGCAAGTATATATATATATATATATATATATATATATATATATATATATATATATATATATAATTTTGAGAACAACTTTAATAGGTTCGGTACACAAGCACTCTGGCGATAGGCTTGGGCTTGGCCTGAATTTTCGTCTGCTGAAGTCGGAAAACGTAATTTACATTCTTCGAAGAACGTCAACCCGACAGGTTAGCCGAGCGCGCTAACGCGCTGGTTCCTGGACCCAGGTAGGCGCGCCGGTCCCGGATCGAATCCGCTCGGCGGATTAACGACGAGGGTCGGTGTGCCGGCCAGCCTGGATGTGGTTTTTAGGCGGTTTACCACATCCCTCTAGGTGAATACCAGGCTGGTCCCCACGTCCCGCCTCAGTTACACGGCTCGCAGACAACTGAACGCTTTCACACAATTCCATGGATTACACTAGTCGCAGACAGTTGGGGTACAGTAATACCTTCCCGGGGGGTACGGGGTGGCAGCAGGAAGGGCATCCGGCCACCCCTTCAACTAACATTGCCACAGCCGATTAACCATGCCGACCCTGCGTATACGTGGGAAAAACGGCACAAGCAAAAGAAAGAAATGAAAGAATTCTTCTAAGAACGTAGAAGCCTATTATAATATTTAAAAGCCTCTTATTCTAATTAGATTCAATTTTCTGTCGTAACTGCTGAAATCGATTTTCTGAATTTTTCTCTACAACATTGACACAACATTGGGAAGTCTATTGAAGATGTTGAAAATTGTAGTCACATGTTGTACACTGTAACGTTTGTAACGTACTTCGTTTATTAAATATACCATAATACACGATAATATTAAATCCTGTTAACGTGCTACACTTCTCAATGTAATAAGGATTGCAAAGTGTACCTGTAAATATAGGGATTGTTCCGAAACTACAAGAGGTAGAGAACAGCAAAACAAAAATATGTCGGTAAGGAACATATGGTCTCTTAAGTTTAATGTCAGGGAACATTTTGTTAGTGGTGCTGACGTAATCTGTTGTGTCGGTAGCGCTGATTGGAAATATGTACTTATATTTGCTATCGACAACTCACTTGTTTGGTCTCATGTGAATCCATGAGGTACTTTACATCGTGCTCATCGACAGTGATTCGGTGTTATTGTGTGGGCTGGTGTTCCCGGTGATAGGTTGGTTGGACCATACGTTCTTCCATTCCGCCTCAAAAGAGGCATCGCATCTTCGTGGAACAAAAGCTGCCAGAACTGCTGGACGATGTACTGCCGACTATTAGACACAGGACGTACCTCCAACTCGAAGAGGTGCCAGTCCATTTCAGCACTGGTGTGAGAGATCATCTGAGAGCCACCTTCGGGAATGGACTAATCGGCCGCGGTGATCCTGTGGCCTTGCGACTCATGTCACCTGGCTTCGCGTGTCAGCATTTCTTCCTCTGGGAGTAAATGAAGCAGTTGGTGTGTGAAACGGTTGAGGAAACAAATGGTTCATATGGCTCTGAGCGGCCGGCGGTTGTGGAAACAGAAGGCGACCTCGTCGCTAGAATTCCCGTCGCCAGGACGTTTCGAACGGACTTGACAATCAACGGTCCGACAATGTACCGTGTGCATACAGGCCAATGATCGCGTTTTCGAACAGTTTCTATAAATACCACTGCTGTAATTAGCAGCCGCGCGGGATTAGCCGAGCGGTCTTGGGCGCTGCAGTCATGGACTGTGCGGCTGGTCCCGGCGGAGGTTCGAGTCCTCCCGAGGGCATGGGTGTGTGTGTTTGTCCTTAGGATAATTTAGGTTAAGTAGTGTGTACGCTTAGGGACTGATGACCTTAGCAGTTAAGTCCCATAAGATTTCACACACATTTGAACTTTTTTTTTTTTGTAATTAGCAAGCTGAATTACCTTCTGTGTAACCAATCCCTAGCATCAGAAACTGCCGTCAGCTCTCTATCTCCTGTGTTAACTTAAATGAACAGTTTCAGAATACCCTGTAAAACGACCAGTCAGACGAAACCGAGAAGGATGGGAAAAAATGAAATAACCTGTTTAAGTTCCAAAAGCAATCGACGTAACTATTAATACATTTATCCCAGTGCGACACAAGACATCCAATGTCTTCATCGAAAAACGTTTGGGTTGTACCCGAGCGTACAACTCTCTCGTCCGAACTACCCAGTGACCTTCTGCAGCGTTCTCGAAACAACCTTGACAACATGTAGGCGGCACTATCCTGCAACAGAACGATGCCGTCCATCAAAATTACGGGGTGTTTGGGCTATGCTGCAAAAACTTCGTTGTATCTTCCATACAGTCCCGATCTCTCTCCACGCTGTTTCCATATATTTGGAGCGGTGAAGAAACACATTCGTGGCCGTCGATTTGCTTCGAACGAGGAGCTGCACGCCTGGGTACAATCATGGTCCCGCAGGCAACCGCAGACACTTTTCCATTAAGACACTGATCGTCTTTTCTCGCAGGAGGATAAATGTTCTAACAGGTAAGGAAAGTAAATAAGTATTTTTTATTTATCCGTAACCATTTTCCACGCAAAAACGAGAACATGGATTTCCTTGAATTACAGCGCCAACTACCAAGAATAAAACAAATGTTTAAGACAAAATGTACGTAGTTTTTTATGCAGGATCTGATTCTGCCATAAAAAATGGGGGTTCCCATTTGAAATTTTAGAGTTGCCTTCCGCTCCACCCCCCGTGGGCTGGGATGGCGGGCTAATTTTAGCACCAGCAGATGTACCCATCAAAAATAATCAACTTTGGATTCTCCACATTTTTTCGTGTGAAGCTTATTTTTCGAGTTATTCTGGTTTGTAGACTTAAAGTTTACACCCTGTATAAGACTCATCAGTTCTGACCTCTCCTATTGTATTTTACTAAAACTGATGTAATTTGAAACTTCATTTAGTCATGTAATTTTGGGTATGCAATAGTCCTGTCGTACAATTCCAGACCTGTGAGCCGATATTTTCTAGCAATAATCTCTGTTTGACACCTTCCCTGTGTAACGCCCGTTACATGCGATCTGAGCAGAGAAAGAATTATGAAAAGTCTTCCTGACTAAATAACATCCAAAGTCGGACTGGTTCAATGACGAATCGTGGTTTCAAATCACATAAAACTCGGCGCACATCGGTGAAAGAGAGGACTACGTTGAAGTTGTTCGTTATAGATATCTTACGACAAAATACCTTTCTCTCACGCTGTAAATTAGTAACTTGAATACGAGGTATTACCTCTTGCATTAACAGGCTTGGTTAAACAAAATTTTAATGACCGTGAAATTTAAAAATATATGTGCTCCAATTCCCGTTCGCACTAGCAAATCGGACTGTCAGTACAAAGAAACAGGTTCCATGTAAGTAATGATTATCACAATGGCCTCTGAACAGATCGTGGCGAAGCCTGCTAAATCTGATTACAATAACTCGCTAGCTGTTTACTAGATCAGTTATTAAAATGTAATATTGTAACATAAAAGACCACAATGCAATACACTCCATTTCATGTCAACTTGTTATTCAATAAGTAGACTTACATGGACCATATCCCCGTACAGATGCAACCAAGAAGGAAAGCTTGAGAACAATTAACAAGATAAGAGTAAAAACAAATGACACAAAAATGACAAAGGTTCTCCTTTCGTATTCTTGCAGACAAGAATTTAAATCAGGGTTATTATAAGTCCAATAGAGAGTAATAACAGTATTATTTCCCATTCAACGAAACATCACTGTCTTTTCAAATTAAGTTTTGTGGGCTCAAAAAGAAAAGAAAAACATCACTTAGTCTTTCAAGTGAGATTTCCCTAAATCTTATATAAACACAATTCTCTTATATTCATCTTTCTTGAAATTTAATTTACAGTGGTTTATTTTACACTGTAAATTTTCGTAGACGTTACTAAAAGCCTAAAGCACAAACATTTCACTTTTTGTTTCCATTTCCTATGAATTTGTTGACTCATAAGCTGCGACATGGTCGCAAATGGAACAGTGATACAGAAAGTGTAGAATAAATTTCTTTATTTCATGTCTATGCTCACAAACTCGTAGATCTTCAGACTACCGGTTTTGGTCAGCAGTGACCATCTTCAGATCTGCAGAAAAACATTGGAAGAAAAGAAAATACAACTAGTGGACTGTTGTATAATGGAGGCACAGAGGCATCGTCAAATGATTAACACGAAATCAGTGCCAACAACGTCACACATATATAAAATACGATACCTACTAGAGCCGACTTGCTAACAGAGCTATTGCTCAAAACAACGTGCCGTACGGTAGCCACAAAGCGTTTGTGTCGCAATCTCAGCAAATGTCACTACTGTAGGCGTATACATATTCTTCAATGATATAATTGCACGATGTAAAGGAAAAAGAAGAACACAATCAGTAAAGTCTGTAGCGAACTTACCAGATGTATTAAAACACGAAAAAAGTTGAGAGTGTTAAAATAGTTAAGTGACAATAATTCTTATACTTTCTTGTGGCGAAGTTTAGATGGAAATACAATGACATACGTAAGAACATACTTCCGGAGTACACAGAATAATAAAACTAAACTATACTCTGCCCGAACAGGCTATGAAGGCCCAACGGTACCGACCGGCTGCCGCGCCATCCTCAGCCCATAGGTGTCACTGGACGCGGATATGTAGGGGTATGTGGTCAGCACACCGCTCTCCCGGCAGTATATCAGTTTACATGACCAGAGCCGCTACTTTTCATTCAGGTAGCTCCTCCTGTTTGCCTCACAAGGGCTGAGTGCACCCCGCTTGCCAACATCGCTCGGCGGACCGGACGGTACACAGAATAATACAAAATGATAAAACAAAGAGCGAAAGAAGCCAAATGAACAAACACAGACAGTAGCAAATAATTAATCAGCGCCCTCTGTTGACATAGACGAGAAGGGGTCAGAGGATCGTGTTCCAAGAAATGATTGATAAAACACTGTACCAGACCATTAAAAGGATTATCTAGTTGGCGAAATATACGAGTATATTATAAACAAAAAAGGGACAAGAAAAAAACGAGAGTTACGCGCTTAGTGTAAGAAAACGAAGTGAATATGCAAGCACTCTGCACCACGTAAAGACATAAGCAAGATATATACAAGAAAGCCATTCAGTGATTAAAGTCCCCCCCCCCCCCCCCCCCCACAATCTTCCCTTGGCTGTAGTGTGTCATCTTCTTGCCGACTTTTTAGAACAGTGTTTGCAGTGAGTGTTCATGTGGTGCGCCTTTTCCGAAGTGTTGCGAACGGAAATCGCTGGGTGTGATTTTTATATCTCTTGCGAACAGAAACCAGACTGTCACCGTGTTTTTTAAATGTCTGTCTACTGTTTTACCTGTCTGCTTCCTGTGTATTTTATTAGCATCGCCAACCCTTTGTTTTATGTTTTAACTTTCCACAATTTTCCGCCGTTTTACAATTTAAGTCACCGTTTTATCGCCTGCTTTTATTGTTTCTTATCTCCTTCTTATGTTTTAAAAATTCTGTAGACTGAAGAGCAGCGTACTAAGCTTCTGCCAGCCCGCCCCCTTCGGGGGGGAATCGAAATTCAATAAAGGAAAAAAAAGTGATTAAAGTTGAGCATTGTCAAACATTTGGCATAAAATCGTACTGCCTATTGTGCACTTTCTCAATGCTCCCTGTTGAATGACCAGTTTTTGATAAAAGTATCAGGAGTGTTCACAGCCACATAACAAAACTGCTTTGGGATTGCATTTACCAGAAACCATTTTTTCTGTAGCGAGCATTGGGAAAAGTGTGCATGTTCTCCACAGGGTACAGAAAGGTGGTGCCCTCGACTTGTTAGCAGAGCTAACAGTTTATAAAGCTAAAAAAACAAGAGCCTAGAAAAGTGCTCAATGGGCAGTGAGATTTTGTGCTTAAAGCTTCTTTTACTTTCTTTGAAAATGTTATACTGTAATCGCTGAACGCCTTTGTTGCATATATCTTGCCTACATCCTTACCTAGCGTAGACTGCTATACATATTTACTCCCTTTTCCGATGCTGAGCGTATAACCCTCGTGTTTTCTTGTGTTTCCTCAGTTTATGTAATATATTTCATTAACTAGATAATCTTGTTACTGGACTGGTACGGTGTTTTATCATTCTTTTCTTGGAACGGCGTGTCGCAGGGTTCGGTTACGCTCCTCTGACCACTTCTCGCAAATGCGGCGTTCTGGTGGTCACATCAACAGAGGGCGCTGATTATTTGCCACAGAGTGTTTTCATTCATTTGGCTTCTTTCGCTATTTGTTTCATCGTTTTGTATTATTCTGTGTACTACGGAAGCTTGTCCTTATCCAAAATTTGCCACAAGAGCGTATTAGAATTATTGTCACTCCGTTATTATTCCGTTTTAGCAGTCTAACTTATGTTGTGTTTTAATTTATTGCATTTTTTACTGTAATGACTCATACATCTGGTAAGCCCGCCACAGACTTTACTGACTACATTCTCCTTTTTCTTTTATATCATACAATTATATCATTGGAGAATGTGTACGCCGACATCTGGCAAGCTTGCGATACAAATACTTTGTTGCTACTGTACGGCAGTTGTTCTGAACAGTAACGCTTTTAACAAGATGATTTTAGTATATACCGTATTTTATAATGCGTGACGAAGCTTTTGCTAATTTTGCGTTTATAACTGGACGATGCCATTATGTCTCGATTGTACTAGGACATGCTTTTAAAACAGATATGACTCGCCATATTTAAAGCCTATAATTTTCACTTGTATGTCAGTAATACTTTTCATCATGGCCTGTATTATTGTTTTAAACTGTAGACAATCCCCTAGTTGAACTTGCATTTCTTCCCATGTTTTGCAGCATATCTGAAGATAGTTATTGCTGACCGAAACCGGTAGTCTGAGGACATATAAGTTTGTGATCATAGACGTGAAATAAAGAAATTTCTTCTGTCCCAGTCGTGACTGTTACTCTTATTGTTATTATTCAAAAATGGTTCAAATGGCTCTGAGCACTATGAGACTTAACTTCTGAGGTAATCAGTCCCCTAGAACTTAGAACTACTTAAACCTAACTAACCTATGGACATCACACACATCCATGCCCGAGGCAGGATTCGAACCTGCGACCGTGGCGTGTTATTATTATTATTATTATTATTATTATTATGTCCGACGAAGCCCTATCGGATTACGGAAAAATATTATTTTTATTTTCAATCAGCTCTTTGATTTTTGTTCTTCTTGGATCCTTTTTTTCTTCAGTTAACTTTGTTCCTGGTCTGGTAGTAACTTCATTGTCTGGCATTTCTTCCCATTTGCTTATTTTCTTCAGTATAACTTCCTGTTAAAAATGTTTCGTGGACTTACAGTAGCGTTTTCTAAATCCTTTCTGGCCTACTGGATTCACGGTACGGTTTTGAGTTGTTCTCTGTAGCGTGTAATTTATTGTTATTATTATTAGCAGTATTATAGTGATAATTTTAATAATTATTATTAATTATTGTAACTATTATTAATTTATTGTCGTAACACGTCTCATGTTCACGTGACAGTGTTACAGAGTCTGTGACGTGAGGTGCCATGTCAAGCACACAGTAGTGTGGCCATGACCAACTTTAACCTCGACATCACTGTTTGCGTCTGAGATGTACAGACAGTGGATGTAAGAACTAGTGAGGTGACAGGTGAACAGCCGTTCAGTATGGATAAAGAGATAAATATGTAGTGGGAACATCATTTCCCTGTCACAGCGATAGCCAAGTAATGGCGTCCCTTAAAGAACACAGAGAACGACAGAAAATCCCCACTTCTCACCATACGTATGAATGATTGCTGTCAGTATCAGTTGAGCTACGAAAAGCTAAAGTACACTACTGGAAAAGGAAATTTCAAGCAAGAACTTCTGGTGAGCAGGGCTAATTGATCTGAGGAAACAATTACAGAATTAGATACTTTACTAGAAAATTTATATCGGTGAAACGAAAATTAATAGTGACCAGAGAGGTGTCAGTGACTGATGCATCTGTGTAACTGCTAATTTAATCACGTGTTTCTACATTATTTTCCAAGGGGAACACTTAGGCGGTCCGTAGCTAGTATAGTATTTGCTTTGGAAATAAAAGTTCCACTACGAGTGTAACGTAGCGAGTCAATACGCAAGAGCATTTACTGCACTATTTTGCAGTAACGCTCGTAGCTTTGGAGCCATTGGCGGTGATACAAACAGCCACTTGTATCTTAGCGTGACTCATTCGCACCTGTCACTAGTCTAGCCGTGGGATGCGGTACCTGTCTCAGTTCTAGCGACAGAATATTCAAGCCCCTAAGAATCCAAATAAACTATAGTAAATATTATTCAATTTAGTTAAAAGTCAATATACTGACCTTCGTTATTAAAAAGAAGATTGTGTAAAAACCTCAGCTTTCTGGCTGGCATACTTTCAGAGCTAGAAAAATTAACTAAAACACCCGAAACCGACACTTGTAAGATTAAAGTCAGTTAGGATTCGTAACAATTTGTCTTTTAGTATCATGTGTAATCATTACTGAAGCTCGCAGCACATTAGGTCAATTTGTTTAGAGTTTCATAATTAAAAACGTTAACTATTTGGCAATTTTCGTAATATAAAATTCAGAAAAGGTCAGTATTTATTTAAAGTGTTTTTGAGTGAGTAAATGAAAATGAGTGAGAGTGTGTATGTAGAACATACGAAAAAATTCAATATTATCTCATGTTACACCATTACATAACTGTGTCGTGGGAAAGTTGTGTTTTACCCACATTACTGATGACGTATGTCTAAGTGTACTAGCTTCTGTAAGGGGGCAGCCAGAACAGTCGTTTGCAGAGTAATAAGTTTCTAAATTTATGTCAAGTTTAGTTTTCCTTTCGTTTGGTTTTGTTAAACATTATATTAATATTTGCATATTGAAATGACGTGAATGCAGCTGGGAATAGTGATTGGCGTTGGACAGTTTTGGCGCGAGAATGATCTCGAACGATTGTTCTGATTGGCTGGTCATTTTGAACAACCAATCAGAGTTTAGCAGTTTCCGCGCACTGCCAAGTGCTGTGGAAGGAGCAGCATTGAAGAGTCGCTGGGTAGCTATTGAACGTGCAGATCATGTTGAACGTGCATAATGCGTAAAATGAAGAAGTTATTGGAATTTTCCGTCCAGATTGTGTTGCTGTAGAAGCAGTTGCATTTACGGGCAGTTTTGTGAAGTTTGGAATTTCTAGAGTTGTTTTATTGGAAATATAAACGCGTGTGAATTTTCGACCTTTGTAAAATTCCACGTCAGCGCAGTGCATACGTGTACGGAGAAACGGGCTGGTGATCTGCCGCCGTACTGAGGTAGGTGGAACTTTTTAGTGAAAAGTACGACGAAAGACAGTGACTTTCAGTACGAACCAAGTAATCCCGCCCCGCCGCACACTTCATTGTTTTTATTTAATTTATCTTTCTTTTCTTTGTGACTAGCTGCGGGGTCATAGCAACATTTTCAAGAGCTCGTTCTTATAAATAAATAAAATAAAAACAATAAATTGTAGCTGAGGAACTTATCAAACAGCAATTAAATTTAATTTTTACTCCTCCGTGTATCAGCCACTACTGTAGCTGCTCTGCACGTCTGTGTTGCTAATTTTTTTTTAAATCATATACATTAATTTCTTGTACGAGATGTTGTAAAGAAGCGGAAGAAGTCAGTTAAACTATAAAAATAATTCATTTTTAGACTCAGTTGAGTGTTGTCTATTTATATGTCAGTATTCTTAGCATATCGAAAGTAAAGAATTTAGGTTCTTCTTTTACATCACACGGGATGATTAAAACGTTACACATATTCCTACAGGAGGTAACATTGATCAAAACTAGAAGAAAAGTTCCGCTAATGATATATCCTCAAGACAATACCTGCTGAGGTACGGGGCGTTTTCCTCGTGACGAGTAATGTTTAGTATTTACATGTGAGGAAGGATTCACAGGACATGGCATAATAAATTACGACAATATTCATCGTATGGGCAGATGCAGTCCTCGTGCAGTCACGGAGGTGAGGCATCAGCAACTCTTTAGTATCGATATACGAACGGCAATTCTTGATGACAGACTCAAAGGGCCATACACTTTACCACAGTGGTTAACAGGTGCTGTGTATCACCGATTTCTGCCCAATGAACTACCTGCGCTGTTAATGAACATTATTTTTGCAGAAACTGTGATTCATGCACGAGGGTACATCCCATTTTCTGCAGATCGTACGACAGTGCCTCACTGCAACATTTCATGGCCAGTGAATGGTCGAGAAGGTCTGATAGCACGGTTCCTCGTTCACAGGACCTGAATCCTTTTGATTTCTGGCTGTGGCGATGTATCGGTGTATGCTGAACACATCGACTATGTGCAGATTTTACATGAGCGTGTGACCAATGCATGCGACACAGTCCGAATGGTGCCAGGTGTACGTGAAAGAGTGCGTGATTAACTGCGAAGAAGGACTGAAAGATGCATCAGGATAGGTGGGACCACACGCAGCATTGCTTGCAATGCCTGCTTCTATGCAACAGACAGATGAAGTGAGATTGTCCCATGTATATCCACAGGTATTGGTTTCCGGACATAACATTTTATAAGAACCTCTCTTCCATATACGACCAATACTGCTTCCTGTAACAAACGTAATACTGATTTTCACACACCCCGTATGTGCTTCAATGTCCATAACAAAATTCGTCTCTGAAATAGAAGCCGCTATATTTTGTGTATAATGTCAACTTCAAAATCTGTCAAACATTTTGCATGACTGGAGAGATAACATTTTGAAATTCCAATGTAAGTCACACCTTTCTCGAAGCAATGCTTGAAGTTAAGTACTGAATCTGATTTATTGCCTGAAGTGTGGTAAGCATTTTCTTATTACTTTGGGTCGGCGACGGCTAGTTTGCAAAAAATTTCTTATGGAAACTTAAACATTCTTAATCTAATTTAAAAGTCTTATGTCTTTTAAACAAATGTTTACAAGGTGACAATGGATATGCATGACGTATTATTCTTTCAAAACTCACCTGTACATTGACCGTTGGTACTACTCTACAAATTCCATTAGAAAATTTAACTGCTTTGAATCTAGTTAAAAAGTCTTAACTATTTCTAAGGAGATATTTATAAGATTATCGTAGGTGAGCCTAATATATTATACTTTCAAAACGCATCTGTGTGTGGCTAGTTAGCATTAATCTGTTAGATGTTAACGAATGAAACTTTCAAATGATGAAAACTCATTGGTTTCTTTGCATCCCAAACCAACAGCGTCATGAAGCCACATTAGTTGCTGAACTTAAATGTTTAAAAAGCTTCAGGGGACGTTTCTTCCAGATCAGTTTCTCATGTACGTGTACACCCACAGATATTACACCTGTTAATTTGCTAAGCTGAATGTATTCCAATTTTTTGACGTGATTAGGGGATAACCTATCTGTTTTTTAACGTATTGCTCACCATTTTCGCAGTTGAGGTGTGTCTGTTAGTTCTAGGTGCTTCAGTCCGGAACCGCGCTGCTGCTATGGTCGCAGGCTTGAATCCTGCCTCGGGCATGGATGTGTGTGATGTCCTTAGGTTAGCTAGGTTTAATTAGTTCTAAGTCTAGGGGACTGATGACCTCAGAAGTTAAGTCCCATAGTGCTTAGAGCCATTTGAACCATTTTTTGTTTCTGTTAGTACTGTCCATAGTGTTTCATTTGTATGCAGAGGGTCTAATTTCCTTTGTTGTATGGCATATTAAGTGGAAGCTCTCTTGCACGAGCTCCATCACCAAACTGTAACGAAAGTTATATCCCTAGACTTTCCTCTCTAAGATTGCTAGATGCCGTTGGAACTTGTACATAGCTTTATATCTCGGTGTGTACTCCTTTCGTGAGGAGTAGGAGTGGTCCCAATATCGAGCCTTATGGAACACTATTAGTGATTTCTTTGCTGTCAGAGAACTTATTCGTGCCACCATTACCAAACCTTCTCTACTGCGCTTACTCAAGCGCAGTCTAGTTTTTAAAGCAGAAACTATATTGCTAACGTACGCACCGTAGACAAAGCGAGCAGCGGCGGGTAATTATTTTGGGCCGTTCCGCACAAAGCAGTGGGCCGCACTTGCCGCTTTTCTTTGGGGCGCGCCGTGGGCTTTTGTGCGCTCGGAGCGAGCGGTGCGGAGCGGCGGGCCACTTATTCAAATGCATATTAGCGCAGGAGGGCCGTGGCTAAGGCCCGCCACTTAATTGCCGCTTCTTGCAAATGAAGCCACCATTTTACCGCTCCGTTTGCCCTGCGCGGGGAAAGCAATACGACCGCTCGGAGAAATCGATGATGGCGAGATGGTCGCACCCTATACTAGTTAGAACCCAGGGGTCAATACCACAGCTCGGTTTTCTGCGGCAGTGCTGAAAGCTAAGGGATTTCCCTTCTTACGAAATGGCTCGTTAAGTCTGTATCACGTGACGAGCGAACGATCGATTGAACCACAACTAGGCGTTATACGTGACATGTCAACTACTCAACAGAAAAGCACATCCTACAAGAACCTGTGCGCTCGTTTGCCAGTATAAACAATAGATATAATACTTAGATATGGCCTAGTCAATCGTACAGAAGGTTTAGAACTCAGCTTTAGTCCAGACGATCACCTGCTCAACAAGGGCTTCAGTACGATCCTCACCAATGGATTTCTCCCAAAGGAGACAAATCGAATACTTTTCGACTACAAGCAACGCCTTTTTAAGCTTGTTTACGATCTGCTCTTAGAACTACTCTGAGCGATGATTCAGAAAGTCCTACATTATTGAAAAATGTACGAGTTCGTCGATTATCGGACCAGATCTGTGAAAGGATTATGGGGTTCCTTCGCAGACACACCTCGTTCTTGACGAAACAAAATCGACAAATGGAATAGTAATTTCAGAAGTGCTCCAAGGGAGTGTTATAGGACCACTTGTAAGTTCCCCACTGTATTTCTTTGTATGAAATTTAGCCCAAGTTTACAAACCACTTATAAAAAGCCTACGTATTACCAAAACTATGAACCCACAAACCGTTATCTTTGTCTAAACAGAACGTAATTTGCATTCAACTGTAACTGGTCTGAATATAATTTATCTTTGCATTAAATACGCAACTGAAGTAAAGCAGTTACATGACCTTAATCAAAACTTCTACTTACTTAGCGTCTTGGCAACATTATTGCTGGCTTTCCGAAGGCGCAACAGCAAACAGCAAGCAGGCAGTGGCTACCTAGATTTCTATTTTTAAATAAAACTTCCAAACAATATTCAAACTGTAGCATATCGTATGGTGCAAAGTGGTAATGCATAATGATGAACCTTCTTTAAAAAGTGGGATGGGGAAAGTAACTATTCCTTTGAAATAATATTCCAAGATAACGATTTTAGAGTGGAGTATGCATTCAAATAGACAGTGTAAAACTTCGCGTTATCTTCACACATAACACTGATCTGAACAATACCACGCTAAACAAGGTGAACAATGACTTTAAAAGGGTACAATGTTAACAGAGAATTTCCATAAAAGCGAATCACCTTAAACAGTTGGTATGTAAATGCATAACTCAGGGAAGTTAGGTGGTCTTTCTCTCAGTTCTGAGCAAGAGAACAAAGTTAACTACCTGACAATAAGCGTTTCGACAAACTAGCTGCACGGTGCTGCAGTCTTACCTCAGACTTCTTCTCTTAAAAAAAATAATCAGAATTTATATTATTTCCGCCATTCAATATATACATCATATTCATATTTGCTGTCTTTTACGGCACATCCTTCTTCACCTAACAGATACAATCACAAGTCAACACAACACTACTGAATCGTCTATCACCTACCACACTTCAACTTAGAATGTATCAGACTGAGCAGAGGTAAAGACTGTGCCATAACAAGACCGAAGATTGTTTAATAGTAACATAACTTACTCTCTCTCTCTGACGTGCACATCGATAACTTACAAATGTCAAAATGACTAGCCCACTTTGCACACTGCTATTTGCAACTTATTTTAATGATCTAGCCGATAACGTTGGAGGTTCAATGATGCTATTCGCGGACGAAGCTGATGTCTATAGGAATGTTGTAACGCTAGAACATTGTGTAATGAAACGTAGGAAGACCTGCAGAGAATTAATCTGTTGATGCAAGGACTGGTAGAAGACCCTGTACACATATAAAAGTAACATACTGCTCATAAATAGGCAAAGGGATCTGTTGCAGTTCGATTACACTGTTGGCAATGAACAACTGCATACGCAACTATCATAAAATACCTAGGAGTAACCACCCGAAGCGATCTGAAGTGAAATGATCACATGAAACAAATAGTAGGAAAAGCAGGTACCAAACTTAAATTAATTGGGAGAATCTTCATAAATTAAAGTGTTTGCAAAACACTTCTTCCACCGATTCTTGAGTATTGTTTAACAATCTGAGTTTCTTACATAGAAGGAATAGCAGAAGAGAGAGTGATAGAAGATACAAACGAAGACTGACCCATGCCGTCGCGCGACCGTTTGCTCGGCTCGAAACGTTAAGCAGATCTACATCTACATCTACATCTATACTCCGCGAGCCACCTTACGGTGTGTGGCGGAGGGTACTTATTGTACCACTATCTGATCCCCCCTTCCCTGTTCCATTCACGAATTGTGCGTGGGAAGAACGACTGCTTGTAAGTCTCCGTATTTGCTCTAATTTCTCGGATCTTTTCGTTGTGATCATTACGCGAGATATATGTGGGCGGTAGTAATATGTTGCCCATCTCTTCCCGGAATGTGCTCTCTCGTAATTTCGATAATAAACCTCTCCGTATTGCGTAACGCCTTTCTTGAAGTGTCCGCCACTGGAGCTTGTTCAGCGTCTCCGTAACGCTCTCGCGCTGACTAAATGTCCCCATGACGAATCGCGCTGCTTTTCGCTGGATCATGTCTATCTCTTCTATTAATCCAACCTGGTAAGGGTCCCATACTGATGAGCAATACTCAAGAATCGGACGAACAAGCGTTTTGTAAGCTACTTCTTTCGTCGATGAGTCACATTTTCTTAGAATTCTTCCTATGAATCTCAACCTGGCGCCTGCTTTTCCCACTATTTGTTTTATGTGATCATTCCACTTCAGATCGCTCCGGATAGTAACTCCTAAGTATTTTACGGTCGTTACCGCTTCCAATGATTTACCACCTATGGCATAATCGTACTGGAATGGATTTCTGCCCCTATGTATGCGCATGATATTACATTTATCTACGTTTAGGGAAAGCTGCCAGCTGTCGCACCATGCATTAATCCTCTGCAGGTCCTCCTGGAGTACGTACGAGTCTTCTGATGTTGCTACTTTCTTGTAGACAACCGTGTCATCTGCAAATAGCCTCACGGAGCTACCGATGTTGTCAACTAAGTCATTTATGTATATTGTAAACAATAAAGGTCCTATCACGCTTCCCTGCGGTACTCCCGAAATTACCTCTACATCTGCAGATTTTGAACCGTTAAGAATGACATGTTGTGTTCTTTCTTCTAGGAAATCCTGAATCCAATCACAAACCTGGTCCGATATTCCGTAAGCTCGTATTTTTTTCACTAAACGTAAGTGCGGAACCGTATCAAATGCCTTCCTGAAGTCCAGGAATACGGCATCAATCTGCTCGCCAGTGTCTACGGCACTGTGAATTTCTTGGGCAAATAGGGCGAGCTGAGTTTCACATGATCTCTGTTTGCGGAATCCATGTTGGTTATGATGAAGGAGATTTGTATTATCTAAGAACGTCATAATACGAGAACACAAAACATGTTCCATTATTCTACAACAGATTGACGTAAGCGAAATAGGCCTATAATTATTCGCATCTGATTTATGACCCTTCTTGAAAATGGGAACGACCTGCGCTTTCTTCCAGTCGCTAGGTACTTTACGTTCTTCCAGCGATCTACGATAAATTGCTGATAGAAAGGGGGCAAGTTCTTTAGCATAATCACTGTAGAATCTTAAGGGTATCTCGTCTGGTCCGGATGCTTTTCCGCTACTAAGTGATAGCAGTTGTTTTTCAATTCCGATATCGTTTATTTCAATATTTTCCATTTTGGCGTCCGTGCGACGGCTGAAGTCAGGGACCGTGTTACGATTTTCCGCAGTGAAACAGTTTCGGAACACTGAATTCAGTATTTCTGCCTTTCTTCGGTCGTCCTCTGTTTCGGTGCCATCGTGGTCAACGAGTGACTGAATAGGGGATTTAGATCCGCTTACCGATTTTACATATGACCAAAACTTTTTAGGGTTCTTGTTTTGATTGTTTGCCAATGTTTTATGTTCGAATTCGTTGAATGCTTCTCTCATTGCTCTCTTTACGCTCTTTTTCGCTTCGTTCAGCTTTTCCTTATCAGCTATGATTCGACTACTCTTAAACCTATGATGAAGCTTTCTTTGTTTCCGTAGTACCTTTCGTACATGATTGTTATACCACGGTGGATCTTTCCCCTCGCTTTGGACCTTAGTCGGTACGAACTTATCTAAGGCGTACTGGACGATGTTTCTGAATTTTTTCCATTTTTGTTCCACATCCTCTTCCTCAGAAATGAACGTTTGATGGTGGTCACTCAGATATTCTGCGATTTGTGCCCTATCACTCTTGTTAAGCAAATATATTTTCCTTCCTTTCTTGGCATTTCTTATTACACTTGTAGTCATTGATGCAACCACTGACTTATGATCACTGATACCCTCTTCTACATTCACGGAGTCGAAAAGTTCCGGTCTATTTGTTGCTATGAGGTCTAAAACGTTAGCTTCACGAGTTGGTTCTCTAACTATCTGCTCGAAGTAATTCTCGGACAAGGCAGTTAGGATAATGTCACAATAAACCCAAGCAGTAGACGCTACAAGACAGGTGTTGTTCATCTCGGAGAGATTTATTTCTGAAATTTCGAGAGCGTGCGTTCCTATAGGAGTTGGACAACATGTCACTATCTCCCACATGCGTATCGCGAAATGTTCACAACGACAAAATCGGGGAATTTAGGTGCCACACGGAACTTTACTGAGAATCGTTCTACTCACGCACCATTCGCGAATGTAACAGGAAAGGGGGAAAAGAAGTGGTACCCTCTACACACATCATAAAATGCTGCTGTAGATTTATCATCTACAGTTTCATTTGTAGTGCATAAATTCTTAGGTGATACTATTATCGTCATTTTTTTCGCTTTCCGTCGTTCCTTAGTTGCTTCAAAATTCACGGAGGTATGTTCCGTCTTTGCAACTAAATGAAAGGCAGTTTGTTTTCTGCCATTCGCGATTCGCTTCTTTTATTTAAGAAGCATCTTCAGTGGCCTATAATAAATGTTTGTGTTTATATATTAGTTATAATAAAAGCATTATGTAGTAGTTACACATTTGTTACTATATTAAGTTTTCTCATGTTTTGGTCTCGTTTTTCAGATTAGAAACAACTTTTCTAGCACATGTTTCATGGGGTTAGCTTACCGTTCGGTGTTATGATTTCCAGTGTTGCTAGTCCATGTATTTGTTCCTCGAGATGTGTTCATTCGGTCCCCATAGTCCAAATGGCAACAATGGAAATCGTAATTAACACCAAACGATAATTTAACTTCACGAAACTAGTGCTACAAAAGTCATTTCTAAACTGAAAAACAAGAGAAAATCGTGAGAAAACGTAACATAGTAACATATTTGTAACTATTACATAATGCATTCATTTTGTACAGGTTTATAAAAACAATCATGTATTACAGGCTACTGAAGATGCTTCATAAATAAAAGTAGCGAAACGCTTATGGTAAAAAACAAACTGCCTCCCATTTAGCTGCAAGGAAGGAACATACTTCCGTGACAGTAATTTTTCTAATTTTTAAGTTTATAAAAATGAGGTCCTGCCTAAAGATGACTTATACAGGAAGGATTTACTGAAATTACCTATCGTACAAAATAGAAACATGTTTGCAATAACACGCAGAAAACGAGAGACACAGTGCTAAGAAAACATAACCTCAATGAACATTCAAAACATCAATTTAAGCGTGTCTTATTCACTAATGTTTCTAAATTCGATATAACGCGAATCCAAAAACATTATCAGCGATTAAAATCCTCCTGAGTGATGATCTATACAGTATTAAGTTTATCACCAGTTTCGACCTTACTATTCCCACACATAAAAAAGCTATTGAAAGATATATGCTCAATCATGTTACATTCTGTTGCTGAGTAAGCCGTTAATCGGAGTCATTGGCAGTTTCAAAATGCATAGTTTCACATTCCAAAATTTCTAGACTGATAGTTGCCAGTAATTAGTTTGTTAGTTAGTTACTGATTCCATAAATCATATTCACCATAAACCTTATGATGTGGAACGTGCGAACAGTATAAACACAGAACGCACACACAGAGTTCTCCCATGGTGTAGGAGGAGTTGTCAAGGAGAAACATCTTTAATCGACATTTGAAAACACTGCTGGTAACTGTCAGTCATTTTATTTCCACAGGTAGAATATCAAATAGTTTTATAGGTGCATATTTCACCATTTTCTGTGCCAAAGCCAGATTTATTAAAGGGTAATGCAAATCATTTTACCTTCTAGTGTTGTACATACGAATATCTCTGTTTCTCTTAAACTAAGGTAGATTGTTGATAACAAATTTCTTAAGTGAATAAGTATACTGTGAGGCTGTTATTGATATTCCCAGCTGCTTAAAGAGGTGTCTGCCTGTTCCTGTGTGAACCCCGTACGAAATTCTAATTACTTTTCTTTGTTCGACGAGCACTTTTTGTCCAAGTGAGGACTTATATTCCGCACAACATCAGTGAATGAAAATGTGCGAAATAAGTTCTCTGTCGCCAAAATTGGTGACTATTCCTCCGGAAAAAGTAACGGGCCTTCTATATCGTTTCACCACTTTTAGTTTTCGTCAAGAGGACAAACTAATAATTTATATTTTGTACTCTGTTTATTATTTTTTGTTGGCACCTGCGCTGGGTTAATAGGAGATAGGATATTTTTGACAGTACAAAACCCATAAGCTACAGTATGTTGTTTCAAAGTTTAATGACTCAGCGCAATTTCTCCCCTTGCAGGTAATGTTGCATCCCTGTCTGTGCTACTGCAACTGTCAAGTGTACTCTTCTGCGTTCTGTTTTCTGCGCTGAACTACATATTCCAAAAAAAAGAAAGTTATTGAGTTACTGATCCTGCGGAGTCAACCTTTTTGTAGAGCTGCATATTTTAATATGTATGGGAAAGCATCTTGAATTAACGATGCATTGCATGAGTGGTAAAGTACATTACGTGTTATAGGGCTACAATTTATCAGTATCTTGTTGGACACATTTTTCACCCTACACGAATTTTAGTTTGGAGAATCAAGATGATCTCCCTTAGTTTTGATGGGGATGTGAGATCAGTTTTTATTTCACTGAATGTCCTCTGCATTGCTTCTTAAGCGTACTATTTTGTTTTCACTGCTGAATTATTTGTACCAGTTTTAATATATATTTCTTAACTTTACTTACTTTTTCGTGTCCAGAGATTTGTTTCAAAGCCTTTCAGCCCAATGTCGGGCCAAGTCCAATGTTTCTCTCTTCTGAAGCCATAGTTCGTAAAGGTTCCACCTGGTGGGGCAGATGGGACACTGTAGAACGTGTTCCATATCCTGAACTTCACCACAGTCGTATTTGTTGTCTCCTTCGTCCTTGAAGCCCCATTTGACCAGGTTTGCTTTAACTGGTGCTACGCCTGTTCTGATGCGGTTCAGTGTTCTCCAAATCTTCCAGCTTGATGTACTGCCGCTGGGTATTTCTCGTGAGGCAGGGTAGGCCTTCGGAGGCTCGTTCAATTCACTAGTGAGAAATCTCTTGCGGAATTTAAGTCTGCTACGTCCACATGAAGAACCATGCAGCGGGTGGCGCTCGTCGAAAATCTGTTTAAATTTTTCTGTATGTTCGAGTGCGATTCTTCGGGATTCAGGAGATGAGAATCCAGCTGCTTTGTGTATTTTCCCAAGTGGAGTGGGTTTCATGCATCCTGTTGTTAGCCTGCATGTTTCATTAAGGACTGTAGTGACTTTTTTGGCATGTGTGGATCGAGACCATATAGGGCATGCATATTCTGCCGTGGAGAAGCAAAGTGCTTGAGCAGTTGTTCGTAATACAGTCGGACTAGTTCCCCATTTACTATTCGTCAGTTTTCTTAAAATATTGTTCCTGGCAGCAACTTTTTGGCAGGTTCTTTCACAGTGATATCTGTACGTCGGTGATCTATCCAGCACGACACCAAGGTATGTTCGTTTGTGCGTATGGTCCAGTTTGTTGCCATTCCAGGTGACGTTCAGCTTCCTGTTTGCCTGTTTTGTGCGGTGATGGAAAGCGCTAACCTGTGTCTTAGATGGATTTGGTTTGATGGAGTTTTCTTTATAGTATTCAGACATTACGTGTAGCGAGCTTTCTAATTTCCCTTCTACTTCCTCGAAGCTACTTCCTTGCGCTGTAATGGCCAGATCATCGGCATACAAGAAATGGGTACTACGTTCCGGTGTTGCTTGATCATTAGTGTATAGGTTAAATAGTAGGGGGGCCAGCACACTGCCCTGGGCGAGACCGTTCTTTTTTCGACGCCATCGGCTTTTTTTTTTTTCGTCCAGCATTACATTAGCCCTGATGACGACCATGGAGGTAGTGTTCGAAAGCTTGGAGTTTTATCCTGAATTGACGCGGCATGTACACCGGGAGATTTTTATTCATTACATAGAACTGTCTGTTTTGCAGCAGACATTCAATGATTTTTGTGAACTGATGATCCTTAAATGTACAGTACAGTTTTTCCATGAGCTTTCTGTGGTTGACGGTGTCGTATGCAGAGCTTAAGTCCACCAATGCTACACCTGTTATTTTTTTGTTTTCAAACCCTTCCTCTATGTGTTCTATGAGTGCTAGGATTTGACTGGTGCATGATTTCCCGGGTCTGAATCCAGCCTGTTGGGGAATGAGCTTTTGGTCTGCGATACTTGCTATGCGGTTTAGGATTGTTCGTACAGTTTTTACAGATGGCATAGGAGTGCTATTGGAGGGTAGTTCTTCGGTTGACCTGCGTCTTTCCCAGGTTTTAGTAGCGCCACTACCTTTGATTTCCTCCACATCTTTGGGATCTTACACGTTTTTAAGCAGTGATTAAAGAGCTGCAGGATCCATTGCTTGGCACTAGGTCCGAGCAGTTTGATCTGTTCCACGTATATATCGTCGACTCCCGTTTTTCATTGAGTTCATTCCATGATTAAGATCTTTCATGGTAAATGGTATTTCGAACGTGCTTGACTTTTGACTCTGGATTCTGCAGATTTTTATTTTCTGACATTTCTTGTTGGGTTTTCCATCTAGTAGGAGCTGATGGGCAATTTGATTGGGTGTTACTGAAGAGAATTGTTTAGCTGTCCCAAAGTCACAATTATGTTTTTTTATTAAGTTCCAAGCGACTTTGCTACAGTGGGTCATATCTATTCTTTCCAGAGTTTCGACCCATTTCCTTTGTCTTGATTCACTAATCATTTCCATTAGTGTTTCTCCACATTGGACTACTTCTTCACTAAAGGGGACCTGTTCGTAAAGCATTTCGTACTCCCTCAGGATGTTCTTTGATTCGTCAGAGAGACCTGGGATGCAATGCTCTCTGCAGCCTCGGGGTATGTGTCTTCGAGAAATCTTTTGGAGGGTCTCTACGAAAGTTTGATAATTTTCTGGAATTGGGTGTAGATTTTTTTATTTCTGCATCCAGTTCCACAGCATATTCTGTCCATTTAGCTTTTTTAAAGTTGAAGCGTCTGCGGAATGGTATTTTCGTTGTTCTCAAAGCAGCGTATATTTGGATTCCGATACGTCGGTGATGTGTTTTAGGAAGAGGTGCGTATGCAGTTTTTAAGCATCGGTCTTCCACGTTTGCGCTTACAAAACAAATATCAGGGTTGTATTCGCGCTTCCAGATTTTGCTGCTGGACGAGCATGGTAGCTTGGGATCATGGATCAGGGGTAAGTTATTTATTTCCGCCCACTGCTCTAATTTATGTCCGTTGTCGTCTGAATGTTTGTAGCCCCATGGTGTGCTGTGGCAGTTGAAGTCTCCTAAGATGAACTGTGTTTTCTGGTTGTTGAAGTTTGGCGGCAAAGTCAAGTGGAACTTCTCTCCGGGCGGCTTGTATACTGACGTTACGGTGAAGGTGCTACACTCGACAGTCAGTAATTCTATGTTATTGTATGTAGTTCTGGTAGTTGATATTATGGCCATCTCAGGTTTTGTGAAGACAGCGCTGCCATATTTAGGATGTGGATTTTCTATGGCTAATTTTATTCCTTCTATTTCTGCTCTTATTGCCCCTTCTTTCTTGTGTGTTTCTTGTACACACAGTATGTCCCATATGTGCTTTCGGCAAAGTTGTGATATTATTTGTTGTTTGTTTTTGGTGATACTCTCTACGTTTAGGCTTGCAATCGTCAGAGTTGGCTGTGAGAAGTAATTATTAATAGTACCTGCTACATACGAACCATCATTTATAGCGCTCCCGTTCTCTTCAACCGAGCCCGCAGCTCGTGGTCTTGCGGTACCATTCTCGCTTCACGCTCGCGGGGTCCCGGGTTCGACTCCCGGGGGGTCAGAGATTTATCCTGCCTCGCGATGACTGGGTGTTATTTTGTCGTCTTCACTATCCATCACTCATCCCCATTAAGGTCAGAGGAAGGCAACGGCAAACCACCTCCGCTAGGACCTTGCCTAGTGCGGCGGTGCGGGTCTCCCCCATCGTCCCCTACGCTCCTCGGAGTATGGGACATCATCTCTTCAACTGAAATAATGTCATCATCTGTGGCTGCTTTCCTTGTCTCTCTTTCAACAGTATTACCCGTATAATAATTATTAATATAAGATTCGTTAAAACGTTCTGTTATAATCTCTTTAACATAGTGCAAACTAAAGGAAACACTTTTTGCCTTGTTTCACTAAACTTTATTTGTCTGTGAAATAAGACAAAAAAGTGATTCGTTTCTTTTATACAATATACAATGTTTTACCAAAAAGTCACAGCTGAACCAGTTAAAACAATTTTTTAATAATGGTAATCTGTTTCGGGATTTGTGTAGTTGCTCATCATTGCACTTTAGGGACTTCTATGCCCAATTTTTGAAACACGTGTTTTCATGTGGAGTTTGACTATGGAATGGAAGTGATAATACGAATGTACGTGACTCAGTGGGATATTGTTATAGCTTTTCAATATCCTGTTTCTAATTGCTGTTGTGAGCATCTTTGTCGGGAGGAATTTAAATTAATCAGCTCAATTGTGAAGATTTTTCGGCCATTTGCAGAACGAAATCCGTCGACATCTAATAGAGTCTACTGCTGGAGTCGAAAGTGGCAGTCTTGGCAAAGGCCGAGGGGTCACGTTTTCGTCTTGGAATTGAAGCGCTCAGTGGCGGAATGAGCTGATCCTCAGTTTAGTGAAGATTAAGCTGAGCACATTCTCTATTGTATTTTCGTATGCATCACATGCTGGTAACAAGTTCCCCATGCGTCACTGGAAACCACTGTATACTGATGGATAGCTTAGCCTTATTGAATTTATATTCATGGCCCTGAATTTTATCAGACTTATAACATATAATAATTTAAAATACGCCACTGTGGGTAAGCACTTTCTTCCGCCGACCCTTTTAGTTCTACTAAATAAAAAAGTATGTCATAAACTGTGAATGTTCACTGAGGCCGAGCACATCAGTTACGACATTATACTGGGGTCGCTTATGTAACATTATGTGACCGTTATGTTATATTTGGCTGCTATGTTGTAGGACTTGGAAAATGTAGCGGTGTCATTTTTGCTGTGGTTCGTGCACTATTATGTTGCAAAATGAAAAATGTTTCGGTGGATATCGGTTACGCTATGTTATTCAGTTAACAAGGTAACCAATATTATTAGAAGATTTGTTCAGTAAAATTGAAAGATTTCATTTTGTTAAGGCTTTCGTGAAGACTTGTTAATGAATTGCCTGTTGGCTTCTGCCTCGGGCTCTCCGACCGACGTTTGTTTGATAATTTTCTGCAGTTTCGCTAGCAAGAGTGGCTGGCACTGTCAATGTTTCACTCTCCATTGCTTGAGGTGGACTGGAATCGAGCGTCCTAGGGCTTACCCGTGGGAAGTTCCTTTACTAGCTGCAACAGTCCTTCTCTACAGCATTGGAGGTAGTAAGGGGAAAACCTCAGCGGAAATGACCACTGGAAAAAACCTAGGGCGTTGGAGCGCCAGATACACATAACCTGCAGCCGCGACTTTGACTCCAGTCCACCACTAGCATTGGTGGGAGAAACTTCTTTTTGGTATTACTGAATGTGCCTACAACCTACGAATAAAGGTTCGCCCTTTCAATGTCCTTTCATTGCAGACTACATTCGGTAACATCTAGGTTTGATGCCAACAATTATAAATTTTTTTGATGTTCGGGTTATTTAAAAGAGAGTAAGTGACAAGTGTACCCCAAGGAAGGATGACAGACATCGTTCTATTATACACATATGGACTTATACAATAAGACAGAATAAAAGTTTCTGTCTGTTTTTCATTTCTGCGCGTGGAATTTGAGAGAGAGAGGGAGAGAGAGAGAGAGAGAGAGAGAGAGAGAGAGAGAGAGAGAGAGAGAAACAGAATACGTTCCTGAGCTCAGAGTGTCTTATGTACTATGTATGGTACACAATGCACGTAACTCACTTTATTGTTTTTTGCGAGCCCTCATTAAACAGTTTGGATCACTAATTCTCACTCATTTTAGCGCATCCCCGCCTCCTTCGTGGTTTTTGATGTACAGTGATTGTGACAGCTTTGTTTGGATGGCGACAAGACCAACGGCCTTACCTCATCTGGGTGACATGTTTCTCGCTGTGTTTATCCTAATGATCTTTGTCCGTCAACGCGTTGTCCAGGAATGTCACTCGACACCTTTGATTCCAATAGGCGAAAAATACTAGTTGTTAGTCCAATTTACTTCGAAAACGTTTTCCAGACAGTTTTGCTGTTCAGAAAAGTGAAAAACGATTTGACAGAATCGCAGTTCGGGATGTGGTCGGAAGTCTTTCATTCTAGGATAGAAAGACTCGAATACTGCTATTTCTCGTACGAGCATAAACACGGAAATTTTTGTAACTTGTATCTGCTCTGTTATTTCATAAAAGGCAATCTAAATTACGAAACCCGGACCTCACAATAAATTTATAGTAATTGGTGCACACAAGGATTCTTTGTCGTAGCTAAACGTTGTAGTTTACCTTTCATTCGTTGCAAAACTTTTGTATTTTTGACGTAGCAGTGATTTCCGCTGTAAAAGACACATTTCTTCGTACTTCTCCCATCCGTTTCTGGATTAAACTATTACTACTTCTAAATATAACTGTTCTATCACCCCAAACTCAACTAATAATCTAAACTAGCATTGTGGCTACTGTTTCCATTTTAACACACATCTTCTTTTCTCTCGCTGACCTCTTTGACTGCAACTGTCTCTTTCTCACTTCCGGACTCATCTCAAATGTTAGGCACAACAAATTATTTTCCTTCCTGCTTGGCTTATTTATATTCTTACAAGTAAGCTTTACATGTGTAAAGTACAAAATCATAAGTATATTTCTCGACAGTATGCACGCGCTACAAAGTTACAGTAACTCCAGAGAGACAAACTAGGTCCTAACTCCCTTTCGACCAGCTTGATCTAAATGTCCCTTTGATCCACTAAAACCAATTCAGGAGAATATAGCAGTGGTTACTTTAGCTAGACAACTGGTGAAGTTCCAATTCTTACGACCTCAATGTTGACGAGACTTTACAACTTACCCATCCGTATTCTTTCTAGTTTTTTCATACGAGCTACAACGAGATGGGTCTCTGTACAGAGGGATGTGGCTGTTCAAATTCCCGCTCTTCCACTCTGATCTAGGCTAGTCGCCGTTTTTTCTTCAAGGATTTAAGGTGTATACCGGAATTATTCCCCACGCAGATGCGGTAATTGCAATTTCCTCGCCGGTCGTTGTGGCGGAGTGGTTCTAGGCGCTCCAGTCCCGAACCGCGCTGCTGCTACGGTCGCAGGTTCGAATCCTGCCTCGGGCATGGACGTGTGTGATGTCCTTAGGTTATTTAGGTTTAAGTAGTTCTAAGTCTAGGGCACTGATGACCTCAGATGTTAAATCTCATAGTGCTTAGAGCCATTTGAACCATTTGAACAGTTTCCTCGGGTGCCTGGGCATCTGAATTGCTGGTCCAACGACGCCTTGCCCTTTGTAAATATTAAATGTCATTTTCCGGAGCTTTTTTCATAATCAGTGGAGAGAAGTATGGTACTGTGTGCTGTGAAGCAGCCAATTATTTTATTTTATTTATTTTTCAGTGAAATAAGAAGGGTACAGACCTTGTTCAAGCGTCGAATAGTACAGGAAAGAGATCGTGAGAAAACTTCACTACTTGAAACGTAAGATGACATTATTTCACTCTTTAGGAATCTGTTTCTTTTCTTTGCATGTTGCAGAACATCGTTATTTTCTGCCCAAATATCCCAGCGGGCTGGCAAATATTCGCGTGGTAACTGAGGTAAACCTCACGAAAACTCTAATACGTCCTGTGTCATGCATTTGTTCACTGATATTCATTTGTGCACTTGTCTTGCCTGCACGAATTGAGTCATGAAGCTATATCTTACATGTAATTAGACATTACAGTATCAGTAACTGTAAAACTGAATGAAAAGTAATAGGTCATCACAAGTGATAAGAGTTATGATGACCGTTCTTTATACTATCATTAGTACACATAATAATAATAATAATAATAACAATAATAATAACATGCTAAATAATACAAATTATGGATACAATATTACTGGAACATACCCACACAAAATCACACATCTGCTATACATGGATGATCTAAAACTACTGGCAGCAACAAATCAACAACTCAACCAGTTACTAAAGATAACAGAAGTATTCAGCAATGATATAAATATGGCTTTTGGAACAGACAAATGTAAGAAAAATAGCATAGTCAAGGGAAAACACACTAAACAAGAAGATTACATATTGGATAACCACAGCGACTGCATAGAAGCGATGGAAAAAACAGATGCCTATAAATATCTAGGATACAGACAAAACATAGGAATAGATAATACAAATATTAAAGAAGAACTAAAAGAAAAATATAGACAAAGACTAACAAAAATACTGAAAACAGAATTGACAGCAAGAAACAAGACAAAAGCTATAAATACTTATGCTATACCAATATTGACCTACTCATTTGGAGTAGTGAAATGGAGTAACACAGACCTAGAAGCACTCCATACACTTACACGATCACAATGCCACAAATATAGAATACATCACATACATTCAGCAACTGAAAAATTCACATTAAGCAGAAAGGAAGGAGGAAGGGGATTTATCGACATAAAAAACCTACATTATGGACAGGTAGACAATTTAAGAAAATTCTTTATAGAACGAGCAGAAACTAGCAAAATACACAAAGCAATCACTCATATAAATACATCGGCTACACCACTGCAATTTAATAACCACTTCTACAACCCTTTAGATCACATAACATCAACAGATACGAAGAAAGTAAATTGGAAAAAGAAGACACTACATGGTAAGCACCCGTATCATCTAAAACAGCCACACATCGATCAAGACGCATCCAACACATGGCTAAGAAAAGGCAATATATACAGTGAGACGGAAGGATTCATGATTGCAATACAGGATCAAACAATAAACACCAGATATTACAGCAAGCATATTATTAAAGATCCCAATACCACAACAGATAAATGCAGACTTTGCAAACAACAAATAGAAACAGTAGATCACATCACAAGTGGATGTACAATACTAGCAAATACAGAATACCCCAGAAGACATGACAATGTAGCAAAAATAATACAGCAACAGCTTACCTTACAACATAAACTTATGAAACAACATGTTCCCACATACAAGTATGCACCACAAAATGTACTGGAGAACGATGAATACAAATTATACTGGAACAGAACCATTATAACAGATAAAACAACACCACATAACAAACCTGACATCATACTCACCAATAAAAAGAAGAAATTAACACCACTAATCGAAATATCCATACCCAATACAACAAATATACAAAAGAAAACAGGAGAAAAAAATTGAAAAATACATCCAGCTGGCTGAGGAAGTCAAGGACATGTGGCATCAGGATAAAGTTGACATTATAGCAATTATACTATCAACTACAGGAGTCATACCACACAATATCCACCAGTACATCAATGCAATACAGCTACATCCAAACTTATATATACGAGGTGCGGCTAGAAAAAGACCGGACTGATGCTGGAAAAAACATTTATTTACAATTTCATGTTACCTCCTTCAATGTACTCTCCTCCTCGGTCTCTACACCGCTCCATACGAATTTTCCACTGTTCGTAGCAATGCTGCAGATCATTTTCGGTAAGTCCATACATTACTTCCGTCGCTTTTTCTTTTACTGCTTCAACAGTCTCAAATCTAGTTCCTTTCAAAGCTGACTTGACTTTAGGGAAAAGAAAAAAGTCACAGGGGGCCAAATCAGGTGAGTAGGGTGGATGATCTAAGATGGGAATGTTGTGTTTTGCCAAAAACGTCTTCACTGACAACGCACTGTGAGCTGGGGCATTGTCTTGGTGAAGGATCCATGACTTTTTTCTCCACAAATCGTTCCGTTTTCTCCGTACTCGCCCACGTAGGGTAGCCAGGACGCTAATGTAGTAATGCTGATTCATTGTTTGTCCCTCTGGTACCCAATCAATGTGCACAATCCCTTTGATGTCAAAAAAAAAAAAAAAAAAAAAAAAAAACAATCATCATTGCCTTGAATTTCGATTTTGACATTCGTGCTTTTTTTTGTCGTGGAGAACCAGGAGTTTTCCAATGCATCGATTGGCGTTTAGTTTCGGGATCGTAAGTAAAAAACCACGATTCAACGCAAGTAATAACATTTTGTAAGAAGGTGGGATCACTTTCAATGTTTTCCAGGATGTCAGAACAAATCATTCTTCGGCGTTCCTTCTGTTCAATTGTGAGACACTTTGGAACCATTTTTGAACACACTTTGTTCATGTTGAAACTTTCATGAAGAATCTGCCTAACACTTTCCTTGTCAACTCCTGTTAACTCAGACACTGCTCTGATTGTTAAACGGCGATCTTGTCGAACAAGTTTACCGATTTTTTCAATGTTTGCATCAGTTTTTGCTGACAATGGTCTGCCAGTGCGAGTGTCATCACTGGAGTCTTCGCGGCCATCTTTAAATCGTTTAAACCACTCAAACACTTGTGTTCGCAATAAACAATCATCGCCGTACACTTGTTGTAACATTACAAACGTTTCGCTTGCAGATTTTCCTAGTTTGAAACAAAATTTGATGTTAACACGCTGTTCTTTCTGTACACTCAACATTTTCCGACGCACAGACAAAACGTCAACTACTTAAAACAGACGCCACGGGCAGACTGAGTGCAGGAGGCAGATGAAACTCGAGCAGTAGGCGGAGCGAGAGTCACGTGACAGGCCACGCGACTTTCAGCCTTATTGCATTCGTTTTATTGTTTCACCAGTACTAGTCCGGTTTTTTTCTAGCCACACCTCGTACAACTACAGAAATCTGTAATTATTGATACATGTTCAATTACCCGAAAGTTCCTAAATGCAATATAACACATACCATACAGTTAAAAGGAAGTGACGCTTGATCAAGGTCCGCGTCACTTTCCATTTTTAACCAGACTTAACGCCTGAGAAAGTAAAGAAAGAATGAATAATAATAATAATAGACATTTAATAAGTAATGCAACACTTTTTTCTCGGCCAATTTCGCTAGAAAAAACGCAGAATTTGTTGTAGGACTTCGCGGAATATTCTCGCTTCAGCCCCTATAGTTTCATGAAGTTCCGATAGATGGCGGCGCTGTTAAGTAGCCTTCAAAATCGAGTCTGTCACGGAGGTGCGTTCCAAGCAGAGAGAGAGCTGTCATTGAGTTACTTTTGGCAGAAAACGAGAGCGTCGTACATATTCATAGGCGCCAGCAGAATGTCTACAGAGACCTGGCAGTGAACAAAAGCACGGTGAGCCGTTTAGCGACAATGTCGCGCAGACTTGTGAGATCTACCGCATGCCGGCCGGTCGCACACAGCTGCGAGTCCTGTAATGTTGGAACGTGCAGACACTCTCATTCGAGGTGACCGACAGATCGCAATCAAACACTTCGCTTCTCAGCTGGACGTATTTGCTGGTAGCGCTGACGTACTAGTACAGCACTTGGGGTAGTTAAAGGCGTGTCCCCGTGGGTTCTTCGCCGCCTGACAGAAAACCATATAGAGTAACGAAGGACCACCTGTGCAACGAAAGATGCACTCCGCTGGGAGCAGTACGTTTGTGATGGGGAGGTTATTGATGCAGCAACGTCGACCAGTAGAGTAATACACAGGCTCTCCAGGGGCAAGGCCGTCGCCTTGAACGGAGATTATGTTGAAAAATCGGGTTTTGTAGCCAAAAGAGTGGTGCAAAATATGGTGTATTGGAATCGTGAATAAAATCAACCTGCTTTCAGTAAAAAAATTGTTGCATCACTTATTGAAGCTCGTCATATTTTTCGGTGACTGAAACATGTCTTTAGAATGGATGGTAGATTAACGTTCGGCGTATTGATATGGCATCAATCATACTAAAGCAGCTGTTGAATGGCTAACTGTCCCACGTGAGAAAGAAGGCCGGGGGCTTAACGGTACTGAGAAGCTGCACAAAGAGCAACTTTAGCGGTATAATTACAATAGCATCTCATCTATCCATAAAGCGAAAGTAGCCGCAGACAATTACACACTACTCAGTCTAGCACAAACATCAGCAACTGTCATAAGATCTAACGAGGAGACCACATGGGATTCGTATACTTGTGATTTTTGTATTTTGTTATGTATACTTTATAAGTTCAGAACTCAAATATTAAATCTGCCATCCCATCGCAGTTCGATGCACATTTCGAAAATTCTCGCGAAAATCGACTTTGAAGTTTTCCGAATGCCTTTATTGCCCTATCGTAACCTCGACTTTTCAACAGGCAACGTGACTCTGTGGCAGAAGGTGGCGTGGGTTTGATTCCTCGTTGTGGTAAGTTTTTAAACAAAGGAACATGCTATACGAGCAAACCCGGGAAGCGCTTAAAATATATGAGGGCTTGAAAATAATTTGCTTCGTTATGTATTTTTTAAATTGAAACAGCCTTTATTAACAATCTTTTATAAAAGATCGGCGACTAAGATTTTATATCTTGCAATGAAAACTGGATTTTTGATGTGCGATATGTAATTAGAAATAGGACGTGCATTTTTCACAAAAAATACAATTACCTATGTGTAAATTAGTATACATTTGATGAATATTATATTGAAATGGTGACGGTATTCGAACTGAACGAAAAAACAACTTAATAAATAATCACAGAAACAAGAATCGCACCAGCGATCGAGCGAATACCAGTCTCGAGTGCTACCGTTTTTTCTCATCTTTACGCACTTCACGCGTCACGAAAATGTTCGTAGAACATCCACTTTTAATTAAAACCTTTAGCAGCATTCCATCAGAGTGCCACGCTGCCTCTTGAAAAATCGATTTTACGGTAGCATAATAAAGGCGTTCGGAAAATCACACGGAAAATTTAAACGTCAGATTTTCTCGAGAATATTTCAGAGTTGCATCGAACAGCTTTGTGTAACTGACATCTGAGTTCTGAACTTCATGTATGATAATTATAAAAAGTATTTGAAAAATTCAAGTGACATGTGATCTCCTTGTAAGGCTGTTTTAGTTGACACCAAAAGAAAAAGTTAGTTTAGAAAAGAACTGCACGGGAAACAAGTGAATGACCTCAGTCAGGATAATTTCTGTTCCTAAGTATCGATCAACTGGTTGACACGAGCAGATCTTCCTACAGCCATTGAATGATATCTGAAAACGATACAAGATTAGATCACTGCGTCAAGGAAGTACCGTAAAGTATATCGTGAAAGAGCAAAGAATAAATTGTACCTAAAGGAAGTGTATTGATCAACAAGAGGCCATATGACACGTTACATACGAATGTGAAACCTTGACTCCCACGGAGTATTTAAAAAGGCTCGATAATATCAAGAAAATAATCCACCAGAATATGAGTTGGTACTATCAGTTACTGGAAAGCATTCCATCACACTACAGATACGATCCACTCGCAGGTGTAAAACAGGAAAATTTCAAAATTTCCTGGAGGTGCACTATAATAACCGATAAAACAATCTGTTGCAACCGACTGACACAAGGTTGATGTATAAAGCTGAGCAAGTCACTTTCCTATTAGACATAGCTGTACAACAAAGTCGATGAATTAAAAACCGTCGCCCTTTGTGGACGAGTGGTTCTAGGCGCTTCAGTCTGGAACCGCGCTGCTGCTACGGTCGCAGGTTCGAATCCTGCCCCAGGCATGGATGCGTATGATATCCTTAGGTTAGTTAGGTTTAGTAGTTCTAAGTCTAAGGGACTGATGACATCAGATGTTAAGTCCCATAGTGCTTAGAGCCATTTGAATTAAAAACCACCGACAGTGAAACGATGGCCAAGTACAGGAACCCGGCAGAACATAAAAGTCATGCGGAAACAGAACTCACTACACATCGACTCCATGCTACTTGGCGCTGTCATAAAACGGATTATGAAGAGCCTACAGAAGCTAAAACTGCATCATTCACTGTGTTGGCAACTGCTGGAGGCAGCTGCATTGAACGCCTACAAAAAAGTATATCAGTTTCGTGGCAAAGAGCCATTTTAGTAATAACTTGTCATTTAAACCTGAATGAGGGAATAAAAAGGGTACAGTAGTAATAAAAGTAAATAGTAACAGTAATATAATAATGAAATAGATCTAGACTGTGGCAACAATGATAGGATGGCGAGGTCATTAAAAACAGAGCAGAAGCTCGGATTGGGGAAAGATGGGAAGAGAAACGACAACGCCTTCTCAAAGGAAAAAATGCGGCATTTGCCTTATGCAGTAGTAGGAAACCGCGCAAAACCTAAATCTGAATGGGTAGGCAGATATTTGAATCTCCATTCTACAGAACACGAGTCCATTGTCTTACCAGACGGCAATTAACCGAGGTGAAAGAAAGAATGTGCATAGTACAGCGGTAAAAATGTGCTGAAAATTTAATCGGCTAAGGACTCTTTGGTAAGTCATTGGAGAGAAGGAGAGTGACATGCAAAAAACAACAATTTACTTCGTCGTTGTCAGTATAGCGACTATGTTAGTATGATGAAAGCAGAAAACGCTTTTCCACTTGTTCCAAATATCACTGCGCTTAACACAAGCGCAAATCTCGAAATCTGAAGTTGTCACCGGGGTCGGCCGTTGTGGCAGACGCGGTTCTAGGCGATTCAGTCTGGAACCGCGCGACCGCTACGGTCGCAGGTTCCAATCCTGCCTCCGGCATGGATGTGTGTGATGTCCTTAGGTTAGTTAGGTTTAAGTAGTTCTAAGTTCTAGGGGACTGAGACCTCAGAAGTTAGGTTTAAGTAATTCTAAGTTCTAGGGGACTGAGACCTCAGAAGTTAAGTCCCATAGTGCTCAGAGCCATTTGAAACATTTTGTCACCGGGAATCGAACGCGGGACCTCCACGTCATTAGGGAACGATGCTAATTTAATTCTCAAGCGAGGGATTTGATTGCTTGAAATAATTTGGGGCTTTGAGCACCACATCTCACAAATAAGTCTAGTCTCGTAATCGTTACGTCTTCTCGCTTGATTTGACTTCAGCAGCATTGGATCTAGAGTTCGGTTCCGGGTTGCTACCCCCGCTGCCCTCCCCCGAAATAGAAGTTATTGTTTCCACTACTCTGAACATTCCGCAAATGTCTAGATTTAAATAATAATACACTATATGAATGATAGTTATATATACTTACAGACAAGGCTGTTTGTTTGTTTTTATTTTGGCCAGATCTGTATCAGCCCTACACATTCATCGTGAGCGGTGGTGTTATATTTTTATTTTGCCAATACAGAGTTCCTGTACATTTTTTTCAGGATTTTACTTTAGTTTTTAGCTGGTTTTCAGCATGTCCTCGGTGTGGTATATGCATTAAAGAAAAAAAAACGACACCAAGAAGGAGTTGTGCGACATAAAAAAACCTGATACGCGTGTTTCTATAACTGGAAGATTATGCCTATTCATATTCACCGCCAGTCGCCTAAGAGTGGCGTTAGTAGCGCCACTATAAGGATGGAAATCAGGCTTGCTTTAAGTACACGCTGTAATTGTCGTGAGCGTAAGTCACCACTGAGAGTGGACGTGGCGAGTTGGTGTTAATCAAGAATACCTTTAAGGCGACAAAGACGCCTTTGTCAGCCCCTCACTGCGTTTGAACGAGGTCGTCTTACTGGGCTACGATAGGCTGGATGTTCATTCTGCAATATTGCAGAAAGACTTGGCACGAATGTAGCCAGTGTACGTGATTTTTGGCGGCAGTGGTCACGAGAATGTAAGGTCGTAAGAAGACCGGACTCCGGACGTCCACGTGGCACTGCCGAAATGGAAGGCCATCGTGTTCGGCGTATGGCTCTGGCGCATCGTATAGCAACAGCAATCTGAGCAGCAGCGGCTACCACAGTGACACAAGTGAACTTTCATAAATCGGTTACTTCAAGGACAGCTCGGAGCTACACGTCCTATAGCGCGCATTTGGGATTTCAGTGGTGCCAAGCTAGAGCTCATTGGAAAGCAGGGTCGAGATGTGTTGTATTTTTTTGATGACAGCGGTTCAGCCTTGGTGTCAGTGATAGCCGTGTGTTGGTTAGAAGGAGACCGTTTGATGTCCGTCAACCAATGTTTTCCGTGCTAGACACACTGAACCTACGAATTTTTAGCATATTGCAGCCCCGTCAGCAACTGTGATAGACAAATATTTTGAAGAATCAGCCTTAGTTCCGCAAATTTTCTGGTCTTTACCAGGTTTCGGCTAAATTAACCTAGCCTTCTTCAGAAGCATAAAATTACTATAACATGCCAGAGCGAGGCACAGTCAACATTAAAATTAAAACCTATAGTACCGTGCTACCATGTCGAATTAGTAGTCAAGTAGTTTTAATTTGACATGGAACCACGGTACTATAGGTTTTAATTTTAATGTTGACTGTGCCTTACTCTGGCGTGTTACAGTAATTTTATGCTTCTGAAGAAGGCTAGATTAATTTAGCCGAAATCTGGTAAAGACCAGAAAATTTGCGCAACTAAGGCTGATTCTTCAAAATATTACACTGGACCTACACCTTGAGCTATGGCCTGGGGTGCGATCGGGAGCACTGTCGTGGCTTTTCCACGCACCCTGACTGCAAATTTGTACGTCAGTCTGCTCATTCGACCTGTTGTGCTGCCAATCATGAACAGCATTGCAGAGGGTGTTTTCCAACAGGATAACGCTCGCCCACATACCACTGTTGTAATCCAACATGCTCTACAGAGTGTCGACATTTTGCTTTGGCCTGCTCGATCATCAGATTTCTCTTCAATCGAGCATCTATCGGAAGTCATCGGACGGAAACGCTATCGTCATCCACAAACAGCATTAACCGCCCCATATTGACCGACCAACTGCAACAGGCGTGGAACTTCATCCGAGAAACTGACATCCGACACCTGTAGAGCACAATGTATGCTCGTTTGCATGCTTGTATTCAACATTCTGGCGGTAACAATAGTTATTAATATTCCAGCATTTCACATTTGCAATGGCTTATCTTGCATTTACATTAACCTGTGACCCTGCAATGATAATCGCTTAAACATATTATCTAGACAAATTTATCCCCGAAATTTCATTCCTCTACATTAATTATTTTTTGGTGTTGCGATATTTTTCCGTCATTGTGTATGAGGTCTCCTGCTTCACAATGCCAGGGATGCTATTCGTCTACATTAGAAATTGCAGTTCTGGGAAACACACCTTTCGAAAAGCATTCGCCCGAGAATTTGAGAAACAGATGCGTCATGCAATGTATTTAAGAAATATTATAGCTATAGACTCTCACATCCTTGACAGTGTCGTAATTTACGCTATTGTGAACACAGGTCTGCTGATTACGGCTATGCGAGCGTGTGAATCAGTGGAAGGTTATTTCTCTCAGTTGTCTCCGCCTACGTACGCGAGGTCAGTCTTTCTGTTAGATTTTCTTAGTGAAACGTCTTTGCCTTTCCGTTCAGCCTTGCTCAACTTCGGTGGTTAGCTGACACTACCTGTGGACTCACAAGCCTTTCAAAAATTGTTATCGATTCGAATTTGTTGTTAATAGCATTTTAGGTCAGCAAATGAGTGTGCGCCTTTTCGTGGTTGGGCAGTGCCAGGCAGGGAACACATCTATGCGTGCAGATCTCATGCAAGCAACTGTAAACGATTTTGTGTTAAACATAGCTTTTAATTTCTGGACTCCCCTGCCACTTTCTAGGCCATTGGTCTCCAATCTACATGACTGTCAGAGAGGTAGCTGAGTAATTTGGAATCTAATGGACATACAGTGGAACTACGTGAATCCTGACTACGTAAGACTGTAGGTCATTTTAAAAAACGAAAAACCGGATAACCCATTAATCTATAAACATAAACATTACATTTATTTTCAAGTAAAGCCACGTTTTACCCATTGTTTTCACATAAATCTTCACCAGATATTTAAAAAAGGGCAATGAATTTAATACACTGAAAAACATTCATAAATCAGGATCACGTAGGCCTTTAGCCAGCAATAGTTCGACCGAATTTGTTCCGTCCTCACGTTCCAAATATACCCCTACTTTCTCCAGCTGCGTTCTTTCCTCTGTATGTATCATGGCGACTTCTGGTTGAATGCCAGTTTCGTCAGCTAATCCATCATCGTTACCGTTAATGCCTGCAGAAGAACAAACGGCGGTAATTTCGCCGTAAGAAATCAGACCCTATCCAGCGTCATTGTAACATCCATGCTTCTACATCTTAGAATCTTTGCAACTGCTTCAACACCAAACCTAGCAGCAGTGTTTCCCAACAGTTTCCCTTTATCCATTATACGCAGTACATCTATAACATGATCAGAACAACAGAGTGACTAACAGTTGAGCAAGGAGGAGGGTGGAGGGGAAGGAAGGAGGAGGGGGGTATGTTATCGGGTTCGCAACCGCAGTATACACTATGTGATCAAAAGTATCCGGACACCTGGCTGAAAATGACTTACAAGTTAGTGGCGCCCTCCATTGGTAATGCTCCTCCAATATGGTGTTGGCCCACCCTCAGCCTTGATGACAGTTCCACTCTCGCAGGCATACGTTCAATCAGGGGCTGGAATGTTCCTGGGGAATGGCAGCCCTGAGGAGACGTATCGATGTCGGTCAGTGTGCCTGGCACGAAGTCGACATTCCGAAACAAAGGTGTTCTGCAGGATTCAGGTCAGGAATCTGTGCAGGCCAGGCCATTACAGGGATGTTATTGTCGTGTAACCACTCCGCCACAGGCCGTGCATTATGAGCAGGTGCTCGATCTTGCTGAAAGATGCCGTCGCCATCCCCGAATAGTTGTTCAACAGTGGGAAGCAAGAAGGTACTCAAATGTAGGCCTGTGCTGTGATAGTGCCACGCAAAACAACAAGAGATGCAAGCCCTCTCCATGAAAAACACGACCACACCATAACACCACCGCCTCCGAATTTTACTGTTGGCACTACACACGCTGGCAGATGACATTCACCGGGCATCCGCCATATCCACACCCTGCCATCAGATCGCCACATTGTGTACCGGGATTCGTCACTCCACAAAACGTTTTACCACTGTTCAATCGTCCAATGTTTACGCTTCTTACACCAAGCGAGGCGTCGTTTGGCATTTACCCGGTGATGTGTGGCGTATGAGGGGCAGTTCAACCATGAAATCCAAGTTTTCTCACCTCCCGCGTAAAAATGGTTCAAATGGCTCTGAGCACTATGCGACTTAACTTCTGAGGTCATCAGTCGCCTAGAACTTAGAACTAATTAAACCTAACTAACCTAAGGACATCACACACATCCATGCCCGAGGTAGGATTCGAACCTGCGACCGTAGCGGTCGCTCGGTTCCAGACTGAAGCGCCCAGAACCGCACGGTCCCTTCGGCCGGCTCACCTCCCGCGTAACTGGCATAGTAATTGCAGTAGATTCCGATGCAGTTTGGAATTCTTTCGCTACCACCTCAGTGGGTGCACCGTGTGCTGTGCTCGGAGTATGCCCCACAGATATCACAATCAAGTACAGAGCTACAAGGAACTGGTTAAAGATGGAGAGACTAAATAAGGAACACACAATAACTGGGGTACCGATACAGACGACACGTCACCTTAAAATTTGGCGTTTGGGTACATGGAAAAGTAAGTGGGATGTAAGCGATAAGGGATGTACATTGCACGACTTCCTCCCTTAGGTAAGGGAGCGGTTGAGAATGAAATATGTCAATCCCAGCTGCTGCATGGTAGATTTCTTAAGTGGACACGGACCTTATCCCACGCACTACAGCGGCGTGAGTCTGAGAAAGACACCTACACACTCATGCTGGGGAGAAGGTTCACCAGAACACGCTACCTTCTTCTGCGGGCAATACGCGAACAATAGACAAACATATCCAGCAATAAGAGGCGAAGAACAATGGGTAAAACTAAATGCAACAACAAACTACACTCCTGGAAATTGAAATAAGAACACCGTGAATTCATTGTCCCAGGAAGGGGAAACTTTATTGACACATTCCTGGGGTCAGATACATCACATGGTCACACTGACAGAACCACAGGCACATAGACACAGGCAACAGAGCATGCACAATGTCGGCATTAGTACAGTGTATATCCACCTTTCGCAGCAATGCAGGCTGCTATTCTCCCATGGAGACGATCGTAGAGATGCTGGATGTAGTCCTGTGGAACGGCTTGCCATGCCATTTCCACCTGGCGCCTCAGTTGGACCAGCGTTCGTGCTGGACGTGCAGACCGCGTGAGACGACGCTTCATCCAGTCCCAAACATGCTCAATGGGGGACAGATCCGGAGATCTTGCTGGCCAGGGTAGTTGACTTACACCTTCTAGAGCACGTTGGGTGGCACGGGATACATGCGGACGTGCATTGTCCTCTTGGAACAGCAAGTTCCCTTGCCGGTTTAGGAATGGTAGAACGATGGGTTCGATGACGGTTTGGATGTACCGTGCACTATTCAGTGTCCCCTCGACGATCACCAGTGGTGTACGGCCAGTGTAGGAGATCGCTCCCCACACCATGATGCCGGGTGTTGGCCCTGTGTGCCTCGGTCGTATGCAGTCCTGATTGTGGCGCTCACCTGCACGGCGCCAAACAAGCATACGACCATCATTGGCACCAAGGCAGAAGCGACTCTCATCGCTGAAGACGACACGTCTCCATTCGTCCCTCCATTCACGCCTGTCGCGGCACCACTGGAGGCGGGCTGCATGATGTTTGGGCGTGAGCGGAAGACGGCCTAACGGTGTGCGGGACCGTAGCCCAGCTTCATGGAGACGGTTGCGAGTGGTCCTCGCCGATACCCCAGGAGCAACAGTGTCCCTAATTTGCTGGGAAGTGGCGGTGCGGTCCCCTACGGCACTGCGTAGGATCCTACGGTCTTGGCGTGCATCCGTGCGTCGCTGCGGTCCGGTCTCAGGTCGACGGGCATGTGCACCTTCCGCCGACCACTGGCGACAACATCGATGTACTGTGGAGACCTCACGCCCCACGTGTTGAGCAATTCGGCGGTACGTCCACCCGGCCTCCCGCATGCCCACTATACGCCCTCGCTCAAAGTCCGTCAACTGCACATACGGTTCACGTCCACGCTGTCGCGGCATGCTACCAGTGTTAAAGACTGCGATGGAGCTCCGTATGCCACGGCAAACTGGCTGACACTGACGGCGGCGGTGCACAAATGCTGCGCAGCTAGCGCCATTCGACGGCCAACACCGCGGTTCCTGGTGTGTCCGCTGTGCCGTGCGTGTGATCATTGCTTGTACAGCCCTCTCGCAGTGTCCGGAGCAAGTATGGTGGGTCTGACACACCGGTGTCAATGTGTTCTTTTTTCCATTTCCAGGAGTGTATTTCGAAAACAACACATGAGGAGTACCTGCGGACACGCCATGACAGACATGTCTATATGCAACGTAACAATAACCTCCAGAAAGTGCACAGCGACACAAATAGTGGCAGCAAAAACAGTGACACTGAAGAGGAACAGGAGGATGAAGAAGATGAGATGTACCAGTTTAGTAAGACACCTAGAAGTATGAACCAGACATAACAAGCCAAAAGTGCACTGACAAACTGTACATATTAGTCAAATAATAGCAAACACTAGAGTAACGTAATGTTGTACATGGATCAGTAGGTAATGTTTTTTTTTTTTACAGTCTTCTGACTCGTCTGATGCGGCCCTCCACGAATTCCTCTCCTGCGCCAAACTCTTCATCTCAGAGTAGCACTTGCAACCTACGTCCTCAGTTATTTGCTGGATGTATTCCAATCTCTGTCTTCTTCTATAGTTTCTGCCCTCTACAGTTTCCTCTACTACCATGGAAGTCATTCCTTCGGCCGCGTGGGGTAACCGTGCGGTCTAAGGCGCCTTGCCACAGTTCGCACGGCTGTCAGAGGTTCGAATCCTCCCTTGAGCATGGGTGTGTGTGTTGTCCTTAGCGTAAGTTAGTTTAAGTTACAGTAAGTAGTGTATAAGCTTAGAGACCGATGACCTCGGCAGATGGGTCCCACAGAACTTACTACAAATTTACAATTTCATTCCTTCGTATCTTAAGATATGCCCTATCATCCTGTCCCTTCTCTTTATCAGTGTTTTCCACATATTGCTTTCCTCTCCGATTCTGCGCGGAACCTCCTCATTCCTTACCTTATCAGCTCACCACGATCTAAAATGCTGCGATCCTTTTCTGTTCCGGTTTTTCCACAATCCGTGTTTCACTACCAGAGAGTGATGTACTCCAGTCTGATCTCAGAAATTTCTTCCTCAAATTAAGGCCTATGTTTGATACTAGTAGGCTTTACTTGGCCAGGAATGCCCTTTTTTACCATGCTAGTCTGCTTTTGATGTCCCCCCTGCTCCGTCCGTCATCAGTTACTTTACTGCCTAGGTAGCTGAATTCCTTAACTTAATCTACTTCGTGACCAACAATCTTGATGCTAAGTTTCACGCTGTTGTCATTTCTGCTACTTCTCATTATTATGTTTCCCTTCGATTTACTCTCAATCCATATTGTGTACTCATTAGATCGTACATTCCGTTCAGCAGATCATGTAATTCTTCCTCACTTTCACTCAGGATAGCAATATCATCAGCGAATCGTATCACTGATATTCTTTCACCTTGAATTTTAATACTTAGGATTAGTAATATCGTTTCTCTGCTGCTAACCGTAAATTATTTTGTTGTGACTGGAAGTCAAAAGTCCGAGAGAAACCATTCCGAGGCGTTCACTGCTAGTCACGATCGGTGATGCACTAACAAATCTCTCCTCCATCCTATCATATTTTTATGATCTTCATAAAACAATAAAATTTTATGTATATTTCTACCTCAAATTATTTTTATTTTTAAAAAAATTATTATGCTTTGTCAACTGTTGCAGATGAAAACAAAACAAAAAAGCTACAATAAACATGACAAACGAAAACTGTATTACGTACGACATGTTTTAAAATTTCAGTTAATAGACCCTTAAATATGCGGTAACTGTGTAATATATGTCGGAGGAAGTCAATGGCAAACCACCTAGTACAACGGTGCGGGTCTCCCGCATCGCCCCCTACGCTCTGTCAAGGAGTACCGGACTTCATCATCATCATCATCATCGTGCAATATATACACTACTGGCCATTAAAATTGCTACACCACGAAGATGACGTGCTACAGACGCGAAATTTAACAGACAGGAAGAAGATGCTGTGATACGCAAATGATTAGCTTTTCAGAGCATTCACACAAGGTTGGCGCCGGTGGCGACACCTACAACGTGCTGACATGAGGAAAGTTTCCAACCGATTTCTCATACACAAACAGCAGTTGACCGGCGTTGCCTGGTGAAGCGTTGTTGTGATGCCCCGTGTAAGGAGGAGAAATGCGTACCACCACGTTTCCGACTTTTATAAAGGTCGGATTGTAGCCTATCGCGATTGCGCTTTATCGTATCTCGACATTGCTGCTCGCATTGGTCGAGATCCAATGACTGTTAGCAGAATATGGAATCGGTGGGTTTAGGAGGGTAATACGGAACGCCGTGCTGGATCCCAACGACCTCGTATCACTAGCAGTCGAGATGACAGGCACCTTATCCGCATGGCTGTAACGGATCGTGCAGCCACGTCTCAATCCCTGAGTCAACAGATGAGGACGTTTGCAAGATAACAACCATCTGCATGAACAGTTCGACGACGTTTGCAGCAGCGTGGACTATCAGCTCGGAGACCATGGCTGCGGTTATCCTTGACGCTGCTTCACAGACAGGAGCGCCTGCGATGGTGTACTCAACGACGAACCTGGGTGCACGAATGGCAAAACATTTTTTTCGGATGAATCCAGGATCTGTTTACATCATAATGGTCGCATCCGTGTTTGGCGACACGGCGGTGAACGCACATTGGAAGCGTGTATTCGTCATCGCCATACTGGCATATCACCCGGCGTGATGGTATGGGGTGCCATTGGTTAGACGTCACCTCTTGTTCGCACTGACGGCACTTTGAACAGTGGACGTTACATTTCAGATGTGTTACGGCCTGTGGCTGCGAAACCCTTCATTTCAGCAGGATAATGCACGACCGCATGTTGCAGGTCCTGCACGGGCCTTTCTGGATACAGAAAGTGTTCGACTGTTGCCCTGGCCAGCACATTCTCCAGATCTCTCACCAATTGAAAACATCTGGTCAATGGTGGCCGAGCAACTGGCTCGTCACAATACGCCAGTCACTACTCTTGATGAACTGTGGTATCGTGTTGAAGCTGCATGGGTAGCTGTACCTGTACACACCATCCAAGCTCTGGTTGACTCAAGGCCCAGGCGTATCAAGGCCGTTATTACGGGCAGAGGTGGTTGTTCTGGGTAGTGATTTCTCAGGATCTATGCACCCAAATTGCGTGAAAATGTAATGACATGTCAGTTCTAGTATAACATATTTGTCCAATGAATACTCGTTTATCATCTGGATTTCTTCGTGGTGTAGGAATTTTAACGGGCAGTAGTGCATAATCCAGTGCTCCTTCGATCCACCGCGCAGGGACCCTTGCAAAGTGCCCGCTTCAGGCAACCTCGGCTGGAGGCCCCAGCGCCTACGCGATAGCTGAGCAGCGGCGACGCAGCTGGTGGGCGCGTGCCGCGAGCAACTCGGTCCCCAGAGGCGGGGCACACGTGCGGCGGTGTGCAGGCGTTTACCCAGCAGCCGGCGGCCGGGCCCATCCCACTCGTGCTCGCGGGGGCGGAGGGCGCAGGGCGGAGGGCGGGCGCCGCTCACAATGGGACGGCAAACACTGCGCCACGCCGCGCGCGCGCAATTGGGCGTGACGGGCACGGCTCGCCGGTGATGAGCTGTAATCACATAAATATCCCATTAGAGAGGGTGGCCGCCGGGGATTACGACGCGCTCTCCCTCTTACCGAACTGCGCCCACCGACGCAACCTCCCGCCGCCAATCAAAGAAGCGCTCGCCGAAGGCCGGTGCTACAGAAATATCTGTCAGTGAACGTTACAATCCGTCATCCGATGCTTCTCCTCACTCAGTAATGCCACATATAAACAATACTTACTAATCAGCCAGAAACTTATGACCACAGACCTACTATCGATGTAAATCTGTCCAGGCGATAGTAGCGTCTCCTGGCGAGGAATGACAGCTAGTCAGACAAACGCACGGTGCATGTAGTATCAGTTGGCGTGCTATCCGTTGTAGAAGCCGAAGTGCGCGATATCATCCGAAATTGGGCTAAACGCATTCTCTGAAAATTATTTCGAGCAGTTAGTTCATGAGCCCACGCGAATAGTAAACGGTTGTGAAAACACACTAGACCTCTTAGCTACAAATAATCCTGAGTTAATAACGAGCATCAAAACCGATTCAGGGATTAGTGAACACAGGGTTGTCGTAGCGAGATTGAATACTGTAATCCCCAAATCCTCGAAAAATAAGCGAAAAATATACTTATTCAAAAAAGCAGATAAAAATTCACTTGACGCTTTCCTCAGAGACAATCTCCACTCATTACAAATTAATAACATAAGTGTACAACCAGATGCAAATAAATTAACAGACGACGGAGCTGATCTTCCTTGGTACACAAAACGGGTTAGAACACTGTTGCGGAAACAACGAAACAAACATGCCAAATATAAATAGACGCAAAATCCCCAAGATTGGCGATCTTTTAAAAATTGTTCAAATGGCTCTGAGCACTATGGGACTTAACTACTGAGGCCATCAGTTCCCTAGAACTTAGAACTACTTAAACCTAACTAACCTAAGGACATCACACACATCCATGCTCGAGGCAGGATTCGAACCTGCGACCGTTGCGGTCGCGCGGTTCCAGACTGTAGCGCCTAGAACCGCTCGGCCACTCCGGCCGGCGCCGATCTTTTACAGGAGCTCGAAATTTAGCGCGGACTTCAATGCGAGATGCTGATAACAGTTTCCACAACGAAACTTTGTCTCGAAACCGGGCAGAAAATCGAAAGAGATTCTGGTCGTATGTGAAGTATGTTACCGACAAGAAACAATCAATTCCTTCTCTGCACGAAGCAATGGAGATACTATAGAAGACAGTGTTGCCAAAGCAGAGTTACTAAACACAGCCTTCCGAAATGCCTTCACAAAGAAGAGGAAGTAAATATTCCACAATTTGAATCGAGAACAGCTGCCAATATGACTAACGTAGAAGTAAATATCCTCGTAGTAGCGAAACAACTTAAATCACTTAATAAAAGCAAGTCTTCTGGTCCAGACTGTATACCAGTTAGGTTCCTTTCGGAATATGCTGATGTATTAGCTCCATACTTAACAATCATATACAACCGTCCGCTCGACTGGAAAGTTCCACAGGCCATACCAATATTCAAGAAAGGTAGTAGGAGTAATCCACTAAATTACAGGCCCATATTGTTAACGTCGATATGCAGCAGAATTGTAGAACATATATTGTGTTCGAACATTATGAATTACCTCGAAGAAAATGGTTTATTGACATACAGTCAACATGGGTTTAGAAAATATCGTTCCTGTGAAACAGAACGATTTCTTTATTCACATGAAGTGTTGAGTGCTATTGACAAGGGATTTCAGATCGATTCCGTATTTCTGGATTTCCGGAAGGCTTTTGACACTACCACACAAGCGGCTCGTAGTGAAATTGCGTACTTATGGAATATTGTCTCTGTTATGTGACTGGATTCGTGATTTCCTGTCAGAGAGGTCACAGTTCGTAGTAATTGACGGAAAGTCATCGAGTAAAACAGAAGTGATTTCTGGTGTTCCCCAAGGTAGTGTTATAGGCCCTTTTGCTGTTCCTTATCTTTATGAACGATTTTGGAGACAATTTGAGCAGCCGTCTTCGGTTGTTTGAGGATGACGCTGTCATTTATCGACTAATAAAGCCATCAATAGACCAATACAAACTGCAAAACGATTTAGAAAAGATATGTGAATGGTGCGAAAAGTGGCAGTTGACCCTAAATAACGAAAAATGTGAAGTCCTCCACATGAGTGCTAAAAGGAATTAGTTAAACTTCGGTTACACGATAAATCAGTCTAATCTAAAAGCCGTAAATTCAATTAAATACCTAGGTATTATAATAACGAACGATTTAAATTTGAAGGAACACACAGAAAATGTTGTGGGGTAGGCTAACGAAAAATAGCGTTTTACTGGCAGGACACTTAGAAAATGTAACAGACCTACTAAGGAGACTGCCTACACTACGCTTGTCCGTCCCCTTTTAGAATACTGCTGCGCGGTGTGGGATCCTTACCCGATAGGACTGACGGAGTACATCGAAAAACTTCAAAGAAAGGCAGCACGTTTTGTATTATCGTGAAATATGGGAGAGAGTGTCACAGAAATGGTACAGGATTTGGGCTGGACATCATTAAAAGAAAGGCGTTTTTCTTTGCTACGGAATCTTCTCACGAAATTCCTGTCACCAACTTCCTCCTCCGAATGCGAAAATATTTTGTTGACACCGACTTACATAGGGAGGAACGATCACCAAGATAAAATAAGGGAAATCAGAGCTCGTACGGAAAGATACAGGTGTTCATTCTTTCTGCGCGCTATACGAGATTGGAATAATAGAGAACTGTGAAGGTAGTTCGATGAACACTTAAATGTGATTTGCAGAGTGTCCATGTAGATGTAGATGTAGATGTAGATGTAGATGACCGAGGACAGATTAAGGTGGCCTGGAGGTTCGGCATGAGCATTTCGGAAACTGCACGAGCTGTCGGATTTTCGAGGAGTGCTGTTGTGTCTTCAATACGTGGAGGAACCGAGGCGAAGCCACGTCCACAAGTCTTTGGGTTGGGCGGCTACCCCTCATTGCAGATGTCGGACGTCATAGGCTCGGCAGACTGGTAAAACAGGACAGGCAGCGAACTATGGTGCAACTAACAGCAGACTCTAATGCTGGGCAGAGTACAAGTGTGTCTGAACAAACAGTGCACAGAACATTCCTAACGATGGGCCTCCGCAACCGACGATCCATTCATGTGCCATTGTTAATACCGTGACATCGGCGACCACTACGTGATCAGCGGCACTGGACGTTGGCGCAGTGGCAGAACGTTGCACTGCCTGATGAATCCCGATACGTTCTTCATGCCGGTGGGAGGGCGCGAATCCATCACCGCCCAGGTAAACAACTCCTTGACACCTGCACTGAGGTACGGTGACAAGCTGGCAGCGGCTCTATTATGCTCTGGGGAACATTGACGTGGGTTCAGTGGAGCTCGTGCAAGGCACCACGACGCCAAGGAGTATCGTACACTGGTTCCAGACCACGTATAACTCTTCGAGACGATCACGTTTCCCGTCGGCAGCGGCAATTTTCAACAAGATAACGCGCCATATCACAAGACCAGGAGTGTGATGGAGTGGTTCGAGGAACACAGTGGCGAGTTCTAAATGATGTACTGGCCTCTCGCCAGATCTGAACCCGATCGAACACATCTGGGATGTGATTTAACATGGCGTCAGAGCTCATCGCCCCCCTCCCCGGAATTTATGGGAATTAAGTGACTTCGTGCAGACGTGGTGCCGACTCCCTTTAGCGACCTAACAAAGCCTCACTGCTCCCATGCCACGACGCGTCGCCGCTGTTATTCGTACCAAAGAAGGACATACCGAATGTTAGGTATGTGGTCATAATGTTCTGGTTGATCAGTGTATAAAACTATAAAGGACTGTCTGCAGTGGACGTAGCATTCGCAGCAGCACCACGTTTTAAGCCCCTGGGATTTCGGCTCTCAGCTTCCCAGCTGGTACTATGTTTAGTGTCGATCAAAGATGTTCCAGCCACTCGCACTCAATCCACAAATTACCAGCACAGAGCCGGCAGATACACTATGAATCAGTTTGATCATTCTAGTATTGTCCGTCTTAAGAACCGAAGGTAGCGGTTCTGAAGATAATCGTTGTAATTACTTTAGCAACTATTATTAGCTGACAAAACTATTACAGTCTGGTCATAACTCTGGGTTCTCTGATTGCTCTGGGAGAAGGTTGATCGGAACTACAGCGTATGAAATGTAAGTTCATTTTATTACATGAATGGTAAAAAGATTTACTTAACTTTATGCAATCCACTGCCACAGAAATGAGTCGAGTATCATCAACTGTCTTTGAATAGTAAAGCATCACTTGATGCACACAATTACAAATTCTTCTCTTGAGGCATAAGGTCAACATTTACAAAAGTAAAGTTTTATCTCAGACTTCAGTACCAATGTTGTCCCAACTAGATGATGACTGCTTCATAGGAGGCCACTAAATGGATAGAGCGAGTCCATGCTCGGCTCTATATCGATCTCCGTGCGATGTTGCTATGGTGTTGAGAGCGACGGGATGTCTTCGTCGTTATGGATCGTAGCGAAACATCGCTATTGTCTGTGGTATCGGTGGAAGTTGCCAACTTCGGTGTGGGAATTCGATCTTTGGACGATATCACACATATAGCCACTAATATTAGGAACATAACATTCAGCAAAACGTTTCGGAGGTCAAGCTCCCATCATCATGCTGTCTGTGTTAAGGCTATACAACATGCGCTTAAACAGCACAGACAGACAAAAAATAAAAACATGTCAAGTTATTCGGACGTGTAGTTCTCATCTTACTGTATAAATAGCTACATCAGATTCTCTGCGTTCCTTTCCTATAGCGGCAAACACCGCTCACATCGGCTACGGGTCTCATCAGTTGGCTGTCCGAACACCGGCTGCTTCAGTAAACACTCTTACGGCTCCAACAGACTGCACTGGGCCGTGAACCGTTCTATAGTATTCCAAAGATGTTACACACCAATGGTTGTCTCTGCACAACGGCTCACTTCCACCTCAGTAACACTAACCTTAAAAGAGATCCAAAAACACAATTCAAGAAAGCATGAACACTTTCGCCGATTTGTACATTAAGTACATTATCAAACATAACTCGGTGGATTGGAATTTCGAATTCTTCAAGTAGATAAAACGTTATTCATCTCTTCTCTACTTGCATCAATCACAAATCCTCTTCTATATCTTTTAGGGGATGAGCAGTCTCATATATATCTATGAACCCTCCGACCTATCATAATTATCCTGTCTAAAGGCATCTGCATGCTCCTTATGTCTTGTCGAAAATATCCTCCCCACCTGTCCTACATACACTCTAAAGACAAAGGAAAAAAAAAGAACGATTCACCGCCAACGGGTTACGGAAATTGGTCAAAGTAAGTCGCTGCCAAGGCGAATAACTACTTGCAGAAGGGCCAACGCGTTATTGACTTGCTCAATTGGTGACGCGCGTTCCCTTGAATAAAACGACCAATTTTTTCTGAAATTGTAATCATTTCTGTCTGTCTCTATATGTACATGACATCTACGAATTTCAAACCCCTTCGGATAATTCTTTCGTGGTCCGTCTTTTTTTATGTATGTATGTAGTTGGTAAATTTAATGGGTTCTACGGGAAAACTGATTTCAGAACAGAGCTCGAAAGTAATGGTCGTATTTTGTTTCTGGACCGTCAAGTAATGAGGCAAGACAAATCATATGCCTTTAAGATCCTCAGAAAGCCAAGAGCAAGAAACATCGTGATTCCTAACCAGTCTTACCACCCATAAATGTTACGTTTTACGGTGTATTAACATTATAATCGTTGTGGTAGTAAGATCTTCGTGAATGACATATTTTTAAAGGTATTATTTATTAATGCTGTTTGTGTATGCTGTCTTCACTTCCAACACCACAACTCTACACCGAAAACTGAATGTGAATGCATTCTTCTATATCTGATTGAACAAAAGTGCAAAGTATGCATATTCAGCAATATTTGTTATCTTATTTGCAGTTTCGGTTGCGATGCCTTCAAATGGCTCTGAGCACTATGCGACTTAACTGCTGCGGTCATCAGTCGCCTAGAACTTAGAACTAATTAAACCTAACTAACCTAAGGACATCACACACATCCATGCCCGAGGCAGGATTCGAACCTGCGACCGTTGCGGACGCTCGGTTCCAGACTGTAGCCCCTAGAACCGCACGGCCACTTCGGCCGGCTTGCGATGCCTTCATCAGACGACAAATTATTTTAACAAAGAAGATGATTTACATGTTATTTTAAATATGATTTACGTGTTATTTTAAATCTATTCGTTATTCTCGTACTTGCTCTGACTTGTTTCTCAGTTTTTTTGTATAAACTTTCTATGCAGCTTTGGAAAGGTAATAAGCGTGAAACACCTATTGCAAATTATATCACTGGCAGCATATAACAGAAAAATCTAAGAAATAAATAGTGAATAAATTGTGATATTTCTGTAGCATATTACTCAGTGATATTGCTTCATTTTAAGGCACTCTTTAGTAACTATTATATTGAGACTATTGGACATGTGGGCTTGGTAGGAAGGCTCTGCATTTTTCACACTGGGAAGGTACATTCCCAGTGTGGTCGCAGGGTCCTGTTGTCGTCAGAAGGCAGTCAGTGAGTATCATTAGGAGAGGCAAGCCTTCTCAGGGAGACAGGCAGTTCAGGCAGTTTTTGTTGAAGTGAGGCTGCCGTTTGCTTCAGGATTATGTGAGCGGAGCTAGTGCCTGTCCTAGTTGACGGCAGTGGATGCCATGCCACCACTTCTGTCCCCAGAGAATACTGAAGTTTGAAATTTTTCCCTTTTCTGCATGAACACCATTTCCCACCTTCCGGCGTGATAAAAACGGTGGCTTTCGGTTCAAAACTTCGGTTAACCATTCAAACTGAGTCGCTTCACCACTGTGCTTAGCGTGAAGAAGCCGACTAATGGAGGAGACACATCCACAGCCTCGTATTAACATCGTTTTTGTTCACGTTTGTTTTGTATACCAAGAGTGGGAAGTTTCTGCCCCGTTCCACTGTTCCTTTTGAGTGGTTTTATTTCAGGTTTCCCAGTGACAAGGAGCTTTCTCAGAGTGCAACGCAATAATTATAGTGGGGTTTAAATAAAAGCTAAACCAAGGTAATACTAAAATGATAATCCTCACAACAGATCTGCATGGGTATGTGAACAACACCTTACAGCAGCAATTCGTGGAATGCAAATGCATTTTCACTCTGTGTCCTACAACAGCTAAAAGTTGAAAATATTTGAGCTAGTGCGATGGCAAAATATCGAAGTCTCTGTCGCTCTAACCACGTTCCTCGAAGTCCCACTGCAGCAAGAACTTGCCTGGTTACCTTAAAATTTCATTTAAAAATAATGAAATACCATTACTGCTGAAAGCAGTTTATTCTCTCCTTCCCTGAAATATAGTGAAAGTGAAACGTAGTTAGTTCGAGAACATAACTCTTAACTGATCACACGTAGAGATTTCAATAAAAGCCTGAGGAGTAAAAAATAAGTTCGTAAGCATCCCACATTATATGAATGCTGATTTTATGTTGTTATATTGTTCAGAAAGTGAAAACAAAATCTGATATCTTCAAGGGACCACGTGGCTTTATTTGGTCATTTACAAAAGGCAAGGAAAATTTAACTTATATTCACGCACGTTATGTTATTTAATGAATGGCAAAGAAATGGCTCAGCCGACTTGCAACCCCTGGTGACTGAACAGAAATTTGAAATCGGTTCCCACGTCTTCTAATAAAATGGTGATCTCAAACAAAGAACTCACATTTCCCGTGTTGAACACGACTGCAAAGTGTCTCACGTGAATGAATCTGATGTTACAAAAGGCAGCCCTGCGCAAATGCAGTGCAAGCAAGCAACAATCTCACCATAATCCAGAGTGACGTTGCTTCGGACCTGCCCGTTTCTTTACCAGACGACAAAGTTCCTCTACTAAACAGATCAGCACGTCCTCATGGCAGCAACCGGATGAGCATTGTGTGTCTACAGCAGCAAGCGGAAAAGCGGAGCGCGTCCGTTTGTTACCTTGCCAAGCGGCCCTCGCTAACCTTTTCTACCCGCCAAGCCCGTCTCACCTCAGAGTTCAGCCGCTTGGTTTAAGATATGCCTTTCAGCTCCCAACCAAAGATAAACTACGCCACCAGTTGGATAAATGACAGTAGGTTCGTTGAGACGGACAAGTGCTCATCGCCTGCTGCGTGAGTACGTAGCACGGAAGGTGTCCACAGCAGACGACTTCCACTGAACGCCAAACTGGGACACGCCGAGGAAGACAACATGTCGCCGCTCGTGTGACCTGTGTTGTCACAGGGCACTTCACTGACGACGCGATTCTTCCTGCTGCCGCATCGAGATACGTGACGTGGCTGTACGAACCTACACGGCCGAGAGGAGTCTGTCCTGTCGGGTGCTAGTCGCCTGGGGCCATTGACATCCTGCCTGGCGCTGAGTATGTCCCTCCTGAACGCGCCGATTCCATAATCGCAAGATGGCAGTCATATATCGATCGGTTCCTCGAACATGTCGCTGTCGAATTTCGAAGCGTGCTGGTCGACCTTCCTCTTCCTCTCATGGGGCATAACCCAAACAAACAACATTCAAATACGATTTCTGAAATAGAAAGCCGCTGTGTGACCTTTCCTTACATACATAATGTAGACAGCATTACTCTTATCCACTTTGTGCTGTTACAGTAAAATGCTGATCGTTTGCAAATTGTTGCATGCCGTCTTCATGTTTTACCTGTCAAGCAAGAACAACTTTTTTGGCGTCCACTTCACTACTGAATAACGTTTCTCAGTCTGTGTTAATCTAAATCGGACAACAATCATTCTGGCCTTATTCGCTTTAGTTATTATTGCCTTCCGCACTGTGTTGACATACGTTTCCGAGCAGCTGCTCATACACTGCACCGGTAGAATTTCTCTTCTTTCCTTCACTGTGTCGGCTGTTTTTTCGCTTTGTGAGCACCAAAGCAAGGCTTTTTTCGTATGTGTACTACTGGAAAGCGATTAATTCTTCATGCACTTATTTGGATTTTCCTGTTTTTTAATGTTGACAAAAAATTCGTATAAAATCGTAAATTGTAAATAAATTACAATAAATGGATGGAGCTTTTACTTCACAACCGGAATAAATTAATAATTGGTTCCTTTTACCCAACTCCCGACTCAAATGATACAGCTGCTGAACAGTTCAAAGAAAACTTGAGTCTCATTTCAAATAGGTACCTCACTCATGCAGTTATAGTTGGTGATGACTTCAGTCTACCCTCGACACGTTGGTGGTAATATGTGTTTAAAGTCGGAGGCACGTATAAAACGTGGTCCGAAATCGGTCTGAATGCTTTCTCAGAAAATTGTTATGAACAATTTGGTCAGGAGCCTACTCGAAGTGTAAATGGTTCCGGAAACATACTTCACCTACCAGCAACAAATAATCCAGAGCAAATAGGGAGCATCATAACAAATACAGGGATTAGTGACCACAAGGTGTTGTAGCAAGACTGAATACCGTAACATCCAAACTCACCAAAAATAAAAGCAAAATACATTTATTTAAAAAAGCAGATAACAATTTATAAAGCTTATCCATTACGGATATTCTAGAACCCGTGACTGTTAACTGAATGTAAATAAGTTACATAAAACAGCAACCAGTCACTTTTTTGAATAATTATTTTTTTTATTCCATGAACCGGTTTTCGAACCTTTTCAGGTTCATCTTCAGATTATTTCTGGAGGTTACATCATTATTTTTAGCATAATGCCGGTGCTGGCCCTGTGACAAGAAGATGGAACACGCTTTAATACATCGCCTTGACTATTGATTATCTGACGATATGGATGTAAATTTAGATTTTTACTTACAGCGACAGTACGGGTGGCTTTTTTCGTTAGTGTCCATCTGTCTGCTTCCATTTTGATGTTTGGTTGGTCTATCACTTCGCACACTTTAACACAATATATATTAAATTACACTCTGACAGAGAAACTTTGCCAGCATCCAGCATGTGCTGTACAACTGTTGCTTGTAACAAAGATCTTGACAAAAAGATATTGCACAGGCCTACTTTGTACAGAGATGTAATTTGTTCTTTTTTATATGTATTAAAGTCTTTATAAGGGCAAATATTTTAATCATACTGGAGATAACATGAAATAAATAAATACATAAATTGCTACAATAACAAACTTCACGTGTTATGATGTCTTATTTCTGTTGGTGTATTAACGTATAATACAGTCAGTTTATAGCTTATATTTTAATCAAGATTACCATTAACATGAATGCCCAGGAGTTAATAATACAGAGTTATCGTATTTACAATGAGATATAGCCGTTTGTATGACCACGACCTTTATATTTAAGTTTAAATTTTTAATAATACCAAACCTTCAGATGAACTGTCGACTCATTTCTGTTCTTACTTTAATAAGACCTGGAATATTAGTAAGGGTAGGTTCTATTTATTTTAGCTAGGGTAATGTGTATAAAAGTTATAGTGCTTGTAATGGACTAAAGCTGTTTGTACGACCATAAACTTTTTATCTAAAACCAAGAACAAAAGTTCAAGTCAACTGTTGACTTAATTTTGTTCTTACATTAAACTGATCTGGAATATTGGTAACGGCAGATCTGACTTTACCAGTATTCCAGATATTATTCAAAAAAGTGACTGGTTGCTGTTTTATGTAACTTATTTACAGGTAACAATTTTCTTCGAGGCCTACCTAAGAGACAGTCTCCACTCCTTCCAAACTGAAAATGTAAGTGTGGACCAGATGTGGTTTAAATTCAAAGAAATAGTATCGACGGCTATTCAAAGACATACCAAATAAATTAATAAGAGGTGGTGCAGACCCCCCGTGGTACACTAAACAGGTCAGAAAACTATTGCAGAAGCAACGAAAGAAACATGCCAAATTTGAAAGTACGTGAAAACCTCAAGATTGGCCAAGTTTTACACAAGTTCGAACTGTAGCTTGAACTTCAGTGAAAGATGTTTTAATGCTTTCCACAAAGAAACTCTGTCTCGAAATCTGGCAGAAAATCCAAAGAGATTTTTGTCTTATGTAAGGTACACCAGCGGAAAGAGAATTAATACCTTCACTGCTCGATAACAATGCTGATGTACCGATGACAATGCTACTAAAGCAGAGTTAGCTTTTCCGTAGTTCGTTCACCAAAGAAGATGAAGTACATATTTATGAATTCGAATCAAGAACAACTGCCAACACTAGTAATTTAGAAGTAATTATCAACGGTGTAGCATAGCAGCTTAAATCAATAAAGGCAAGGCATTTGGTCCTGATTGTATACTAGTCAGGTTCCTCTCAGAGTATGCTGATACAATAGCTCCAAATCTAGCAATCATATGCTACCGATCGCTCGTTGAGAGATCCGTACCTAAAGACTGGAAAGTCTTATAAGTCACTTCAATACCCAACAGAAGAAATAGGAGTAATCCTAATTACAGACCCATATCGCTAACATATACTGTGTTCGAACATTATGAGTTAGCTCGAAGAAAACGATTTATTGAGAAACAGCCAACTCGGATTCAGAAAGTATCGTTCTTGTGAAACACAACAAGCTCTTTAATCTCAAGAAGTAATGAGTTCTACGGTCAGGGCAAGTCAAATTGATTTCCTACTTTTAGATTTCCAGAAGACTTTTGACACCGTGCCTCGCAAGCTGCTTTTAATCAAATTGCGTGCCTATGGACTATCGTCTCAGTTGCCCATCTGGATTCGTGAGTTCGTGTCGTAGTAATTGACGGAAAGTCATCGAGTAAAACGGAAGTAACATCTGGCGTTCCCCAAGGAAGTGTCATAGAAGCTCTGCTATTCCTGATCTAGATAAACGAATTAGGAGACAATCTGAATAGTACTCGTAGACTGTTTGCGTATGATGCTGGCATTTACCGACTTATAAAATCATCTGATGATCAGAACAAACTGCAAAACGATTTAGACAAGATTGTGAGAAAAGTAGCAAATGACTCTAAATAATGAAAAGTGTGAAGTCATTCACAAGGGTACCAAAAGGAATCCGCTAAATATTGGTTACACTATAAAACACACAATTCTAAAGGCTGTAAATTCAACTATATATTTAGGGATTACAATTATGAATAACTTATGTTGGAATGATTACATAGATTATACTGTGGAAAAGCAAACTAAAGACTGCGATTTATTGGCAGAACACTTCAAAAATGTAACAGGTTTACTAAAGAGACTACTTACTCTAGGTTTGTCCACTCTCTTCTGGAGTACTGCAGGGCGGTGCGGGATCCGAATTAGATAGAACTGACGGAGGAGATTGAAAAACTTCAGAGAAGGGCAGGTCGTTGTATAATCGCAAAATAGGGGAGAGAGTACCTCGGACATGATGCGTGAACTGGGATGGCAGTCATTAAAACAAAGGCGTTACTCTTTGTGGCAGAGTCTTCTCATGAAATTTTAATCACTAACTTTGTCCTCATAGTGTGAAAATATTTTGTTGGCGCCAACATACATCGCGAGGAATGATCATCAGTTCTCGCATAGAAACATTTAAGTGTTCACTTTTCTCGTGCGCTGTTCGAGAGCGGAGCGCTACAAAAATAGCTTGAAGGTGGTTCGATGAACCCTCTCCCAGGCACTTAATTGTGAAGTCCAGAGTATTCATGTAAATATAGATGGACAATGAAATTAAATTGACAATCTATCAAAAATTACTCTAGTCGTCTTTGGTCTTAGTTGGAAATAAAATGCGTCCGATGAGGAACGATCGACATCGATGTGCTCAAAATAGCTTTTGCCAACAAAAAGCTTTCGATTCTCACTATGCTAAAAATGTCCCTTTCCAAATGCTTCTTTATCCACGTTGACAACGAATATCAAGTATCCAAATATTTTTCTGATTTGTATTCCGGCTGTTTTGAACTTATCTGTTCTGAAAATACACTGATAAGATACGGGTCTGCTGCGCAGCCCCACGTTCAGTAACGCACGGCCGGCCGGAGTAGCCGAGCGGTTCTAGGCGCTACAGTCTGGAACCACGAGACCGCTACAGTCTCAGGTTCGAATCCTGCCTCAGGCATGGATGTGTGTGATGTCCTTAGGTTAGTTAGGTTTAATTAGTTCTAAGTTCTAGGAGACTGATGACCTCAGAAGTTAAGTCCCATAGTGCTCAGAGCCATTTGGACCATTTGAAGTAACGCACGTTCAACGGTGTGGTTCGTAACCAGCGCTGGTTCGATAACATTTTTGACATTTCATATCAGCGCACACTCCGCTGCAGAGTGAAAATCTCATTCTGAAATTTTTGGCATAACCAACATATCATTTAGTGCCTCCCACCTCGGCCCCATCCCCTTAGCTGCACTTCCTTTATTCATTACGTTGAGCTTTTTGTAGCCTTTATGTTAGTACGTTCCAAACATTATTCATGAGAAACTGTTAACCTAAGGCACATATTCAGTCCTGAAAAGCTCCTTTCACCACTAGCTAAAAATATAAATAAAGTCAGGAGGGTTCGAAATCGAACAAAAAATACTGGAAAAATGTCAGTAAAATTGCATTTTGTGATGTAAGATAATGAGCCTTGAAGAGAGCTCTGAGCGTGAATTATGGTCGTCTAGATAAAAATTTCGTCATTTAGTTCAAAAATGATTCAAATGGCTCTAAGCACTATGGGACTTAACATCTGAGTTCATCAGTCCCCTAGACTTAGAACTACTTAAACCCAACTAACCTAAGTACGAGGGTTATTCCAAAAGTAAGGTCCGATTGGTTGCCAAATTGAAACCACAGTGAACATCAGAAATGTTTTACTTGTAACAATTAGCTATGCCTTTCAGCTACTTCTCTACGTAGTCGCCGTTCTGACTTAGACTTTTGTCATAGCGTTGTACCAACTTTTCAATAGCCTCATCATAGAAGGCAGCCGCCAGTGCTTTCCGCCAATTCTCTACGCTGGCCTACACCTCGTTGTCTGTGTCAAAATGTTGTCTTCAAAACAGCGGTTCATGTGACCAGAGATGAAACTCAGGGGGAGACAATTGCGGACTGTATTGTGGGTAATCTAACATTTCCATTTGAAAACGATGCAGGAGCATCTTCATTGCCCCTGCAGAATGCGGCTGAGAATTGTCGTGAAGACGAAACAGCACGACAGTTATGTAATGTTGGCTGCATAGCTTCAGGCGAAATTTCTCACCAGGCCCTCGTACTTGGCGGCAGACACTATTTTCTAGACATCTTTACGCACTCACTGCGAGCTCAGAAATGAGAAGAGCGACGTGATGCTAACTGGGGTTATACTAGAGACACTACCCAACACATCTGTGCAAAGCTTTATCGTATTTTCATAGTCGTTTCCATTTCGCGACCGATCGGACCTTACTTTTGGAATAACCCTCGTACATCACACACACCCAAGCCCGAGGCAGGATTTGAACCTGCGACTGTAGCAGCAGCGTTGTTCCGGACTGAAGCGCCTAGAACCGCTCAGCCACAGCGGCCGGCCATTATTTAGTTCCTTCCCATTTTGAAGTCAAATTTATCACCAGCACGTAAGACATTCTTAAGAGACATCCATGCGGCTTTTAGTTTTCCTCCATACTGCGTCTGCAGATCATGAACATCGAACAGTAAGTTGCTCTTACTACGACCGTCCACAAGCTCAGACCCACCGTTTGGTGAAATTTGAGTCAAATTAAATTCGCCTAAAACACCGTCCGAACAGGAGTTGGATGATCCAATGGTATCGACCGACCGCCGTGTCATCGTCAGCCGATAGGTGTCTCTGGATGTAGATGTGGAGGGGCATCCTCACGGCCGTTGCGGGTTTTCGTGGCCGAAACCGCTACTTTCCAATCAAATAGCTCCTCAATTGACCGCATAATGGCTGAGTGCAACCCGCTTGCCAACAGCGCTCGACAGGCCCGGGTAGTCGTCCATCCAAGTGCTAGCCAATCCCTATAACGTTCAACTTCGGTGATCTGATGGGAACCAGTGTTACCACTGTGGCAAGGCCGTTGCCTTCAATCAAATCGAGTAGTTAACATTGCAAATACATTTCTAGTAACTATGGCAATATCTAATACTGAAGTCAGTTCCATTTCAACAGTAGGGTCTACCTTATAACCAAGGGAAACTACCACTAAAACATTGGTAGGAAATGATGGATTGATACTGTTTTTAGTGTGCTTCTGGGACAATATTGGTACCTGAAGTGTGTGCGTGTGTGTGTGCGTGTGTGTGTGTGTGAGAGAGAGAGAGAGAGAGAGAGAGAGAGAGAATGAGAGAGGAGTGGAGAGAGAGGCTTTATTGTTATTATGTTCAAGAACGTTTTAATTTTATGACGGCTCATCAGTTCTGGTTCAACAAGTGAAGTAAACTTACACAAAAGAACTGTTCACACCCATAAACACACACACGCACATACATACACTTCAAATATTAACATTGTCCCAGAGACACATCAAAAATAGTATCAGTCCAACGGTACCGATCAATATTTGCGTTGGTTATGAGGCAATATTGAATCCGGAATGCTCTCTCAATTATTCGCAGTTGTGAATTCCTTTTCTCCACACTCAATTCGTTGGAATTTTACTGAAAAAACCGAGTTTTCCTCAACGGAAGTCCTATCCATGATGGAAGAAAGATGCATAACAGAATAGCTTTTTTGTACGGGGAAAGAGAAGCGAAAAAGTACAATGGACAGAAACTGAGAGACTTTACATTTGCGGGTGGAAGATGAACCTACAGCGTCATAGACCTCTGAATAACAGTCGAAGATAAAGATAAGTTAATCATCAAAGTGGCAGTAGATCACAGTAGAATCTACAAAGAATAATGAATTAGCAGCCAATACGGAAAAAATCATTAGGAAGACCAAGAAAGAAGTCGCGTGATCAAACATAAACTAACCACAGACAACAGAGGCAGTGAAGAAGAGGACGCAACAGGCAAAAGCCTAACAGTTGAAGAAAGAAGAAGAAAGTAGTAAATTACCTATTTCACCCATTTTTGTGACATCTGATTACCATCTCCAAGAAATCTGTGTCAACTAGTACAATGGTGGGCCAATTGTGTGGTTTTAAATGATCATCGCATCTTGGACCCCATTGTGATCTTGTGACACAAATGAACGACAGATGTAAGTTAAATCGTTGATCTCCATTTATGTCCGTTGTTTTATATCTTAACATTCATAGGACAATATTTTAGGTAGTATGCGTAAGACATCGAAAAACGTGGTTTTCTTTTACACAATTCCAAATTGTTCCCCTCCTCTCAGTACTTGGCATGTATCTATTGTTAATACTTGAAATGTATCTCATGGCTGAGACTTTTATAAACTATTTATCTATAGATGCACTTTATCACGGGTCTTGAGAAGGATGCAACTTTCAACACTTTGGATTCTCAGCAAGCTGTTGGCAACAAGCCGAGAGACAGCCGGCAGTTGGAGTGTTGTGGCCTCGTGTGAGGTCCTTCTGCGAGCAGAAACATCTGTCATGTGAGAGAACCAGAGACCAGCGCTAATCCACGCCACGTGTCTTCGTTTTTCTGAACGCGAAATTCTCTCTCCTTTCTTCTGACAACCCATGTCTCAGGAAGTCATTTCGAAAGAGCTTGAGTAGACGGACATACTGCTAGACATTGTAGAATGGAAAAGCAATCTTCAGTAGGGGTGAGATAGAGGAGCGATGCCTATATTGATCCACCTTTGAGATTTTATTTATTATAGCCCAAACAGTAAGTTACAAAATTATTTAAACAATGAAGTTTTCCGGAAATTACTGCAACAAGTCGCTTTTATTTTATTCTTCAATTTTTATTTTCCATGGCCGGTAGGGAACCGTCATTAGATGGCACACACTTATTCCATGTTTTCAGCGGTGTAGTGGTTGTGTAGCTGCGGCAAGATGTAAAAACAACACAAGAGCTGGATGTGGCGAGAATTATTTACGTTATGAGAGTGACTTAAATGCATTACTTTCAGTTACTGGTATTCTGAAAAACATAATATATTTTTCCAGTAACGTTAACATTATAGCACTTCCCAAACATTGGAAGAGGAACAGGAAGCAACTTTCATGTGCTTTACGAAACGTAAATAAACCGAAGAGCATAACTATAATTATGTTCACATAATTTCTGTTAGGGCAGAAGCTATCCTTGTTCAGCATTTGCATTGCACATTGGTGACAGTATATATTCATTATTCTAAAAATAACGCGTATTTACATTGCCAAATTGACATATGCTACTGGACTCACATTCGGGAGGACGACGGTTCAATCCCGTCTCCGGCCATCCTGATTTAGGTTTTCCGTGATTTCCCTAAATCCTTTCAGGCAAATGCCGGGATGGTTCCTTTCAAAGGGCACGGCCGATTTCCTTCCCCATCCTTCCCTAACCCGAGCTTGCGCTCCGTCTCTAATGACCTCGTTGTCGACGGGACGTTAAACACTAATCTCCTCCTCCTCCTGACATATGCTATTTACAAAATCTATCAAATAGACTGTTTAGAGTTATATTCCATTTACAATTTTGGTATTGAAATTACGTTTAACATTTATTTTTTTGCTTAATAAGCATTGACCATAACTCACGAATTAAACATTTGAACTTTTCATGAGAGTTCTGTTAACGAAATAATTAGTTATGTGGACACTTAGGTGGGTGGTATACTGGTGGGATTTTGTGTGTGTGTGTGTGTGTGTGTGTGTGTGTGTGTGTGTGTGTGTGGGTGTGTGTGCGTGTGTGCGTCTGTGCGTCCGTGAGAGCGTGCCTGATGTATGTGTGGGAGTTTTTATCCTGCGTTGTTTACTTTTTCAAGTTTAATAATTCTTTGAAATTTCGAAAAAAATAGGTTGTTTGGTAAGTAAGTTTGTTCGTTAAGATTATGTGGGATGACTTAATGTTATAGGTGCAGATCTGTAATTGTTCCAGGAGCTCCATCTTTATTCCTTGTAGAATATGGAGGTTTGTTTTGATGTCAGTATTTAAATGACTATTTTGTGCTAGGAGGGCTGCAAAACTTGATTTATTTAACTTTATTTTAAGCTAATTGCATCACTATGCACTTAACATCGAATTCCGAAGTTTCTTTTTGTTTGCTCTTTGTAGTAGCAGGAGCAGCTGTCACAGTTTAAAAATGGTTCAAATGGCTCTGAGCACCATGGGACTTAACTTCTAAGGTCATCAGTCCCATAGGACTTAGAACTACTTAAACCCAACTAACCCAAGGACATCACACACATCCATGCCCGAGGCAGGATTCGAACCTGCGACCGTAGCGGTCACGCAGTTCCAGACTGTAGTGCCTAGAACCGCTCGGCCACCCCGGCCGGCGTCACAGTTTAATTTACTTATATACATAATAAATTTGTGAGAGGTCGTCTGGCTGTTTCAGTATGATGAACTATTTTGTTTCGTTTCATGTTGTTTGTGTGGAAACTTACTGTGACTTTGTGTGGTTTAAACGGTTTGGCGCGTTTATTTGAGATGTTAGCGAGGAAAGACATAGAGATATAAACTGACGGGAAAAAAACTCAACGCCAGAAGGAGTTGTGCGACATGAACCACAGTTGTTAGGCGTGTTTCTACATCTGAAAGTTGATGTACGTACGGATTTGGAGCCAGTCGCGTAAGAGTGGCGTTAGTGGCTCCAGATGTGACTCAGGTTTGCTTTAAACACGTGCTTTAACGATCGTGAGCGTTAGTTACCTTTGAGATTGAACGTGGTGAGTTATGTCAGTCAAGAACGCCTTTAAGGCGACAAAGACGCCATTATCAACACTGAGTTTGATCGAGGTCGTGTACGAGGGCTACGAGAAGCTGGATGTCCCTTCTGTGATATTGCAGCAAAACATGGGAGAAATATAGCCACTGCACATGATTGCTGGCAGCGGTGGTCACGAGAACGTACAGTCAGCAGGAAACGGGGCCCCGGTTGGCTACGTGGCACTACAGTGAAGAAGGCCTTAGTGATCGTCGAATGGCTCTGGTGAATCGTACTGCATCTGCAGCAGCAATTTGAACAGCCGTTGGCACCGTTCTGGTACAACGAACTGTTAAAAATCCGTTACTACAAGGACAACTCCAAGACTGACCCCAAACCACCACAATTTGCGATTTCAGTGATGTCAGGCGAGAACTCACGGAGGGAAGGGTGGAGGTTTGTTGCATTTTCTGATGAAAGCTGGTTCTGACTTGGTGCCAGTGATGACTGTGTGTTGGTTAGAAGGAGGTCCTCTGATGTCCTGTAACCAACCTGTCTGCGTAAACACACTGAACCTGCACGTGAAGTTATCACCTGTTGTGCAATTTGGTATGACAGCAGGAGCATTGTCGTGGTTACCCCAAGCAGCCAGACTGCAAATTTGTACGTCAGTCTGGTGATTCGACTCGTTGTGTTGCCATTGATGAAAAGCATTCGAGGGGGTGTTTCCCAACAGGACAACGCTCGCCCGCGTAATACTGTAGTAACCCAGCTTGTTCTGCAGAACGTCCACATGCTGCCTTGGCCCGTTCGATCACCAGATCTCTCTCCAATCGAGTACATATGGAACATATTCGGACGACAACTCCGCCGTCATCCACTGTACTGATCGCATGGAACTCCAACCCACAGACTGACACCTGGCACCTGTGGAACAATGCATGAACGTTATACACGTTTGGATTCAATATTCTTGCGGCTACACCGGTTATTAACGTACCAGCATCTCACATTTACAAAGCAAAGTCGGGATATTCCTTGTATCTTATCGTTCTTTGTCAGTGTTCAAATTTTCTGATGGCTCTCGTACTGGAACGCCTTCAAGTTTTACCAAACTGGTCTTTACAGTTCCTTCTTAGAAAATGTAATCAGTTTGCGTACATGAAAAAGTATTAATTTGCCGGTACTGTGTGATCATTGACAAGCATTGTTGAACACGCGTCCTCTTTGTTTGTAGTTGGTCTTGAAAAGTAGTAACGATAAGTTCATTCTTGAACTCCTTTCTGAGCCACTGTCAGCTTTAATAGTGGGTAACGAAAGTCATTTTTTTCTCTTGTAGATATGGACCTCGCTGTGCTTTTAATATTGTGATGGGTTATTTATGAGGAACATGATTAGTGAATACATCTATTGTGATGACGCAGATGAATTTCCTAGCTCCTCGATGGAGTACCAACATTAATTCGTGGGTAACACCACAGCAGCGCACAACAGCCTGCCACGTATCGCTTCCATAGGAACCACGAAAAGGCGTGCACAGAGGCATTTACGCAGCCATTTTTTGGGCGTGCCGTATGTAAACTATGCGGGAAGCAAACCTAATGCTTTGTACATTGCCATGGACTGTGCATAAAAGGTGTAACTACATTCCATTTACAATCTTAGAAGGCTTGTAGTTGCGTCCAAGACGGAAGTCATGTCCGGAAAAGTACCGCGTTACCTCCGTACCGTGTTTCGTTACACACGGATCATTAATCTCTGGTCCTCCAGCATCTGCGGCAGCTGTAACCCACCCCAGAAATTCTTCCCCGGATGCCACATGAGTCTACTAAATCAAGAATTTAATTTGACCCCACGGGTAGTAGTCTAGCGTTTCAAGAGCGTATGAAGTGTAGGTCAAGCTATTGGGCCACCACAGCCTGTCTACTGTTGCCCATATCGTTGGCCCAGATGATCTCGGACCGCAAGCGAAAAACGAGATAGTGCGCCATCGTGCTCAAACCATATGTTTTGATGCACATACAGCGGCAAATCTTCCAAGAGGCCAGCACGTCGTCAAGAAATTGCAATTACACAGCACCCGTACGATCTAGCGGGACTCGCGGTTCTAGGCGCGCAGTCCGGAACCGTGCGACTGCTACGGTCGCAGGTTCGAATCCTGCCTCGGGCATGGATGTGTGTGATGTCCTTAGGTTCGTTAGGTTTAAGTAGTTCTAAGTTCTAGGGGACTGATGACCACAGCAGTTGAGTCCCATAGTGCTCAGAGCCATTTGAACCATTTGAACCATCTAGCGGGAGAAGGTATGACACAATCACGCGTCCATCCAGGAACTCTGCCCAAATGTTCAGATCGTATCGTTTCTGATACCCGTGGGGGTGGACAGTATACAGATTTTCATTAGCCCACACACGATTGTTGTGGGAACTGACAACACCTCCCCTGGTGAACTTGGCTTCATCCGTGGAAAGGATCCACCGTGGGAAGTTTGGCTCGTTCACACAACAGTTCAAGAACAGCCTGCAGAAGTGGGCTCGTGACGCAAAATCCTCTGGATGCATTGTTTCTACCTTCTGGAGATGGCATCGGTGTAGCTGCTGCTCATGCAGAACGCTACAGACAGTTTTGTGATCCATATGCAGTCTGTCTGCTATGTTCCTGGTACTCACCGTCGCGTCCTGTTGCATTGGATGGAGCACCACAGTCGGCCCTGTTGGTGGTGAAGGTACCCGTCTTCGAGGCCCACTGTTACACCACAGTAAAGAGGGAGTAGTAAAATGGTCTGGCAACACAATGTTCCGCATACAACTGACGAGCAGTCGTCCCATTGCACCGAGCTTCGCCGTACAGTAGTATCATGTGGGCGTATTCTGCAAACGTGTAGTTCACCATGTGCCATAGCAACACACTAACATTCAGTACTTTGCTGAATATTGCTACTGTGCGGTAGTGAGCATGAACAAAGACCACAAGAACAACAGCGGGTACTAACGTCTCTGGGAATATCACAAACTGGCGGGGCTCCTCGAGAAATAGGGGCCACGCATCGGACTTCTGACGTCACACTAGTCGGTTCGTCCTCCAGTTCGCGAACGCTTGGCTCCTTGCAAGGCCTTCGCGAAATCAATGTGTCAATGAAAAGATATTCGCCAAAGATTTTAACTTTGTCGTACGCTATCGAGAGCTATAAATTCACTCGTCTGAAATAGTTACTCGCTCTCCACCAGAGACTATTGCTGGCACTCGTAAGACCTGCAGAGTCATGTACTGTGACGTACACGACTCAGCCTGTCTTTGTCGTAGGCCTCGTACTCTCGTCAATGACGCCAAAATTGTGGGATATTTGAACGTGTGCTGTGGCATCCTGAATGTAGCGCGGAAACGGCACGTTTCCGGACATGAGTTCCTGTGCTGAACGTAACCTTCTTGAGTTACACTATAAGCCTTTAATTTAATTTCATCCTGTATATGTAGATGTAGATGAATACATTAGTCACAGTTATAATACTTGCTGTAAAAGACCTCAGAAGCAGACAATAATCATTAAAAAGGCAAACACACCGCAATGCGGCCGCATAGCAGAGCACGCGGCACCGTGACATGAGCTCTCGAATTCATCACGCCTTTATCCTGGACTACGAACCGAACAGGACACAAAGTAACCCTCTTGCTGGAGCCTTCAACCTCTCGACTGACTAATTTGATAGCGCCCGTTCCCCAGAGCGGAACCTTTGACGTGCCGCCGCCTCTTCTGCCTTTGCGCTACGAGCAGGAATGAAAATTCTGTGACCCCCCTCCCCCATTTTCCCACTACGCAGCATTGCGAAAAAAGTGTAACGCGTTTAAAAAAGTGCGTAAAATAATAGATGGCAGGCGGTTCGTAAGCAGCGGCCGCGGGCCCAAGAGGGAACGCGCAAAGGGAATAAGCCGGGGCGGGCGCGATGAATATTTGATTGAGAGACGGCGTCTGTCTGGGCCACTTAGCGCTCCGATTACCAAAATTTGTTTTGAAAAGTCTTTTTGGTTCGAGGATTAGTCGCGCCGCCGTCTAATAACACACGGCCGAGCCGCTCTGCGCCGCACCTTCCAATTACGAACGCGCTTTTAATAATTAAAAATCGCCCAGTCCACTGCTAAAGGGTGTGTGTTTGTTTATCACTCAATTAGGCGTATTTCCTTTACACGGCCTCGCCTGTCAGCTCCGTGTGAGGACGGCTAGTTTGCCGAATAAAAGAGGAGGAACCTTACACAGGGAATTTGTTATCCGGCCTTCGCGAAAGTGTGTGTCTCTAAAAGGAAACGGCCCAGTATCAAACGTGAATAAGTAGCAGCTCGAGCCAGAAGAGTAAGATGAGAAGATCAGACGATGCTTAAACTGGGAGTATTAACGTAAGTTCGTTAAACGAAGCAATATCTTTAGCCTTGCTAATAGAACCGAAGCTTTCAGAAGCTCATATTTGCATTTTCCTTATGACGTTTAAATGATCTTGTGGCTTACATGCTTACGAAAACGATTAGCTGCTTTTAGGTTTAAAGTCGGCATCATTTTTCCAAAAAAGAAGACAGGAAGGGAATTTCCCGTCAATGACTAGGTCGTTAGAGATGGAGAGCAAGCCCGGATGGATGAGGATGGTAATCGGTGCTGTCCTTTTTATAGAAAACATTCTAGACTCCAACCAGGCAGCTAGTACACATAACAGCACAGCCTTAGCACTTGAAGAAGAATATTTTATCAGTCATAGAATCTTTAAGCATAAAACGGAAACAACTCGACTGAATTCTCGGTAACATAGCATTAATCAATCACGTCCGGAAAACCTAGGAGGTCATAGCTTCACGTTGCCTTATACGATTTAGGAAAACTGCGTGAAAAACATGAGTCTGGGTAGTCAGATGGCTAAGTGAGCCGCCATCTTCCCGAATATAGTGCCGGAAAGAAAAGCTGCAACACTCTCAAGAACTGTTCAGCGGCACCAGGATATAATATGTGTATAACTGAGAGTATGTAGTGCTAGTGATTCATTTGTCACTGTCATCGCCGGTCGAATGACGCTTAGCAAGTGTGTCTGTACACCCTGTCTTTTGACACTTCATGCAGACGAGTATGTACTCCTGTTGGACAGATTCACCAATTTTATGGTAGGTCGAGATGAAGAGCAGCTCCCCACCGGGGCGTGATCTGTAGCAGTGGTGCTGACAGGAATCGAACAGCTGTCTGTCTGAAGGACATCCCTGGGGAAAAGAGCCTCTTATTCGTAACAGTTACAGTGGCAGAATTGAAGTTCAGGGGTAGTCTGTGGCCTCTTGTGACGTAGTAGGCAACAGTTGCTGGAGCGTGCGTGTGTGAGCAGATGCCTGCCGGTAAAGCGGCACATGGTGATGGCTGCATTCATCAAAGCAGACGAACACTGAAGCAAAACAGCAGTGGCTACTGGTGATGGACAACAGAGGTCAATCCCGGCTGTCGACCTGCTTCCTTGCTGGTGGTGTACAGCCAACCAGAGCAGGCGAGATCAGGCCGGGGCCTCCGGCATGGCTGAAGACGACTGCCGTGTGCCCCTTCTAGGTGATGCACAACGACACAGTAGGTCCACATGGGACGATAGACAGTGACAGTATATCTGGACAGCAAGATGGCCCAGCTCAAACGTATAGTTCAGCAGGGAGGTGGCCGTCAAAAGAGCCGCAGTGTGAAGGTGCCAAGTAGACTGCCTACAGACTTAACCCAGGCAGCGACCTACAGCTATTGACAGCAAAGTCTATAGGCAGGGCCAAGGTGCTTCATCTCAGACTTCAAAGGCCCTTCTTCTCGTGGCTGTCGCCAGGTGTCGATTTGTCACTGTGCCATTTGTGCACAGCTGAGCATTAATGAACACTACTGTGACTGAGGATCTAATTGGGTGGTGTGTATGCGATTCTGATAAATTGGCACATGATGATGGTGGCTGAGGGCTTAGTGCTGCAGTCATCAAAGCAGACGAACGCTGAAGCAAAACAGCAGTGGCTACTGGTGATGGACAACAGAGGGCAATCCCGGCTGTCGACCTGCTTCCTTGCTGGTGATGTAAAGCCAACCAGAGCAGGCGAGATCAGACCGAGGCTTCCGGCATGGCTGATGACGACTGCCGTGTGCGCCGTCTAGGTGATGGACAAAAAATTGGCTCTGAGCACTATGGGACTTAATATCTTAGGTCATCAGTCCCCTAGAACTTAGAACTACTTAAACCTAACTAACCTAAGGACATCACACACCACCCAGCCATCACGAGGCAGAGAAAATCCCTGACCCCGCCGGGAATCGAACCCGGGAGGTGAAGGACAGCGACACAGTAGGCCCGCATGGGGCGATAGACAGTGACAGCATATCTGGACAACAAGATGGCCCAGCTCAAACTTATAGCTCAGCAGGGAGGTGGCCGTCAACAAAGCCACAGTGTGAAGGTGCCTAGTAGACTGCCTACAGACTTAGCCCAGGCAGAGTCCTACAGCTATTGACAGCAAAGTGTAAAGCGGCGCCAGGCCGCTTCATCTCAGACTGCAAAGTTCTTCTCGTAGCTACCGGCGGGTGTCGACTTGTCACTGGGCCTTTTGTGCACAGCTGAAGCTAATGAACACTACTGTGACTGAGGATCTAATTTGGGTGGTGTGTATGTGATACCGACTGGCTACCGTTTCTCCAACGACAGCACCCTTGGCCTATAAGTCACAACGGGCTGGAACCATTAGGTAGCTGTGACTTCATTCGATCAGATCTTCCTGTCTGGCGAGTGGCTTCAGAAGCCCTGCCAGGACTGTAAGGTGTCACAACTTTCGCTTTCAGAGACGCTGGTTGGCTGCCTTTGCATCGCCAGCACAGTAAATAACTTATTCTTGCGTACTGAATATATACTGTTGTGCCATAGCACCTAGTTAACGAGCTGAAGGGCGCTTCTATCCTTATAACGTTGTTCTACTGAGTTGATGCAGCAGCAGTTCATTCCACCAGGCAACACCAGCTGGACAGCCTACCATCTGTCTTTGATAGCCCTAAAGTTCTGATGGTATTCTTCCTAAAGTTGTCGAACGGAGTTTTCGGTTCATGGTGCAAAATTGGGCAACGGAATAGCGAATTTCTTTAACGTTAGTTAATTAATTGCATACCTCATCTGCACGCTTCCTAATCAAATAATGCGGAATGAAACAGTTTACTGGCAATGTATGAGTCTTATATGTACCTACATATATAGATTTTGACGTTGATACGTCCATCAGACTACTCTATAATCTGAAGATGGCAGTAGCCAAACCCGGTAATAGTGAAATATAAAATTTGTGTGATTAAGACGGACCTTTACAGATAAAGAGTCACAGTATGTTCACGGACCCATTTAAATACTTTATTTCATCAGTTGATATATATGCGTCTTTTATTCGTGCATATCATTGCATTTTGTCCATTTACATATTACTAAACAGTAAGGAAACTTGAATTTAATTAAGGATAACATATTAATGACGAAGTAGTTCATGTGTGAACAGCCAGATCATATAATATTTTAATGTTTATCACTACTAACGTAACAAGTGTAATAAAAATTTAACAAAGAAGTAAACTTATTTTTCTAGTAAACAACACATGCTGTGGGTGTTTAATTAAATACTCGTCTATAGAATAAAAATATTTGTGGAGAAGAAACGATTTAAGGTTTAAAACCTTATTTGGCACACACAGAGATTTTATGGTATTGTACTGAAGATGAGCCTGCAAGATGACAGCTTGAACACACTGTGTTACTGTCACTGATGGCTTTTGAGCAATCAGTCCTTGCTAAGCAATGATTTACTCCAGAAATTTACGCTACAAGACATTAATACATAGATTGTTTTCAAAAAGAGCAATTATTGCAGATCAAAAGATACTCAAAGTTATGTGTTTGAAAAGTACAATAACAAGTCTTCTAGTTCAGAACTTCATCAGTATGTACACGCAAAAAGTTGTAGCATTCTACCTCATTCCCTGACTCCTATTGATGTGCTGTTTTAATTGCTGGCCGTGTACTACAACTGTTGTTTCTTAGTTGGCATGGTGAGACATATTTTCTGATACTGCATTAATAATGAGAACAGTGGACTGGTAGTCAAAGTATTTATAACTAATTGAACCATTTTTGTAACTTTATTCTGTTGTATAAGAACTGTCGAGTTCATGGCCTTGTAACCGTCAATTTTTTCTTTTATTGTCTTGTTTTCATTTTTGTGTAGTCTAATCTGACTGTAAATGGAAATATTAGTGAAAGTGTCTGTGACATTCAGTATCTATAAAATTGAACACAGACTAAGTTGGCTTTTTCGTTAAAAGCGTCTTTCGGTCTGTCTTCTATGCATGAAGAAACGGTTTGTGGAGTATACCAATAATGTACTCTGTTTTACCTTCAAAATGGCGGCGACCCTTCGTTGTGTGCGTCGCTCCTTTCATGACGGAGTTTTGTGCAAAATGTTAAATAAAATCAGAAACCTATTCGTTTTGAATCGTAAATTGTGATTTTCACTTTATATTTCAGCACCAACTGCTAATGTATACAGTTAGTACCGACTGTTCAACACTAGTTAATCATGTCAAGCACTACGTCAAATATGGTTGTTTCATTAGTTTACTCACATTTTTCTTGCACCCTTGGTATTCTGTTCCAAATGTTAATGTTTTTCAGAGATTTTTCTCATACTCACACTTCATTCATTATCGATCCCTTCACTGCTACCGTCCGACCCACAATGAGTTGGCTTCGCTTCCCTCCTGCGTCACTTACCGTAACCACGTGAGCAGCCCGCAAGGGTTGACAAAACAAACCAACAAAACGTGTCTTTCATGTGATCGTTAGAGGAGCGTAATACTGTTCTGGACAAGTTATTTTCTGTAAGGTACTTCCATAACGAAAAAGCCGCAGCAAAGGGGCACTGAACGCAGGGGCAAACGTAGATATTCATTTATGTATGAAGAATTTTAATCATTCGTGGACTAATAGGAACGTGAGATGGCATTCGAGGTCCCCGAGCATATGATCACTTTACAGCGGTATTTCGTTTGTTATACCTAAATGATTATGCTGTCTTCTCCCGAATTCATTTATAAAGTAACTGTTTGAGAAGACTGATTAACATTTACTTCTTTTGTTATCTGTGTTCACATTTTACTTGTGTCATCTGCAAGAAATATCAAGTAATATGTATGATAAGTGGAAGGTCACTCAAACATGACAGTAGCAGGAGTGGACCCAAAATTGAACTTTGTGGGGCTCCAAAACTCACTCTGCCTGGCGCTCACTTTACAGGATCATCTGAATTATTCAGAACTATTTCATACAATTGTTTTCTTAAATATGATTCAAAAATACGAGGGTCACTCCAAAAGAAGTGCACACTATTTTTGTAAAAATACGTTTTTCATCTGCATGTCTGAAAGTTTTACAATGTGTAGATACATCCTTCCTGCTTGTTTTCAAACTTAGTTCAACCTATTCCCATGAGTGGCGCCGTCACAGCATGTCTTCAAGATGGCTGCTACACTTGATGTTCGTCAGAAGCAACGTGCTGTCATAGAATTCCTGTGCTGTGTAAACGAGACATCCACAAGAGGTTGAAAATGGTGTATGGAGATGCTGTTGTCGATCGCAGTACAGTTAGACGGTAGCAAGAAGGTTACGTAATGAAAGCGGGCACGGCAATATTGAGGATTGTCCTCGCAGCGGTAGGCCTCGCACTGCACACACTCAGACAATGTGCAGAGAGTTAAGGAATTGGTGACTGCTGACAGACGCATCACAGTGAACGAATTGTCACGCTACGTTGGGATAGGGGAAGGAAGTATTTGTAGAATACTGAAAGTGGTGGCGTTAAAAAAGGTTTGTGCCAGGTGGGTTCCCAGATGTTGACAGTGGCTCACAAAGAAACAAGAAAAACGGTATGCAGCGAACTTTTGGAATGGTACGAGAATGGCGGAGATGAATTTCTAGGAAGAAATTCCCTCAATTTTCACCAGAGACGAAGAGGCAATCAATGGAGTGGCATCACGTAAATTCACCTAAGAAAAAAATTCAAAACCACACCTTCTGCTGGAAAAGTTATGGCTACGGTGGTTTTCGATTCTGAAGGACTCTTGCTTGTGGACATCATGTCAAGTGGAACAACCATAAATTCTGATGCATATGTGACGACACTGAAGAAACTTCAAGCTCGACTGAGTCGTGTTCGACCACATTCGCAAAAGCAGGATGTTTTGCTATTGCACGACAATGCACGGCCACATGTCAGCCAAAAAACCATGGAAGTGATCACAAAACTCCGATGAACAACACTGAAACACCCGCCCTACAGTCCAGACCTGGCTCTATGTGAGTATGATCTCTTTGGGAAACTGAAAGACTCTCTTCGCGCAACAAGGTTTGAAGATGATGAATCCCTTGCGCACTCTGCCAAACAGTGGCTCCAACAGGTTGGTCCAGAATTTTACCGTACGGGTGAGTATACAGGCGCTGGTTCCAAGATGGCGTAAGGCAGTTGAGAGGGATGGAAATTAAGTGGAGAAATGAAAATATTGTTCCTAAAGGATGTATCTACACACTCTAAAACTTTCAAACACGTAGAATAAAAGATGGATTTAAAAAAAAAAAAAAATAGTGTGCATTTCTTTTAAAGTGACCCTCATAGTTGTTTGTATCACCGTTAATTATTAAAACTTTACATGTTCTACAGTTATATTCACGTTGAATATTTCAAGGTGGTTAGGCCATGTGTCAAAATCTGAATGGAATTGGGAATGAAAACACGGTCCGTGTAGGCTGTGTTCTTTTATTTTTTGGTGGTTAGGTCCATGCATCAAAATATGGGTGGAATTGAGAATGAAATTCTAGTCCAAATATGCTGTATTCTTTCTGTTATCTTAAGCACCCAGCTTAAGACACGTCCTTTAAAATGACCCAAGACTGATGTTGATGGTGGTGGTGGTCGTTAAGTTCCTATGGGACGAAACTGCTGAGGTCATAGGTCCCTAGGCTTACACCCTACTTAATCTAACTTAAAATAACTTACGCTAAGGACAAAACATACACCCCTGCCCGAGGAAGGACTCGAACCTCTGACGGAGTGAGCCGCGCGAACAGTGGCAAGGTGCCTCAAACCACGCGGTTACCCAGCGTGGCAAAGACTGAAACTGGTTGATCGCACAGATAATAAAAAGAATACAGCCTACTTGGACCACGTTTTCATTCTCAAAACCTGTTGAGGCTGTAGACCCCTCAAAATAATATTGTAATCTGAGGGGTATGTTGCTGAACTAATGGAAAATGTCTCCAGAAAGACAAACGTGTTAGTCTTCATTTTCATAAGTCTAAAGGCTATCTAAATGCGAAGCCTGCAGGTAAGTCATCCCACAGCGAAAATTATATGCTTCTAGGTTGGTACCCTTGTACTTAAATTTTATTTACAAACAGTCCTGTCAGAGAAACATCCGCAACTGAGCATTATACCAGAGGTTGAAAATACCACTACAGTTGTAGGGTTCTTTCATTTAGAACACTACCGGTTTGATGTTCTAAATAAAAGAACCTTACAACTGTAGCGGTATTTTCAACCTCTGTTAACTTCCATTTGGGAGAACAGCGGTTCAAATCCTCGTCGAGCCATCCAGATTTTGGTTGCCGTGATTTTGCTAAGCTGCTTGAGGCGATTGCTGGGATGGTTCATCTGAAAGGGCATGGGTTGATTTCCTTCCATTTCTTCCCTAATTCCAATTCGTCCTCCGTCTTTAATGACCCCGATGACGACAGCCATAATCTTCCTAACCTGTAGCAGCATCGAACATTGTTGTCGAGGTACATGCAGACAGAAAAATAGTGTGTAATTTCGTCCACTAATTTGGGCTTGCAGATGATCCTCCACAACGAGAATAGTAGACTCCATATTACTGAAATGAGCAGTGTACGAATAAAATGCGTCACTGAGCCTCTGACCAAACACGAAAATTCTACGACGACAGTGAACTTGGCCACTAGGGGACAAGTGGAAAAAATCGCGGAGTCATCAGCGGAGTAGATTCCGCAGGCAACAGGCGTGCAGGGAGCAGGCGGCGGGGTCTGGGCTTTATGGCCGAGGGTGGGGAGAGGCGAGGCGTCCAGATAGCGGCCAGCGGGGGTGGGGGCGCCGGGCTGCCCTGATAAGATACACGGCCGTAAATTAGCGCAGCAGCCGCGGCTCAAGAGAGGACGCGCTGCCGCTGCCGCTGCCTCTGCCGGCCATAAACTGCGCAGTCGTGTTCAGGTGAGCGCCCTTATAAAACATACTCCAGCCGCCCGCGGCAGCCTCCCCGCTCTGACTCTGATGAAAGCGTTCAGCGCACACCCCTAACGGATTGAAAATCCTGTGTTCAGTACAAGCCGTAATATTCTGGGAGCTGATGACAATCATACTGCGCTCCAACTGAAACGTATCCTTAGAAAAATTTTTGAATGACTGTGCTGATAAACCTCTTACAGTGTTTGATTTTCAAACAGCTGAGCAAAACTGAACGTACTCAGACGTTTCTCTCTTTACTTATTCCGATCATCACTAAACTGACACACAATATTTTTAGCGCAACGCAATCTGACTTTCAAAAATCCCTACAAAAGAATGGCCCTGACTAACAATAACCTATACCTTTCATGAATCACTTACCTCACAAAAATCTTCGTTACTCGAACTACTGCAATACAGCGAGCGCCAGTACTGCCAGCTAAATAAAGGATTCTAACCACTGAAGGCACTAACTACTGATAGGCATAGTTACCTTAATAGTGTTCAAAAGTCATTATATATATATATATATATATATATATATATATATATATATATATATATATATCAGTTCATGACATCCAGTCTTACAGATTTACTCTCTCTGATGGACACACGTCCAGATCATCCGCTCTCAAAACTCCGCCATCTCTCTCCCCACATCCACCACTGCTGGTGGCTCACCTCCAACAGCGCAACGCTACACGCTGTTAACATCCGACTGCCCAACACTACAACAGCAAATTCCAACAATGCAAACCAGCCACAGACTGCACACAACACAGTCAGCGATCTTCATACAGGGCGCTACATGACGTTACCAACATAAAAACCTAAACAGCCTACTTACACAACGACCTACAGGGGCTGGCCAAAAATACAGAAACATCACAAGAAATGCGCGCTTGAACATGAATGCAGATGGTAATCAAGCCTGCAGGTTGCGCTGTTGTACACCAACGGAAAAAAATCGAAGCAATAAGCAGGAGTTGTGTGACATAAACGAAAGTTGGTAGACGTGTTTCTACAACTGAAAGATGTCTGTTCCAGTCTCGCGTCAGTCGCATAGGAGTCACACTAGTAGCGGCACTGTGAGGATGCAGACCGGGTTTGATTTATATACACGCTGTAACGGTCGTAAGCGTTTAGCTACCTTTGAGATTGGACGTGATAAGTTGATATTAGGTACGGACGCCTGAAGGTGACAAAGTCTCCATTATGAACACCTCACTGAGTTGGAAGGAGGTCGTGTGATAAGGCTAAGAGATGCTTCCTTTCACACTGCTGCAAAAAGACTTGGCAGAAACGTAGCTACTGTGCATGATTGTTGCCAGCGGTGGTCACGAAACTATATGGTCCAAAGTAGGCCAGGTTCGGGATGGCCATGTGGCATTACCGAGAGGGAAGACTATAGTGTTCGGCGTAGGGCTCTGACGCATCGTATTACATCTGCAGAAGCTATCCGAGCAGCAGTTGGCACCACAGTGGCACAACGATCTGTTACAAATCGGTTACTTCAAGACACCTCTGCGCCAGACGACTTGTGACGTGCATTCCACTGACCCCAAACACCGGCAATTGCGACTTCAATGGGGTCAAGTGAGGGCTCGTTGGAGGACGTTGTGGAAGTTGTTTTATGGTGAAAGTCTGTTATGACTCGGAGCCGGTTATGGACGTTTGTTCGTTAGAAGGAGACCAGGTGAGCGCCTGCAACCAACCTGTCTGTGTCCTAGACACACTAGACCTACGCTACAAGCAATTTCGTATACAGCAGGAACACTCTCTTGGTTATCCCACTCACCCTGGCTGCAAATTTACATATCAGTCGAGTGATTCGACTTGTTGTGCTGTCGTTCGTGAACAGCATTCCACGGGGTGTCTTTCAACTGGATAACGCTCGCCTGTATACCGCTGTTGTAACTCAACGTGCCCTACCAAATGCTTACATGTTGCCTTGACCTGCTTGATCAGCAGATCTACCTCCAATGGAGCACATACGGGAAATCTTCGGACGACAAATCCAGCGTTATCCACCTCCAGCATTACCCGTCCCTGTCTGACTGACTGAGTGCAACAGGCGTGGAACTCCATCACACAGACATCCGACACCTATAAAACACATGCATGTGCGTATGTATGCTTGCATTCAACATCCTGGTGGCTACACAGGTTATTAATACACCAGCATTTCACATTTGCAATCGCTAATGACGCGCATACATTACACTGTGAATTTGCAATGCTAATCACTTAAATATGTTACCTAGACAATTGTATTCCCGAAATTTCATTACACTACATTAACTGTTTTCTAGTGTTGTGATTTTTTTCCGTCGCTGTATTTGACCACAAACAGCGTCTGTGCAACGTCCTCAATACGTTGTAATTTTCAGTCGTGGTCAGAAGAGCGTTCTGTTTAGCTGAGAGTGCACTGGGTCAGAGTTAAGTCAATTCGAACGTCGGCAATATTTTTTGTGTTATAATTTCGCATCTTACAAGCACCCATCCACATACTTTGCCATGATCTACAAATACAATTAGGTATCATGTGATAGGTTTTACATCATATATATGAATATATAAAGGAGACTGACATTGTCACGTACGCCTTGTAAATAATTGTTAACGCTTATTGCGTGAAAGGTGACGGAGTGTCTTTATTATAAAAATGGTGTAATGAATGATTTCCTATACTAGTAGAGATCGAACGCCAGTGGAAATGAAACACTTGGCGGAACTGAAGCCTCGGGTGGAAGGCCCGCACAGGTGTGTTGGTCCTGCTTAAACACAGAAAATAGCCGGCCGCGGTGGTCTCGCGGTTCTAGGCGCTCAGTCCGGAACCGCGTGACTGCTACGGTCGCAGGTTCGAATCCTGCCTCGGGCATGGATGTGTGTGATGTCCTTAGGTTAGTTAGGTTTAAGTAGTTCTAAGTTCTAGGGGACTGATGACCACAGATGTTAAGTCCCATAGTGCTCAGAGCCATTTGAACCATTTGAACCACAGCAAATAGCAAGACGGACGTCGTAGCACCTAAGCGCTGGAGCACAATAGAGTCGCGAACGGCCGGCGTTGTAGCCAAACCGGAAGCATTATACTTCGGAAACTATGAAAATCTTGGACGCATGTGAGAGGAACGAAGAAGCGGCACCTTGGAAACCACGCAGGCTGGGTTATTTCCAAGGATTTTTACTCAGAAGCGTACCATTGTACGAGTATAGGTATTTCGTCGCAAACTTTCCGCGCTGAACGACAAAAGACTAAAATATGGTTGGTCGGCGTTCGGAAGAATCTGTAGAGAGGGAGAACATTCCGTGGTTTCGGGAACATGATTCGTTTCCGGATTACGACGGTGGGGAGTCGAGCCTTGCCAGAAAACCAGCGCTGGAGATACGCGGTCTTCCGTTGTGAGCGTCTGTGTGTGACGGTCGCTCGGCATCAGCTCTTGTTGGTACAGACGGACTTGCCGTCTCTGCTCTCAGTAGAGTTTATAGTTATAACAGCTAGAAACTGTACTGTTGCGAACCTATACGATTCTGAACTTCACCTCAGTAATTGAGAGCACTTCCTGTGCCTATACTTACGTTGAGATGTTGCCTGAGCTCCGTCCTTGTGGTAGGGAGTTCGCGTTTCTCGTCTGTAAAACTCAGAGAGGAGAAGACAGTATTAGAGTATATTAGTCAAAGGACCGCCTTCTGCCGTCCTAGTGTCTGAAAGAGTTTATTTGTGGCTGGAGGTCTTCAATCGTCGCAGACGAGTACGAGAACCATCACTTCGGCGCACCGGACCAAGTACATACGGTGATATCGCAAATTGCTTCGGCGTATTAGGGCTATAAAAGCCAAACAGCTATGATCACGTTGGTTTATTTCCACTGAGGTTCCACACCACCGTAGATCATCTTTGAAAGTAGTGTCTTCTAGTGTTTGGTACGCAAATGATGTCAGTCTTTTCACGTTATTGATACTAGATCGCTCGCGCAGTCATAATAAGGGCAGAGTTGGGCAATTGATTAGTAATTTTACTTAGGAAATGTTGACGTTGTAATATAAAGGTTTTTTTAATCTACAATAAATATATAAGCAGGAACAACGTATATCATTTAGTAGTACGCAAATGATGTCAGTCTTTCCACGTTATTGATAGTAGATCGCTCGCGCAGAGGCAGAGTTGGGCAATTGATTAGTAATTTTACTTAGGAAATGTTGACGTTGTAATATAAAGGTTTTTTTAATCTACAATAAATATATAAGCAGGAACAACGTATATAATTTAGTAGTATTAGTTGCCTTAATCATTCATTTATGTATAGGTTCTAATTTATATGTTAAAGTCCATTAGGAGCTCCTGAAATCTGCTTCAGGGGGTAGTCAGACAGGGCCAGATCTTCATTTTAGCATTTATTATATTCCGTTGCGCACATTCAGTTTACACTCGCCTAGAGTAGCATCTTGGAGGATGATGGGTGTTCTCGTAACCAAGGTAGCCGAAGTGTTTGACGAGTCAAGAAAACTTTTACCACATACAGGGAAAGTGTAAAAACATCATCTGGTCACAACGGTGCTGAAAGCGTGTGTCGAATGACCGTGACAAATGGTCATTGAAGAGGATTGTGACGAAGAATAAAGGGACGCCAGCTGCAGAAGCCACTACATAACTTCTGTCGCACTCGTCAACCCTGTCAGCTCCAAAACAGGACGAAGAGAGCGCCATGAGCGGAGAATCGCAGTGCGAGCTGGAACTCCAAAACTACTCATCAATGTTGCAAATGCCCGTAACAAAAAGAAAAAAAACGTGGTGCTGAATCCATAAAATCTGGACTATGGAGAAATGGAAAAAAATCATTTCGCCCGATGAGTCTTTGCAAGATCCCCTCGCTTCTAAACTGATACTGTTACTACTCAGTTTAGCCGCGAGTGACGTACAGTATGACTAGTCAGCATTTCCACCCGGAATTTGCGAGTGTAAGCCGGACCTTCCTTGATCCGCCTTGGTGGGTCGGATTTCCTCCTACCTGTGCGCGGTGCAGCTCTCGTAAATGTCGTCCCGTGCAGATTCTTCATTGGCGCATTGGATGTCTCTGTCGGTGGAAGCTAATTATCTGAAATTGCTGTCGATCAATTTTGGGGTATCTGTTTATTCGAAATTAACATTCAGAATGCAGTAATATCACTTTTATTTCTATTAGATCAATAATGAAACACTCATGTCACAAACTACTCGTAACAGAGAGCATGGCTACCATCGAACAAGACAGAAGAGCTCTTAACGCCGACTTTGGCGCGCAGTCCGTATCTCTTACTAATTTCGTCTTAGTTCGTGGATTTCCGATCAATTTAGTACTTACTAAGATACGCATTTGTTAATGAACGGGTGTGAATTTTAACGAGGCAAAATTGTGATACATAGCTTTAAACATCCAGAGGCTCCTCCTAGTATTCATGTTGTCATAAATGACTTTAATTATTAAATATAAATAAACAAAATCGGTGACTTTGGCGCCAAGATGGCGGTACTTCCCGTCATGTATATTTCCAAGGCTGACGCTTGTTGCTACGGTCCAGCGCCGAGCCCCACCCCACTACGCGCGACGTATGGTCGCTTCGTCACCTAGCCAGCCAGTGTGAGAAATGCTCTCCGATTCATGGCCGTCTACGGACTACAGCACTTCCTAACTATCGTGAATACATCAATGAGAGACAATAATTTATTAAAACTGGTAAAAATGTCTTCCTCACATAAGAGGCACCTTACATTTTGTTTTACACTGTTTTCAGCTTCTGTCCGATTTTACGTCCTAAGAGTGAAACATGGCGCGGGTTAATGATTTGGGCACCCAGATCCAATGGAAAAGGGATCGCATTACAGTCAAGGATCATGTGTCCATTCAGCAGATCATGTCCATCGCATGCTACAAAGCTTGTTCGCCAATGATGTGTACCAAGACGACAGCGCTCCTGTTGGCCTGCCCACACAGCTCGCATTGTGCAGGACTGGTTTTGTTATCACGAGAACGAATTGTCGCTTAGATACCACAGTCATTAGAGCTCAGTATTATTGAGCCTTTGTGGTCTGCTTTGGAGTGAAGGGTGCATGATCGCTACCCACTTTCATCATCGTTACCTTATCTTGCTACTATTTTGCAGGAAGAATGTTACATAAGAGTGCCTTGAAAACCATGCAGTACCTGTACTGCCGGCCGATGTGGCCGTGCGGTTAAAGGCGCTGCAGTCTGGAACCGCAAGACCGCTACGGTCGCAGGTTCGAATCCTGCCTCGGGCATGGATGTTTGTGATGTCCTTAGGTTAGTTAGGTTTAACTAGTTCTAAGTTCTAGGGGACTAATGACCTCAGCAGTTGAGTCCCATAGTGCTCAGAGCCCTTTGAACCATTTTAGTACCTGTACTTATCCACTCCGAGACGACTGAAAGCTATTCTGAATGTCAACAGGAGTCCCACATCCTGTTAGGCGTGATAAAGTGTCCTGTTTTTGCGCATATTTTTGTCCATCCCTCTACATAAACAACACAGATTGACCAAGGCGCTGTCGTATGAAGCTAATGGAAAACTTAGCCACCATATTTTTCAAAGTTATGTAAAGTGACATTAATCAGCCGTAAGCATGCAATCATACGGTTTTATTCGTAGTACAACATTTGCTGCTGCCAGTCATGATTTTTCTTCATTCTTTGCCTGCACGACGCGTTTTGAGCAATAATTCTCAATATGACGTACGTTTGTCGTATACTATGACATCTCAAGTATGATTGCAATGTGACAGCTGCAACATTATTCTCGTTCTGGTGATTTTGCTATAATGTAAACCCGCGCGTTTGTGTAATTACCGTTGTATGTTACTCTACAGATACTGGCGCATTCCTTTGCAACTCTTACTTGTAGCTATTAAAATGTTGATCTGAATGGAGTTTCGCATGTTTCAGACTAGAAATTTTCGTCTTACGTATTTATCAAAGAGATATATTTACATAGATCGTTGGTACTCGTAGAGAATGAAAATTATAGTAGACGTAAATAAACATTTTGAGGCTTGTTTATCGCTGCTTTTGAGTAGAATACCAGATATTTGAGATACTGTTTTTTGTTCTAGAGTCATGTTGTTTGTGTAGTTTTCAACAGTTTTAATGTGAGATAGAACTGTCATACCTCATGTCACATTGCATTAGAATATTTGTTTCTCGCAAAAGCGCAGTTACCACAACGTTAACACAAGAGCATTATATAACTATACTTAGCACGTCGTCACGTCTCACAGCCTTGTATTGGTTACCAGTCATTGTGTTAGCTCCTTGTTTTTCAAAGGGACCAAAAGAACCTGCTTAATTGAAACTAATATACTTAAATAGCCCATACGCTTATTGTAGCTATTCTTTAGTTCTTAATTTTACTATGGACAAACAGATGGACAAATACTGAGACACTCTAAATGCAGTAGAAAAGTATACTTTAATAACGTCGCCATCCTCAAATTCCATGTGAAAATGAATATTGTAAGCAGGCTGTTTAAGTTCTTATATTGTTAACGCCACGTAGCGCTCTGTATGAAAATCACTGGCTGTGCTGTGTGCAGTCTGTGGCTAGTTTGCATTGTTGTCTGCCATTGTAGTGTTGGGCAGCTGGATGCTTTGACAATTTCCATTTTTTTCATTGCTGTTTGTTTTAATTGTCTTATGCTGCTGCATTGCCTCGTCCCTTAGTTTAGCATCTGAGCTCAGTAGATTTTAAGTTAGCTTAAGAGGGGGTAGACTATATAAGAGAATGAGTTGCGATGAATTGGAAGAAATGCATTGAGAAGTTTTACAAAAAAAGTACAGAAAGCAGGTATAGATAGCACTTTTTGAAATAATGAAGAACGAAGGGAGATCTCCAAGAAGTAAAGAAAGTTTTGTTTGCAAGATACTGCAGTGAAACAAACCCTGTCCTTTCCCTTTCTTTTATTCCGCTATGTGTTTGTGTACTGTTGTATATTTGTGTTCTTCCTGTCTTTATGTGTTTATCTGATGAGAGTTACATTGTAGAATTTTTCTGATAGTATGTTATTTACTTTGAAAAGATGTTTAGACATTATTTATTCTGTTTTGTTGCACATATGTGAAGGTGATGTTTCAAAAGTTATTCTGATCTTTATGTATGTACTTATGTCATAATTCCTGTAACACTGATGTATCTGTTAATTTCTATTCTTTTGTAAAGCCTGTACTACTACAGAGTTATCTGTATTGTTATATTCTTTAATGATGTATTTTGTACCTTTGTAATTGTTTTCTTATGTTATAAAATTGTAATTGACACCAGTTCATCATATTATTAACTTGTAAGTTCCATTTCACTGTACACGTTTCTGTTGGTCATAGTATATGGACAATATGTGAGAAGTAGGGACTGTTAGTGTTTGCACGTGTGTTAATAATTCAGCAAGGGACTGGATAAGAGCATTGCTGGTTCTAAGGACAATTCCAAAAACTTTGTGAGTGCACAAGTGGTGGTTATGGACTTGCTATATTATCCGCAAGACTCTTCAATGGTGATTGTGCACCTGCACAGTCACAACAGATGGCTGCTGGCCATCTCCACAAGGACTACAGTGGGTCTGCATCTTTGATCACCCACCAATACCATTATTTCTACAAGGATTACAGCGGGTCTACACCTCTGCTGACTCACCAGTACCATTATTTCTACAAGGACTACAGTGGGTCTACACCTCTGGTGGCCCACCAATACCGTAATCTCTACCAGGACTACAGTGGTCTACTCTGTGATGACCTACCTACCAATATTCTTCAAAACTTCGAATGACTCTGCTGTGGGTTTGCTCTGTTGTGGCCCATTACCTGTCTGCATGTCGAGAGTCAGCACTGTCTTTCCGTTGGAAGGACAACACTACTTCTTCAAGACTGCATGGAAATCCACTTCTTCCGTGTGCATTTTCTTTTACTGCTCAGACTTTGAGAAAAACACTGCAATTTTACTATGATGAATGATCAGGACTGTCTTTATGGACTGTGAGAAAATTTTGGCTGTTGACCAACATTGTATCAATAAGTGTGTGCATTTGATATCTTTGTTATTGTAATTATGAAAAATTTTATCAAATCATTATTGGCCACTGCCCAAAACAATTTGTAAAATTTTTTGTGGGGAGCATGGGGGCTATGTAAGTAGGCTGTTTAGGTTCTTATATTGGTAACGCCACGCAGCGCTCTGTATGAAAATCACTGGCTGTGCTGTGTGCAGTCTGTGGCTGGTTTGCATTGTTGTCTGCCATTGTAGTGTTGGGCATCTGGATGTGAACAGCGCGTAGCGTTGCGCAGTTGGAGGTGAGCCGCCAGCAGTGGTGGATGTGGGGAGAGAAATGGCGGAGTTTTGAAATTTGTAAGACTGGATGTCATGAACTGCTATGTATATTATGATTTTTCAACACTATTAAGGTAAATACATTGTTTGTTCTCTATTAAAATCTTTCATTTGCTGACTATGCCTATCAGTAGTTAGTGCCTTCCGTAGTTTTAATCTTTTATTTAGCTGGCAGTAGTGGCACTCGCTGTATTGCAGTAGTTCGAGTAACGAAGATTTTTGTGAGGTAAGTGATTTGTGAAAGGTATAGATTAATGTTACTCAGGGCCACTCTTTTGTAGGGATTATTGAAAGTCAGATTGCGTTGCGCTAAAAATATTGTGTGTCAGTTTAAGCACAGTCTTGTATAATTGTTCAAAGAGGACGTTTCAAGATCAATAAAATAGGATGCACAAATTTGGCAAATAGGACAGATAGTTACAAGAAATGTCAGAAGTGAAAAAATCATGAAAATGTGAATGTATGCTTTCCCGGCGTATACAGCTGGTGAAGAGTTCTTGGGCTTCCAGCCGGGTGACGGTGTCTTCAAACTGCGACGTATCGACGAGTGACATACTCATCATCTTCTGGCGAAGTGCCGAGACTTTGCGGATGCCGGTCCCTTTATACCTGCGGTGTGCCCCCCACCACCTGGCCGCGGGAGGCTGGGTCCAGAGGAGCTGGAGGGCGGGGTGGAGGGGGAAGCGGGTGCGCCGTTCGTGTCTCCGTCAGAGCATTCTGATCGGGCCCGTGAGCTGGACAGATAGAGAAATCTGCTATAGCTGAACATAGCATCAAAGAAAACCACACCTTTGATTTCGGAAACACCAGGGTGCTGTGCCGAGCCGGGAGCTATTGGGATAGCGTCATTAAAGAATCAATAGAAATACGGGTCCACGAGAATCTTGTGAACAGGGACGAAGGCTATCAACTGAGCGCGGCCTGGAATCCAGCATTAGCCGCAATACGCCAGGAACGCAACAAGAACCGTCCAGCTCACGGGCCCGATCAGAATGCTCTGACGGAGACACGAACGGCGCACCCGCTTCCCCCTCCACCCCGCCCGCCGGCGCCACTGGACCCAGCCTCCCGCGGCCAGGTGGTGGGGGACACACCGCAGGTATAAAGGGACCGGCATCCGCAAAGTCTCAGCACTTCACCAGAAGATGATGAGTATGTCACTCGTCGAAACGTCGCAGTTTGAAGACACCGCCACCCGGCTGGAAGACCGAGAACTCTTCGCCATCATGAAAATGATTATGTTTGGTTTGTGGGGCGCTCAACTGCGCAGTCATCAGCGCCCGTTGAAATTTCCAACCTTTGCTCAGACCAATCTAGCCACTTTCATGAATGTTGATGAAATGAGGAGAACAATACACCCAGTCATCTCGAGGCAGGTGAAAATCCCTGACCACGTCGGGAATCGAACCCGGGACACCGTGCTCCGGAAGCGAGAACGCAGCCACAAGACCACGAGCTGCGGGCACGTGAAAGCATGTTGATACTTAGCTGAATTACAACATTCCAACTGTTTCATTACTACGATTAATATAGTTGTACACTGAATGTGGACTGGGCACGCTTTATGATCAACAAATATAAATTTAAATTATATTTCTATCAGAAAAACATACAATTTTCCAGCATCTGATGCATGTGCCCGGTATTGTTCTCTTTACAAAATATTGCGGCCTACGTTGTTTTTTGTTACCATTCAGAACGCTGTTCGTACCTGTTTGGTGTGCCCCTTCACCTCCCCGCCTCCCCCCTCCCCCACCCGATCACTCCAAAAAGTTTCGAAAGGTGATTAATAAAAATAAATAAGAGTTAAGATGGTCATTTTAGTGTTTCCCAAGTTCTACATAATCATTCCCCCCACCACCACTAAAGTACAACGCACAGAACGTTCATACAACCTTGTGAAACTGCCAGAAATGTGCTTCTTCTGCATGCTGTTCAAATCGTGCGTCAGATTGGCTTGGATGTCGGTTATGTCATCAAAACGTTGATGCTTCATGTGATTTTTTTCTGCACCTTCTCGTTTTCTGGTAGGTTCGTATTGATAACGCCAAATATCGTCAACCGTGATGGTTTTTCTCCAGGCAATAATTTTCCTCGTTTTTCATTTCAGTCATGTCACTGCAGGTATCCATGCATCGGATTCTTTTTTTCTTTCCACAGGAGTCAAGGTGTGTGGGACAAACTTACACACACATCTCTCTTACTTCAAAACGGTCTGGAGAATATCTTGACCACTTCGGTTAGAGGTGTTGCTACAACGCGATTTGTAATGCACACACTAGTCACGCATACACCACCTAACACTGCCTGCTCACAACTGGCTTGTCGAATTCACATCTGTTGTTCACAGTTGATAATTCAAGTTGCCACCACAGTTATTGTTCTGACGTCGCTTACAAGCCAGAAATAAAATCAGTCTCGGCATTTTTTGGATGGACGGTATGGGTAAGCCGGTAGCACGTATCACTGCAAAATAGCGGTCCTGTGTCCAATTCTCGGTACTAGAACGATTATTACTCGGTAGGAGGGATGAAACGGTGAACACTCAGCCTGGTGAGATTATAAAGGAGCAGTTTTAAAGGAGAAGTAACGGTACTTGTTTCTAAATGCTATGGGTCAGAAGAGCTTTGAACTACAGCTCGACTTAAATTAGATGGCATATGACGACGAACTGTCTGGATTGCTACTGTAAGCTAGGGCAAACGGATTCAAGTAGAACTGGCCACAGAACAGAAACCGCATGGCAAATATATGCCAGCCCCTGCCTACCTTTTATTTGATTTTGTGTGCGTGTAGCCCATTAGCAGAACAAATTCGCGCTCGCTTCAGATCACGGCGATCGCGATAGAAATTGTTTTGCTCTTGCTTTGGTAGTCGCTGCGCTTGCGATCGGGCAATGATCGACCGTGAGCGCGAACTGACTTCTTACGAAGCGAAAAGATTTATTCGATCTCGATTAGACTATGGCTGTCAATTCTACCACACTGCGTCAAAGATTCATCTCTCGAAATTAAATACTCTTCAATATAGAGCCATTCGTACCTGTCTTGGAGCCATGCGATCGACGCCCACCAACGCCCTTTTAATAGAAGCAGGGGAGATGCCCTTGAGCATTAGGCGCCAAATGTTATCGGACAAATTCTACATTCAAGGCATGGCCATTATGGACAGTTCCGTCTATCAAAGTAGATACTGCATTTATCGATTGTGGATTGTATCTCACAGAAGGAATAAAGTGCCAGCCGTTTGTGCCAGCTTTGACACTTGGTCACCTGTCATACATTCTATACGGCGTTCAGCGCATCTACCTGTTTTTGAATATGATCTTCAAACGCTCTGCTCCCAGATCCCAGTCCGTTATTTAAGTATGACCTGGCTGGACAGTACTAATATCAACGTTGGCTTCAATCGTCTCGTTCAAGCACAATGGCCGGGTTTTCTCTGTGTATATACCGATGGCTTCAAAATTCCGCAAGAAGAGTGTACAGGATGCGCTTTTTCCTGCCCTCAGATCCAGATCCGCAAAATCTTCAAACTGCCTACGAGCACTACTGTTTTTACGGCGGAGACAGTGGCAGTTTTGGAAGCACTTAAGTTTGTCTCTAGCACTTCCTTCCCCCAAGATATTGATAGTATCTGACTCGCAAAGCGTTCTTAAAAACATTCAGTACAGTCGATGGAACAAAAAAACCAAAAGTTATATCTTGGATGTGATATCTGAATATATTCGCAGCACACGCACGGGCCGGACGATCCATTTGTTGTGGGTACCTTCCCACTCTGGTATCCTCTATAATGATGAAGTTGATGTATTAGCCAAACAAGCGGCAACGTTAGGCACCGTCCTGGATCTGCACCTTCCTTATACAGACTACTTACGTGAAGTCAAGGATCACGCAAGACAACAATGGCAGGAAATGTGGAACGTTTCTCAACAGACAAAAGGCGGTTATTACGCAGTGCTACAACCTCGGATTCCTTCACAACCGTGGTTCATGAGGACACATCTGGACCGATCCACGATTTCTACCATCATAAGACTCCGCTTCAACCACGCCTCTTTCCCACAACATCTACATCGGATCAACGTTTACAGTTCTCCAGCATGTGAGTGTGATCCTGAGTCTGAAGCTGATGTCAACCACATCTGATGTCAATCACATCTTATTTATGTGCCCCAAATTTGACCGTGAAGGTTGGTCTTTCTGAAGACACTGCTGAGTATGGGCTACCATCTTCCTCAATCAGCTTCTTCTCTTTTGTGTACTAAAGACGTTCGACTATATAAAGTGATAGTTAACTTCATCAAGAGTACTGGTTACAATCTGTAGGTTTTAATGGTGTACGTAAATTATAAATATGTCTTGCTGATGAAGATATTTCAGAATTGGTGTGAATTGTAAGCCAAGACACTTTTAATTATTTTGCAATTCAATTCAATTCAATTTTTAAAACATTATGTACAAAACTGTAACAGTTCAACTTTTTATTCTTGTAAATATGCATTTCTGTATTTGTTTATTCAATTATGTGTACATTGTCACTATGTGTTGCCGATGGCTAAATTGAGTACACACCCAAAGGCCAAATAAACAAAAAAAAAGCGAAAAGATAAATTGTGTGGCTGTGGTTACCATTTAGTTAACCTTTCCCAAATCACAAGCAAGCACACGTGCATATGATATTAATTTTTGTGTCCCGCCTACTTGGAACATATCTTTGGCAGTGGCTGATATAAACATTCATGCTCACTAATCTGCATTTGATATTAATAACTTTTACGTAATGAATGGAAATGCGACCATAGGCCTCCAAGAAAGTTAATCTTTGCCAGTAACTTTGTGCAATGCTCTAATTTTCTCTCTCTGAACAAAAAAATACTTTTAATTACGTACACTTTAATCTTGCAGGTATAAATAATATTTATATTCAGCTCTATGGGTTATTACGGCCGTATAATATGAATTTGTATTTGCTGTTAGTTCAAAGGCGTCTAACCGCCGTTCACTAAACAATACTGCAAGCAAATGGCCAATCCGATAATCAATTGATACGATGGGATGTAGAAGCGGAAAATGACCTTTTGGATAAATGGAAGGTAACACATAAATCTTAGAATCCATATTCCGCAGAATCACACTTAAAATCTCAGACGAGAGCAGACAGGCAGCGTTTTTACTGATTTCGTCACCAATGGCGGCGATTGAGACCTACTTTCATGAACCGAGACAAACGAAAGTGTCCTTCATCAAACGAAAAAGAACGATGATAATAAAAATTTTACACTGTCAGTGATTTTATTGCAGTTACAGATAAACACGTCGGTTCTTTTAATGACGTAATGTTGTCACCACACTTATATTTCAATGTTTGACAGTCTCTTTAACTTATTTTCAGTCTTTATTCCGTCACTTATGAAAAAAAAAAAGTTTGTGGCAGGGTTGGCACAGTATGCTGTGTTCAGTTCTCGGTACTATAACGATTTTTATTCGGTAGGAGGGATGAAACGGTGAACACTCAACCTGGTGAGTGTTCACTGTGTATGCAAAGAGCGAGGAACAAAGTCTCCCCTCAGTACTTCACTGGGAGAGCACCTCTGTCGTTAGCGAATCCGAGTGACACTGTATTGAGTCGCTCGCGATTGAGCGTCGTTCACTGTGTTGGCCACCACAATTATTGTGCGGTGTGAACATAGACAGAGTACTAGTTAAACGCCTGCAAGAGAGTATTGAGTGGCATCGCGGTGGACTGGTTATCTGACCGGTGTACCACGCCAATAGTTAGATTATGTGCGGATAGGAGTCCTTGACTTCATCAAGGCGTAGGGAGAGTTTGATTGGCGAAGGTCAATCCAGATAGAAAGAGATAGTTGTGTTATTTGTCAGCAGCGAGCGACGCAGGCAGCAGTCGTCGCAGCTCACGGTATTGTGCGCTACAGCATATGCGAGCCCCCATCTGTCCTCCCTAACAGTACACCCCACTACATTCCTCATGCAACAGCATTGACCGTACCATAAAAGTTATTCAAGTTGTGTAGGCGCGGCTCTCAGCCATTCCGCCGAGTAAATTACATTCTTAAAGAAAAGGGAGAAAAGAACCTTTCCATACTTTGTAAAATAATAGCAGTCCTATCTATAAAAGGCAATCTAGTGTTCCGAAAAGAACCCGAAAATTTTTTTTTTTTGTATATAAGAAAAATTTTCACTTGATTTCTCAGAATTTTTGTAATAAATAATATTTTTCGTTCGTTTAATGTTTTTCTTACACTAACTCGCAATACTCCTGTACCCAAGCATTCCACTAGTTACGTAAGAATATATAGAATATTTTTGTGTCTTTTCCTTACAGCGGACGACTCCAGAAGATATTTGTTGATGAATGTTTTTCAAGCAGTTCTTGTTGGTACATTAGGAGCATCTGTCTGACTTCTATGGAAATTGTTTCTTGCAGGAGCCAAAGGGTACTTGTTGGATCAATCCATTGCGCAACATGACAAAAATAAAACCCACACACTCACAAGATTTTTGCCGCACACTTGGCCTTGAGCCATATTGTACCATACCTATTGTTAGTTACTTAGAAGCCCAACAAGATCATTCAAACGATTCTTTTATCGAAACGATGTGGAACGAGTCTGTTTATAGGATGCGTGTACAAATGCACACATTATCATTTTATTCTTACTCGCGCAACTACACTAAAAAAACTACATTTAAAAACAAGGCTTCTTAAATACTGACTACCAGTTTTTAAGTAGAAATTCGTCAATGGTCTATAAGAAGCTGTCCAGGAGTAATTACTGTAGATTAGATTTAAACCTTGCTCCGCTATCTGTCAGACATTTTATATTATTGAGCAAATCATAAAAAATTTTTATTGCTACACACTGAACTCCTCTCTGAGCTAGCGTGTTCTATCGCCGTTTTTACATTTTAACACTTATGATGATAGCAGGAAGCTGAAACCAGTAATATTTTCAGTTATATAATAAAGTGCTGTCAAGACGAACGACCTTTTTTTCTTTTTTTTTTGTTTTTTTTTTTTTTTTTTTTTTTTTTTTTTTTTTTTTTTTTTTTTTTTTTTTACAAGCACCACGTCTCAAATGCTTCAATTCTCTTCTGTTCCGGTTTTCCCACAGTCCACGTTGCACTATCATATAGCGCTGCACACCAAACATACATTCTCAGAAATGTCTTCCTCAAATTAAGGCCTATGTTTGATACTAGTAGACTTCTATTTGCCAGGAATGCCCTTTTTGCCAGTGCTATTCTGCTTTTAATGTCCTTCTTGCAACGTCCATCATTGGTTATTTTGGTGCCTAGGCAGAAGAATTCCTTAACTTCATCTACTTCGTGATCATCGATCCTGATGTTAAGTTTCTCGCTGTTCTCATTTCTGATACTTTCACTACATTGGTCTTTATTCGATTTACTCCCAATCCACATTCTGTACTCATTAGACTTCATTCCATTCAGCAGATCCTGTAATTCATCTTCGTGTTCACTCAAGATAGCAATATCATCAGCGAATCTTATCTTTGATATCCTTTCAATTTAAATTTTAATTCCACTTTTGAATCTATCTTTTGTTTCCGATTTTGTTTCTTCAATGTGTAGCTTGAATAGTAGGTGCAAAAGACTACATCCCAGCCTTATACTCTTTTCAATCCGAGCACTTCGTTCTTGGTCTTCCACTTTTATTGTTCTCTCTTGGCTCCCGTACATGCAATACCCGTCTCTCCCTACAGCTTACACCTATTTTCCATACAATTTCGAAAAGCGTGCGCAATTTGGCATTGTCGAGCACCTATTCCAAGTCGACAAATCCCATGAACGTGCCGGCCGCTGGTGGCCGAGCGGTTCTAGGCGCATCAGTCTGGAACCGCGCGACCGCTACGGTCGCAGGATCGAATCCTGCCTCGGGCATAGATGTGTGTGAAGTCCTTAGGTTAGTTAGTTTTAAGTAGTTCTAAGTTCTAGGGGACTGATGACCTCAGAAGTTAAGTCGCATAGTGCTCAGAGCCATTTGAACCATTTTTGAACTTAACAAGATGGTAAATGACAGCATCATCTGCAAACAATCTAAGACGGCTACTCAGATTGTCTCCTATGTCGTTAATATAGATCAGGAACAATAGAGGGCCTATAACACTTCCTTGGGGAACGCCAGATAGTACTTCTGTTTTACTCCATGACTTTCCGTCTATTACTACGGACTGTGACCTTTCTGACAGCAAATCACGAATCCAGTCGCACAACTGAGGCGATACTCCGTAGGCACGCAGTTTGGTTAAAAGACGATTGTGAGGAACGGTGTCGCAAGCCTTCTGGAAATCTAAAAATATGGAATCAATTTGACATCCCCTGTCGATAGCACTTATTACTGCATCAGTATAAAGAGCTAGTTGTGTTTCACAAGAACGATATTTTCTAAAACAGTGCTGACTATGTGTCAATAAATCGTTTTCTTCGAGGTACTTCATAATGTTCGAATACAGTATATGTTCCAAAACCCTACTGCAAATCGACGTAGTGATATAGGCCTGTAATTCAGCGGATTACTCCTACTACCCTTTTGGTATTGGTGTGATTTGAACAATTTTCCAGCCTTTAGGTACGGATCTTTCTGTGTATATAATTGCTAAATATGGAGCTATTTTATCAGCATACTGTGGGAGGAACCTGACTGGTATACAATCTGGACCGGAGGCCTTACCTTTATTAAGTGATTTAAGCAGGAAAATGTGGTGCCGAAGCCATAAAATCTGGAATACACAGAAGTCGAGGAAAATGATTTGGTGAGATGTGTCTTGTCTCACATTGTTTTCTTGTCTCTCGTTGTTTCCAACTTCTGACCGAGTTTGCGTACCAAGATGGAGTATGTTCGGTAACGATTTGGGCAGCCATATCGTGGTACTGCATTGGTCACATGGTTACTCCATAAGGTCGCATTACTGCCAAGTTTATGTGACCATTTTGGCTGATCAGGTCCGTCCCACGGTGCAATGCTTTTTCAGGAATAGTGACTGTAGGACCCCTGTCACATAGTTATCATAGTCCAGGAGTGGTTCTGTGAGCCTCTATCGCTATCTGAACTTGCCACTATTTTTCAGGAAGAATTGCATAACATTGCCTTGAAAACCATACAGGACCTTTACTTAGCCAATCCGCGATGAATGGAAACTAAATGCCAACTGGTTTCCTACACCGTATTAGATACGGTAATGTGTTGTGACTTTCGTGTTTCAGTATTTCTGTCTATCCCCAGTATGCGTTACTTTTAGTAAAGGACATAGATAAGGAATTCGGAAGCGTATGTCACTTACTAGAGAAATCACACAGCTCAAACGGTTTGAATAGAATAATAATGTCTTTATACCGTACTGTCTCTTCACTGACTTGGACTTCTACAGTCATCAGATCGCTTAACCTTGATGCATCGACTGCCGATTTTTACAGATAAAGGACCTTATGAGTGATAGAATGGACACATCATCGCATTTGGAAATGATTCTTATTTGACTTTGGCCGCTGTAGCTTGGACACTTCCCTTGTCAGTGAAGTAAGTAATAACGGCAACCTTGCATCGACTCTGAATCATTTCTTTCCTCTTCTATCGGTCTCACGAATGTCAACTTGTGAAACTGATTAAATCCAAAATTTTAGAAATTTCGCGACGTCCTTAATACCTTTACCATATATTTCCTTTTTCTCTCCTTCCTTCACCGTTGTATCCAATTACCCACGTGTCCACAAAGAAATCTGTAGTTATTATAGTAGCTTATTTTACTTATCCTTTTCAATTTAGTGAGAATAAACTACGTTTATCCCGCAACGCTACAATTCCATTTCGCGATACATCTGCTGCCACCTGGAGTTAACAAAGCGATGACGAGTGATACAATTTGTGCATCAAGTTTTCATTGCAGTTTATCACGCAATCGCAGCTTTGGATCCCAAAATCCTCGCAGAAATCCGACGAAATTAAAACCGATTTCATCCTCGTTACGACTTTGAAATCTGTGTAATCACGTATCGCTCAGCAAGAGTCTCTGGTACGATCATTGGCGTTGGTACTCGCCGGGGATATTGTTTTCATTCCGAAGCCAATCTCGTCCCCGGTTAATCTTCCGTAGCAGAATTACGCTACAGTTACAAGGGCGGGCAAATGCGCAATAATCGATAGCTGTGGTAAGCCTTGATACAATTCAGGCCACATGCTGTCGGAAAGTGTGCATTTCCTACTGCTCCTGGTGGGACAACAATAACAGCTTCGCTTCTGTTTTCAGCGAATTTGTGTGACGCGTAAGTGTTGAAGAGTGGTCCTTCTCGATTTTTTCTACATGCTCTGTTAAATCACGTTCGTAACTGCCTACCTCTTCTCAAGGTCTCAGCTTCTTATACATCCGTGTTTTTTTAGCTACAGTAGGGGCATACATGTTAAGCTTTTCTCTCATAACCCAGGGTACATATTTTCATTTTCCTTAAAATTTTATTTCAGTGAATTCTACTTTTCCTTTGTCTTTCTTGTTTATTCGCGAAGATTGGCTTTCGAACAGGAGTTGCCATGAGATTGTAAAATTTCAGCTTTGTACCCTTCCTTGTTTGCCACACCGTATTCTGTGTATTGTGCCGCAAGTAATTTGAAACTTATTTAATTCATTAATGAAGTAATTCTCATAATCACAGATAATGTCGCAGCCTAACAGCAGAAAATAAGACACCAGTTCTATTGATTGTTCGCTAGTAATATTTTGGAGCGTACTGGAAATTTCCATCCAAGGATATTAGTTTTCTTACTGAAATTTTTAGATAATAGTTCTTACGTGCTTCATAAATGGAAATGCCGTGTGGCTAGGGCCTTCCGTCGGGTAGACCGTTCGCCTGGTGCAAGTCTTTCGAGTTGACGCCACTTTGGCGACTTGCGTGTCGATGGGGATGAAATGATGATGATGATGAGGACAACACAACACCCAGTCCCTGAGCGGAGAAAATCTCCGACCCAGCCGGTAATCGAACCCAAGCCGTTAGGTATGACATTCCGTCTCGCTGACCATTCAGCTATCAGGAGCGGACTACGTACTTCATGTAGGCAATATACTGTAAATTGGAGGTCATTTTCTGTCTGATATGAATACAGTGGAACACTTTTTGCTAACTTGGATAAGTGTTGTTCACCTCTACGTCGATTGTGCTTCTCAATTTATACCAAAATGGTCAGTTCAATTACATGAGATGGAATGTTGAAATTGTGTGGCGACGGTCTGTTCCAGGTCTTACCTCACATATTATCCTGCTTTACTTCATACGTGATTAGCATCTCAAACTATCGTTACTTCATTATGCTTTCCAAATTTCCGAATAGTTCTGTATTTGTCGTTCATTACTCGCTACTTTACGGATGTAGCTCATGAGTGGTTAAGATGCAGATGCTAGTAATGTAGAATGGTGATCATACTGGATTTTGATATCGAACTCACTTCTGGTGAGATTCAGATTTCTCCATTCACATCTTGGATCGGCACTCGAGTATTCCTCTAATATGGAACAGTAACTTTCTCTTGCTCACAGGAGCGACACGTCAGTCAAACCTCTTTTTCCGTACTGTCTGTGTTGGCGAGAGGATAGCACTGTGGCGAGTATGTGCCATTATTTACTAGGGGGTGCCAAAAAATACGCCCGAACCTGATATTGGTGCTGGCAGTACCGAAGAGGTCTGACGAGTGACGTAATACCAAACACGTCAGTCACCTGGCAGTATACAGTTGGAGAGAGGCAGCGAAAGTGCAAGGATGTGTTTACTGTACTCAACACGGATTTCAATCTGCAGCAGTGAGCGTCAATTAGATTTTGCGTTCTTCTTGACGAAACTCCATCACAAACATTGGAAATGTTGCAGCAAACTTACAGAGAGCAAGCCTTGGGGAAAACACAAGTTTTCGAGTGGCGTAAACGATTTCCGGGAGGGTGAAAATGAAGATCCAAACCAATGTCAACACAACTGGCGTCATGTTGCGGGAAGACCATCGCGTATCATTAACAAAGATTGCAGAGATTAGGAATATGTCCTGCAATCAGCTGAAGACATTGTACGAAACGGTCTAGGTTACAGAAAAGTTGCAGCAAAATGGGCGCCTTGTGTGATCAGTGGCCGGCCGGTGTGGCCGAGCGGTTCTAGGCGCTTCAGTCCGGAACCGCGCTGCTGCTACGGTCGCAGGTTCGGATCGTGCCTCGGGCATGGATGTGTGTGATGTCCTTAGGTTAGTTAGGTTTAAGTAGTTCTAAGTCTAGGGGACTGATGACCTCACATGTTGAATCCCATAGTGCTCAGAGCCATTTTTTGTGATCAGTGACGAACAGAAGGCTCGCCGTGTGTTGGCGTGTTAACAATGAAAGGGAAGGCTTCTTTGAGAATCAGATATTTTGGACAAAGCCATCACATGCCACGAATCCTGATTTCATCATTATGACCGACAGACAAAACAGGACAGTGCCCAATGGAAATATCTTTCAAGTCCAAGACCCAAATAGGCCAAAGTTCAAACAATTGCAGGAAAAGTCATGCATCTTGTCTTCTTCGATAAGCAAAGCATTATTTACGGTCATGTGGTGGATGAGCAACGTACTGTTACTGCTAATTAATATTGTGATGTGTTGAAAAGGCCATTAAGGAGCAAAATTGCAATAAAAAGACCATATCTTGCTCAGATGGGATGGATCCTTCATCAGGCAAATGCTCCGGCTCATCGCGCCATCAAGACTGAAGAAACAATCACCGAATTAGGCACTGATGTGACGCCGCATCCATGTTATTCACCGGATCTCGCGCCGCGTGGCTTCTTCCACATCCAGAGCTTCGGTGTCGTTATTTTCAGAGTCATCGAGAGCTAAACAACCAAATTTCTGGTGTACTCAATAACTATGAAAAACGCTGGAATCGTTGTATTGTGTCTGAGGGAGATTACTTTGAAGGTCTCTAATGGTATTTGAATAAAGTTGAGCAGTATTTTCCACTAAATAAATAATATCTATAATTTTTTTGACACACTCTCGTATGTATACGTTACGATAAGTACTGTGGCTGCACTGCTTCCAAAAATAACCTTCAGCCGAAGCACCTGCGTGACGCCATACTGTATTTCGTCAAGCTTGTATTTGGTGTGTTTTATATTATAACCACATTTTAACTTATGCTCTGTAAATGAATGCTGTTCCAAAGCACCTGTACCTAGAGGATCTCTCGAAAAGATACAGTTTATTAAATTAAATGTCAAAAAATGAGTTACCGGTGTTTAAAGATGTCAGGAGATTTACGACACAGGACGAAGTTACGATTTGTACCTCATTCCAATGCTACAGTTGCTAACGTCCACAATGAGAGGTGACTAGATGGACTCGTCGTTGTTGAGGTTCGCGTCCTGCCATCAGAAAGAGCTTTACTATTTACCTTCACGTTTCTGAGAACTCCGGAGACTTTTCATTGTCAATAATTTACCAATTAAGCATGAAACACGGAAATGCGAGTGCATATTCAAAACACGTTGATTAACTGGTAAAAACAAACTACAACTATGGTCAAAACAAAAAACATAAAACTTGAGGACGTGACAAAAAATTAAAAGGTGACTTAGCTCACTGTCAGTAGCCTACATAACATAAAAGAAAATTTACAAGATAGTTATTTTAGGAGTCTTTCTTTTAAGTAAAAACGTCTTCAAATAGAGCACATATGCAGACGAAATATAGTCTGGTACTGGTACAGGCATATTCCTGCTGGTGTTTCTCTTGTTGTTCCAGTTACTTTCAACAGCAAAGGAAGAAGTTTACTTTCCTGGCAGTGACTTTCCGCACAAATTATAACGCACTTCCTACAACCTGCACATTTATTTAGCATTGGGGGATCTTCTTAAGTATTTTTCGCACTGCATACCGCTATGTAAATAACGGGTATAAAGTGGGCAGGTTCTCACTTTCATAGAAAGAAATTTGCAATAAACCAGCCGAACATGCAAAAAGCTTCTGCTTTAATTCGTCTGCTAAAATGGCTGCCGCAGTCACGACGGTACCTTGGGATCAGAGACAACTAGTGATGGCTTCGTGAAAGTCGAAGTATATCATTGAAAGTAACGTAGTCAAAGTATCTCTCTTGGAGTATAAACAAATAAAGGGATGTGTGGCGAGTGGCGGTCAAGAGACTGACCCGAAGGCGCTCAGGCGAGCTTTGCGTACTCCAACAGCCTGTACCTAACGATGGTCAGGTTGGGACTCAGCTCTTGTTTTCGCTGTCCACAGTGAAACTGGCTGCTATTTTAGCTCTTGCGGTGCTTTCTCGCTAAGGCAGAATTATTGCCGTACGTGTTCTTAGGAAACTTCAGCAGCGCTCCTTTCGTGGGACTGAGGCTGGGATCCCCCTTAAAATTTGCAGAACTCCCTATCGTGGAGAACGCGCCATGGGAGTCTTCTTCCCTGCCGGCTAGTGAGACTATGATGTTCATTGGCTGGTGAAGGTTAAATCATATGGTGGAAAATAGGAATACACTGAGGTCCTTTTGCTGATTGGACACAGAGTGATTTATTTATTTTTCTGCTGGAAGGTCTTACAGAGTTAGTTGGTGGTTGGTAGTTAAATGTAGGAGATGGCTGGACTCCTGCTAAGTAATTCTGGAGCTACATTTTAACTTTTTTCGCGACTTTGAGCTTATTCAACCACGTCGCTATCGACAACATGTTTTCGACTTCACGCAGTAAACACGCTACAACCAGCAGTATTCTCCATTAGCAGCTCTCACCCACCAACAGTTGGCGCCACCATCTTCGACTACGATCACTGCGGCCCCGGTTAAGAGTATAAATTGCGGAGTGCTTTTCAATTCCCGACTACGCGAAAGAGTGGAAAAAGAGGGGCTTAAACTCGATTTACAGCTCAGTTCCTGAGATACTACTCTAGTTACGTGAAGTTGAAATGTTGAATTATGTGTGAAATCTTATGGGACTTAACTGCTGAGGTCATCAGTCCCTAACCTTACACACTACTTAACCTAAAGTATCCTAAGAACAAACACACACACCCATGCCCGAGGGAGGACTCGAACCTCCGCCGGGACCAGCCGCACAGTCCATGACTGCAGCGCCTAGACCGTTCGGCTAATCCCGCGCGGCGTTACGTGAAGTCATGCAGGTATGTTCTTCTGGGCAACTTTTCTTTTCTGGGGTATTTTCAGTCGCCAACCACCTGTGGATCAATTGACTGATACTGTTATCAGCTGCAGGACGCACGAATTTTCTGTTGATTTTGTAACACTTTGATTCCACATTCCATTCCAGTTGTGTACTCTGCTGATGTCATGTTAATTTGATTCCTTTTATACAACGATTTAAATTATTATTTACGTATGGATAAGTAGTTTTACGGCCATCATTTCAGTAAACTGCTCCAGTATAATGCTGACGGCGACCCTCTGTAATTGACGTGTCAAAAATACATCTTGTTAAAGAAAGCCATATTTCAATAGATCTTGCGTTTACAGTTAATTCATGAAGTTTGCTGATTTATCTAGTTCCTTCTTGACCTAAAAGATGAAATATTACATGATCCAACTCTCTCATTTAATATACATGCGTAGGTGGAGTCTGTGATCCGTGGCTAGCTAGTGTTATGCGTTGCATTAAACCTTGGTTGCTATTCTGTGTTTAGTCTCCCATGGTTTTCGCGATTATGCTGTTATCCTCTCTGTGAGTGGCAGCAGCGGTGTGTATCGATATTCGCACCTTGTACTGTCTTTGGCCTGCCGCTTATAGTTTCCGGCTGTGCTGTGTGTGATCAGTTGGTCGGTTGGCGTAGTTTGGCCGGGGCCTTGGGGCGGCGTCTACGCGCGGTCGGACTGTGTGGTGCTGTTCCCATTGCTACGAGGTCCGTGGCTCACCTATTCTGGACACGACAGTTCAGTTTTGATTTAATCTACCAGCAAGTCACGACTGTTCATATTGTGTCGTTTGGATTTCGTTGTCTGCTGTTGGGACATTCCAGCGAGCAGCAACGTGTATTTTCAAGTTGGCAAATTTTAGCCGCCCTCCGGTGGAGTTTAACTGTACTTGGTCATTTTAATCGAAGTGCACCTGCGGAATCCTCTGCCTTGTGGCTGTTAGCGTTCCGGTTACCTGCCCTGGCCGTTTACGTAAATTCAGGCAGTGTATTTTCCTCATCGTGTTGTCACTGTCCAGCACGGTGTGTAATTTGACAGCTCAATGTATAATTGTTTGTAGGCACCAATACTTTCTACGTTGTTCCATTGAACTCCTTGTTGTGTGCTGGTCGTGTGGAGCGGAATTTGTCTTGTTCTCACGTAAGCTAGCGTTAGTGTTTGAATTCCAGGCCGACCTTCGGAAACTTTCCCAGCGCCGTTGGGTGTACTGCTTTTGTTATTTGTTCTTGTTGTTTGTATTGTATGGCTCCTAGCCGATTTTTAAATTAAGGTTATTTTGACCTTAAGACGTAAGATTGTTTGGGCCTTCAGCCTAATTAAAGAACTGTTTTAAGAGAAGGCATTTGCCTTTTAAAAATTCTGCTTTTGGTTTGCGTCTTAAGTTATTGGCTTTCAGCCGATTTTAAATTAAAGTGGTCTTGCCCTTAAGGCACAAAATTGTATGGGGTATTCATCCGGTTATTAAGTTCCAAAAATTAATGCTGTGTTTTTTTTTAAATTTTCTTGGCCCTTGTAATGTTTGGTCAAATAAATAAAGTTGTATGTTCGAGTGTAACTGCCAGCCGCTTATTTTGGCCCCTTTCCACAATGTAAACTACCTGTCCTGTCATGAAGGGTTTAGCAGGGTGTCTTAGTCCGTTCTTTCGGACATATCCGAAAGAGCGGACACCGCATATACGAGGGGCGTTCAGAAAGTAAGCTCCGATCGGTCGCGAAATGGAAACGACTATGAAAATCCGATAAAGCTTTGCACAGATGTGTTGGGTAGTGTCTCTAGTATAACCCCAGTTAGCATCACGTCGCTCTTCTCATTTCTGAGCTCGCAGTGAGTGCGTAAAGATGTCTGCCGCCAAGTACGAGGGCCTGGTGAGAAATTTCGCCTGAAGCTATGCAGCTAACATTACATAACTGTCGTGCTGTTTCTTCTTCAAGACAATTCTCAGCCGCATTCTGCAGGGGCAATGAAGATGCTCCTGCATCGTTTTCAAATGGAAATGTGAGATTACCCACAATACAGTCCGCAATTGTCTCCCCTTGAGTTTCATCTCTGGTCACATGAACCGCTGTCTTTGAAGACAACATTTTGACACAGACAACGAGGTGTAGGCCAGCGTGGAGAATTGGCGGAAAGCACTGGCGGCTGCCTTCTATGATGAGGCTATTGAAAAGTTGGTACAACGCTATGACAAAAGTCTAAGTCAGAACGGCGACTACGTAGAGAAGTAGCTGAAAGGTGTAGCTAATTGTTACAAGTAAAACATTTCTGATGTTCACTGTGGTTTCAATTTGGCAATCAATCGGAGCTTACTTTCTGAACAGGCCTCGTATAATTAAGGCAAGGACGGCCAATGATAACTTCAGTGGGGATGCACACCACGCTCGAAGTCTTACGGCAGTTGGCGAAATGCTGCGAGTAATGATGATGATGGGCAAGGGGCACTGTATCAGTTGTTCATGGATAAGTTGAGAATTTGGGTTTGCCAGGAGGCGTACAGGAACAATCCGTGCAGTTCCGATGAGCACTGTGTCCGTACGGAGCAGTGGCCAGTCCATCTGCCTAGTAAACAGGGGACGTGGATTCGAATCCTGGTCTGGCACAAATATTAAACTTTCCCCATTGATTTAAATCAATGCCCACTGGCGTCTAACATCATTAACTCCTTTGTCTCTTTTCTCATTTACTAATTATTAGATAACCTTACATGTTGATTGCCCAAATACTCTAGTGGACGATGCACCCTGATAGTTTCAGGTATTTAACAAATATTCAGCATTTCCTATGTGCGACAGTCGGTAAATCCGTGTAATCCACGTGCTTCGTGGGGGTATTTCAGCATCTCTTGTAAGTTTTTCATAAAATATTGTCTGTTTGTGTGAAACCTGAATATATTGATTCCAAAAACTTTCTTAAGTAACATGTACACTGCTGGCCACCGTAAATGCAACACCAAGAAAGACAAGAGGTAGCACAACAAAATTTATTTTGTAGATAACATGTTGACCAAGTATCAAATGATTACGTTTACAGACGTCTGTGACATGTGGTTCCTGCCAGAATCAGTAATCAGAGTAGCCGCCATAATTGGAGATCACCGCTGCCACACGTCTCGGCATTGAGTCAAAGAGACGTTAGATGTGTTCCTGGGGTACAGCAGCCCAAGCAGCTTCCACACGTTGCCAAAGATCATCTGGTGTGGCAGCTGGGGATGTAATCTGGGTCACTCGTTGAGCAACCATGGACCACATGTTTTCTATCGGCGAAAGATCCGGAGAGCGAGCCGGCCAGGGAAGCAATTCAATCTGGTTATTGACGAAGAACCTTTGGACAATGCGTGCCACGTGTGGTCGCGCATTATCCTGTTGAAATATGGCTGTGGCCGAGCCCTGAAGGTAAGGAAGGACAACTGGCTCCAGCACCTCGGATATGTAGCGCCGGCTATTTAAAGTACCGGCAATGCGTACTAGAGGCGTGCGAGAGTAATATCCAATACCGCCCCATGCCATAAAAAAATGGTTCAAATGGCTCTGAGCACTATGGGACTCAACTGCTGTGGTCATAAGTCCCCTAGAACTTAGAACTACTTAAACCTAACTAACCTAAGGACAGCACACAACACCCAGCCATCACGAGGCCCCATACCATAATACCCGGTGCAAGACCAGTGTGGCGGTGCATAATGCAGCTGTCCAGCATCCTCTCTCCACGGTGTCTCCACACTCGAATCCGACCATCGTGGTGCTGCAGACAGAAGCGTGCCTCGTCAGTAAAGACAACGTCATTCCATTCTGCCGTCCACATCCGTCTGTCATCACACCATTGGCGACGGAGACGTCTGTGGTTCTGCGTCAATGGTAGACGAAGCAATGGACGTCTTGCGGACAGACCACTCTGCTGTAAACGGCGTCGAATGGTACGCGCAGACACTGGATGATGCGTTACAGACGCAAAGTGCTGTGCTATGGTTCGGGATGTCACTGAGCGATCCGCCACTGCCATGCGCACAATTTGCCTATCAGCACGTGCAGTGGTGCACCGAGGTGAATGCGATCGACCACGTCGGTCCGTCGTACCCTCCTGCATCCAACGGTCACATATCCGTATTACAGTTGTTTGGTTTCGTCCAACACGACTAGCGATTTCTCTGTATGATAATCCACAATCTCGGTAAGCCACTATCCTTCCTCTGTCGAACTCGGATACTTGATCAAACGATGTTCGCTGTTGTCTACGAGGCATAACTGATCGTCTTGTGAAACAACCACAAGGCAAAAACACGTGCCGAACGTACACTCGTCGAAATCGCCAAGCCTTAAATGGCGCTATGAGGTGGCGCCACAGGCGCGCGTGATGTGCGTCTGCGCTGAAATTCTAATCAGTTGCATATCTCATCGCTGCAAACCCATGGTGTAAATTTCACTTGATTCGGATGCTTCCTTCAGGGTGTTGCATTTACGGTGGCCAGCAGTGTACTTTAGATACTGTGTTCAACTGCTGAGCAAAACTGACTGCTCGTTAGCTCTGTGTTGGGAAGATGAACATTGTCGTGAAATAAAAATTGAAACTTCATGAAATGCAAAGTTTTAAATTAAGAAATTGAATCTGATTAAATGCCTGAAGAAATTAATTTCGTGCACAATGGAAAATATATAATTAAAGCTAAGTATCGAAGTACATTGCGTGATATAAAGTGCAATTTTTGACTTGGAATACCCAAAAAAATAAATTACTACTCTACACGGGAGAAAATAACTATTTGAAATTACCTACACTGTTCACCGAAAATCAATCTGCTTGCTAGCACGACACCTTACAATCCCGACTACACACTGTTTGCTCAAGAATGCAAGGTGAGATCTGCCCTGACTTAAAAGTGACTTATTTCTTGCTCAGCATGCTGATTTGTGTCTGATGTACTGACAGTCTCGAAAGTAAATACAAATCGACAGATGCAGCATGTAAAGACAAATAATCTACTTTTTTTTGTCAGAAACAATCCGTCGCTGCGTATGGCGTAAGGTGCAATGTACACACAACACTATGAATCGTGGAGGTGTTTTTTATTTTTAAAAAATCGTTTTTGAGAAATAAAACTCTGATTATTCGAAAAATGGTGCAAATGGCTCTGAGCACTATGGGACTTAACATCTGAGGTCATCAGTCCCCTAGAACTTAGAACTACTTAAACCTAACCAAGCTAAGGACATCACACACATCCATGCCCGTGGCAGGATTCGAACCTGCGACTGTAGCGGTTGCGCGGCTCCAGACTGAAGCGCTTAGAACCGCTCGGCCACAACGGCCGGTTGAATGCCCGTAATGAATTCGTTGAGGCGGTGTGTGTTCTCACAGAACACCAACTTCTGGATAAATGCAGTAATCTCAACGACGTCACTGGGTGGCTGTGAAAATGGTATGTAACAATCACTTCGTATGGAAGTAGTACAGGATGTCCGAAGTCTCTCCCTGGTTACATAAATTGATAACTCAGGCTAGAAGTAAGATACAAATATGAAACTAGTGTCTAATTGTTTACAAACTATCAAAGTTTTTTTTCACACATCAGTAAACTTCCACTTCCATTGTTGCCCAATGACAGTACACGTCGATATGACTTTGCGGTCGAAATGCTATCACGTATTGAGGACGATGATAGTTATCTCAGACGAATTGCCTTTTCCGGCGAAGCGCCCGTTTTTGTCAGTGGAGTAGTGAATCGCCATAATGTGGGCATTTGGGGTTCACAACCCCCTGGAGTGCACCAGAGGTAGTCCAAAGGTGAATGTTTGGTGCGCGCTATTGCACGATCGAATTATCGGGCCATTCTTCTTCGCTGAGGCTACCATCACATCTGCAGTGTAACTGGACATGTTGCAACTGTATGCTGTTCCTCAGCTGCTTCAGTATCACCCCGATGTCTTGTTTCAGCAAGACGGTGCACTGCCTCATTGGGGTTTGGACGTCCGTACCTATCTCGATATGACCTTTCCTGGGCGATGGATTGGTCGTGATGGGCCAACGGTTTGGCCTCCACGCTCTCCTGCCATAGCCCCATTAGACTGCTTTTTATGGAGTTATGTGAAGGACGAGGTCTACCGAACACGTGTACCAGATCTTGTAACCCTGCGGCAACGGATAACCACAGTCATTGAATCGATCCCTCCAGTGATGTTGGCTAATGTGTGGACGGAAATTGAATATCGCCTAGATGTGCTACGTGCTACCAAGAGTGCTCATGTGGAAGTTTACTGATGTGTGAAAAAAACTTTGATAGTTTGTAAACAATTAGACACCAGTTTCATATTTGTATCTTAGTTCTAGTCTGAGTTATCAATTTATGTAATCAGGGAAAGACTTTTCGGACACCCTGTAGGTTAAATTTGACAGCGTGAACGTGCATTCGAAACGTGCGACTACTTCTACACGTCACTAAATTGCGAGACAGAGCTGTGAGTCAACGTCTTGCACAGGCACTTGGCGAAGATAAAGTTGCAGAACTGCGCCGCAAGCAATGAAGAGGCGCCGTGAGGTGGAGACGAATCGGCGGCGGCTGGCGCGGCGCGGTCTATTCGCGGCAGCTCATCTTTCGCCGGAGCCGTCCAATAACAAGGGATCCGGCTCGGCCGGGCCGCTGAATAATTCCGGCAGTCGGGCGCGCAAAGCCGCCCTAAGCCGGCCTCCTTGCCGGAGTCGCCGTAAGGCGCGATGATTGCCGCGACTTAGCCGCGGGCATTTGTCCGCGTCGCCTCCACGCCGCCGTCGCCGCCGCGTGTGGTCACCGCTAGGCAGGGCCCGCTGCCGCACCGAGTCGCCGCCGCGAACACAGTCACTTCGACACACTGGGTCACGTCTCTTTTCCTACTCACTCAGCTTGACGCGACAGCTAGGGAGATCGAAAGCGGAGCGGTAAGGCTCCGATGGGAGCGGTGAGCAGTTAGCGGCGGGCGGTAGAGTGATGACTCACTGTTATGTTTACATTGAGTTCAGTGGAAATATGGGGCGGCCTAGAGTTGTGAAACTACCGTAGGCTACCGTAGAATATCGCAACTAAGCGTAGACTGCGTAGTTTTACTAGTAGCCTTGGCCAGTTAAGACCGTAACTGCGTTACCTGTACGTTAGGTGTGTTGCATCGTTACCTTGTTTCGATCATTTCCTTTATGTGTGATCAGTGTCTTACTAGGTTCCCCTGGAAACTGGTAGAGGCGAAACGTCTGGAAACTACCAATGGATGTACAAAGACCCATGTGAGTTATGAAACGTTTTTGTTCTAGATAGCTGTCCTCCTGTCTGTTGCTTAAAGATAAATAGTATTTATAGGAAAATTGAAATTGTCAATGTTTAAAACAGGTTTTATTCGAAAATTGTTGATTTTTAACGTGAAGCAGAGAGATACTGTAGTAAAAATAAAAAACAATACATATTTATCACATGTTGATAAAAAAGGTAATTTCCTCAAAAAAAGGGTAAAATTTAAGAAAATACAGAGCAAGAACATACCAAACACAGCTTCAATACTTCGTCAAGCTTATATAAAACATTCTACTGTTAATCACGAAAAACTTTCTCACTTACCAAAAATAACAGGTAACCCTCGTCTTTCATCATGCTGGAGGACGTTCTACTGAGTACAAAATAACAACAATAATTATATAGGTTTTTATGTTTGTACATCTAAAGTGCACTTGCATCAACCAAAATTACGTGATCAATTAATTTTTATTACTTATAAATTGCAATTTATATTATGCAAGGATATAAAATACACAGTGGACTACCACTGAATGATATGCAGTTCTAAACGTGTGGAAACAAATAATCAAACAAACAAAAAAAAACAGAGAAAAAAAATCAACTCTAACTTGCTCTCTTACATATTGATTTGAGGTGCTTTCCCTACCAATTCTACCAGTACCACGGTAATCCTACCATTTACTCCGTCATTTATATAGTGTACCAAAACTACCAAACCGTAGTTTTGGCAGAACGGAACTCTAGGATGGCCACCTAGGATAAGCGTAAGTCGTAGGGCGAAGCATGCAGCCGCTTGATCTCCACCATTCACCGCTCACCCGAGACGTTAATTTTCGCTTACGACTCAGTGTCTTTTTCCAGTTGTTTATAAGCTCTCCTGCAGTAAAGATGACAGAGAGAAGAAAATTGACAAACATCAAGTATGAGATTTTGATCTAGGAAGTTCAATCCAGACCATGTTCGTGGAATGACAGACATACCAACTTCAAAAATAGTATTGTGACAAAGAAACTGTGGGAAGAAATAGGATATACAATAGACTTGTCACGCAAAATTAAACTATTACATTAATCAGTCTCATACAAATAGCCGGCCGGTGCGGCCGAGCGGTTCTAGGCGCTTCAGTCCGGAACTGCCCGACCGCTACGGTCGCAGATTCGAATCCTGCCTCGGGCATGGATGTGTGTGATGTCCTTAGGTTAGTTAGTTTTAAGTAGTTTTTATTATTATCTACCTGAGTTGGACAAGTTATACTTCAACTAATAACCAGCAATAATACCACTATAAAATTAAAATACACTCCTGGAAATGGAAAAAAGAACACATTGACACCGGTGCGTCAGACCCACCATACTTGCTCCTGACACTGCGAGAGGGCTGTACAAGCAATGATCACACGCACGGCACAGCGGACACACCAGGAACCGCGGTGTTGGCCGTCGAATGGCGCTAGCTGCGCAGCATTTGTGCACCGCCGCCGTCAGTGTCAGCCAGCTTGCCGTGGCATACGGAGCTCCATCGCAGTCTTTAACACTGGTAGCATGCCGCGACAGCGTGGACGTGAACCGTATGTGCAGTTGACGGACTTGAGCGAGGGCGTATAGTGGGCATGCGGGAGGCCGGGTGGACGTACCGCCGAATTGCCCAACACGTGGGGCGTCAGGTCTCCACAGTACATCGATGTTGTCGCCAGTGGTCGGCGGAAGGTGCACGTGCCCGTCGACCTGGGACCGGACCGCAGCGACGCACGGATGCACGCCAAGACCGTAGGATCCTACGCAGTGCCGTAGGGGACCACACCGCCACTTCCCAGCAAATTAGGGACACTGTTGCTCCTGGGGTATCGGCGAGGACCATTCGCAACCGTCTCCATGAAGCTGGGCTACGGTCCCGCACACCGTTAGGCCGTCTTCCGCTCACGCCCCAACATCGTGCAGCCCGCCTCCAGTGGTGTCGCGACAGGCGTGAATGGAGGGACGAATGGAGACGTGTCGTCTTCAGCGATGAGAGTCGCTTCTGCCTTGGTGCCAATGATGGTCGTATGCGTGTTTGGCGCCGTGCAGGTGAGCGCCACAATCAGGACTGCATACGACCGAGGCACACAGGGCCAACACCCGGCATCATGGTGTGGGGAGCGATCTCCTACACTGGCCGTACACCACTGGTGATCGTCGAGGGGACACTGAATAATGCACGGTACATCCAAACCGTCATCGAACCCATCGTTCTACCATTCCTAGACCGGCAAGGGAACTTGCTGTTCCAACAGGACAATGCACGTCCGCATGTATCCCGTGCCACCCAACGTGCTCTAGAAGGTGTAAGTCAACTACCCTGGCCAGCAAGATCTCCGGATCTATCCCCCATTGAGCATGTTTGGGACTGGATGAAGCGTCGCCTCACGCGGTCTGCACGTCCAGCACGAACGCTGGTCCAACTGAGGCGCCAGGTGGAAATGGCATGGCAAGCCGTTCCACAGGACTACATCCAGCATCTCTACGATCGTCTCCATGGGAGAATAGCAGCCTGCATTGCTGCGAAAGGTAGATATACACTGTACTAGTGTCGACATTGTGCATGCTCTGTTGCCTGTGTCTATGTGCCTGTGGTTCTGTCAGTGTGATCATGTGATGTATCTGACCCCAGGAATGTGTCAATAAAGTTTCCCCTTCCTGGGACAATGAATTCACGGTGTTCTTATTTCAATTTCCAGGAGTGTATGTCACCAATGATTACCAAAGAATAATGGGTGTTAATTAAAATAGGTAATAAATATTTCTGCTGCGTCGCTGGTTGGCGTTCGATATGAATCTGGAAATGCTCAATTGAGTCGCAGTCTCTTCACGGAGAAACGATATGTGGCCTGCAACGTTAATACCATCCCATGTGCAATAAATAAGCAATTTGTACAAACTTGTTTATTTTTGACTTCTTTGGTACTTCTAAACATGTCCCTTATGATCATCGTTTTGTCCGTAATATACCAATATCACGTTCAATGGTTTTTCTAGCTTTTGATAGATCGGTACTGAAGTTTTCTTGATATACCACTATACGTTTTGTTAGAAATGAGCACAGAAGGTACGGTTTCGATGTGAAGGCTTCGTTTCCAGTGATACCGTGTGGTGCTGAAATACTGATGTATGGTATGATCTTTTGGGGAGGTACATTAAATTTCTTGTTTCCAGCCATCTAAATAATTCGCTGGGGGCAAAAACTCCTCCATCACTTCGTTTTCTTCTAGCGCCTACATAAATAACCAAAACTTTTCATGACTATCAGCAATACCCATTAGAATTACAGAAAAGTATTTCAGGTAGCTGAAATAGCTCGATCTAGCATGTATGGACATTTAAGTTCACAGTGGCGTCCATCTATTGCTCCAACGCGGTTTGCAAATTTCCATAACAGAAAACATTTTCCTGCTACGTTGTTGAGGTGTTCTTCGGTGGATAGCGGCATTACTCCAGGCCCAAACTCTTGCCACGATAGCTGAACACATGTCTTAAACAACTTCCAAGTCTAAATTCAAATGCTAGATGTGTAAAAGTGGCCACTGTCGCCACATCCTGAAAAAAAGAGAAAGTAACCTTTTGGTATGAAATAATTTATTTAATATAGTTAAAATTAATTTACGGTCGTATAATTAAAGAAATAATTAATATTTTTAATTATAATTGAAATAACTAATTAAATCAGTTTGGCACTTAATAGCGACCCTGTTTATTTATGTCTTTTCCTTATAAACAATTAAAAATAGCTGAAATATTTTAATTTGGTTGTACAGTTATAACAATTTTTTGTTTTAATGAAATAAATTTTCTTTGTTGCTGGGCATGAATGTAGAAATACACACATCAAAAAAAGTTTTGCATCACCGCGGTACTGAGAGTTCCGGAATCTGTACAGAAAACTGGAACAGAGATAAAAACAAATATCATTTCCGCCCTTTTCGTTGCTCACGAAAACCACACATTGCATGTTGATTGCTGCACACACCGGTACCTCTAACACCCAGTAGCACGTCCTCTTGCATTGATGCATGCCTGTATTCGTCCTGATATACTATGCACAAGTTCATCAAGGCACTGTTGGTCCAGATTGTCCTACTTCTCAACGGCGATTTGCCGTAGATCCCTCAGAATGGTTGGAGGGTCACGTCGTCCATAAACAGCCCTTTTCAATCTATCCCAGGCATGTTCGATAGGGTTCACGTCTGGAGAACATGCTGGCCACTCTAGTCGAGCGATGTCGCTATCCTGAGGGAAGTCATTGACAAGATGTGCACGACGGGGGCGCGAATTGTTGTCCATGAAGACGAGTGCCTCGCCAATATGCTGCCGATATGGTTGCACTATCGGTCCGATGATGGCATTCACGTATCGTACAGCCGTTACGGCGCCTTCCATGACCACCAGCGGCGTACGTCGGCCTCACGTAATACTACCCAAAACAGCAGGGAACCTCCACCTTACTGCACTCGCTGGACATTGTGTCTAACGCGTTCAGCCTCCAAACACGTCTCCGACGATTGTCTGGTTGAAGGCATATGCGACACTCAACGGTGAAGAGAACGTGATGCCAATCCTGAGCGGTCCATTTGGCATGTTGTTGGGCCCATCTGTACCGCGCTACATGGTGTCGTGGTTTCAAAGACGGACCTCGCCATGGACGTCGGGAGTGAAGTTGCGCATCATGCAGCCCATTGCGCACAGTTTGAGTCGTAACACGACGTCCTGTGGCTGCACGATAAACATTATTCAAGATGGTGGTGCTGCTGTCGGGGTTCCTCCGAGCCATAATCTGTAGGCAGCGGTTATCCATTGCAGTAGTAGCCCTTTGGGCGACCTGAGTGAAGCATGTCATCGATAGTTCCTGTCTCTCTGTATCTGCTCCTTGTCCCAACAACATCGCTTTGGTTCATTCCGAGACGCCTGGACACTTCCCTTGTTGAGAGCCCTTCCTGGCACAAAGTAACAATGTGGACGCGATCGAACCGCGTTAGTGACCTTCTAGGCATGGTTGAACTACAGACAACACAGCCGTGTACCTCCTTCTTGATGGAATGACTGGAACTGATCGGCTGTCGGACCCCCTCCGTCTAATAGGCGCTGCTCATGCATGGTAGTTTACATCTTTGGGCGGGTTTAGAGGCATCTCTGAACAGTCGAAGCGAATGTGTCTCTGATACACTATCCACAGTCAACGTCTATCTTCAGGAGTTCGGGGAACCGGGGTGATGCAAAACCTGTTTTGATGTGAGTAAATGGAGAAAATTGAAAAACACGTTCAGGTTCGAATGGCTCTTTCTGACTTTTAAGGTCATGAGTCCCCTAGAACTTAGAACTACTTAAACCTAACTAATCTAAGGACATCACACACATCCATGCATGAGGCAGGATTCGAACCTGTGACGTAGCGGTCGCGCGGTTCCAGACTGTAGCGCATAGAACCGCTCAGCCACCCAGGCCGGCACACATTCAAGAAGAATGTGCAAATTCTGTAGTATAAATCTGGTTCTGCCTCCAGTCTTTCACACAAGAAAAGGTAATTGTCATATAATTGATCCAGGACGCTGGTCTTCCGACCCCGAAGGTAGGAGATCTTACGTCTCCTTAAGAGAAAAAAGAAGAAGGCACCACTGACATAAATGGCAAAATAGCAGACACAAATTTCACAGAACCTAACTAGCAACAGGGCACAGTGCCTTCCCGTTCTGAATATGACTATATTCCACCGTTCGAACAGAAACAAACGAAAAAAAATCTGGAAAAGCAAATGATGGGACTGGAGAGGAAAAAATTCTATTTTAAGTATGGGGAAACAAACAGATAATATGGAGACGACCTTCATTTATTTTCAGTTTAGTTCCGTATGTGGTTCGTTTTGCTGACCTGCAAAAGCTCCAGCTCTGCCCCAAAATTAAAAACTGAGTGATGGTGGGTGTAAGACTACATGAAACAAGGAAGGAAGATGCATCAGCAGCAGCCTCCACAGTATGAGCCATCGTCGGTCACCTGTAGTTATATTGAACGGAAAACAGCTCTTTCAAGGAAGGACCGCCTTATGAACCGAATGAAAATTTCATGTATTTTAGTATTCAATAAAAAGAATTGATTATTTTGTGTTTATTTTCAAAATATACTGTTTAGTTTAATATAACGTCATCTCTTTGGTAACTTAAAAATAATAAATATAGAACTAAAAATGGAAAGAATGTACTTGTTTTTTTAATTTTTAAACGAAGTGTCTGTAATGTAGCAAATGTCTTCTTTTCGTACTTCAGCATTACATCGTGTGAAACGCACAATGCAAACACTTTATGTAAAAGATCAAACACAGTTTGGAGTGCCATGAACATCATGTACCTGTACCTATTTTTAGAGGAGACAGCGTATACGACTTCAAACGGAAAATCTACTCAATGAATTTCGGCAAACAGGAAGTCCCTTCTAAGAGTCGCCTGGTGCATTTTCTCTGTGTTTTGGCAGATATTTGTAATTTCGTTTCTACGATGTGGGAGCTGGTGTCATCCCAAACAGATACTGCTCATCGCGTCTTTCGTGTGACGCCCACTGTCGATGGAGAGCGTAACTTTGTTTCCTCTTACACATAAAATGAAATTTGAAGCGGAATTTTACGCCCATTCGATAGAGCGGTCCTAAATCAGTATTGTGTGATATGCGTTTTATCGATATGTATTAACAGAGAGTAAAATACAAAGAATAACCGATACTCCAACAGCGGCCCGCCTCCTGCTCTGGCCCGCGTTGACACTACTAGCATGTAGCAGCGGTGCTGGAGAAGTGGTTATTCTTCGTGTCTTACTGTCCCTGCCGATAGTACGAGGGTCGCATTAGATTAATTTGCCACCCCTTTATCGAATGGGCATGTAAAATTCCGCTTTAAAAATCATTTTGTTTACAAAGGAAACAAACCAATGGTTTCCGTCGACACTGGGTGTCACATGAAGGATATGCTGAGCAGTTTTTGGGGTGACTCCAGCTGCACATCGCAAAAACGAAAATGCAAATATCTGCTGGAACTCCAGAGAAAATGCACCCGACAGCCGGTTTATACAGCTGACAATTTAAGTTCTGCCGGCCGGGTGGTTCTAGGCGCTACAGTCTGGAACCGAGCGACCGCTACGGTCGCAGGTTCGGATCCTGCCTTGGGCATGGATGTGTGTGATGTCTTTAGGTTAGTTAGATTTAAGTAGTTCTAAGTTCTAGGGGACTGATGACCTCAGAAGTTACGTCCCACAGTGCCCAGAGCCATTTGAACCAATTTGAATTAAAGTTGCGATATGAGGAATGAAACATGATTTATAGTGAGTGTACAGAAGAGCTGGTGAAAGGTAGCTGTCCTATTTGCCATGAGGATATTCAAGAAATTTTGACCATAAATGTAAAGGAATTTGATAAATGTACTCAACCTCTGTAGTATCGATATAACCATATTCTTTGTAAGTCTGTTCCTGAGACCTCAGATGTTGGTCAGAGAGGTTACTTCTTTTGAAGAGAGTAGCAGGCAGTGTGTGTTGGACAGTCTGGCTACGTACCTGGTTTGAAAAGGATGGAAAGTGACCTGCCGCATAATGGAGGCAGCATTATTTAAAAAAGGGTTTTGTAATAACATGTTTTGTGAAAAAATTTTGAGGAAATGAGATGATATGAATGCAAGAACGACAAAGCCAATTTTTAATGTAATTCAGTCCTTTTATACGGTATTTGTGACTATGTAGATTCTCACTGTTAGAACATTGTCCATTGCTAAAGTTCGTTGTAGAAATTTTGTAGTGAAGCAGACGGATATGTCCTCCGATAGGTGAAACAAGTGTCAAGGAAACAACTGTACACAAGAGAGTTATTCAGGAATAGTTTTGCTAACTTGTCTGTGTGAAACTGTTGTTGTTGTTGTTGTTGTGGTCTTCAGTCCTGAGACTGGTTTGATGCAGCTTTCCATGCTACTCTATCCTGTGCAAGCTTCTTCATCTCCCAGTACCTACTGCAACCTACATCCTTCTGAATCTGCTTAATGTATTCATCTCTTGGTCTCCCTCTACGATTTTTACTCTCCACGCTGCCCTCCAATACTAAATTGGTGATCCCTTGATGCCTCAGAATATGTCCTACCAACCGATCCCTTCTTCTGGTCAAGTTGTGCCACAAACCTCTCTTCTCCCCAATCCTATTCAACACCTCCTCATTAGTTATGTGGTCTATCCATCAAATCTTCAGCATTCTTCTGTAGCACCACATATCGAAAGCTTCTATTCTCTTCTTGTCTAAACTACTTATCGTCCATGTTTCACTTCCATACATGGCTACACTCCATACAAATACTATCAGAAATGACTTTCTGACACTTAAATCTATACTCGATGTTAACAAATTCCTCTTCTTCAGAAATGCTTTCCTTGCCATTGCCAGTCTACATTTTATATCCTCTCTACTTCGACCATCATCAGTTATTTTTCTCCCCAAATAGCAAAACTCCTTTACTACTTTAAGTGTCTCATTTCCTAATCTAATACCCTCAACATCACCCGACTTAATTCGACTACATTCCATTATCCTCGTTTTGCTTTTGTTGATGTTCATCTCATATCCTTCTTTCAAGACACTATCCATTCCGTTCAACTGCTCTTTATGAAAAGGTATATTGTTGTTATGGCTTAATGAAGCATAGTTATACTTGGAGTCTTTGTTCTCGTTTATTAGTCGTTTAGTTTCTCATTTTCATTCTTTACTTTCATGGCTGCGTTTGCATACTCGCATTGCACATCGCGAGTTGTCCTGAGAAGCATTTTTATGAAAATTGCAAGTACTGCAAATGAAATTTGGTTTTATCAGGTCAATAATCCTAATACTGACAGATCGCAGAGGAGACGAGCATTCCGGTCGCACAGGTATGCCAATAAATTTAATTACCATCAAAGTTCATTTCCATCGTTAGGCACGGTGACTGTCGCAGTGTATTTTAGAAAATAATATATCATTTCAGAGCCTTAATACCACTAGAATATTTCAGTGAAGTGCTGTCTTGTGAATTTACAAGCAGTTAAATGCGTTAATTTTTACATTCGTTAGCTGAGTATTACAGGAAAAGTTCAGATACCATGATTGTTTACAAGACTAAGGTGAAGATTGGCTATTTTCAGGGCCAACATTTTAATCTGAGTTATTTTGTCCTGCAGTCAGATGTCATACGTAAATTTCCTCGAAAACTAATTGCTTTCTCGCAGATGAATTGTCTGGATTTAGTATCACGTAGCGTGGAACTGTAAATATTTCCATTCATTGTCAGATTTTAACACAGTTCTGTTTCCCCACACTGAGATTTATACACTCCTGGAAATGGAAAAAAGAACACACCGGTGTGTCATAACCACCATACTTGCTCCGGACACTGCGAGAGGGCTGTACAAGCAATGATCACACGCACGGCACAGCGGACACACCAGGAACCGCGGTGTTGGCCGTCGAATGGCGCTAGCTGCGCAGCATTTGTGCACCGCCGCCGTCAGTGTCAGCCAGTTTGTCGTGGCATACGGAGCTCCATCGCAGTCTTTAACACTGGTAGCATGCCGCGACAGCGTGGACGTGAACCGTATGTGCAGTTGACGGACTTTGAGCGAGGGCGTATAGTGGGCATGCGGGAGGCCGGGTGGACGTACCGCCGAATTGCTCAACACGTGGGGCGTGAGGTCTCCACAGTACATCGATGTTGTCGCCAGTGGTCGGCGGAAGGTGCACGTGCCCGTCGACCTGGGACCGGACCGCAGCGACGCACGGATGCACGCCAAGACCGTAGGATCCTACGCAGTGCCGTAGGGGACCGCACCGCCACTTCCCAGCAAATTAGGGACACTGTTGCTCCTGGGGTATCGGCGAGGACCATTCGCAACCGTCTCCATGAAGCTGGGCTACGGTCCCGCACACCGTTAGGCCGTCTTCCGCTCACGCCCCAACATCGTGCAGCCCGCCTCCAGTGGTGTCGCGACAGGCGTGAATGGAGGGACGAATGGAGACGTGTCGTCTTCAGCGACGAGAGTCGCTTCTGCCTTGGTGCCAATGATGGTCGTATGCGTGTTTGGCGCCGTGCAGGTGAGCGCCACAATCAGGACTGCATACGACCGAGGCACACAGGGCCAACACCCGGCATCATGGTGTGGGGAGCGATCTCCTACACTGGCCGTACACCACTGGTGATCGTCGAGGGGACACTGAATAGTGCACGGTACATCCAAACCGTCATCGAACCCATCGTTCTACCATTCCTAGACCGGCAAGGGAACTTGCTGCTCCAACAGGACAATGCACGTCCGCATGTATCCCGTGCCACCCAACGTGCTCTAGAAGGTGTAAGTCAACTACCCTGGCCAGCAAGATCTCCGGATCTGTCCCCCATTGAGCATGTTTGGGACTGGATGAAGCGTCGTCTCACGCGGTCTGCACGTCCAGCACGAACGCTGGTCCAACTGAGGCGCCAGGTGGAAATGGCATGGCAAGCCGTTCCACAGGACTACATCCAGCATCTCTACGATCGTCTCCATGGGAGAATAGCAGCCTGCATTGCTGCGAAAGGTGGATATACACTGTACTAGTGCCGACATTGTGCATGCCCTGTTGCCTGTGTCTATGTGCCTGTGGTTCTGTCAGTGTGATCATGTGATGTATCTGACCCCAGGAATGTGTCAATAAAGTTTCCCCTTCCTGGGACAATGAATTCACGGTGTTCTTATTTCAGTTTCCAGGAGTGTATATGATTCAAATGCCTCTGAGCATTATGGGACTCAACCTCTGAGGTCATCAGTCCCCTAGAAATTAGAACTAATTAAACCTAACTAACCTAAGGACGTCACACACATCCATGCCCGAGGCGGGATTCGAACCTGCGACCGTAGCGGTCGCGCGGTTCCAGACTGTAGCGCCTAGAACCGCTCGGTCACACAAGCCGGTGAGATTTATATATTTCGATATCAAAATAAGTTTTAGACATTTCTCAGATATCAACCAGATAGTTAACATCACGAGTTTTAATAACTACGAACACATTTCACAGGAACGACAAATGATTAAATTTGTAATTTGCGGATGTGCAGCAGGGAAACAAGAAACTGGTGCACTGCGCTGGCATGACAGAAGTGGGTACGTCATTCCAGGCAGCTTCACCTTTATGACAGTTCCTGCCGTAGCAGCTGGCAAGGGCTAGCGTGACAGACCCTCGGAAAACCAGGACCAGATGTTTTTAATGTGGATAACTTGCTGGCCACGACACTTTTTGAGCACCCTCTTTATCGAAGTTCGTCTGGACAACACGGGCAACATAAGATCTCACGCTGTCTTGTCAAAAGATAAACGTCACGGAGCCCTCGAAGGTAGACAGCTACTGACCGTAACGCTACAGAAATGTACTGTCTTCTGTACAAATTAATAACTATGCGAACCGGAGGTGTACTCCATGGCGCGTCAAGCCAACACGTCAGGTGCTACGCCCATATAAAAGTGACGAATGTTATCTGGCAACGCTCATTCTCTTAGCAGCCTCCACACATTGACACATCTGCCTTGATGTGGAATGCAGAACGGGTGCTAGACAGAGAAAACGATGTTTTGCCTCTCCTGTGTCCAGCGCTATCGTTGAACGCACTACTGTCGACACACAGCCACTACAATGGTCGCCTTGCCGACGCTCCGTACTGCTCCATACGTCGTCACGCTAATACGGCTATACGATCCTCTCGGGCACTAGTCGCACACAGCATCGAGTGTGGCCCTTCTTAACACTCGATTCCGTATTTCCATGACCTTCGAAGGATTCCAAGCAACGCGATTAGCAATATTATTGGAAATAAACGGCGGCCCACAACCCCACTGCTGTGGAATTACGACAACTCGTGTGTAGACTTTCTCCTTTTTCAATGACACCGACATTCAAATGCGTTATCTGAATAATAAATCCTCTGTAGACTGTACTTTAAACATAGCTGCGCTACAGCAACGGTTCCACGTAAATCAGACTAAGAGCAGCCGACCAGTTGCAAAGGATAAAGTAATCTTTACCTAGGTTTCAATAGATATAAATCTATCTTCTTCAGAAGACGGCCTGGGGACAATGAACATCGTAATATATATTAAGGTATGAAACATGAGTCAAGAATGAAGTTTAACATTTATTAGGAAAATATTGTATTACAAGATGTGAGAAAGATTCTTGGTACTTACAGTATTATAACAACATGAAGTGATATGTCCTTATCGTTTAGGCAAACATCTGCATAGTTACATTAATTATATAAAATATAGCCCTGAAAACAGGGTTTGTCAGACAAATAAAATAGGTACATAGAAGTTGCAGAGCGCCTAAGCGACTGAGTAAAATCGGCCAGCGTAGTAGCACAGCGGCCAGGGCAGGTGGCGCTCATGTCGCGAACTATGTGCCGATAGGCGTACTAAAGTAACATTTGAAATATCAATATTAAATGCGTTCTTAAATAGAGTGATAATAAATAAAATGGCAAGCATTTAACATTCCCGTTATGACATTGTGGGAGGTATAGGAACAATAACGTAGATACATACTCGTACATCAAAAGGACAGGTGGCGCTTCCGCCGTGAGTTACATGCAGTGGTCTATATAGCCAAAATATAAAAGTTATATTACCATATTAGTGAAGCACATAGAACGTATATAAGTCAAAACATCAAGAACAATCAGTAATGGCTTTTAAGAAAATTACGAGACCTGGTCTACAATCCAGTTACTACGTAATATAGAATAAGAGAAAATTACATGAGGGCCGCTGTAGTGGCAGCCATACATCGTGAGAAGAACACATTATATAAAAACGGTAGTAAACTGAAAGATTTGAAAGTGCATTATAGCTTCCTGAGGAAATAGACTACTGAGGTTACTAGCATTAATGTTATATATTAAACAGTACGGGTTTAAAGCCTTCGAAAAATTGTTTACAGGCAAGGTTTAACTGATCATTCAGTATATTGCCGTCTTTGAGCTGTAGATGTTTAACTAAATAGCTCTTCCCACAGATCTAGTCTCCGTCCTTTGACCTGTCTATGTAGGATAACCGTGCCTTCTAACTGTTTAGGCGTATGGCCGGTTATCAAGAGGTGTTCAGCAAAGGTAGAGTTGCGAATATTCGTTCCTTTTTTACCTAAAAGATGTTCTTTATATCGTGTTTTCACAGCTCTGCCGGTTTGACCAATATAATAAGAGGGGCAGTTATTAAAGGTTAGCTTGTAAATACCTGAATTAGAAAACCAATCGCTGGCAATCTCTACTGACTGTACAAGATTTCTTTTTAAACTGTTATCTGTAGAAAAGGAGACGTTACAGTTATATTTTTTATTTAGAAGACGTTTAATCCTATACGATAAGTTACCCAGGAAAGGGATGGAAATAAATTTATTAGTTTCTGTGGTATCCGTGGGGAGAATATTTCTCAAAGTCGAACATTTTTGGGAGATTTTCTTATTGAGCAGGTAATCGATCATATTCTGGTTATACCCATTATTAACCGCAATCGCTTTGATGACATTCAATTCCTTTTTTTGATCAGCAGGTGATAAAGGAGTGGTTACCATTCGGTGAATGGCGGAATGAAAAAATGCCAATTTATGAGTTTTTGGATGGGTTGAGTCAGCAGGAATGACATTATCTGAATATGTTTCTTTGCGGAAGATATTAAAATGGAAGGAATTATCTTCTATAGAAATTGTTAAATCGAGAAAATTAAGTTCACGTTTATCATTTTGAAGTTCTTTTGTGAAGGAAATTTTTTCATGTAAACCGTTGAAAGTGTTAAAGAGATGCTCTAACTCATGATCAGTGCCATCAAAAGCAATGAAAATGTCATCAACTTACCGTGCATAATAGCGGATTTTGTGGCGTAATTCTGAACTTGAATTGAAGAACGTTGTTTCCAGGGCGTTAATGAAAACCTCTGCTAGAATACCGGCGAGGGGGCTACCCATTGCTAGACCATCTGGCTGTACATACATTTTCCCGTTAAATGTGAAGTAATTGTATTTTAAAATGACCTTAAGCAAACCAATGAGTTCGGCAATCTGAGTTTCACTTAATTTTTTATGTTTAAGAAGATTCTCTTTTACAAGGTCTATGGTTTCATCAACCGGAACATTTGTGTAAAGGCTGACGATGTCAAAGGACACCAGTCTAGTGTCAGGTGTACAACTTATAGATTGAATATTGTTAATTAATTCCTTACTGGTTTTTACAGAAAAATTATTTTCAAATGTGAAAGCATCTTTAATTTTAAAATGGAGGCGCCTAGCAAGTGTGTGATGTGGACTGCCTATACCATTCACTATAGGGCGGATCGGGTGATTTTGTTTATGCAGTTTAAACTGACTTCTGAGCACTGGTGGTTTAGGGTTCATATTTATAAGCCCTTTCTTTTGGAACTTATTGAACAAGCTGACGGATTTCATTTTGCAGTTCAGTAGTAGGATCTACAGTAACCTCAGTGATGTCGTTTTCTGGATGTTTTGACTTATATACGTTCTATGGGCTTCACTAATATGGTAATATAACTTTTATATTCTGGCTGCATAGGCCACTGCATGTAACTCACGGCGGAAGCGACACCTGTCTTTTTGATGTATGTATCTACGTTATTGTTCCTGTACCTCCCACAATGTCATAACGGGAGTTAAATGCTTGCCATTTTATTTATTATCACTCTATTTAAGAACGCATTTAATATTGATGTTTCAAATGTTACTTTAGTACGCCTATCGGCACATAGTTCGCGACATGAGCGCCACCTGCCCTGGCCGCTGTGCTACTACGCTGGCCGATTTTACTCAGTCGCTTAGGCGCTCTGCAACTTCTATGTACCTATTTTATTTGTCTGACAAACCCTGTTTTCAGGGCTATATTTTATATAATTAATGTAACTATGCAGATGTTTGCCTAAACGATAAGGACATATCACTTCATGTTGTTATAATACTGTAAGTACCAAGAATCTTTCTCACATCTTGTAATACAATATTTTCCTAATAAATGTTAAACTTCATTCTTGACTCATGTTTCATACCTTAATATATATTACGATGTTCATTGTCCCCAGGCCGTCTTCTGAAGAAGATAGATTTATATCTATTGAAACCTAGGTAAAGATTACTTTATCCTTTGCAACTGGTCGGCTGCTCTTAGTCTGATCCTCTGTAGACTATTTATTTATATAGGACTATAGAACTTATTACTCTCGCCTAATTTTTGCAGTTGCGGTAAAAATCTTAATCATACGCATATTCATTTATGTATAATAGTACACTTCATGCAAATTTGACTTTAGTTGTCTGGCGTCCTAATGATGTTGCAGTTTCAGTGGTCAGGACTGTAACTGTATCTCGGTCTGTAGATAGCTATCGAGATTGGTAAGATTTTTGTTTTTAATTAGCTAACTACCAGGCGTTGCTCAATCATCAATTACTTACTTCTCTCTTTCTTCCGGTCCCTCCAACCTCCACCAATAAATAAGGGTGTTTGAATATGTGGTGATTGATTTTTCAGGGCGTAAACGCAAGGGGAATATTATTACTTGCACTGAGGGGAAGGAAGAGATTAATGTTTAACGTCCCGGCGACAACGAGGTTATTAACACAAATTCGTGTTAGGAAAGGATGGAGAAAGAAATAGGCCGTGCCCTCTCAAAGGAACCATTCCGTCATTTTCCTTAGGTGATTTAGGATGTCCGGACACGAGTCTGAACCGTCGTTCTACAGAATGGGAGAGTAGTATGTTAACGACTGCGCTACCCCGCCAGGCTTTCTTGCACGGTTAGAGAGTGTTTTATTCGTTATCGTTTGTTAAGACGACTCATCTCAAGTGCAAATAAATTCTAATTTGTTCGGAAACAGCTGAAAATCACAGTCTTGAACTGGGAACATATTGCCTGGTTGGATGAACCAAGTTTTCTTGTTACAGGGTGTATACCTCGATGGTCGTGACCAGATACGACATTATCCAGGCGGAAGGTAACTCGAAACATACACTGTGCCAAGGACGAAAGCCGGTGGGGGCAATGTTATGCTACAGGGACTTTCGCCTGGGCTTCTAACAAGGGAAAGTCCCAATCGCACCCCCCTCGAATTTAGTGGTAAGATGACTCAGTAGATAATCCATCAAAAACTGAACACAGATCAAGCATGAAAACAGGAAGAAGGTGTACTGAACTGTGAAGAAAAAGCAATATAGAAACAGTGAATGGTCAAAACACAAGAAGTATAATACAGAGCAACTTATAACAACTACGGCGTGGTGGTTAAGTAAGTCGGCTTTTGGCTGTGGTGAGGCGCGCACGCCATATTTGCGTCTCGCGTGTTGTGCTGCGTGCTAGCGAGCGCGGGTTTGTTTACGCAGCTTGTTTCCGAGGCCGGCTTCATTGATCAGCATGGGGTTTTCTTGCTGCCAAGCAACAATTAAATTAACTTTTCCGTTAGATCACGAAAGATCGAAGGCGCATGAAGCTGAACGTTTTATGCAGCAAGCAATGCGTCTCGCGCCACAAAGTGTTCTCGGAATACATTTTTCGATCCTCAGTACTGCTGTGTACCTAACGCTGGCGAACGACGAGCTGTGCGTCGACGTTGTGCGGCATCACGCCAAGTTCCGATACTCTGACGGACAGGGAGGTCGTGGTTCGCCACGCTGGTTTTGTCCTACGAACGTTGCGGGTTTCCCAACTCCCGTTCGAAGTACCGTCGGACGCTGAGGTGGCCGCCTTTAAACCTTCCGGCAGCGTAGTCAGTCACGCGGCTGAAACGTACCGTGTTCTCAGTGGTGTCCGTCAGATAAAAACTGAACCACGGAAACAAGTTCATTCCTATTTGTTTATTGCCCCACCCCATGGTTGTTGATCATGGAGCTGTACCTACCTCCGCCTTTCTACCATCTGGCCACATGTCGGACGATAGCCGCCCGCCATCCGGCACGGAACAGCTTGTTAGGAAGCAACAGTCGCCGAGGAAAAGGAAGAGACAACCCCGTACCCCTTCTGATGACTGCGTCCATCGGAACAACAACCGAGTTAGAAAACTGCTGCGGAAGCAAAGGGAAGTTCACAGCAAACATGTTATTGTTGGTGTTGTTGTCTTCAGTCCTGAGACTGGTTTGATGCAGTTCTCCATGCTACTCTATTCTGTGTAAGCTTCTTCATCTCCCAGTAACTACTGCAACCTACTTCCTTCTGAATCTGCTTAGTGTATTCATCTCTTGGTCTCCCTCTACGATTTTTACCCTCCACGCTGCCCTCCAATACTAAATTGGTGATCCCTTGATGCCACAGAACATGTCCTACCAACCGATCCCTTCTTCTAGTCAAATTGTGTCACAAACTCCTCTTCTCCTCAATCCTATTCAATACCTCCTCATTAGTTATATGATCTACCCATCTAATCTTCAGCATTCTTCTGTAGCACCACATTTCAAAAGCTTCCATTCACTTCTTGTCCAAACTATTTATCGTCCATGTTTCACTTCCATACATGACTACACTCCATACAAATACTTTCAGAAACGACTTCCTGACACTTAAATCAATACTCGATGTTAACAAATTTCTCTACTTCAAAAACGCTTTTCTTGCCATTGCCAGTCTACATTTTATATCCTCTAATTCCCTCAGCATCACCCGACTTAATTCGACTACATTCCATTATCCTCGTTTTGCTTTTGTTGATGTTCATCTGATACCCTCCTTTCAATACACTACCCATTCCGTTCAACTGCTCTTCCAAGTCCTTTGCTGTCTCTGACAGAATTACAATGTCATCGGCAAACCTCAAAGTTTTTATTTCTTCTCCGTGGGTTTTAATACCTACTCCGAATTTTTCTTTTGTTCCCCTCACTGCTTGCTCAATATAGAGATTGAATAACATCGGGGAGAGGCTACAACCCTGTCTCACTCCCTTCCCAACCACTGCTTCCCTTTCATGTACCTGGACTCTTATAACTGCCATCTGGTTTCTGTACAAATTGTAAATAGCCTTTCGCTCCCTGTACTTTACCCCTGCCAGCTTCAGAATTTGAAAGAGAGTATTCCAGTCAACATTGCCAAAAGCTTTCTCTAAGTCTACAAATGCTAGAAACGTAGGTTTGCCTTTCCTTAATCTAGCTTCTAAGGTAAGTCGTAGGGTCAGTATTGCCTCACGTGTTCCAATATTTCTACGGAATCCAAACTGATCTTCCCCGAGGTCGGCTTCTACTAGTTTTTCCATTCGTCTGTAAAGAATTCGCGTTAGTATTTTGCAGCTTTGACTTATTAAACTGATAGTCCGGTAATTTTCACACCTGTCAACACCTGCTTTCTTTGGGATTGGAATTATTATATTCTTCTTGAAGTCTGAGGGTAAAAGCAAACATAAACATAGCCAAAGCCTTGCAGACAAACAAAAATTACGCGAAGCGAATTGTAGTGTGAGGAGGGCTATGCGAGAGGCGTTCAATGAATTCGAATGTAATGTTCTATGTACTGACTTGGCAGAAAATCCTAAGAAATTTTGGTCTTATGTCAAAGTGGTAGGTGGATCAAAACAAAATGTCCAGACACTCTGTGACCAAAATGGTACTGAAACCGAGGATGACAGACTAAAGGCCGAAATACTAAATGTCTTTTTCCAAAGCTGTTTCACAGAGGAAGACTGCACTGTAATTCCTTCTCTATATTGTCGCACAGATGACAAAATGGTAGATATCGAAATAGACGACAGAAGGATAGAGAAACAATTAAAATCGCTCAAAAGAGGAAAGGCCGCTGGACTTGATGGGATACCAGTTCGATTTTACACAGAGTACGCGAAGGAACTTGCCCCCCTTCATGCAGTGGTGTACTGTAGGTCTCTAGAAGAGCGTAGCGTTCCAAAGGATTGGAAAAGGGCACAGGTCATCCCCGTTTTCAAGAAGGGACGTCGAACAGGTGTGCAAAACTATAGACCTATATCTCTAACGTCGATCAGTTGTACAATTTTGGAACACGTACTATGTTCGAGTATAAAGACTTTTCTGGAGACTAGAAATCTACTCTCTAGGAATCAGCATGGGTTTCGAAAAAGACGATCGTGTGAAACACAGCTCGCGCTATTCGTCCACGAGACTCAGAGGGCCATAGACACGGGTTCCCAGGTAGATTCCGTGTTTCTTGGCTTCCGCAAGGCGTTCGATACAGTTCCCCACAGTCGTTTAATGAACAAAGTAAGAGCATATGGACTATCAGACCAATTGTGTGATTGGACTGAAGAGTTCCTAGATAACAGAACGCAGCATGTCATTCTCAATGGAGAGAAGTCTTCCGAAGTAAGAGTGATTTCAGGTGTGCCGCAGGGGAGTGTCGCTATTCACAATATACATAAATGACCTTGTGGATGACATCGGATGTTAACTGAGGCTTTTTGCGGATGATGCTGTGGTATATCGAGAGGTTGTAACAATGGAAAACGGTACTGAAATGCAGGAGGATCTGCAGCGAATTGACGCATGGTGCAGGGAATAGCAATTGAATCTCAATGTAGACAAGTGTAATGTGCTGCGAATACATAGAAAGAAAGATCCCTTATCATTTAGCTACAATATAGCAGGTCAGCAACTGGAAGCAGTTAATTCCATAAATTATCTGGGAGTACGTATTAGGAGAGATTTAAAATGGAATGATCATATACAGTTGATCGTCGGTAAAGCAGATGCCATCTGAGATTCATTGGAAGAATCCTAAGGAAATGCAATCCGAAAACAAAGGAAGTAGGTTACAGTACGCTTGTTCGCCCACTGCTTGAATACTGCTCACCAGTGTGGGATCCGTACCAGATAGGGTTGATAGAAGAGATAGAGAAGATCAAACGGAGAGCAGCGCGCTTCGTTACAGGATCATTTAGTAATCGCGAAAGCGTTACGCAGATGATAGATAAACTCCAGTGGAAGACTCTGCAGGAGAGACGCTCAGTAACTCGGTACGGGCTTTTGTTGAAATTTCGAGAACACACCTTCACCGAGGAGTCAAGCAGTATATTGCTCCCTCCTACGTATATCTCGCGAAGAGACCATGAGGATAAAATCAGAGAGATTAGAGCCCACACAGAGGCATACCGACAATCCTTCTTTCCACGAACAATACGAGACTGGAATAGAAGGGAGAACCGATAGAGGTACTCAGGGTACCCTCCGCCACACACCGTCAGGTGGCTTGCGGAGTATGGATGTAGATGTAGATGTAGAAGTCTGCACAGGATGGCGACCCTCCTACTGATGGTGCGCTGTCCTCTGACGCTCTGACACCTGACGAAGCGAGGGCCTTCCCTGCTTCCATCTCCTGTCAGCATCCGCCTCCGGACAACGACCTTCCTCCGCCTGCATCTGATGTAGTTTCCTCCCTTTCTGTGTCTGACGCTACCTGTGGGCGCTGAACCGGCCCAGTGAGACGTGTGTCTCCTGAGCGGGCGACATCGACGCCGAGGATGGACATTCTGAAGGTGTTTAGAACGATCGACCCCCCCCCCCCCTTTGTGGGGTTGGCTCCCTCCCCATCACAGTGATGTGCCCCCCCGTGGAGGACTAACAGGGAGTTCCTGTGCTTCCCCCGTGTATGAATCGCATGTCCTCCTGGCTATGGCAGCTTTCCAGACTTATCTCACAGCCACTGTCAATTTCAACACTATTCGCGTATGCCACAAACTGGCTTTACTCCATGACATGCTGTATGCCGCTGACGTTGACGTAGCTCTCTTTCAGGAGATGCATGTTGCCACTTTCTGTGCTCCCCATGGTTTTACAGCGCATGTCTATCATGCTTACTCCGCTGATAGTGGGGTGTCGATTCTCTTACGTGATGATATCCTCGCTCATGCAGTTGCCTATATCCCTGATGCCAGAGGTTTAGTGGCGTCAGGATCGTCAATGTCTATGGCAGGTAGGATGCATTGATCATGGGAGGCGATTTCATCTGCACACAGGCACCCAAAGACCACCTACCGCATCACTCTCCGTGCGCGGCGCTTGCAAGAATTCTCCGGCATCTCAGACTAGTGGATTCTTGGGAGCATGTTCATTGCAATTCCCCGGAGTTTTACGCATTTCTCTAGCCATTCTTCCTGCAGACTCGATCGTATTTACATCTCCCGCAATATTGTCAGTGGGGTGCAGGCTCCTGAAGTCTGGCCCACTGCATTCTCTGACCATGACGCATTCTCTGACCATGACATCATCAATCTCTGCCGCCAAAGGGTGTGGCACGGCCGTGGACCATGGAAACTGAACACGATCCACCTTACCTACCCGACTGCCGGCAGCTCATCGAGACCACGTGGGCAGCTTGTCGCGCCCTGTCTTGGTGGGTGTACTTTGCAAAACCTGCTCTCCTCAAGGCCTGGATTGGTTATGGAAGGGAGGTTCCGGCATGGCGCGATGGACTCAGGAATCCTATTTCACCATTCTCCGGGAATGTACTGTTATGCAGTATTCGCCAGAGCGCCAGGCAATGGTGAATCATGCCAAGACAAAGGCTACGACCCTTTCCCGCCGCCACCTTGAAAGAGCCATGGTCAGGGCGCGCACACACGATGGGTTAGTACAAGAGCGTCCATCTATGTATCATGTCATAGCGGAACGATGCCACCGTCAGAGTAATGTGATTAAAGTTCTTACGACTGATGATGGGCAGCGTTTTGATACCCAAAGGGATATTGGGTCCGCTAACCATGAACATTACGTTACGCTGTACTCTGAACAACGTCACCACCCTGCCAACGTTGCGGCGTTCTGCACTCTCCTTTAATACACCGTTGCACGGTTGCACCCGTCGGTGGTTCGAGTCCTCCCCCCGGTATGGGTGTGTGTGTTGTCCTTAGCGTAAGTTAGTTTAAGTTAGATTAAGTAGTGTGGAAGCCTAGGGATCGATGACCTCAGCAGTTTGGTCCCATAGGAACTTACGACAAATTTCCAATTTTCCGCTCTCCTTTGGCTCAGTTCCAGTGGATGCCACGATGGATCTGACTGCTAACGTCAAGGAGGACGAAGTCGATGGCGCTATCCAGGCGGGTTCTAAGAACAAGTCGCCTGACCCTGATAGGCTCCCACTGGAGTTTTATTGGACATTTCGTCCCCTTCTGGCCCGTGTGTACGGAAATTAGTCAGGACCTTATGTCACCTTTCGTGCCGATTCCAGACGGTTTCTTCGATGGTTTCCTCATTTCCATCCACAAGCCTCGGAGTACCTCACGGATATGCAATTATCTCCCCTTGACGTTACTCAGCATCTTTACCCAGCTGCTGGCTGCGCGGCTTAAACGGACAGCCCGGTACGTGGTTTCTCCGGATCAAACTTCGTTGGGAGGTACCAATAACAGCCGCACTGGCCTCTGCCACTATCGGGACATAGTCGCTCCTGCTCACGTTGGTCGTTTGCTTGGACTTTTGGCAGCTCTTGACTTCAGTCAGGCTTTCGGTGCATTTTATGGGAAGCCAACTCACACCCATTAGTAACTTCGCTTTGTATATATTCATGGATGTGACTGTAGAATTGTCCTATCAGACTTAGATGTCAGGGAAGTGTGTAAGCATCTGAAATTACAAAATGCACCCCTGACTCTGCAATGAAGTCCACACAGTGATGAGTGTTCCAGACACAATGAAATTGTCTACCAGATTAAGGTCGAAACTGGACCCTCGTCTTTCGATAACATATTCTTACCAACTGAGCTATTGAGAGAGATACTGGCAGTATGAAGCTTTTAACTGCGCTGATAGTTGTGCCTGAACAGCTAATTGATTTATCTCTACTAGTCATCAGGTCAAGTTTTCCTAAAGGAGAGGAACACGTGTGCATCGATCAGTTTCGCAATCCAATTTATCCTGCGTCATGGCCAGCAAAGTAAGTGGCTGCACCTTGTACTGATAGCTGTAGCACGATGACACTAAGGTAATTTATGACGAAAACTGAAAAATTAACGTGTCATTAGATAGCAAAAAAGGGGACATAAATAGTTTCTCATGTGTAACTCTTTTTCATCGCCGGCCGTGGTGGCCGAGCGGTTCTTGCCGCTTCAGTCCAGAACCGCGCGACTGCTACGGTCGCAGGTTCGAATCCTGTCTCGGGCATGGATGTATGTGATGTCCTTAAGTTAGTAAGGTTTAAGTAGTTCTAAGTTCTAGGGGACTGATGACCTCAGATGTTTAGTCCCATAGTGCTCAGAGCCATTTGAACCATTTTTATCTTTTTCGTCAGTCATGAGCTAAAGTAGAAGGTTAGACAACTAAGAGTCTTCAGACGACAACTTCGTCGAAATTTCGGTTCCGGTTACTGAAATATGTTAGACCATTTGTATCCGTCTGATATATAAGGCACACAAGTCTTTTGAGCGATGAATTCTTGTGGAATTTCGATAGGCTAACTGCCCAAAGCACAGCACGTGCGGAAGTGACGCATTCCGGTGCCCGTGCAATACATGACGCGCACGCACACTGGTTATTTTTGAATCTCACAAGAAGCGCACATCTGCCGCAGGCTGAAACTACTTACTCTCGCGGCAGGATCTCGTCAACAAGTAGCTCGCTGTTGAAACACGCGTGTCTAAACAGCATTTGTGTCGCTAGAGGACTCCGCGGATTATCTTGTTAAGTTACTTTACGGGAATATGGTAGAGATCCAAAAACGACGAATGCCTAACCAATACGTCAATCGTCATTATTTGCGACTTATCTGAAGATTACTGCAATATACGTTTTAACATCAGCTACGAAATCGTCACTACTATAAGAAATTACTTTCGGAAGCCTGTTAAAGAAATAATATTGTTCTGAATTTTTCAGACATTTACTGTCGTTGCGGAATACAGCATTGTAGCCATCCTTACAACGACTGAGAATGTTCTGCAAAGACGGATCATCGAATATTCACAACTGGCAATTCGCTGTTGGTACACAGACATGGAGTGGAACTGATGAAGTACTTGAAGTTCTAAGAGCCTGCCATGCAGTCTTTAAAGACGCAGAAAATACGTCGAATTCGTTCATTAAAAATTAGTTATTGCAATTAATGACAAAAGTAATCAAGCATGTACTTCGCAACAGTACTAGCTGTTAGAAATGATGTACGAAGATGTACGTGTGCTAAGCGAAAGAATAATGTCCTTACTGCCAGTTAACAAGAATATGCACACCCACAGAGTATTTACTACATAAGAAAAATTTTAAAAGGTTTGAAAGTTGTGCGAGAGTGTAGTTATCACGACAGTGTGGTCCACAATGAGGATAGTTAATATAAACCCCCCCAAAAAAGTTCGAATGTCCATGACGAATAGACATTTTGCGTGAAGACAGTAAATCACTATCCACCGATATCTGTAGATGGAAGTAAGATATTGGGGAAGATAATCCCCATATATGTAAGATAGTACCCGAGCAAACCAGTACGACTCTAATACGTCAAATGTAAGTTGGTACAGTCGTGCTCAAAAGTATCCGAACGACCTGAATTGCATTTCGCCTGATTCGAATGCAACCCACATAGCGCAGCTGTCTAGCAGGTCCTCTAATCGCCCCTCGGTACAGTCGTATGACTATTGAAAATGGTTCCAACAAGTCACCACTAGAAAACACTGCTCTGTATCGCAATAACTCAAGATGTAATACGAAGGTACTACAAATATCGGGGAACATCTTATCACAGATAAGACGGTTCTTCAGGCTTGTAAGTTCACATTTATTACAATAAATGACATACATGAAATGTTACCACTCTCATTAATACGTCAGATAGGTAATTCACGTAGTAAGTTCGTCGTATTCATGATTTCCTCTTCAAAATAACATACCGTACTTATTATTTAACACAAAATGACATTAAAAATTTAAGTTATTGACGAGCAGCTAGTAGAGAATATGTATGAACTTCAAATGACATGACGAACCGTCTCGTTCTGCATTTGGATTCAAACCCAGGTCATGCAGACTTCGTGACTGACGGAAACTAACAGTCATTCCTGACTAGGCATACAGAGAGTGATATACCTCGACTTTAGACAGTATCAGTTAGAAAATATCAACTTTAAATTACATAACGTAAACATTGTTAACGGGTGCGAATTCCTATCCATCATCTATTGTCCTTGTTAACGAACTACAAGAGATGTTAAATATTGCTTCTTCACAAGTAGCTTACTTGAAATGCCGTGAGGTAAAGCTTTGTGTTGGACAGGGATTCGAACCCAGAACCTAATTGGATTGTCATCGAAGCACAATCAACTGTGACATATCGGATTTTCTCGCCAATAGCTAGATGTTTTAACTGCAATGACGAGACGAAACATTAATTTTTTCTTTCCCAGGACTCCAACCTGTCACCTATCGCTGTTTTATTCTAGAGAAAACGAACGTTGAAAATGGGTTTGTTACACCAGCAGCGACATGTGAGCATGTTTGAACTAGAAATAATATGACGAAGAGTTCAGTGCTGACTGGGAATCGAGCCCCACACATATCGTTGTTGACTGCACACAAAGAGACGTCAGCTACCGAATTTTTCTCCACCAGCAGCTCGAAATAACATCCTTGAATTTACAATGATTTCGCAAACAGTTCTGTGTCTCACTGGGACTCAAAAACGTCAGATACCGTTAGTGTTGACAACAAATGAAAATACATTAAAAATCAAAATTATTACCCACCAGCAGATAGGTGTTCTCATGCTAGAGCTTGATAATACATAATGAAAGCTTTAGTGCCGGGCCAGGATTCGAGCCCTTTCACGCGCAATATGTGGAGATGTTGAGGAATCTGCAGTTTTGAACAAACAACAAATTTGCAGTCGAGCTGTATTGTCACGAAGGGATCAAATTCCACGTTAAGGGCCGTCTGAGTTGCATTCCCAGATCAGAACCAATTTTATCGACATACAGAAGCTCAAATAAAAGATGGAATAAGTGTCCTGTGACCCTACATAGCGTTTGTTTCGTCACTAGAAATAAATAACTAGTATAAGAAAGGTTACTGTTGATAGAGTTTCTACGTGTCGCGACTCCTGACTTTATTGTGGTTCAACCTAACGTCTACTTGGTAGAGAAGGAATATCATGTTTAACATGAATGTCAGACCACAATGCCATTATACCTTCTTCACTCGGCGTAGCCAGAAGAGAACAGAATCTGTCTCTCCTTATCAAAAATCGTCAGCAGAAGTTGGAATCGAACCCAGACCATAAGTATAGGAACCTAGCATCAATCCAACAGACCACCAAATTCTCTTCTCTGTCACTCATTTTTCTATCATAACAATGTTGCGCCACACTGGATGAGAATTCTGACACACAGACTCTCTGGAGTGGTTTGCAGCATGTTCAGTACGTTCATTTACTTGGTTGACCGAATCGCCATGAACTAGCTGCCTCGGCTACCCAATGCATACATTCGACTCTATTTTGTAATCACCGAAATAAAATCACTTTACTGACACCTACACAGAACTGCCAACAGTATAGGATGCATAAATTTAAACAGGAAGTGTTCCTTTCGACTTGAGCTACTCTATTGCGCTATCTGTTTGTTAAAAACGTCGTGCAGTGCAAAAGAAAAGCTGTAACTGTCTGTCTCTCAGAAGTCTATATCTGGCCATACGCATTATCTCACAGCACTGTGCAATGCGCAAGTTCTGGAGGAATTGTTGTTGAGTTTTGGAGGTGTTGCGGCTATGTGTCAGCTAGTAACGTAACGGTAAGCGTCGCGCACTGTTGATAAGACGTCGCGGGTTTGGGGACATTCACTGCTACGGTTTTTAAAACGCCATACTGCTGTCTGCTGAAGTTATCCATCTAATGGAACTTTGAACATAATTCCCTTCACTTCTCAACCCAAAATAGTCGCATGTGGAAAAAGGGCTAACGTCTGCGACGTTTTGTTCTTTTTCAGGTTTGATAGGTGGCCAGGCTGTAGATGCATCTCGAAACTTTTGTATTATGTATGGGAAGAGCGCATCGTGCCAAAATACGTCAGAAAAGTATTTTCTACATTAGCTGTCGTGTGGCAGTGGCATTTTATTCTTCATAAAACCTAGTTTGACAGTTTTAACTCAGAACAAGTTTTCTGCATACGTGTAATCAATAAACTGCATGTGCATTGTCAGACTGTTATAGATAACATCAGAGAATTCGCATATATCGTTGATGATTAAGTTCTCTCTCATGTTAACTAATGTTTTAACAACACTAAAAGAAACCGTACGAAAATTGTGCACTGTATTATAAGAAATGAAATAAAACTACCTACCGTAACCTTACGACGAAAGTCTGTTTCAATAAAACTGAGTATCTGTACACAAGCGTGCCTCTATCGGCACGAATTAGTAAAATACTAATCACTTAGATTTCGATTGGGTCTGTGTTTGATTGGTATGCTGTGTCATACTCAAGTGGTGTGCAAATGTGGCATTTCATAAATAAAGTTATGTATTCCTAGAAACCCAAAATTTGTTTGTCAGCAGCGGAAAGAGGCGTTACGTGTTGTGCAGCATTATTAGTTTTTCACCATTGCACTATGAGCCGAAAGTATATTCTTGCGATTTGCTTATCGATGTGTGATCTGGCTGCTTGCAGCTCTTTCACAGAAGGGATAAAAACGTTACAGTCAGCAAGATTGGAATCGCAAACCGTAACAGACGCTTTCTCTCAGGTTAGCACGTTCCACAGAGCTAGGGAAGAGGCATGCGTCTACGTCACGTCTTACGAGACCTGTAGTGGCTAGAACACGTAAACAGCTATTTAAATAACGAGATTAGATGCGATTTTCACGTGCAACGACTTTCCTGGGCTGACAACCGTAAATTTACAATTTTTTGTTACAGCTCAAGCGTTAGTAATAACTCAGATTATTCAATAGAAATGACAGGAAAAATCAAGTGAACTTTGAGGCTTAATTCCGTGCACACCACGAAGTAACTCATCGATCACAGAGTTGTCAAATATACCTTGCCTTGTTGCCAAACCTCAGTTACATACCAGCAGGAAGAAAACGAACCGATGTGATTCTACAGTGGGCTGGGAAGTGACCATAGCTGACGTCTCAAAGACGCGGCTGCTACGGCCTGGAATACGTAATCCGTCTGATTCACATTTATGTGACTGGTTTTAGGGACTGGAGCGTAGTTACTAATAATACTCAGAACTGACTGCAAAATAAGCTTCATAAATCAGTAACTCTCATAATTGTTTTTATATATCTTTCGTAAGTGTACTCAAAACTAAGAAAATCATTGACGAACGTTTTCGTGCCTCGCCTATAGTCGAGCACAACAAACAAAAATAAAAAAAGACTGTGTGCGTGTGTGTGTGTGTGTGTGTGTGAGAGAGAGAGAGAGAGAGAGAGAGAGAGAGAGAGAGAGAGGGAGAGAGAGGGAGAGAGATAAAAATAAAAATGAATGAGAGCGAGAGAGAGTAAAAAATTGTTGCAAAGAAACTGAATTGTGGTATAGAAAGAAATCTTTCATTAAAATGACATGTTCTACATCATTACGAAATGTCGTATTCATGATCTATGGAACAAGTATTAATCTAATCTAATCTAATGATATCATATTGGTGACTAGTCATGAAGAGGCTCGAATTACAGATATTTTTGCCAATATCAGTAACTAAATCTAAACTTGAAAAAAACAAGACGACAGTTTTTGTAATAAACCGGGACTCCTTTAAAATCCCTATCGTCCCTGTTAACTAACCACGAAAGATGTGTGATATACCTCCATTCAGAAGGAACAAAGTGTTCATGTATTTAAAGATGAAGCTCATGATGTGAAGTTCTGTGACGGAGATACGACCCCAGCACTCAATCGGATTGTTAACTAAGTAAAATCAACTGTTACGTATCGGTTTTTCTTACCAGCTACTAGGTGTTTGAATCTAAAATAAGGACACAAATTTTTGTGCCTGAGTGACAATCGAATCGCACACCTACCGTCCCTCTTTATCACCCACGAACACAGCTTAAGTAACACTTGCTTACTCACCAACAATAAGATGTGTGCGTGTTTGACCAGAAATAACGACAGCTATTGCGATTGTTGGCAACACATTAACAGACATTAAAAATGCACGTTAATTTTCACTAGCAGACTGGTATGCACGTGATAGGGCTTGAAATGAAATTATGAATATTTTTGTACTGGATCAGGATTCGGACGCACATACTTACCTTTGGAGGAGACCTAGAGGTGATTGCAGTCTTGGGAAAAGGAACGCAATGATTGAACTATACTGTTCCGAGAGATTCAGATCCTCGAAAGATGAGATACGAATTCGAATCACAGTCCAGCACCAAATTTTTCAACGTCTCTAGTTCAATCAAGTACAAGAAAAATAAGAGCCCTGTTCCTTTAAATGCATATGGACTATCAGACCAATTGTGTGATTGGATTGAAGAGTTCCTAGATAACAGAAAGCAGCATGTCATTCTCAATGGAGAGAAGTCTTCCGAAGTAAGAGTGATTTCAGGTGTGCCGCAGGGGAGTGTCATAGGACCGTTGCTATTCACAATATACATAAATGATCTTGTGGATCACATCGGAAGTTCACTGAGGCTTTTTGCGGATGATGATGTGGTGTATCGAGAGGTTGTCACAATGGAAAATGGTACTGAAATGCAAGAGGATCTGCAGCGAATAGACGCATGGTGCAGGGAATGGCAGTCCAATCTCAATGTAGACAAGTGTAATGTTCTGCGAATACATAGAAATATAGATCCCTTATCATTTAGCTACAAAAAAGCAGGTCAGCAACTGGAAGCAGTTAATTCCATAAATTGTCTGGGAGTAAGCATTAGGAGAGATTTAAAATGGAATGATCATATACAGTTGATCGTCGATAAAGCAGATGCCATCTGAGATTCATTGGAAGAATCCTAATGAAATACAATCCGAAAATAAAGGAAGTAGGTTACAGTACGCTTGTTCGCCCACTGCTTGAATACTGCTCAGCAGTGTGGGATCGGTACCAGATAGGGTTGATAGAAGAGATAGAGAAGATCCATCGGAGAGCAGCGCGCTTCATTACAGGATTTTAGTAATCGCGAAAGCGTTACGGAGATGATAGATAAACTCCAGTGGAAGACGCTGCAGGAGAGACGCTCAGTAGCTCGGTACTGGCTTTTGTTGAAGTTTCGAGAACATACTTTCACCGAAGAGTCAAGCAGTATATTGCACCCTCCTACGTATACCTCGCGAAGAGACCATGAGGATAAAATCAGAGAGATTAGAGCCCACACAGAAGCATACCGACAATCCTTCTTTTCACGAACAATACGAGACTGGAATAGAAGGGAGAACCGATAGAGGTACTCAGGGTACCCTCCGCCACACACCGTCAGGATGTATGGATGTAGATGTAGATGTAGAAAAGCAATAAATTATGCCTGCTCCCACGAGGTATTAGAACGAGGTCGCAAGAAGGCTAACGAATTATAATCAAAATACACTGAGACGCCAATTTGTCCGTCGTCATGGTGTTGGTGATGATGATGATGAAGTCCCATACTCAGTGACGGAGCGTAGGGGAACGATGCGGGAGACCCGCACCGCCGTCGGTAGAAATAGTTGTGTATTATTGCGTACATCACCGGCATCCCAGCCGGCCGCGGTGGTCTAGCGGTTCAGGCGCTCAGTCCGGAACCGCGGGACTGCTACGGTCGCAGGTTCGAATCCTGCCTCGGGCATGGATGTGTGTGATGTCCTTAGGTTAGTTAGGTTTAAGTAGTTCTAAGTTCTAGGGGACTGTTGACCACAGATGTGAAGTCCCATAATGCTCAGAGCCATTTGAACCATTTGAACCGGCATCCCATTGCCGTCTTCTCTTTCGTTTGTGTGTTGTGCATGGTGCAAGAAATATTTGTGTTTTGCTTGCTTCAGCCCACTGAATGCGAGCAAGCTCACGAATAGACTGTCAATAATTGGAATTACGCAATAATACACTTAAAATGTTTATTTTTGCATTATGTATCTCGATGAAAATAACTGTAAACAGATTATATGCTTACTTGCTTATTACTCGCGCTTCTCGATGCTTTCCTCAGAAAATATAAAGAAAAACAAAGAGAGGGAGAGAGACAGAGAGAGAAAACAGAAATGTATTTCAAATATCAGCTCGGTGACGCCATGTTCGTCTCGTGACGTAAAGCAAGGATAGTTGATAGGTAGTATCTCGTTGTACTAGCGATATGTATGGCTACAGGGGTCTTTCTTTTCTCTCTGCAAACAACCAGAACAGAATTCGGTAACAAAGCGGTAAGAAGATCCATGCAGTGCGACAATTAAACACTCAGTCTCTCTTGGTTATTTTGTTAATCCTTAACAATCGTCTGTAATTCAGTAAACATCTTTGATTACTGATTTTTTATTACTACCATTGTCATTGTTATTCGTCACCTCACAACAGATTTCCTGTCACTCACTGCTGCCGTTGCACGTTACGAATGGATCAGGATGAATGGAATGTGGGATGTTTCGTCATGGAGAATATACACATTTCTCTCGGCGTCTTATGTTCAGGGTAATATGAAAATCTCAGTAAGAGCAGACGACAACGGGATGTCGGTGATACAGGCAAAAATATCCCACTATTTTTGTCGACTTAACACCATGACGACAGACTAACTGGCGTCTCGGTGTATTTTGATTATAATTCGTTAGCCTTCTTGCAACCTCGTTCTAATACCTCGTGGGAGCAGGCACAATATTTTGCTTTTTGAACACCGAGCAGTAACACACAAAGATAGTAGATGGAAGGATACAAAGAAACAATCAGACGCATGGGTGTGGATCCAGTTCATCATTAGAAGACTAAACAAGAGAGAAACATTACGAAAGCAATGAGTACGCTGGTTAGTATAGTTAGGAAGATGAAAATACGCAGATCTGCAGTTTACTTTCTGTCTTAATGGGCATGATTTCTAGCTTCTTCTCTTCTGAATCAAATGAATTGATTACTACATAGCACAGAATAATTAATTAACTGTGTTTCTTACAGCTTCCATTCGCACCAACATTTTTCTACATTCTCGTTCAATTCATGAAATTCTACCTGTATGATCACAAGACTGCACATAGATGCAATCGATTTCGAGGTGCATAGTGTTTGTTATCTTACTTTTTGTGACAGGTGGGCAAAGTTTATTTCCAAAAACTTTTTATTGTACTGAAATAATCTTTTTCACAAAGTAACAAGGTAAGTCTTTTATTTGTATATAGTTTGTGGGAAACTGTAATCGTTATGGAGGTTGTACACCTGAATGTTTGACGCAACCGGTAGGAGAAAACGCTGCATATTAACCAAACCACACGCCTCCTCTCCGTATCCTGCTACGACATGAGCATGGGATTCTCCTCACATACCGCTACAGAGCCGTTCCTAGCACAGCTGAGAATTGGCAACACCGTCACAAACATTTGGCAACACTGTGACAGTGCAATCACTTCCACATATGGTACTGAATTCACTCGCTAAATTCGCTTGTTATTCCCTTTCCATTTGAATGACTCGTGCTATATAATCCTCATGTAAACTAAGACACTGAGACTGTAAATTCTATTTTTGGGCTAAAGAAATGCTGTTCTTCACATAAGTGACAACTTTTATTATCTTTCACGATGTGTTACGAGGTTGAGCGACCAATACCATGATGAGAGTGGAGTGCTCGCAGCAGTGTGTCCGTAGCCCCATGGTACAGGGTTATTACAAATGATTGAAGCGATTTCACAGCTCTACAATAACTTTATTATTTGAGATATTTTCACAATGCTTTGCACACACATACAAAAACTCAAAAAGTTTTTTTAGGCATTCACAAATGTTCGACATGTGCCCCTTTAGTGATTCGGCAGACATCAAGCCGATAATCAAGTTCCTCCCACACTCAGCGCAGCATGTCCCCATCAATGAATTCGAAAGCATCGTTGAAGCGAGCTCGCAGTTCTGGCACGTTTCTTGGTAGAGGAGGTTTAAACACTGAATCTTTCACATAACCCCACAGAAAGAAATCGCATGGGGTTAAGTCGGGAGAGCGTGGAGGCCATGACATGAATTGCTGATCATGATCTCCACCACGACCGATCCATCGGTTTTCCCCTTACAGAGGCATCCAGAAGCTTTAAACTGCGCATACCATTGCCGAATGGAGTTAGCAGTTGGTGGATGTTTGTTGAACTTCGTCCTGAAGTGTCGTTGCACTGTTATGACTGACTGATGTGAGTGCATTTCAAGCACGACATACGCTTTCTCGGTTCCTGTCGCCATTTTGTCTCACTGCGCTCTCGAGCGCTCTGGCGGCAGAAACCCGTAGTGCGGCTTCAGCCGAACAAAACTTTATGAGTTTTTCTACGTATCTGTAGTGTGTCGTGACCATATTTCAATGAATGGAGCTACAGTGAATTTATGAAATCGCTTCAATCATTTGTAATAGCCCTGTATAGTCGGCCTTCAACAGCTGTGGCGAGCGGACGCGCGGCTAGTTTACGTCCTCGCTGCTGCTGGCTGTGTGCTGTTTACTGGTGAGTAGACGCTGTTCTAGCGGCCACAATAACGTGTTATTGTGTGACAATGTTTAGAACCGGAACATGAACGACAAAACGCGCAGAGACACGTTGAAATTTGTATTCGATCACAACTATGCACGACCGAAGTCTTTTGAGATAGAATTATGGATTGAGGAAAGTCTGAAACGATCCTTTGACGATATTATCGGCGTACACCTGTCGAACGTTAGTAGCGTTGTCTATATCTAGTTTAAAACCGCTGATATTTGCGAACAGATCTTGCAGTCATGTAGTGGTAAGCTTAAATTTAAGCACCGTGATGGGAACATCGGAGAGGTTAAGGTTTTGCATGCAGGATTTGGTCTTCGAACTCTTCGAATTTTTGAGTTACCATTTGAAGTACCTGCGGCTGAAATCGACGCGGTGCTCAAAAATTACGGTAAAGTTGTTAGCAATGTTGCCGAAAAATGGGCGACGTTTAAGGTTCCTGTCCTGGACGGTGTTCGGCAGGTTAAAATGGAACTGCAGAGGCACATACCATCTTACGTTACTATTTGTGGATACAGGGCGATCGTCATATATGACGGTCAACCGCGTACCTGCTCTGGGTGTGGTGCCACGGATCACGTTCGTGTTCAATGTATCCAACGAATGGTGACGCAGTTGCCACCGGGAGACACCGTGCCAGCTAATACGATGACTTCACTACCGCTGACATATGTGGCGGCAGCTCGCACGAACATGGTCAACGTGGAACATTCAGTTGTGGACACAATTTCCAACGCCTTGGACGACGACCAAGTCACGCCAATGGAAACTTCCACCACAGAGGACATCACTGATGTAACCCCTGAGCTTCCAACGGAAACTAACGAGCCAGTGGGTACGAATGTGGCCAGCCTTCACTGTGATGTACAATCCCAAGGAAAGATCAACGATTCGGACACGGGCAACAAACAGATGCATGTCTCAGCGCAAACGGCAGGATTAACTGGTGGGCAAGATAGCGTTTCATCTCCAGAGGCTGACGAAAATGGAAGGCGAGGCAGTTCGCCGAAGAAACGTATGAAAAGGAGAATAGCCCACAAGAATGCCGAGCAAACTGCACCAAGTTTGCGTGAGAAAGGTTTGCAAATTGCCCGCGACCTTACCGATGCCCTACATGGAAATCCTGATGAGAAGCGACAGAGTGGCACCAGCGATGTGGCACACACCACGAAGCCCCATTCAGAGGTCGGAGACCACGCTCTCGCTGAAGGGGAAAAGACTACACGACGGGTCTTCAGGGATAGCTCCACACACCTCCGTCTGGCTGAGACAACCTCACACACCAAGAGGGACTCAGTTAATGTTGGCGACTGGGCAGATGACGTAGAAGGCATGTCAGTGGACACTGAAACGAATAAGGTCGGCTCGGCGAAAGGTGCTTCCTCAGCTGTGAGGGATGAAGAACTTAAAAGGACAGGACCTGCTTCAACAACTCCGACAGGGGACGCTGATTACTTTTCTGATACTTATTAGTGGTTCCCACCGACGTCTCCCTTCCATACTCGAATTGAGACTTCGCACCACTAGCTGGAAATGCCCCCTCCGTTTCAGGACTACAAGTTAGCCACGTTAAATATCAATAAAATTACCTCGACTCAGAAGCTGTACAGCCTTCGCGACTACCTTTACAGCTGTGACGCGGATATTGTGATGCCGCAGGAGGTGGACGACAACCTTCACCTAGACATTCCTGGCTACGAAGTGGTAAAAAACACCACTCCGGATAGCTCCTCCGGTACGGCTTTCCTAATCAAAGAGGGAGTGACCATCTCTGACGTCGAACTACTAGAAAACGGGAGAGGCATTTCGTGTCTAATTCACGGTATACGATTTATAAACATCTACGCCCCTTCTGGTAATCAAAATAGAGTGCGCAGAGCCCAGTTCTTTGCTACTGATCTGTTATATCTGTTACGACGGAATCCAGAAGACGTGGTACTTGGGGGTGACTTCAACTGCGTTTTAAAGCCTAAAAATCAAAGGCCGAATTTTAATGGTTGTCCAACTCCCGCAGAAACAGTGCGTCAGCTCGAACTGGAGGACACATGGGAGTTACTACATGGGAACCAAAGCTGCTTTACGTATTACACCGCACAAACTGCCAGCCGCATCGATAGGATCTATGTGGGGAAAACTCTGAGGGGGCAAATATCGGCAACGGAAACGTGGCCAATATGTTTCTCAGACCACTTGGCCTACCACTGTACCATTCGTATGACCAGACAGAAAACGTTCCGTGGCAAAACAGGATGGAAATTAAATGTAGACATCCTCCGAGAGCAAGGGCTACGAGAACAGTTGCAGGAGGTCTGGGAATCGAGTCTACACAGACAGGCTACTTTTCCGTCTGTCACGATGTGGTGGTGCAACTATACGAAGCCTCAACTTATTAGGTGCTTGAAGGCCTATAGCTACGCCAGGAGCCGCTTACAAAAGGAGACCTTCGAATTTTACTTTAGATGCCTTCGTGATTTATACTCCGAAACGTCTGTCACGCACGAAAACATCGTACAAATTAAAAGGATTAAGGCAAAGTTGTTACTACTGAAACGGAAACAAATGGAAGGTCCCAAAATCCGCTCTAGAGACACCAACAGTACTTCCGATGAACGTCCATCCTCGTTCCACCTCGGCAGAGAGAAACGACGGGCAAGACAAAAACTGATCAGTAAATTGAAACGGAAGATGGCAGCTTCTTGACGACTCAGATGGAAATAAAGGATTATATCACTGACTATTACCGGAGACTCTATATGGCAGACACGACAGATGATGAGATCATCTCCGCCATGCAAGATCTTCTAACAGCGAAACTAGCCGAGGCTGACAGGGAGTCACTGATGAGTGAAGTCACTGCGGATGAAATTAAGATGGCCTTGAGGGAGGCTCAGCCTAACAAATCCCCTGGCGCGGATGGACTTCCCATTGAATTTTATAAGGAATACTGGCATCCACTGGAAAATTGTTTTGTGCATATATGTAACGAAATTAGAGCAGGTCTGCAACTACCAGAAGACTTCAATGGCAGTTTAATTGTACTTGTTCCGAAACAACACCCACACGAAGACATCAATCATTTTCGACCAATCTCCCTCCTGAATTCCGACTATAAGATTGTGGCCCGCGTGTTTGCAAATAGAATTAAAAACGTCCTAGGGACGATAATCCATCACAGCCAGTCAGCAGCAGTACCTGGACGCACTATCTTCAAAAGTCTTGCGGATTACAGAGAGATCATCTCGTTCAGTGCCATTACACGGCCGACTGCAGCAATTCTTGCTTTAGACCAATGTAAGACTTTTGACCGGGTTTCGCACCGCTATCTGTTCCAAATTATGAAACATCTTGGATTCGGTGACGACCTCATTACAGTGATTCAAAATATATGTACGCCGCTGCCACTTCTAAGGTCATTGTTAATGGTCAGTTCATCCGACCGATTCCTATTGAAAGATCAGTAAGACAAGGATGCCCCATGTCTATGCCTCTCTACGTAATAGCAACTGAGCCACTTCTCCGGATGCTCCATTGCAAACTTCGGGGCTTAACTGTCTATTCATGCAACATAAAATGCATTGCCTATGCGGACGACTTGAGTGCTGTCATACGGTCGGAACAGGAGCTACGGGAGATCACTGACAGTATCACTGAATACGAACGAGCATCAGGCTCCAAATTAAATTATACGAAGACCAGATTATTGCCGATTGGGGGAGGCTTTCCGACAGATGTAACTTGTCCTTACAGGTTGTGCGAGACTGTCAAACTGCTAGGTATAAAAATGAGCAGTTGCCCTATAAGAACAACGGCAGTCAATTGGAAAGAACTTTTGGCCATCACGAAAGCCTGCCTTCAACAAAATAAAACCAGAGAACAGAATCTGCTTCAACGCGTTCAATTCATCAATACCAAGATCCTTTCCAAACTCTGGTATGTTGGGCAGGTTCTCCCGGTGGTAGACACTATTGCCAGGGGCATCATGTCGGCAGTCGGATGGTATGTTTGGAGGGGTGAGATATTCAAGGTGGGGATCAACGTCGTCACCCTCCCTCCGGCGGAAGGGGGCCTGGGTCTAATAGATGTCCCAACGAAATGCAAGGCTCTCCTCGTACGTAAAACACTGCAGCTGTGCCACAAATACCCCGACAGCGCACTTCGTATGGCCATAAGGACATATCAACCATACAACATGCTAATACCAATAAACCTGGGGGAAGTGCACTATAAGGCGAATCATATCAGAATGTTTCTCTTAGAAGCCAGCTACCTGAAGTCCAAATCGAGTGCTCCATTAAGTGATCTAACATCTGCTCAACTATATCGGCTGATGAACGAAACTGGAAGAGCCAACCGCGTGGTGACGAAGTACCCCTCTACGGATTGGACTAGAATCTGGACAAACATCAATAACAGTGTTCTAGGCACTGACGTCCGATCCACTTGGTACAAAATTGTCAATCAGACAATACCAACTAGAGACCGACTCCATAAAATACATCTGTCGGTGTCAGACAAGTGTCGAGAATGTAATGTCATCGACACCTTACAACATCTACATCTACATTTATACTCCGCAAGCCACCCAACGGTGTGTGGCGGAGGGCACTTTACGTGCCACTGTCATTACCTCCCTTTCCTGTTCCAGTCGCGTATGGTTCGCGGGAAGAACGACTGTCTGAGAGCCTCCGTGCGCGCTCTAATCCCTCTAATTTTACATTCGTGATCTCCTCGGGAGGTATAAGTTGGGGGAAGCAATATATTCGATACCTCATCCAGAAACGCACCCTCTCGAAACCTGGCGAGCAAGCTACACCGCGATGCAGAGCGCCTCTCTTGCAGAGTCTGCCACTTGAGTTTTTTAAACATCTCCGTAACGCTATCACGGTTACCAAATAACCCTGTGACGAAACGCGCCGCTCTTCTTTGTATCTTCTCTATCTCCTCCGTCAAACCGATCTGGTACGGATCCCACACTGATGAGCAATACTCAAGTATAGGTCGAACGAGTGTTTTGTAAGCTACCTCCTTTCTTGATGGACTACATTTTCCAAGCACTCTCCCAATGAATCTCAACCTGGTACCCGCCTTACCAACAATTAATTTTATATGATCATTCCATTTCAAATCGTTCCGCACGCATACTCCCAGATATTTTACAGAAGTAACTGCTACCAGTGTTTATTCCGCTATCATATAATCATACATTAAAGGATCCTTCTTTCTATGTATTCGCAATACATTACATTTGTCTATGTTAAGGGACAGTTGCCACTCCCTGCACCAAGTGCCTATCCGCTGCAGATCTTCCTGCATTTCGCTACAATTTTCTAATGCTGCAACTTCTCTGTATACTACAGCATCATCCGCGAAAAGCCGCATGGAACTTCCAACACTATCTACTAGGTCATTTATATATATTGTGAAAAGCAATGGTCCCATAACACTCCCCTGTGGCACGCCAGAGGTTACTTTAACGTCTGTAGACGTCTCTCCATTGATAACAACATGCTGTGTTCTGTTTGCTAAAAACTCTTCAATCCAGCCACACAGCTGGTCTGATATTCCATAGGCTCTTACTTTGTTTATCAGACGACAGTGCGGAACTGTATCGAACGCCTTCCGGAAGTCAAGAAAAATAGCATCTACCTGGGAGCCTGTATCTAATATTTTCTGGGTCTCATGCACAAATAAAGCGAGTTGGGCCTCACACGATCGCTGTTTCCGGAATCCATGTTGATTCCTACATAGTAGATTCTGGGTTTCCAAAAACGACATGATACTCGAGCAAAAAACATGTTCTAAAATTCTACAACAGATCGACGACAGAGATATAGGTCTATAGTTTTGGGCATCTGCTTGACGACCCTTCTTGAAGACTGGGACTACCTGTGCTCTCTTCCAATCATTTGGAACCTTCCGTTCCTCTAGCGACTTGCGGTACACGGCTGTTAGAAGGGGGGCAAGTTCTTTCGCGTACTCTGTGTACAATCGAACTGGTATCCCGTCAGGTCCAGTGGACTTTCCTCTATTGATTGATTCCAGTTGCTTTTCTATTCCTTGGACACTTATTTCGATGTCAGCCATTTTTTCGTTTGTGCGAGGATTTAGAGAAGGAACTGCAGTGCGGTCTTCCTCTGTGAAACAGCTTTGGAAAAAGGTGTTTAGTATTTCAGCTTTACGCGTGTCATCCTCTGTTTCAATGCCATCATCATCCCGTAGTGTCTGGATATGCTGTTTCGAGCCACTTATTGATTTAACGTAAGACCAGAACTTCCTAGGATTTTCTGTCAAGTCGGTACATAGAATTTTACTTTCGAATTCACTGAACGCTTCACGCATAGCCCTCCTTACGCTAAGTTTGACATAGTTTAGCTTCTGTTTGTCTGAGAGGTTTTGGCTGCGTTTAAACTTGGAGTGAAGCTCTCTTTGCTTTCGCAGTAGTTTCCTAACTTTGTTGTTGTACCACGGTGGGTTTTTCCCGTCTCTCACAGTTTTACTCGGCACGTACCTGTCTAAAACGCATTTCACGATTGCCTTGAACTTTTTCCATAAACACTCAACATTGTCAGTGTCGGAACAGAAGTTTTCGTTTTGATCTGTTAGGTAGTCTGAAATCTGCCTTCTATTACTCTTGCTAAACAGATAAACCTTCCTCCCTTTTTTTATATTCCTATTAACTTCCATATTCAGGGATGCTGCAACGGCCTTATGATCACTGATTCCCTGTTCTGCACTTAAAGAGTCGAAAAGTTCGGGTCTGTTTGTTATCAGTAGGTCCAAGATGTTATCTCCACGAGTCGGTTCTCTGTTTAATTGCTCGAGGTAATTTTCGGATAGTGCACTCAGTATAAGGTCACTCGATGCTCTGTCCCTACCACCCGTCCTAAACATCTGAGTGTCCCAGTCTATATCTGGTAAATTGAAATCTCCACCTAAGACTATAACATGCTGAGAAAATTTATGTGAAATGTATTCCAAATGTGCCTGTGGTGAGAACGGCCATATATGGAACTGGTGTCGTAGGACCATGGCATCGATCTGCAGGACAACAACGCAGAACATCTCTCTAACATCGATTCTCCAACCGGATGGAACTTATTATCCGGTAACCAAAAAGAACACGTGGACTTGGTTGGCAGCGCACACACTGCACTACATCATTAATGCCCAGGAAGACCGGACATACATGGGCTACAGAGTATACCTAGCCACACAGGCTAAGTTACTGATGAGGGACCCAAAATATAAGAGAAAGTTTGCCAATTATATCGCGGCATTACAGCTAGTGACGATATGACACACATACGATGAAGAGACTCATAAGAGGATGCTAGACGAACAGATGGATGAACGAACAGGTGTTCAGTTTTTAAAACCCAAGTTCACAATTATGGTACTTGTACTTTTTTTTCGTTGCTTCCATTGGGACTTTGTTTTGTACTATCATCAATAGTCGAGAGAAAGTTTTCAGTTTGTGACTCACGTTGTGAATGTCACTTTATACGAAGGAACATTGCCTAACATCACACTCCATGCACTCCACAGGACGGTCTGCGGACTTCAGCGACGTCTGCCCTCACAACTACGAGAAGGAAACCTGGGCGAAAAAGAAAGGATCACTTAACGAACGAGGCCAAGCTTTAATGCTTGGGGTATATAAAGTGAAGGCTTATTAATTTCGAGAAGACGAGTTTTGCGGATCGCGTGTCAGCTGAGTCAGTGCCACCTTGTTGGAGGACGAGCAGGGGAATGTTTTCAAGGACAATACTATTCTTTTCTTTACAGAAGAAGTCATGAAGAAGAACATTACGCTGGGGAATGATTTAAAGGAAAACAAGTTTCTTTTCTTTACAGAAGAGTGATTTTATTTCATCGTGAAGAAGAACAATTTCTTTTAATGGCGACGAAGCCAGGCCGAGAAGGCAATTTCTGGCGAGCATAAGGATAGGTTGAAGGGGAGGAAGGAGACCCAAAAATAGAAAAAAAAAATGGTAGAGCCCGTGTCTCGTGTCACAACGGCTCAATGAATCGTCAGTTCTAACCGTGGTAGGAGCCAGCGTGTGCGAGCTTTTTTTTCTGATTTATTTTATGGAGCTACGAATTTCCAGAAAAAATTCTGTAACTAAATCGGAAGAAAACCCTTTACACTTCAAGTCCTCTTGGTAGCTTGACCCAGTAAGTTGTGTTAGTGGTCATAGATCTTGGCTTTCCGACTGTCAAGCTGCTTCACAATACAAGCGTCTCTGAAGAAATTCGAATCGACCGTCAACGATACGAATTTCAATCTTGTTCTTCACATAAGACTCATATGCCAGGGTGATAAGTATGAAGGGAATGAACCTCTTGATTACTGTAGGGCCTCTATGCCAAATTTCCACAGTAGCAGTTAGGAACTCTCTGCAGACATTCACTAACAGCGGCTCTAGCGACTTACTTTTTCTCTGGGTGGCTTCAAATATGGGCAACTTTGTCGCCTTAAATCCAATTGAATATTTTAAATATCACTTCTGAACAGTGTTCACTTCTCCATTAATTAATGTATAGACCACAAAACAAGCAATATGCATGAGTAGCTATGTAGTAGGTTCTGAAAGGTATTGACACTAAGTTTTGCATCCGTTTACCAGAGGGAATCAAAGAAAGGAACCAAACACATTACACTGCATTTACTCTCTGTGCCTTGACTGACACATATGAATCCATGGAAAAAATAAATTATTTGAAGAATCTCTTGTGAAAGGAAAAAGAACAGGATATGACACTTTAATTATAGTGCACTAGATCACAATGATATTAAATCTGTGCCACATTGATGTATTGCATACTAGTGTAATAAAATACTCACCAAATAAAAACGGTTTTGTGCCTCCGTTGCAGTAGAGTGTGAAACACAAATTGTAGACAGATTTTATGGGTCCCCAGTCAACAACATTAAAGCATTTCACATCGTCGAAAGTGGGGAGTGGAGCAGACGTTGCCGTGAGAAGGCAGCGCAGTGCCTCAGCCCCCGCCGGTAGGCAGCAAACGGGTCACAGAGAACTCAGACGCATGCGGTGTTCAGAGGCGGATGGTCGGCCAAGAAATCTCTGGCTAAAATATTGTTGAACCAAACTGTTATTACCAATGTGAAAGAAAGCGTAATATTTTGTAGATTTGCTTGAAATACACTCATAGCTTCAGCACCGATAGGAAAGGGGTGATAAAAATTATGTCGTCGTGTGCTCTCGGTTGCCAGATGTCCTAGTAGCTAGTCCTGCGTTTTACCTCAAGACTACAGTCGCAATGGAAAATGATGTACTCAGACTGCACTCAAGACTTCCTCCAGGAAGTGCCGCAGTCTACAATGTAGCCAGATCGAGCATATTGGCGGACGTAGAATTCTGATGGCAGCACGATTGTATTGTCAACCTTGCGGACAACTTTTTTGTTTAAGACTGTATTTACAACACATATTGCACGCTGAACACCCACAAAAACTAACAAAACAAGATTATTTTATGAAGTAACGTTAGCTACAGCGTTCGAAGTATTCATAGTATTGTATACGTGTGTCTAATGCCCACTCAAGGAAGACAAGGATACACAGTCTAGCTACCGTATTATAAATACGCCTCAGTTTGTGGATGAACTCAGACAGGTTGCTAATCATTTTGAACATTTAGCAGTACTGTACCCATTGGCGTTAAACTCGTTTTCAACCAATGATTCCCACAGCTACAGGAACACTACTTGTGATACCTCTTAGACAAAATACTTACGCAGTGCTACCAGACGAAAAGATCAACCTGACACAAACTGTGGGAAGTTTGTCTCGCAACCTTCGTACCTGGATAAAGAGCTATTCCTATTTGAAATATCTGTGAACGTTGCTGCATAAGACGATTTGAGAAGAAACTAAATTCCTTCAGCCACGACAGTGTTTAAAGAAATCGTCTTAACGGCACTAAATCGTGTTATGTGAATCGTTTACTGGCTGTACTCTGCCGCATTTCGCTGATTGGAAGGCAAAAAGCTTACTGACAAATTTCACAGAAGGAAAAGGGGGACGAAATGTCTCCCACAGGAAGGTCATGTTGTTCTATTTAAATGATTACAAAATCAGCTAAAACGAACAGTGAGGCTGTCAGTATAAGCACATTACTGTTTTCAGTATGATGTTGCACTGTCCAGGGCCTGTAATGATAAAGGGCCCGTTTAGGTCAGGCATATTGTATACAGAAGTGGAAGAGAGAGCACCACTAAATTCCACAATCCGCATGCATTGCATACACACAGAAATTACTGTTACAGTGTACTATTGGAGCCCAATGAGTGAATTGCATATTTTCCGGTGAAACAGAGCACTGGCAAACAGTCTTCGCTACATTAGGTTACTTAAACTGGTGTCACTCTGAGCTAGAATTTATGGCTCAAATGGCTCTGAGCACTATGCGACTTGACTTCTGTGGTCATCAGTCGCCTAGAACTTAGAACTAATTAAACCTAACTAACCTAAAGGCATCATACACATCCATGCCCGAGGCAGGATTCGAACCTGCGACCGTAGCGGTCGCTCGGCTCCAGACTGTAGCGCCTAGAACCGCACGGCCACTCCGGCCGGCGCTAGAATTTGTGGTCAGCAACTAAGTATAAGGTCAATGAGTCGGATGCGGGTTTTGCAACTGTGAAATACTTTCCTACATTATAGAAGTGAATATTAAATCTGAACTAATAATGCGAAAATTATGAACTTGGATAGCTTACAATGAAAATCTTTCTGTTTATTGCAAAGGAATACAAATGATTTCCTAGAACATTCTCTGCCATACGCAACTTGCAACAGGTCACGTCGACCAAATCTTGTGGAAGAACTGACAGCGACGTATAACGGAAGGCAGTAAGATCCCTTGGCTTTTAATTGGCAGTATTCGACAGCCATTTCTAGGAGCAAGTAAATTAAAAAAGGCAGCGCGTTTTTGTTATCAAGTAACGTCTTCATCAATTACTTTAATTTTAACGTAATCTGCGAGTAATTGCTGATGTTTGATATTAACATGAAAAGGACTCCGTAGACAGGGAAAGAACCTCTTCTTGGGCGACTACTTCTATAATGACCAAAAGGCATTAAATGATCTTCAAGCACATGTGTTCCAGCAACGGTATGAAGAAAATGATAGTAACAATGACAGCAATAATCGAATTATCCGGTAACTTCATACTTCACAGTGGATTTTCTCGAACAAAGAAATTTGCTGAATTAGTGAATATTTCAAAATGGCTTCACGTCGAGGCTATGATGCCTAGAAGAGTCTTAAAAACCTGCTCACATGAGAATAGCATGATCTCCACGTCAGAAGATTGCTGCTACTTAACCAATTAATAGACTGGCACTTTTTTTTCACTGTGACTAATTTTGTAAGCTAAGCACATCATTCGTTACAGCACACTCCTGGGGCTCGGAAATGTGGCCACAATGGTCTGGTGGAACGAACTATCACAGGTGCAATGCGTGGGTTCAGGCATTTACTTTTAAGAGGCACAAACAGATTTACTTTACCTCTGGTAACCTCAAGAGAAAGACGTTATAATCCAGAATCCGTATTAAACATCACGCTCCTTCATTACCAATTGGGCAGAGCCGGTTTACGTTGGGAAATGACATAGGCGGAAGTCATGGTAAACAGAAATACTGTCTCCAGTAAACTTACTTACGTTAAAAAAATTTATTTTATTTGATGAAACGATAGCCATTTAAAGGAACAGGGCTCTTACTTTTCTTGTACTTGATTGAACTAGAGACGTTGAAAAATTTGGTGCTGGACTGTGATTCGAATTCGTATCTCATCTTTCGAGGATCTGAATCTCTCGGAACAGTATAGTTCAATCATTGCGTTCCTTTTCCCAAGACTGCAATCACCTCTAGGTCTCCTCCAAAGGTAAGTATGTTGGTCCGAAACCTGATCCAGTACAAAAATATTCATAATTTCATTTCAAGCCCTATCACGTGCATACCAGTCTGCTAGTGAAAATTAACATGCATTTTTAATGTTTGTTCATGTGTTGCCAACAATCGCAATAGGTGTCGTTATTTCTGGTCAAACACGCACACATCTTACTGTTGGTGAGTAAGCAAGTGTTACTTAAGCTATGTTCGTAGGTGATAAAGAAGGACGGTAGGTGTGCGATTCGATTGTCGCTCAGGCACAAAAATTTGTATCCTTATTTTAGATTCAAACACCTAGCAGCTGGTAAGAAAAACCGATACGTAACAGTTGATTTTACTTAGTTAACAATCCGATTGAGTGCTGGGGTCGTATCTCCGTCACAGAACTTCACATCATGCGCTTCATCTTTAAATACATGAACACTTTGTTCCTTCTGAATGGAGGTATATCACACATCTTTCGTGGTTAGTTAACAGGGACGAAAGGGTTTTTAAAGGAGTCCCAGTTTATTACAAAAACTGTCTTGTTTTTTTTTTTTCAAGTTTAGATTTAGTTACTGATATTGGCAAAAATATGTGTAATTCGTGCCTCTTCATGACTAGTCAGCAATATGATATGATTAGATTAGATTACATTAATACTTGTTCCATAGATCATGAATACGACATTTCGTAATGATGTAGAACACGTCATTTTAATGAAAGATTTCTTTCTGTACCACAATTCAGTTTCTTTGCAACAATTTTTTACACTCTCTCGCTCTCATTCATTTTTATTTTTATCTCTCTCCCTCACTCTCTCTCTCTCTCTCCCTCTCACTCTCTCTCTCTCTCTCTCTCTCTCACACACACACACACACACACACACACACACACACACGCACACAGTCTTTTTTTATTTTTATTTGTTTGTTGTGCTCGACTATCGGCGAGCCACGAAAACGTTCGTCAATGATTTTCTTAGTTTTGAGTACACTTACGAAAGATATATAAAAACAATTATGAGAGTTACTGATTTATGAAGCTTAGTTTGCAGTCAGTTCTGAGTATTATTAGTAACTACGCTCCAGTCCCTAAACCCAGTCACACAGATGTGAATCAGACGGATTACGTATTCCAGGCCGTAGCAGCCGAGTCTTTGAGACGTCAGCTATGGTCACTTCCCAGCCCACTGTAGAATCACATCGGTTCGTTTTCTTCCTGCTGGTAATGTAACTGAGATTTGGCAACAAGGCAAGGTATATTTGGCAACTCTGTGATCGATGAGTTACTTCGTGCTGTGCACGGAATTAAGCCTCAAAGTTCACTTGATTTTTCCTGTCATTTCTATTGAATAATCTGAGTTATTACTAACGCTTGAGCTGTAACAAAAAAAATGTATATTTACGGTTGTCAGCCCAGGAAAGTCGTTGCACGTGAAAATCGCATCTAATCTCGTCATTTAAATAGCTGTTTACGTGTTCTAACCACTACTGGTCTCGTAAGAGGTGACGTAGACGCATGCCTCTTCCCTAGCTCTGTGGAAATGTGCTAACCTGAGAGAAAGTGTCTGTTACGGTTTGCGATTCCAATCTTGCTGACTGTAACGTTTTTTATCCCTTCTGTGAAAGAGCTACAAGCAGTCAGATCACACATCGATAAGCAAATCGCAAGAAAATACTTTCGGCTCATAGTGCAATGGTGAAAAACTAACAATGCTGCACAATACGTAACGCCTCTTTCCGCTGCTGACAAACAAATTTTGGGTTTCTAGGAATACATAACTTTATTTATGAAATGCCACATTTGCACACCATTTGAGTATGACACAGCATACCAATCAAACACAGACCCAATCGAAATCTAAGTGATTAGTATTTTACTAATTCGTGTCGATAGAGGCACGCTTGTGTACAGATACTCAGTTTTATTGCAACAGACTTTTGTCGTAAGGTTATCGTGGGTAGTTTTATTTCATTTCTTATAATACAGTGCACAATTTTCGTACGGTTTCTTTTAGTGTTGTTAAAACATTAGTTAACATGAGAGAGAAATTAATCATCAGCGATATATGCGAATTCTCTGATGTTATCTATAACAGTCTGACAGTGCACATGCAGTTTATTGATTACACGCATGCAGAAAACTTGTTCTGAGTTAAAACTGTCAAACAAGGTTTTATGAAGAATAAATTGCCACTGCCACACGACAGCTAATGTAGAAAATACTTTTCTGACGTATTTTGGCACGATGCGCTCTCCCCATACATAATACAAAAGTTTCGAGATGCATCTACAGCCTGGCCATCTATCAAACCTGAAAAAGAACAAAACGTCGCAGAAGTTAGCCCTTTTTCCACATGCGACTATTTTGGGTTGAGAAGTGAAGGGAATTGTGTTCAAAGTTCCATTAGATGGGTAACTTCAGCAGACAGCAGTATGGCGTTTTGAAAACCGTAGCAGTAAATGTCCCCAAACTCGCGACGTCTTATCAACAGTGCGCGACGCTTACCGTTACGCTACTAGCTGACACATAGCCGCAACACCTCCAAAACTCAACAACAATTCCTCCAGAACTTGCGCATTGCACAGTGCTGTGAGGTAATGCATATGGCCAGATATAGACTTCTGAGAGACAGACAGTTACAGCTTTCCTTTTGCACTGCACGACGTTTTTAACAAACAGACAGCGCAATAGAGTAGCTCAAGTCGAAAGGAACAGTTCGTGTTTAAATTTATGCGTCCTACACTGTTGGCAGTTCTGTGTAGGTGTCAGTAACGTGATTTTATTTCGGTGATTACAAAATAGAGTCGAATGTATGCACTGGGTAGCCGAGGCAGCTAGTTCATGGCGATTCGGTCAACCAAGTAAATGAATGTACTGAACATGCTGCAAACCACTACAGGGAGTCTGTGTGTCAGAATTCTCATCCAGTGTGGCGCAACATTGTTATGATAGAAAAATGAGTGACAGAGAAGAGAATTTGGTGATCTGTTGGATTGATGCTAGGTTCATATACTTATGGTCTGGGTTCCATTCCAACTTCTGCTGATGATTTTTGATAAGGAGAGACAGATTCTGTTCTCTTCTGGCTACGCCGAGTGAAGAAGGTATAATGGCATTGTGGTCTGACATTCATGTTAAACATGATATTCCTTCTCTACCAAGTAGACGTTAGGTTGAACCACAATAAAGTCAGGAGTCGCGACACGTAAAAACTCTATCAACAGTAACCTTTCTTATACTAGTTATTTATTTCTAGTGACGAAACAAACGCTGTGTAGGGTCACAGGACACTTATTCCATCTTTTATTTGAGCTTCTGTATGTCGATGCAACTCAGACCGCCCTTAACGTGGAATTTGATCCCTTCGTGACAATACAGCTCGACTGCAAATTTGTTGTTTGTTCAAAACTGCAGATTCCTCAACATCTCCACATATTGCGCGTGAAAGGGTTCGAATCCTGGCCCGGCACTAAAGCTTTCATTATGTATTATCAAGCTCTAGCATGAGAACACCTATCTGCTGGTGGGTAATAATTTTGATTTTTAATGTATTTTCATTCGTTGTCAACACTAACGGTATCTGACGTTTTTGAGTCCCAGTGAGACACAGAACTGTTTGCGAAATCATTGTAAATTGAAGGATGTTATTTCGAGCTGCTGGTGGAGAAAAATTCGGTAGCTGACGTCTCTTTGTGTGCAGTCAACAACGATATGTGTGGGGCTCGATTCCCAGTCAGCACTGAACTCTTCGTCATATTATTTCTAGTTCAAACATGCTCACATGTCGCTGCTGGTGTAACAAACCCATTTTCAACGTTCATTTTCTCTAGAATATAACAGCGATAGGTGCCAGGTTGGAGTCCTGGGAAAGAAAAAATTAATGTTTCGTCTCGTCATTGCAGTTAAAACATCTAGCTATTGGTGAGAAAATCCGATATGTCACAGTTGATTGTGCTTCGATGACAATCCAATTAGGTTCTGGGTTCGAATCCCTGTCCAACATCGCAGGTTCGAATCCTGCCTCGGGCATGGATGTGTGTGATGTCCTTAGGTTAGTTAGGTTTAAGTAGTTCTAAGTTCTAGGGGACTGATGACCACAGATGTTAAGTCCCATAGTGCTCAGAGCCATTTGAACCATTTGAACCTGTCCAACACAAAGCTTTACCTCACGGCATTTCAAGTAAGCTACTTGTGAAGAAGCAATATTTAACATCTCTCGTAGTTCGTTAACAAGGACAATAGATGCTGGATAGGAATTCGCGCCCGTTAACAATGTTTACGTTATGTAATTTAAAGTTGATATTTGCTAACTGATACTGTCTAAAGTCGAGGTATATCACTCTCTGTATGCCTAGTCAGGAATGACTGTTAGTTTCCGTCAGTCACGAAGTCTTTGTTTAGGCTGCATGACCTGGGTTTGAATCCATATGCAGAACGAGACGGTTCGTCGTGTCATTTGAAGTTCATACATATTCTCAACTAGCTGCTCGTCAATAACTTAAATTTTTAATGTCATTTTGTGTTAAATAATAAGTACAGTACTTTATTTTGAAGAGGAAATCATGAATACGACGAACTTGCTACGTGAATTACCTATCTGACGTAATAATGAGAGTGGTAACATTTCGTGTATGTCATTTATTGTAATAAATGTGAACTTACAAGCCTGAAGAACCGTCTTATCTGTGATAAGATGTTCCCTGATATCTGTAGTACCTTCGTATTACATCTTGAGTTATTGCGATACAGAGCAGTGTTTTCTAGTGGTGACTTGTTGGAACCATTTTCAGTGGTCAAACGACTGTACCGAGGGGCGATTAGAGGACCTGCTAGACAGCTGCGCTATGTGGGTTGCATTCGAATCAGGCGAAATGCAATTCAGGTCGTTCGGATACTTTTGCGCACGACTGTGCATCCACGATCATTTAGTCCGTAAACGTTTTTTCAGTAATGTCAAAAAGAATGTATAAAACTCAATGTTGTTGTTTTCTTGCGTCCTTAGACAGGTTTGTTGCAACCCCCCAGATAACGTTTAAACATCAGTGTCAAAACAGAAAACGAGAATTGTGTGACAGTTAACAACAGCTGTACAGGGAGCGATGTATCGAAAAGTAATGCAAATTAAATTAAGCCAAATGTTTAAAGGGAAGCTAGCCACCGTCTGGACAAATTTTCTGTTGAGTTAACGTATGTTTAATATCACATTAGATAGTAAGTAACCTGCGATCAGAGACTAGAGCATCAAACTGAAAGAAAAAAAAGAGATCGATATTACATTTGAAAAGTTCAGTAACATTAGTAGAAAATAAAACCACGGACGTCTTCTCATAGTATGAACAGCAGTTACAGGTGCTCATCACAGAATTTTTTTTAATGTCTGTTCCAATCGTTTATCAGATATGCCACATTCACAAAATCGGCTATCATGTAACAGAAATTATATATTTTTTTGACTCCAAACGCTGACCATAATGTAAAATGAACTTTGTGCAGCATACAGCAAAAATAGGTGGAGCTGTGGTTTCTTGTTAAACTGAGAAAAACGTGCTACGGATTACCGAATAGAGCTAGGTAAAATTTGCGCGGGAAATATTTAGCGTATTCTTATTCATTTGCATAGTTAGATTCTCTGTTGCAATTGAAACAGCTCACACACAGAGAAGTATTTTCATATTTTTACGTATTAAGCAGCCATTCCCAGTTTTGAAATTTGCTTTGAACACGGCGAAGACTTCCATGGCATCTGATATGAACTACAGTCGTGTACTGCTAACTCTGCATTGGCATAAAAGTATAAAGAAAGAAAATTGGATGGCCAATGAGGTGCCAGAGGGACTATAAAATATTTTGCATTTCAGATCACTTCAAAACTTGGACAAGCTGAAGCTTTTCACTGAACTTCAAAACATATATAAATGCCTCATGTAGCTTATAGCAGTTCAGGTTCTCAACTGTCCTGTATAGACTTGTAACAACAACAACGCTGTACTATTGTACGTACAAATATTATGTTTTTTTTCTCTTCTGAATTTCCGATAAATTAGTGTAATCGATGTTCTGATTTCATTTCTTTTTTTTTTTTTCATGCCATTGTGTTAAGAAAACTGTAAACAAATTTCGATGTGAATATTAATGTTTATGTCAAATTTCAAGCAATATTATAACAGAATTGAAATGTAAGAAACGTTGAAACTATTGTAAGATGTCAAAGTTGTAATTGTGCGTCTGGTCCATACGTAGGCAATGTATTAGGATATGTAGAATGCAAAACCTCTGGTGAATACCCTGTCTGTAGGGAACGGTAAAAGGTGGATGGCAGGCGTGCGCGGGAAAATGCACACGGGCGCTGTACGGCATAACGGGCTCAGCAGTTGTAGTTGGAGTTGGGCATTGGTCTAAGCAACACGTTCTGGATCGAGGAGGCTCTCCTGGAAGACGTAGTTTCATTGAGCCTCGGATATGCCGTTCCGACGCTTATACAGTATGGCAAAATTCCATAGGCACTAAATGGAAAAGTATTGCGACGCTATGAAGAAGTAAAGTGCCGATACATCAAGAGCCATTGCTGTGGTTGTATGTGTGCTCTGTGCCTCGCCATCTCGCCGCCTTCCAACCGCCACATCGATACAAACAGGTTTAAACTTTTAGTACTGTATTCGTGTGGACCAGTGTTACTTTTGTTCCATACTGTTCAATAACAACTTAAATTTTACCAGAACAGTCCTATCATTTAATTATCCTCACAACTAACCTAGACAGGGTCCTTTCCAAATGTTGCGCAATCCGAGTGTCCCGAAATGAAGAATTAAAGTTTATGTTAATAATAATTACCTGCAGACCTAGCTATGTTAGAATGATGTTTAAAGAACTTTTTTTGTTCATGAACTAATAGACGAATAACAAAGGTCTGACAAAGTTGGAAGATAATTTTGATATTGATTTAGTAATGAAGCTTAATTATTTCGAGACAGATATAATGGTATTTAAATGAGTAAGCAATAAGACAAAAAGAGTAGTAAATCATATATTGGAAATCTTGAGGGCATAATGATTTCAGTAATTAATTGTTTCAATACAGTGATCATAACAGTTTCAGGGTCCCCCCCCCCCCCCTTTTTATTCATTTGAATTCTATAGTGTTCTAAACTGATTTGACCAGCAAAGTCAAAGCCAAAAATAGAAACCAAAATTTATCAGTGTTTTACCTTTATCATAATTGACATTGTGTGTGTGTTTCGAAAGTGCTATTTCTAGGGTAACCTATGCCCGATTTTAATCAGATCAATAGACAGTACGAAGTTTTGTAGTAAACATTATAGTGTAATGTTATGTATTTATGGTTTATCCATATTAGTACAGAAAGTGAAATTATCAGTTCAGTAGATTTTCTGGTTCTAAAATTTACCATGTTATGCAGTGTTATTACGTGTTGTTTTGTATGAACGTACATCAACTTGTACAGGAAAGAAACTCAGTTAATGCCTAATTAGGCTGGCGACCGTATTATTAGCAAATTGGTAGCATATTCTGTGTTGTTTCTTGTCCATCCTGACGTGTAGTTGCATTTCGGACTTGCCTGACGTATCATTGTTATTACAGAGTGGGTGTAAGTCTGATTTGCCTCCATTCAGGTACACGCGGTCAATTTCTATACAAATATCCTTTCTCATAAGGTGAAGCCCGTCAACTTACCATAGTACAGGCTTTAATGAGTATCGTGTGCACAAGCGCAGCGTTACAGACTGTCCTGTATAACAACGTCACACAGACCAACTGATGCTTCTACTGCAGTTTCATCTGCGTCTCACATTCCTCTGAAACACAGTTGCTTGATATGCTGATTTTTTAAAATTTCTTTGCAGTTCATTATTACTCATTCGGTTTGTTGACAACCTGTGGATCATTGCAACCTGTATCTACAGTTTACATTGCCAATAAATAACCTAACAATTTTAAAGTCGCTCAATTTTCTAGCTCCAACGGTATTATGCTAACAGTAATGTAACAAACATTATTAAACCCCGTATTGTAGGAAATATTTCTCTAACATTGGTTTCCAAACACAGTTTTATGTTCTTTCTGGTCGTAGAACAAGATCACCCGTTTCTAGAATAGCTGCGGTTGAAACAATACAGCAATAATGTACCATTTCATGGTATAGTCATCTTCCTTGAGGTTTGCTGGTGCGGAGTTGAAAGGTGCAAATCTTCATTTCTGTGGGGTTTCAGTTTCTTTAGTAGAATTCTAGTCCACTTCATCAAATGTGCTCCCTTGTGTCACTATTTCTGAGTCATCAGTGTAATTACAACTATTTGTAATACTGGGCACAGATTGATCGTTGGCATAAATGTTAAATGAAGTAGAGGAGACGATACTTCCTTATAGCATACGACTTTTTTTCGTTATTACATCTGTATTGACGCTCATTTAAATTGCAACACCAATAATATAGCAAGTAACGAAATTGTATTTATTGTGGATATAGAGTATAGTGTGAAGAATGCATTATTAGATTTGAAGGCGACTTCGTGATACACCGGAGGCGAAATACTTGTACGAGGTGTGGCTTGAAAAAAACCGGACTAGTACTGGTGAAACAATAAAACGAATGCAATAAGGCTGAAAGTCGCGTGGCCTGTCACGTGACTCTCGCTCCGCCTACTGCTCGAGTTTCATCTGCCTCCTGCACTCAGTCTGCCCGTGGCGTCTGTTTTAAGTAGTTGACGTTTTGTCTGTGCGTCGAAAATGTTGAGTGTACAGAATGAACAGCGTGTTAACATCAAATTTTGTTTCAAACTAGGAAAATCTGCAAGTAAAACGTTTGTAATGTTACAACAAGTGTACGGCGATGATTGTTTATCCCGAACACAAGTGTTTGAGTGGTTTAAACGATTTAAAGATGGCCGCGAAGACACCAGTGATGACACTCGCACTGGCAGACCATTGTCAGCAAAAACTGATGCAAACATTGAAAAAATCGGTAAACTTGTTCGACAAGATCGCCGTTTAATCAGAGCAGTGTCTGAGTTAACAGGAGTTGACAAGGAAAGTGTTAGGCAGATTCTTCATGAAAGTTTCAACATGAACAAAGTGTGTTCAAAAATGGTTCCGAAGTGTCTCTCAATTGAACAGAAGGAACGCCGAAGAATGATTTGTTCTGACATCCTGGAAAACATTGAAAGTGATCCCACCTTCTTACAAAATGTTATTACTTGCGATGAATCGTGGTTTTTTACTTACGATCCCGAAACTAAACGCCAATCGATGCATTGGAAAACTCCTGGTTCTCCACGACAAAAAAAAGCACGAATGTCAAAATCGAAATTCAAGGCAATGATGATTGTTTTTTTTACATCAAAGGGATTGTGCACATTGATTGGGTACCAGAGGGACAAACAGTGAATCAGCATTACTACATTAGCGTCCTGGCTACCCTACGTGAGCGAGTACGGAGAAAACGGAACGATTTGTGGAGAAAAAAGTCATGGATCCTTCACCAAGACAATGCCCCAGCTCACAGTGCGTTGTCAGTGAAGACGTTTTTGGCAAAACACAACATTCCCATCTTAGATCATCCACCCTACTCACCTGATTTGGCCCCCTGTGACTTTTTTCTTTTCCCTAAAGTCAAATCAGCTTTGAAAGGAACTAGATTTGAGACTGTTGAAGCAGTAAAAGAAAAAGCGACGGAAGTAATGTATGGACTTACCGAAAATGATCTGCAGCATTGCTATGAACAGTGGAAAATTCGTATGGAGCGGTGTAGAGACCGAGGAGGAGAGTACATTGAAGGAGATAACATGAAATTGTAAATAATTCTAAATAAATGTTTTTCCAGCATCAGTCCGGTTTTTTTCTAGCCGCACCTCGTATGGTACAAAGTGCTGTCCCTGGTGACAACAACGACTAAACTCTGCTGAGCATCGAGCCGAACTTGGATGCCATATTCGGGTATGTGATTCCATGGTGCTCTATGCCAGAGATCATCGATCGCAGTGGCGAATCGTATCCTGCCACTCTCGACAACTCATGATCAGATGTTTGCAAGGATGAAAGATGTAGAAAACGTGCTCGCCAGGACAATTTACGATCTTCCATCATTTCAAGTTCTTGTCGTAATTTATTTACTAATTTTGTTTTTTGGCATTCATATTAACGGCAGTTTTGATTGAAGTATTTGCCACACATTGACTTTATTACATACTAACAGAAACAAATAATGTCTCTAAGCAAAGTAGACGTATGTTATATCTTCGTATGAAGATCTTTATAATAAGCAACAATTGTATAGCACGTGCTGGGTGCTGGCAACGTTTTGTGATTACGGTGTGTATACATACACTGATAAAACCTAAACATTATAAGCATTGCCCACAGTGACGTTGGATACCGCTGGTGGCGTTGCGCCACGTGACGCGGTAAGAAAAGTAGGTAGGCGGAGTAGACACGGAAGGGGTATCCTAGCGAAGATGTGGGCTGCCAGTATCGAAATTCATTGGGATAAGCGACTTAGACAAATCGCAGATTATTGTTAGCAGAGCCTCTGAACGAGTATCTCGTAAACGGCAAAGATGGTCGATGTCCACGTGCTACAGTCGTGAGCATCTACGGAAAGATATAGGAGGACAACGAAACTACCACTATGCGCTAAATGGTTGGAAGTCCACGACTCTTCATGGAACGTGGGGTTCGAAGGCTTGTCTGCCCTGTAAAGCAGGGTAGATGGTGATCTGAGGCACCTCTGCCGAAAGAGCACAATGCTGGTGCACGCACGCATGGGGCCATGGAGATCCCGCACAGCGTTGCGTTTGGTCCTCCTGAACCCATCGATTCCGTATTCCTTTGACAGTCGTGAGATCACGAACAACGAGAGAGTAGTAATATCGGTAAGAGACACCATCGCCTCGATAGGTCAAGATACCACCACGTTCGAATTCTGACACGTGTTGGAGAGGTTTCTCCTTTTTACGCTGGGCATAACACGATTTTCTCATAAACAACCAACATTCACTATTTACGGCATAGACACGGCAAAATTGCAAGGAAACCCACGAAAGTTCTTGTTTTCTTCGTCGATTTTACGTGAAAATGTTGGTACAACATAGAAACTATTCGAAAGGCATGTTGACTCTATACAGTATTAAACAATAGTTTGCTTGTAGTACATACATTGTAACACAAAAAAGTCGAAGCTTTTTTACTTATCATTTTCTCTTGAAAACGGCATAATAGACCGAAATTAATTATTCTGATATTAAATATCGTGGTCCGAATCTGAAATAAATTAATGGAAATAACATTCCAATGTGAATTCTGAATAAGAAAGCATTGCTTACTACATTTCAGGTGCCAGTTTCTGCTCCCAGGTTGTCTGTTCATCTCTTCCTACGTCTTTCAACGTTTCTTTCTCCTGCCAGTTTATAACCTAGGCTAGATTGGAAAGTTGTTTACTGTCCATTCTCTGTATGTTTTCGTACCGGCTGTTGCGATATTTGGTTTTTCTGCATTCAATTGGCTCTGCTTTTAGTTCTTGTCGCACTTTTATTTTTTTTTAATGTGGTCTGTTGCTGAGTAGCCTTTTGTACTTCTTATAAATTTCATTTCTGCAGTTTTCTTGGTTGTCATCGGCCATTTGTTCATTTTTGAACAGAGCATTTGGGCTGGTACCCATTTAGTTTCGTTTTATGAGAAATTCTCGTGTTGTGTTTTGGGAGGTATTCTTCAGTTTCACGGCGTTGACTGTTCTCATATTGGATGTTTGTTCGTATAAGGAGCTCTCAAATGAAAATGAGACCGATGAAAAGAAAGCAAGTAAACTGTTTGTTTATTTCAAAAGTAATCTTCACAACAGTTAATACATTTATCCCACTGTGAGACAAGGCGGCCAGTGGCTTCATGGCAAAAAATTTACGTGTGCATACGGATCCATGATTGTACCCTGCCGGGCACCTCTTTGTCCGACGGCCACGTATGTCTCCCTTCAGGGCTCAAAAAGATGGTAACCGCATGGGACAGATCGGAACTCTATCGAGTACGTGTAAGGGCTCCCCAGCGAAACTTCTGTAGTGTAAAGGAAATAAATTTGGCCCGCCTCCATGCTGCAAAGGTGGTTTCTACTACGCTGCAGAAGTTTCGCTGGGAAGCAGCTACACATCCTCTATACAGTCCCGAATTCTCCCCAAGCGATTTCCATATTTTTGGAACCCTGAAGAAAGATATTCGTGAAAGTTGACTTTCTTCGGACGGAGAGGTGCACTGTTCGGTACAACCATAGTTCTTTAGACAACTGAAAACATGTTTCCATGAAGGCATTGACCGTTTCGACTCATAGTGGGGTAACTTTATTAGTAGTTATGGCAATTATTTTTGAAATATTTGCTTTTACTCATCTGTCTCTTTTCATTTGACTGCTCCTGATATAATTAAATTTGAAGCTTCGTTTTCAGTTGCCAGGAATGTATCACGCCCGATTTTTAGTTTGAATGTCTTGTGTCGGGATTTTACTGTCTGCTCATATCAACATTCCAGCACGAGGCTTTTTTCACCGGTATAAAGAAATTTGGTTTTGAACTGTTTTCATATTTATATCTGAATTGTTTTCAATTTCCTTGTATGAACGTTTCCGCTGAATTACATCTCACTAACCCCTCTTACGCACTTAATCTCGTTGGAAGAATAGATCCAGATGTTGATAACACACTTTTTCCATGCTAGCGATCATCGACGACGCTTTTCGCGATGATCTCGTTTTAACGTGGACGGCACTTTCTTAAGATTCTTCTTACCATGTCTTTGTAGGTAAGGATTCTCATTGCATGCCATTTTGCAACTTATCTTCAAAATTGGTTCAAATGGCTCTGAGCACAATGGGACTTAACATCTGAGGTCATCAATCCCCTAGAACTTAGAACTACTTGAACCTAACTAACCTAAGGACATCACACACATCCATGCCCGAGGCAGGATTCGAACTTGCGACCGTAGCAGTCGCGCGGTTCCGGACTGAAGCGCCTAGAACCTGCTCGGCCACCGCGGCCGGCACACTTATCTTCAGTTTATAGGCTATTCATCAGGTTTAAGTTAAGTTTAACTGTGATGTTAACTCTCTTTATTCATAGTGCACACTACTGATACCATTATATGAGTGAAAGCTCCCATAATTGAAAACTTCTTCTTGAGACTGTAAAAAGTCTCCGCGCAACAGAACAAGTCGTTTACTTGAGAGATGATCTTGCTCTTCTTTAGTGCTCATTGTACATAAATGTAAAGTATCTTACTTTGTGGTACGATGTGGGAATAAATCAAGCTCAAAAGTCAAAGCGGATGCTATGAAGGGAGGAAATTGGAAGTCATATCTTTCTGAAGCAGAAAGAGTGGAACCCTAAACTTACAATTTCTTGTTTTTTATAAGAACATTCAACATTAGCCTTCGGATATGACTGACCACTGATGCAAAAGTACATAGCCTACTGCACTGTGTGGGACTGGCATCAAGGTGAATGACAGGTGGTGAGGAAACAAGCAGCTTTCGGTCTCTGTAAAATAGCACAGATGTGTATCACACAATCACATGCCATCTTCTTCAGACAGAAAGCACAAAATATTTAAAAAGAGAGCAGCATGACAAATTCTACCATACTATGATAGAGAATTATCACCACGTCTCAAAATACCAACAATAACACATTTTCGTACATGTAACTTCAGATAAACCAAGAAAACAAAGGAAATCACGTAACAGCCAAGAAACATGAATTCAGAAATGAAATTTCAGCGACTTGCAGTATTTCCAGTCGAATGGTGATCATGATGTGGAGGGAGAGACCCGAAAAAAGGAAAGGAATCATATGAATACAGAGCGTGACTAGAACATGGCCGATCACCAAGACGTAGGCCAACACAACGGAAAATTCACGAGAGGGATTTAGAGTAGAGAATATAAGTTTCAGCTCCATACCAGTCATCACTATCTACGAATAACTATCACAAGGGCCAAGTGGTTACTCACCTTAACAGGATGCAATTCACTCTCCATAAATTTACGTGATAAACGATATCTGAAAATGTTATACAGTATTCTTATGTATCCATTAGAATACATAAAGGCGCCTAGACTAAGAGTACGCAAAACAATAAAATCAACGTGATTCAAGATAAACCGCATGAAATTATATTTTATAGAGGAAAAGGACAGTTAGTATGTTCAAAATACCCAGCTACATAGCGTTCAGCTGCAAATACTGCATGGATGCAGACGGATAGTGGGCTAAGATAGCTCTGCGAAGCATTAAGTTAACTGCCTATCACATGTCCGTCAGCATGCCGCTAAGTCCAGAAACCTAGTCTGTCGCTTATGTGGGAGTGAGTATTGCATGTGACCATCGGAAATTGTGATTTCAGAACTGATGAGGACTTGTCAAAGAGACTAATTTGCGTAAAACAAACGCAAGAGGCATCATTCAGAGACACTATAATCGATCCTACCACACAGACATTTATTACTAGACTGCCAATACAGTATCATTGGTGTCACTGAAGCCAGCGCTTTAGAATAGAAATATGGCGGCGGGCGCGAAGGGCGTATAAACAGCTGTTTCTTAATTGATAAAATAGCCGTAAGAAATGGGAATAAACTGATGGAACTACGTTACCTATAGAGCTTTGACATAGTGGTCAATACAAGCTTCGTGTTTGGCTGTAATTTTTCGTGAAGCAGGCGGAAGATACATTTTACGTATTTTTGCTTTTGTACCGTATGTAAGCCTAGATAATTGCATTACAGTTTCCCTTAATCGCAATACGGGCAATGTTCAAATAGTTTTGCATATTTTAAAGGGTTTAATAATCTAGTATTAACAGACGTAGCTTAATGATGTGCTTTTGCCGGCCGCTATGGCTGAGCGGATCTAGGCGCTTCAGTCCGGAACCACGCTGCTGCTATGGTCGCAGGTTCGAATCCTGCCTCGCGCATGGATGTGTGTGATGTCCTTAGGTTAGTTAGGTTTAAGTAGTTCTAAGTCTAGGGGACTGATGACCTCAGATGTTAAGTGCCATAGTGCTTAGTGCCATTTGAACCATTTTTATGCGCTTTTAACCAGTTTTGATAAATTTGGTCTTTTCTTCGATGGGTATGCTCGTTATAAAAGTGCTTCTATAAGCATAATGTTCTATTTGTCGTTGATAACAAGTACCTTAATTCATTTCAGCGTTCTTATGAAAACTAGAGTTTGTTTCAAACGTGTATGCATGTAACTTGATGTTCTTCTCATAAAACGAGCTCCTTGTAAACTTACAACGCCATTTCGTTTCAGAAACTCATATTAGGACCATGCGCAAACTTCCTGGCGCCGCCATCTTACCACACTAAACGTCCGGGTTCAGTAAAAGTTGCGTCATTGCCAGTCTAGTAAAATACGTTTGTGCACTGCTGCTACTGGCCTCAGTCGAAGTCAACTATATCACTTACCAAACAGAGCGAACTATTGTAAATTAGAGGTACTACTAGAGACAGCGTCGGAAAAAAGGTAAAACGTAGCGACTTATATAAACATGTAGTCGTCTCTTCAAATATGAGTGTTGCCTCAGACAAACCTATTTTTATCATGTTGAACATCATGGTGTGGTTTACACACACACACACACACACACACACACACACACATATATATATATATATATATATATATATATATATATATATATATATATATACTCACACACTGACTCACTGACATTATATTCATAGGATACTAGGTTTTTTACGTTTTGTGAAGTACACAATTTTACATTTCTGAACATTTAACGCAAGCTGCTAACCTTTGTACCACTTCGAATTCACATCAAGGTCTGACTGAATATTACTGTAGCTTCGTTCGGAGTATACTTTATTCGATAACTGCATCACCTGCGGAAAGTCTGAGGTTACCATTACTATTGTCTACAAGGTAATTAATACACAACATGAGCAGCAAGGAACCCAACAATCTCCCCTCGTGTACACCTTAAGTTACTTCTACATCTGTCGATGACTCTCCATCCCAGATAACGTCCGTGTCTTTCTGCCAATAATCCTCAATCCAACCACAGATTTCGCCTGATGCGCCATATCGTCGTACTTTTGATAATAAACGTAGGCCTGATATTGAGTGAAATGTTTTCGGAACTCGAGAATTACAGCGTCTTCCTGTCTTGATCCATAGCTTTGAGGAAGTCATATGATAAAAGGGCGAGTTGGATTTCACATGATGTATATGGAGTTCTGGTCTTACGTTAAAGCAGTAAGTGGTTCTAAACAGCATATCCAGACACTCAGGATTGAAACAGAGGATGACACGCGTAAAGCTGAAATACTAAACACATTTTTCCAAAGCTGATTTACAGAGAAAGACCGCACTGCAGTTCCTTCTCTAAATCCTCGCACAAACTAAAAATGGCTGACATCGAAATAAGTGTCCATGGAATAGAAAAGCAACTGGAATCACTCAACAGTGGAAAGTCCACTGGACCTGACGGGATACCAATTCGATTCTACACAGAGTACGCGAAAGAACTTGCCCCCCTTCTAACAGCCGTGTACCGTAAGTCTCTAGAGGAACGGAAGGTTACAAATGATTGGAAAAGAGCACAGGTAGTCCCAGTCTTCAAGAAGGGTCGTCGAGCAGATGCGCAAAACTCTGACGTCGATCTGTTGTAGAATTTTAGAACATGTTTTTTGCTCACGTATCGCGTCGTTTCTGGAAACCCAGAATCTACTCTGTAGGAATCAACATGGATTCCGGAAACAGCGATCGTGTGAGACCCAACTCGCTTTATTTGTTGATGAGACCCAGAAAATATTAGGTACAGGCTCCCAGGTACATGCCATTTTCCTTGACTTTCGGAAGGCGTTCGATACAGTTCCGCACTGTCGCCTGATAAACAAAGTAAGAGCCTACAGAATATCAGACCAGCTATGTGGCTGGGTTGAAGAGATTTTAGCAAATAGAACACAGCATGTTGTTCTCAATGGAGAGACGTCTACAGACGTTAAAGTAACTTCTGGCGTGCCACAGGGGAGTGTTACGGTACCACTGCTTTTCACAATATATGTAAATGACCTAGTAGAGTTGTCTTGTGACAGCCAGAGCGACAGCACCAGCAGCAGCGAGTACTGTTTGTATAAAGCGTTTATTTTGCATTTTGTTTACGACCTTCCACTAAGGAAGGGGTTCTATTTGTGTTTATCTGCTCTGCATAGTAACTAACAGTTCTTGATAAAACTTTACGTAGTTTTCGTGTTAGATTTCTTAGTGTTTTCTTGATCGTTTAGAACAGAAAGCGCCCTAAAACCGTCTTTTGTTTGTTTCGCGGCCGTTAGCCACTAGTCACCTGAATCAGCAGTTGTCTTGTGACAGCCAGAGCGACAGCACCAGCAGCAGCGAGTACTGTTTGTATAAAGCGTTTATTTTGCATTTTGTTTACGACCTTCCACTAAGGAAGGGGTTCTATTTGTGTTTATCTGCTCTGCATAGTAACTAACAGTTCTTGATAAAACTTTATGTAGTTTTCGTGTTAGATTTCTTAGTGTTTTCTTGATCGTTTAGAACAGAAAGTGCCCTAAAACCGTCTTTTGTTTGTTTCGCGGCCGTTAGCCACTAGTCACTTGAATCAGCAGTTGTCTTGTGACAGCCAGAGCGACAGCACCAGCAGCAGCGAGTACTGTTTGTATAAAGCGTTTTGTACTTATTTGCTGCGCTTAGCTTTTAAATAGTTTTTCTGGGAAAACCTAGCGTAGTTTTCGCGTCTCGTATTTCAGTGAGTGTTTCTTGATTATCAGAGTAGCTCATCAGAAGATTATCTTGGGAATTTGTCACCTTATAGAGTAGGGTAAACATAGTCATGTGTAGGGACTGTGGTTGTTGTGAGCGGACGCAAGGAGAATTGGCCACTCTTCGGGGGCAGGTGGAGGCTTTGTCTGTTAGGCTCATCGAGCTCGAGGCGCAGGCGTCGGCTCGTAGTGGCGTTGGGGCAACTGTGGTGAGACCTATGCCTACTTCGGTGGCCTTGGAATCACATGGAACCCCTGATGTCGCTGCGTCTTCCGGCAGTGAGCATCTTACCGGTAAGCCATCACTCCAGGGTGAATGGCGGACAGTGGTGGGCTCGCGCGTGCCTGGCCGAAAGGCGAAGGTGGGATCTGGCCGCGTGGCAGCTGCCTTACCCCTTTCCAACAGGTACGGGGTGCTTCCTAGTGGTGATGACATCGTTTCCGAGCCACCACAGGGTGCCTCGCCTGTTGGGCCAGTGGCCGATTCTCCGGCAAGGTCCCGACAGTCACAGAGGGCGGGCCTATTAGTTATAGGGAGCTCCAACGTTAGGCGGGTTATGGAGCCCCTCAGGAAAATAGCGGGTAGGTCGGGGAAGAATGCCAGTGTGCACTCGGTGTGCTTGCCGGGGGGTCTCGTCCGTAATGTGGAGGAGGCCCTTCCGGCAGCTATTGAACGCACTGGGTGTGACCGGCTGCAGATAGTAGCACATGTCGGAACGAATGACGCCTGCCGCTTGGGTTCTGAGGCCATCCTTGGTTCCTTCCGGCGGCTGGCTGATTTGGTGAAGACAACCAGCATCGCACGCGGAGTGCAAGCTGAGCTTAATATCTGCAGCATAGTGCCCAGAGTCGATCGCGGTCCTCTGGTTTGGAGCCGTGTGGAGGGTCTAAACCAGAGGCTCAGACGACTCTGCGACTATAATGGTTGCAAATTCATCGACCTCCGTTATTGGGTGGAGAACTGTAGGGCCCCCCTAGACAGGTCAGGCGTGCACTACACACCGGAAGCAGCTACTAGGGTAGCAGAGTACGTGTGGCGTGCACACGGGGGTTTTTTAGGTTAGAGGGACCCCCCCTTGGGCGAAACGATAAAATACCTGACGGCTTACCAGAGAGGACATTATCATCGTTGATAAAGAATGTCCGTCCTCAGAGACCAAAAACAGGAAAAGTTAACGTAATATTGGTAAACTGCAGGAGTATCCAGGGCAAGGTTCCTGAATTAGTATCTCTTATTGAAGGAAATAGTGCGCATATAGTATTAGGAACGGAAAGTTGGTTAAAACTGGAAGTGAACAGTAACGAAATCCTAGACACAGAATGGAATATATACCGCAAGGATAGGATAAACGCCAATGGTGGAGGAGTATTTATAGCAGTAAAGAATTCAATAATATCCAGTGAAGTTATTAGCGAATGCGAATGTGAAATAATCTGGGTTAAGTTAAGTATCAAAGGTGGGTCACATATGATAGTCGGATGCTTCTATAGACCACCTGCATCAGCAACCGTAGTAGTTGAGCGCCTCAGAGAGAACCTGCAGAACGTCGTGAAGAAGTTTCGTGATCATACTATTGTAATAGGGGGAGACTTCAATCTACCAGGTATAGAATGGGATAGTCACACAATCAGAACTGGAGCCAGGGACAGAGACTCTTGTGACATTATCCTGACTGCCTTGTCCGAGAATTACTTCGAGCAGATAGTTAGAGAACCAACTCGTGAAGCTAACGTTTTAGACCTCATAGCAACAAATAGACCGGAACTTTTCGACTCCGTGAATGTAGAAGAGGGTATCAGTGATCATAAGTCAGTGGTTGCATCAATGACTACAAGTGTAATAAGAAATGCCAAGAAAGGAAGGAAAATATATTTGCTTAACAAGAGTGATAGGGCACAAATCGCAGAATATCTGAGTGACCACCATCAAACGTTCATTTCTGAGGAAGAGGATGTGGAACAAAAATGGAAAAAAATTCAGAAACATCGTCCAGTACGCCTTAGATAAGTTCGTACCGACTAAGGTCCAAAGCGAGGGGAAAGATCCACCGTGGTATAACAATCATGTACGAAAGGTACTACGGAAACAAAGAAAGCTTCATCATAGGTTTAAGAGTAGTCGAATCATAGCTGATAAGGAAAAGCTGAACGAAGCGAAAAAGAGCGTAAAGAGAGCAATGAGAGAAGCATTCAACGAATTCGAACATAAAACATTGGCAAACAATCTAAACAAGAACCCTAAAAAGTTTTGGTCATATGTAAAATCGGTAAGCGGATCTAAATCCCCTATTCAGTCACTCGTTGACCACGATGGCACCGAAACAGAGGACGACCGAAGAAAGGCAGAAATACTGAATTCAGTGTTCCGAAACTGTTTCACTGCGGAAAATCGTAACACGGTCCCTGACTTCAGCCGTCGCACGGACGCCAAAATGGAAAATATTGAAATAAACGATATCGGAATTGAAAAACAACTGCTATCACTTAGTAGCGGAAAAGCATCCGGACCAGACGAGATACCCTTAAGATTCTACAGTGATTATGCTAAAGAACTTGCCCCCTTTCTATCAGCAATTTATCGTAGATCGCTGGAAGAACGTAAAGTACCTAGCGACTGGAAGAAAGCGCAGGTCGTTCCCATTTTCAAGAAGGGTCATAAATCAGATGCGAATAATTATAGGCCTATTTCGCTTACGTCAATCTGTTGTAGAATAATGGAACATGTTTTGTGTTCTCGTATTATGACGTTCTTAGATAATACAAATCTCCTTCATCATAACCAACATGGATTCCGCAAGCAGAGATCATGTGAAACTCAGCTCGCCCTATTTGCCCAAGAAATTCACAGTGCCGTAGACACTGGCGAGCAGATTGATGCCGTATTCCTGGACTTCAGGAAGGCATTTGATACGGTTCCGCACTTACGTTTAGTGAAAAAAATACGAGCTTACGGAATATCGGACCAGGTTTGTGATTGGATTCAGGATTTCCTAGAAGAAAGGACACAACATGTCATTCTTAACGGTTCAAAATCTGCAGATGTAGAGGTAATTTCGGGAGTACCGCAGAGAAGCGTGATAGGACCTTTATTGTTTACAATATACATAAATGACTTAGTTGACAACATCGGTAGCTCCGTGAGGCTATTTGCAGATGACACGGTTGCCTACAAGAAAGTAGCAACATCAGAAGACTCGTACGTACTCCAGGAGGACCTGCAGAGGATTAATGCATGGTGCGACAGCTGGCAGCTTTCCCTAAACGTAGATAAATGTAATATAATGCGCATACATAGGGGCAGAAATCCATTCCAGTACGATTATGCCATAGGTGGTAAATCATTGGAAGCGGTAACGACCGTAAAATACTTAGGAGTTACTATCCGGAGCGATCTGAAGTGGAATGATCACATAAAACAAATAGTGGGAAAAGCAGGCGCCAGGTTGAGATTCATAGGAAGAATTCTAAGAAAATGTGACTCATCGACGAAAGAAGTAGCTTACAAAACGCTTGTTCGTCCGATTCTTGAGTATTGCTCATCAGTATGGGACCCTTACCAGGTTGGATTAATAGAAGAGATAGACATGATCCAGCGAAAAGCAGCGCGATTCGTCATGGGGACATTTAGTCAGCGCGAGAGCGTTACGGAGATGCTGAACAAGCTCCAGTGGCGGACACTTCAAGAAAGGCGTTACGCAATACGGAGAGGTTTATTATCGAAATTACGAGAGAGCACATTCCGGGAAGAGATGGGCAACATATTACTACCGCCCACATATATCTCGCGTAATGATCACAACGAAAAGATCCGAGAAATTAGAGCAAATACGGAGACTTACAAGCAGTCGTTCTTTCCACGCACAATTCGTGAATGGAACAGGGAAGGGGGGATCAGATAGTGGTACAATAAGTACCCTCCGCCACACACCGTAAGGTGGCTCGCGGAGTATAGATGTAGATGTAGATGTAGATGTAGATAGTGTCGGAAGTTCCATGCGGCTTTTCGCGGATGATGCAGTAGTATACAGAGAAGTTGCAGCATTAGAAAATTGCAGTGAAATGCAGGAAGATCTGCAGCGGATAGACACTTGGTGCAGGGAGTGGCAACTGACCCTTAACATAGACAAATGTAATGTATTGCGAGTACATAGAAAGAAGGATCCTTTATTGTATGATTATATGATAGCGGAACAAATACTAGCAGCAGCTACTTGTGTAAAATATCTGGCAGTATGCGTACGGAATGATTTGAAGTGGAATGATCATATAAAATTAATTGTTGGTAAGGCGGGTACCAGGTTGAGATTCATTGGGAGAGTCCTTAGAAAATGTAGTCCATCAACAAAGGAGGTGGCTTACAAAACACTCGTTCGTACCAGGTCGGGTTGACGGAGGAGATAGAGAAGATCCAAAGAAGAGCGGCGCGTTTCGTCACAGGGTTATTGGGTAAGCGTGATAGCGTTACGGAGATGTTTAGCAAACTCAAGTGACAGACTCTGCAAGAGAAGCATTTGAGCGCGCACGGAGGCTTTCCGGCAGTCGTTCTTCCCGCGAATCATACGCGACTGGAACAGGAAAGGGAGGTAATGACAGTGGCACGTAAAGTGCCCCCCGCCACACACCGTTGGGTGGCTTCCGAAGTATAAATGTAGATGCAGATGTTCCGAAATCCATGCCGATTGGAGTGGAAGAGGTCTTCTGTTGGAAATGCTTCATTATGTTTGAACTCAGAGGTTCTTCAACAAACGTGATGTCAAGGATATTGGGCGGTAGTTTCCCTTCTTGTAGACAGGTGTGACCTGTGATTTCTTTCAGCTATTGGTTACGGTTTCTTGTTCGAGGGATCTACGATAGATGATAGTTAACAGAAGGACTAACTTAGTCGCAAATTGGGTATATGATCTGATAGAGCCACTGATATTTGTTCGCTTTCAAAGATTTCAGCTGTTTCATAATGCCACTGACACTAATATCTACTTCACTTATCTTGTCAGTGGCACATGGATTAAACTGGACAATACTCGTGCATTTTTCTTTGTAAAGGAACATTGGAACACACAATTATGCAATTCTGCTTTATCTCTGCTACTCTCAGTTTTAATTCCTATCTTTCCCATGAGTGACTAGACAGTACCTATGGTGCATTAATAGTCTTTATATACGAGCAGAATTTCTTTACGTTTTGTGAAGATCTTTGGACAATACTCCGCCACGGCAGCCATTGAAAGCGTCACGCACTGTCCTCTTCGCTGCCAATTGCGTTTCACTCGGCATCTTTCCATCTGCAGCGCTATGGTTGTTTTTTTTACCTATTACACAGTCGTCTCTCTTTCTTTAGAAGTTTCTTTACAGTGACTTTATACCATGGACGATCTCTCCCATCATGAGCTGTTCTACTCGCTACATATCTATCCAGAGCATGGTCGACTATACTTTTAAACTATAGTCATAGAACTTCCACATTCTCCTATCCTGAGGCAGAAGTTACAAGTTGCTCATTGAGATATGACACTACTGCCTCTTTGTCAGTTTTGCTTACTGTATTCGTTTCTCGGTCTCTAAACTTTTAAATCGACAATTCTTCCCATTAAAAACTGAAGATTCCTTTATGCCTCGGGATGTGTCCTATTAACCGACAGTCTTGACTTTTAGTAGAGTTGTACCACATATTTATTTTTTCCCAGTTCGATTTACTATTTCCGTATTAGTTACTCTATCTACCCATTCAATATTCACCATTCTTCTGGCGAAAGAATTTATTACGTTCTTGTCTGAACTGCTTATCGTCCACGTTTCACTTCCAGTAACACCCTATACAGATAGGTCCAGGAACGATTTCCGAACACTTAAATCTATAATTAAAGTTATCAAATTCCTCTTTTTCAGAAATACTTTTCTTGTTGATGCTAGCCTGCATTTTATTACATTATCATCAATATTACAAACCCCAAAGTTTTTATGTCTTCTCCATGAACTTTATTTCCCAGTTCAAATTTCTCGATGTGTCCTTTACTGTTTGCTTAATGTACATATTGAATGATGTCCCAGTACCTTCTCAATTATCGTTCTCTTTCCATGTCCTTTGGTTATTATAATTGCAGTTTGGTTTTTGAACAGGTTGTAGATACATTTTAGCTCCCTATATTTTACCCCTACCAACTTAATAATTTCAAATAATATATTCCACTCAACATTGTCAGAAGATTGCTCTAAATCTGTAAGTTCTGTAAGTAAGTAGCGTTGCTTTTCTTTACTCTACGTTCTAAAATAATATGTAAGGTCAGTATGACTTCCCGTTTTCCTGATCTCTCCCGAGGTTGGCTTCTACCAGTTTTTGCTTTACTCTGCAAATAATTTTTGTCAGTATTTTGCAACCATAAATTATTAAACTGATGTTTCGGTAATGTTCACACCTGTCAGTACCCTCCTTCTTTGGAACTGGAATTCTTACATTCTTCCTGAAGTCTGAAGATATTTCTCCTGTCTCATATGTCTTGCACAACAGGTGGAATAGTTTTGTCATGGCCGCCTCTCCCAAGGAATTCAATAATTGTGAGGGAACGTCATCTACTCCTGGTGGCTACGGTCGCAGTTTCGAATCCTGCTGCGTCTAGCATGGATGTGTGTGATATCCTTAATTTAGTTAGGTTTCAGTAGTTGTAAGTTTAGGGGACTGATGACCTCAGATTTAAGTCCCATAGTGCTTAGATTCATTTTTTCACAGAATGAATTGGTAGTCAGGAGCTCGTATTGTCAGCCAATAAATAATAGTAATGAGACAACTGGCCATCACCACTGGCAATAGCGATACACGCTTCCAGTGTGACACTTAACGACTGATGCACACGTTCTAGAACTTCGGTGGGGTATGTCGGAGCAGGCTGCAGTAACATGTCGTTGCATATCATCGAGTGCAGTTGGTGTGTCCTTATAGATAGTGTCTTTCAGCTTCCTCCACAAAAATAAGTCTACAGGTGTCAAAACCAGAGAACAGGCCGGCCAAGGTAAAGGTCCTCTGCGTCCAGTACATCGACTTGGAAACAATTCGTGAAGAAATTCTGTAGTACTACGTGCACTATGGGCTGAACAGCCATCATGTTGGTACCACAGGTTCCTCCTAGTCTACAGAGGAATATCTTATAGCATCTGTGGAAGATGGGCTGCTAGGACGCTGCGATACTTGTGAAAGTTCAGAGTTCCGTCTATGAAAAACGGGCCTATGAGCTGGCGGTTCACCGTCCCACATCACACGTCTACACTCCACGGACGTTGACATCCCACCTGACGAAGCCAACGGGAAATGTCAACAGACCAATACTGCATGTTTCGATGGTTAGCTGGCCGTGATTGGTAAACGTGGCTTCATCACTAAAAATGTGTGTGTGAAATCTTATGGGACTTAACTGCTAAGGTCATCACTCCCTAAGCCCACACACTACTTAACTTAAATTATCCTAAGGACAAACACACACACCCATGCCCGAGGCAGGACTCGAACCTCCGCGGAGACCAGCCGCACAGTCCATGACTGCAGCGCCTTAGACTTCATTACTAAGCGAGATACATTGTAACACCGAAAATGCAGGATGCATGACACCTGCTACCAATATATAACTTTTTTTGAATTGTATGTAAATATTTGTAATTTAAATGCTTTCTTTTAAAAAGTAAGGACATTGCTTGACTGTATGTGTACATTTAGATAGAAGTCTGTTGACGTTTCATTGTATTTATCTGTGTTTTACTGTGAAACTTATAACGTCTGGGAAAAAGCCAAAGGAATTGTTATTTGCATCCACTAGCAATGATAATAGCACTGCCTGTGCGTTGTAAAATCTTTGGGTAGGGAGTTGTTGCGCAGAGCGCACGGAAAGAGCGAGAGACGGGTTCCAGCGCTTTAGTGTGGGAGAGTGTGGTGTTAACGCTCTCGCAGTAGTGTGTGCCATTTTCGGCGGCGTCATGTACGCGCGCCGGCCAGATGTCTAGAGCAGGAGTACGAACAGTGGACGGGCGGAAGAGGCTGTATTAATTCCGACTGCCCGTTCCTGTAGTTAGCCGTGGCTCCACAATATACTACCGTCTTCAACTGCAGCAGTTCCAGCAACACAATTTCGTCGTCGGCCCCGAGTTTCGTCGTATGCACAGCACTGAAGTAAGACCGTTCATTGGTAGAAAGTATTAACGGCTAACCCAGAAGCACAACTGAATGTGATTTGATTGATAAGATTTATTTAAATAATAATCAGTTAAACTCAGGGCGATTGTATCCTCATTGCCCCCAGACATTGTTACCAAGCCGAATCCTTGTTCCTTTTTTTTCCTAATATGCTAACTGTGTGTCGTAAGAAACAAAGTGAATAGTTAAAGACAGTTTATTAATGAATGATTTCTCTTTTAAAAGTTTTAGCCTCAGTCTACTTTCAATTAACTGTTGTACAACAGAGGCTTCAGTATATGACTAAAGTAAAGCAATTTCATTTTTCAAGTTTGAGAATCAATCACTGGAAAAAATCCAAATCTAAAGAAATGCACAAATTAAGAGTGTGGAAGTTTTATTTATTTTACATACAGCTTGGAGCACATGGCTGTTTGGTTTCGTACGTATTCTAGTATTTAATTCTGTTCAAGTCACTAAAACAGTCTCAGTTGTTCAGACAATAATATGAAATCCAATTTGCAAAATAAGTAACGGCAAAGTAAAAAGTGCTTGCTTTCTTTTCTAAATTTCTTTGATGACGTTATGCTCAGGTCACTGAAAGTCATTGTTCACGTAACGAAGTTCAGTACCAATATACAGTTTAATTGCATATTTTCAAATCATTACTCGATTGCCTTTTTCAAAATTTAATCCCAAATATAACGTGAGAGTGACATTTCAGTTTTCTTTATCTTTACATACTCACTTAAAATTAGCTCAAAAAAAAAACAAAAAAAAACGTGGCAACCTTTAGCCAGACTAATAAGGCAACAGAGTATCGCATTCGTAGGAGACAAGGCGTTTCTATACATCAACTAGCCCACCTTCTCCATTAGGGGATCGTGGCATCAGTCGCTATCATTAAATAACAAACAACATTGCAAGACGTTCCTCCTACAGTCCGTAAGCGTACAATGTCACGTTTGTTGCCAAAGGAGTAGACAAGTGGCAGACAAGAGGCTATAACTTCGACACTCTGTAGTGCCGGGGGATGACATTTCCAGACACAGGTTCCTACACTCGGTTTCTTCCTCAAGACAGCCTCTGCAACCCCTCGAAGTATGTCGCAACATTTCTAGGTCACCCTGTACAGTGGTAGGATGTACTCATTTACAGTCACTGTAAGATATCTCCACGAATAAGATTGAACTATTGGGAAAATAAGAAAGACCTATTGGGAAAATAAATTATTCTTAAATTAAATCCATAAATACTAATTCAGTTCCTACGAATCGGAGCTTCTCCCTTCTGTTCCAGAATCGCTTCTCCTAAGCATCCTGGGAGATTTTCTCTGTGTCATTCCGTTGAATGTAACTTAGTTAATCACAGCCCACACTGTCGTCAGCTTCCTGATTGCGAAAAGCAGACCACACCTTCGTCCAAATTGGTGATGGAACTTGTGCTGGGATGCGGCATCCCATGTTTCAGTGAATCATTTCGTAATGTTGCCTTTGAAACTCTCAGAAATCTCAGGTTCTTTCAACCTATCCAGGTACCACCACCTTTATATTCTACCTTTCCTTGATTTATTCAATTTTAATCTGCAGTTCATAACCAATAAATTGCGTTTCAGAATCCATATCTTCCTCTGGTATTGTTTTGTATTTTCAAATTTAATTTCGTAATCTGTGTCTTACAATTATGCAATCTATTTGAAACCGTCCGGTGTCCCGAGTGCTTTCCACATAACAAAATTATTTAGCGATTTTTAAATAAAGTGTTAGTAGCGATTGAAGTGCTCCGCAAAATTTGTAACAGGTGGATTCCCTTTTCATTCCTTTCTCCCTACTGTGGTTACGTCATGTCCTTCTCCTACGATAATTACATTACTTTATGCAACAAAATGGTAAAAATAAGTGGTATCTCACTTGTTGTTTGGCTTCTTTATCAAAATTTTGTACGGGCACTATGAACCACATGTAAGCATTCACGGGTACTTTTGCATTAATGGAGTCATTACTGTTTTACTTATTGCCTGACCACAGCAGATCGCTGCATGCATCTTATTGTTGATGCTCACAAATAATTCGATAGTTATATGTGCCATTTTTTAGCTTAAAATTTTTAAAACTGTACGTCCTTAATCTTAATATTCTAATCTAACTTCCGCTTATTTGTGGTCTATTTCTCTGTATAGCCTTCTGAAGAAGGGCACTAAGTGCCTGAAACTAGTTAAGGAAATAAAATTTCTTTGATGCAGTTGCTTGGTGATTATTTCAATACGTACAACTACAATTGCTGAAGATGATAAAATACTCAATCTTGGAATAATATTCAGATAATTCAATGTCATCCCAAGATTCTTGAATAAAGGCACCTTATGGCCTACAGCAGGGCGTCGGCATAGGCATGGAAGTCTCATGTTGGTGTTATATCGCAATTGTGTAAACTAACTCCGGGAATCTACAACTTATCTTCCTTCCAGAGAGAATACTTGCGTTTCTCACATGACCCTAACACAGTCACATCACCGTGAAGCCTCTCTTTCTCTTCGCAGTTTGGTCGAGGCACTACTGACGGTATACCTTAGGAATGGCTGTACCCCAATGACTTCAGTACTGAAAGAACGGGGTGAGATAGTGGATCGCTTTCGCACCATCGAACTTCACAAAGTCTAAGGAAAAAAACTAGTCGCAGGTGGCGGGCGGTGTGGGTGTGGTTTCCTCGGCGGCGGAGTTTGTCCGCCCCGCCCCCAGTCCGCCTCCCGCGTAATTACAGACGGAAGCGGTTCCCGCAGCCGCCGCCGCCGCCGCCCCCGCGCCGCCCCCATATTTCTCGCCATTACACGGGCCCATCGCGCATGGCAGGCACGTCGCGGCCGTATTTTGCCGCGCCGGAATTAGTAGCTATGTGATCAGCATCCTCATGCGGCGGGCCTAAGTCTCCTCTGACAAGGCCCTCGCCGTCTGCAGTATGAATAACTGCCCGCACTCCGAACGCCCATGGCGCATTTCTTATTTGCTCCTAGGGGCAACATCGTAGAACAACATTTCCACGAGCAAAAGCATTTCCACAAGCGACTGTAACTATGATTAATGGAACTAAACAGTGTTACAGTCCCTAATTTGCAAAACACTGCCACAACTGCATGGAACTGAGGATAAAGGAACTTACGTATGCAGAGTCGGAAGTATCCAGACACCCCTATGTAACACGAAATCGACGACTAGTATCGCGTAATTTTTTTAAATGAATTTGAAATTTAATACTGCTTCATACAAAGATAACTGTGCCGTTATTCCAGTTGCTGTTGTTGTGGTCTTCAGTCTTGAGACTGGTTTGATGCAGCTCTCCATGCTACTCTATTCTGTGCAAGCTTCTTCTTCTCCCCGTACCCACTGCAACCTACATCCTTCTGAATCTGCTTAGTGTATTCATCTCTTGGTCTCCCTCTACGATTTTTACCCACCGCGCTGCCCTCCAGTACTAAATTGGTGATCCCTTGATGCCTCAGAACATGTCCTACCAAGCGATCCCTTCTTCTCGTAAAGGTGAGCCACAAATTTCTCTTCTCTCCAATTCTATTCAATACCTCCTCATTAGTTATGTGATCTACCCATCTAATCTTCAGCATTCTTCTCTAGCACCACATTTCGAAAGCTTCTATTCTCTTTCAAATAACTTCCGGGAATTCAGCCAGGTAACACTTTCAGCGACCGCCGATATTTCGGCGGGAGAAATATCGGCGGTCGCTGAAAGTGTTACCTGGCTGAATTCCCGGAAGTTATTTGAAAGTTGTATACGCCAGGAGAAACTCAGGTTTCTATTCTCTATTTGTCTAAACTATTTATCGTCCACGTTTCACTTCCATACGTGGCTACACTCCATACAAATACTCTCAGAAACGACTACCTGACATTTAAATCTATACTTGATGTTAAAAATTTCTCTTCTTCAGAAACGCTTTCTTTGCCATTGCCAGGCAACATTTTATATCCTCTCTTCTTCGACCATCATCAGTTATTTTGCTTCCCAAATAGCAAAACTCATTTACTACTTTAAGCGTTTCGTTTCCTAATCTAATACCCTCAGCATCACCCGACTTAATTTGACTACATTCCATTATCCTCGTTTTGCTTTTCTTGATTTTCATCTTATATCCTCCTTTCAAGACACTGTCCATTCCGTTCAGCTGCTCGTCCAGGTCCTTCGCTGTCTCTGATAGAATTACAATGTCATCGGCGAAAGTTAAAGTTTTTATTCCTTCTCCGTGGATTTTAATTTCTACTTTTGTTTCCTTTACTGCTTGCTCAATATACAGATTGAATAACATCGGGGATAGGCTACAACACTGTCTCACTCCCTTCCCAACCACTGCTTCCCTTTCATGCCCCTCGACTCTTATAACTGCCATCTGGTTTCTGTACAAATTGTTAGTAGCCTTTCGCTCCCTGTATTTCACCCCTGCCACCTTCAGAATTTGAAAGAGAGTATTCCAGTCAACATTGTCAAAAGCTTTCTCTACGTCTGCAAATGCTAGAAGCGTAGGTTATACTATTTACCACTAAAGAGAGCATGCAAGTGCCAGTGTCTTGTGGCGAGCGTGAGAACGTGCGTTCGGTCATCGCGGTCAACAATCAGCCGCGCCGCATCGGTTACGCTCACGCTCGTGCAAGTGGGAACTCAGAAATGAAAATTTAACTTTATGAACAGTGTTATATCATCACTAGTGTCAAGGAGAACTGGTCCCAGATATCTATGCAGCGTTGTCTCGATTGAGTACGTTTCAGTCAGTACCTGATGAACAAGTGCTACTACAGTCATAGGTCTGAACAGTGAAACAGTGCGTAAAATCGTGGCTTTCAAAAAATAAAGGTATTTATAAAATTATTTTAATTAATTTGCGTTAACTCGGGGCGATACAATGAGTTCGTCCGACTCCAACGAGAGTTCTTCCAACAGTGTCTCTTTATTGAGTAACGAATCGTTTCCTCCGAGACGCAATATTAATAGTAGTACGATTCGACGTTTAGTTTTTGAAAGTGACATTGAAGGTGAGAATGAAGAATCACTCATTCGAAGCCGAGTATCTGATGATCAATTTGTCCAACGTTGTGCAGATTGGGCAGCATGTATCGATGAGAAGGTATCTGTGTCAACTAAAGACTTACTCTATGGAGGACAGACAATAGTTCTCAAAGGTTTGGGTTGGCCAAGCTGTTTATATGATAACGCAGTAATGAAAGCAGTGCCAAACACGACATACAAACTATTTACTCGTAATGAAGAATTTGAAAGACATTTTAATTGGAGTGTTGTAGCGTTTAGGAGATATGATCACTTTATGCGTATTTGTTCCCTAAAAGATAGAGATTTGATAACATGGACAAGATTTGATACGATGCGTAAGTTACGATATAGGATTAAGATTGTCAATGTTAATTGTAATGGATGATCCTAATTATGATCCTGGATGTTTTGAACAATTAAAAACAATATTTTCTGTAATCCTACTAATATACCTATTAAATTTGAAGGTGAATATACATTGGCTAAAACTCCTGTAATTGTTTGTTCAAATTGTGATTATTTTAAAGGTCATGTGTGGGGGTTGACCAAATTGAAAAATACTATTGGAAGTCATGGAATACAAGGATTATAAAAGAATTAAATCCATATACATTGTACAATTTATTTATTGAATATGAACTGTTACAATGAAATTATATACAATAAATGTTTATTAACGATGAATATCTTTATTTAAATCCTCCAACTCTACATTTTCCACATCTTGTCTTTTCTTTCTTGGTACATCTCTTACAATATTAGCACGAGATGTACTACTTGCGTTTATACTAGTTGCAACTCCAGTACCTGAATCAAATGATATACCACTATAAATTGATGTTATACTTTCACTATCACCTTTCACATACAATTCTCCAGAATGATCTAATGTTTCCACCAAAGTATTATATGTTTCTATAGAAAATCCTATTTCAATTGATGTAGTCATTTTTACAATCATTTTACAATTTACATAACTATGTGAATCTGCTGGTGCATTATTAGGAACTGGATTAATACCTAATGTAAAAGAAGGCATTAATTTAACACTTGTTGGTCTATTTAAACGACCTACAAGATGTGATTTTTCAATTCCTTGATCATAATTAAAATATGCTAGATGAACAGATAAAGGTTTTGCACTTTGTTGTCCAACTTTCTTTAAAACTTTACTATCAGTATTACAAAACCGTCCAGGATATCCATGTGTTCCTAAATAATACTGTGTTCCATTACCAGCAAATCCATGAGCACGTTTTCGAGTTTTTATTATGCCTATTGCAGGTTCATATTCATAATCAAATGTTTTATTTTGATCAACAGCTTTTGAAGCAATACCAACTTCATATAGTTTATGTAAATGGTGTGCTCCATATACTTCATCTGAAGCAAATAAATTTCCGTTGTCATCAGATTTCCCATGTGGTATTACAAAAGAATCATAATAAGGCCAATTTCTCGGAACTGTTAAACAAGTAGGATAATCATTCATTGCATTAGATCCCCACAAAATATTTTTTACATGACCTTTAGCAGCAATACTACTAATACACATGGGATTATTTTGTTCAGTAGCTATTTTAACTGGTTCATGAGCAATAGCAAGATTTGCACCTTTATTATAAATCAACAGTGGAACATGCATAATACTACCACTTGCACTTAATGTACTTCCAGTTTGAAAACTTGCTTCTAAACCAATAGGATTTAAAGATATCCATAATTTCTTTACAAATGAATTACGTGGCAATGAATCAAATTGAGCTTTACTTAAAAATTGACTTAATTCATTTGTCATGAATTGTGCTCCAGATGTAACTAACCTCTTTGTTACAACTTTGTTATTATTTTCAGGAGCAATAACATCAAACCATTTATATGCATAACCCCATACAAAAAATATGTGAGTATTAACAATTATAACACTATTTTGCTTATTTTGTTCTACTGACTTCCACAATTGAAATGGAGTTGATTGTGTAGAACTGGTTCCACTAGTTGAAGTATTATTACTGTTGTTACTACCTTGACGTATCTGTTGAGCAGACTGTAGAGCTTCATCGATTTCCATCGTCGTGGATGCAGAAGTACTTGGAATTTGTAATCCTCGTTCTTCTAACTCGTTGTCTATTAAGTTTGGTTGAATGTCAGGTTTCGAAGAAGGTCCTGCTGTAGGCTCGCTTTCTTGTCTGGGACGTTTTGGTTCAGACTGAGTTTCACCAAACAATTCAGTTAAATGTAGTTCTCCCAATGCGTCGAAAAAATATGTATCAACAGACATCAAGTCCAACGATTCGTCTAAACTGTCTCTTTTACGTTTCTCTGCACGTTTACGATTAATTTCACGTATTGCTGACCAAGGTAATTGTTTCTCTTCACCACGAACGGTATACGTTTTAAACTTTCCACTACTCTCGCCACGACGAGACTCCATAACCCATCGTTAACAAAATGAAACTAATGATATACAGAGAATGCTACTCCTTATATACCCGATTCACATCTTATTAGCATTGCAAAACAATTCAAGGTTAGCCGCTTTCCCACCAACTGATTACTTACCAACGACCCCCAGCCACCCGCCGACCCTCGGCCGTGACGTCACGGCCGCCACATAGTGCTACTTTGTGCCTTCGGCATCCATTACAATTAATCGTTTTCTGGCACATTCTTGTAATCCAAATGATACATACTTGTTATTTTTATTACACCAACCAGTATTTAACATTGCTGATGCAACGATTTGAACAAATGTCGATTTGAAAGAAGTTGGTTCTCCTATCAAATTTAAACAATTTTTTTTCCATTACTTTGATGAAGCACATGGAATAATGTAATAATAAAATGTCTTATAGCTTCTTCATCATGTTGAAATTGATATTGTAACAAATCTTTTACAATTTTTCCACTGACATTTTCATCATAATAAAAGTCATTAAAATTTGAAACATATGATTCAAAATAAACATATTGAGCATTACATATATATTCATACAGCTGAATTACATTCAAATGACTTGTTTCAATTTGAATGTGTTTAATAATATTTGATAATACTTTATCACTAAGTGTACAAAGTGTTGTATTACATCTCCACATAGATGTTTCTATTACTTTATTAATAGGTACAGTTAAATTATTTTTTACTATACATACGAGTTCCTCAAAGGAATATTTTTTTGTGACCTGCTGTCCATTTTTGTAAGTCTGTCCAGATGTTGTTGCGATATTACTATAAGGTTCCTTACAGCTTGATTCAAGGGAGAATTGCTTGATTGGGATTCACAAATAAATTCATTTCCCACTTTTTGTGTCTCCACCATTGAGATCTGTTGATATGTTTTATTGTCTGTGTTGGATAAAATTGAACAATCATATAAAATGGTTGTTCTTCCTCGATCCATGAAGAGGATGTAATGGCATTGTTTTTTTGCACTGAAATACTGGAATAAATTTCTTCGGCCTTGTTCGTTGTATGTGTTAAAGACTGATGTAAATTCTGGCTTCCCAACTCTATTAGTGATGTATGTTCTGAAGTAACATCTATACCATCCATTTCGTCTATTGCAACAGTGGATGACGTGAATGTGCTCTGAGTTAGTTTCTGATTTTTCGGCAAGGATGAAGAGAAATCTGTTTCTTTGACTTTGTTTACAAAAGAATCTAACGCAATTTGTAATGTCTTTATAACACTTCGAGTATTGGCTTTGGATGAACACAGAGTGTGTCCAATCCAATTCTTTAAATTGGAAACACAAGTAATTAATGATATCGTTTGAGGTCATTTCTCCCATTCTCCCTTCAATTTGCTGTAAAGTTTGTAAATGTTCAATTTGATATTTTTTCTCAAAGTGAGCACGTAACCATAGAATGAATTTAGACATTCTTCTGGATCGTCAAATAAATTAATTATCTTTACAAGTAAACTTACAATTTCTATTACATCTATCGTTATTCCATCAGTATCGTCGTTGTCGCTTGTCACAGTTATTGACTTTGGCTTTTTCATTTGACTTATTTCTTTATGTTCTTCCGTATCGGAGTTTTTTCGTTCACGTCCAGAGTCTATGTCTTTTCCAGGTGTAGTCGGTCTTCTGTCGTCTTCGTCTGAATAATCAGATGAATCAGATGAGATGTCCTTTTTGGACATATTAAAAAATGAATCTATGTCCTTTTGCGATGGTGTGAAATAATGAAATGGATATCTGCCAGTCGTAATAATAGATCTGAAAATAGAATTAAAATTTTATAAGTCACACTGTGTACCTTGATTTACGGATCTTATTAAATATTTAGTGAAAATACTTTCGATTCTTTCAGCAAACGTTGCTTTCAAACATATTCTGCAAAATAAAATATCGCTCATCTGTAATAAAGTTTCAAAGTAATGAGCCTTGGATGTACATAGTATTTCTTTTGTTGTAAATCCGTAATGGTCCTGTGTCGGTTGTTCAGTCAGATATAATACATTAGATGGTCTATTTACAAAATGATTATTGGTTAGTATACGTAATTTACCTTCGTCGTGAGTATTAACAATAACATTCAAATAACAATCTGTACATAAAACATTATATAAAACTGGCTTTCTCATATGTTCATAGTGTCTGAGACAATAATTATGTGATTGGTTAAGTGATATTAATTTATAATTAACATTGACAATCTTAATCCTATATCGTAACTTACGCATCGTATCAAATCTTGTCCATGTTATCAAATCTCTATCTTTTAGAGAACAAATACGCATAAAGTGATCATATCTCCTAAACGCTACAACACTCCAATTAAAATGTCTTTCAAATTCTTCATTACGAGTAAATAGTTTGTATGTCGTGTTTGGCACTGCTTTCATTACTGCGTTATCATATAAACAGCTTGGCCAACCCAAACCTTTGAGAACTATTGTCTGTCCTCCATAGAGTAAGTCTTTAGTTGACACAGGTACCTTCTCATCGATACATGCTGCCCAATCTGCACAACGTTGGACAAATTGATCATCAGATACTCGGCTTCGAATGAGTGATTCTTCATTCTCACCTTCAATGTCACTTTCAAAAACTAAGCGTCGAATCGTACTACTATTAATATTGCGTCTCGGAGGAAACGATTCGTTACTCAATAAAGAGACACTGTTGGAAGAACTCTCGTTGGAGTCGGACGAACTCATTGTATCGCTCCGAGTTAACGCAAATTAATTAAAATAATATTATAAATACCTTTCTTTTTTGAATGAGTTTTCGTTCGATCACTCGGCTTCCGCATCGTCAACAATCACCCGCGTCGCTTCGGTTACTCGTACTCTCGTCCAAGCGATATTGTGGAAAGATAATAATCAAGAATGTTCATTGGGATAAATACTTGTGACTTAGAATGTAAACAGTGCAACCTGCGATTTTCTTATCGTCTCAGAATATAGTTGTTTATACCAGACGTAGGACAGTGTTGTGTTTAATGTTGTGTGGCACCCCTAAATCCGCTTGCATATTTAGACACATAATTTCAGGCAAGCTAGCAGCAGTGTGGAGCAGAATAATACGACCGCCGCGGGACTATCAGATACGGGCGTGTTACAAGGTGAATTCGATGCTTCAGTAATGGTCAGGGCTGGAAGTAGGAAACTGGGTGCTCATTTCCCAGCCACACAGCTGGGAACTCGGTTTCTCCTGGGTTCTCCTTTTCAAAAGCTCAGTGTCTGATCCCCTACGCCACCTCGATCGCTGTAAACGCATACACAGATGCCACACGGTATCTCGATCGTTACAAATACAACATATTTCTCAGATTCATTAAACATTCTCCAACATTTTTCTCCTGTAATTATTTCTTTCCAAATTTTCGGCTGTCTGCCATCAGGTACCTAAATACTTGTATTTAATAAATCATTAACGATAATGATGTGAAACCATAAGATATCTCAAACTTTACAGTGATAAGGTTTTGAGGATGTCTATGGTAGCCATGATGATGAGTGGGAGATTGTGTTGGCAGCTGGCGCTCCTATAGGCAGTGAAATTTTTGTGATGTTTAGGCTACTGAAGAGAGAATAAAACTGAAGGCTCATGGTGTAAGTAGGCTGTTTAGGTTTCTATGTTGGTAACGTCACCTAGCGCTCTGTATGAAAATCACTGCCTGTGCTGTGTGCAGTCTGTAGCTGGTTTGCATTGTTGGAATTTGCTATTGTAGTGTTGGGCAGTTGGCTGTTAACAGCGCATAGCGTTGCGCAGTTGGAGGAGAGCCGCCAGCAGTGGTGATGCGGGGAGAGAGATGGCGGAGTTTTGAGAGCGGATGATCTGGACGTAAGTCCATCAGAGACAGTAAATTTGTAAGACTGGATGTCATGAACTGATACATATATTATGACTTATGAACACTATTAAGGTAAATACATTGTTTGTTCTTTATAAAAATCTTTCATTTGTTAACTAAGCATATCAGTAGTTAGTGCCTTCAGTAGTTTGAATCTTTTATTTATCTGGCAGTAGTGGCGCTCGCTGTATTGCAGTAGTTCGAGTAACGAAGATTTTTGTGCGGTAAGTGATTTGTGAAAGGTATAGGTTAATGGTTAGTCAGGGCCATTCTTTTGTAGGGATTATTAAAAGTCAGATTGCGTTGCGCTAAAAATATTGTGTGACAGTTTAGTGGTGATCAGAATAAGTAAAGAGCGAAATGTCTGAGCACGTTCAGTTCTGCTCAGCTGTTTGAAAATCAAATAACGTAAGGGGTTTACCAGCACAGTAATTCACAAATTTTTGTAAGGGGGCGCTTCATAATGGGAAAACTTTTGTGGCTATGAATATTATGTAAGGGAAAGAGCAGAGAGGATGTGCAAGGATATCGAGATGCAACACTGGGGTGGATGATGGTGAAAGGTCACACCTAGGCACCTGGGGTGAACATTCTTAAAAGCGAACACTGGAAAAAAGTGCTTATGGCTACACTTCCTGTCTCTACGATAAAAGATACATAAGAAAAAGATTATTTCTCGTAGAACAGGTAATATCCGGGACGAACTGGCGAATAAAGACTAAACTCAAATTACCTTGAAAGATTATGGAGATTGGGAAGGAGAGCAAGGAGAGGAGTTATGTGTTGAAATGTGGACAGCAGCTGTTCTGAGATGTCGAGGAGGGGGAAACGATAAGATTTTTAATGTCGAGGTTTCAGATAAAAGTCAACCAAGGCGAGTTTCGGACTTTCTAGCCAAAATTGCTTCTTATCTGATTTCGCTTAATGTGACTTTACATCCACTTCTAAGAAATTTCTTTTGGATTTTCTTGCTGTCAATAGTTTAGATAGCCTATTCTGTTGTGGATAATGTACAGAACGATCCTAATCACTTCAGTGCTTTCCTGAAGGTACTCTATTTACATCTCTGTATCAGTCCTACAATCTTCTCAATGAGTTTTTTGTGTAACCTCCTCCTCGTTCCTAATAAATATCCATAGAATTTCAACGTCTGTTCCCGCACAAGTTCTCGGTATGCTTCCACAGATCTATTTTTTCTTTCTCTTCTGTGTACTGTCTGTAGTTTTCTTTGATACCAAGTAATTATCTTAAGATTCTTAAATCTTATAATCTCATGCGTCTCCAGTCTTGTCTAATGCAATACTCTTCAAGTCTTACAGCCCCGTTGGTGTCACTAATGATTTGTAATGACTGTCCTTTGTAGAGCCTATCTTGCATTAGTTGACTTTCATCTTGGGCTGACTCTTTGTCAGGTATGTTAAGCTGAATCCATTCCCGCAGTAACTCGATACTCTTGCTTTATCTATACCTTTTCTAGTTTCAGTTATCCTTTCTCTGCAAATTCTATACTCGACAAAGCCTTTCTCTTCATACGTAACTTTCGGGCTTGATTTCAAGCTACAAGGATTATTGGGAAAGTAAGATAACACTTGACGCGAGATGGAAACCACAATGAAAATCCAATTGTGGTGTCACCGCCAGACACCACACTTGCTAGGTGGTAGCCTTTAAATCGGCCGCGGTCCATTAGTATACGTCGGACCCGCGTGTCGCCACTATCAGTGATTGCAGACCGAGCGCCGCCACACGGCAGGTCTAGAGAGACTCCCTAGCACTCGCCCCAGTTGTACAGCCGACTTTGCTAACGATGGTTCACTGACAAAATACGCTCTCATTTGCCGAGACGATAGTTAGCATAGCCTTCAGCTACGTCATTTGCTACGACCTAGCAAGACTCCATTACCAGTTACTATTGATATTATGAATAATGTACCGTCTAGAGCGACGTTCACCATTTATGGATTAAAGTTAAATATTCCACCAGCTACGTCCGTTTTTCTAAATTCTAATTTCCTTGTCCTGTTCCAGACCTCATGCCAGCCTGCGTGAGCTAAAACGCGTGCCTTTCGGCTTCCTCTTGTATCCCGGTGTTGGCTCTCCTGCCAACCCACAACACCAATTAAGCTTTGCACAGCTGTGTTGGGACAGTGCCTCTAGCATGCGTGTCGATCGCGTCACGTTGCAGTTCTGAACATACAGTGAGCACATAAATATGCCTAGTGAATAGCGTCTCCCACCAAGTGTGGGTGCCTGCCGGGAGATTTCTCTTGATTTCATGCAGCCAACAAAAAGTAACTGTCGTACATTTCCTTCTTCATGACAGCTCTCGGCAGCACAGTGCAGGGACGATGAAGACGCTCCTGCAGCGTTTTCGATGGCATGTCTTTGATCACCCACCAAACAGCCCTGTGATGTTCATCTCTTTGCTTACACGAACCGATGGCCATGAAGACAAATTTCGGCGAAGACAATGAGCTGCAGACCAGCGTAGCTAATTGGCAGAAAGCACAGACGGCTGCCCTCTTAAGTCGGTGCGGCGATGATGTAGAGGAGAAGCTGGTAGTTATAGCTAACTGTTTCAAATAAAACATTTTTGACTTTCACAGTGATTACCATTTCGTAACCGATCGGACCTTACTTTCCGATTAACCTGCGTATTTCATGCAGATCCTCCAACAACTATGTGATCGTAAGTATCCGACCACCTGGTTGAAAATGACATTCAAGTTCGTGACGCCCTCCATCGGTAATGCTGGAATTCAATGTGTTGGCCCACACTTAACCTTGATGACAGCTTCCACTCTCGGAGGCATTGTTCAGTCAAGTGCTGGAAGGTTTCTTGGGGAATGGCAGCCCATTCATCACGGAGTGAAGCACTAAGGAGAGGTATCGATGTCGATCAGTGAGGCCTGCCACGAAGTTGGCCTTCCAAATCATCCCCAAGGTGTTCTATAGGATTCAAGGAAGGGTTCTCTACAGCCCAGTCCATTACAGGGATATTATTGTCGATTAATCACTGTGCCACAGGCCGTGCATTATGAACCTGTGCTCGATCGTGTTGAAAAATGCAATCGCCATCCCGAATTGCTATTCAACAGTAGGAAGCAAGAATATGCTTAAAACATCATTATAGGCCAGTGCTGTTATATTGCCACGCAAAACAACAAGGGGTGCAAGACCCCTATATGAAAAACACGACCACACCATGTTACCAGCGCCTCCGAATTTTACTGTTGGCACTACACACGCTGGCAGACGACGTTAACCGGGCATTCGTCATACCCACACCCTAACATCGGATCGTCACATTGTGTACCGTGAGTCGTCACACAACGTTTTTCCACTGTTCAATTGTCCAATGTTTACGCTCCTTACACCAAGCGAGGAGCCGTTTGGCATTTACCGTCGTCATGTGTGGCTTTTGAGCAGCCGCTCAACTATGGTTCAAATGGCTCTGAGCACTATGGGACTTAACATCTTTGGTCATCAGTCCCCTAGAACTTAGAACTACTTAAACCTAACTAACCTAAGGACATCACACACATCCATGCCCGAGGCATGATTCGAACCTGCGACCGTAGCGGTCGCGCGGCTCCGGACTGAGCGCCTAGAACCGCGCTCGACTATGAAATCCAAGTTTTTATCACCTACTGCCTAACTATCATAGTACTTGCAGGTGGATCCTGATGCAGTTTGGAATTCCTGTACGATGGTCTGGATAGATGTCTGCCTATTGCACATTACAACCCTCTTCAACTATCGGTAGTCTCTGTCAGTCAACAGACGAGGTCGGACTGTACGCTTTTGTGTTGTACGTGTCCCTTCACGTTTCCACTTCACTATCACATCGGAAACAATGGACCTAAGGATGTCTAGGAGTGTGGAAATCTCGCGTACAGACATATGACACAAGTGACGCCCAATCACCTGACCACGTTCGAATTCTTTGAGTTCCGTGGAGCGCCCCATTCTGCTCTCTCACGATGTCTAATGACGACTGAGATCGCTGATATGGAGTATCTGGCAGCAGGTGACCGCACAATGCACATAATATGAAAAATGTATGTTTTTGGGGGTGTCCGGATGCTTTTGGTCACATAGTGTATGTGGAGTATCCTCAGTTTCAAAATAATAGGGAAAGTTCATCTGCGAGAGCTAAGCTTCTCTTGCTGACGTGTATTGCCTTTATTTTTTCTGCTTAGAGCTTTTCTCAGGTTCTCGTAACTTCTTCAGCACAGTACTACAGACGTCCGTTATCTGTCTTCTGGTCTGTCCCCCCCCCCCCCCCCCCTCTTTATTTCAAATGTTAAAATGTACCTGAGACTTCACCTAACACCGCTTTCAAAGTGTTTTTCATATCTTATTTCGTGATTTTCCTCTTTTTCTTATCAATCCCAAATTCCTACAGCATGTTACACAGCGGATGTCACAACTGAGCCGGTACTCCCGTGACCAACAAGATTCCCATATGTTTGCTGAATAGGCCATTTGTGGGACCATCTTGGATGTCTACTCCGTTCCAGTGTCAATATCCAGGATATCAGGGACCACTTACAACATTTGTTGGCCAGCTTGCCTCAGAAGAGGGTACAGCTGTTTTATGACACCCTTCCGAACCAGATTAGTGTATACATTCAGGCCATAAGATGACAACGTTATACTGATAAACTGGCTCGTACTACAGAGTTCTTTGATTCGTTATTGTAATCACTGGAATAATATCACACACCCATGAAGTTTCATTCCATTTCTCCTCCCCTTCTGGATACTTCATTGTTTTCTCAGCCAGTGTAGCTATCGTAATCAATTGTTAATATTGTTAGAATTTATCAATAAAAAGCGGGCGCAATCCGAAATCTTCTCTATAAGGCGAACTCTTTCTATCGTCCATTTCTTGAGACTGTACATGTCATATTGCAAATCCTCATGCAATAATACACACGTATGACGGAAATGGAGGAGAAAGAGCCAGTTACATTCTATCCTATCCTATCTATGGACACTGGCGACACAGACGGGGACATTCCCCTGACACTCTTCCAGATAAGTGAATTGTGAAAATAGCCCATATCCCATACTGTTGTGGTATACATGTGCCGTACCATGAAGAAAAATGGGTAACATACAAATCGTTTACAAATTGTTCAAATTTCGGGCTTGCAGCCGGTCGTCGTTCAATACTTCGCACGATATTTCAACTGGGCACCTGCCAGTCATCTTCAGGTGAGCCGTCGCAGACTGGCGATAACGTTTTTTTTGTTTTTTTTTCTTTATTGTATTTCAATTCCCCATCGGGGCGGGCTGGCAGCAGCATATGCGCTGCTCTTCAGCCGAAAGACAGAGAACAAAACAATAGAAGACATTTAAAAACAGCAAATGAGAGAATAAGGTGAACATAGATATAAAAAAGGGGGAACATCATGGAAGGCAATAGACAAAAAACGGGGTGACTGTAAAATGGAGATAAAAAACTGTTTAAACGTAACACACACAAAAAGCCACACACTGCGACGATTAAAAGAACACAAGGCACAGTATGACTGGAGCATAAAGGTGTTGACAGATGGCATAGCACATAACGTAACACTGACGGCGAACCTCAAGGCAGTACACAATTAAAATCACACCACTTGATGCACACGAGAAACAGCACTAAACACAACACTGATGTGGCACACTGATGATGATCAATACAGAGGATCTGCCAGGTTCTAGGAGATGAGGGAGACCTGAAGAAGGGAGGGAGGGGAAGAGATGGGGGAGGGGAGCGGGGGACGCGCGGAAGAGGGCCAGGTAGGGAGGGATGTGAGAAGGAGAGAGGCAAGTATGGGGTGCAAGGTCTCAAGGGTGGGGGGGATGGAGGAAAATCCGCTCTGGGAGAGGGAGGAAAGAGGAGAAGGGGGCCCTGGGGAGGGGGGGGGGGGGCAACAAGGCCAGGTTATAGTTGGAAGGAAGGGTAGATGTCACGGCGAAGTTCGTCATCCGGGAGAGGGAGGCGTTGGAAATTGCCCTGATGAAGGAGATGGAGCGTGTGGAGGTGGAGAGAGGGAGGGATACAGCAATAGAGGTGCGGCAACGGGTGGGGGTTGAAGAGGAAGGAGGAAACCAGAGGGTGGGGGGGGGGGGGGGGATCAACCCTGCGAACAATGTAAAGGATGCGGAGATGTTGAAGGAACAGGAGGAGGTGGGGGAAGGGGATCAGTTCATACAGGAGCCGTGTGGGGGAAGGAAGGTGGATACGGAAGGCAAGGCAGAGCGCATGGCGTTCAAGGATTTGGAGGGCCTTGTAAAAGCGGGTGGGGGCAGAGGTCCAGGCGATGCTGGCATAACAGAGGATAGGACGGATGAGGGATTTGTAGGTGTGGAAGATGGTAGAAGGATGCAATCCCCATGTCCAGCCGGACAGGAGTTTCAGCAGGCGGAGGTGGGAATGGGCTTTCTGCTGGATGGTCAGGAGATGAGGGGTCCAGGTGAGATGTCGGTCAAGGGTGAGGCCAAGGTATTTCAGGGTGGGGGTGAGTTGGATAGGACGACCATAAAGGGTGAGGTAGAAATCATGGAGGCGAAAGGAGCGAGTGGTGCGGCCTATGATGATTGCCTGGGTTTTGGAGGGGTTGAGACGGAGGAACCACTGGTTACACCAAGTGGTGAACTGGTTAAGGTGGGTTTGGAGGGTACGTTGAGACCGTTGAAGGGTAGGATAGAGAGCCAGGAAGGCGGTGTCATCAGCATATTGGAGAAGGTGGACTGGTGGGGGTGGCTTGGGCATATCAGCTGTATACAAGAGATAAAGGAGAGGGGAGAGGACAGAACCCTGGGGGACGCCAGCCGTGGGATAAAAGATACGGGAGTTGGTGTTGTGGAGGGTGACATAGGAAGGACGGTGCGAGAGGAAGGAAGCGACCAGACGGACAAAATTGATAGGCAGGGCGTAGGTTTGGAGTTTAAAGAGGAGACCGGGATGCCATAGCGATAACGTCCTCCGCTCCGCAATATACAGGGCGTTTCAAAAAGAAAGAGCAGATTTCAAACATTTATTTCTCAAAAACTACAAATGATAGAAACACAATTCCAACGGTCCTTCACTCAATATGAGTACCAAATGTTACACAACAAATATCAAAACTGTACCTCAATATGAGCACCATTTGTTACACGACAAATATCAAACCGGTATCTCATTTCTTGCCACACACGACGCAACTGGTCTTTAGTTACCGAATTCACGGCCGCAACAATTCGATGTCGTACCTCTTGAAGAGTAGCGGGCATAGGTGGGACATAAACACAGTCCTTTATGTACCCCCACAAATAAAAATCGCAGGGAGTAAGGTCTGGTGACCTGGGAGGCCACAGACGATGACATTGATCTTGTGCTCCTGCTCTTCCAATCCACCGTCCTGGAATGGTGTTATTTAGGTACCGTCGTACAGGTTCAGAGAAGTGTGGTGGGGCGCCATCTTGCATGAAGATGAAGTGATTTGAATCTTCCTGAAGTTGAGGAAATAGCCAGTTTTCTAACATGTCCAGGTAAATGGTTCCTGTGATAGTTTTCTCCATGAAAAAGAAAGGTCCATAAACTTTGTTTACCGAAATTGCACAAAAGACGTTAACCTTTGGTGAGTCTCTTTCATGTTGAATAACGTCCCTCGGAGTTTCACTCGCCCAAATTCGTACGTTATGCCGATTAACTTTACCAGAAATGTGAAACGTTGATTCATCTGAAAAAATTAATCGTTCGGCAAAATTGTCCTCTTCCATGTCCTGTAGAATTGCAGTTGAAAATTCGAACCTTTTGTTGTGGTCGTCAGGACGCAATGCTTGCAATAACTGCAGTTTGTACGGCTTCATGTGCAGACGCTTACTCAGAACGCGCCATACCGTTGTTTTAGACATGTTTAGTTCGTGACTTGCCCGTGTCGTGGATTTTCTAGGGCTCCTTTCGTAAGCTGCACGGACACGCTCGACATTTTCATCCGATGTGCGTGGACGACCCGTGCTTTTTCGCTTGCAGATGCAACCATCTTCTACGAATCTGTGATGCCACTCATAAATTTGCTTATGACGAGGCGGCTGTTTGTTGAATTGACGGCGGAATGCACGTTGCACACCAACAATGGACTCTAACTTTGCAAATTGCAGCACACAAAATGATCGTTCCTGTGGTGTCGTCGCCATTTTCCTACAAACAAACGCCAGCGCCACTGCGGATTTGCATGGAACTTCTGCGCGGACCATTGAAAAACTTTGAACCTTTCTCTGACAAGAAACGTTTGAATTGTGTTTCTATCATTTGTAGTTTTTGAGAAATAAATGTTTGAAATCTGCTCTTTCTTTTTGAAACGCCCTGTATAGCGTACTGTAACTATTCTGCGCATGCGTCGAAAACTTGATAGTTGAACCAACACTGCCCGCCGGCAGCGCCCTCGCTGGTGGAATAGCGGAACTCAGTCGCCCTCTGCGTTGCTGTTTGCCACGGCCGTCGACGCACTCTGTCGTCTTCGATTTGAGCAAATCGTGGAGATGATGGGATTCCATGCACTGTCCAGCTGGTAGCCGCTGTCACGGTTTAACAGATTTTCCGCCAGTCGTATTTCTACGGATTCTTTAATAATGAAGTCCCAGAAAGACGTTGCTGTAGACAAAATCATTGTTTTCTCATACTCCATTGAATGTCCAGTAGAAATACAATGTTCAGCAATAGCGGACTTGCTTGGCTGCAAAAGGCGGGTGTAACGTTGATGTTCAGTGCAGCGTTCTTTCACGGTGCATGTGGTTTGACCCATGTAAGCCATACCACATTGGCACGGTATCTTGTAAATTCCGGCCTTTCGCAGTAACAGATTGTCCTTAACTGATCCCACAAGGTCCGCAATCTTCGATGGTGGGCGGAAAACCACTTTTATCTGAAATTTTCGGAGGATTCTTGCTATTTTAAACGAAGTGTTGCCAACGAAAGGAAGAAAAGCTAAAGATTGTTCAGGCATGTTCTCTTTATTCACTTCCTGCTTATTAGTTTTAACTGTTAGTGCCTTGTTAATCTGCCGGACGGAATACCCATTTTCGCTGAATACTGTCTTTAGATGGGCGAGTTCTTGAGATAAGCTATCTAGATCTGAGACAGTATGAGCTCTATGAACAAAAGTGTTTTAAGCAAACTCATGACGTTATCGCCAGTCTGCGACAGCTCACCTGAAGATGACTGGCAGGTGCCCAGTTGAAATATCGTGCGAAGTATTGAACGACGACCGGCTGCAAGCCCGAAATTTGTTTGAACAGTCAATTCCCCGGGAAAATTTTAAAATTCACGTTTACAAATTGCCAAAACAGTATCGTTTTCGAGCTCTCACGTCCGATCTCATACAGAGCAGTTTGTTTCTTTCGCCCCCTTAACCAGATGACTTTTGAAGCTTCAGCTTTCGGAAAGACTGGATCCTAAAAACTTCTACCCCTACATACATGCTCCGCAATCCACCGAAAGGTGCATGGTGAAGAGTACTGTGTACCGCTAATAGTCATGTCCTTTCCTGGTCCACTCGCAAATGGAGCGAGGGAAAAACTTTTATCCATATCCCTCTGGACGAGCCCTAATTTCTCTTGTCTTGTTCTCGCGGCCCTTTCGTGAAATGTACTTTGTACTCTCAGAATCGTTCTACAGTCAGGTGCAAATTCCGGTTCTCTCAATTTTCTCCAATAGTCATAGCAATGAATCAGGAAAAAATATATCCGATAGATACATCATAGTTCTAGTGGTTTATACATTCACTAGCGTCACCTAAAGCGTTAGGCCGTTTCTGTGTAGCCGTTCTTGAATAATATCAAACACATACGCAGAAAATGTTGTCCGGTAGAACAAAATACAACAGGTTTCAAATTAAACCAGATTCCAAGGACGAACGTCTTAGGGGACAATGGTAAGGTAATGTGTGAGTGGTCCAGTATTTCTGACGTTATCTTATCGCGAAATAATCTGAAATCATTCTGCACAAAATCAAAGCTCCCAGGCAACCTTACTGTGTTAAGTCGAGGACACTCCGTGTCCCACTGACATTCCCCCCTGTCCCTGCTGCAATCGCGAACGCTGCGCGGCAAGAACGTTGTTGGTAAGCCTCCCTGTGTGCTCTAATCCCTCCGATTTTATGACGTCGTCACTTCGCGAGATGCAAGTTGAAACGTCCCCTTTGAAGAATTATACAAGACTGTGCTTAAACTGACACACAATATTTTGTTAGCGCAACGCAATCTGACTTTCAAAATCCCCTACAAAAGAATGGCCCTAACGAACATTGAACTATACCTTTCACAAATCACTTACCTCACAAAAATCTTCGCTGCTCAAGCTACTGCAATACAGCGAGCGCCACTACTGCCAGCTAAATAAAAGATTCAAACTATGGAAGGCACTAACTACTGATAGGGATAGTTAGCAAATGAAAGATATTAATAGAGAACAAACAATGTATTTACCTTGATATCATCATATATAAATATAGCAGTTCATGACAAATTTCAAAACTCCGCCATCTCTCTCCCCACATCCACCACTGCTGGCGGCTCACCTCCAACTGCGCAACGCTACGCGCTGTTCACATCCAGCTGCCGCTGCCCAACACTACAATGGCGAGTATTACAACAATGCAAAGCAGCCACAGACTGCACACAGCACAGCCAGTGATTTTCATACAGAGGTGGCGTTACCAATAAAAAAACCTAAACAGCCTACTTACATAGCCCCCATGCTCCCCACAAAAAAATTTTTACAAATTGGATTGGGCAGTGGCCAATACAGATTTGAAAAAAATTTTTCATAATTACAATAACAAAGAAATCAAATGCACACACTTATTGATACAATGTTGGTCAAAAGCTAAAATTTTCTCACAGTCCATAAAGATAGTCCTGATCATTCATCATAATAGTAATTACAGGTTTTTTTTTCACAAAGTCTCATTAGTAAAAGAAATTGCACCCAGAAGTAGTGGATTTCCATGCAGTCTTGAAGAAGTAGTGTTGTCCTTCCAACGGAAAGACAGTGCTGACTCTCGACATGCTGACAGGTAATGGGCCACAACAGAGCAAACCCACAGCAGAGTCAGTCGTAGTTTGGAAGAATATTGGTAGGTAGGTCATCACAGAGCAGACCCACTGGAGTCTTGGTAGAGATTGTGGTATTGGTGGGCCACCAGAGGTGCAGACCCACTGTAGTCCTTGTAGAAATAATGGCGTTGGTGGGTCATCATAGATGCAGACCCACTGTAGTCCTTGTAGAGATAATGGTATTGGTGGGCCACCAGAGGTGCAGACCCACTGTAGTCCTTGTAGAGATGGCCAGCAGCCATCTGTTGCGATTGTGCAGGTGCACATTCAGCATCGAAGAGTCTTGCGGAGAATAGAGCAAGTCCATAAACCACCACTTGTGCACTCACAAAGTTTCTGGAATTGTCCTTAGAACCAGCAATGCTGTTATCCAGTCCCTTGCTGAATCATTAACACACGTGCAAACACTATCAGTCCCTACTTCTCACATATTGTCCATATACTATGACCAACAGAAACGTGTGCAGTGAAATGGAACTTACAAGTTAATAATATGATGAACTGGTGTCAAGTGCAATTTTATAACATAAGAATACAATAACAAAGGTACAAAATACATCATTAAAGAACATAACAATACAGATAGCATTTGTAGTAAAACAGGCTTTACAAAAGAATAGAAATAGACATATACATGAGTGTTACAGGAATTATGACATGAGTACATACATAAAAGATCAGAATAACTTTCGAAACATCAACTTCACACATGAGCATTAACACAAAACAGAATAAATAATGTCTAACCATCTTTACAAAGTAAATAACACATTATTAATGCCAATTGTATTTGAGGATAACAGTATTCCTCATCATAGGGAATGTAACTTAGTATTAGAAGAGAAAAAAATTCTATGAAACAGTACACAGAGACAGGAAGAAAACAAATACACAAGGGTACACAAACATATAGTGGGATAACACAAAAGGGAAAGGACAGGGTTTGTTTTACTGCAGTATTTTGCATTTGCATGGAGATCTCCCTTTGTTCATCATTATTCCCAAAAAGTCCTATCTAAGCCTGCTTTCTGTATTCTGTTCATATTTCTTTCAAAATAATTATTTCTGATTGTACAATACTCATTTAGGCCCAAATCGTTTTCATATAACTTCGCAATGCATTCTTTACCTATTCTCCATAGTCAGTTTCTTATATAGTCTACCCCCTCTTAAGCTAACTTAAATCTACTGAGCTCAGATGCTAAACTAAGGGACGAGGCAATGCAGCAGCACATAAAACAATTAATATAAACAGCAATGAAAAAAAATGGAAAATCGCAAAGCAAGCTACAGTAAATCTAAATTACCAAGCAATTCAACATTACAACTAATATGAGGCAATGCGCAGCAAACAAAAAAATAAATCTGGCTTAGCAGAGTAACACAAATTAAAGTTCAGTAGCACTATGCCTGGCAAACAGCAGCTTATATCTAAACATGACATAGCTCAAGCAGAAAAAATAGTACACTAAAGATAACAATGCAGATAAGGGAAATGTATAATCACACCTTAATGTCTATGTAATTAAAGTGGTGCACCACAACAACTTATTGTAAAAGAAATATTACCATGTACTTGAAAAGAAAATTATGTGTCCAGTTACTGTTACTAGTCCCTTCATATTGTTCTTTCCTTTCCAAGTGCTCCTTTTTTTAAAGAATATGGATTACAAAATTATCATTTAATAGATCTGTTGACAGAAAGTGTTCACATTAGCAAATGCATCTAAGTTTATTTTATAAAACTAATGCTGTAACACAGCTGGAAAACAGGTATCAAATGAAATAAGCAATTACACAAACCAAAGCATAAAAATATCATTCAATAGTCATGTGACATTTCATAAGTTAGTAGAAATTCTCTCAACTCTCGTAGAAAGACGCTTGTCGTAATCAGGTGTGCAGATGTAAAAATATTTCTCGTCATTTCATTAGGCATTTCAGTAAATATCATAAATTACGAGCTCCACAGTATGCTTTCAACAAGGAAATGTCAATATGGAGGATAATGGCCTCCCCCCCCCTTTTTTTTTTCTACCTGTGCTTCCGGAAAGGCACACCCTAATGGCTTGTTCTCCAGGTGTCTGACACAGCGGTGTGCCCACGACGCATTACGTGCAGGTGGTCACTTAACTTTCTTACGGAAATATTTACGACACCAGTTTCCGCTACAGTGACAGTCTCACATAAAAATATTTCACAGGTCAAGAATTAGCGTTGCAAATCTGTAGAAAGAAAATCCTATAAATATAAGTGTCCAAATAAAATATTCATCAGCATTGTGATACAGTCACGCATTTACGCACATTTCATAACTCTTAAAGTACGATTCTTGGTTTCCAACATACTTCTTATTCCTCATATACGGTAGCATCATCTTATTGATCATAAACATATCTCAACAGCATAGTACACATCGTCGTCGTAATAATAACATCATAACACCTCAGTCAAATCTCAAAAACGTCATAGCTTTCTGTAATAATTTCAAAACCTAAAAAAAATTCGCTGCTCATTTCAATAGTGTCATCTGCCTCAAACGTACTTTAAAAATCATGATCTCATACTAAATACATCATTCAAAGCTCTCATAGTATCACAATGGTTCCGAAAAATGTGAGCATTTCTCAAAGTACAGACAAAATACAATTTCGTAAGTGTGAAGTTATCCAACTGTGTAATTACGTAAACATCTGTCACTGATGTAGTAAAAACTTTTGTCTGTCTCAGTTAAATGATCAGATAGCTGTGTAATTATGTGTTGGAGAAATATGGTACCGATGTGTGAAGTTGTATAAGCAAATACCATATTAGCTAGGGTTCCTTGTGGTTGCCACACACATGGTACACAAAGTAAGCGTGTACCCCCCTGAGGATTAATGTAATTATCCCCTCAGGTGTTACAGATTACAACAATGGAATGAAATGTATTACGGAAAACCTTTGTATCATTGTCCTTCAAATATCTTTAAAAATAAATGATTTAAGTACAAAATTAATCACTCAAACACATGTACTGTAGCGCTAAATGTGCATCTTGCTGTAAGATAATCTCTGTGAAAGTGTCGTAGTTATTGTCCTCTGAAAGCTAAGTTCTGCAGAAGTCAATGTACTTACCTCATGATAAACAAAAGTGAAATGCTTTGCGTATAGATATCTTAGTTATTACGCTTATTGCCGTGATGAAGAAATTACTGGACAGTAACGTATTGTTGTGCCATGAAAAAGGCTGTCTCATTGTTGCTGTACCACAAAAGTTACTACTAAAACATGTTTTACTTTCCAGAAGAATTCAGAAAAACTGTGCAGATATAAAACAGATACACTGCAAAAGCAACATTGTATATTGTCACTCATTAGTAGCGTCGTGATAAAATCGTGTAGCTGTCACATAAACTAACCACTGTGTCATCTGGTATCTCACAGAAAGTACTTTAAACCCAGAATGTCTTTTCAAGTAAACCAAAATGTTGCATTAAAATCTCATTAGCAGTACTGGTAAACGTTCTAAGTATGTAAGCTTTATAGTTGTTACGTAATCGTGCAACTAACAAGCAAGAATGCACACACACAATAACACTGTGTCGTCTGTTCACAATAGCAATGCAGTGGTAATTACTGTCTAAATATGTTCCCTAGGTTCTAGACTGGATAGTGAACTTCAAACATTCTTGCATGTTAACAGTTTCTTAAGTCTGACAAAGCATACTAGCAATGTAAAGTGAAAAGTTTTATGGCAAAGACTAAGTTAAACAGCAGATTATCATTCAATAAACGGTTTTACATGTGAAATGTGGTGTAAACCTTTACTCTTCCTAGTACGCAGACTTTCAACTTCAAAGCAATTATCATGTTGTATACATCGGTAAAGAATGCTAAAATTTTTCTCAAGGCTAGCGTCTTATGTTATTTTTCTCGGAGCGAGCGGGCGCACGCGGCTGCCTGCTGTGCGAGTCATTGTCTGTCTCTTTGTTGGCGCGCGTCGTTATTGGGATTAGGAGACCTAACTTCTACAAATTCACTCTGTCGAGAAGGCCCTGCTCTGTTTGAATCACGCCAGTTCTGATGCAATTCAGGTCTGTCGTTACGATCATATCGTCTGTCGTCATGTCGGTAGTTCCTGTAGTTTCTTTCTTGTTGGTTAAGTGGTGGAGAATTTCTCCCTGAATCGTAACTGCGCGCTGGACCGTTGCGTCTAAAGTTATTCTGTCTCCCTTGATAATAATTACTTTGGTTCCCAAATTGTCTGTTTCTCTGATTGTCTCTGTGATAGTCACTACCGCAGAGAGGTGATCTTTCTCTGTAATTATTACTACTCTGCCAACGATTGTCATACGGGTGGTGTCTGTTTTGGTCACGATTTGTGTGGTGAGAATAGCCTTGTCGTGTCAAATTATTACTTCTTTCATCGCGGAATTGCGACGGATGTGACCTGTAATTGTTGTGTTCCTGGTTTCGCGTTCCGCGATTGTCAGTGTCAATTTCTAATTCTTGTAAGAGTCCCTGAAATGCTTCAATGTCGTCTTTGCAACGTCCTGCCAAAATAATATGTCGTAAATGTTCAGGCAGTTTGATTAAGCAAATGCGGATGAGTTCTGAGGGGCTGTATGGGTTTGAAAGATACTGATTCTTATGCAACATGTCTTCAAAATATTTCATAAGACTGGAAAATTCAGATTGTTCGAAACGTTTCATCATTATGATGCTATGTTTTACTCGGTCTTGTGTAGCTTGAGACCAATATGCTGAGAGGAAGGCATGGTAAAACTCTCCTTCACTGTGGCAATCGTGAATTACCGATCGCATTCTTACAGCTGGTTCATTCTCCAAGTAGCCACACATAAATTCTAATCTGTGTTCTAACGACCAGTTGGGAGGAAAACAATGAGAGAATTGATGGAGCCATGCTTGTGGATGAATGTCGTTGCCAGAATTCTTAAATGTTTTGAATTTACGTGTAGTAATGAACAGCTTATAGTCAAAATCATCATGTCGGCGAGTTGCATATCGGTCATTGTTAGGTCGTGTCGGCCGTTCCATCTCAAAATTCGGTGCACATTGCCAATTTCTTTCATAATTTCCGAAGTGTCTTGTGTTATTATTTTGTGGTTGTTCCGTATTTCTAAGTCCTTCTTCCTGTATTGGAGCGCGAGTGGCCTCTGAAGTACGTAATTCTTGTATTACCTAAGTCAGCTGATCTTGTACTTCCCGGATTTCTCTTTGGTGTTGCGGATTAATTTGATTCTGATTTTGTTTGAATTTCCTAATTTGTTCGCACTCTACTGTGTCATTAAAGTCTACCGGTTTTGTGTCGTTCAGATTATCATCTACCTTCGTAGATAAGTTAGTGAACTGATCCGAAAGTTCGGCTACTTTCTTCGATAGTGTACTTATTTCTTCAGTGTGTTTTTCTGAACCAAGTTTCAGAGTATCTACTGTGTCCTTAAAGTTTTCCTGAGTTTTTGCAAGTTGCGTAACCGAATCGGTAGATGCAACTGAGTCAAATTTAGCTTGCAAGGTCTCATGATTTTCATGAACAATAATTTGCAGTTCTTTTATGGCTGCTTCATGATTCTGTAATGCATTTTCATGCCGCGAAAAAATAGGTTGAAAATGCTCACAAATTTGAGTTTTTACGTCATTACAGACTTTTTGACATTTCGATTCAATGTTATGTAACTCAGTAGTTAAAACTTCACGTGTTTGTTCAAGAGTTTGTTCCAATGAGTCTAACTTTTGAAGCTGTTGCTGTGTTTGTCTCTGATTTTGTTCCAGTGTGTCTAACTGTTGCTGTGTTTGTCTCTGATTTTGTTCCATTGTGTCTAACTTTTTAAGATTTTGTTCTACTGTGTCTAACTTTTTCAGATTTTGTCCCATTTGTCTCTGATTTTGTTCCATTTGTTGCATTAATTGCAATAATAATGTATTAGTGTCTGGAATCTGTTTCTCTACGCTTTTCGGCAGTGCATTTGCACCGGCAACATTCACATTTTGACAAGCAGAAAATGTGTCTTGACTTATTTGAGAAAACGGTGATGACCCAAAACCTGAATCTACAGTATTTGCGAAATTGTGTCCTGTCATTTCGGATTCCTGAGGCGAGCTGCTGCCGACCGATCGATCGATAATGCTTCCCTGTTCACTACCTGTTTCACTGTCTACACCATTGTTTGCAGCCCGCTCCATTTCCATATGCACAATTACCAAATTACTACTTTGAACATCAGTTAATTCATTACTCGGTGGCGCTAACACACTGCTTTCATTTTCACTATCATTTCTCAGTTTACTTTGGAGCCTAGTATTACGTTTTTCACACGCCATTATTGTCACAATATTTCACACAACACAGAAAAGCACAATTTTAAGAACAAAAATAAGAGAACACATTAACATAGAACTGAAAATAATATCTAGTTAATTGCAGCTGCGAAATACTTGGTGCAAATCTACATGCATGCCACAACTGTTTTACTGTGCAACAATGAATGACCACAACTACCAAGGAGATTCTCTCTACAATTATGCAATAGCAATAAACAAAATCTACACTAATTCCACAAACTACAACAAAAAATCAGAAGATTCCAGGTTCGAATCCTGGCAGGGTCGCCATATGAAACGTCCCCTTTGAAGAATTATACAAGACTGTGCTTAAACTGACACACAATATTTTGTTAGCGCAACGCAATCTGACTTTCAAAATTCCCTACAAAAGAATGGCCCTGACTAACATTAAACTATACCTTTCACAAATCACTTACCTCACAAAAATCTTCGCTGCTCAAGCTACTGCAATACAGCGAGCGCCACTACTGCCAGCTAAATAAAAGATTCAAACTATGGAAGGCACTAACTACTGATAGGGATAGTTAGCAAATGAAAGATATTAATAGAGAACAAACAATGTATTTACCTTGATATCATCATATATAAATATAGCAGTTCATGACAAATTTCAAAACTCCGCCATCTCTCTCCCCACATCCACCACTGCTGGCGGCTCACCTCCAACTGCGCAACGCTACGCGCTGTTCACATCCAGCTGCCGCTGCCCAACACTACAATGGCGAGTATTACAACAATGCAAAGCAGCCACAGACTGCACACAGCACAGCCAGTGATTTTCATACAGAGGTGGCGTTACCAATAAAAAAACCTAAACAGCCTACTTACAAAGTGGATGGGAGTAATATCCTACTTTACTCCGTAGACAAGGGATCTGTGTTTCACTGCAGATTCAATGGTTACCTTCATCAGTCAGTTCTTATTACACATATAATAGAATATCACACGAATCCCTCCCCTTGGTCAAATGTGCTCATGACGTCGGTTTTCCCATCTAAAGCTGGTAAGGTGAAATCTCCCCCGATGACCAAAGCATGTTAAGGAAATTCGCGCATGACGTTCTGTTTTCCTGTGAAGTATTGTACCCTATCAGCCCCTGGGCAAGTAGTGTTCAAAAACATCCGATTATCATGTGTGGCTCACCATTGACGCCTATTTCCTCTCAATGATTTCTGATATAGAATCTGTACCTCTGAAGCTTACATTCCTTCAGATTTTTTCGCATGTAGAATCTGTTATTACATTGGACCTAGTTCTTTACATGGGAGAGAGGTGTGCTGACCACATGCCCCTCCATATCTGCGTCCAGTGACGCCTGTGGGCTGAGGATGACACGGTGGCCGGTTGGCACCATTGGGCCTTCCAAGGCCTGTTCGAACGGAGTTATGTTTAGTTCTTTACAGCAATAAATACGGCTCTGCTGCCAGCCTATTATTGTGAAAGGTATTCCAGTGGAAATTAGATGTTTCGCTGCTCTCCATTGCATGTTCCAGGCAACTTTCTGCTGCTAAATGATGTTAAATAACGAAATGATAAGCAACCAGTTGCATAAAAGAAATTTAATTTATTTACCGATTTCGGGCACTTAGACATCTTCTTCAGAAGGTTATACCTATAACATCATTTGCGAGTGTCAACAACGAGATGCATTCAGCAAAATGCCCTGTGTCATAAAATAATATACAGGAGCAATGAGTAATACAATACTGAATCCTTTGGATTGAATGGATTCAGGATTGTATTACTTATTACTCCTGTATACTTTTTAGGACCATGGCATTATGCTGTATGCATCTTATTGTTGACATTCGGAAATAATGCGATAGGTATAATCTTCTGAAGAAGGGCATAAGTGCCCGAAATCGGCAAAGAAATTAAATTGCTTTTATGCAAATGGTTGCAAATTATTTTGTTATGTAAGACTACAGTTAGTTTTCGTATGTTTGCTTCTAAAAGTCCTGTGTCATATATTGATATTTATCGCATGCACTGCACATTATTTAAGTAGTGACTAATGTAATGTGATGTCTTAAACCATTTAACCCTTACCGTGAACATGGTCCAAGACCGAAACCGGTTGATATTTGGTTTTAAAATAAAAGCAGCTGATGGTCAAATATGCATTTTATACATTACCTGACGGCTGTTGGTAGTCACAAACCAAAAATGTTTAAAATACTAAATGGTGGTTTTTATCGTTAACGAGAGAGACTGATCCTGAAGTGTTACAGTGCACACTCCGAAAGTTCCTAATAACATGCTAGCATTTTGTGTTTCTCCCCTGAAAAGAAGACTGTTCCGCATTGCAATAAATTTTACTTATACCATTACATCGAAAACAGAACCTGACAATTAGTAGCCTGTAGAGAGACCGGAGCGGAAGACCCCCCCTAACATTTAGAGCAAATTTTGGAAGTCTCAGTGAAGAAAACATTGTTAACAAAAATTAGAAACCGTTTGTTGAAATATTTTCTGATAAAATTTGGAAACGAAGATAACACGAAATAATATATTTCGTTTGCTATATCAGTAGACTAAGTAAGTGCCCATAAGTCCGCTCCGCTCCGTGCACGGGGTGGAATGGACTCTGTTTATTTTTTCTTTTACTTTTTTTTCGAAGACACTTCTTACAAGTAAGCTGGGCTTCATTGTCCTCAGTATCTACGACAACACAAGAGTTATGTACCCACCACTTGCACTGCTTCCTGAAAATTACGTGCTGATGGTGAGCCAGAAATCCATGGTGCCAGTTTCTCCAGCCATTTTCGTTTGGATGTGGAATGGGCGCAGCCATCCTGGAGTTGATACGCTAATCTTCGCACTTCTTTCATAATCATACCAAAACGACACTGTTGAAGATCCTTAAGATTTTTTACAAGTCCTAACTCTTGCTCCTCACTGAAAACACACTGATACACCGCAGATTTTGTCAGTTGTTGGAGAGGGATTGTCCTTTTTCACTTTTACATATCGATTTAAAGTAGTCAAAGGCACGATAAATCGTTTGGATGCTATTTCGTGTCATCGTTTTATTAATTTCCGATTCAACAGCTTATTCCACGTCTTTCAAGAACCAATTTTGTCTCTTTGTTTTCCGTATGTAATGAATAACCATCTATAAACGAGTAAGGCAAACCATGAGGTAGAATTCGTCAAATAAAAAATAACATGTGACCGGGAAGCAACGGACTAGACCAGTAGACCATTTCACCCCAAACGCATATCTTTTGAGAAAATGTTCAGTAACCACAGTAAATAATTTTTTTCCCAAACTCATTATACACAAAGATAGTTAAGAAGATGCTAATTTAGGTAAAATAAACGTTGATTGTGAAGAAACAAATATGATATGCTTACCTTTGTTGGATGTGGTCCAGACAGGTATAACAGAACTGTTAATTCGTTCACTTTTATATGCAGATTATAGACTGGCGCGCGACTACATATGCAACGTTAATGAACCATAGGAGATACTAGACATTAGACGACCGAGACCGTTCTGCCCCGGTAGTCCATTCCGCCCCGGTCTCCCGGTCGCTACAGATCGATATCCTTAACATCGAGTTGATGCAGAATTCTAGAACATATTCTGAGTTCTAATATATCAAATTTTCTAGAGACAGAAAATTTTACGTCCACGGATTAGCAAGGGCTTAGAAAGCATCGCTTGTGTGAAACTCATCTTGGCCTTTTCTCACATGATATACTGCCAACTATGGATGAAGATCAACGTGTAGATTCCATATTTCTAGATTTCCGAAAGGCATTTGAAAGGCATTCAACACGGTACCCCACAGTAGACTCTTAACGAAGATACGAGCATACAGAATATGTTTTGAGGTATGTGAATGGCTCGAAGACTTCTTTAAGTAATAGAACGCAGTACGTTGTCCTCGACAGCGAGTGTTCGAGAGAAACAAGTGTCGTCAGGAGTTCCCAAGGGAAGTGTGATAGGACCACTATTATTTGTATACACATAAATGATTTGGCGGATGCGATGGGCCAGCAATCTGCGGTCGTTTGCTGATGATGCTGTGGTGTATAGGAAGGTGTCGAGGACTTAGAAAAAATTTCTAGTTGTTGTAATTAATGGCAGCTGGCTTTAAATGTAGAAAATGCAAGTTAATGTGAATGATTAGGAAAACCAAACGCGTATTTTTCGGATACAACATTAGCAGTGTCCTGCTGATACACTAACGTCTTTTGAATATCTGGGTGCAACGTTGCAAAGCGATATGAGATGGAACCACCACGTGATGATTGTGGTAGGGAAGGTGATTGGTCTTCTTCAGTTTGTTGCCAGAATTTTAGGGAAGTGTGGTTCACATATAAAGGAGATCGCATATAGTGCAACCTGTTTTTGAGTACTGCTCGAGTATTTGGGATCTGAATCATCTGATTAAAGGAAGGCATCGAAGCAGTTCAGAGGGGGGCTGCTAGATTTATAGCCGGTAGATCCGGACAACACACAAATTTGTGGAAATGCTTCGAAAAGCGAAATAGGAAACCCTGGAGGGGAGCGACGTTCTTTTCCAGGAACACTACTGAAAAAATTTAGAGAACCGACGTTGGAAGCTGACTGGAGGACGATTCTACTGCCATCAATGTAGATTTCGCGTAAGGACCACGAAGATATGATAGAGAAATTAGGGCTCATATGTAGGTATATAGACAGTCGTTTTCCCTCACTCTGTCTACGAGTGGAGCACAGAAGGAAACGAGTAGTAGGGCCTAGTGGTACAGGGTACACTCCGTAGGATGGCTTGCCTAGTATGCAGGTAGATGTAGAATTAAAAGATCAAAAACTTAAAAGTTGGACAAACTAGATACTTTTTTAATTGTATCTCTTCTAAAAGAAACAATATAACAATAAGAGAGTGAAACGAAGTTGCTCTTGAGCTATTCGAACTCGTGCGGGCCTCGCCAACAGAGAGCGTCATTTTTCGCAGCTCACGAGCTGTCGCTGGTCGCGTGCCGCACACAGTAGCGGCGGAGCCGCGATGGGAACCGCATGGCTGCCATTGTGCGGTCTGAGCAAACAGGGCGGTGCGTGCTGCAGCGGCAGCCGCGGACACACGCCACAAAAAGACTGCGCGCCGGGGAGCGTGCGCCGTGGGGCCGCTGATTTAAATAGCGCCTCGTTCTGGACCCCGCGAGTGGATCTCAGCGTCGTGGGGGGAGAGGACGATACTACCCACTCCCCTTAAAAATAGGCTCAATGATAGATTTCTGTAATATTGCAACGTTTCTCTGCAGAAAAGTGAAAATTCGGCCCTACAGCATCAATTATTACGAAATAATAAAGTATTCTGAAATTTCCGTTTCACTGCTGAGTACACTGCTTTATTATCAAAACAGAATTTCCAAAAAAATAACACACTGACATGTAGTGGACTTGCTTCTTGACGAAAATTATCGTATATAGTTATTATTGTAAGAAGTTACTATGGTGGGCTTAAAAACCAATTACCTTCGTTCAAATTACAGTATAACTTTCCTGCCGTTTACGCCAGCTACGCTTGATAATAGTCATGGACCGAAACTATTAGCGAATTGTGCAAAATAAATGACAGCTGAAGCTTTCATCACGAATTTTAAAACAAAAAAGACAGTTGACTCCAGTTAGATTCGAACGCTCGTCCTTTAGTTTCGGAGATCGTCAGCTTATCCGCTCAGGCATTGGAACAGATGTCAAAAACTTTTCGTTGGAGTAATTCTACCGACGTGAAGTTCTTATATTTCAACCGTTTCTACGTGCTTCAATAATGATTTTCCAAAGAAATGAAACGATGAGTTAAACTGCAACGAATCTCTCCAATTACTGTATCCTAACAATGTATTGCTTTTATCTGACCACGTAACCAAGCTGAAGCTCCACAAGCCGCTAGAGTTGTGCAGGCTGGCACTTCTAAACTCAACCATGCGCAATATTGCGCAATGCTCTGTTCTTCGATTCTAAATTATTCGGGCCGGGAATTAATCTTTTTTTTTTTTTTTTTTTTTTTTTTTTTTTCCTCATTGCACAACCGAACGTTGGTCGGTACAAGGTTGTGGCGCGTCGACTGGTCGAGTGGCTCCTAGGAAAAACCCTAGTACTTCAGCCCTTGGATTTGTAGTCGGGACTAGAAGAATTCAGGCACCTTCCTGTTACCTCGATTAGGTTTACAATGATTTCCTTATAATACTTACCCCAGATCTCATTCCGGTTTCTTTGAAAACGCCACAGGATTTTCCCATCCTTTCCCAATACACGTTTCTGTTATGTCCTTAACATCCTTGCCGTCGACAGAACGTGTAAACCCCTTCGCAGTTACTATTTTCGTGCTCATCATGAGATGAAGGCTGTGAGAAAGATACAGCAAATGTTACAGATAGGCCCCCAACTGTGAACTACGTCAAGACACGACTCCGCGTCATTACCTTTCACCTATATTGTTCTTACTAGTTGATTCATCCAGCCAACCTCTTTGTCTTGCAGGAATGAGATGACTCCTAGTGTTTTTCATACAGCTGTCCGTGGTAACAAATCAATATGGGCTCCGATTGTTTAATTCAGAATTCCTTGAAGTCGTACCATTGTAACAATAATTTCGGGAAAGTAGTTCTGCTCATATGCAACAAAGTATAAATGAGGCTGGAGTCTCACAAAACTTGACGGTTCATTAAACCAACTCCCGATGTTGTTAATCTATTCAAATGAGCTAAATCAATAGGACTTTCAAATTTCGTGATTTGAGAATATATATACACTACTGGCCATTAAAATTGCTACACCAAGAAGAAATGCAGATGATAAACGGGTATTCATTGGACAAATATATTATACTAGAACTCACATGTGATTACATTTTCAGGCAATTTGGGTGCATAGATCCTGAGAAATCAGTACCCACAACAACCACCTCTGGCCATAATAACAGTCTTGATACACCTGGGCATTGAGTCAAACAGAGCTTGGATGGCGTGTACAGGTACAGCTGCCCATGCAGCTTCAACACGATACCACAGTTCATCAAGAGTAGTGACGAGCCAGTTGCTCGGCCACCATTGACCAGTCGTTTTCAATTGGTGAGAAATCTGGAGAATGTGCTGGCCAGGGCAGCAATCGAACATATTCTGTGTCCAGAAAGGCCCGTAGAGGACCTGCAACATGCGGTCGTGCATCATCCTGCTGAAATGTAGGATTTGGCAGGGATCGAATGAGGGGTAGAGCCACGGGTCGTAACACATCTGAAATGTAACGTCCATTGTTCAAAGTGCCGTCAATGAGAACAAGAGGTGACCGAGACGTGTAACCAGTGGCACCCCATACCATCACGCCGGTTGATACGCCAGTATGGCGATGACGAATACACGCTTCCATTGTGCGTTCACCGCGACGTCACCAAACACGGATGTGACCATCATGATGCTGTAAACAAAACCTGGATTCATCCGAAAAAATGACGTTTTGCTATTCGTGCACCCAGGTTCGTCGTTGAGTACACCATCGCAGGCGCTCCTGTCTGTGATGCAGCGGCAAGGGTATCCGCAGCCATGGTCTCCGAGCTGATAGTGCAGATGGTTGTTGTCTTGCAAACGTCCCCATCTGTTGACTCAGGGATCGTGGCTGCACGATCCGTTACAGCCATGCGGATAAGATGCCTGTCATCTCGACTGCTAGTGATACTAGGACTTTGGGATCCAGCACGGCGTTCCGTATTACCCTCCTGAACCCACCGATTCCATATTCTGCTAACAGTCATTGGATCTCGACCAACGTGAGGAGCTATGTCGCGATACGATAAACCGCAATTGCGATAAGCTACAATCCGACCTTTATCAAAGTCGGAAACGTGATGGTACGCATTTCTCCTCCTTAAACGAGGCATCAGAACAATGTTTCACCATGCAACGCCGGTCAACTGCTGCTTGTGTATGAGAAATCGGTTGGAAACTTTCCTCATGTCAGCACGTTGTAGGTGTTACCACCGGCGCCAACCTTGTGTGAATGCTCTGAAAAGCTACTCATTTGCATATCACAGCATCTTCTTCCTGTCGGTTAAATTTCGCGTCTGTAGCACGTCATCTGCGTGGTGCAGCAATTTTAATGGCCAGTAGTGTATATATATATATATATATATATATACATATATATATATATATATATATATATATATATATATATATATATATATATATATGCTTCCGGAGGAATGGTCATTATTCAGGGATATGATAGGTACAATCATTGAAGCAAAAAGTCTAGTAAACATGGACTCTAAATTGCATATCTTAACAGGCATATGCACTTGTTCAGTATAATAGACGTGTTTCACAGTAGCGAAAATGCTTAAGTTGAGACAAACGTTTCAATACTTTTTTAACAGTTCTAACTACAATGTACACAGCCGGCCGCGGTAGTCTAGCGGTTCTAGGCGCTCAGTCCGGAACCGCGCGACTGCTACGGTCGCAGGTTCGAATCCTGCCTCGGGCATGGATGTATGTGATGTCCTTAGGTTAGTTAGGTTTAAGTAGTTCTACGTTCTAGGGGACTGATGACCACAGATGTTAAGTCCCATAGTGATCAGAGCCACTTGAACCATTTTTACAATGTACACAGGTAATTGTTTTCTAGTGCGTCTTTTTCCGAGCATTAGCTAAGCCATCAAAGTCTGGTCTCCGTCACGTCTGAGTGGAGTAATATCAACAGACGAATATGGGGCAACGTCGACAGGGTATCGATATTTCCCCATGCTCTAAACAACAGTAGAAAAGTTATTTACACTAAACTACGGTCTTACATCTAATTTCAGATTGTGTGTACAAGAAGATGAAATTCAGAGAGAGCTAAATGGACTGAAGAAATCTTGGAAAAGGCAGGAAGTTTAGTGAAATCAAAGAGATCACTGAGCAACGTATCAGAGAGGCTGACCATACTAAAAATTACTCTTTTTAATAGATTAAAATCAAATTCAGCCATATTTTTACTGCTGAACAAGAACAAGAATTACTCAACCTTTCGCCTATATTGACAATATTTTTCTGTACCATTTGCCTGGCTGAGTTGCGGCGAACTGCCTATGACCTTGTCCACAAACTAGGCCATAAGCACAATTTCAATAAAATTACCAAAAAGGCTGGAGACAACTGTGTTTCTGGTTTTAAAGGGATAAATCCCAAAATAAGCTTAAGAAAACCATCCAACAACAATCAACAGAGATCTACGTTTCAATAAATCTGAAGTTGATTTATTTTTTCCCAGCTTGAACACCATCTTCGAAAAACATGCTGCTTGCATGTTTTGATACATTTTATATAAATGCGTTACTTTCTTAGAACAGGATTTTATTCCGTCTGTATGCTGTCGGTATCACCCTGTGAGGGTGTCGATATTAGCCAGATGCTCTGGGCAATACCGACAGGCCGCAGACTTGAGAAAATGTTTAAACAGCTCTGAAGGTATTCCAATTCAATATTTCTCGATTTTTCTGGTAGAGCAACATCTAACAATCCTGGGTGACACAGGATGTCATGAATTTTTCCATGAAAAACCCTAGTGAATGAACACGAAACAAGTAACGTTGGTCGTTAATAACCGGTTTATGAGGTTAGCGTCCAGTAGCGCTCAGCTGCTGGCTATCTTTCAATACACTTACTGGTGATGTGAGAAACTTGTAGTTCCATGCTTGCTGTGTTAACAATTGCACTTAGGTAGAGAGCGTAGTGCTGGGACAGTAGTGCTGTTGACAAGATGACTCTTGCATTTTTTTTTTTTTTTTTTTTTTTTTTTTTTTTTTTTGTCATCAGTATACTGACTGGTTTGATGCGGCCCACCACGAATTCCTTTCCTGTGCTAACCTCTTCATCTCAGAGTAGCACTTGCAATCTACGTCCTCAATTATTTGCTTGACGTATTCCAATCTCTGTCTTCCTCTACAGTTTTTGTCCTCTACAGCTTCCTCTAGTACCATGGAAGTCATTCTCTCATGTCTTAGCAGATGTCCTATCACCCTGTCCCTTCTCCTTATCAGTGTTTTCCGCATATTCCTTTCCTCTCCGGTTCTGCGTAGAACCTCCTCATTCCTTACCTTATCAGTCCACCTAATTTTCAAAATTCGTCTATAGCACCACATCTCAAATTCTTCGATTCTCTTCTCTTCCGGTTTTCCCACAGTCCATGTTTCACTACCATACAATGCTGTACTCCAGACGTACATCCTCAGAAATTTCTTCCTCAAATTAAGGCCGGTATTTCATATTAGTAGACTTCTCTTGGCCAGAAATGCCTTTTTTGCCATAGCGAGTCTGCTTTTGATGTCCTCCTTGCTCCGTCCGTCATTGGTTATTTTATTGCCTAGTTAGCAGAATTCCTTAACTTCATTGACTTCGTGACCATCAATCCTGATGTTAAGTTTCTCGCTGTTCTCATTTCTACTACTCCTCATTACCTTCGTCTTTCTCCGATTTACTCTCAAACCATACTGTGTACTCATTAGACTGTTCATTCCGTTCAGCAGATCATTTAATTCTTCTTCTCTTTCACTCAGGATAGCAATGTCATCAGCGAATCGTATCATTGATATCCTTTCACCTTGTATTTTAATTCCACTCCTGGACCTTTCTTTTATTTCCATCATTGCTTCCTAGATGTACAGATTGAAGAGTAGGGCCGAAAGGCTACAGCCTTGTCTTACACCCTTCTTAATACGAGCACTTCCTTCTTGATCGTCCACTCTTATTATTCCCTCTTGGTTGTTGTACATATTGTATATGACCCGTCTCTCCCTATAGCTTACCCCTACTTTTTTCAGAATCTCGAACAGCTTGCACCATTTTATATCGTCGAACGCTTTTTCCAGGTCGACAAATCCTATGAAAGTGTCTTGATTTTTCTTTAGCTTTGCTTCCATTATTAGCCGTAACGTCAAAATTGCCTCTCTCGTCCCTTTACTTTTCCTAAAGCCAAACTGATCGTCACCTAGCGCATTTTCCATTCTTCTGTATATTATTCTCGTAAGCAGCTTCGATGCATGAGCTGTTAAGTTGATTGTGCGATAATTCTCGCACTTGTCACCTCTTGCCGTCTTCGGAATTGTGTGGATGATGCTTTTCCGAAAGTCAGATGGTATGTCGCCAAACTCATATATTCTACACACCAACGTGAATACTCGTTTTGTTTCCACTTCCCCCAATGATTTTAGAAATTCTGATGGAATTTTATCTATCCCTTCTGTCTTATTTAACCGTAAGTCCTCCAAAGCTCTTTTAAATTCCGATCCTAATGCTGGATCCCCTATTTCTTCTAAATCGACTCCTGTTTCTTCTTCTATCACATCAGACAAATCTTCACCCTCATAGAGGCTTTCAATGTATTCTTTCCACCTATCTGCTCTCTCCTCTGCATTTAACAGTGGAATTCCCGTTGCACTCTTAATGTTACCACCGTTGCTTTTAATGTCACCAAAGGTTGTTTTGACTTTCCTGTATGCTGAGTCTGTCCTTCTGACAATCATATCTTTTTCGATGTCTTCACATTTTTCCTGCAGCCATTTCTTCTTATCTTCCCTGCACTTCCTATTTATTTCATTCCTCAGCGACTTGTACTTCTATATTCCTGATTTTCCCGGAACATGTTTGTACTTCCTCCTTTCATCAGTCAACTGAAGTATTTCTTCTGTTACCCATGGTTTCTTCGCAGCTACCTTCTTTGTACCTATGTTTTCCTTTCCAACTTCTGTGATGGCCCTTTTTGGAGATGTCCATTCCTCTTCAACTGTACTGCCTACTGCGCTATTCCTTATTGCTGTATCTATAGCGTTAGAGAACTTCAGACGTATCTCGTCATTCCTTAGTACTTCCGTATCCCACTTCTTTGCGTATTGATTCTTCCTGACTAATGTCTTGAACTTCAGCCTACTCTTCACCACTACTATATTGTGATCTGAGTCTATATCTGCTCCTGGGTACGGCTTACAATCCAGTATCTGATTTCGGAATCTCTGTATGACCATGATGTAATCTAATTGAAATCTTCCCGTATCTCCCGGCCTTTTCCAAGTATACCTCCTCCTCTTGTGATTCTTGAACAGGGTATTCGATATTACTAGCTGAAACTTGTTACAGAACTCAATTAGTCTTTCTCCTCTTTCATTCCTTGTCCCAAGCCCATATTCTCCTGTAACCTTTTCTTCTACTCCTTCCCCTACAACTGCATTCCAGTCGCCCATGACTATTGGATTTTCGTCCCCCTTAACATACTGCATTACCCCTTCAATATCCTCATACACTTTCTCTATCTGTTCATCTTCAGCTTGCGACGTCGGCATGTGTACCTGAACTATCGTTGTCGGTGTTTGTCTGCTGTCGATTCTGATTAGAACAACACGGTCACTGAACTGTTCACAGTAACACACCCTCTGCCCTACCTTCCTATTCATAACGAATCCTACACCTGTTATACCATTTTCTGCTGCTGTTGATATTACCCGATACTCATCTGACCAGAAATCCTTGTCTTCCTACCACTTCACTTCACTGACCCCTACTATATCTAGATTGAGCCTTTGCATTTCCCTTTTCAGATTTTCTAGTTTCCCTACCACGTTCAAGCTTCTGACATTCCATGTCCCGACTCGTAGAACGTTATCCTTTCGTTGATTATTCAATAGTGGGGGACTATTCCGGAATCTTTTGCCAATGGAGAGATCATCATGACAATTCTTCAATTGCAAATGCTGTTATTTATATATGTTTGACGATGCTGGTGCTGATTTTGTGTTTAACATTTGACGATGCCACTATGGCTCCAGTACACTAGGACATGTTTTTATAAAACAGATCTGAAGACGGTTATTATTGACCGAAACCGGTAGTCTGATGACAAAAAAATTGTTACCATAGACGTAAAGAAAACTTATTCTATATGCGGGTCTGTTTTATTCGCAACCATGTCGCAGCTTGTGAAACTCTCAGTATTATTTATCAAAATATGTAATGCTTTGTTCTAGGGCACTACAAAACACGCCTAGATTACTTCAGTCCCTTCAAGAAGGTTATCCATGGTGAGAGTTCCGTCTCGGAAATGTTACCATCCTAGGGGACGCAAAGTCACTTTCCGTTTCGAAGTCGCCAGGTGTGCACATCTTTATAGACCCCACACGGCTATAGGCATTTAAAAATAAAAAAAATTAAAGAAAGGTTGCACGACAAAACACTATCGATCAAAGTTCTCTCCTCCAAAAGTTAAATAATTGTTAACAACTCTCAGGAGTTAATTTAAAGTAGCATATGGTGTTATGCTTCTTTTCATTTACTGAAATCGTGTTCATTTGTACTGTGTGGCCACTGGTCGGTACTTGCCAATGGAAGTAGGAAGTCGTCTTCATTGAAACTACTGCCTACACATGTAATCTAACAGCGGGTGGCACTCATTGAGTAACTGTTGAAGAACAGCCTTCATCAAATTAATTTCATAATAACTACTGCGAATAAGCACCATATTTGAGCATTTGTGCATTGTGAGGTGTAGAAGAATATTGATGATCATTAGTTTTCTGCTGTATTAGCAGGTCCTTTGCCTCTCCATTTTCTACGATCCATTGCTTCCTTCTTAAGGCTGCTGAATGTTGTACCGTCCATCATGTCATCCAGTATCTGGAATCTCTTCCTTCCTCGCTTCCTTTTCCCTTCTACATAACCTTTTAAAACTGTTTTCATCAGTCCGTCATTCTTTCTAAATATATGCCCAATCCAATTTCTTTTTCTTCTTTTTATTAATCTGTAACTGTCTTTTCTCTCCCACTCTTCTCAGTTCCTCTTCTTTTTTTACTCTGTCCATCCAACTTATTCTTTCCATCCTCCGCCATTTCCACATCAAAAAAGCCTCCAGTCTTTCTCTGTCCTTCTTCTTCAAAGTCCATGTTACAGCACCATACAGGAGAACACTCCATCCAAACATTTTATGAGTCTTTTCTTCAGTTCTCTGTCAGATGTCAGACTGCTGCAGAAAATTCTCCTTTTCTTATAAAATGCCTCTTTTGACATTGCTATCCTTGTTTTTATTTCTGTGCTGCACTTCAAGTCGGTGTCTATCCTGTTTCCAAGATACTTAAAATTTTGCACCATATTTCTCCATTCAGCATAATTTTTATTTCTTTATTTCCTCCTAGTGCCAATATTTTTGTTTTCTTTGTGTTAATTTTCATTCCATAATTTTTTTCCGTTAGCTTCAATGGTGTCCACTAAACCCTGTAATTCTTTTTCCCTGTGGCTAGAAGGACCATGTCATCAGCAAACCTCAAACACCCCACTCTTCTTCCTCTAATTTCTACTCCTTTGTCACCTAATGAGCGTTGGTCAATCATATTTTCCAAGAAGAGGTTGAAAAGGGTAGGTGATAGACAGCATCCTCATCTTACTCCTTTTCCTAGTCCGATCCAGTTTGTACTTTCTCCTCTCACTTTTAATGATTGTTTTTGATTCAGATAGAAGAATTCTATCTGAACAATCAGAAGAATGTTGAACAGAGTGACAAAATCAACCAATATTTGCAGGTTTTTTGTATCTCATAAACAAATGATACTGCTGGTTTCTACCTGACACTTGAACCCTTCCCTAAGGACATGGTGGGCTAGCAACCCCAATGAATGTGATCTGACCCCTCTGGAGTGCAGTACGACTGGAGTTTTTGCTCTGGTGTACAGGGTGAAACCACTAGACGGATGCCACATTGATACATGTGTAAATACCTCTTTGGCACACGTTTATAGAGACTTCCAAAAATGTGTTTTTAAACAGAAAACCTTAGAAGTAGTGCCTGGCGCCTGCAGGAAGGAAAGTGGAACCGGAGATGTATCAAGTAGTTGCCTGCCTGGAGGCACCTAGAGCTACTTAGCAAGTTTTCTCTGTAAAGCCAAATTTTTGAAATTCTCAACAAATGTGGGCGGATGCCACCGAGCGCATAGCCGAAGAGGAGGGCTTAGAGGTACCATCTGCCATTTTAATCACACATGTGACATTGCTACATCCCTTTATGATCACACTGCAGGAAGATGTAAAACAGGGGTACTGAAAAGCATAACTTCGATTCACTTGCAAATTTCGGCGATTTGTTTTGAACGGCCCCTTGTGGTTCTACCCCGTACACCAGACCAAAATTTTGGTCACTGCTCTCTAAAATGGTCAGATGACGTTCATTGAGGTTGTCAGCTCGCCATCTCCTTACACACAGCTTCAAGAGTCAGGGAGTTGTCAGCAGCATCAAATAATGTCAGCAACATTTTGCTGTTGCTCATCGCTCTGCAAACTGTTGTTGTCGGCCGCGAAATGTCCGGGAATCAACATCCCAAGGAGGGAAGTGATTTTATTGACGCCGTTTATGCCGCCCCCCTGACGCCTTTTAGTATCGATTCTGAGCGGCGGAGTGTCTGAAATTTTTTTCGTCGGCTACTCATAAAAGAAACCGCGTCATATCAACGCTGGTCGTCGTGGTTGCGACCTCCATCTCAGGGGCGTAAAAAGAAGGGGTGAAATGTGGGTCAGACAGATGTGACGACCTTCCCGTCGCGTGACACGTCCACGGAGGCGTTTGGCAGGATTGTGATGAAATTTGGTGACAATGTGACATCGTTAACTCACTTCACACGTCACGTGAGCTAATGGCCTGTGGCCTTTTTTCGCAGCTCTCGACACCTTACTGTTCGTAGCGGCGCCGATCCCGAAGGTGACATCGCAAGGCGTCACACCTTCGCACCATCACAGTGGAAGTTTGTAGGCACCTATGAGCAAAATTTCAAACTTTTGCGTCGCAGTGGGAGACAATTCCTGCGTTTCGAAAAAGTGATTCTTTAAGTCTGCTGCGCAGTTTAGTATTCCTTATACACGCATCCGGGTTGAAAACTTACTCTCCGGCGAGCGGCAGGTCTGTTCCTGCGTCTATGTAGCTTTCATTACTTGCTTGCATGACGATTTAGATTCTGAAACAAACCGTACGGTTTTAAGTTATGGATTATCTCACAGGTTGTGTGTGAGTGAGAACACGATGTGGTTTCCAAACCAGTCTATTTAAAAATCGACGTGAAGCTTGCGGTACTGGTTCAAAATATGGGAGTTTACCCATACGAAATTCCGCCTCCGTAGCGTAGCGCTAGCGTTACCGCCTACCACGCAGGGGGCCCGGGTTCGATTTCCGGCAGGGGAATGGGTGTTCTGTGTCCTTCATCATCATTTTCATCATCATTGACTCTCAAGTCGCCGATGTGGCGTCACCTAAAAAGGACTTGCAATACGGCAGCCGAGCTCCCTCGATTGGGGCTTCCCAGCCAACAATGCCATACGACCATTTCCTTTTTTTTTTTTTTTATGACACGAAAACAGTTAATCGAGCGAATAGGGCTTACAATAGGGCCAAAAATGTGGGAATTTGTCCATACGAAAACAACTAATAGAGCGAACAGGGTTTACAATGGGACCAACAGGGATAACGTAAAAGGCTGGAAAATTTAAAATAAAACAGGGAATGTGAAAACGGGTTGCACAGTAATTGTATTGTTAGCTTGTTTATGTTTAAAACATTGACTAGTTACTAAAACTGCACTGTAGAAACCAATAAGACAAACCGATGAGCAGATAACATGTTCTCGCTTCTAAATCACACGAGCGAAGAAAGTGATTTGCTCCTACTGACCCGAAAACCTGTAGGCACCCCTGACGTAGCTCTAGACTGTAGTATAAAATCGAGTTGAAGATTTGCCTACGCATATGAACTTACGATGAGCAAATTTACTAATCTTTTATTGCTGAATCAATACAGACATTGAAACAGCTCAGTAAGAAGAGTCACCCCTTTTTTACCCTTCCGTTTATGTTTACATCCATATTTCTTCATCCCCAATTCTCAATACAGATGTTAATAACGTATAAGAACTCGTTATGACTTTTAATAAGTTGTATGAATAGCCATTTTCTTTCGTTATCACTCAAGCCTCTGGAAATTTTCCCAAATGCTTTAATGTAGTCAATGAATAAAGTAGGTCCTACGGATTTCGAAGATTAACTCTCGTCTGTTCTCGATTAATTTTTTCTCATGAAGACGCAGTCACAACACAAACGCCCTCTTCTGAAACCGTGCTGTTACTATGCTGAAAGAGACTCGTCAGTGGTGTTTTGGCACCTTGTAATAATTTTGGCATAAACTTTATACGGTATTTTTAATAGACGTACACGAACTTACCAAACAATGGATGGGCTATTGCTAATCATGTGCGGATGCTATAAAAGATACGTGTGGATAGAGAGAAATGAAAGTGTAGCCTATAAAAATACATGATAATTAATTGAAACCCTCAGCTACGAACAGGTGTTGTTGATATACCTCGATGCGGACAGCTGAAAATGTATGCTCCGACCTGGACTCGAACCCGGGATCTCCTGCTTACATGGCAGACGCTCTATCCATTTTTTTTTTTTTTTGTTTAATCTCATTTTGTTCGATGTTGTTCGTCGAATTTGTTCGTCGCGGACGTCCGATGACACCCGTTCAGGTTGTTGGTTGATCCGTTGACTCAGTTTTTTAATTAGAGAAGGTAGCTAAACCCTCTGACCGAACACGCTTTTTTTTCCTCTCCCTATCAAAATTCATGGGCAGAAGTTGGAATCTAACCCAGACCATGTGAATATGAATCTATCAGCAATCCCTTTTTTGTTTTTTATTTTTTTGTTTTTTTTTAATTTTTTTTAATTGTAAATTATTTTCTCTGCCAACCTTTTTTTTATATATGGAAAAAGGCGTCTTTCAGTTACGACAAACAAAATTAGAATGTACATCCGTAGCAACAACAGAACAAGAGTTCCTTCTAAACTATGAAATAGAATTTGAAACTAATAGTGTGATGATAGATAATAAAGAAAGAAAAATGTAACCAAATCCCGCACGCCATTCCATGTGCATGGCCCATCTGCGTACAGATTCCACGTTCCAAATTGGTACAACATTTCGCAGCGTGTGGAGCCCCATGAAGGCGGTCATCCTCTGCCCGGTACTCCCCAACTGTGTGGGGGGTTATCGGAGACACTGCGCAAATAGTTCGCAAATAGTTGTCGGTATCGGGGTGTACACTCAAGTGTGCTATGACTGTCCTGGAGAAACTGCCAGTAATCAAGTACCATCTTCTCATCATCTCGAAAGAGGTAGTATATGGACATGCCTTTAAACCATGTGAGAACGTGAGTCTTCGCAGGCGGGAAATAAGTATCCTCTGGACAAAGGAGGAGCCGTGGCTCAATTGTGCGAGGCGCGATACGTAGGTAGCAGGCGAAGATCTTCTGCACTAGCAGCCATACCTCTAACGCCGATCCACATGTTAAACGATGTTCGTCAGTATCCACGAGGTGGCAACGTGGGCAGAGGGGGGATTCCCTCATCCCAATAGCGTGCAGCCTTTGACGTGTTACAACCTTCCCATTCACCACCTGGTACCACGCGGCTCGTACCCGCGTGGGGAGGAACGGCTTCTGGATCGCTCTCCACACTGCAGGCCATAGGGTCGTAGGGCTCTTCCTCTCAATCACATTGCGAGGGATGGACCTTAGCAGCAGTCTGTAAACGTCTCTCGCCTTGGGAGTGCGAGTGTTGGGAAGGTCTGGGTGCACGTAACTATACTCAAGAATAAATGCCGAGAGGCGCGAGAGTGAGGGTGTAATGTGCGCAACCGTGACAGGTGGCAGAAGAGACGCCGGCAGCAATTCCTCTAACAGACGTCCCGTAAGGGAAGCATCTTTGTGGGTCCACAATTTCATCATTGTGCACAAGTATAACGCTGTAGCTCTCGCTCGTACATTTATAAGTCCCAGTCCGCCATCACGCGGTGGGAGGGTGAGTGTTTCGTAGCGGACTTTGAATAGGTGTCCGGCGGTAAGGTAATATCCAAACGCTGCTTGCAGTCTGTGTGCCATCGCTGTCGATATCGGTAGGACCTGGACCATGTGGATCATCTTAGTCGCCACGTGAAGGTTGAGGTATTCCACACGCTTTTGGAGGTCCATCCGTCGAAGTAAGTTCCGGCGAACTTCTGTGCGTATTGCCTGTAATAATCGTACATAGTTCATGGCAGCCGTGCGGCGCACATCCTGTGTAAATGTTATGCCCAAGAACCGGATCTTGTTGACTAGTGGGAGTGGGGCTAAAGCGTCCTCCTGTAGACCTCTCCCAATGGGCATCGCTGCCGACTTGGCCACATTCATGAGGCTGCCCGCTGCCAATCCATAGCGATTGATCCATTGTATCACCGAGCGTACCTCGTCACCAGATCGGACAAGTAGTAGAAGGTCATCAGCATATATCGTGCAGTGAAAGGTGTGATCCCTCAATGACATGCCCGACAGCCTGTTTTTCAACCCTCCGACAAGTGGTTCGAGTGCGATCGCGTAAAGGATCATGGAGATTGGGCAACCTTGACGAACTGACCGTCGGATCGGAAAGGGACCCGCAATCCGTCCATTCACCAGTACACTGGATGCAGGCGCTGAAACATGTCGAGAAAGTCAGGCGGGAAGCCCATGCGGGCCATAACGGACAGAAGGAACTTGTGGTGAACTCTGTCTAAGGCGTGGTCGAAATCGATGGAGATCAGAGCAGCTCGAAGGCGACAGGATGTTGCGATGGCTATTAAATTCCGGCATTCACTGGTTGCCGTTTGCATGTTGGTCAGTCCGCCGTGTCGTTTGCTCCATTGAGAGGAGTAGGGGCAGAACCTTCTTTATGCGGCTGGCGAGTAGTCGGGCGAAGATTTTATAGTCCGCGTTGAGCATTGTAATTGGCCTGTAGTCCTCGACCGTACGACCTCTGGAAGGCTTGTGTATCGGTATAAGGAGACCTTCCACGAATGCAGGTTGCACGTGGGAACCGGGGGTCATCCTTGGTACATGATGATCCATCGGGGCGTCATTAGATCGTGGAAAGTCCGATAAAACTCGAGCGGCAGTCCGTCTGGCCCGGGAGATTTGTTGAGTGCTCCCTTGTTAAGCGCGTCCTCGATGTCGTCCCGTGTAATTCCACCTAACAGCGTCGCCGCTGCTGCATTGTCGAGGGTGTGCGACACGTGCTGCAGTATGTCGTGATCGTCCGCTTCCTCGTCCTCTGTATTCACCTCGTCGTAAAAATGGCGATAGTGATCTGCGAAGGCTTCTGTAACCGCCACCTGAGTCATTACGACCCTACCACCTGGCAATACGAGGGCCGTGATCAGCTGCTGTCGGCGTCGGCGGCTGTCGATCACGATGTGATGCATAGATGGGTTTTCTCCTTCCGCTCGGTCTTGACGTCGCGATCGCACTACGACCCCCTCCAAACGTTTCCTCGTAAGAGACAATATTTTACCTTTAATTCGGCGGCTTTCCACTTGTCGGTTTGGAGATGGTGGTTGGCTGTCGAGTTCGCGAAGCATCGTGTAATAAAAGTCCAACGTGTGACGATGCCAAGCCGCGATATCTTTTCCGAATTGTGTTAGCACACGCCGAAACGCTGGTTTTGCACAGTCCACCCACCATGCTAGAGTCGAAGGGTATCGGGGAAGACGACGTTCGCAATCCAGCCATGTGTTGCCGATAATCTGACGGCATTCCGTGGCTTGAAGATGTGCCACATTCAGCTTCCAGGGTCCTCGGCTGCGCCATATCCGCTGCTGTTGTAGAGTGAGTGTGCATATGAAAGCGCTATGATCGGAGAAGGCAAGCGGCCAACGTTCGGCGTCCAATACTCCCGGCGCTAGAGCTCGTGAGACATAAATGCGGTCTAGGCGACTGGCTGAGTGACTAGTAAGGTATGTCGGCCCGGGACGGTCACCGTGCACTGTCTCCCACGTGTCGGTGAGAAGCAGATTTCGAACCAGCGGCCGAAGTTCTTGACAAGTCGAGAAATGTGGGACTTGGTCTTTGGGGTGGAGCACACAGTTGAAGTCGCCGCCGAAGATATATTGATCGAAGCGGCTGATAAAGAGGGGGGCGATATCCTCCGAGTAGAACAGCGATCGTTCGCGGCGTTGGTCAGTTCCTGATGGAGCGTAAATGTTAATGATGCGCGTTCCCAGTGCTGTGATCGCCAGCCCCCTTCCTGACGGAAGGTAAATCACTTCTTCGATGGCAATTCCGAAGCGCACTAGTATTGCCGTACCGCTGCCATTCCGGTCCGCCGGTGACACATATGTCACATAACCGTAGAAAACGGGGAGGGCCGCTATATACACTTCGTGCAACAGGGCAATGTCAACATCCGAAGAACGAAGCATCTCACGCAGCAACTGGATCTTCACTTCCGTTCGTATCGTGTTGAGGTTAAGCGTGGCGATACGATAAGCTTGTTGCCGAACCGCAGGTGTTAAGTTATCCATTAAGACTGGAATTACCTATGACGCTTCTGACTGTATTGACACCTCCGCATCCCCCCAAACCTCACCTGCACTCCTTTCTAGAGAGCCGGCGCCAATGGCGTGGACCCTGCTGGCGTAACTTGCATGGTTCCGTCGTCGTCGTGGTCATCCGCCCACATCGGGGAACTCAAAGCAAGATCGGCTTCCCTAGCTTCCTCAGGACACGGCATGGGTGCTTGCACTCCAGAAGGTGGTGGGCAGCATCTGTCCTGCATATCGGCATCCGATTTTGCCACTGTAGATATATGTGGTTTGTCCTCAGTTCCGTTCGGTGGTGCCACACTGCAGCAAATGGCGCCTGCCTCTGTGGTAGCGTCGTCATTGAAGTTGGAGTCGTCGTCCTCTGGAGGCTGTGTTGCATCCCGTTCGGAAGTTGCTCTACGCCTCCGCTTCCGTCGCTTCGGAGAGCGTTGCTTCCTGGTGTGTCCTTCAGTGTCAGACGATGGCAAAGATTCACGACGTTACGGCACAAAGGCTGCCGTAGGCACAATAAGTGAGTCTACGACCATGCTATCGTCATGTATGTTGTTATCCGTCGACGGGGGCGGCGGCATCGGAGTTGAATCCGTAGCTTGTGGAACGGGTGTGGCATCATCGCCCTGTATTGGAGGATGGAGCCGCGACACAGCAGTGGATGTCAGCAGTCGTGGTGAAGTGGTAGCTGTCGTGAGGGCTGCTGCATAAGTCACGGGAAGCCGCGTCGGCTGCGATGGCGGGTCCGCGTCAGCCGGCGGCAGTTGAGTGATTCGACGTTGGATACATTCTGATCTGAGGTGTCCTTCCTTCCCACAACCAGAGCAGGTCTTCGGTTGCCCATCGTAGATGGCGATGGCACGGCAGCCACCGATATTCAGATATGAAGGTACATGTCTTCTAAGTTCTATTCGGACCTGGCGGACTCCGTTCAGCACAGGATATGTCTGGAATTGCGTCCATTTTTCCGCAATATGACCATGGACCGTGCCGTAGGGGCGCAGCGCTGTCACGACGTCCTCCGCCGGTAGTTCGAAAGGAAGTTCGAAATTTCTGATCGTGCGAAGTCCCATGCCAGAATAATCGACGTGCACAGTCCCCACATTGCCATCAGCATGGCAGAAAAGGAGGCCCTGTTTCGTGTCCCGAAGGATCCGTTCACATGTTGCGTCGTTGATGATCTTGACATATACGATACTACTCACAATGGACAAGTGAATGCCGAGAATGTCGGTCGCCGGGATTTTAACGTCTTCTCGTAGAAATTGTTCGACTTCAAGTGCTTTGGGCCGTGCGAATTCGTTACGGAACGTAAATTTGAGCGTCGATTTTCTGTATTGGTGCGCCATAATGATCTATATGCTGAGTACGGCACGCGCGAAACGGCGGAGTACGATGTAAACAACACGAGCGCTCGCTCCGCGGCAGGAACACAAACAGCGCGTCCTCACCGCAGCACAGCCAAAGGCCAACTCGACGCTGAGCTACCGTGCCAGCCGACCCATCTGAGTCACCGAGGACACAGATGAACAGTGCGACTGCAGGCACTTATCCTATATCGAGGTATATCAACAACACCTGTCGGCAACTGAGGGTTTCAATTAATTATCATTTATTCCAGAGAAGCTGCACGGTCATCAATGGTATCTGTTCTTTCGAGAACAGTTACTATCTTCATATATATATACTATAATAATACGACTGAAATTCCACTAGTTATACTAATTGCTGCCACACCTATCTCTTAGAATTGTGTGGGGTAGATTGTATACAGTGTCTCGGGTGCCAGCGGCGACAGGAACTCGCTCCTGCCCCAGCGTCCGTCCGCTTCGTGTCGCTACAAGCCAAAGCGCCAGACCAGGCTGGCTCGTCGTGCGGTGGAGAAAAATGAAAACCGGTGACTAAAAATCACGTCCCACGGTGGAAACGATGCCAGCTAAATAGCCGTTGCAATTAACTTTTAATTAGGACAAATCGCGAGGCGCGCCAACTGCGACGCTAGAAATCAATTTTCAATTACGCGTCACGCGTAAGTTAGGTCTGCACACAATTTTAAATTAAATAACACGGTACGAAATAATTAGTTTTTTTCCTGCACCGACCGCTGCACCGATATTACAGAGACCAGTTCCCGTTCGCGTACGAAAAATGCGCGGGGCACGTGCCATCTGGCTGCGTGGGCAAACTCGGGACAGTTTTGTTGGCATATTCCTTTATAAGTATGGGCGTCAACACTTGTGTAATAACACCCTAAATAATTCTTTACGATAGCAAGTACTACACTCGTTAGTGGCAGTAAATGCCTGTCCATTTGCCCAAAATACTTTTCAATTGCAAAGCTACCCAGATGCAACCCAGTTGTCATTCCAGTCGCACATCAGGACTTTCCAAAAGCACACTATATATCGTCATCCAACAAACAAACTTAATGAAAACAACGCCAAAACTTTTTTTCGCATCATTATGTGAGTCCCCAGAATACCTCAAATGTATCTACATCGTACTTAAAACAGTAGTACATCTTAATCTATTTAAAACAGGCAGCATGATTACTTGCAATATTCTAGTAACTTTCAGTATTTCTCAGTATTTAAGAAATGTTTAATGTTCTGTCTATGAATAGAATATGAATATTTTCATCTAGACTCCTTGTTTTCGTTATGCATGTAGCACCGAATAATGAAATTTTTATTTACGCAAGTAGAGAAATCTGCTCTTTGCTAGGCCTAAATATTCCCGTAAAATTTAGTAATATGCGCCTCTAACGTATAATAGTACCAGTTGTTGAGTCGTTCCAGAAAACTCATTCAAAGTTCACAGACAACAATGTTGCCATTACCAACCTCGGTTTAGCCATCAGTCGCCGCATGGTACTGGTTCTTCATTCATTTGACCAAACAAGTACACATACGTGCATTAGATGTAAAGTGAAGTGAATATAATGGAAGAAGACCATCAAAGCATTCACAACTCTCATAACCCCTTGAAATTTGGAGAATTTTTCATCAGCATCCCTTCCTTAAGGGGAAAAACCACATTGGAAGGCTGTTTGACACTGATTCTTTAGTTTTTTGGGGTGGGAAGAATTAATTAGAATTTAATGAAATTTTTACACCATATCATTCATATTTCGAACAGTTTTTGTGATTTTTTTCGAATAATTCCAGCAAGAAATAACAAAGTTACGCCGTGATGTTCGCTGAAGGTTCTGAGTATAGTTCTCCAATTGTGTGCAGTGTAGCCATCCTTGTTTTCATCTGAAATCAAAGAGGTTTTCATTTTACATTAATAATTTATTTTCTAAGAATATGAACCTCAATGCAAGTGAAAATAATGAAAAATGATTTACTTCGTTTTTCACTATTTTTTTCTCTCGTTATGCAAAGACAAATACCCTTAGATCACGATATCATGTCACAAGTTGGTTCATATAATTCGTAATTTTATAAAGAATCTATACTTTTTGAGTTAGACTGCATGCAACTGTGAAAAAAGTCATTTTGAGATAAAAGCGTCTGAAAAATAAATTCTCGGAAATTAGAAATTCAGGAAGTTAACTACAAAGTAAAACGTTTACCAAGTAATCTGCGATTCCAGCACCATATAGTAATCCTTCTTCTTCCTCATAGGCTTCATTCTGCGCTTGCAGCAGTGCTTTCTGGGCTTTCCGACCTTCCTTCGATTCCAATGAACTACGTCGATTCTGCCGGCTAACGCGTTTGTTATCCATTTGTTCGGCATAACTGAAGCTTTGCGTGCCCACTACCATTCCTGCCTCGATCGTGACCATCAGCAGGAATGAATTTCCTTCACTGAATAAGCACGCTGCTAAATACTATGCCATTTCAACGACTTTTAGTCCGGAGTGCAAGTGTTTATCAGCTAATTGCGAAATAGTGGGATTAAAACTTTCATTCGCATTTTGTATGTGGCCACCTAAACATATCCCCAGTAAGTCATCTCTTGATAAATCTTCACATATTGGAAGAATTTCCTTCTGTACGTCGGGGTGTACTCGGTTCTATGCTCATAAAATCCAAACGAATGCGAATTTCGCTTTGAAATTTTGACAGCGTGTTCTTGGGCAGTTAAACGAACGATTTATGCAATAGTAAATTGGATTTTTGAACCTGCTAACGTGGTTTTCCACCTTAATGTAAGTGTAGCTTTCAACTTCTACAAAGTCCCAAATTTTAGGGTCAAAATTATGAAGATAGTTGAGGACATTAATCTCAGTGTGCTTGATAAGGAATGAATATTTAGTTTTTTTATTGACGTCAACAAATTATACCATATTGCAACAGCAGAAGCAAATGGGAACTGTTCAAAGTGTCGGCAGCCAATATGACTGGATACAGATTTTGTCGCACTCAATCAAATCCTCTTTAGTCTCTACTGGGGTTCCATACACCTATGAGAGTATGTCATCACATAGAGAAAATATTGTAGGGTTAGACTGAACCGTGGCTGTTACCTCCGTTTTGGCGATCGGATAAAATTGTTCCACACATTCATTAACTCGTGAATGGCTTCTCCAAAGACATTCGCGATAGTCGTTGCCTAGTCCACAATGTGGGCGACAGTAATACCTTTACGAGTTCTTTGTGCGACCACTGAGAACGTTCTGACAGAGCGGGGCCAAAGGGCCCTTCCGGAGTTCGTCACAGCTCGTGGCACTATAGGTCCTACGAGTGCAGTGACCACCCCCAGAGGGAAGCAAGTTGCTATTTGAGACCACTTAATACTTTGTATCTAAGCATTTAAACAGCATGACGCTCTCCATAACATAGGACCAAGTTAAGGATCTTATTCCATACCTTTTCAATGAGATACTGATTTCTCGCCTGGCTCTGCACGAAGCCGAGCGTTCTCGAGTTATGGTTATGTTGGGCAAGGCAACTAGTATGACGTCATAAGTTCGTGTTGATAACAAGCGTGTGATAGAGAGCAGGAAAATCTAGTATGGTTGGGCAACTGTTCCGATGTCGACTGAAGTGGTGCGATGTAGACCTTGACAGCGCTGCATGCAGTTTCTGTTTGGTGAGATGTCGCCTTGCTTTGTATATGAAACGCACTGTTCATTTATTTGTTGGTATCATTCATTGGCTACTTCATTCGTGAGGCTTCTAGTGAGTTCCGCTTGCGTATTACTTCATACCGATTGTAATTTTATATAGAATAGTGTTTTGTGGGTTTTGTGAACATGGGCGAGTGTATCCCTTCGATATTTGCCCATTTGAAGCTATATCACGTCCAACGTGGCTCTTTCAAAAGAAAATGAGAATACGCCTGAAATTGCAGACGATATTTTATGATGATAGCCTGCATGCATTGTGCTCTTGTTTTGTGGACTACGTGAATTGTAGTTTGTTTTCTTTCGTACACCATCCCTCTTTGCTTTGTTTGCGTGATAGGAATCTTATTGCTAATGTAATTTGTTAATGTTTTTTCTTGTTATTTCTATGTGACGGACTGAATTTTTGTTTTCTTTCTTTGTTTTGGACAGCGAACGCATGTCTAGGTAGTTAATGTGACGGTATTTCCTTTGTTGGTTAGCGAGAGGACCTTCATTGCACACGCGTGTACCTTGTTTTGAAAGTACATGGACATGTGCAAATTGTTCTTTGCCTCACGAGTGATTTTCCTATAAACGTAGGGACATCTCCTCCCTCACCATTACCGACAAGGCCATGGGTATTCCATAATTCCAGATGACTGTGCTATTCCCTCTGCTAAAACCTCCCACAGCAGAAAAGATATTTGTCTAGGTATTTTTTTCTATAATTCTCAGCCTCCTAATGGTAACGTCAGTGAACTGCTACCACGTGGAGTGCATGTGGGACTGCAGTGGATTTCAGTTAAAAATGAATCAATGATTCAATGTTTTTGGGCTTGAAGATAAACAAGCTGGGGTGTTACTATCGTGGATAAATACTTGCGTATTTATTCAATTATTTACTGATGTTTTGACCTGATACAGATGGCACAAACATGTACTTTGCACGGGTTGTCCTTACAAAGAATGATCTATTTACACTAAAGCTATACTCGTGTATTACATTGATCCAGGACTTAATCATTTAAATTAATTGTTTCATTCAGTCTCTAGTCTGCCTAGCACGAGGCCAGTCCAGTTATTAAACCAACTAACCATAGACATCTTTCAAGATCCGGCGATCGCCTTGGGACACGCCATTCCAAAACAGCGATGATAATTCTAAAATTATTATTTGTACTTCTGTCGAAGTTGCGGAGAGAAAAACCCTTTATCGGCCGTGACTAATTTCAGATATCGTGTCCATTATCAGCTACAAACAAATTACAGCATCTGGTACAAACTTCCTTTAATATGAACAATTTCACATACAGAGAACGTAGTTCATGCTTTTTTACACAACCTTCATCGTAAGTATTGACACGTAATACAACCAATACAATTGCAAATAGCCACAATCGGCAATGATGAGTAACATGTACAAACACATCTACACTACGTTATAAGTACTGTTTCCCAGACAGCAGCAGGACAACTGATACGAGACGTTACAGCAGCTTAAAAGTAATTGCGTCAGAGGCCGCTAGTAATACTTGGAGAACCCATGCGCCCTCTAAGACACTATTTACCAGCTGCCTTAAAATTGTATTACTCCCTAACGTTAACCAAACAATAAATTTAGTTCTTAAAACCCATAACTGATTCCAGTCTACTAGTAAAACATAAAGTGCTCTTCATACAAAGTGACATAAAACAATACAGAGCTTTAACATACTAGGATGCAACTGTAATCACGTAATAGAATGCTTAATATACAAAATGAGCGTCATGTAGTGAAACAAGAACATTACGAAAATTTTATGAAAAATGGAAATAAAAAAGTTCATAACACAAAGCGTCATTAGACAGTACCTAGATAAAATGTACAGCGTCGTGCTGCGGTGCAACATTATTCACAATAGAATGCTTAAAAAACGGTAAATAAGAGCCATGTAGTAAAACAAAAAATTATTCAAAAATGTCATGAGAAATGGGGCTCTGACGCATTTATTTTTAAGCTGCTGTAACGTCATATTCCAGTTGTCATGCTGCAGGTTCGTCAAAAAATGGTTCAAATGGCTCTGAGCACTATAGGACTTATCTGCTGAACTCATCAATCCCCTAGAACTTAGAACTACTTAAACCTAACTAACCTAAGAACATCACACACATCCATGCCCAAGGCAGCATTCGAACCTGCGACCGTAGCGGTCGCACGGTTCCAGACTGTAGCGCCTAGAACCGCTCGGCCACCCTGGCAGGTTGGTCAAAAGCGCTATGTTTGTACGTGTTACTCATCATTGCCCGTTGTGTCTATTTGCAAATGTACTGGTTGTATTACATGTCAATATATACGATGACCACGTCCGACCATCCTGATTTAGGTTTTTCGCTTCAGGCAAATGCCGGAATGGTTCCCTTGAAAGAGCACGTCCAATTTCCTTTCCCATCCTTCCCTAATCTGATAGGATTGATGACCTGGCTGTTTGATCCCCTCCCCCCAAGTCAACCAACCAACAAACTTACGACGAAGATAGATAACCGTCTGTGTAAAACAGCAAGAGCTACTTTCTCTATATGTGAAACTGTTCATGTTAAAAGAAGTTTGTAACAATTGTTGTACTTTGTCTGTAGCTGATGATTTGATTGTGGACGTGATTTCTGAAACTATTCACGGCAAATAAAGGCTTTTTCTCACCGCAACTTCAACAGAATAACAAACAATAATTTTCATAAAAGTGAGTTGATCACCCAGTAGTCCTGCATCATGCTGGAGGTTTATAAAAATGTGAATTCTGTTTTTGTTGTTCTCACGATCATTAATATCCGAAACCGGATGGCGTACTATCGCCTTGAAACCCGATCCTCACACGAAAAAGGCGCAGAACCTTTAATTATTATGACAGTAACTCTTGAAAGGACGCCGCATAACCCACACCATTTCAAAAGGATTTGGGAAACCGATTTTCAAGACTACAGACACGTCACTGCAGCAGCTGAAAACGTCTTACAGTTGAAAGAGGCCTCATCTTTGAACAGTAAAAGCTGTATGATGTTCGGCTTTGCAGTACCTATATGGATAACCTGTTGATACAATTGAACTCTGTGGTCAAACTCATTATACCGCGTTATTTATGGTAAGGATGTAAGTGCTTCTTCGTCCGTACTTTCTATACTTAATATGCATTTCACGGGCAACCGACAAGTGCTTACTTTTCATTTGCTTTTTCATTTATATTTTCGCTTGCGAGCACGATTAGCTTCGAGGACTGAATGAAAAGCAATGCCTCCACCTTCGTTAATTGGGTTTGGATCGGAATATTTTAATAAATCAGACGCAGAAATAATCCATAGAATGTGATCTTTAATTATCAATATTCACTTTTCCACATAATCACCACCCAATTGGATACATTTCTGCCAACGATGAACAAGTTTTCTGAAGCTGTCACGGAAGAAGTCGACACTCTGTCTCCGCAATCACAGTCTCACAGATCTCTCAACGTCTTCATCAGAAGCATAATTACGTCCCCGTAGATCGTCTTTAATTATCAAAAATGGTTCAAATGGCGCGGAGCACTATGGGACTCAACTTCTGAGGTCATTAGTCCCCTAGAGCTTAGAACTAGTTAAACCTAACTAACCTAAGGACATCACATACATCCATGCCCTAGGCAGGATTCGAACCTGCGACCGTAGCAGTCGCGCGGTTCCGGACTGAGCGCCTAGAACCGCTAGACCACTGCGGCCGGCGTCTTTCATTATCGGGAACAGATGGAAGTCAGACGGTGCTAAATCTGGACTGTATGGAGGATACCGTACTGTGGTGAGATTCAATCTCTGAAGTTCTGCTGTGGTGGCACGTGAAGTGTGCGGTTTGGCATTATGCAATAATGTGACCCTCACGTTCTTGTGCAATGCCGATTCTGCTTGCAATTTCTCTCTGAGTGATACGACGATCGTCCTGAATCAATCTGTCAACATTTTGCTTGTGAAACTCAGTGGTTGCTGTCACAGGACGTCCAACTCTTTGTTTGTCACGCAGGTCATATGTTCCCGCCTCAACATCTTTAAACTTACTCGCCTAACGACGCACAGTACTCACATCAACACAACCACCATAAACTAAATTAATTCTCTGATGACTCATTTGGGTGACACCTTCTGCTGTTAAGAATTCAATGACTGCATGTTGCTTAAATTGCATTGACCGACCGTCTGCGCAAGGTTCCATACTTTACACTGTAACAACACAACCGTTCAATGCTAAGGCTTCCCGCCAACTGGAGCTGTAAAAAAGAGGCTACGGAACAAGCCAGTACCTGCCGCATACCAATGCTGCCAACTGTTGAAGAGTTACGAAGGTGGAGGCATTACTTTTCAGTCAACCCTCGAACATTGCTGAAAGCTTTGTTTGAAAGAGAAACTGTGGCAAGGTTCAGAATCCATCTAAATGGCATCTGGAAACTCTGTTAAACTTAATCCAATTGGATCTACTAGCCTAGGGTGGAATGTATAGTAGACGCCGTCGACGATTGTCGGGAGATACGGTACATATAATAGGTACCCTATGTTTACTATGGACGAGGCGCTCTTCCATAATACACTGAAGATCCAAAGAAGCAGGTACATCATCCTAATATCGTGTAGGGCCCCCACGAGCACGTAGGAGTACCGCAACACGACGTGGCATGGACTCGACTAATGTCTGAAGTAGTGCTACAGGGAATTGACTCCATGAGTCCGAAAGAGTACGAGGGGTGGCGATATCTTCTGAGCAACACGTCGCAAGGCATGCCAGATATGCTCAATAATGTTCATGGCCAGCGGAAGTGTTGAAACTCAGAATAATGTTCCTCAAGCCGCTGTGCAGCAATTCTGGACGTGTGGGGTGTCGCAATGTCCTGCTGGAATTATCCAAGTCCATCGGAATGCACAGTGGACATGAATGGATGCAGGTGACCAGACAGTATGCTTAACGTAGGGAGTCACCTACCAGAGCCATATCTAGATGTATCAGGGGTTCCATATCAATCCAACTGCACACGCACCATAACAGTACAGAGCCTCCACAGCTTAAACAGTCCCCTGCTTACATGCAACATCCATGGATTCATGAGGTTGTCTCCATACCCGTACACATCCATCCGCTTGACACGATTTGAAACGAGAATCGTCCGACAAGGCAACATGTCTCCAGTCATCAACAATTCAATGCCGGTGTTGACGGGCCCAAGCAAGTCGTAAAGCTTTGTGTGGTGCAGTCGCAAGGGTACACCAATGGGTCTTCTTTCCGAAAGCCTATATCGATGGTATTTTGTTGAATGGTTCGCATGCTGCCACTGGTTGACGACCCACCACTGAAATCTGTAGGAATTTGCGGAAAAGTTACACTTCTGTCACGTTGAAAGATTCTCTCCTGTCGTCGTTGGTCCAGTTCTTGCAGGATTCTTTTACGGCCCCAGCGATGTTGGATATCTGATGCTTTACCGAATTCCTGATATTCACGGTACATTCGTTAAGTGGCCGTACGGGAAAATCCCCACTTCATCGCTACATCGGAGATGCTGTGTCCTACCGCTCGTGCGACGACTGTAACACCACCTTCAGACTCACTTAAATTTTGATAAACTGACATTGTAGCAGCATTAACCGATCTAACAACGGCGCCAGACACTTGTTGGCTTATATAGGCGTTGCCAACCGCAGCGCCGTATTCAGCCTCTTTACATATCTCTGTATTAGAATACGCATACCTATACCAGTTTCTTTGGCGCTTCAGTATATATAAGCAGAAATCGTTTCATTATCCACTGATGTACAGGGGGCAGCCAAATGAAAACGACACAGATGGGAAAGAAGTAAGTAAACTGTTTATTATTTCAAACGCAATCGCCACATAATTATCCCATTGTGACACAAGACCGTTGATGCCATCATAGCCTACGGAATCGTGATTGTACGCAGAAGTGCACCTTTTCGTCCGGAGTAAATCGGCGGTCACGAATGTCTTTCTTCAGGGCTCCAAAAATATGGAAATCGCACGGTGAGAGATCGGGACTGTGTGGAGGCTGTGGAAACTTTTGCAATGTAGTAGAAACAATCGTGTAAACATGTGGGCGGGCTTTATCCTGGAAAAGAATGATGCTGTCCATCAACGTTCCTAGATGTTTGGACTTGATATCGCACTTCACGGTTTGCAAAGTGTTCACGTGGACACTGGGATATCCTCACACATTCTCCTTAGTGTACTGATTTCTCCAAAAGAGATTTCCACATCTTTGGAGCCCTAAAGAAAGAAATTCGTGACAGTCGATTTGCTTGCCTGGGTACAATTATGGTTCCGTAAGCAGCCACAAACATTTTTCCATGAAGGCATTGACCGTCTTGTCTCGCAGTGGTATAAATGTAGTCACAGCTATGGTGCTCAGTTTTGAAATAATAAGCCGTTTAGTTATATTTTTCCCTCTCGTTTTCATTTCACTGAACCTTATACATGGTAGTCAGAAACAAACCGTAAATCTTTTAAGGATAGTGCAGAAGAGGCTGTGCTGGGAAGTTATTGTTAAGAAAAAATTCGGTATGTTGCGTCGTTTCGAAATTATTTAGCATTTATGTAGCCAATCAAGTCGTTGGGCGCGCTAAAATGCGCTGCGCCGTATATGGTGGCCGGTGCGCAGTGACCAATGGACTGGGCGAGTTCATTCGTATTTTCAGAAGGCGAGGTCGACAGAGTTCGCCACCTTTCGGCCAGTCGGGGATGACAGAATCGATGTGCACGCCCTGCAATTTTTCTCAATCGATTTCATGGAAACAAATCGGTAAAAAAAAATTCATTTTTCCGTTATTTATAGCTTTATATGTCAGGTTCATTATGATGTGACCATCATTTCGTTAATGGTTACTGTTATTGTGGTATTTACATGTAAGACACTGCGAGAAATTCGAAAAACTTAGCAATGAACTATAGGGATCCCTATGATTTTGCGTTTGGTGAGTATTGTATATTATGTTGCTGCATATGGAATTTAGCTAACACATCGAATATTTCTTTTGACTTGGGAAGAGTTCTCAATCTGTTACCAATAACGAGAAAATTGATCTGATGTATCACACGCATTTGCCATCGCGCTGGGCCTGTAATAAATCCAGAGTGAAATATGTACTATATTCCCCATATTTCAGAAACGATTTGAGGTATCGAAAAGACACTTTGGCGAATGATAGCATGCAAAGAGGAGAGTATTTTTCCACATGTTTACTATGCAAAACTTAGTTGTACAGCGTGTTATTCCACTGACTGCAGACTTTTAAATGAAAGAATTTAAAGACCATCGATAGCTGGTGAAACGAGAAATGCTACAGGTTTGGGAACAAAGTAACTAAAGGCATTACACGTTTATTTTGTACCGAGGATGTGCTTTTTCATAAGCTACTGACCTTACTTTCCCTAAGTTTCTCACTCAATAAACCCCTGTTTCAGAATTCTCTCGCAATTGTCTGCACGACATATTGGTGAGGTGGCGTTTTGTAAACTCTGCTGTGTTACGCCAAAAAAAGCAACTTTGAACATGGCAACAAGAGAAATGTGTAAGTTACGCTGAAAATTCACCGCTAATGACGCTTCTGTTCAAGTTGCAAATAGTTAACAAGCCAAGCAAAAATAAATCGCTGCTTTTTCGGCGATTTTTTTTTTTTTTTTTTTTTTTTTTTTTTTTTTTTTTTTTTTTTTTTGGATATTAACGATAATAGAGCTTGCAGAGTTTTCTGAATGGCCACCATTCAAGTGTGAGCGTGGAGGGGGCCCTTTTAATATTTACAAAAAACTGTGAGCACTCCCGCTCCCAGCTGTCGGCATTTCCTCTACAGCGCCTGCTCATAATCCCCACCACCACCATTCTCCCCACGCGTGCCCTGTCGATTGCGCGTCTACCAGCCACTGCATTTTGTGCGGACTCCACCACTTGTTCAAACGCTCTTTTCAAATTAAAATGTGCCTTTTCCAGAAGTGATAAATTCAAGCTAGGTTAGCAAAAGCTACGTTTAATCGGTTCGAAGAAGCCAAACGAAGAACAAGTTTGGCAACACTGTCTCTGGCAGGCTGCTGGTATTTGGCGTCTGACGATCTCATTGGCTAACTTGAATGCTAGTAAATCGGAAACGTTGCACCGTATCGAATTGTTTTGGAAACATTTATTTCTCAGCACAACATCCATTACATTTTGTTTTCCTTTATTGAATTTCGATTCCCCCCGAAGGAGGCGGCTAGCAGCAGCTTAGTACGCTGCTCTTCAGCCTACAGAATTTTTAAAACATAAGAAGATAAGAAACAATAAAAGCAAGCCATAAAACGGTGACTTAAACTGTAAAACGGCGGAAAATTGTGGAATGTTAAAACACAAAACAAAGGGGTGGCGATGCGAATAAAACACACAGGAAGCAGACAGGTAAAATAGTAAGTAGACAGACAAATTTAAAAAAAACACATGGCAACAGCCTGGTTTCTGTTCGCAAGAGATATAAAAATCATACCCAGTGACAGTATGATTTCCGTTCCCACTTCGGAAAAGACGGACAACACTTAGCACTCACTGGAAACACCACACTAAAAAGTCGGCACGAAGATGAGACACCACAGCCAAGGTCAGATGGGGGAGAGCTGGACAGATGCGGGAAAAGAAGAGGGGAGGAGAGGAAAAACGAAGGGGGGGTGGGGATCCGACGGAGGGAGAGGACTCATAAAGGGGGGGGGGGGGCAAGGCAGATGCGAGAGGGAATGGGGAAAGGCAGAGGAGGGAAATGCAAAAGGACTCAGGGGAGAGAAGGGAGGCAGTGAAAAGGTAGGTGGGGAAAAAACAGGATGGAAGGGGGGGGGGGGGGGAGAGGGAGCCCAGGAAAAGGGCAGAGGAAGGGAGGGCGGAGGTGAGAATCAGAGTTGATAGGAGGGATAAATGGAGGGAGAGAGGGCGTCATCTGGGAGGGGGAGTCGATGGAAGCCACCTTGGGAAAGGAGATGAAGGGTGTAGAGATGGAGGGTAGGGGGGACAACGGTGATGGAGCGGCAGAGCGCGCCGACGGGAGAGGAGAGGAGCAACCTGGCGATGAGGGGGATTAAGGTGGCGGAAGGTGTAGAGTATGAGGACATGTTCGAGGAATGGGAGCAGATGGGGGAAAGGAATCAGGTCATAGAGGATCCGCGTGGGAGACGGGAGGCGTATACGGAGGGTGAGGTGGAGTGCATGGCACTCGAGGATCTGGAGGGGCTTATAGAATTTGGGGGGGGGGGGGGGTGAATGTCCTGGCAGGACTGGCATAACAGAGGATGGGATGGATTTAAGATTTGTAGGTGTGAAGGATGGTAGAAGCATTCAACTCCGGCCAGAGAGGGGAGTCGGAGGCAGTTGTGGGCTTTGGATTGGATAGAGTGGAGATGAGGGATCCAGGAGAGGTGACGGTTAATGGTGAGGCCAAGGTAGGTGAGGGTGGGGGAGAGGCGGGGGTACGACCTACAATGATTGCCTGGGTCTTGGAAGGATTGATTTTCAAGAGCCACTGGTTATACCATGCAGCAAAAAGGTCAAGGTGATTCTGGAGGAGGCATTGGGACCGTTGGAGGGTAGGAGTGAGGGCAAGGAAAGCAGTGTCATTGGCATACTGCAGGAGGTGTACTGGAGGGGGAGCGGGGGTTGGGGCATATCTGCCGTGTACAGGAGGTAGAGGAGAGGGGAGACGACAGAACCCTGGGGCACACCTGCAGAGGGGAAGAAGGTGCGGGAACCGGCGTTATGGATGGTAGCATAGTATCCACTGCAACGCTCTGACAAGCTTTTCAGACTGTTTCTCGTCACGATGCTTACCAGAGAGAGGCTATGAAAGCTGTGATCCATGAGACTAGTACTAACTGATCGTGTTAGAGCAGGATAACAAGCAGTCTCTCTACTTTACCTGTGCAAAGGAAAACAATTTTATATAACACAGGTTATACGCTGATGAGCCAAAACATTATGATTACTGCCTAGCACGAGACTGAGTGACATCTGGTGGCGTTGCGACCGCATGACGTGGCAAGGAAAGTATATACTGGAACACAGTGGAATGTAGAATCATTGTAGCGACGATACAGGCCCCAAATACGGAAATCCACTGAAATAAGCGGCTTTGACGAAAGGCCTATTCTTATGGTTCAGCGCCTGGAAACGAGCACGTCGAAAACTGCGAATCTGGTCGGCTGTCTGTGTCTTACTTTCATGACCATCTATGGAAACTAGTTTAAGGACGGTGAAACCAAGAGCAGGCGACAACGTGATGGACATCCACGCCTCATCACAGAACTTGGAGATTAGAGCCTTGCCTTCTCTGTAATGCTGAATAAGCGGTGGTCTGTGGAAGTTATGACACGTACAATGCTGGTGCAGACACAAGTGTTTCAGAGCACACCCTTCAACGCATGATATTAAACATGAGAGTCCGCAGCAGACCCCCTTGTTACATCCTGTCGATGGTCGTGTGCGGATACGCCGTCAATTAGGCGAACAGTTGCTCGAAACATGCACCACACCAAGGACACGTAACTACGGTTTCAGTATTACGCTATTGAGGACATTCACCTGGACTCCGATGGGAGCTGTGATGGTAATCGCATCATGATAGCTGTGGATTACTTGAACATCATGACCAACAATTTGGATTCCTTTATACAGGGTGTTACAAAAAGGTACGGCCAAACTTTCAGGAAACATTCCTCACACACAAAGAAAGAAAATACGCTATGTAGACATGTGTCCGGAAACGATTACTTTCCATGTTAGAGCTCATTTTATTACTTCTCTTCAAATCACATTAATCATGGAATGGAAACACACAGCAACAGAACGTACCAGCGTGACTTCAAACACTTTGTTACACGAAATGTTCAAAATGCATCCACCCTCCGTCGCATGTAACCCCTGTCGCGCTGATGCATCCCTGGAGAATGGCGTATTGTATCACAGCCATCCACAATACGAGCACGAAGAGTCTCTACGTTTGGTACCGGGGTTGCGTAGACAAGAGCTTTCAAATGCCCCCATAAATGAAAGTCAAGAGGGTTGAGGCCAGGAGAGCGTGGATGCCATGGAATTGGTCCGCCTGTAGCAATCCATCGGTCACCGAATCTGTTGTTGAGAAGCGTACTAACACTTCGACTGAAATGTGCAGGAGCTCCATCGTGCATGAACCACATGTTGTGTCCTACTTGTAAAGGCACATGTTCTAGCAGCACTGGTAGAGTATCCCGGATGAAATCATGATAACGTGCTCCATTGAGCGTAGGAGGAAGAACATGGGGCCCAATCAAGACATCACCAACAATGCCTGCCCAAACGTTCACAGAAAATCTGTATTGATGACGTGATTGCACAATTGCGTGCGGATTCTCGTCAGCCCACACATGTTGATTGTGAAAATTTACAATTTGATCACGTTGGAATGAAGCCTCATCCGTAAGGAGAACATTTGCACTGAAATGAGGATTGAAACATTGTTGGATGAACCATTCGCAGAAGTGTACCCGCGGAGGCCAATCAGCTGCTGATAGTGCCTGCACACGCTGTACATGGTACGGAAACAACTGGTTCTCCCGTAGCACTCTCCATACAGTGACGTGGTCAACGTTACCTTGTACAGCAGCAACTTCTCTGACGCTGACATTAGGGTTATCGTCAACTGCACGAAGAATTGACTCGTCCGTTGCAGGTGTCTTCGTCGTTCTAGGTCTTCCCCAGTCGCGAGTGATAGGCTGGAATGTTCCGTGCTCCCTAAGACGCCGATCAATTGCTTCGAACGTCTTCCTGTCGGGACACCTTCGTTCTGGAAATCTGTCTCGATACAAACGTACCGCGCCACGGCTATTGCCCCGTGCTAATCCATACATCAAATGGGCATCTGCCAACTCCGCATTTGTAAACATTGCACTGACTGCAAAACCACGTTCGTGATGAACACTAACCTGTTGATGGTACGTACTGATGTCGTTGATGCTAGTGCTGTAGAGCAATGAGACGCATGTCAACACAAGCTCCGAAGTCAACATTACCTTCCTTCTATTGGGCCAACTGGCGGTGAATCGAGGAAGTACAGTACATACTGACGAAACTAAAATGAGCTCTAACATGGAAATTAAGCGTTTCCGGACACATGTCCACATAACATCTTTTCTTTATTTGTGTGTGAAGAATGTTTACTGAAAGTTTGGCCGTACCTTTTTGTAACACCCTGTATACGTGATGTCTTGCCCGATGGTTAAGGCACCTTCCAGCAGTATAACTGTTTGCGCCACAAGGCCAGAATCGTGTTACAGTGGTTTGAGGACCATGACAGTGGACTCATCGTTTATGTCTTGCCCACCATATGGTACACACCTCGTACGCTGTCGTGTGCCAGCTCGACACCCACAAACCACAGGCCCGTAATTGCGTGCCCTGTGCGTAGACATCTACATCTACACCCTTTCTCTCCCAACTGTGAAGTGCATGATAGATTACCAATTATTGGGGCTTACTCCCGTTCCATTTACGTACGTAGCGTGAAAGAACTGTCTCTGTGCGTGCTGAAATTAACCTAATCTTCTTCTAACGATTCCTGCTGGGGTGATAAGTAGGGAGCTGTTACATATTCCTAGATTTACCATTTAAATCTTATTCTTAAAATTTGAAATAAACTTTCTCTTGGTAGTTTGCGTCACCTTAAAGTGCCTGATAGTTTGTAAGAGGTCCGAGCAGATGTAATTTCGATGTATTGCTCATGCGCTGCCTACGATATGCAAGAAATAAGAGAATCTCTGACCAGAGAGCAGTGTTGACTGCAGTAGGAACTGTGTAGCTGTCGCAGTAAGTTGTTGCTAGTCTGCAGTCTGCTCTGGTCTGGTGTATCGTGTTGGGTGGCCGGTCGCGGTGCAGCGATGCCGGAGCCTGAGTGTTATTGTATAAGGTAAAAAGCAGCCTCGCGCATATGTAGTAATGTTATCTCAAGTCACATGTAAATGTTTTAAAACTCTCGTAATAATAATCTTCCTCATAAAAAGTAACTTTTAACAACCATTCATTTCAATTTAAAGAATTTAACAACCATTCATTTCAATTTAAAGAATTGAAATGAATGGTTGTTAAAAATTACTTTATGTGAGAAAGATTATTATTAGGACATTTTTTAAAACATTTACATGTGACTTGAGATAACATTACTACATACGCGTGAGGCTGCTTTTTACCTTATACAATAATACTCAGGCTCCGGCATCGCTGCATCGTGACCGGCCCAGCCATCACGATACACCAGACCAGACCAGAGCAGACTGCAGACTAGCAACAACTTACTGCTACAGCTACACAGTTCCCACTGCAGTCAACACTGCTCTCTGGTCAGAGATTCTCTTATACCTTGCATATCGTAGGCAGCGCATGAGCAATACATCGAAATTACATCTGCTCGGACCTCTTACAAGTTCAGTTTCTGCAGCATCTCTGTGACACTCTCCCATGGGTCGAATAAACATGTAACCATTCGCGTTGCCTTTCTCTGTATATGTTCAGTATCATCTACTACCCCCTTCCTTCAGCAGTGTTCCAGGCTGCGTCGGACGAGTCATTTGTGAGTCATTTGCGTTGTAGACTTATTTCATTTCCCTAGTATTCCACCCCTGAAACGAAGTCAGTCGTCAGCTTTACCTACCAATCAGCCTGTATGATCGTTCTATATCGCGCCCCTATAAAGTGTTACACCCAGGGATTTGTATACGTTTATGGATTTCACTTGTGACTCTTTGGTACTGTAGTCATCGGATTTTTTTGGTTTTTGAAGTGTACAATTTTACATCTATGAACATTTAAAGCAAACTGCTAGTACTTGCATCGCTTCGAAATCTTATTTGTGTAGCTTTTTTCTGACAGTACTTCATTGTTGACAACTGCGTCATTTGCGAAAAGTCTGCATGGCCAGTAAAATATAACATGAACATCAAGGGTCTCAACACACTTCCCTGAAGAACACCTGGCGTTACTTCTACACCTGTCGATGATACTCCATCCAAGATAACATGCTGCCTCCTCCCTACCAGTACCTCCACAGTTCGCATGGGTGTGTGTGATGTCCTTAGGTTGGTTAGGTTTAAGTAGTTCTAGGTTCTAGGGGACTTATGACCTAAGATGTTGAGTCCCATAGTGCTCAGAGCCATTTGAACCTCCTCAGTCCAGTCACATATTTTGCTTGATACCCCATATGATATGATCGTACCTGTGACAATAAGCAAAATTGTAGATGTCGTAGAATCCACGCTTTTCGGAAATCCAAAATTACTGCATCCACCTGACTGCCTCCATACCTTTCAGGATGCGATTTGGGTTTAACGTGACTAATCTTTTCGGAATCCACGCTATTGGCATGGAAGAGTTGTCTGTTCGAGATACCTCATTACCTTTGAGCTCAGAATGTGTTCTAAGATTCTACAAGAAATGGATGTGAAGGATGAAACTTCCTGGCAGATTAAAACTGTGTTCTGGACCGAGACTCGAACTCGGGACCTTTGCCTTTCGCGAGCAAGTGCTCTACCAACTGAGCTACCAACGCACGACTCACAGCTTCAATTCTGCCAGTACCCTCGTCTCCTACCTTCCAAATTTCATAGAAGCTCTTCTGCGAACCAGGTAGCTTGGGTAGCTCAGTTGGTGGAGCAGTTGCCCGCGAAGGGAAAAGGTCCCGATTTCGAGTCTCGGTCCGGCACACAGTTTTAATCTTCCAGGAAGTTTCATACCAGCGCACACTCCGCTGTAGAGTGACAATCTCATTCTGGATGTGAAGGATGTTGGACGGTAGTTTTGTGGATCACTTCTGCTACCCTTCTTGTAGAAGGGTGCGATCTGTGCTTTTTTGTAGTTATTGGCTACGATTTTTTGTGTGGGGGACCTACTGTAAATTATGGTAAAACCAAGGACTAACAAAGCCAAAAATTCGATATAGAATCTGTCAAGGACTCTGGAGCTTCTTTTAATTTTACTCGCTTCAGCTGTTTCTCAACACCACTGACATTAATATTTGTATCACTCATCTTTGTAGTGGAGCGGTGAGTAATTTGGGCAACATTACTGGATTTTCCATTATAAGGGAACATTTGAAAAAGAAGTTCCTCGTTTCTGCTGTTGCTTTGCTACCCTTTGATACCACTAACAGCTTTAAGATTTTACCAGAATTTATTTGGGTTTTTTGAGACATTTTTCGAAAATATTGTGCTACAACATTCGCTGAAGACCTCACGCATTGTTCTCTTGACAGCTAATCGTTTTTCAATCAGCATCTCTCTATCCGTAGCCCTTTGCTTTGTTTTACACCTATTATGCAGTCGTCTCCGTTTCTTTAAAAGTCCCTGTACGGAACTGTATAACATGGTGGGTTTCTCCACTAATGAACTGCTGTACTGGGTTCGTATCAAGTGCATGCTGAACTCTTCTTCTAAAACGGAGCTGTAGTTCTTCTACATGCTCCTCTCCAGAACCAAATGCTTAGAGTGTCTTACTGAGACACGACATTACTGCCTCGTCATCTGATTTGCTGAATACATAAATTTTTCTACAGGATAGGGCAAATAAAAGTGGCCCGAGCGAGTGGACACAATGGGACACATTAACAGAGGAGGAAATGACGTACAGCTACTTCCAACAGGATGGAACAACTACCGATACAGCCTGCCGAAACTTCGAGCACATTTACACAATCTACATGTCTGACAGAGTTGTTATCAGAGGTCAGCCTGTTCGCGGCCCTAGCTGGCCACCCACGTCACGTGATCCGTCAGTGTGCGATTTCTTTGTGTGGGGAGCCCTCAAGTCTAAGGTCTATCGCAACAACCCTCACAGTCTTCAAGACTGCAGCAGAACATTTCGGATGAGACTGCAGCAGTTCCAGGAGTCCAGCTTCGATCCGCCTTCAGCAACTTGCTGACCAGGGCTCAAAAGTGCCAAGAGATGAATGGTAGTCACTTTCAACATCTGCTATAGTCAGGTTAGTACTGTATTTCTTTTCCAACGCCGCGTTCCTTTGTTCTCTGGAACTCTGTCCTCTGGGCCATTTTTATATGCCCCATCCTGTATTTGTTTTAGATGCACTTTTTTGGTAATCATTGTTGCTACAACTGCCCTGTGGTTACTGATTCCAATTTCGATGCGGACATCCTCGAAGAGGTCAGGTCTGTTTGTTTCTATTAGCTTCAACATATTTCAATCGCGTGTGGGCTCCCGAACAATCTGTTCTAGGTAGTTCTCAGACACCGCATTTAGTAACGTTTCAGAGGATCTCCTGTTACGCCTTCCACTTACAAAAATATACTGTTCCCAACTGACTGTTGGATGATTAAAGTCTCCCGCAATGCTGGCAGTATGGTCAGGGAAATTAATTACTATTAAAATTAGGTTTTTTGATTACACCTGGAGGTGAGTCTGGTGATCGATATGAGGATCCGATTACAAGTCTATTCCCACCCTTGTTACTGAGTTTTGCCCCGACAGTTTCGCACGCAGTCTCAATATCTGCATCGATGGGTTTGAATTTCTTGTTTAGTGCTATAGGAGCAATACCGATTGCAGTGTTCTGCTGTAGCACTTCCATTATATGAGGGCTATTTCAGTAAGCTTACACCTGACTCGTTAGTTTGCCCTACAGGTAGAAATGACGAGGAGATAAATCGGGCGATCGAGGAGGCCAAGAGATTGCATTGCCTCTTCTGATTGTTCTCTGTTCGACGAAGACTTACTCCACTCGTGACAAGGTTGTCAAGGCGGTGTGTGGTGGTATTCGGTGTTGCTGAAAATATCCATACAATCGTTCATCTTCTGTGAGCTGATCAACATAAGGATAAACAGTTTCTGGACATACCGGTTAACATTAACTATTCGGTAAAAGAATAGTTTTACGACGCGGACACCAGATATTGTGCACCAAACACCAATCTGGAGGTTATGCAACGGCTCTCCAAAGTACTGATGGGGATTTTCTGATGCAGCATGGCGCATTTCCTATGACCCCACATGCCCTCGGAAAACCTGAAGAAATGGAAAACTGAGGATTCAAAATTCCTGATTCTACTTCAATCAGAATCCACAACACTCAAGACGCGGAAGTTCGTCTGGATGCTTTAACTCTTGCACCAACTGTTCCGCACACGTATTCCACAACTGTGTTTTGCATAGCGCTCGACAATGTACACGCGCATAATTTTGTGTTGCATTCAACTGTCACTAAAACCGTCCGCTCCTCTAAATCACTGAAAAGTAATGCCACAGCGAAGTACTCGGACATATTGGTCCATGGAAAAATACCGTTTCCGACATTTTCTGTGATGGGCAGTTCTGCTGTCCATTAAGAAGTATCAGTTCCCAGTCAGCCCTATAAATATTTTTCCAGTTATTTCCATTTTGGCAAATTTGTATCTTGCCCCACAGCTATTTACTTTGGTTGGCTCAAATGGCTCTGAGTACTATGGGACTTAACATGTATGGTCATCAGTCCCCTAGAACTTAGAACTACTTAAACCTAACTAACCTAAGGACTGCACACAACACCCAGCCATCACGAGGCAGAGAAAATCCCTGACCCCGCCGGGAATCGAACCCGGGACCCCGGGCGTGGGAAGCGAGAACGCTACCGCGCGACCACGAGATGCGGGCAGTTACTTTGGTCTTTTTTTTTAATCTTATGGGACTTAACTGCTAAGATCATCAGTCCCTAAGCTTACACACTACTTAACCTAAATTATCCTAAGGACAAACACACACACCCTTGCCCGAGGGAGGACTCGAACCTCCGCCGGGACTGCCGCGCAGGATTAGACGCGCGGTCTAAGGCGATGCAGTCATGGACTGTGCGGCTGATCCTGGCGGAGGTTCGAGTCCTCCCTCGGGGATGGGTGTGTGTGTTTGTCCTTAGGATAATTTAGGTTAAGTAGTGTGTAAGCTTAGGGACTGATGACGTTAGCAGTTAAGTCCCATAAGATTTCACACACATTTGAACATTTGGACATCCGCCGGGACTAGCCGCACAGTACTTTGGTCTAAAAATAAAAGCCATTTCTAAATATTATTTATTTTAGCACATGCTAAGCATTATTCCTAGAATACCAAACTTTAATTAAACAATGGAAAATCCAGGTTGGAATAATGACAGTAGTATGAAAAGGATAGATTGCTATTCACAATATAGGGGAGATGCTGAGTCGCAGATAGGCACAACAACAAAACGGTCAAACACGCAAGCTTTCAGCTAAAAGCGCCTTTACCGGAATTAGACAACACACACACACACACACACACACACACACAGAGAGAGAGAGAGAGAGAGAGAGAGAGAGAGAGAGAGAGAGACGCGTCCGCAAACGGAACTCTCACACGCATGACCAGTGTCTCTGGCTGCCGAGACTTTCGTAATGTCTGTCTGTGTGTGTGTGTGTGTGTGCGTGTGTGTGTGTGTGTGTGTGTGTGTGTGTGTGCATGTTGTCTAATTCCGGTAAAGGCCTTTTTGGCCGAAAGCTTACGTGTTTGATAGTCCTTTTGTTGTGGCTAACTGTGACTCAATATCTTCCGTATATGGAGAGTAGCATCTATCATTTTCATAAACTGAGTAGTAGTTATTTATTCACCTCCTGGCTGTTTCTTTCTGCCACGAGATCAATGACAATTTTTCGCATACTATATTAAGAAGGTCATACTTATTTCGTTGGCCATATAATCAGCGCACAATTTAAATTCCTATTTTATCTCTGTATGGCACATCGTGTTGAACTCTAAATACTGGTAAGTAAAAACGTTCGTAATCTGAGTAGGAGTTCACAAGGATAAGCGAAAACGAAGGTAAAACGGAAAATAATACCTCGAGAGAAATTCTTTGACCAGCCATTATTTTGCTTGTGCTCTTCTGCGCACTGTATCGAATTGTTATACCTGTTGTACTGTTTGCAACAAAGACATTCAGTATAAAATGGCAAACAATTAAAACATTTGCAAATTGTAATCTTTCTTATATTATTCTTTGTGTATTGAGATCTAACGACAAATAAGATTTCGAATTTGTAATACAGTTTTCAGCAACTTTCAGTTGTAACTGGACATCCTATAACCGAAAGAGCTGGTAACAGTTAGATCTACATCAATCACTGTGAATTGAGTCACAGAGTACCGTGTACTAAGTTTTCTTCCCGTTCTATTCGCGGATGGACGAAGACAGAAACACTTATAAAGCTCCTTGCGAGTCATTGTTAGTTTTTTATCGCCTCCACAGAACCATCCATGATAGATGTACGTACATTCGTTAAGACATTGCATTCGCAATTGAGAGGATGTCGGTTCGGTTCAGTTTCCCGTTCGGCCATCCAGGTGTGGTTTTATTTACATAGATCCCTTGAAGCAAATGTCTGGGTGATTTATTTAACAAGGATCTATTTCCTTCCCATCCTTCTTCATTCCGAGCTTGAGGTCCGTCTCTAATGACCTCGTCCTCTGTAGGCGACAGTACGTTGAACCCTAAAACGGGTACTGGTATCAAGTTGAAATCTAAGTGAAATGCTACCGACTACGGTCCCTTGGCGGCGCAAAATATTTGAGCTTCGGAGTCAATGCAGTCAGCAGATACGGCTGCCTGTAAATACCACTTTTTTCCAGGAACGGGTAGAGGTATAAAGTTGAAATTTATATCAAACACTAGGGCCTACGCTCCCTTCATCTTTCACTAGGGTCTACGCTCCCTTCACCTTTCAACGATGTGAGGAGTTGCCACAAACAACACATTTGGATTCCACGTTAAACTGTAGGTTCTTTATCACCAGTTGGATAACTGAGGTTAGGCACACGAAAGTCGCCAAAGTGTTGTCCACTAGAAAGACTTGCCGCAGACCATTAAATGACAGGAAATTTTTATTATCTATACACGTAATTAAGTTCATACGAAATACTCAGAGCGCAAGTCTTACTGGTGCTTGCCCAGTTTTTTTTTTTTTTTTTTTTTTTTTTTTTTTTTGTTTAAGATCAGACTAGTACTGCTATGTTTATCAGATAACATATCTTCAAAAGTACCGCATTTTAGACCGGAATTAACGCCAGCAGCTAAATCATTAATACGTGACACGACGAGTGATTCCTCTAAAACACCTTTCTGAGGTGTAGAAGGAATCCCTTCGCGATAAGCTGAGTACGATTTAGAAATACTCCAAAAAACAAAAAAACAAAAAGAAAGAAAAAAAAGAAAACCATTAAATGAGAATTACGTACGTCAGTCTTACTTCCACAACTAGCTTCTAGCTTGTTTCAGTTTCGACGGAACAGAATGAATAGGATAAATGCGTTCATTGTTGTCTTTGCCATATATTAGTTAAAGCTAGAGTACAGTTAGGTGTAGAATTATAGATAGTAGTTGTCACCAGTAACACTCTGCTTTGGAGAGATCGTGAAATTCAGTTCGTTTCGCCAGAGACTTGATTCGGTGTTTCACGGTGCAATAAGTGCGCAGCCACCAGCCAGCCGTGGCGAACAATGGCGAGCCCCCATCTGCCGCCATAAAACGGCTCATTAACTTTATAAACAGCGCGCCCCGGCGCCGGCGACACTGACTCAGATGTATATTTTAAAGCGGTGGCGCAGGCCGGCGTCCGATTGTTTCTGTCCACATGTTGTACCGCGGCGCTATTGTAATACCAATCATCGTCGGGTGCCCCCACGCCGCACCGCACTAGTCTGCACTACAATGCTCCCCCTTCATAAATATTCATCAAACTCTAATTAATCATCACGCAGTCCCGGTACGCCCGTGTGTAACGCGTTAAATCCTTCCATGTATCCCGGCGCCCTCCGTGTTCATTATTCCGGCGTCACACCCCCTCGTCCCTCGCGGCCCTATTCAAACTTTGGAGACCTCGCTCGCACCAGGCGCACCCCCGCTCCCAGAATGCAAAGTGGCCGGCGCGACGCCTCTTCCCCTCTGTCGCTCCTTCTCCCTCCCTTCCCGTCGGCGGCCGCTCTCCATTATACCGGAATCATCTCTCGTTTATAGGTTATGCGTCTCCCCTCGCAGCAGACGCGCGCGTCTCTCAGATAAAAAGTTTTTCCCCAGCAGATGGTACCGGCCCTCTTTCTTTTTTTAGTTATTGTAATAATAAAACGGCGCTGTTATAGAATAGCGTGAGGGTGTTGCTATCTGTATTCTAATGAACTGCGCTGGTTGTTTGGGTCCCGTAGGGCGAGCGGTGGTGACAAAACAGATGATGCGCATCACGCGAATGGCGCGCCCAGTGACATCTAGTCGGGCTCCCGGGTATCATTAGTCTTACGCTGCCATCTGTTAACCAGAGACCGCAAGCGATAGCCAGAAAGAAAACCGACGCCTGCGCGTGAAGAAGCACTGCTGCGCGTTTCTACTTTCACGGACTATAAAGCAAGACATTTTTCTTACTAACCATTTCACAAATAAATCCCCGTGTTATCCGTATTGAGATGAACAAGAACGTATACTTATTATATCGAAATATTAGCCACACATTATGAACTACCTAGATGACATATATATTTAAACGAATGTTAATTTCAGATACATGAGTACCTGACAAGGATGCTTTCAAGCGAGACGTTTGTTAAATACTTTCCAACCACAAATGAAAATTACCCACAGCGATGTTTTTCTAGCGAATTCAGTATAATTTCTCCCGGAAAACTGAGGATGCTTTCAAGCGAGACGTTTGTTAAATACTTTCCAAACACAAATGAGATTTACCCAAAGCTATGTTCTTTCTAGCGAATTCATTATAATATCTCTCGAAAAACTGAGAGCAGCATTTTAAGTTTGTGTTTGTGGTGTGAGTGTGACACATTCTTTTAAACGAAAACTGTGCATCAATGCATATTATAAAAATTGATGTATATGTGTATGTATGTAAGTATGTATTTTCCACATCGCCTCCTAAACCACGGGGCCAATTCCGACCAAACTTGGCACACATAATCCTTAAGGTAAGGCGACAGTCGCTGTGGGGGCGAGAACCACCTGCCTATCAAAGTGGTGAGGGGTGGGGGGTGGAAAAGAAAGTAGCCCGCCACCCGTAACTCCCAGATTTTATTCATCCACTATTTGAGTGTGAGAGCACTTAGCGACTTGGTAACAAACTTTACACATAATTTCGAACCTTTAAGAAATTTTTTCTTGTCGACATCCCTAAAAAATGATGAAAGGAAAAATGTTTATCGATTACTACTCTTCCGCTGTTCATGCAGTAATAGTACCGCATGAGCCATGACGTTATAATTTATAATTTCTTCATTACAAACTGTATTCGTGACAGATTTTATAGACAGAACGCACACATATCACAGAATGTAAATGCAGAATTGTATCATTGTACGACACATGGCCGGCAGGGGTGGCCGAGCGGTTTTAGGCGCTACAGTCTGGAGCCGCGCGACCGCTACGGTCGCAGGTTCGAATCCTGCCTCGGGTATGGATGTGTGTGATGTCCTTAGGTTAGTTAGGTTTAAGTAGTTCTACGTTCTAGGGGACTGATGACGTTAGAAGTTAAGTCCCATAGCGCTCAGAGCCATTTGAACCATTTTTTTACGACACATGTTTCAGAAAATATGACGTCATAAATAATGAGATAAGTGAAAAACTGCTGCATCACGCATGAAGTCTGTATTTATTACTTCGTTGCTGCTAAAACCACTCGCAACACCTTTTACAGACAGTATCCACACATGCCGCTGCAAGCGAATATAAAATTGTACCGTTGCACGACACAAAGTTTAGGAGATATGACGTCGTAAAAATTAAACACAAGGCCAGGCGCTGTGTGGTATAGGCGTGGACACACAACTATAAATAAATACCTGGGCAACGCCGGGTTTCTACGCTAGTATTACTATATCTCCCAGCGAACAATGTCGTACGAGTCTTTCTGTTTCAGTGCCTTCGCTGTCAGTGCCCTCTAGTATTTTTACTCCGGCTGGTTTGTAGTCGAGGAAGACATGAACCCAGTATTTAAACAACTATACCGTTTAATGAATCTTTGCGAAGCTGAAATCATTAGGTCTGTTTGAAAAAGAGGCCTTAAAACTGACAAACTGGCCTCAAGCTATTTGTTTTATGCAGAGACTTTACTAATGTCAAAGTTTTTACTTCAGAAGTCGAGCAGACAAAAATTATTCAGTAATACTGTATATTCTGTTTAGCCTTCTCATCATCATACAACATAAACATGACACCACACCATACCCACCCCCATTACAGACACCTATGCTCAATAAATACACTTTAAGACACAATTCTCACACACCACGAAGAATGAGGCTATTGTCTGCGAAGGAAGGAAAACCTTTCCGATTAGGCGACTGAATCAATCCCGTAGGCCTACGGTCTACATCTACATCTACATCCATACTCCGCAAGCCACCTGACGGTGTGTGGCGGAGGGTACCTTGAGTACCTCTATCGGTTCTCCCTTCTATTCCAGTCTCGTATTGTTCGTGGAAAGAAGGATTGTCAGTATGCCTCTGTGTGCGCTCTAATCTCTCTGATTTTATCATCATGGTCTCTTCGCGACATATACGTAGGAGGGAGCAATATACTGCTTGACTCCTCGGTGAAGGTATGTTCTCGAAATTTCAACAAAAGCCCGTACCGAGTTACTGAGCGTCTCTCCTGCAGAGTCATTCACTGGAGTTTATCTATCATCTGCGTAACGCTTTCGCGATTACTAAATGATCCTGTAACGAAGCGCGCTGCTCTCCGTTGGATCTTCTCTATATCTTCTATCAACCCTATCTGGTACGGATCCCACACTGCTGAGCAGTATTCAAGCAGTGGGCGAACAAGCGTACTGTAACCTACTTCCTTTGTTTTCGGATTGCATTTCCTTAGGATTCTTCCAATGAATCTCAGTCTGGCATCTGCTTTACCGACGATCAACATTATATGATCATTCCATTTTAAATCACTCCTAATGCGTACTCCCAGATAATTTATGGTATTAACTGCTTCCAGTTGCTGACCTGTTATTTTGTAGCTAAATGATAAAGGATCTATCTTTCTGTGTATTCGCAGCACATTACATTTGTCTACATTGAGATTCAATTGCCATTCCCTGCACCATGCGTCAATTCGCTGCAGATCCTCCTGCATTTCAGTACAATTTTCCATTGTTACAACCTCTCGATACACCACAGCATCATCTGCAAAAAGCCTCAGTGAACTTCCGATGTCATCCACAAGGTCATTTATGTATATTGTGAATAGCAACGGTCCTATGACACTCCCCTGCGGCACACCTGAAATCACTCTTACTTCGGAAGACTTCTCTCCATTGAGAATGGAGAATTTCTTCTTATCCGTTACCTATGTCCTCTATGTTTTTGATTGCAAGTACAGAGTTATCTACTGATGCCGATGTTTAGCCATGTTTGGAAAGCATCTTTGTTACCGAAGAAGTTTTCGCTGACAATTGTTGCACATAAAGCGAAAACGGTCGAAGTTTGAGAGTGTGCAACTGGAACAATATGATGAATGTTGAATCAACTTCTATACCAAAAAAAAAAACTTCTATCTAAAATGTTGTGTATGTGCTTTCGTGAAGTAAACGGTGTGAGGAAGCGTATTACCGTGTTAGAGCATCCCAGTCATTTTCCTCGAGATGCGAATCATAACTTTCTTCGGCATTAGTTAGTAGAACATGGCATATCAGGCGTTTGATCTTTTTGAATGGACAGAAACTTCTGTGTGGCGAGCTGCTTTCTTAATGTGAAGACATACGAGTACATGCAGCTTTTTTGCCATAACAAATCATCTTGCAAAGGAACATCCTACGTCGTTCACGAAATAATCGACAACTAGAAACGAGAGACGCGCGAATGGTCCCTCCCTGACGTTTGGAGGACTCATTTACGAGGGTGGTTGGATAAGTGTGGTAAATTTCCATGACATATGGAAAATATTTGTTGCGCCTTCATGGTTGGTAAGTTCGATTATTTTAAAGATCGTATAAAGAATTTCAACAACGTTCAGCATACAGTCTGAATTCGTCAATGTGTCAACTGCGATTGTAAATGGAGGAAACCGAGTTAATGCTCTTATTAAACATTTTAAAACTGCCGCACAGGTCAAAACAAGATTACGTGAAGTTCACGGGGTCTCTGCACCATCACTGAAGACCATTTACTTGTCGATCAATGAATTTAAACAAGCACCGAAGAGGAAGAGCTCTCCAGCCGTCCAGTTGCGGTCATCACAAATGAAACTACTGACAAAGTCCATGAGATGGTAATGCAAGACCGCCGAATAAAAATTCTTGAGACTGCTGAGATTGCAGGCATCTCAACTGAGCGAGTGCATAATATCCTGCAAGAAGAACTGGCTATTAAGGAGCTGTGTGCGAGGTGGGTGTCGCATCCGGCACAGCATTTCAACTTAATGTCTGGTGATGCTTAATCGCAATCCACATGACTTTTTGCGCTCTTTGTGATTGCTGCTGAAACTGAATCCATCATTACGCACCAGAATCAAAACGGCAGTCAAAACAGTGGAACAAAGGCCGTTGAAAGTGAACTGATGAAGACATAGATCATTCTGTCTGCTGGTAAGGTGATGGCCACTGTTTTTGGGGTTGCCAAGGAATAATCCTCCTAGCTTACTTGGAAAGATTGCATGGGGGCTTAATTATTATTAAATTTGAAAATAATTTTTTATTTTTGGTGGCTGTATGTCCGATTACGCTGTGTCTCGTAAACGGTTGGCCCTGACTAGTTTTAGTACGCAATCTGACTGCATAGAACAACAACAAAGAATGAAATGAAAATTTTCGTTAACACAATTAATTAATTAAGTCCCCAGGCAACTATAAAACCTACGAAACCAAAACACAAGTGTAATTGTTCTGTGTGTGGGAGTGTGATTCAACGTACACATCTGGCACGGTTCTTCTTCAATAAGACAAGAAATTTCAAACACCATTCATACTGACGTAATTGAAAAAAAATAGAAATACTATAATTGCGCAAGAAAACCAGAATTACACTCTAATACAAGAACACAAGCCAGATGCTTTGTTGACTGAACCTGTAATGACGCATTATTTAAAACATTGAGATAATAAAAAGAAAAGGAAATTTTTTTTTCTTTTACCTTCATATATTGACGAAAAGCACTCTAATCATTACAATATATCTCAACACCGACTTGCTACTACCACATCTCAACAAGAACTCTCCACCACGACCTCTCGACAAGCACTCTTTACTACGACATCTCAACAAGCACTTTTCACTAGCACATCTCAACAAGCACTGACTACTACGAGTTCTCCCCGAGCACTTACTACCACGAGTTCTCAACAAGCACTGACTACTACGAGTTCTCCCCAAGCACCGCCAGTGGAGGCGGCTGAATAATACTCCTTGGCGCAATCTCTGGCGCAGTGGCTCAGTGTAGCCACCTTTCAAGATGCAGAACCATAATTGGAACCTTGAATCGTTTGAAACTGACGTTGCCTGAAGAAAGGCCGAGTTTGGCACGCGAAAAAGTGCTCTTTCATCAGGATAATGCACCATCCCAGACATCAGCGACAACGATGGCGGAAGTGCGTGAATTGGGCTTTGAACTGGTTTCTCGTCCATCTTTTTCATCAGAATTAGCTTCAAGTGACATTCTCCTGTTCCCTAACTTACAACTGTGGATTTTCTGGGAAGAAATTATCATCATTGAGGGCGTTTAAGTAGCAGTCAACGAGTATTTTGCAGAATTTTACAGACGTATTTTTCCGATGAGGTGAAAAAGCGGGGGGACCACGGAACCAAGCGTATGTCCCACAAAGGAGACTACGTCGAGAAGTAAGGTGAGTCGTTTACGTAATAAACATTTTTTTCTTGCGTTCATTACCAGCCTTCTCAAACCACCTTCGTATGATAATGAAGAGGTCCCATCCTCCGAGGACACAACAATACCCAGTTATCTCGAGGCAGGAAAAATCCCTGACCCCGCCGGGAATCGAACCCGAGACACCGTGCGCGGGAAACGAGAGCGCTTCCGCAAGACCACGAGCTGCGAACCACCTTCGCATACCAGTACTCAGTGCCGTTGTTGTGGTCTTGGTCCTGAGACTTGTTTGATGCCGCTATCCACGCTACTCTGTCCTGCGCAGGCTTCCTCATCTCCGAGTAACTCCAGCAACCTACATTCATTTAGACCTGCTTACGGCATTCAAGCCTTTGTCTCCTTCAACAATTTTGAATCCCCCTCCCGCACCATAATCCCTTCCATTACCAACATGACAGTTCCTCGATGCCTCAGACTGTGCATTATCACCAGGACCCTTCTTTTATTCAAGTTCTGCCATAAATATCTCGTTCATCCATTTTGATCCCGTACCTCCTGATTACTTATTCGATCTACCAATCTAATATTCAGCATTCTTCAGTAAGGCCACATTTCAAAAGGTTCTATTCTCTTCTAATCCGAGCTGCGTATCGTCCACTGTTCAATTGCGTACAATGATAATCTCTACACAAACACTTTCAAAGAAGACACGTACATTCACAGTCAATGTTAACAAATCTCTCTGTTTCAGAAACGCTTTTCTCGCCGTTGCCAGTCTGCATTTTATATCCGCTCGACTTCGTCCATCGATCATTTATTTTGCAGCCTTAATAGTAACAATTCATAGAGGTATTTTAGTCTCTCATTTCCTAATCTAATACTATCGGCATCAACTGTTTCAATTCGACTGTGTTCCATGACGCCCCGCTAGAACTTCTAATTGTCGGGTAGACTAGAGTGGATCATCAGTTATGGTGTACAAAAGATCTTCCTAAAAACGTAATGTTTTTCTTATTGTGGCGAATCATTCACATCAAAGTTGCCCTCTTTGAAACTAAAAAATTATTTTCTTGCCTTACGCCCTTCAGCAGTATTCAGCAGTTGACCGGCGCAAAATTTTTCGATCAGCGCCCGCTGTGTTTGGCTCCTCTGTTACACTCAGAAAGAAAAATGTGTTTTTCTGTTAGATGCTCCTTCTCCTGTTGCATACAAATAACACAATTGTTCTTCGAATCTGCGAAAATGAGTTATATTTGAAACCGCAGTATCCCAGATTACTAATGACAGACAACAAAAGCTAAGTAATATTCTAACAAAGCATCGCTGTGATAACGAATGGCTTTAAGAATTTATAAATCAATCTAACACAACCTCCCCATTATGTGTGGCACGTATGAAAGGCAAAGTAGTAATTTTCAAGGCATGGTTACAAACAGTAAGTGAGCAGAAAAAGACGCGCATCAACAAAAAATCGCGATCGAAGTTTGTTCATCGATATATCTAATACAGTGGCGTCCCAGCCTTTTGACCCCACTGCATCTTCCATTCATATAGATAACGTATCGATTACGTAGCTAAGGAGTTCATGGGGAAAGGAAACATTTTCAAAATCAGGGTAGACATCTATAGGATTCTTGGACTTTTGGTATAGGACTGAAATTTCTGAATTCCCCGTGAATGTTAAGCCAATTTGAAATCTTTATTTTGAGAAATTCAATCCGAATTCTAAATATATTCCCCTGAAAACAAAGCAAGACGATCAAGGGCTTTTTCTCTTTGCCACAGGTGTCGATTACAGACATACTTACACAAATATGTTTGCTACGTTCATATTGTCAACTAAGTAATGGCATTGCTTGTTTTTCATCATGTATATTCACCAAAGACCGTCAAAGTATTGAGAATTTATCTTTAGGGCTTTAACTTGCACTAGCGGCAGTCCTATTTTGCGTTGCGCGGTGATCAGTTTGGTGGACAACTTCCGCACCACTTAAGTAATGGATGAGAGTGGGAGACGTGCATGGGGATACTTTGGGAGCGCCCAGTCCGCTATAGTGGATAGCGGATGTTCAACACGCTCGAAACTAACGAAGGAAGCGTAAAACCATGGCTAATGTTCTGTTAACAGCAACTTTTATCTGAAAGGAGCAGCAACACTCTCAAAATGGTGGTAGATGGAGACAGTTGCTGGATGATTATGGGGAACAGGTAATAATTCATCATAATTGCCTAGTAACTACAATGTTCACATTACCGGTTTCGGCCATCTTAAAATATGATTAAACCATTAACAACTTCGTCATAATGTACAGGATGTCCCAGGAGGAATGGTCAATATTCTGGGATATGACAGGAGCGCTAATTTGAAACAAAAAACTTCATTTGGATATTGCCGCGCGAAGTTGCCGCGCGGTCTTAGGCGCCATGTCACGGATTGAGCGGCACCTCCAGCCGGAGGTTCGAGTCCTCCCTCGGGCATGTGTGTGTGTGTTGTTCTTAAGTTAGTTTAAGAAGTGTGTAAGTCTAGGACTGATGGCCTCAGCAGTTTGGTCCCTTAGGAATTCACACACACACACACACACACATTTTCATATGGACATATGCCCTATTCCGAATGGTTCCCTAGATAGAGCACATTTAATGTACATTTGTTTTGGGCTAGTGGCGCAAGTTTGTGTCTTACCCAGCTAAGCTATCTGACATTATATTCTCGCTGCTTTCAGTATCTTTGCGCGGGATCGCTTTCCGCGATTAAATTGGTCCGTTCAACGTGCAGTTGTCCCTGGTGTGCAGTGAGTGAAGTGGTGGGAGGAAATGAGTGTGTATCAGAGAAAAGTAGCCGTTAACTGTATTTATACTCGCGCTACCTAAAATGTCAGACATCTACGGTAATGAACAATACCATGTATGGTGCCCTTTACGACTTCTGCTTCGCTAATGCTCCTGCTGACGCCGCAGAATACCGTCGGCGCTTCCGACACGTCGAATTCCTGGTTACAGAGTGTTTACCAGTACTTTCAGCACATTGCGTGAAACATGTAGTCTTTCAAGTTCCTATTTTTCTTCTGAACATAAACTTCAACAACTTTTGCAGGGGTAGCAACAAGTGGAAACCATAGTCTTCAAGCTGACGACAATGCCACGCGACTGAATTTTGTTACTGGTTAAAGACAATCGCCATTTGCTTCCATTAATATTATTTACTGAAGTCACGTTTACAGGGCGTGGAATCAACAACACATTTAATGATAACTGAAACTTCCCCGTGCATAGAAGAACCCACTACTGTCTCCATTTCTTCCTGAAGTGTCTCAGCAGCATTACGCCTTGTGCTCGGTCGGCCACTACGGGGTCTATCGTCTAAACAACCCGTGGCTTCGAACTTCGAAATCATTCTCGCCACAGCTGCATTTGTCAACGGACCTTTACCCGTTCGAATCCCCTTCCTATGGAGATAGGATCGTAACGCTGAACTAGCTCATTCCCCATTCTGATAATACAGCTTCACTAAAAGCGTCTTTCCAGGTAACGTAAACATGCTGCGACTGCTGGCGCATCTGATTCCCTCTGTCATTACAGCTCCTTTTATACCCGATTGTCATGCGCAGTCACTGACGTTTTGCTGTCCAGCGCCATCTGTCAGACATTTTGTGAACTTTGTTTTTTCGTTTGTTTTCTTTTGTTCGAACAAAACCCCATGTCATTCCAAGCATGTGTGTCAATTTTTGCCCCTCTATCTACATTATTCCGTGGTTTATTAAATTTGCAAATTTATACTGACTTTTTGATCACCCGGTATATGGGTGCGTGAGAAACAGAGTGCTGTAATCGAGTTTCGAATTCGAAGATTTCGTCCACACAAGGAGTATGTATGGCAATGCATTACCACAACATCACGACATCAGCAACAATCCGACGCCTTCAGTTCACTGTCATCGATCATCCTCAGTACAGTCCCGACCTGGTCCCATCCGATTTTCACTGTTTTGAAAACTTAAAGAGCATTTCGAAGGGTTCACTTTGATAGTGATGAAGCAGTAGAAGCAGTGGTAAGGTTGCGGATTCATAAAAAAAATCAAACTTCCTACTGGCATCTCGTTGGGAGAAATTTGTTCGTCTCTAGGATGTGTACGCTGAGAAATAAATATGTAAACACGAAGAATACGGAAGTAGAATGTTAATTAAAATGGTTTAAGAAATTTCGGAGGCATTACTCTTCAGAACACTCTCGTATACGCCCGCATGTCGTGGTCGTGCGGTAGCGTTCTCGCTTCCCACGCCCGGGTTTGCGGATTCGATTCCCGGCGGGGTCAGGGATTTTCTCTGCCTCGTGATGGCTGGGTGTTGTGTGATGTCCTTAGGTTAGTTAGGTTTAAGTAGTTCTAAGTTCTAGGGGACTGATGACCATAGATGTTAAGTCCCATAGTGCTCAGAGCCATTTGAAACACTCTCGTATATGATAAAAACTAGTCGTCAATCATTTATGCCATGCAACTGAGACTGTAAAAATCAACTTTTCTTGAACTGTATATAGTTGGGTTATCTCTCGCAGTGAAATTATCTAAAATAACTTCATCACACTGACGTATTTTTAAACCGACATGCAGATACTAATGAATCGTATCCTGAAATCATATGCAGAATTAAATGTTCACACTGTTTGAAAAACATCCACATTTACAATTTTGCTTTTTGTTTTCACGCTTTCGCCGTTAATGATACTGATAACGGCAGCAAATTCGCACTTATAAACAGAGCTGGTTTAGGGCCTAAGCGCTTGGGGCGCCAATCAAGTGCATAATAAGGTTTTACCAAGATTCCATGGAAAGGCAGCTAATGTAATAGCGATGGTTAGCGCCAAATTATACGTCACTTGGGTGGAAAACTGTTCCTGAAGCATCCTTGCTTATAGATTTTCTTTGAAATGGGACTTTTTAACTCACGAAATGGCTGTCCCGATGTCGTGTGTTTTTCGAGCTTAAGTGATTGGCAGAACACCTTAAAACGAAACAGACCTCAAAGGGAATCATTTTCTGACTTTTTCTGTCTCCTTTGGTTGCAAATTTGCATAAACCGTAGTTTGATTTTCGAGCGCTGCCCCCACCCAGTAGTCCGATAACGTCAGCACGCCCCAGACAAGCAGTTGCCACAAGCGCCGATAGAGCGCAGCAGCGAGCGGCGTTCTTAGTCGCTCGCAGCACGCTCTGTCAGTATCAGTGGCGAGTCGAGTCCTCGGTCATGGCCATACCAATACAGATGCGAAAAAGATGGAACGCGTATTAGCTCTTTCATCATTTTCGCTTTGAACGCCTTAGCTTTTCTGTTAACAATCAAATAGTACAAAGAGTTTTAACAGCATGTAAAATGGAATAGAGATCACAGAAATGAATTTAATTACAGAAAACCATAATTTTCTTCACTGTTACTTGAAACTATTAGATGTATTAATGAACTGTTGGCAGCCTTCCGGAGCAGTAGTTTATAGAGGAGTAACATGTTTGATCTTTTGTGGTAGAGATCACTATAGGCAAACCGATCAGCTTCGGCAGAAAAAAATTAGCGAATTACATTGCAATGATACAGGATTTTAGCTCTTCATACGTTCTTGCAGTCAGTAACTGTGCAATCCAGAAGTAAGTTTCCGTGATTAACGCCAGTAAAACGAAATAAGGTCGCAACATAACGATAAAATCAGATAGTGCTGTAGACCCACGTCAGGAAATGACAAAATCATTATTTTCAATTGTGATTTTCGAGTTTCCTGTTAACTTGCTTATGTGATTCTAATGCTTTTTCGAACTATCCTGTACCAACATTCGACCCTGCAACGAAGGGCTCATGTACACACACAAGGCTTCAGTGCTTCATACATTAGCAATCCAGGGTTTGAAACTCAATTTTTTGTCGGAATGCTGTGCAAAGCCCACGCACTAATTAATGATCGTTCCGTCTCTTTACTCATTTGACTTCCTGATAATTGTAGTAAATGTCTGATTTAGTACTGTAGATCTTTTCTTGGGGTGTGGTTACCTCGCATTATTGTCCTCATTTCTCCACGCTGCAGCTGCCTACGATCTTAAGACGGAGTGGGCAGTACTCGGCTTTCAAGCAGTTACTGCTCGCATTTGCTGAAAATGAATTCCCTGTCCGGATGAACGACCCCTCTCGGTGGCAATGTTACGAACGTAAATCTGGCCATCTCAGGAAGAGCATAGCTGCCGGCCGTTTTGGCCGAGCGGTTCTAGCCGCTTCAGTCCGGAACGAAATTAAGTGCAGAGTTTATATATTACTGTGCTTAAACGTAAGAAGAGATTGGCAAATTAAGCAAGTCAGTAACGTGCTGGTACACCTCTGGTACTCTGAATGTCCTCCTAAGGCATATTGTGCCAAATTCTGTCCATTTGGCGCGTTAGATCATCAAAATCCCGAGTTGGCTGGAGGCCTCTGCCCGTAATGCTCCAAACGCTCTCAGCTGGGGACGGATGCGGCGACCTGGCCGAGGTATAGTTTGGCAAGCACGGAGGCAAGGAGTAGAAACTCTCGCCGTCTGTGAGCAGGCACTACCTTTCTGAAATGTAAGCCCAGGATGGCTTGTCTCGAAGGACAACAAGATGGGCTGCAGAATATCGTCGACGTGGCGCTGTACTGTGAAGGTGTCGCGAACAACAACCGAAGGGGTTCTGCTATGAAAAAATATGGCACCCCAGACCATCAATCCTGGTTGGTCGTCGACAGTCATGTTTGTATCCGAGCGTTGTCTGGGGCGTCTCCAGACAGGTCTTCGGCCTGGGATCTCATTGACTGGACTACAGCTGTCTTCAGTGATGAGTCTCACTTCAGACTGAGCCCCGATGATCACCAAAGACGTATCTGGAGACGCACTGGACAGTGGTGGGATGTTAGCCTGAGATATTAACCTGAATGTCGCCCGCCATAGGGGCCAACAACCAAGAGTGAGCTCTGTGGTGCCATTCCATTTCATAGCACGACCTCTTTGATTGGTATCCACGGCAACCTTACAGCACAGCCGTACGTCGGCGATATTCTACGGCCCATTTTGCTACCCTTCATTGTTAACAATCCTGGGCTCACATTTCAGCTAGATAGTGCCTGCTCACACACGGCACGAGTTTCTATTGCTTTCCTCATGCTTGCCGGATCCTACCTGGGCCAGCGACGTCGCCAAATCTGTCCCTAACAGAGAACGTTTAGAGCGTTATGGGTACGGCCCTCAAACCAGCTAGAGGTTTTGACGATCCACCTTGAAGCTGGACAGAATCCGGCACGAAATGCCTCAAGAGGACATCCAACAACTCTTTCTATCAGTCCCAAGATGAATACCTGCTTCCATAAGGACAAGAGGTGGACCAACGCTTTACTGATTTGATCAATTTGCGAATCTCTTGGTCTTGCATAAATCATCCAATTTTTCTGAAATTGTAATGATTTATTTTTCTGCATATGTACATGTACCGATTTCTATCCAACCCGGGGATAATTAATCCGTGGGGCTTCGGTTTTTTAAGAGAGTATTTTGAAACTAATAATAAAATAATTAATGGCATGCAATGTTACAATTTTGGTTAGCCATTTTGTCACTACAGTAAAGATAATTATTGGGAGAACATTAGTGAGGAAGTAAAATGAAGTGAAAGTGAAAAAAATACACTTGTAACTTGTAGTGAGCACCCCACATCTTTTACTATGCAGTCTACGAAACAAGTTCAAAAATGGTTCAAATGACTCTAATCACTATGGGACTTAACACCTGATGTCATCAGTCCCCTGGACTTAGAATGACTTAAACCTAACTAACCTAAAGACATCACACACATCCATGCCCGAGGCAGGATTCGAACCTGCGACAGTAGCAGCAGCGCGGTTCCGGACTGAAGCGCCTAGAACCGCTCAGTCACAGCGGCCGGCCCGGAACAAGTCCTGTCCTGTAATTTTAATGCAGTTATTCTGCATAGTACGTTGTCTCACCTGCTCCACAAGATTGCCTTTTGTGAGAGACGTCCACCGCTGTCAAATAAATACCTATTTGCGATTAGCAAATTTCTTGTCCTTGGGCATTATCCAGCATTATTATGTAAAAAGTACATTATATATGTTTTCATTTGTCAGCACATAACGATGTGGAATGGGCCAACATGCCATGGTCCGCATAATAGTGCGGCTTGGATCAATATGTAACGGTGTCCCACATTCTCGTAGAGTAGTGTAATATCATCCATTCACAAACGCCAGGTTCTCTACATAGAACGAAAAAGTGCAATCCATATGCTTGCCTATTCACCGTATCAGGTCGTTAAACACGATCAGCGTAAGTCTTGAAATAAAACTCACTTGGCGTGGCCAACCTGTGAGTATGAGAGGTAATCGAAAAATGTGGGTAGTTTGCTTATATTTATATGTTGGCAGCTCATAACAAAAGTAATTTTTTTCGAAGCAACAGAAATCATTGTGTTGATTCAGTAGTAATCTGACTGTGACTAAACAGCAATGGTCTCGAAAACCATTGCATCTGTCAGTTGCGAAGTGCTTGTTATAATTCGAGTTTTGTCTGCCAAAGGGTCTGTAACTGCTAAAATTAATCAGAAATTATTTCTACCCTATGGATCTGCTGCAAGGAGCGTAGGAGAGATTATACAATGGTCTCGATACTTTAAAAGAGACCGATATGTGTGATGAAGAGCTGAGCGGTTGGCCTAGTATCCAGAGAGATAAAACCAAGGAAGCATAACAAAAGCTCCGATGCTATCGAGAATTGGCGATTGCTGACCTGGCTGATGAATTTAATTAAAGTATGTCAAGCGGAGATGCGTTTTTACGCACTGTCGACAATACAGAGATGCTTTGTTTTTCCTCATTATTCTGCGTCCAGCAACTGTTTTTCTTGCACGTGAAACAGTGGCCTGGTCGCCAGTGGTTTGAAGGTAAGACGAACTCAGGACCGCCATCGCCGAGTGGTTCAATTTCCACGTGAAAAACATGAAAAATGTAGCGTACTCTTACGGAAATTGGACAGAAGGGCAATTTGATGGGGTAGTGAAGTAGGTTTGTAGGAAATTAAAAGTACTAATGAAAGGACCACTAATGAAAGGTTTTTCTAATGAAGTGTCCGAGTAGCAGTTACTTTTCGAATATACCTCGCAGTGACACCCAAAGATGCGAAATTTGTTAATCGCCAATGAAATCAAGTATTTGTTTGAAATGAAAAAACACCCTGATGCGAGAAATATTCACTCAAGATGTTTAAACTGACTTTCATCTGCTATGGACGATTACTCTTCGGCGGTGGTTCGCCCAAATCAAAGATTTTTTAAGCGGCGCAGTATGCCTGTTTATTCACGTGAACGAAACACGCCGAACACGATTAACTGAGAAATCTCTACAAACAAGTTATTCCACATTTCATATTTTCACAGCTACGACCAACGTTCCAAATGATACCAACGTCGTATCCGACAAGGCTTACTCCAGTACTCCGCCAGACCACCTGGCATGATATATGTTATTATCTGTACGCTATAAACTTCATAAACTACGAGACTGTGATGAAGTCATAATTACGTGTACGATGTGTATCCTCCGCTCAGTAAATGATCCAAAGATCTATGACCCAGCATCTCAATTCGCCGTTATATGTGAATATATTCACGGTAATGTGAATGTACGATTCAGGCCACGAAAAAAAAAAAGCAGTATGTCTCTCCACACTCTCGAAACCACCTCGAAGGAAAGTTTGCTGTCTAATTTTCTTCACTGAGAGGACAGCAAATATGAAGAAAAGCGATATAGCGGCCGTCAAACTGCTCCCCTGGCGATCGTTAAGTGGAGGTCCTCCGCGGGAAGAGGCGTAATCCTCGTGCAGGCGAAGTCCTAAAGAATGGCTACGCGCCGACCACTGTTTCCGATCGCAGCTAATGAAGTTGTCCGAGCACTCGCGCGTATGCAGTATACAGCACACGGCTGCGCACAAACGGAGCGCCTGTTGCAGTTCCGTTTGATCCCGAGGCCATTAAATTATCGCCGGGTCGTATTTTAGCGGATTACGCGGTGCCTGCCTTGTGAGTCAACCCGGCCGGCTCCGCTCCCTCCTCTGTTGCTGCTGACGCTACTGCTCCGTTTCTACGAGTCCAGGGAAAGCGAAGGGAAACGTTGGCGAAATATGGAGGCGCGCGGAGTCGCGAACTTGTGACGCGAATACAAGCCCTGTACGTAAGTGAACGCACGAATCACGTCTCACCTTACGTCAGTTGTCTTCGACGTACATACACAAACGTACAACATTCCCGACAATCCAGGATGAGAATGACGTAGCTATGGGGGTGCAGGGAGTGTGCGGTAAGCGCTGGTTACCAAATCGGTGCCGGTCGGGGTGCCCGAGCGGTTCTAGGCACTACAATCTGGAACCGCGCGACCGCAACGGTCGCAGATTCGAATCCTGCCTCGGGCATGGATGTGTGTGACGTCCTTAGGTTAGTTAGGTTTAAGTAGTTCTAAGTTCTAGGGGACTGATGACCTCAGCAATTAAGTCCCATAGCGTTCAGAGCCATTTGAACCAACTCGGTGTGGTGACAAAACTTGCTACATTTTTTTCTGTTTTTTCCTTGGGTTTATTCCTGACATCTCTGGGAACGGGCGAGCAACTACAGGGTTTATGGAATGGGCCTGATCTTATTGCATGCATAACCACGCTTTACCGCTAATATAGTGTTTAAACAAAAATTGGTCTCATTCCGTACTTGAGACCATATACAGGATGAGTCAGAAGGAAAGGCACATGATGTGACGAGTGATTCTGAACAAAAAACTTCTGATTAACATATGCTCTTTTCTTAACCGTCTCCGGATAAACCAATGAAAACAGCTAGGAAGGGGAAAGGTGCAGGTGACGGTAAATTAAGATACTGTTATGTTATGGTTTGTTTAATGGTGTACGTTTCCTCACAGAAGATGCTCAAACAATCCACTGTCAACTTCAATGCATGTTGCTGCTCTTGTAGACAGGTGTTGAGTCGCCGATCGGAGCTCAGTTTTGCATTCCTTTACCTGAACACAAGCACGTAAAATACGAGCGAGAAGTTCCTCTCTTGTGTCCACTCTGCGCTTGTAGATGTCGCTCGTCAGTAATCCAGTGGGGTAAGATCGGGTGGCCAAGCAATGACTCCATGGCGACAAATCCAACGACCAGGATACGTTGTGTTGAAATACAGTGTCACTGTCCGTACGGAATGTGTAGAAGCTCCGTCATGCTGAAAGTTCATACGAGCTCGTGTTGCCAAAGGGATATCGTCCACGTATTCTGGTAACACATTCTGAAGAAACTCAAGATACCGTGTCCCAGTAAGACGGTTATCTAAAACAACTGGACCGACGAGTTGGTCATCAATAATACAGCACCACACGTTGGCTGGGAAACGTCGTTGAAAATTCGTTTCCACAGTAGCGTGCACATTTTCATTTGCCCTTACATGAAAGTTGCGCGTGTTGTTGATTCCGTTGCGGTTAAATAATTAATGTTAACCCATCAGTGAAGAGAATACGTGGAATTAATCGCTCATTGGCAATGATCGATCGACAGAATTATTGCCGGGCGGCAGCTTCTCCTTCATGCAGATGTTGTACGCTCTGCCGATGAAAGGGATACAGACCGTGCTCGTGTACTGTGCGTATCACTCGTGTTTGTGGAATACCAAGCTGGGCAACAATTCTTCCAGAGCTAATTGTAGGATTGCGATCCACTACTTGAAGAATGTTCTCAACTTCATTAAGAGTTTGTTGTACGGGTCGTTCAAAGACAACATTTACGCTGGGAAGCGTACCACGCTCACGCAATCCGTGAAACACCCTGCTAAACACCCTGCTATCTGTTACTCTGCGATTCGGAAATCGTTGTCGGTGTTTTCGCACAGCAGCTCTGGAATTCCCATTGGATAAACCATAAACAAACACCCTGTCAGCATACTCTGCGTGTGTGAAGATCCGTGGCATTTTCACTACACAAAACTATATTCGTGCACTACGCCGGCCGCTGTGTCCAAGCGGTTCTAGGCGCTTCAGTCCGGAACCGCGCTGCTGCTACGGTAGCAGGATCGAATCCTGCCTCGGGGATGGATGTGTGTGATGTCCTTAGGTTAGTGAGGTTTAAGTAGTTCTAAGTCGAGGGGACTGATGACCTCAGATGTTAAATCCCATAGTGCTCAGAGCCATTTTGAACCGAGCACTACGACAAGCACTGTCGGACTGAAACTTGAGGTAAACAACTGGCACCCTCCGCAAGTGAACTGCGTACTGACACGGTTAGTAAGGGCGACGCTACACGTTTATCGTTCCATGTTGTTTCATTGGTTTACCCGTAAACGATTAAGAAAATGGCATATGTTTATTAGGAGTTTTTTTGTTCCGAGTCGCCACTGCTATCACCCCTCGAAGCATGTACCTTTCCTCCTGACTAAACCTGTATGAATGATCTTAGAGATGTTGACTTTGCGCCAGGAACTGAGAAGATGTGATGACGAGTGCATCAACAGGTTTGTGCAAGGAAGGTACATTGCAAAACCATGGAACGTGTACCAGATAGCCAATTAAAACTTCAAAAACGTGGCTTTCCACAATTGTGCAAACTTTAGTTGACAATTATTGTGAGATTTCTGAAGATGGTACCTTTCCAGAAATTACACACCTAAGATATTTCTGCGAGCTGCAATAGATCCAAAAGAAGAGTCTCTTGATTGAATATCTTTGAGATTTAATAAACGTAAACATGGTCCGTAGTAGGCTGTAAGGCGATTTTTATTTAATCGTCCGACTAGTTAATTTCGACTACGTGTCACTGTCAAGCACGACCACAGGATAACTGACAGCAGTTGGTTAATTTGTTGACAAATAAAACTCGCCTTACAGCCTATTACGGATCATGTTTACCTTTATTAATCGTCTGGAGGCTGTGATACCCACAAATAAAAATTTTAATCTTTGAGATTCTTAGAGTTGGCGGTTGAATATGTATTTTCCGAGTCTCTTAACAACTTGATTTCAACGGTCGTATTTTTCTCAATTTCGTGTGTTTCGGTGGCGTCATGTGAGAGGGCGTACTGAAAACTAATTAACAATTATCTTAGCCTCGGTGCGATTCAAGCAAGACTCTCTAGTCTGACGATTTTCTTTTTCTTTTTTTTCTTTTTTTATAGCGCTATGGGACTCAACTGCTGTGGTCATCAGTCCCCTAGAACTTAGAACTACTTAAACATAACTAACCTAAGGACATCACAAACATCCATGCCCGAGGCAGGATTCGAACCTGCGACCGTAGCAGTCGCGCGGTTCCGGACTGCGCGCCTAGAAGCGCGAGACCACCGCGGCCGGCTCTGACGATTTTGTTAATCGAAAAAAGTGTAGCTAAGGATTTCAATTCTGATGAGGCAATTTCAAAACACGCATCAGAAAAAATAGAAGGAAGAGTTTCTAAGCTTCATGTTAAAGTCGCCTATCAGTAAGACCTGTTTTATATGTATTGCTTCATCAATAATCAATCAAACTGTGTTATTTACCCAAATGAAATGAACTCTGCGTGTGGCTGGAGCTTCACATTGGATAGACCGATCGCCTGGTGCAAGTTTTTTTATCTGATGCCAGTTCGACGACTTGCATGTACAAAATGTAAACTTGTATCAAAAAATCGCTTCCTCCCAAACAATTGTTTGATGTTTTTGTGGGGCTGATAGGGGTAGGGTGAAAAGTTAAAACTCCGCACCAGGAGTCAAATTACCTAGCTACGCCACTGCGTCGTGAATGACAAACTGCAGAGATGTGGTGCACACGAAGAAACCGTAACAGAATAAAGTCCCACTGCACCAAATCTGGAAATATGTCTTAGGTAGATGATTTAGTTGCCACGGTACTAGGGCGAGTATCAATACTCTTCGATTTAGGTTTTTAAATTGCACATCCTAGTAAATATTTGAAACAAATATGACCAAGTTTGAACATTTATGTGACTCTACACCCAACACGTTCAAGAACAGAACTATGCAACATGAGAGAACGAAGTTTAGTAAAGCTGTATCCCTTCACTCGTTTTGTATGGCGGTGAAACATGGGTGAAAAAACTATTTTTCAAGTACAAGATAAAACAAAGCAAACCAAAGCTCTGCGTTCTGGCCCAAATGGGTCAATCGGGACCCACCAACTACCTCATCATCCTCTGCCAATGGCGTCATTGCGGTTTGGAGGGGCGTGGGGTCAGCATACCGCTTCCTCGGTTGTTGCCTGCTTTCTTAATCATGAAGTCGTTACTTCTCAAATGGTTAAAATGGCTCTGAGCACTATGGGACTTAACTGCTGAGGTCATCAGTCCCCTAGAACTTAGAACTACTTAAACCTAACTAACCTAAGGACATCACACACATCCTTGCCCGAGGCAGGAATCGAACCTGCGACCGTAGCGGTCCCGCGGTTCCAAACCGTAGCGCCTAGAACCGCTCGGCCACTCCGGCCGGCGTTACTTCTCAATCAAGTAGCTTCTCAGCTGACATCAAGAGGCTGAATGCACCCCATTCCAGTACTACCACAGAAAAATCCCTGGCAGTATTGTCATTTGGGACCGATGACCGTAGCAGTCTGGTCCCTTTAATCCCCCCAATCCAACCAACCAAGTATTGTCATTCGACATGGGCCCTCTGCATAGCACTCAAACGCACTGACTTTTTTCATCTCTTTATTAGCCGATTCGTCGTCAGCGTGCCACATTACCTAACGGTTACTGCTCAGTAGTTGCTCTTCTAAGCAGCGTCCGGAACGATCAAACCAGGTGCCTCTTTACCTGCGGTTATTCGTGCTTCTAGGCACTAGGACTATGCACAGCTCTGTTTGAAAAGAATAGCTCGATGTAGTCATGGGGTCGAGCCACGCACGTCCGCTTTCATGCAACACAGCTAATTCGCTGCAAATAATAATATGAAGCTGTGATCCGGCAGTCAGACTACTATGCATTGGCTAGGATTGCGAATTAGTAAAATACACAGAACTATAAAATAAAGATAAATGAATAATTTTTAAAAAAGAGGTTATATTCTTTCTGTAATTGCTATAGACGACAGAATTATGTTTAATAATGTTTATTTAAGAAAGGACATCTTAAATAAACGGGAGGTGGTCCTACGATATTCAGTTAAAATTCAGTTAAAATACAGACAGAAAATACAGTGATCAAATGCAGTAAAGTTACGTCGAGAGCGACTACTAAGTCCATTTCATGATCACACTACGAAATCTTCATCAGCTCAAAACAGTTCAGACTTCAACATGATGATTCTCAAGTTAATATAAGCGAAACAAAAAACAGTAACCCATACGCTGTCTGTTCTGAGTTCCGCAAAAACGGAGCACATTCAGATTTCTTCTGAGTCAAGAGTCCCTTCAAAAGTTAAAGTATTGTAGCAGCCGTTCACCGACCAGTAGCAGTCACCTGCACCACTGAATCACGCACTTTACCACAGGCAGTCTGCCTTCTTCCAGCACCCGATACAATGTGTCCAGAATCACTCCCTTGAGCTCTTCACTCGAGTAGTCCCAGTCTCTACTTGATTACTGTAGTGTTCCTCTACCTCCGCTCTTCCATTGGCCGAAGGGCGTTCTCACAAAAATACATCGCCCTTAAGCTCTACAGATATGATTTGATTCAACATGACCATTTTCCCGCACTGAACTAATATATATTACAACAATATTTAAATAAAATAAATGTTATAGCCATTCGATTACATTCAAATCATGTACAATAAATACAAATAATTTTTGGTTCATAAATAAATAAACTAGTATTCTTGCGCAAGTGTGCTCACGATAAATTGCAACAGATTATTGTTAAGTATCTTTAAACAATTATTTATATTTTCTTGGCATAAGCGTCATTTTGTTCCCTTTTCAATTGTGGTGTCCGCTAACAAGTGCGACTGACCACTCTTAAATGAGCGCAGTTTTTCAATAGCACTTGTAGTCAACATTTCAATAAAGTCACTGGCAAAATAGTAAACTTTTCATTACATAACTACACAGTACGACGATATGTGAGGCATTGATGCAATATTCATTTGCTGTGTGGATGTGGAGAATACGACGTTCTAATAAATTTGCGTAGTAAAAAAGATGTAAAAAACGCCATAAATCAATAAATAAAATAGATACAGATACGTTGCTTTCAGGGACGATAGCTATAGTACGATGATATCATTTGTGCCGGCCGGAGTGGCCGAGCGGTACTAGACGCTACAGTCTGGAACCGCGCGACCGCTACGGTCGCAGGTTCGAATCCTGCCTCGGGCATGGATGTGTGTGATGTCCTTAGGTTAGTTAGGTTTAAGTAGTTCTAAGTTCTAGGGGACTGATGACCTCAGATGTTAAGTACCATAGTTCTCAGAGCCATTTGAACCATTTTTTGATATCATTTGTCATGCCGTTTGTTGAAATCGCATGAAGGGATTCAAAGTTGCTAATTCAGAGGTCCATTGTATAAACGTTTATTCACTGTGAAATATTAATTCCTGCAGTTTTACAGATATTGAGATATTGCTGCGTTTTTGGGTGTGCCTCATTTTTCGAGATGGCAGATGTATTCAGATTTGCACTAATATCTGACAGTGAGTTATTGACGAATCTCAAAGAGCTGTAACTTAGCCATCTTTAAGATTTTCTGACACTCCGCCATTTCCTGGAGCATCTCTTGCACAAAGGACATGCAAATAACAGCTATCCAGATTCCCAGTTTCGGGATTTTCCCGACATCCGGTCCTTCGCTAACATATGTCGCACGCCTGGAGCTGTTGTGGCGGCCCTGGAGCCACACAGCTTCGCAAACAAATTCACCTTACCTGACTAATTCTAGGCGGCCATCTAGCGAGCATATATACGAGTAACCTTACAAGTGGTTGAAACGCAGTCGATGACAACTTCACTCCGTTTTTTTAATTATTTTTATGTATATGACAGAGGGTGGCCAGTTGTCTGACCAAACGCGCTGAGCTACGGTAGAGGCGCCACTGAGCTACAGACATGGACTCAAGTACAAGATTCTGAAATGAAATTTCTAAGAGGAACAAATAAGAAATGAAACAATCTATACTTAAGTTGATAGGAGTCTTGTAGAAATTAACAAATACCACAGCAACTAATATGAACACATACAAAGGATGGACACAATAAATTTCCCTAACAGGTTAAATTTCAACCATATAGAAAGAGAAACATTGGATGACGAAAAAAGAGATGCAAGAAATTCGTGACTACTTAAAAGACTAATTCATGTTGTGAAGAAGAAGTCTATGACGGAGATGTACGTAATGAGTAACAGGCTGTGTGTCAAATCTTATGGGACTTCACTGCTAAGGTCATCAGTCCCTAAGCTTACACATTACTTAACCTAAATTATCCTAAGAACAAACACACACACCCATGCCCGAGGGAGGACTCGAACCTCTGCCGGGATCAGCGGCACAGTTTCTGACTGCAGCGCCCCAGACCGCTCGGCTAATCCCGCGCGGCAGTAACAGGCTACATGAAGTTTTTTTTTTTTTTTTCATTTTCGCTTATAGGTTACGTACATTCCCTCTATTAGAGGCAGACTGGCAGCGATCTGACAGCAGCTCTTAAAACAATGAAAAAAATAATTTACTGACATCAACATCATTAGCATTATCACCATCAACAACAACATCAAGAACAACAACAACAACATCATTATTAGCTGTTTGAGGACCACTGAAATGTAAAGGCCTCCTCTAGACTTTTCCATGCACTACTCTCTTCAGCTACAAGCATCCATGTCACTCCTGCACCGTTTTTAATGTCGTCTACCTACTTTCAACGTGTCCGTCTTCTACGCAAATAAGCCAGAATATTACGCGCACTGCACACCTCTAGATTGGATGTCGCCTGGTGACTTCGCAGGTACGTGACGCGTTAAGGGAATTATGTAAGCGTTGCAGAGACAAATAGGGAAATATTGCAGCGCCGAAATGGGCCGGAAATGGGGAAATCCACTGACATAAACGACTTTGACAAAGGACAGGTTTCTATGGCCAGGCGCCTGTGAACGAGCATCTGAGAAACGATATACCTAGTCGGCTACTCGCGTACTACTGTCGTGAGTACCTATGGAAAGCTGTTGAATGACGGTGAAACCACAAATTGATGCCAAGATATTGGACGTTCATCCCTTTACATTGAACGTGGAGGTCGGAGGCTTTCCCGATCTCCGAAGAAGAATGGGTGGCGTCTGTGGCAGATCTGACGACAATGTTGGTGCAAGCGCAAGTGTCTCGGAGTACCCCCTTCTGCGTATATTGTTGACTCTATGTGCTCCCACATTGACCCAAGGACATAGCACAGGACCGTCGAGACTGGACCGTAGATCAATGGAAACGTGCGGCCTACTAGGCTGAATCGCGTTTCTTGTTACAGCAGGTCGATGAACGGCTCAGGATATGCAGTCATCTTGGCAAATGGCTGCTCGAAGTATTGCGCCGCGCCAGATGGGTGGCCGGTAGGGGATGTGTTATGCTTTAGGACGTTCAGTTGGGCTTCCATAGCAACGGTGGTAGTAACCGAACGCTCCATGACATATGTGGGTTCCGTGAACATTATCCCAGAGCACCTGCATCCCGACATACTCGACGTCTTCTCCGACGCTCATGGTACAGGGTGTTTCAAAAATGACCGGTTTATTTGAAACGGCAATAAAAACTAAACGAGCAGCGATAGAAATACACCGTTTGTTGCAATATGATTGGGACAACAGTACATTTTCAGGCGCACAAACTTTCGAAATTACAGTAGTTACAATTTTCAACAACAGATGGTGCTGCAAGTGATGTGAAAGATATAGAAGACAACGCAGTCTGTGGGTGCGCCATTCTGTATGTCGTCTTTCTGCTGTAAGCGTGTGCTGTTCACAACGTGCAAGTGTGCTGTAGACAACATGGTTTATTCCTTAGAATAGAGGATTTTTCTGGTGTTGGAATTCCACCGCCTAGAACACAGTGTTGTTGCAACAAGAAGAAGTTTTCAACGGAGGTTTAATGTAACCAAAGGACCGAAAAGCGATACAATAAAGGATCTGTTTGAAAAATTTCAACGGACTGGGAACGTGACGGATGAACGTGCTGGAAAGGTAGGGCGACCGCATACGGCAACCACAGAGGGCAACGCGCAGCTAGTGCAGCAGGTGATCCAACAGCGGCCTCGGGTTTCCGTTCGCCGTGTTGCAGCTGCGGTCCAAATGACGCCAACGTCCACGTATCGTCTCATGCGCCAGAGTTTACACCTCTATCCATACAAAATTCAAATGCGGCAACCCCTCAGCGCCGCTACCATTGCTGCACGAGAGACATTCGCTAACGATATAGTGCACAGGATTGATGACGGCGATATGCATGTGGGCAGCATTTGGTTTACTGACGAAGCTTATTTTTACCTGGACGGCTTCGTCAATAAACAGAACTGGCGCATATGGGGAACCGAAAAGCCCCATGTTGCAGTCCCATCGTCCCTGCATCCTCAAAAAGTACTGGTCTGGGCCGCCATTTCTTCCAAAGGAATCATTGGCCCATTTTTCAGATCCGAAACGATTACTGCATCACGCTATCTGGACATTCTTCGTGAATTTGTGGCGGTACAAACTGCCTTAGACGACACTGCGAACACCTCGTGGTTTATGCAAGATGGTGCCCGGCCACATCGCACGGCCGACGTCTTTAATTTCCTGAATGAATATTTCGATGATCGTGTGATTGCTTTGGGCTATCCGAAATATACAGGAGGCGGTGTGGATTGGCCTCCCTATTCGCCAGACATGAACCCCTGTGACTTCTTTCTGTGGGGACACTTGAAAGACCAGGTGTACCGCCAGAATCCAGAAACAATTGAACAGCTGAAGCAGTACATCTCATCTGCATGTGAAGCCATTCCGCCAGACACGTTGTCAAAGGTTTCGGGTAATTTCATTCAGAGACTACGCCATATTATTGCTACGGATGGTGTATATGTGGAAAATATCGTACTATAGAGTTTCCCAGACCGCAGCGCCATCTGTTGTTGAAAATTGTAACTACTGTAATTTCGAAAGTTTGTCCGCCTGAAAATGTACTGTTGTCCCAAGCGTATTGCAACAAACGGTGTATTTCTATCGCTGCTCGTTTAGTTTTTATTGCCGTTTCAAATATACCGGTCATTTTTGAAACACCCTGTATCTTCCAGCAGTATAACTGACTGGAACGCTGTCGGGTGCCATCTTTATGATCCACAAACCTCTGGCCTGTAATTGTGTAACTTGTGCATAGCTATCTGGTGCTTCATATCTCTGGAAATCCATCAAGGACTTTTCAAATCCATGCCACGCAGAATCGCCGCTCTATTGCGTTCGATAGTTAGACCAACACGCTATTAACTTAGTGATCAAAATGTTTTGGCTGATCAGGGTAGTCTTTTAGTGTCTTTTAGAATCTAGTAAAGAACTTTAAAGGTTCATTTACCATCCATTCGCCTAGCTGCACATCCCGTACACTTCCACTTCATTTGCATCGTGGTCACAACAGTGTCTGTTTCATAATACATGTCTTCACTGTCTACCGCAGTAATTCCGAATACGCTTCAATGTGCAAGTCAAACTCAGTTCATAGGTTTTCGTACTAAGGTCAGTAGAAGACAACGATTGGATGGACTGCAAAAGAAATAAAAAGAAGAGTAAAATATAGTTTGGAGTGCTTTTGATGAACTAAATAGGATTTTCAAAGTTAATCTTACAGTATGGGTGGAAAGGAAAGATTTCACTCTGTGAGTATTATCAGTTTTGACTTAATGACATGCATTAACATTTATCTGACGGAGCAGATGAATTGCTAGTCACTCTAATGCCGATGTGCGTGACTCTGTAACACAAGCAAACAGTGAAAATGTGACTGGTATGAAACAAAAGTTTGTTAACTATCACGCTGATAACGAAAACAACAATGAAAAACGCGAATTATCTCTTGTTTCCGAGTTGGGCATTCATTCTCAATCCCTTCCCACATAGACTTCGAAAACCCACCGATGGTAGACAGATTGGTGAAGTTTCAGGCAACAATAGTTGTGTCTATTTTGTTGCTGTTTTGAGCCCGGGCTCGTTGAAACAGAGAGCCCCAAAAAAATTTTTTTAAACACATAGCTTTAATCTTCAGCTGAAGGCCAATAACTTAAAACGCAAGCATAATCAGAAATTTAAAAGGCAAGCCTTATCTTAAAACAGTTCTTTAGTTAGGCTGAAGTAAACAAGTTTGAAATCGTTTGAAGGCCTAACAATTTTTAATACCAAAGGCCTTACGTAAAGCAGTTCTTTAATTTAGGCTGAAGGCCTTAAGAGCAAACTACTCAAATCAAAATCGGCTGAAGACCCAAGACTTAAAAATTCAACAACATTAAAATTTTTAAAACGCCAAAGGACTTACGTGAAACAGTACTTTAAACTAGGCTGAAGGCTTTAACAGCAGAACAACTCTAATTTAAAAAATCGGCTAGAAACCATACAAGTACAAACAACAAGAACAAATTTTTAAAAAATTAGGGCAGTACACCGAAGGGCGCTCAGATGTTCAAGGGTCCGCCTGGAATTCAAACAGCCAGCCAAAGTGGCCGAGCGGTTCTGGGCGCTACAGTCTGGAACCGCGCGACCGCTACGGTGGGAGGTTCGAATCATGCCTCGGGCATGGATGTGTGTAATGTCCTTAGGCTAGTTAGGTTTAGGTAGTTCTAAGTTCTAGGGGACTGATGACCTCAGAAGTTAAGTTCCATAGTGCTCAGAGCCATTTGAACCATTTTTGGAATTCAAACACTAACACTCGCTTAGGTGAGACAGGCAGTCAGGCCAACCAGTCACAATCCAACCACATCCCAACCGACCGACAGCCAACAGACCCACCGACAAGATAACTTTCACTCCACCCGACCAGGGCACAACAGAGAATTCAACGAAACAACGTAGAAGATATTGGTGCCCACACCCAATCATACACAGAACTGTCAAACTACACACCGTGCTGGACAGCAACAACACGATGAGGAAACTACACTGCCTGAAATTTACGTCAACGGCTAGGGCAGGTAACCGGAATGTCAACGGCCACAAGGCAGAAGATTCCGCTGGTGCACTTCCATTCAAATAACCAAATACAGTGTAACTAAACTGGAGGATGGCTAGAATTTTCCAACTTGAAAACCACATTGTTGCTCGCGGGAATATCCCAACAGCCGACAACGAACTCCAAACGACACAATGTGAACAGTCTTGACTTGCTGGTAGGTTAAATCAAAACTTGACTTTCGTGTCCAGGGTCGGTGAGCCATGGATCTCGTAGCAATGAGAACAGCGCCACACACTCCGACACTGCGTAGAGACCGCCAGTGGGGCCAGCCAAACTACGCCTCGCCGAGAATTGCTCGCTGCTCCACGCCAACCGACCGATTGCTCAGGCCCGGAAACGGTGGAAGGACCACATATATGTCGTCCGATGAGACGACCAACCGAACGACCAACCAACGGTCGTCCCGCTGCAGTCTCCTTCCGACGGACAGTTCATGTATGTAGCTAGGGGTCGGCGAGCACTGGCTGTCGGCGCCTCACCGGCGCTCCGTCCCCGACTTCACTGCTGCTGCGTCCCGAATGGACTGCTAGTCCGTCCCGAACTCACCGCCACACACACGACGACCTGGAAATACTATCGGTCGCTCCAGAGATGGTACGACAGTGCACTTATCGATACGCGCTGCTGCTGCCACTCACGGGCAAGTAAGGCAGGAAGTTAGTGACGCCCGTAAATGGAGTAAGAAAACGAGGCGGCAGTACCGTAATAGAAGATGACAAACAATAAATGGGATAAACGCGAGCCGTGCACGGCTCAGCTACAGACTGTACTTTGGCTGTGAGTCTTCATTCGAGGCTGGATCGTAAAATAACTTGCACGGACTTCGCTATACTCATCATCTGGCGAGAATTATCTAACAATTAATGTTACTTTTGGATAACTACTCCATTAATACATGGTATTTCCAATAAGTCTTTCTTCACATATCCTAACATATCGTCGGCCATGCGACCAGTGACTCACGGAGACGGACTGCCTGTTACTGTCCCACCTGTTTGTGACAGTGACGAGGGCGGTAGTGAAACTAGTGCTGCACCATCACCTCCACAAACCAGTCCTTCGAAATAACATGATTTATGCATAACGATAAGTGTACAGAGATTCACAATATTACATAGTGTGAACTTGATGACCTAATGAGAGATCTGGAACTGACGAGGGGTGAAACTGAACTGTTGGCATCAAGACTAAAACAGTCAAATTGTCTTGATGAGACGGTAAATACGACTGCATTCATTAACAGCCTTATGCCACTCGTTTCATTTTTCGAAAGTGAAAAGAACTTGGTAGTTTATTATTACGAACAGGGGCTAATGGCAGCTATGGGCATTGACTATAAACGTGATCAGTGGAGGTTTTTCATCAACTCCAAAGTAAGTCTCAAGTGTGTGCTACTGCACAATGGCAGGTGTTACCATCGATTCCGATTGGATGTGCACCTTGGATGAAATAAACATATGATATCATGAAACAGATGACGAAGAAATTGATGAAATGTATGATGTAAAAGAAATTATTCAGGTAGTGAAGGGAGACGAAAATTTAATAGTCATGGGTGACTGGAATTCGATAGTACGGAAAGGAAGAGAAGGAAACGCAGCAGGTGAATATGGATTGGGGATAAGAAATGAAAGAGGAAGCCGTCTGGTAGAATTTTGCACAGAGCATAACTTAATCATAGCTAACACTTGGTTCAATAATCATGAAAGAAGGTTGTATACATGGAAGAAGCCTGGAGATACTAGAAGGTATCAGACAGATTATATAATGGTAAGACAGAGATTTAGGAACTAGGTTTTAAATTGTAAGACATTTCCAGGAGTAGATGTGGACTCTGACCACAATCTATTGGTTATGAACTGTAGATTAAAACTGAAGAAACTGCAAAAAGGTGTGAATTTAAGGAGATGGGACCTGGATAAACTGACTAAACCAGAGGTTATACAGAGTTTCAGGTAGAGCATAAGGGAACAATTGACAGGAATGGGGGAAAGAAATACAGTAGAAGAAGAATGGCTAGCTCTGAGGGATGAAGTAGTGAAGGCAGGAGAGGATCAAGTACGTAAAAAGACGAGGGCTAGTAGAAATCCTTGGGTTACAGATGAAATATTGAATTTTATTGATGAAAGGAGAAAATATAAAGATGCAGTAAATGAAGCATGTAAGGTGTCAGGCAAATCCAACACCTTCCATGAAAACCCTGACATGATAAGCAAATCCAGTAGTATGTCACATAGCTCCGAATAAATCGTGACACTAAATTAACCAAAGTAATACGAGTAACGAGTGAGCAAATGGAATACCACAGACTAACACAAGAATGCCTAAATGCATGTCATACCTTCACACCGTGAGACAGACGCAGTTCCGAAGGGAGAAACGAGAACAGAAGCCGAGAGCAGAACCGTGTTAAGCTGGAAGGCCCTACGATAAGGGACGGACGGACACCCAAGTCGCCAGCTAACCGCTGGGACCACACCACCCGCAAGTTTTAGCGTGACACTTTTTCGCGTCTCTGTTACGTTAGGACCACCCCCCAGCCCATGTTAAAAGATAGAGCCCTCCAGAAGAACAGTATAGATCTTATGATAACACTAAAGGACCACACCAGCTGCAAGTTTTAGCGTGAGACTATTCGCGTCTCTGTTACGTTGCAAACTTTAAAAACATTGCCCCACCGCAAAAAGTATAACGTTTCTCATTGGATAGACAGAATGTCTGTAGGCGGAGCTTAAGGTTAACATTGAGACCCTGATTGGTCAGATGAAAATACAGCCCGTTAGTTTCTTTTTTAAACCAACTTCGGTAAATTGTAGTAAGGAGAAGTTAGGAGAGAGTTGCTTCCGAGACGGTGAGGTGAGCGGAGCTGTGCTGCCCGCCGCCCCCTGACGAACACCAACAAGGTAATGAACGCACACGATGCCGCATTTTTGAGCGCATAAAGCTTCACTCAGAACTGCAGAAGTCTCATCTGTTACACCCCCTTTTTGCGTAATACTAATGTCGATCGTCAATTAAAGCTCATGGTGTTCACATTTACCACTTGAAGTAAAAATCTGAAACGCGATGATTTTTCTGTTATATAGTTACTGGGAAGCCACATCAGCCACTGTAATTTACGACAAGTTACATAAGTAATTAAAGATAATTGAGGGTCATTGTAGACCATTTTGATAATTTGCTGTTTTGTGAAACTTAATTTAAACCTAGCTTATAGATGTAATATGGCAAAGGTCATCCTTCGATCCATTGTAGAACTTGGAAACCCATTCAGGGAATATTCGTTCACATTCTTGTTGAATGCAGTTGGTTTTTACCCTCCTGTATTAAAACATTTCCTTTTATCAATAGTGCAATTTATAAACAATGTTTTGTGAGTAGAATAAAAATTCCAGTGGTAAACTTAACTGCTTTTTCGACGTTATTTTACCGGCTAACTAAAGATAGGAAAGCCTTGAACCCCTTCCACTAAATTTAGTTAGTATTAAGATTCTTTTACAGGGAGTGCAGTGGAGCTGACGCTGAAATCATTAAGTATTTGGTTATATCATCGCTAGTCTCACTGAACTCTTCTGAATTCTACATGTCATGTGTGGTCTGGCATCTCCTTACCAGCAACAGGTCCCAGGTTAAAACTAGTCAATTCCCTAAAAAACACGCTCGAAGCGTCGTTGCGCGAAAGTGGTAGGGAGACACGATATAGAACAAACAGACACCACGCAGAATGTTTAGAAGCAGACAAAAAGAAATACAAACGTCTCAAAAATGAGATCGACAGGGAGGGCAAAATGGCTAAGGAGTGATGGCTAGAGGATAAATGTAAGGATGTAGAGGATTATCTCACTAGGGGTAAGACAGATGCTGCCTACAGGAAAATTAAAGAGACCTTTGGAGAAAAGAGAACCACTTGTATGAATATCAAGAGCTCACATGGAAACCCAGTTCTAAGCGAAGAAGGGAAAGCAGAAAGGTGGAAGGAGTATATAGAGGGTCTATACAAGGGCGATGTACTTGAGGACAATATTATGGAAATGGAAGAGGATGTAGATGAAGACCAAATGGGAGATATGATACTGTGTGAAGAGTTTGACAGAGCACTGAAAGACCTCAGTTGAAACAAGGCCCCAGGAATAGACAACATTCCATTAGAACTACTGACAGCCTTGGTAGGGCCAGTCCAGACAAACCTCTACCATCTGGTGAGCAAGATGTATGAGACAGACTAAATACCCTCAGACTTCAAGAAGAATATAATAATTCCAATCCCAAAGAGAGCAGGTGTTGACAGATGTGAAAATTACCGAACTATCAGTTTAATAAGTCACAGCTGCAAAATACTAACGCGAATTCTTTACAGACGAATGGAGAAACTGGTAGAAGCCGACCTCGGGGAAGGTCCGTTTGGATTCCGTAGAAATGTTGGAACACGTGAGGCAATAGTGACCTTACGCCTTATCTTAGAATAAAGATTAAGGAAAGGCAAACCTACGTTTCTAGCATTTGTAGACTTAGAGAAAGCTTTTGACAATGTTGACTGGAATACTCTTTCAAATTCTAAAGGTGTCAGTGGTAAAATACAGGGAGCGAAAGGCTATTTACAATTTGTACAGAAACCAGGTGGCAGTTATAAGAGTCGAGGGGCATGAAAGGGAAGCAGTGGTTGGGAAGGGAGTGAGACAGGGTTGTAGCCTCTCCCCGATTCAATCTGTATACTGAGCAAGCAATAAAGGAAGCAAAAGAAAAATTTGGAACAGGTATTAAAATCCATGGAGAAGAAATAAAAACTTTAAGGTTCGCCGATGACATTGTAATTCTGTCAGAGACAGCAAAGGACTTGGAAGAGTAGTTGAACGAAATGGACAGTGTCTTGAAAGGAGGATATAAGATGAACATCATCAAAAGCAAAACGAGGATAATGGAATGTAGTCGAATTAAGTCGGGTGATGCTGAGGGAATTAGATTAGGAAACGAGACACTTGAAGTAGTAAAGGAGTTTTGCTATTTGGGTAGCAAAATAACTGATGATGGTCGAAGTAGAGACGATATAAAATGTAGACTGGCAATGGCAAGGAAAGCGTTTATGAAGAAGAGAAATTTGTTAACATCGAGTATAGATTTAAGTGTCACGAAGTCGTTTCTGAAAGAATTTGTATGGAGTGTAGCAATGTATTGAAGTGAAACATGGACGATAAATAATTTGGAATAGAAGAGAATAGAAGCTTTCGAAATGTGGTGCTACAGAAGAATGCTGAAGACTAGCTGAGTAAATCACATAACTAATGAGGAGGTATTGAATAGAATTGGGGAGAAGAGGAGTTTGTGGCACAAATTGACTAGAAGAAGGGACCGGTTGGTAGGACATGTTCTGAGGCATCAAGGGATCACCAATTTAGTATTGGAGGTCAGCGTGGAGGGAAAAAATCATAGAGGGAGACCAAGAGATGAATACTCTCAGCAGATTCAGAAGGATGTAGGTTGCAGTGGGTACTGGGAGAGAAGAAGCTTGCACAGGATAGAGTAGCATGGAGAGCTGCATGAAACCAGTCTCAAGACTGAAGACCACACAACAACATCATGAAACAATTGTAATTGCGGTTGAACTACGACATATTTAAATGGCAGATTTCCGGCGACCGAAAAGTCATGAGCATATTGCTGGGATAGTCGCGCCAAATCTCTTTTTTATAAAAAGAAAGATTGGCCTAAGCGTTAATCACAGAACCAGCATCTCACAGTGTTATGCACGAAGCACTTGTCGAAACATAGTTATCCCTGCTATCCATACAAAATTGGGGCTAATGAAAAACGTCTTAAGGCCATGGACAAAACTGGGGAACAACGCCCCTATTTGCGAGAGAAATTTTGCACGTCTTAATGAAAATAAAATAAAAAAAGGGATTTCGTGGGTCCCCAAGTATGCAAAGTGTGCAAAGAATTTCAACACCATCCTGACAGGAGATGAAAAGTCAGCGTGGGATGTCTTTGCTTAAGTGTCAAAAACCATTCTAGGAAGTAAGAAGACAGAAAACTATAAGGATCTTGTGAAAGATATTCTGCACTGCTACAGCAGACTGGAGTGCAACATGTACTTAAAGTTACATTTTATAGATTCCCACTTGTACTTCTTTCCTAATAACTGTGATGCTGTAAGGGACCAGCACGGAGAACGCTTTCACCAACAAATTTCGGACATGGAAATGAAATATCAGGGAAAGTAGAGTGCATCAGTGTTAGCCCATTACTGCTGGACACTAATAGAGGAATCACCAGCAGAAAACTACAAATGCTTTCAGCGACATTCCTCCGAGGAAGCTTATGTAGACAATAACGTCATGTTTTCATAACTTCGGAACGAGAGCTAATCTTACATTTTCATTTTCGTTATCAGCACATCCGAAAAGATAAAGTACATCTGTTTTCATGCCAGTTACAGAAAAAAGTAAAATTTTGTTGGCTAGTGTTGGCATTCGTGACGAATGAATCCATCCTATCTGAACTTGTCTTGTAGCTTGTTTTTCATAATTTGGTAATGATACAACAAAAAATCATTGTTCTCTACATCGTGGTCTATAATTAATCATTTCGTTAGGAAAATCTATGTTATTTATACGTGGTATCACTTCAGTATTTTCAAGAAGTTAACGTCCAGTAATCAGCATCTTCACTCGTCACTCATTCTCCTTTCCCATCTCCCCTCTTCATCAGCATTTACTCCGATACCACCACAGCCCTCTCTTTCCCCCGTTTCCCATAAATTCTCAAACAGCGTATATCCTTTAGCATCAGTTCGGAATGTTTTCTATCTTTAACTAAGGACTGTAGAGTAACATGATTCATGGACTATTCCCCGCCTGAAAGTGGCCCGAACACAGCATACACTAAACCTGATTAGCATGCCAACATTCCTGTCAACTTAGAAGTAAGGTACGTGTTAACACAAATCTCTCACCCAACAGAAAGCCCTCGAATTTGAATTCTTAGTGCTGCAGTGTGAGTCTATGTAAATGTCCGTGAAATTTTGGTAGAAATGGACATTGTCAGTGGCTTCCGTGTATCGACGATACAGATAGTCGAATCGTGGGTGAAACCACATCGGAGATAAATCTGCGGAGAGCCAGACTAGCGTATGGTTCATGAAGAAAGACAGTGCATTTTCATTAGTTACAGGGGCAACAGTCTCTATGACTCACTGATCTGCCATTGTAACATTGTCCAACTTGGCTTGGCTTTGCTATGCTGTTACTCCTGCATAGCCGAAAGCAAGGGGAAAGTACAGCTTCATATTTTTGGGGGACATATAGGTCTACTGCACATTTTATGATAATGGCATCCTTCCGGGCCAAATATTCCACACGTAAATAGTGCTCCATCCGGGTATCCAGGCGGAGCTACTCAGGAGACCCTTGTCATCGGAAAAAGCAAATCAGCGTCGGGGGATAGAACTTTGGAGCCCTTTATCGTATAGGTAGATTAGATTATCAGAAAATAGAAATGGGTGAGTTGAAGTTAGATATAGTGGGAGTTAGTGAAGTGCGGTGGTCGAATAGATAGGAATTTTGTCAGGTGAGTTCTGAGTCCTTAAATCAAAAACAAACCCGGCTGTTACCATATGTCTGAAAATGAATAAGAAAATAATAACACGGGTGAATGCTGTCTAGTAAAAACATCTAAATGATGAGGACATATAGGATACGATGAGAAAAAAATTACTCATTATGTTAAGGGAGACGAAAATTTAAGTGTGGCAGGGTATTGCAACTCCATAGTAGGAAAAAGGAGAGAAAAATAATAGTAGGAGAACGTGAATTTGGGAATAGGCAAGAAAAGAGAAAGCCACCTTGCAGAAATCTCCAGAGAGCACAATTTAATCATTGCGAACGCCTTGAGAATGATGAAAGAAGATTGAGTCCGCTCCTGATCTCCATAGGCTTTGGGTAATTACAGCGTTTGTTATTTTTACTTTTGTCATCGTGCTTCGAACACTAGCCATAACTCAGTTCTGATCTGGAAATATATTTTTCACCAGTAATTTTGTAACATGAACTGACGATAAACTCGTAACATCGAGACGTTGTAAAACTAAAAATAGAAAATTAATTTATGATGTCCTGAACTCAACTGCGCCATTGCCCAGGATAATTGGAAATTCTGACAGCATTAACCAAATATAAGTCATTGTACGATTCAGCATTAAAGGGATTAAAGCAAGTTGTATCATCGTACAACTACCAGTAGGAAAGTAAAATATAAAAATGATGAAAATGTGACGCTGTTAGAGCACGTTGTAGTGTGCATTTTGTTGAGGCCCTAGGCTGTAAAGGCCATTTATGTGTTGAAGGAATTATTTGGGCACCATCCTAGGCAGCATTTTCATAGCGTTGGGTTTAATTAAGTCCAACACTGGGAATCTCAGTTTGTGCTACTTCCGTTTATTAATTATAGAGTAATTGCACTTAGAACAAGCATTTTTCACTTACTAGCAAGGAATAGATTAGGTACACCAGTTGTAGGACCATGAACAAGGTCCATTACAATTGTTTCATTTCCGCAAATAGATCAGTTCAAACCACAGCTAGACTTATTGCAGTTCCCAAACTAGAACGCATTGTGTTATCAAAATTTTAGGCTAATTTTTCATATGGTTGAGTTATTAATCCGCAGAAAATGAAACATTAGCAGGTGGGGCGTTGATGATGTGGTTCAGCGCATTTAAGAACCAGGCAGTGCATGAAGTATGATGGGGATGCGACTCTTGGTTCTGCACGCTTCGGATGGTATCATTTTCGAGTGGTTTACGTTAAGCGGCAGCTAGTGGCCATTGTACGTCTGCGACTGTGACTCAAATATGGGCCAGACCTCCTTCCTTAGCAGCAATAAGGTCCACTTGCTGTATTTGCTCGTGCCCTTGACCAAAGTCGTATGTGACCTCTCAGCAGACGTTGAACTGCCTTACATCATCAGCAAAGTGTCTTTCAAGAAGCGTATCAGAGAAAGCCTAGAATCAAATTCTCACACACAGATAGGATGGAAATAGCTACTTTTTTGTGATAATGCAGTTAGGACTAGTGACAATTTACTAAAGTGAACTAGTGTCAGAAAAGATTTTCTGTTCGGAAATAAACCAAATGCATCTTTTATTGTGTTCAGCCAAAAAGAGTTAATATGTGCACTCAACACCATACCAAATTAGTGTCCAGCCATCTGACCGACGAGCTTTGATTCTTCGTCTCACCAATCCAGTCGCTTGATATTAAACTTCGTTACAGTTGCATGACATCCTCTTATCTCACACTAAAAGATACGCATTCTTTGAGAGCTTTCCGCTCTGTGAACATTCATGCGAAATCTTGAGTATTTGTTAGTTTCTTCGTTATCTGCAAAACAGTTTTTGCCGAGTTGCCAATTTGTAAGGTGCCTTCGACAGTCTTCGTTGTACAGCTACCGGCTCTACAGGGCTACGGCTAACATTGGGTCGAATCTGTGACAAGCGGAGAGTCGAAATGGTGATAATTTATAGATGATTCGATCTGTGAAATTGACTTCATCTACAATCTATTTGCATTTCTTAATCCGGTGAAATTGCTTTCTTCTTTTTCCAGCCTCCATTGCGTTGATTTAAGATTTCTGCAGTTGCAAAGCTAAATGTGTAGTTTTGCTTATTTGTACACACATTTCTCGGAATTCTGCTTGAAACAAACACAATTCAGTATTGCGTGAAAAGCATAATTTTTGACCAAAACACCACCAAAGAAGAGCAAAAGTTGAGCAGAGCGCCCAGCTAAAACATCTTAAACAATTGACTCTTGTCACGTTGCTTAAAACATATTAATTCGTTTTGTGACAAAAGTGGCTCTCGTAAGTATTTTTCCCTTCAGTTTCCCACTATGGCACAAATAAATGAACTTCGAGACACCCTTCAGTCTTCTGAAACTGATTCGGCATCTCTTGTCAATTGCTCGAAATCCTGTAGAGCGTTATTCTCAAACCGAAAGAGTTAGTACTGGTCATTACGGCAAGAAAGGAAGAATGAATTGATTGTTGTTGTTAGTAACGATCATCCTCCCTTACCTCCTCTGCATTACTGCAGATGACGTGTCACTGAGCACATTTGTTCTGTGCATGCAGTACACGTGAGGCGCCTAGTTGTTTCCACTGCACTGGTATACGAAGGTTCTGTTATAGTTCACTAACCTGCTGTCTTCAAGTTGATGTCCCCAGCGCAGAAAACAGCACACGTAGGTTCTGTATCTTGAGGCTGAAACTGACTTTTAGCGAGGTTCTGTTCTGAAATAATGTATCACTTCTTTGGGATGCCACTCGCGTATTTTAATATAGCCACACGAGAAGACTACATGATCTTAATACAGCACCCTCTGTTACAGCAAAGTACGTGATCAAACACAACGTTTACGAAAATGTATCTTTACACTATTTGTAGCACGTGTCTGTGCCTCATGACTACCGGAGTGAATCTTTTAATACTGAATACTGGCAAACACATCCTGCGACAGACAACATGTCTGTTCTTCTCGACTGCGTAATCCAGAGTGACGAACAGCCCGAAACTTAAATAAAAATTGGAAACACATACGACGACAGACAACATGTCTGTTCTTCTCGACTGCCTAATCCAGAGTGACGAACAGCCCGAAACACTTCGCGCGCCATACCAGAAAAGGCGTGACCCGAACGCTTCCGAAGTGCTTCGTCTGCAATTTCGTCAGTCTTTTGTTTTTTATTTAAATTGTTTTTAATAATTCTAAACTGCCTGATTGATAGTCAGCTGTTGAAAGATATTTATATTAAAAAGTGAAGTCATTCCAATGAGTAGTTTAACTAATAATAATAACTATACTTAAACGTTTTGGCGCCCTTGCTCCGAACACAGCAGCCAATCACAGAGCAGCAGCATTATGCATGCGGTGTTTCTCACGGGAATGGTACCGAATCTAACATCTGTCACAGGTACCTCACACCACATTTCATCATCTACATACTTCTTGCATCTCCACTGCTCTGGGAACAGCTTCTTGGAGCCTAATATGATGGCTGACCAAGCCAGAAATATTACATCCTGTAGCGCATTACTACATACTATGTGCAGACTTTTTGTATGCATGTTTCATCCTCCGGGGCTGGAATGCGGCTATTCTACATCTACATCTACATACATACTCCGCAAGCCACCTAACGGTGTGTGGCGGAGGGTACCTTGAGTACCTCTATCGGTTCTCCCTTTTATTCCAGTCTCGTATTGTTCGTGGAAAGAAGGATTGTCGGTATGCTTCTGTATGGGCTCTAATCTCTCTGATTTTATCCTCACGGTCTCTTCGCGAGATATACGTAGGAAGGAGCAATATACTGCTTGACTCCTCGAAACTTCAACAAAAGCCCGTACCGAGCTACTGAGCGTCTCTCCTGCAGAGTCTTCCACTGGAGTTTATCTGTCATCTCGGTAATGCTTTCGCGATTACTAAATGATCCTGTAACGAAGCGCGCTGCTCTCCGTTGTATCTTCTCTATCTCTTCTATCAATCCTATCTGGTACGGATCCCACACTGCTGAGCAGTATTCAAGCAGTGGGCGAACAAGCGTACTGTAACCTACTTCCTTTGTTTTCGGATTGCATATCCTTAGGATTCTTCCAATGAATCTCAGTCTGGCATCTGCTTTACCGACGATCAACTTTATATGATCATTCCATTTTAAATCACTCCTAATGCGTACTCCCAGATAATTTATGGAATTAACTGCTTCCAGTTGCTGACCTGCTATATTGTAGCTAAATGATAAGGGATCTATCTTTCTATGTATTCGCAGCACGTTACACTTGTCTACATTGAGATTCAATTGCCATTCCCTGCACCATGCGTCAATTCGCTGCAGATCCTCCTGCATTTCAGTACAATTTTCCATTGTTACAACCTCTCGATATACCACAGCATCATCCGCAAAAAGCTTCAGTGAACTTCCGATGTCTAGGACGCATTGTCAATAGCAAACCACTTCAAATGAATCGCTCGAGTTAGCTTACATAAGAGAAGAAAACGTACTGTGATTCAGCGGTGGCAGTGGCGGAGCGGAACAGTTCATCTCCGTGGTTTTCCGAGTAATTAGTTCCGGCCCCTCCTCGGGCGCCGTTTGCGCACGGCGACGGACGGACATATTTCAGCGGCTTAATGCGACGGTGTCCGTGTCGGGACATATTGTACGGGAGGAGCGGCGTCGCTGAGGCGTCAATCCGGTCCATTGTCCGGCTGTCGGAGACAATGCGCCGGCGGTATTGACACGGAGGTAATTGGGGCCGGATCGGTAATCTTGTTAGCCGCGGCACACCCTCCGTCGGTGGGGCCGCCCCACACACACCCGACTCCTGCCGCACCGTTCCATTCCTACATCGATAGGCTTCCAGCCCGGAGTTGACCTACTACACGTTTTACAAGCTCAGAAACCCAGCGCTGGCCAGGTATTTATTTATAGCTGTGCCAGGGACTTCGTACATGTGGCCTTACAAAGCTGCTTTGTACACTGTGTTCGGAGTAGTGTGATTGGATTATGATGATGATTAGTAGTGTTGTAGGGCGCACAACAACGAGGTTATCAGCGCCCGTTCCCAAAAGAAATGTTGACGAGTGCAGCTAAGATCTGTTGAACAAGGATCAATTCAGAGCCGATCTTTGCGTGAACTGTAAATGTTCCAATTTCAAGATTGGACACAGCACATCAAAACAGGTAGATAAAACTAAAAAGAAAATAGCAGTACAAAACAGGTAAAAATAATTAACGGTGGCTGAGTGACCACTTACAAATAATGGGTGACCAAACCACTTTACAGCACATTAAGATCTCAATCCCAATATTTTGGGAAGAAATCCAGACATCACACAAAAACGCAAAACTCTAGCGACACTCGCCTCATTATTAGTTAAAATAGAGGGCAGGTCTGGTGGGAAACTGAAATCTTCCCTCAAACCCGCATATAAAACACACTCAGTTAAAATGTGTCGTATCGACAGCTGTGTCCCACATGTCTCACACGTTGGTGGCTCCTCACGACGTAACAGAAAACCATGTGTCAAAGGACAATGTCCTATTCTAAGCCGTGTAAGGGCTACTTCCTCAGCGCGTCTTTGTCGGAAGGAGGTGAGCCACGGTCGGACAGAATCCTTCACCGGTCGCAACTTATTATCCCTCACTTCCAGCCACTGTACCTCCCACCAACGCACGACCTTCCGAGTCACGAATCATGTTATTGCCTGCAGGGGGACGGAACAGCGAGCAGGAGGTGGAATGGAGCAAGACTCCTTGGCAGCCGCGTCTGCAAGTTCATTTCCAGGAATCCCTATGTGCCTTGAAACCCAGCAGAAAATTACATCCTTACCCTGCTTTTGCAGCATCCGATCTGCTGGGTACATCTGTTCAAGAGCGTGTAGAGCACTTTGGGAATCGGAGCAGATGATGAATTTCGTGCCATAATGTCGCCGCATATGCTCTAATGCTTGCAGAATGGCAAACAGTTCTGCATAGTAAACTGAGAACTCCTCTTGGAGCCCTATCCTACGGACAGTATCGGGAAACACAGCAGAGCACCCCATAAAATCCCCCTTTTTAGACCCATCCGCGTAAACAGTAATAAAATCTGAATGGCGGTCTAAAATCTCAGTAAATTTAATTTTAAAAGGGTGGTCCGGGGTACAATACTTCTCGTAAGCAGCCAGATCAAGAAGTAATCTTGGCCTTTGTAGTAGCCAGGGAGATCCCTTACTCCATCCCTGGTGGAGGACCTTAATGTCCTCTAGGTGTACTGACTCGAGACTCTCCTTTGCACGGATGCCAAACGGCTTTGTTGCCTCGGACGGTGGCGGAAGAGACGTTCCAGTGCCGTCTGTGAAAAGGTGTTGGACGCCAACGAAATAGGAGTGGACTTGGCCCTCTATGCTTGCCGTACCACGAGGAGAAGACGCCGAATGGACAGTGTGATTAGAGACATGAAAGATGAGGTAGATTGCTGCACTGACGTGAGAGAGAGGAAACCACGTGGAGTTGGCCGTGCGAAAAAGCAGCTGACACTAAGGCCGTCGGCACTCGGACCGTGCATCAGAACGTTGAGCGTTGAGCGTGCCGAGTTTCTGACTTCATAGCGTGGAATAGGACGCTCGGGAGTCTTTCCGAACGTGCAGAGCAATATCTGGCATGTCAGATATTCTGAGCGTGCGTCTGAGCGTTGACCAATTAGATGGCACAACCCCACCTACGTCACAAGCACGCCGTCTCCTTTCAGTACAGAGTTGTGAGGTGCCATATTGGCGTTCATTTCAAGCCTATATGTATATATGCCGTTTCTGAGCACCAGAAAATTGAGAATCACTGGAAAACACGTTGTTAACTGTGTGATTCGTTCCAATAAAATAATGAGAAACATCACATTCGTGGCAAAAGAATTATTGTAACTTGCGTATTATGAGAGTAGGCTATTTGAAGACAGCGACACACTGAAGATCCACCCCAAACGCATTGTTCTTGGTACAATTTATTATAATTAAATTTCAACTTGCAACATATCTACGATTAGGGTTTTCAGCAAGGAGTAATGTAGATGTTGTGAACTCATGGCTCAATCGTCGAAAATCTAGTTAGTGATGATTCCAGGCTCGGATGCAAAGAGGCCTAGGTGTTATTCTACGATATTCAAAAGTTTTATAGATGTGTTTTATAAATCATTCTTGAAGATTAAACTTTTGCAAGTTAGGACAATGGTGATGTAAAAAAGTAATCAGCACTCCGAATTTAAGTTACACTTCTTTTTTATTACTTTTGTTGAAATATCACGTAACTCGTTCCAAAACATCACTTCACAATATAAAACATACTTGAAAATATCTTCCTCACTGTTAAAGTTCACATTTCATGAACTGACTACAATTTCCGTCTTTTTAACATGACGACCAAAACTTGACTCTCTAATAACCGCTTACGCGCCCAAAAATCAGAGTTACAAGTATGTCAATGATAATAGTGACAAAAGAAAGAATACACATAAGAATAATATCATTGCAATATATACATATCGATGTATCGAAGTACCTCTACATTAATGAAATCAAATCTGAATGTTGTCACAGAAATATGTTAACTATTTTACAGAAACACAGTAGAATATTACTGGTATCGAGAGGTTGAGGTGAGGTGCCGTAATGGTTATGTAATTCAAGTACCATTACAACCTGAATGATTAAATTTTACCTAATGCCAGACTCTTATATGGAATAGAGATAGGCATGAACACTTAAAAAGGCAGAAATGAAGAAGATTGACGTGTTCGAAATGTGGCGGTATAGATGAGAGTTAAAAATATCCTGGACACAAAGAATTACCAGAGAAGTAGTTCTAAGGCGAATCAATAAAGATAAGGAATTGGGGAACGCAATCAAAACTACAATATTTTGGCCATATCGTGCGAGGAGAAAGGTATAATATTCTCAGGCTGATAATGGAAAGAAAAGTTGTATGAAAAGATCAGTAGGAAGAAGGCGGACATCTTGACTGTAGAAATTGACAGAGAGGTTTGGATGCACTTTCCTACAATTGTTTGGATTCAAAAAGTAAAAACAAGATTAGCCATAATAACAACCAGCCTCTGAAGAGAGATGGCACCTTAAGAAGAAGACGAAAAAGGAAAAGGTAGGGTATAATAGAAATGGATCCTCAAAAGAGAGGTTTGCAACGTAATTTTGAATGTGAAAATGGTTACGAGCTGCCACTGGCTTCAGTATGAAATATTGTCTTACTCAGTGAAAATGCACTTGAAACGTGAACTTTTCATTTACTGTACACTCGTACGAGTTGAAGGGGGTGTTTGACGTCTCGACTTCGCATTTTGATGCAATACTGTGAGAGGTCGCATGTCTTTAAGATACACATAGCTACTTTCCCCCTCTCATATTTGTGTCTTATTCTGAGTAATTCGATTTGGGGAAGTATGGCCGAGTATTATCATTAAAAGGCTAGTATTGAGAACGCAGAAGATACGAATATTTTCCTCTCTAATTGCATGTGGTGAAAAGTTGCTATTGCTTCACACGCAGACTTCCCACGCAGCGTCTCTCGTCACCCGGGTGGTCTGGTGACAGCCGGGTTCTACTGATCTTGAAAGGGTTATGCCGACGGGTGTGAGGGAGTCGAGTGGATGCTGTCCAGATGCCGACATTGTTATAAGAGCGAGGGCGACACGCCCACAGGGGCCTGATGGAACGGCTGGGTCTAGAGATTCCGTTACTTCGCAGAAACTTAGTGAAAACACTTTCTGATGGGCTACCTGCGAGGTGTGGGAATGACTTGTGTTCCCAGGCAGTCTTGGGCAAATTCCCGCGTTTTCTGAAAAATCATAACTGTGATTGGCTTGCTCAGGGGATAGCTCTGTGACGTAGCAAAATCGGCTCAGAAATTGGCGCCACGTGTCTCCATTGGTGGAATAGTAGTGCTTCGGCAATAGAGTGGAATTTTCCGCCGGTTTTCGAGTTGCTGATTGGAGCGTTTAACCACAGGCACGGTCGTGGGGGCAGGAATGTTCTGTGTTCAGCTTGTACGGGTGCTCTTGAAGGAGTCGGCTCTCGCCTTTCAGTCGGGGTAGGTTACAAGACTGAGCTCTCGCTGCTCTGGACAGCCTGCCTTCCATTGGCTGTCTAATATACTTTCACTTAATTGTAACTGTTTGACGAAGTTGACTTCAACGTAACTTTCCGAGTACAGTTGGCAATTGAGCGTTCTGCGTACAAGCGGCCTATGTTGTCCGTCTTGAGCAGTTTTGGCTAAAGTTGACTGTATCGGAGTTACTGTGTGACTTCGCTTGTTAAAATCAATCACTGTACCGTCAGTGATTGTGTAGCGAGCCTTCTTCGTCTCCCTCAGAGGCGTATTGTGTTGCTAGGAAGTCTTTAGTCTGGAACACCCTGACCAGGATAATTTATTTCGGGCTGTACTCGCAACATTATCATCACCACGACGGGACGTCGAAGCATCCAGCCATCGCCTCCGGGATGCCAGATCGTGTCCTTGCAGTTAAGAAGACAGCTTGGTAAAGTATGGCCGCAGCACTGGCAGATTAGTGAATTTTGCCATGTGACAATCAGAGCTCAGCACAGCGAGCTTGTTCCCGTCTTTTCTAACATGGTTCTGTCTTGGGTGTTCATTGTCTGAGTTCTCACTACTGTAGCAGCAATTAATGTTGGGTTGGCTGGGTGTTTCTCGTAAGATTTGAGTTGCAAGGAATTGGCCCAACATACCACTTGGTAGTAAATGTCACAATCTAGTTTATGGACAACTTCACCTTCACAGCATTTATTTGAATATCCAATTTGACGTATTGTAGATGTTTCATGTGTTTTGTTTATTATTTTGAGTTAGCCATAATAAATAAAATTGTTATTTTGGACAGAAATTTCATTCTGTTGATTGGCAGACCAACCCTTTCATTTCTCACTATGTTAATGAAACTTTCCTTTATCAAATTAATTTCTATCCAATTAAATTATTGCAGGTGCCAAACTCTTTTCTACTCCACTTGCAGGGTCGATTACAGTCAGTTCGCGTTTCTTCTTAATCCATGTGCAACAGCAAAAGTCGGAGTTAGAAAAGGGGGGGCTTAGAGCATCATTTCCATATGAAGATTCCAGAAGAATTTAGTGTTAAATACACTGCTAGCCCCGGCACCTCGCAACTGCTCGTCTCTGCAGAGAGTTACAAGTTGTTTGCTCCATACAGTCTCATATATTTTGACAAGACTGTATAATTCTCAGCTGCTGGTCTGCAACTGTATCTGCGAGACTGCAGCGGACTTTACGTTTAAATAAACTACACCAAAAATCTCTGAGGTTTGGGATTAGGTGATCGTGGAGGTCTTTATCGACATGGTAAAACTCATATGGCAATTATAGGGAAGAAGCATCACCAGTTACGTGGGGGAAGACAAATTTTGGATTTATGTTAGAAGATACAGTGAACGGAGAGAAAACCTGCATTCATAGCATTAGCAAATTTATAGAAAGTTGTTGACAATTTTGCTTGTTATGCATACTTCGAATTTATTAATTTAGGAGAGATAACATACTACGAGCGAAAGGTTATACACCACCTGAGCAGAAATCAGACTGCAACTATAAGAGTCGAAAAAAATGAAAGGTAGGCAGTGATTGAGATGGGAATGACACAGGGCACAGCCTATCCTCCATCTTATTCAACCTACACACAGAATTCTCAGTGCGTTCAGAAAACTAATTAATTCACCAAAACAAACATGAGAAATATCGACCCAGGAACTGCAAAGAATGACCATCATCTAGTATAGGGCTGACCTCTGTTCGCCTTACAAACACGATGCTGGAATATTTAAAACACCAAAATACGAAGAAAAGTCGATTTCCAGCACAGCACTTCTGACGTTAAGATTATACTGGATGGCATAAAAACAACTTACCAAATAGATAAAACATGCTACATTCAAGCTGTACATGTGTACATCACGTGAACAGTTCTAAAGTGGGAATAACGCCAAAGGAAAAGAACAGCAGGTCCGAATCACCTGTCTCCTGTTATCGGTCGTTAGTGCTGTGGCCACTAGGATTTTACATTTTGTGAGGCACACACTATCACATCTCTCTACATTTAGAGAGAACTGCTAGTCTTCAAACTGAGCTTAGTTAAGATTTGATTTTGCATCTGCGAAGTCTCTATGAGATAATACTTCGGCATACACCTCGTCCCTTTGTAACTATTCGAAAGTGGCTGCCGGCATACCAACACTTGTTTAAAAATTTTTTCTTCTCCCTCACTGTACGCATAACGGACATCAATGCTAATGAGTTACACTTAAGCAGTAACACTCGTACTTCACAACAGAAATTGCCAATCCATGCGAAGAAAAAGAACTGTTTTCGATTAGGCGGCAGGTCCACCTAGCCAACCTTACCACAATAACGACTTTATTTCGCTGAATTATTTTTGAAGTCTAAGGACAAAAAATTAGTCACTACCAAGAAACATCACCTATTAATAGCGTGCAACACCTCATCTAGCTTTGATAACGGCCTTAATTCGTCGAGGCAGAGAGTCTTCAAGTCTGCCATACGCAACTGTCGGTTAGCAGAGCTAATAAATTGCAGGCGTTGAACTGCTACATTTCACTCGCCGTTCGAAACAGCCACAGACATTTTCTGTGTGACTAAGATCGGCTGATTTAACTGATCAGTGGAAGTTCAGTGGGATGTCTACGTGTTTGTAAAATAAGGAACGTCTGCTGTTTGCGCTTTGGACACGGCTTTAGTTTTCTTGGAAGGCGGAATGGCCACGACTAACTCTTGAAGTTGTAGAAGAAAGGCCAACACTTCATCACCGAGAATTTTGGAGTAACTACCCTGGTTCACGTTCACCGCAGTCTGAATGAGTGCTTCCAGTCAGGGTACGAAAACCACTCCCCAAAATTTTACTGAATCATATTCGGCGTGAACTACACTCACCGCACAGTGCAGGCTAAGCGTCGCATTGAGTTATCGGTATACGTGACACCTTTCATCTTTGGGCCACAGCACACGCGTCCAATCAGTTACTGTGCAGTGTCTGTGGTATTTGGTTCACTGGCGACGTACAGCTGCATTCGTCGCTGTGAACAACGGTCTTTTTTGAGGTGCCCGACTGCAAATGTCCAATGCATGTTGTTCCCTTCCAAAATCTCGCAGGGAAACTGGCTGAGATGGATCTACACTGCCTGACAAAAAAAGTGAGACACCCTAAAGACATGGCCAAATCTCTCTACAACTCCGTGCACATACACACTTCGGCGGGTACGTAAATCAGTAGAGTTGCAATTCGCTGTGACAGATTGAGCAGTCACCAGAGTGCATTAGTGTTGCTCAGGTTTAGTGTTGCAACCACGGCGTATAGCATATGTAACGGGCATGAACCCCCCCCCCCATGAACCATGTTCCTTGCCGTTGGTGAGGAGGCTTGTGTGCCTCAGCGATACAGATAGCCAGCCATACCGTAGGTGCAACCACAACGGAGGGGTATCTGTTGAGAGGCCAGACAAACGTGTGGTTCCTGAAGAGGGGCAGCAGCCTTTTCATTAGTTGCAGGGGCAACAGTCTGGATGATTGACTGATCTGGCCTTGTAACACTAACCAAAACGGCCTTGCTGTGCTGGTACTGCGAACGGCTGAAAGAAAGGGGAAACTACAGCCGTAATTTTTCCCGAGGGCATGCAGCTTTATTGTATGGTTAAATGATGATGGCGTCCTCTTGGGTAAAATATTCCGGAGGTAAAATAGTCCCCCACTCGGATCTCCGGGCAGGGACTACTCAAGGGGATGTCGTTATCAGGAGAAAGAAAACTGGCGTTCTACGGATCGGAGCGTGGAATGTCAGGTCCCTTAATTGGGCAGGTAGGTTAAAAAAATTAAAAAGGTAAATGGATAGGTTAAAGTTAGATATAGTGGGAATTAGTGAAGTTCGGTGGCAGGAGGAACAAGACTTCTGGTCAGGTGACTACACGGTTATAAACACAAAATCAAATAGGGGTAATGCAGGAGTAGGTTTAATAATGAATAGGAATGCGGGTAAGCTACTACAAACAGCATAGTGAACGCATTATTGTGACCAAGATAGATACGAAGCCCACGCCTACCACAGTAGTACAAGTTTATATGCCAACTAGCTCTGCAAATGACGAAGAAATTGAAGAAATGTATGATGAAATAAAAGAAATTATTCAGATAGTGAAGGGAGACGAAACTTTAATAGTCATGGGTGACTGGAATTCGTCAGTAGGAAAAGGGAGAGAAGGAAACGTAGTAGGTGAATATGGATTGGGGGTAAGAAACGAAAGAGGAAGCCGCCTCGTAAAATTTTGCGCAGAGCACAACTTAATCATAGCTAACACTTGGTTCAAGAATCATAAAAGAAGACTGTATACATGGAAGAAGCCTGTAGATACTGACAGGTTTCAGATAGATTTTATAATGGTAAGACAGAGATTTAGGAACCAGGTTTTAAATTGTAAGACATTTCCAGGAGCAGATGTAGACTCTGACCACAATCTATTGGTTATGAAGTGTAGATTAAAACTGGAGAAACTGCAAAAAGGTGGGAATTTTAGGAGATAGGACCTGGATAAACATAAAGAACGAGAGGTTGTAGAGAGTTTCAGGGAGAGCATAAGGGAACAATTGACAGGAATGGGGGAAAGAAATACAGTAGAAGAAGAATGGGTAGTTTTGATGGATGAAGTAGTGAAGCCAAAAGAGGATCAAGTAGGAAAAAAGACAAGGGCTAGTCGAAATCCTTGGGTAACAGAAGAAATATTGAATTTAATTGATGAAAGGAGAAAATATAAAAATGCAGTAAATGAAGCAGGCAAAAAGGAATACAAACGTCTCAAAAATGAGATCGACAGGAAGTGCAAAATGGCTAAGCAGGGATGGATAAAGGACAAATGTAAGGATGTAGAGGCTTATCTCATTAGGGGTCAGATAGATACTGCCTACAGGAAAATTAAAGAGACCTTTGCAGAAAAGAGAATCACTTGTATGAATATCAAGAGCTCAGATGGAAACTCAGTTCTAAGCAAAGAAGGGAAAGCAGAAAGGTGGTAGCAGTATATAGAGGGTCTATACAAGGGCGATGTACTTGAGGCCAATATTTTGGAAATGGAAGAGGATGTAGATGAAGCTGAAATGGGAGATATGATACTGCGTGAAGAGTTTAACAGAGCACTGTCAGTTTATCCAGGTCCCATCTCCTTAAATTCACACCTTTTTGCAGTTTCTTCAGTTTCAATCTGCAGTCCATAACCAATAGATTGTGGTCAGAATCCACATCTGCCCCTGGAAATGTCTAACAATTTAAAACCTGGTTCCTAAATCTCTGTCTTACCATTATATAATCTATCTGATACCTTTTAGTATCTCCAGGATTCTTCCATGTATACAACCTTCTTTTATGATTCTTGAACCAAGTGTTAGCTATGATTAAGTTATGCTCTGTGCAAAATTCTACAAGGCGGCTTCCTCTTTCATTTCTTCCATATTCACCTACATACTAACATACTAACGCGAATTCTTTACAGACGAATGGAAAAGCTGGTAGAAGCCGACATCGGGGAAGATCAGTTTGGATTCCGTAGAAATATCGGAACACGTGAGGCAATACTGACCCTACGACTTATCTTAGAAGCTAGATTAAGGAAAGGCAAACCTACGTTTCTAGCATTTGTAGACTTAGAGAAAGCTTTTGACAATGTTGATTGGAATGCTCTCCTTGCAGTTCTGAAGGTGGAATGGGTAAAATACAGGGAGCGAAAAGCTATTTACAATTTGTACAGAAACCAGAAGGCAGTTATAAGAGTCGAGGGACATCAAAGGGAAGCAGTGGTTGGGAAGGGAGTGAGACAGGGTTGTCGCCTCTCCCCGATGTTATTCAATCTGTATATTGAGCAAGCAGTAAAGGAAACAAAGGAAAAATTCGGAGTAGGTATTAAAATCCATGGAGAAGAAATAAAGACTTTGAGGTTTGCCGATGACATTGTAATTCTGTCAGAGACAGCAAAGGACTTGGAAGAGCAGTTGAACGGAATGGATAGTGTCTTGAAAGGAGGATATAAGATGAACATCAGCAAAAGCAAAACGAAGATAATGGAATGTAGTTGAATTAAATCGGGTGATGCTGAGGGAATTAGATTAGGAAATGAGACTCTTAAAGTAGTAAAGGAGTTTTGCTATTTGGGGAACAAAATAACTGATGATGGTCGAAGTGGAGAGGATATAAAATGTAGACTGGCAATGGCAAGGAAAGCGTTTCTGAAGAAGAGAAATTTGTTAACATCGTGTATAGATTTAAATGACAGGGAGTCGTTTCTGAAAGTATTTGTTTGGAGTGTAGCCATGTACGGAAGTGAAACATGGACGATAAATAGTTTGGACAAAAAGAGAATAGAAACTTTCGAAATGTGGTGCTACAGAAGAATGCTGAAGATTAAATTGGTAGATCACATAACTAATGAGGAGGTATTGAATAGAATTGGAGAGAAGAGAAATTTGTGGCACAGCTTGACTAGAAGAAGCGATCGGTTGGTAGGGCATATTCTGAGGCACCAATTTAGTATTGGATGGCAGCGTCGAGGGTAAAAATCGTAGAGGGAGATCAAGAGATGAATACACTAAAAAGATTCAGAAGGATGTAGGTTGCAGTAGGTACTGGGAGATGAAGAAGCTTGCACAGGATAGAGTAGCATGGAGGACTGAAGACCACAACAACAACAACTGGCATGAACAGCGTCAGACGCTTAGTGAACATTGTCATGGGCATGGAGGTGCAACGTACTCGTATGAGGCAGCGATATCAACATTTGACAGAGATTTAAAGGAGATTCATTTCGTTCGCTGGTCGAATCGTGCAATATCCGGAATTATAGCGTATTCTGACGTAACATTGGTCCGATTTTGGACTACTGGAACTTGAGAATAGGCGTGGTATGGTATGGTATGGAACAGAGGACCTAGAAAAGCCGTAGTCCTCAGTGGTTCACAACCCCAAAACAGGCTACAACAGTCAACTCACCCCACCACCGCCTCACATCGAACCCAGGGTTATTGTGCGGTTTGGCCCCCAGTGGATCCCCCCCCCCCCTCCCCCGCGAACGTCTCACGTCTCACACCAGACGAGAGTAAGCCCATAATTTGCGAAGTAGAGTAATTATGGTGTACGCGTACGTGGAGAAAGCGTTTGCGCAGCAATCGCCGACGTAGTGTAACTGAGGCGGAATACGGGGAACCAGCCCGCATTCGCCAAGGCAGATGGAAAACCGCCTTAAAAACAATCCACAGACTGTTCAAATAACTTACGGGTTTGCTGCCGGGTGACCTCGTTGCCCACCGCCCGTATTTCGACAGGAGCACACCCTGCCATTCTCAAGGCACAACTGCAAGGAGGAAGCAATGTGCAAGGGAATTTAATACCTCGGTTCACAGAGGAGAAACAGGGAAGATACCAAACACAGAACAAATAACCGCAGAGTCAACGCACAACCAAAGATAACCAACATCACAAATATCGATAGTGACAAATTAATCAACAGGTGAGGTAGCACTAATTCTGTCCCTCTGTTTTTTGATGAAAGAGGGAGCCGGATTCCAAGCAGCATTTAAACAAAATCCACTATCTCTGTTTATAAGGTTTCTTGATAGTTTGATTTCAACAGCTTCCTTAATAACACATCCCAATAGCTGGACGTGAAAACCAGAATCTCCGTGTTGTATTCCATGGGATGACTGGTGTCAAGGCAATGTTCAGCAGTAGCGGATTTGCACAGCTGCTGTAAGCGTGTGTGTCGCTTATGTTCAATACACCGGTCTTCCACAGTCCTGATTGTCTGACCAATATATGACATGCCACAACTGCAAGGAGTACGATAGACACCAGCCTTACGCAAACCAAGATGGCAGTCTGGTACCAGTTGTACACCATCTGCGACTATCCAGAGTGATCATTGAGCTTTAGGGATGACTAATATTTTGACAAGAGGGCGTATTACTTGACAAGTATTTAAAACATCGGGAAGTGTCTCAATTCTGCTTGTAATGCCTTTGATGACATTGATGTTTGGTTTGTGGGGCCCTCAACTGCGCGGTCATCAGCGCCCGTACGAAGTCCCAATTTTTACGCAGTTCAATTTTTCCACAGTCTAATCTAGCCATTGTCACGAACGCTGATGAGGATCAAATGACAAGGACAACACAAACACCCAGCTCTGGGTTTTAATGTCTTTGGCACAACATGACTAAGAGTAATTACACTAGTTTTCAATGTAGCTGCCTTGGATCTACATTTACATCATATTCCGCAAACCACCTAATGGTATGTGGTGGAGGGTGCTTTCGGTACCACTATCTGATCTCTCCAACCCTGTTCCACTCGCGAATAGTGCGTGGGAAGAATGATTGAAGCCTCTGTATTGGCTCTAATTTCTCGAATTTTCTCCTCTTGGTTAATATGCGAGATGTATGTGGGGGGAAGTAATATGTTGTCCGACTCCTCCTGAAAAGTGGTCTCCCTAAATTTCAATAGTAAATCTCTCCGTAATGCATAACGTCTCTCTTGTAAAGTCTGCCAGTGGTGTTTGTTTAGCATCTCCATAACGCTCTCTCGGCAGCTAAACGATCCTGTGACAAAACGCGGCGCTCTTCGTTGGATCTTCTCTATCTCCTCTATCAGTCCTACCTGATAGGGATCCCAGATAGATGAGCAATACTCAAAAATCTGGCGAACAAGCGCCTTATATGCCACTTCTTTCGTGGATGAGTTACATTTCCTTAAGATTCTTCTGATGAATCTGAGTCTAGCGTTGCTTTTTCCACTATCTGTTTTATATGGTCATTCCACTTAAGGTCTCTCTGAATAGTTACGCCTAGATATTTTACGGCAGACGCTGTCTCCAGCTGTTTGTCATCAATAACGTAGCTGTACAGCAGTGGATTTCTTTTCCTATGTATGCGCAAAATGTTACATTTATTTACTTTCAGAGCCAACTGTCAGAGTCTGCACCATTCATCAATTCTCTGCAGGTCGTTCTGCAAATTCTTACTATCTTTTGGAGTTGCTACTTTGGTATAAACAACTGCATCATCTGCGAATAGCCTTAAAGAGCAGCCGACGCTGTCTATTAGATCAATTATATATATATCGTGAACAGCAACGGTCCCATCAAACTTCCCTGTGGTACTCCGGATATTACCTTTACCTCTGTAGATTTAGTTCCGTTAAGAGCGAAGTGTTGAGTTCTATCTGCAAGGAAGTCTTGAATCCAGTCGCAGGTATGCTCCGATACTCCGTAACCTAGTTTTTTTTTTATTAAACGGCAGTGCGGGACGCAGTCAAATGCCTTACTGAAGTCAAGGAACACGGCATCAGCCTGAGCGCCGTTGTCCACTGCACTGTGGATCTCATGGAGGAACAGAGCGAGCTGAGTTTGCGGAATCCATGTTGATTTTTATAGAGGAGCTGCTCATTTTCCAAAAACGTCATAATTCTTGAGCATAAAACATGTTGCATAATTCTACAACAGATTGACGTCAACGATATAGGTCTATAATTGCGTGGCACTGTCTTACGGCCTTTCTTAAAAATGCGAATGAACTGCGTTTTTTTCCAGTCGTTATGTACCTTTCGTTGCTCAAGCGATCTACGATAAATTACTGCCAGAAAGGGAGCAAGTTCTTTCGCATAATCTTTATAGAATCTTATAGGTATCTCAGCTGGTCCTGAAGCCTTTCCAATACCAAGCGATTGTAGCTGCTTTTCAATTTCACGATCGGTTTAGTTCTTTACAACTCACACCTAACAAATGACGCAGCTCAAATAATGAAATGGCCGTATTTTCTTCAAGAGTTGTATAGCGGAGGAGGAATGCCAGAATGCACGTTACACACCTCCGTTCATGACTCAACCTATTGGCCCATTCCAGAACAGTCCAAGCCAGTTGTCTTCAGGCTTTAAGAGAGACGAGTATTGGGACATATTTACATCCCTGTGAGTATCATGTGGCATGTTTTACGAAAAATGAATCAAGAAGTAGTTGAGTTTCAAAAAATGGTTCAAATGGCTCTGAGCGCTATGGGACCTAATTTCTGAGGTCATCAGTCCCCTAGAACTTAGAACTAGTTAAACCTAACTAACCAAAGGACACCACACACATCCATGGCAGAGGCAGGATTCGAACCTACGACCGTAGCGGTCGCGCGGTTCCAGACTGTAGCGCCTAGAACCGCTCGGCCACTCCGGCCGGCAGTTGAGTTTCTCGGGTGACACACTCCCGTTTTCTGTCCCTAGCATTAGAGACCAGCTACTCTTTTTTTTTTTTTTTTTAGCGGCAATGGAAAGAAAATTCGGACGAGAGCTAATACTTTATTTAAAATTTATGAAATGTGACAGACCTTTGACTCAATTTCAACAGAACCTTCGCTGACAGAAGCTAGGCTACATATATGAGTTCTTAAAGCCGGCCGAAGTGGCCGTGCGGTTAAAGGCGCTGCAGTCTGGAACCGCAAGACCGCTACGCTCGCAGGTTCGAATCCTGCCTCGGGCATGGATGTTTGTGATGTCCTTAGGTTAGTTAGGTTTAACTAGTTCTAAGTTCTAGGGGACTAATGACCTCAGCAGTTGAGTCCCATAGTGCTCAGAGCCATTTGAACCATTTTGAAGTTCTTAAAGCAATATCCACAGTAGGATTAAAGATTCAATTACATAACACGAAGAAAATTTTCGTCGTTTCAAAGGGTATATGTGTAATCTATGTGATTTTGTTGACTGTTGAGCTGTTTTTAGACCGAATGGGCCTCATAGTGTGACGCGTTACGTTGTTTGGTCACGCTCAGCGCGTGCGTGATGCGCTGGCCGCGCAGCTAGCCGCTGAGTAAGGTCGTTTGCGGGCTTACGTCATGGCGCAGAGCTGCAGGTTGCACAGGCGAGCGGCCGCGTCAGCTTTCTCGGTGCCTCTCGTGTACACCGCTACTCCACCTGGCTGATTGCCGCGGGATTCCCACACGCAGCTCGCTGGGAAATTTCCTGGTGCTAGAAACGCGGCGTTGGTAATTTACAAACAGAGCGCTGAACCGGGTCCTCCGAATAGCAGGTAGAAAATAGTACGAAATGAGAAACTTTTATAGGATTGCTCGAACAGTCCACGGGTGTACTGCCGGTCCATAGTGTCCAACGGGCTGCTCGAGCAAGAAATACGCAGGGGGAAACTGAAGAATCACATTTTATAGAATTGTCGTCGGGAGAAAACTGAAGTTCAGAGGCTCCAAACGTACTTCGGAGGCAGTGCTTAATGACTACAAGAAATTTATACATACAGGGTGTTACAAAAAGGTACGGCCAAACTTTCAGGAAACATTTCTCACACACAAAGAAAGAAAATATGTTATGTGGACATGTGTCCGGAAACGCTTACTTTCCATGTTAGACCTCATTTTATTACTTCTCTTCAAATCACATCAATCATGGAATGGAAACACACAGCAAAAGAACGTACCAGCGTGACTTCAAACACTTTGTTACAGGAAATGTTCAAAATGTCCTCCGTTAGCGAGGATACATGCATCCACCCTCCGTCGCATGGAATCCCTGATCCGCTGATGCAGCCCTGGAGAATGGCGTATTGTATCACAGCCGTCCACAACACGAGCACGAAGAGTCTCTACATTTGCTACCGGGGTTGCGTAGACAATAGCTTTCAAATGCCCCCATAAATGAAAGTCAAGAGGGTTGAGGTCAGGAGAGCGTGGAGGCCATGGAATTGGTCCACCTCTACCAATCCATCGGTCACCGAATCTGTTGTTGAGAAGCGTACGAACACTTCGACTGAAATGTGCAGGAGCTCCATCGTGCATGAACCACATGTTGTGTCGTACTTGTAAAGGCACATGTTCTAGCAGCACAGGTAGAGTATCCCGTATGAAATCATGATAACGTGCTCCATTGAGAGTAGGTGGAAGAACTAAAATGAGCTCTAACATGGAAATTAAGCGTTTCCGGACACACGTCCACATAACATCTTTTCTTTATTTGTGTGTGAGGAATGTTTCCTGAAAGTTTGCCCGTACCTTTTTGTAACACCCTGTATAAGTAGAGATGTCTGGCTGCTTGATTGTACTCCACTTACACCCTTGGAAATTTTAAAGGTAACAGGAATAAAGCATAGGGAGCGGATGGTTTTTAGACTTGTGCAGAAACCAGACTGCAGTTATATGAGTGAGAGACGTGAAGGGTCTAACAACCCTACCACAACCAAAGGTCAAAAATTAATAATGATAATGGTGTTGTTCACGCTGCTAAATACTGCATTTTCGGGCAACAACATAGTTATTATGTGGCAGGTGTCATTAGAGCACAGTTAATAAAGTCATTTCATGTAATAATGAATAAACTAGGCACTCATCTTTTCGTGTTTCCCACGCTGGTCTCGTTGTAAAATCATGGCACAATCGTCGAAAATCTAGGTGGTGATGATTCCAAGCTCGGATGCAAAGAGGCCTAGGTTTTATTCTGCTATATTCAAAAGTTTTATGGATGTGTTTCACAAACCATTCTTGAAGATTACACTTTTGCAGGACAATGGTGATGTAAAAAAAGTAATCAGCACTCCGAGTTTAAGTTGCACTTCCTTTTTATTGCTTTTGTTGCAATATCACGTAACACACAAAACGTCACTTCACAGTACAAAAGTTCACATTTTATAAGCTGACGACAATATGCGCCTTTCCAACACGACGTCCAAGACTTGACTCTCTAAAGGTCCGACTTTCTAACAACTAACTAATAATCGCTTACGCGCCCAAAAATCAGAGTTACAAAAACGTCAGAGATCATAGTGACAAAAGAAAGAATACACTAATATTAATATCATTGCAATACAAACATATCGATGTATGAAAGTATCTCTACATTAATGAAATCAAATCTGAATGTTGTCTCAGAAATATGTTAACTACTACCCAGAAACACAGTAGAATATAGCTGGTATCGAGAGGTTCAGGTGAGGTGCCGTAATGGTTACGTAATTCAAGTACCATTACAAGGGGAAGCACTGGTTGACAAGGGCGTGAGACACTGTTGTAGCTTAACCCCACGTTATTCAGTCTGTACGTTCAGCAAGCAGTAAAGAAATCCAGCGAGAAATGTGGAAAGGGAATTAAAATGGCTGGTGCACCGCCCAAGCTGAACGCGGTTTTCAGGCGGTTTCCCACGCTTTTGTAGGTGAATGCTGGACTCGTCCATCGATTCTGCTTCAGGAAGTACAACCACACACAGAATTAAGTTCACACAATTCACAGATAGGTGGCGCACACGGCTTCACCCTAGCTTTCTGACATCCGGTTTTCCCAACTTGCTTTTCTCCAGGTTACAGTGCTGACTTGTCCCCTTTTATCAGATACCAACATTCGTCCATTTAAGCAAGATTGCCATTCAGCATGGCCGCGAATTCAGCGTTTTTGCCCGTCGTTTTGAACGACTACTCTTCCATAGGTTTTCTTGTTTGCAGATAAGATTTTTAAATCTTATTCACACATCAGCCACATGTAAATTATGTTCCTATGAGACATCAAATCCTGGTGAGATCGAATACTGCAATTTTAAATCTTGGTGTGATAGGAACGAAATCTGTTTGGGTATGAGCCCTCGTCTCACTGATCTTTCCTAGTGTACTGACGTCTTTCGAGTTGTAGGAATAAAGTTTTTGCTATCCATAGCTCTTTTTCTTCAGAGTACTTCGTTAGCTTATGTATCTCTCATTTCCGTCACTAAAGTTGTATTAGTGGCGGATCAATGGGCATACGGGCGCTAAATTCGAGAGCACGGTGTAACCTGACACCCTGACCACATCTCTCGGGCAATGGCGTGAGGTTATATCCAAGGTCAGGATGAAACCTAATACCCATAACATGATAACCTTCCGCCCACGACCCTCTACCAATTGTGTGACATAAAAATGAAGGTCACCCACTCACTACGGGCGCACAAGCGCCAAAACCAAGGTTGTCACCCTCTCCCCCCAGCAAATTAGGCCATTAGGATGACTTAAAAATGGTGGGAAAGCACAAGTTCACCTCTCCCCCCCCCCCCCCCAACCACCACCACCACCATATTTATGTAGAGCAATAACGTAAGCTAATACATATTCCCGACATACTGTCTGTTGGAACAGCGAGTATCACAATTAGAAAAAATATGTATATTCTTTTAGTCTATAGCCTACAGTCGAGGGGCGTGAAAGGGAAACAGTAGTTGAGAAGGGAGTGAGACACAGTTGTAGCCTATCCCCGATGTTATTCAAGCTGTAGATTAAGCGACCAGTAAAGGAAACAAAAGAAAAAAATTGAAGTAGAAATTAAAATCCATGGAGAATAAATAAAAACTTTGAAATTTGCTGATAACAATGTAATTCTGTCAGAGACAGTAAAGGACTTGGAAGGGCAGTTGAAAGGAATGAACAGTGTCTTGAAAGGAGGATATAAGATGAACATCAACAAGAGTAAATGGTTCAAATGGCTCTGAGCACTATGGGACTCAACTGCTGAGGTCATTAGTCCCCTAGAACTTAGAACTAGTTAAACCTAACTAACCTAAGGACATCACAAACATCCATGCCCGAGGTAGGATTCGAACCTGCGACCGTAGCGGTCTTGCGGTTCCAGACTGCAGCACCTTTAACCGCACGGCCACTTCGGCCGGCAACAAGAGTAAAACGAGGTTAATGGAATGTAGTCGAATTAAATCAGGTGATGCTGAGGGAATTACATTAGGAAATGAGTTACTTATAGTACTAGATGAGTTTTGCTATTTGGGGAACAAAATAACTGATGATGGTCGAAGTAGAGAGGATATCAAATGTAGACTGGCTATGGCAAGGAAAGCGTGTCTGAAGAAGAGAAATTTGTTGACATCGAGTGTAGATTTAAGGGTCAGGAAGTCGTTTCTGAAAGTATTTGTATGGAGTGTATCCATGTATGGAAGTGAAACATGGACACTAAATTATTTAGACAAGAAGAGGATAGAAACTTTCGAAATGTGGTGCTACGGAAGAATGATGAAGATTAGATGGATAGATCATGTAACAAATGAGGAGGTACTGATTTCAATTGGGGAGAAGAGGAATTTGTGGCACAACTTGACTAGAAGAAGGGATCGGTTGGTAGGCATGAAGGGATCACCAATCTAGTACTGGAGGGAGGCGTGGAGGGTAAAAATTGTAGAGGGAAACCAAGAGATGAATACACTAAGCAGATTCAGAAAGGATGTAGGTTGCAGTAGTTACTCGGAGATGAAGAAGCTTACACAGGATAGAATAGCATGGAGAGCTGCATGAAATCAGTCTCTGGACTGAAGACCACGACAAGAACAATCGCAAATTTTATTGTGCCTACTGGCTACCAGTTTCGATACACAGTACCGTCGTCGGACTATTCGCTGGTCTCTGGTGTGTCAAAAACATACCTTGGGAAGCGTACATGACAACTTCATTTCCGAGAATGGCCTGAGGACCAGCAGCCAGAATAAAATGACGATAAAATGACGATGACGTAAATCAAATACCCCTACCACTCCCCCTCTCCACATGGATAGTTTCTACAGTCTTTCAGTTACTTTGTACAACGCGAAATCACTGAAATATAGTACACTTGTTGACTCATTGAATCACATAGGGACTCCTAGGTGTATTTTCTCCTTTTGTGATGTTCGAGTGTTTCCTGTCTGAAACCATATCATCGCTGATAAGTCACGGACATCGATTTAAAATTAATCCATTTCAAGTTAACCCTCTTCTCACTTTGAAAGTGAAAGTTTCAACTAGGAGTGAGTTTCCTCGTCTTGCCCGGATCTGTTGCAATCGCTATCCGTAGTCTGAAAAGGCTAAGCTTGTTCGAAATAATGCATTGTAAAATACTAACTGAATCCTGCCACAAATGCTAACAGAATCATCTCAGATAGTGCCCCGAATTCATTTAGTACTTCTCACGTTTGTTAATTCGTGTCCAGAATCGATGTCGTCAAATGAATCTTACACTGTAATGTTTCACTGCTACAGCAGACGCAAAGTTTACGCAGTAATTTCTATGTTGTGTCCTATCGAAGTTCCAATGTGTATCAATTCAATTTATCCAAAAATTTAAATAACACACATGCAAACAGTATACGCGTGCAGTTCAAAAACATCCGAAGGAACAAGGTCGTTCAATGCCGCCATTTCACTGCGAAGAGTGAGGGACTCTCAGTGTGTTCGTAATTACCTTCACTTTCTGAGGCCATAATGACAGTTGCTGCTAATCGACAAATGACTACAACAATATTACGAAAGCGCTAATACGTCTTTCACTTTTCCCTCATCCACAAATCGCGTCATTTCTCTGTATATTCAGCACGAAGGATGGGAACAATTTCAGTTTCTTTCCTTTATTTTTCAGCAAGTACCTAAAACAGCTGTGTGTATACTGCTTTGTGGTGACGCTGTAGTTTAGTAACAGCTAAATCAGCCTAATTTTAAATGAAAAGGAATGGATATTCTATTTTACAGTTGCGAGCATGAGAATGATAGTTATGAAATTTTTGAAACTGATGTCAACAGATGAATATATATATCAATGTCTGATACAGAAAATTAGATGTTTCTATACCGTGTCCCCGCCCCCCCCCCCCCCCCCCCCAAAAAAGAGGGAAAACTGTCTGGAAGTAGTACTAGATAATTTGTACGAAATATCTGCCTTGACTTCAGTGGACAGCGAAATATTTGTAGGTACGGACACAACGCACACATGAAAAAAAAGAACGAACTAACTAACTTTGGTTATTGGTTATTCGGCAATTCACTGCACGTCATCATCAGAAATATGTATGTTATTTTTCTGCTTGTAATGGCCTCCTCACTCATCGACGGAATGTTAAATCCCCAACTTCTTTTTCTCTTTTTTCTAATTTAAAGACTTTTTTAAACAAATAGACGGAAAAACACACTGTTGATCGATTACAAGACCGCCGATAAATCATTGGAATCAGTCATGACCACAAAATACCTTAGAGTAAACATTCAGAGTGCCCTAAATTCGAAGGAGCACCTAAAACTAGTTGTAGGAAAATCAGATTCTAGACTGAGATTCATTGGCAGAATCATACGAACATGTAATACGTTCACGAAAACTGTAGCTTACTAAACGCTCGTTAGAACGATTCTTGAATATTGCTCATCATCCTATCATCCTAGGACTCTCACCAAGTTCAGTTAATAGAGGAGATACAGACGATCCAAAGGAAAATGGTGCGTTCTGTGACAGGTTCGTATGTATCAACCCGTCACGGTGATGCTGAATAACACCGGGCAGACGCTGTAAGAGAGGTAGTGTACATAACGAAGAATTCAACTGTTAAAAGTTCCGAGAGCATACATTCCAAGAAGAATCAAGCAACATATTACTCTCTATGTAAACTGAAGGTGGAGGGGGGGGGGGGGGGGGAGAAAAGAATTACTGATGTCAGTTGCATCGGGACATTAAGCGGAATCAGCGGCGACGAGTAACGAGTGTAAATGTGCATCTAACCGGGATTCGAACCCGAGATTTCCTGCTTACTTGGCAACTGCGTCAACCACCATCTGGAACACATATCTCAACTGCGCGGAATATCTCCGCACGCCTCAAGGCCGACCCATATTCCCACCGAGCGTCAGGTATCGCATTCCCTGCCCATTTCCTCCATGCTCTCATAAATATTCGCTCGTCGCCGCAGATTCCGCGCTATGTCCCGATGCAGCTGGCGTCAGTCATCCCTTATCTTTCCTTTCCTTCTCCCCCCATTACCTCTCCGCCTTCCATTTACATATAACGAATCACAGCTGCGTATTTCGCGAGGTGTCTGTTCTTTCGGACATGTCCGAAAGAACAAACACCATGCATTTATATATTAGTCTCTCCCATGAACGCCGGCCGGGGTGGCCGAGCGGTTCTAGGCGCTACAGTCTGGAACCGCGCGACCGCTAGGGTCGCAGGTTCGAATCCTGCCTCGGGCGTGGAAGTGTGTGATGTCCTTAGGTTAGTTAGGTTTAAGTAGTTCTAAGTTCTAGGGGACTGATGACCTTAGAAGTTAAGTCCCATAGTGCTCAGAGCCATTGGAACCATTTTTCTCTTCCATGAACATAAAGTGAAATTACTATGACGGGAAAATTCGAGACGATGAGGAAGCTTACCGACAGTTGTTCTTCCCGCGCAGCCTCGCTATTGGAAGAGAAAAGGGATCAGATCATATTGTGTTACCAAAAGTACTCTCAACTACTCACCGAAGATAGCTTGCATGGTATGGGTCTCTGTACAAATAACTGTTCAAAAAATCCAGTCACGCGGTTGCACCCATACGTGAAAGGTAATTACGACCAGCGACTATGGCGTACGGCAGTGACTATTTTCTCTCAAGTATGGGAGGGTGTTATTCACTGGGACGCTTTTCAGGCCCTCGCCTCTGTCCAACCTGCAATGCAAGTTGAATACATTTTCTTATTCCAGTGTAAAATTACAGCATTCATTTTTGTACTCTTTTCTGAAATAACAAAAATTACTCCGGTTAAGAAAGGATTTTCCAAATGTGAAAAAATGTTCCTAGCTACGACATAGTCGAGTACCTAAGAACAAATATTCAGTTGACATTTACAAGTGCTGAATTAGAGAATATGTTTTCAGTGCCGTATTTAATAGTTTATCTACACCTACATGATTACTCTGCAATTCACCCTTAAGTACCTAGCAGAGGGTTCGTCGAACCATTTTCATACTACTTCTCTACCAATCCACTCTCGAATGGCGTGTGGGAAAAAGGAACAGCCGGCCGCTGTGGCCGAGCGGTTCTAGGTGCTTCAGTCCGGAACCGCGCTGCTGCTACGGCCACAGGTTCGAATCCTGCCTCGGGCATCGATGTGCGTGATGTCCTTAGATTAGTTAGGTTTAAGTAGTTCTAAGTCTATGGGACTGATGACCTCAGATGTTAAGTCCCATAGTGCTTAGAGCCATTTGAACCATTTTATTGCGCGATAACACTAAACGAGCTGCCATTCTTTGCACTTTTTCGATGTCCTCCGTCAATCCTACCTGCTAAGAATCCCATATCGCGCAGTAATATTCCAGCAGAGGACGGACAAGTGTAACGTAGACTGTCTCTTTAGGGGTTTGTCGCATCTTCTAAGTGTTCTTCCAACAAAGCCCAGTCTTTGTTTCGCCTTCCCTAGAATATTATCTATGGAGTATTTCCAGTTGCTCGTAATTGTAATTCCTAGGTATTTACTGGAATTGACAGCCCTTAGATTTGTGCGATTTATCGTATACCCAAAATTTATCGGATTTCTTTTAGTACCCATGTGGATGACCTCGCATTTTTCTTTGTTTAGTGCCAATTGCCACTTTTCGCACCATACAGAAATTCTCTCTAGATCATTTTGTAATTAGAATTGATTGTCTGTTGATTTTACTAGATCGTAAATTACAGCGTCATATGCAAACAATCTAAGGGGGCTGCTCATATTATCACCTGGATCATTTATGTAAATCAGGAACAGCAGAGGGCCTATGACACTACCTTGCGGAACGCCAGATATCACCTCTGTTCTACTCGATGATTTACTGTCTATTACTACGAACTGTGACCACTCTGAAAGGAAATCACGAATCCAGTCACGCAACTGAGACGATACTCCATACGCACGCAATTTGATTAATAGTCGCTTGTGAGGAACGGTATCAAAGGCCTTCTGGAAATCTAGAAATATGGAATCGATCTGAGATCCCATGTCGACAGCACTCATTACTTCATGGGAATAAAGAGCTAGCTGTGTTACAGGCCTTTCCAGTTAGGTGATGTAAGGCCGTCACATTGAGCGGAGATTATGTCGAAAAATAGTGTTTGTAGCCAGTAGAGTGGGTAATAATATGGCGTATTGGAATCCTGAATAAAACCAATCTGTTTGCTGAAAAAAATTGTTGCGTTACCTATTGTCATCCCTCGTATTATCAAATACCAGTTACAAGTTAAATGCACTTTCAAATAGATGCTATTGGAAAGCAACACCGGTTAAATTATTAAGAAATTAAAGAAACTCATTTAATTTGCAAATATCACACGTTCCATGGTGAAACACCTTCTTTTTCAAGAACGAGATATTTTAAAGTAAATTTTTATCATTATCTTATGAATTTACGTAGTTAATTGAAAATTGTAAACTGGAAATGTACAGCTTTCTTCCTTCCCAGTTCTTGACGCGTAGTGTTACTGCGTCTTGAAGTCGACAGGAGCCTGTCGGTTTCTTGTTGTTGACGATAAAACAGTTTGTTGACCGGCCTGGGTGCCGACATCCACCACAGTTTTTTTTTTTTAAACGTGTGTCTAATGCAGTTATCAAAACAACCATAAAAATTTCTACATATTTTGGTGTTTTGTTTCTTTTCTCGTGTTATTCCCATACGTAAAGTAGAAACTGTGACTTCTCAGTGTGTCGCAGGTGACAGATTGAGTGTACTGCGTGGGCAATTATCCGGATGGTGGCAGATGTCTTGCAGGCAGGGGATGGCTTACAGTTTAGCGCCGTGACTGTTGTTGCAGCAGAATGGTTCGGCGCGATTCCGTTTATCAGGCTGCGTATTAGCTTACTACACTATTGGCCATCGAAAATTGCTACACCACGAAGATGACGTGCTACAGACGCGAAATTTAACCGACAGGAAGAAGATACTGTGATATGCAAATGATTAGCTTTTCAGCGCATTCACACAAGGTTGGCGCCGGTGGCGACACCTACAACGTGCTGACATCAGGAAAGTTTCCAACCGATTTCTCATACACAAACAGCAGTTGACGGGCGTTGCCTGGTGAAACGTTGTTGTGATGCCTCGTGTAAGGAGGAGAAATGCGTACCATCACGTTTCCGACTTTGATAAAGGTCGGATTGTAGCCTACCGCGATTGCGGTTTATCGTATCGCGACATTGCTGCTCGTGTTGGTCGAGATCCAATGACTGTTGGCAGAATATGGAATCGGTGGGTTCAGGAGGGTAATACGGAGCGCCGTGCTGGATCCCAACGGCCTCGTATCGCTAGCAGTCGAGGTAACAGGCATCTTATCCGCATGGCTGTAACGGATCGTGCAGCCATGTCTCGATCCCTGCATCAACAGATGGGGACGTTTGCGGGACAACAACCATCTGCACGAACAGTTCGACGACGTTTGCAGTAGCATGGACTATCAGCTCGGAGAGCATGGCTGCGGTTACCCTTGACGCTGCATCACAGACAGGAGCGCCTGCGATGGTGTACTCAACGACGAACCTGGGTGCACGAATGGCAAAACGTCATTTTTTCGGATGAATCCAGGTTCTGTTTACAGCATCATGATGATCGCATCCGTGTTTGGCGACATCGCAGTGAACGCACATTGGAAGCGTGTATTCGTCATCGCCATATTGCCGTATCACCCGGCGTGATGGTATGGAATGCCATTGGTTACACGTCTCGGTCACCTCTTGTTCGCATTGACGGCACTTTGAACAGGGGACGTTACATTTCAGATGTGTTACGACCCGTGGCTCTACCCTTCATTCGATCCCTGCGAAACCCTAAGTTTCAGCAGGATAATGCACGACCGCATGTTGCAGGTCCTGTACGGGCCTTTCTGGTTACAGAAAATGTTCGACTGCTGCCCTGGCCAGCACATTCTCCAGATCTCTCACCAATTGAAAACGTCTGGTCAATGGTGGCCGAGCAACTGGCTCGTCACAATACGCCAGTCACTACTCTTGGTGAACTGTGGTATCGTGTTGAAGCTGCGTGGGCAGCTGTACCTGTACACGCCATCCAAGCTCTGACTGAATGCCCAGGCGTATCAAGGCCGTCATTACGGCCAGAGGTGGTTGTTCTGGATACTGATTTCTCAGGATCTATGCACCCAAACTGCGTGAAAATGTAATCACATGTCAGTTCCAGTATAATATATTTGTCCAATGAATACCCGTTTATCATCTGCATTTCTTCTTGGTGTAGCAATTTTAATGGCCAGTAGTGTAGTTACGCAGGCGTCTGCGACCGTTCGACACAGAGTGCTGTGCTCTAGAGTGTCCGCTTCACTGCACGTTTAGCAGGCGCCTGCCCTGATCAGGTGATAGTTTCTCATTTGTCTATAACGTCCTGTTAACAACCTTGTGCCATGGACTAAAGACTTCTGGTGATAAGAAATGCGCTGGGACATTTTGCGATTCCACCAGTATTGCGGAAATTTTGGGTCAGTGGAATTCTTGAGTTGACTGACTCTGACAGCGTCATATGTTTTCTTCGCAGCCTTTTCCCTGGATCTGAGGGCGCTTACTGTTATGCAGCTCTTCTACATATAGTATTGTTGCATGTAGCCGAATGTAAATGGAATCCTTGTGTGGCCCACTCATGCTGTTTCTGTATTTGTCAAAAAAAGAGTGCTATCGGACTAGCGGGGTTGTTTTCTATGATTTTGGATTTCCTGTGCATCAGCAGAGCAGCGCACTTCTAGATAAAATCGACTAGGCTGAAGCCGCCTCCTTCTGATTTTAGGTGCATGTAATGTATGCAACCTTAAATATGTCTCTCCACGTCACTGAAACCAGGACTCGGCTTGTGATGTAGTGCGACCCTGTTCCTTGGACGGGTTTAGAATTTGTGCCATAAACTACGATTTTGATGGTAAATATGTGTTTATTAACTTCACTTTCTCTGTTAATGGTAGTTCCTTGTTGCCTTCGCTTGAGTTAGTATTTTGGTACAATATAGTATTTTTCGCCAGTTGTAGCCTGCCATTTGTTGAATATTGGCTTGGACATGTACTCGTATGATTTTACGTTTCTTTTTTATTACATACCAAGGCGACTGGAATTGTTTAGTGTTTCTCCCATTGGGTATGAGCACAGTTTTTCTAAGATTTATCGCTGCACCCAGTGTTCTTTCGTATAAATTTAAACCTTTCTTTAGCTTGACCAAGTTTTGGGCATCTGTAACAAATACTGTGAAACGTTCGAACCTGTGCTTGAGTTCCCACACTCAGAGCCTTATAGGGTAAGGACATTCTGCGCAGTAATGTGTCGAGCGATAAGGTGCATAGCACCATACACAGTGGGCATCCTTGTTTCACTGAGCATTTATCGAGCGAGGTGGCGCGGTGGTTAGCACACTGGACTCCCATTCAGGAGGACGATGGTTCAAATCCTCACCCGGCCAACCAGATTTAGGTTTTCTGTGATTTCGCTAAATTACTCCAGTCAAATGCCGGGAGCGTTCCTTAGGAAGGACACGGCCGGTTTCCTTCACCACCCTTGAAACAGTCCAAGCCTGTGCTCCGTCCCTAACGACCTCGATGTCCACGAGACGTTAAATCCGAATCTAACTTTCCTTTCACTGAGTATCTGAAAGGGAATGCGTCTGAAAATTCTTCGTTAACGATCACTCTAGATCTGAAATTCGTGAGCAAATCGAAGACTGCAGCTCTAAATTTATTTTCAACTCCTAGAGCACCCATGACTGTTATGACATATTCATGGGTGACTCTGTCGAGCGCCTTCTTGAAGTCTATTGATGTGAACGGTGATAAAAAAAAGTTTCCGTTCGAATGCCATACTGTCCAGACTCGGTATGCCAATCAGGGAAAATCGTCGTGAACACTGAGGCAATCATCCTACTAAGGCACCAGGTTGAAGAGACTCGTGTAGTGAAACATCTTGTCGTGCTGCGTGAAGTCCGTAACTACCTGCTGCACATCCTCGTCCGACAGGAACCTTCGACGCTTCAAGGTCTTCTTTAAGGGTTTGAAGGCGTGATTATCGCATGAGGAGAGATCAGGGCTGTAGGGTGGGTTCTCTCCCACTTGCGTTGGCGTACCTTCTGTGTCACGACATTTGCGATATGGGAATCTTCGTTATCGTAAAGTAGCAACAGCCCTTATGGCAGTTTTCTCGGGCGTTTCGTCTTAACTGCACGCCGTAATTTCTCCAGCGTTGCGCAGTATCATTCCCCAGTGATGGAGACACCAGGTTCCTTGAAAGCAATAGGCAATGGGTCTCGCCAACTAAAGAACAGGATGTCTGGCTCTGGAACTTCTTGGGACGACTGGACGATGGATGACACCACAGCATCGTCGACGATTTCGACTCTGTTTCCCAGTGATGGCGCCAGCTTTCATCCCCTGCAGCAATCCGCTCAAGGAGCATTTTGATTTCAACATTGAAACGCTTCAGGTACTTCAAGCAAGCAGCCTATCTGTTTGCTATTTATTCGGCATTCAGCGCCGGGGGTATCTACTGGCTCCAGACCTTACTGTAGCCTAACTCCTGCCGTTACGCGCCGGTCTGACCTAATCGTTCCATCAATGGTCCGCATGTTGTTGTTCGTAATGGTTAATGCTGGCCTTCCACATCGATCAGCGTCTTGCGTCGATTCACGAACAACATGAAACTTGTCGCACCATTCCACAGCGATAGTGTTATGATTCTCGTCGTCAGTTGTTATGATGACAGGTGGCCAATGCTAAATAGAAACATATATTGCAGGTTTGGCAGTGAAGTCGGTAAGGCGCTGGCTGCGTATCTAAGAGGAACTGCCCGGAGCGATCTAAAGGCAAAGCAACTGCCAGGCCGAGATTCATCGGAAGAATTTTAAGGAAATGTAAATCATTCGCCAAAGAACTGGCTTACAAAACGCGCGTTCGGCCGATTCTTAAGTGCTGTTGATCAGTGTGAGACTCTTACCGAGTAGGATTAACAGGAGAAGCAGAGAAGATCCAACAAAGAGCGGCACGTTTCGTCACGGAATCCTTTGATGTGTGCGAAAAGGTAAGGGAGATGCTCGGCAATAGCAACAAGAGAGGCTTAGTGTGTCTTAGAGATGGTTACCATTGATAACCCGAGAGTGAACGTTCGAAGAAGAGTTGTGGAACATATTACTACCTCCCACTGTAAGTAGGCTCTGCATGAACATCACTGGCTGTGCTGTGTGCAGTCTGTGGCTGGTTTGCATTGTTGGAATTTGCTATTGTAGCGTTGCGCAGTTGGAGGTGAGCCGCCAGCAGTGGTGGATGTGGGGAGAGAGATGGCAGAGTTTTGAGAGCGGATGATCTGGACGTGTGTCCATCAGAGACAGTAAATTTGTAAGACTGGATGTCATGAACTGATTTTATATATATATATATATATATATATATATATATATATATATATATATATATGTATAATTACTTTTGAACACTATTAAAATAAATACATTGTTTGTTCTCTATCAAAATCTTTCATTTGCTAACTATGCCTATCAGTAGTTAGTGCCTTCAGTGATTAGAATCCTTTATTTAGCTGGCAGTACTGGCGCTCGCTGTATTGCAGTAGTTTGAGTAACGAAGATTTTTGTGAGGTAAGTGATTCATGAAAGATATAGGTTATTGTTAATCAGGGCCATTCTTTTGCAGGGATTTTTGAAAGTCAGATTGCGTTGCGCAAAAAATATTGTGTGTCAGTTTAAGCACAGTCATTTATAATTTTTCTAAGGGGACGTTTCACCATATATGCCTCGTGAAACGATAACGACGAACAAATAGAGAGAATGTGGAGCTTATCGCCGGTCGTTCTTCTCACGCACGATTCGCGAGTGGAACAGCGAAAGGAGCAAATAATAGTAGTACTAGAGGCTTCCTTGGCCACACATCAGAAGGTGCCTCGCATATGAAGGGTATCTATGTGAACCTCTGAAAGAGATTTTATTTAAAATAATCTCGTCTCAGTATTTCTGGCACCTCCATTTCCTTTGGTATAAAAAGAGTGAGCAGCTCAGAGCGTTCATACCAGTCACAGTTTACATATTTTTCGTATTTTATACTGAACTTGTCTGAATATTGCGCATTCAGACTCACTTTTGCAAACTCCATTAAGTTTGCTACTTCTGAGTCCCACACTCATGTTTACAATGCCTCAGTGCCATATTCCACTATATCTGTAGTTTCTTGCCGGCGGGATTAGCGGAGCGGCCTAAGGCGCTGCAGTCATGGACTCTGCCACTGGTCCAGGCGGAAGTTCGAGTCCTCCCTCGGGCATGGGTGTGTGTGTTTGTTCTTAGGATAATTTAGGTTAAGTAGTGTGTAAGCTTAGGGACTGATGACCTTAGCAGTTAAGTCCCATAAGATTTCACACACATTTGAACATTTTTTGTAGTTTCTCTTCTCTCCTCTATGTTCATAACTGTGGGAATAGAGTAGTCTGCTACTGTTACAGTATGCCCAACCACAGTTGATGCTTGTTGGGTAGCAAAATGGATCCGTTTGCCTTGTTCGAACCTTTTGTGTAGGTTAGCACAATGCAGTAAGCCTGCCCTCTAGTCGTCTCTATTGGAGGGATAAATGTCGGCTTCGTTAGAGGAGCCGTTCACTGATCGCTGGGTGTTTGCTTGTAAGAACTTATCCTCGGTAGTTCAGTTAATGTTCGAATCTGTGTAAGTTTTCAGTCTAACGGAATCCTTAAAGCTTTCCTCTTACAGATTTATATTGTATTAGTTCGTGTGACGAGTTTTATTTTAATATTGCGAGTGTTGAATACTTGGAAATTTAGGTGATTTTTTTGTGCTGTTATTTGATTTAACTATTCACTTGCACTAAGTGTGTTAAATGGGTAGTGATTCATTCAATCAGATTCTCATTTTTCTAACCGCCAGTGCATGTGCAGTATAATATACTACTGTGATTTTGTCACATATTTCAACCAGGTTTATTCCTGCCTTCTATTGTTCGGTACTTGCTTGATCATTACCACCACATGTTAGTGTTCACGTTTAAGAACCTTCAGCTCTCACGTCTTGTTACCTTTGTGATAAAACTAGGGAAGTTCTAGTCCATTGACCTTGAAATTCCTATTTGTTAGGAACTTACCTTTGTTCGTTACCACCACATGCTCGTGTTCTGGTTTAAGAGCTTTTTGTGCAACAGCTTTCTCAATCTCCCTCTTACACGGTCCATTACAATTAAACGTGTTTCTCAGTTCATGTTTTGGTCTTCGTTTGTATATTTCAACGGTAATTTTACATATTCATTCCGCGTGTTAAAATCACACGTGGTCATGGTGAAGGGCCTTTGTTCTTTTCCTTTCTCCCCTTTGCAAACCTCAACTGCATCTCGGTGCTAGGTGCGTGTATAACTGACCCATCCTTGACTATTCTCATTCCATAAACCCCGAATTTAGTACTGGACTCAGAAGTAAGGTTTCACGTTTAACACGTATGGAATTTAATATACACCAGTCACCAGCAATCGTCACATGTTATTACATTCACAAGTGTTTTAAATTAAATTGTTGAACGTAATAAATGTTCATTTTTACCCATAATTATATTCACGCCTACCATAATCGAAATTCATCCACAGCACTCCACCGCGCTAAGGTTGTTTTTAATGAATTATGAATTATTTAAAATAGCCCAAGACTAGTTAAGTTGGATCTAACATTCTTCAATGTACGACCTTAACTACCAAACCAGAGCCAAGACTACACTCCTGGAAATGGAAAAAAGAACACATTGACACCGGTGTGTCAGACCCACCATACTTGCTCCGGACACTGCGAGAGGGCTGTACAAGCAATGATCACACGCACGGCACAGCGGACACAACAGGAACCGCGGTGTTGGCCGTCGAATGGCGCTAGCTGCGCAGCATTTGTGCACCGCCGCCGTCAGTGTCAGCCAGTTTGCCGTGGCATACGGAGCTCCATCGCAGTCTTTAACACTGGTAGCATGCCGCGACAGCGTGGACGTGAACCGTATGTGCAGTTGACGGACTTTGAGCGAGGGCTTATAGTGGGCATGCGGGAGGCCGGGTGGACGTACCGCCGAATTGCTCAACACGTGGGGCGTGAGGTCTCCACAGTACATCGATGTTGTCGCCAGTGGTCGGCGGAAGGTGCACGTGCCCGTCGACCTGGGACCGGACCGCAGCGACGCACGGATGCACGCCAAGACCGTAGGATCCTACGCAGTGCCGTAGGTGACCGCACCGCCACTTCCCAGCAAATTAGGGACACTGTTGCTCCTGGGGTATCGGCGAGGACCATTCGCAACCGTCTCCATGAAGCTGGGCTACGGTCCCGCACACCGTTAGGCCGTCTTCCGCTCACGCCCCAACATCGTGCAGCCCGCCTCCAGTGGTGTCGCGACAGGCGTGAATGGAGGGACGAATGGAGACGTGTCGTCTTCAGCGATGAGAGTCGCTTCTGCCTTGGTGCCAATGATGGTCGTATGCGTGTTTGGCGCCGTGCAGGTGAGCGCCACAATCAGGACTGCATACGACCGAGGCACACAGGGCCAAGACCCGGCATCATGGTGTGGGGAGCGATCTCCTACACTGGCCGTACACCACTGGTGATCGTCGAGGGGACACTGAATAGTGCACGGTACATCCAAACCGTCATCGAACCCATCGTTCTACCATTCCTAGACCGGCAAGGGAACTTGCTGTTCCAACAGGACAATGCACGTCCGCATGTACCCCGTGCCACCCAACGTGCTCTAGAAGGTGTAAGTCAACTACCCTGGCCAGCAAGATCTCCGGATCTGTCCCCCATTGAGCATGTTTGGGACTGGATGAAGCGTCGTCTCTCGCGGTCTGCACGTCCAGCACGAACGCTGGTCCAACTGAGGCGCCAGGTGGAAATGGCATGGCAAGCCGTTCCACAGGACTATATCCAGCATCTCTACGATCGTCTCCATGGGAGAATAGCAGCCTGCATTGCTGCGAAAGGTGGATATACACTGTACTAGTGCCGACATTGTGCATGCTCTGTTGCCTGTGTCTATGTGCCTGTGGTTCTGTCAGTGTGATCATGTGATGTATCTGACCCCAGGAATGTGTCAATAAAGTTTCCCCTTCCTGGGACAATTAATTCACGGTGTTCTTATTTCAATTTCCAGGAGTGTATTCAGGCTGCAGCCGCAAGTGAGCAACTTCTGGGAGTTAGGCGACCTAGCGGCAGGCGCAGCGATCACTCTGTTTCTCTATTTGATAATGGAAACTTTTACAACCAACGTAGCGTCCACCACCTTAGCTGAATGGTCAGTGCGTCCTACTGCCATTCCTGGCTGGATCGGGAATTTTCTTTGCTCGGGGACTGGGTGTTGTGTTGTCTTCATCTTCATTTATCATTATCGATACACAAGTCGCCCAGTGTGGCCTCAACTGATAAGATTTGTAACTTGGCGAACGAACGTCCCCAAGTGGTACTCCGTCATCTTTTCATACGTGTCCCACTTCTGCGTACGCGATGAACATACCATGAGTGAAACCTCTGAAGAGAAAGAAAATTGCAGAAATCCATTTTCAACGTCATACTGCCTAACACCTTGCATGAAGGCATGGCCAGCCATTGAGTACAAAACACGATCACCTCTGAAACTTCGAGGTACATTTAAACTGTGTGCTGGATCAAGACTCGAACCAGGGAACATTGCCTTTTTCAGGCAACTGCTCTACTAACTGAGCTACCCGATGATGACTCACGACCCATCCTCACAGATTATCCACGAGTACCTCATCTCCTGGCTTCCTTCTGGAAGCGGTCACATCTGCTTCTCATAATCGGTAATTTGGCCAACAGTTTTACATTTCTGTCGCGTTTAGGCCAATGGCAGTGTCCATTTTCGGGGGATACATGACATCTTTCAACAAGATAACGCGAGACTGCATGTTGTCCGTGTTGTTCTGAGTTACCTCCATCATGAGGGTGTTCGACTCTTGTCCTAGCCAGTACCTCCTCACGATCTCCCACCCATTGTGAACATCTGGTCTTAGATTGGCTACAGACTTTCACGCCACCGCTCTCCTGTCATTGTAGCCTAGAGCTGAATCAGCATTGACTGACGTGCCTGTTTCTGTCATTAGAGATCAGTTTGATACCATACTCTGCTGGGTTAGAGAAATTGTTGGTGCTGCCGGTGGTGGTTCCTCTGTACATACCCAAATACCTACAGACTTGACTGAGTTTCTCATAATAAGGAATGAAAAGGAGCGATCTGTATGTATCTTAAAGAAATTTTTTATAGCCACGATCACTTTCAAAAATGTTTTTTTATTGACCAGTTTCGACACGTAAGACTGTCATCTTTGGATCTGTGCAGCGTGTCACGGAATAAGGGTTTGTGGCACCGTGATGTGGCTGCTGAATGGATAAGCAATGGTCGAAGGTACTTTTGTGTTATTCGAGAGGAACTGATTGCATGTCGGTGCCGGGCTTCACAATCTCCTTCCTTCCACTTCGTATTCAACTGTAACAACACAAATAAACAGCTATACAAAACAAGCCTTTATCACAATCAACCGCAGGGTTCAGTTATGTACGTTACTCTTCGCACCAGATCGGAAGAATGCGACATAAAACAATCTCCATAAGGACTTTGCTCAGGAGAAAAATCAAAATTTCCGTATTGCCTCCGCTGTAAAAGGACGAATTATAACCGAGTAATCTGTGGACATTTTAGACGACCCTGTGCACCCCACAGTAAACATGTTGTCCTGTTACAAGGACGCATTCTTTCTAAACAACTCCGCAATTCACTCAGTTGTCTTACGAAGATACGACTAAACTTCTAAGTCTCTTCCGTCATGGCCAGGCATGGGGCCTGAGCAGTATAGAGTATTTGCTCATTTTTCTAGTGCAAAATCCAGTGCAGATATCATCTTCCGTCAACACTGAGGAAATTGCTACAGCTAATCATAGACGGCAGAAAATTCTTGTCAGTGTAATTCACGAGATGCACAGAGCAACGTATCAGATGTACGAGAGACTAGCACTAGTCTAAATCTGAATGAACAGTTTTTGTAGGGGTATTTCCGTTATTTTGGTAATGATATACCAATACAAATAACTTAGAAGTACGGGGGTTGAACAAAAGCATAGAAACACCACGAGAAATGCATGCTTGGGCATAAATGCAGATATTAGCCAAGATTGCAAGTTGCACTATTGTATTTGATCACAAACAGTGTCCTCAGTACGTTGCAAGTGTCAGTCGTGGTCATAACAGTGTCCTGTATAGTTATGAGTGTATTCCGAGCGAGAGTAAAATGAAAACGTTAAAAATTTTTTTAAATATTATTTATTGTGCAGAAGTGGTACAAAGCTGTGTCACTTTTCAACATAATCCCCCCACGCTCAATGCAAGTCCTCCAGCGTTTACAAAGTGCATAAATTCCTTTAGAAATAAATTATTTTGGTAGTCCGCGCAACGACTCATGCACCGCGTGGCGTACCTCTTCATCAGAACGGAACTTCTTTCCTCCCATTGCGTCTTTTAGTGGTCCAAACATATGGAAATCGCTTGGGGCAAGGTCTGGTGAGCATGGTTGATGAGGAAGACTCCTCAAAATGCAGGTCTGTGATTGTTGCAACTGTTGTACGGGCAGTGTGGGGCCTTGCATTGTCATGTTGCAAAAGGACACCTGCTGACAGCAACCCACATCGTTTTGATTTGATTCATCTACATCTATACTCCGCGAGCCACCTTACGGTGTGTGGCGGAGGGTACTTATTGTACCACTATCTGATCCCCCCTTCCCTGTTCCATTCACGAATTGTGCGTGGGAAGAACGACTGCTTGTAAGTCTCCGTATTTGCTCTAATTTCTCGGATCTTTTCGTTGTGATCATTACGCGAGATATATGTGGGCGGTAGTAATATGTTGCCCATCTCTTCCCGGAATGTGCTCTCTCGTAATTTCGATAATAAACCTCTCCGTATTGCGTAACGCCTTTCTTGAAGTGTCCGCCACTGGAGCTTGTTCAGCATCTCCGTAACGCTCTCGCGCTGACTAAGTGTCCCCATGACGAATCGTGCTGCTTTTCGCTGGATCATGTCTATCTCTTCTATTAATCCAACCTGGTAAGGGTCCCATACTGATGAGCAATACTCAAGAATCGGACGAACAAGCGTTTTGTAAGCTACTTCTTTCGTCGATGAGTCACATTTTCTTAGAATTCTTCCTATGAATCTCAACCTGGCGCCTGCTTTTCCCACTATTTGTTTTATGTGATCATTCCACTTCAGATCGCTCCGGATAGTAACTCCTAAGTATTTTACGGTCGTTACCGCTTCCAATGATTTACCACCTATGGCATAATCGTACTGGAATGGATTTCTGCCCCTATGTATGCGCATTATATTACATTTATCTACGTTTAGGGAAAGCTGCCAGCTGTCGCACCATGCATTAATCCTCTGCAGGTCCTCCTGGAGTACGTACGAGTCTTCTGATGTTGCTACTTTCTTGTAGACAACGGTGTCATCTGCAAATAGCCTCACGGAGCTACCGATGTTGTCAACTAAGTCATTTATGTATATTGTAAACAATAAAGGTCCTATCACGCTTCCCTGCGGTAATCCCGAAATTACCTCTACATCTGCAGATTTTGAACCGTTAAGAATGACATGTTGTGTTCTTTCTTCTAGGAAATCCTGAATCCAGTCACAAACCTGGTCCGATATTCCGTAAGCTCGTATTTTTTTCACTAAACGTAAGTGCGGAACCGTATCAAATGCCTTCCTGAAGTCCAGGAATACGGCATCAATCTGCTCGCCAGTGTCTACGGCACTGTGAATTTCTTGGGCAAATAGGGCGAGCTGAGTTTCACATGATCTCTGTTTGCGGAATCCATGTTGGTTATGATGAAGGAGATTTGTATTATCTAAGAACGTCATAATACGAGAACACAAAACATGTTCCATTATTCTACAACAGATTGACGTAAGCGAAATAGGCCTATAATTATTCGCATCTGATTTATGACCCTTCTTGAAAATGGGAACGACCTGCGCTTTCTTCCAGTCGCTAGGTACTTTACGTTCTTCCAGCGATCTACGATAAATTGCTGATAGAAAGGGGGCAAGTTCTTTAGCATAATCACTGTAGAATCTTAAGGGTATCTCGTCTGGTCCGGATGCTTTTCCGCTACTAAGTGATAGCAGTTGTTTTTCAATTCCGATATCGTTTATTTCAATATTTTCCATTTTGGCGTCCGTGCGACGGCTGAAGTCAGGGACCGTGTTACGATTTTCCGCAGTGAAACAGTTTCGGAACACTGAATTCAGTATTTCTGCCTTTCTTCGGTCGTCCTCTGTTTCGGTGCCATCGTGGTCAACGAGTGACTGAATAGGGGATTTAGATCCGCTTACCGATTTTACATATGACCAAAACTTTTTAGGGTTCTTGTTTAGATTGTTTGCCAATGTTTTATGTTCGAATTGCAGTCTGCAGATGATTTTTTTAGAAGATCTGTGTATGGTGCACTGGTGACGCCTTTTTCGTCCCAAAAGAGAGTCAGCATAACCTTCCCTGCTCATGGTTCTGTTCGAAAATTCCTTGGTTTTGGTGACGAGGAATGGCGCCATTCCTTGTTCGCTCTCTTCGTTTCCGGTTGGTGGAAGTGAACCCAGGTTTTGTCCCCACTAACGATTCTTGCAAGGAAGCCATCTCCTTCTCGTTCAAAGCAGCGAAGAAGTTCTTCACAAGCATCAAAACATCGTTCTCTCATTTCAGGAGTCAGCTGCCGCGGCACCCATCTTGCAGACACTTTGTGAAACTGGAGCACATCATGAACGATGTGGTGTGCTGACCCATGACTAATCTGTAAACATGCTGCAATGTCACTCGGTGGTTTTCCTTCACTATAGCTTTAACTACTGCAATGTCCTGTGGAGTCACAACTCGTTGTGCCTGACTTGGACGAGAAGCATCTTCCACTGAAGTCATACCGTTTGCGAACTTCCTACTCCATTCGTAGACTTGCTGCTGTGACAAACATGCATCACCGAACTGAACCTTCATTTTTCGACGAATTTCAATAGTTTCACACCTTCACTACGCAAAAACTGAAAACAGAACGCTGTTCTTCCCCGGCGCAAGTCACAAGTGGGGCGGTCATCTTTATACTGATACTGCGTCTGTATGTGTGCATCTGCACTATGTTGCCACCTACAGGCCATTCTGCACGCTGTTTGTAGCACACTTACCAACTTACAAGATAACGGCGCGAAATTTCGATTCATTATTACAAATTTAAGGTTTTCATTTGACTCACCCTCGTATTCCGGTGCTAAGTGAATTCGAGCGCGGACGAATTACAGGTGCTCATATGGTGGATGCTTCAGTTACCAATGTAGCCAAAGTGTTTGGTGTTCCTAGAAGCGTCCTATCGAAGGTTTATTCCGCAAACAGGGAAGCGGAAAAACCTCGTCCACTTTGTCACAATGTGGACGGAAGTACGTGTTGAGTGATCGTGACAGACGATCATTGGAGAGGACTGTGACGAAAAATGACGCATTATAACAACACGAATGACCCGCCAAAAACTGGAAATTGCAGGGCGTTCTGGAATTCCAGAACCACTCACCAGTGATGCAAATCCCCGTACCAGGGGCACGGCCGCCTTCCTTCCCCGTCCTTGCCTATTCCCATAAGACCGATGGGCTCGCTGTTTGGTCTCTTCACCCAAACAATCCAAATCCCGTATCAGGAAAACTGTTGCCGAAGCATAAAACCTTACTAGCAATGGAAGAAACTTATTTGGTCGAATGTGACTTGTTTCACACTGTTTCCAGCTTCTGATTGCGTTTACCCCGCAAGAATGAAATGTGGCGGGGTTTCGGTGACGATTTGAATAGCCATATCGTGGTGGTCCGTGGGCCCCATGGTTACTATACAAAATCGCATTACTGCCAAGGATTACGTGAGCATTTTGGCTGGTCAGATCCATCCTACTGTACAGTGTTTGTTCCCCACTGTGATCCTGTGTTCCACGAGGACAGAATCCCTGTTCACACCGCTAGCATCGTCCGGGACTGGTTGTGTGAGCACAAAAATAAACTATCACACGTCCCCTGGCCACAGATTTCAATGTTATTGAGTCTTTGTGGTTCACTTTGGAGAGAACAGTGCGTGATCGCTATCCACCTCCACCTCCATCATCATTACCTGCATTTGCCACTAATTTGCAGGAAGAATGGTATAATGTTCAAATGCGTGTGAATTCATAAGGGACCAAACTGCTGAGATCATCGGTCCCTAGACTTACACACTACTTAAAATAACTTAACGCTAAGGACAACACTCACAGCCATGCCTGGGGAAGGACTCGAACCTCCGGCGAGAGCGGCCGCGCAGTCCGTGACAAGGCGTCTAAAACCACGCGGCCTCTAAGCCCGGCGAAGAATGGTATAAAATTCGCTTGAAAACCATACACTTCGAGACAACCGGAAGTAGTTTTGAAAGCCAATGCTCTTCGTGCACCATATTAGGCATAGTAATATCTTGTGTTTTTGGTCCTCATATTTTTGTCAATCTCCTGTATACGGGGTGTTACAAAAAGGTAAGGCCAAACTTTCAGGAAACATTCCTCACACACAAAGAAAGAAAATATGTTATGTGGATATGTGTCCAGAAACGCTTACTTTCCATGTTAGAGCTCATTTTATTACTTCTCTTCAAATCACATTAATCATGGAATGGAAACACACAGCAACAGAACGTACCAGCGTGACTTCAAACACTTTGTTACAGGAAATGTTCAAAATGTCCTCCGTTAGCGAGGATACACGCATCCACCCTCCGTCGCATGGAATCCCTGATGCGCTGATGCAGCCCTGGAGCATGGCGTATTGTATCACAGCCGTCCACAATACGAGCACGAAGAGTCTCTACATTTGGTACCGGGGTTGCGTAGACAAGAGCTTTCAAATGCCCCCATAAATGAAAGTCAAGAGGGTTGAGGTCAGGAGAGCGTGGAGGCCATGGAATTGGTCCGCCTCTACCAATCCATCTGTCACCGAATCTGTTGTTGAGAAGCGTACGAACTCTTCGACTGAAATGTGCAGGAGCTCTATCGTACATGAACCACATGTTGTGTCGTACTTGTAAAGGCACATGTTCTAGCAGCACAGGTAGAGTATCCCGTATGAAATCATGATAACGTGCTCCACTGAGCGTAGGTGGAAGAACATACTGACGAAACTAAAATGAGCACTAACATGGAAACTAAGCGTTTCCGGACGCATGTCCACATAACAAATGGTTCAAATGGCTCTGAGCACTATGGGACTTAACATCTGAGGTCATCAGTCCCCTAGAACTTAGAACTACTTAAACCTAACCAACCTAATGACTTCACACACAGCCATGCCCGAGGCAGGATTCGAACCTGCGACCGTAGCGGTCGCGCGGTTCCAGACTGACGCGCCTAGAACCGCTCGGCCACACCGGCCGGTCCACATAACATCTTTTCTTTATTTGTGTGTGAGGAATGTTTCCTGAAAGTTTGGACGTACCTTTTTGTAACACCCTGTATATTCCAGTCTCTGTCTTCACTTCAGTCTTTACCCCCTGCAGCTCCCTGTAGCACCATGGATGGTATTCCATAATGTCCGAAGGCGTGTCCTATTACTTTCTCCCTTCTTGTCAGTGTGTTCGACATACTTCTTTTCTCGCCGTTTCTGCGAGTGCGCTTAATTTTCAACATCCTTCTACAACATCACGTCTCAAACGCTTCGATTCTCTTCCCTTTCTGGTTTTCCTACAGCCGGTTATTCACTTGCGTGTATTGCCTGGCGCCAAACGCACATTCTCAGAAATTTCATCCTCAAACTTCGCCAATGTTTGGTACTAGTAGTCTACTTTTAGCGAGGAAACTAGTTAGAAGAATGAGCGTCCAGAAAAGAAAAACTGCATCTACTGTACCACTGTTGTTTTAGCTTTATAATGTTGACAGTTCATCAAATCAGGGGAAACTAAACTATTTCCAATAAATTCCGGGACTGGCATAATTAAGCATAGTGCAGTATATGCGTAATTAAGGTAACCAGTATATAGTTTATTTCGAGGAAAGTCCCATGTTTGGGACCGTGCCAGCAGAACCGCTGATCGATATTTACTGACTGCATCACCGTGTCGGTGATGTAATTCGGAAAAATAAAGAACAAAGACTAAAATGTTTTTCTATAAGTTCGTAGATTTGTTTAAAAGGAGCTACTGTGTGTCTACTTAAATTCATACGCCATCAATGGACAAAATATTGATAGATGTCTGAAAGAGTGTCCATTTGCACCAGAACATTATGGTAGTGAGAAGGGATGTGTCCCAATAGGCAGGGAAGGAGAGAGGGAGTCACTGACCCATTTATGGTTTATAATGTTTAGATGCTCTGGTTGGGCTTTGAAACGGCAGAGAGCGTGGTAGCGGATGGTGCTGCCGGTTTTAGAGAAATTTCAATTCATCGTTTATTAATGACAGACCAAATCTAAACATTAGACATAATTATAAGGGCGATTTCACCCTGCAAATCACAACACTTTGATCTCGAAGTACATTTTATCAAATTTGGACATATGGCAAAGGTTAACAACACAGCTTCAAGTAGAAGCATACTTAATGACATTTAACCAATAGAAAATGAATATTTGGCCTACAACTGGTAGCAAAATGTGTGTGGCTGTAATGTCTCAGACTCATAGATAAAACATAAGAAAACTCAGACGTGCGCCCTATTGAGGCACAATAAAATCACCAAAGGTGATGACAGAACTGAATGCAAATGAGCAGTATAAAAAATATAAAAAGTAAGACAGTCATGACAAATATTTAAATTTGCAGCTACTGCAACTTCGCAACCAGGGATACTTTCTGCTTGTGAATCGTGAAAGTCGTTTGCAAGCGACTGCCAGGTTCTTTAAAATAAACTTTCAGAATAAAAACACACATAACTCATGTACATCAGTTACATTAACCTTAGCGCAAATGACGCAATAAACTCAATTGAGTAGTGCCACATTTACAAGCAGACAACAAATTCTTCAAAATAAATATCCAACACAAAACTCTGCGAAGTAGAACAACATATCGATGGCATACTAAACCTTACAGATTCGAATGGTATCAACTAGCAACTTGAGATCTTTAGCTTCACATATTTGAAACTATGTAATAGACCATATCAGCGCTATCAGCACAGTAATTATTCAACGGTACTGGAATGGCAAGAAGCTTCGCAGTTTAATCTCTCAATAATAGATGGCTGTCCACCCCGATAGCTGAGTGGTCAGCGCGGCGCTCTGTCACGCCAAGGGGCCCGGGTTCAATTCCCGGATTTTCTCCGCTCAGGGACTGGGTGTTGTGCTGTCCTCATTATCATTTCCTCATCATCAGTGGAAGGCAACGGGAAACCACCAGTGGAATCACTTCCCTAGACACTCATACGGTGAACCTCTCTGACGAGTCTTCCCCCATGACAAGACCTGCCGTAAGGCAGAACACAAAGTATTAATAGATGACTGCCCCCAGCAGCATGTAACACACACGGATACAGACAAGGGTAGACAAATCACAAGCCACGTTAAACAAGAACTTCAACTAACAGGGGCTAACAAGAAAAGAAGTTTCACATTAGAAACAGGCCACTCGCTTCTACCAAAGCCCACTCACCCTGAGATACACAGTTTAGCAGGAACACTAGCTCAGGTGCGACGGGCAACACTAACACAATGAATTAGACAAACATGACACCAAAGATATCAGAAAATACACAATGCCGGACGAACCACAATGGGCGACAAAATAACGTCGCTAACAAACACGATCGACCTCTCGTAGGTACAGCTGAGCACCACGCTAATCTGATGCCGTCACTTTAGCACCCACACCAAATGGGGTATAACAGGCAGAGCAGGTACCCGGGCGCCATAAACTGCACACAGCAGCGAGAAAGTGCCAAGCCGACAGTTTACACCCGTTGCCGGTGAGTCCCCAGTGTCTACCAGTGCGTCGTATTTGGTACAAGGCACTGAAGTAATGACAGGCAGATGGCCTGCATTCAGTACCGGTTACGTCACAACATCTATATGGGCGCTGTATTGTGTGCACTCCACCGCGAAGTGTCAGACAAACAAACAGACTGCACTTAACGGGCATGACTTCAGGCCACAGCTCCAGTACAGAAGCTGGCTGCTACAAAAGGCACTCCAGCGGACCATATATTACCTTCCTCGTTCGTAGACAGACAGACTGTAGGCTGAGAGCCCGTACCAGTCACCTCTGCTGCACTTCCACCTCGGCCATAGATAACAAGCACCACCTCGCAGTAGCGACAAGGCTCTCTAATGTTGATACCCAGTGACGTGCTGGCTCAGGTACTTTCGAGTGACAACGAATAGGCAAAATGAAACACATTGCTCACAAAGGAAGATGATCTTTTGATTATCCGAGAGAATCGAATAGTAGCGTTGGGTTTTTAGTACATAGTCTTAATCTGCAGCTTTATTACCCATTGTAATAGGACTTAGTCAGGGTCACTTTATGAACTGTTCTACACCACCTGACATAGTGAGAGGTGGCTACACTGAGCCACAGCGCCAGAGAGTTTTGTTCCGCCGCCTCCACTGGCAGTGATTATTGAGAAGTAGCGGAGGGCAGTGCTTGTTGAGAACTCGTAGTAGTCAGTGCTTGCTGAGATGTCGTAGTGAAGAGTGCTTGTCGAGATGAGGCAGTAGTCAGTTCTTGTTGAGATGTGGTAGTAGCGAGTCGGTGTGGAGATACTGTAACGATTAGAGTGCTTTTCATCAATATAAATGAAGGTAACAAACTCCTTTTCTTTTTTTTTCTCATTATTTCAATGTCCTGAATAATGCGTCATTACAGGTTCAGTCAACAAAGCATCTGGCTTGTGTTCTTGTATTAGAGTGTAATTCTGGTTTTCTTGCGGATTTATAGTATTTCTATTTTTTTATCACTTCAGTATAAATGGTATTTGAAATTTCTTGTCTTATTGAAGAAGAACCGTGCCAGATGTGTACGTTGAGTCATACTCCCACACACAGAACAGTTATACTTGTGCTTTGGTTTCGTAGGTTTTATAGTTGCTGGGGACTTAATTAATTAATTGTGTTAACGAAAATTTTCATTTCATTCTTTGTTGTTGTTCTATGCAGTCAGATTGCGTAATAGGACTAGTCAGGGCCAACCGTTTACGAGACACAGCGTAATCGGACATACAGCTACCAAAAATAAAAAGGATTTTCAAATTTAATAAATAAGCCCCCATGCAATAGCTTTCCAGTATACCACCTCATCCATATTACAAAGAACACAGTGTATAATGATACATCTTTTGCTTCATAATTTATGATTAGATGCTAACTCATATATTGCGTACACGATGTAGTATAACTAATTAGCTTACCAGCCTGCAAAGTAAACGTAATTAGCCAGAATCTGCAGTTACCAGTAATTCATTATTTCGCAATCAGCACTTTGATAACGATTATGGGAAAACTAATTATGTAGCTTTTGAAAGCTATAAGTGAAGATGTCATGATAATGTTGGAATCAGATTCCATCTTGTAACTAATTAGCAAATTAGTCACTAAAATTCGATTATTACATGTAAAGCCAAATTAATAGTTCGAAATGTTTCGCGACAGGAGATGTAATTAAACTCACGTAAGAACTTGGGCAACCATGTCTCTAAAGATGCCAGGCTCAGAATTCCTGTAACTGATTTTGTAATTACACCTTCTAGAAACTTGCAATATAAACAAACAACTTTTTTAAGATTCTGACAAAACGAAGTTTTTGTTTAAAAATCTGTAAAGCTCCAAAGTTTATGTTAGCACAAAAAGTTATTTAGTGATGAATAAGAAATCTGTAATTTTGTGTCAAGTGTTGTTAATCGCATTTCATCACTTTATTTTCGTCTCAAAACCTAAAAACCAATACTTGAAACTGTATTCATTATAAACGAACATTTTCTTACCAGAAAACTGTATTAACAGGATATTTTGTTATGTAACTTTCTGATTGTAATTCGACAAACCTATTTTGTAAACAATCAGAGCAAAAGAGCATATATTGTCAAGCAAGTATATAAGCAATGCTGCATGCTAAATTAAAAAAAAAATCAGGTTGTGTTGTTGCTCTGTGTCAGAAGGTCTGTGTAACTATGTTGTTTGAGAAAATATACGATTATCTAAAAGAACAATTCTGGAGTTGACTTTTATTTGTAACACCAGATCCTCTCTTGTTAATTTCTGAGGACTGAATTAAGCGCCGCAGTGTTCAGTTTCTGAAACGTGGTGAAAATTTCCGTTATAAAATATAACTAGTGAGCCTTCTGAAGTTTACTTAAATTGACAGCAACTTGTCATTAAGTTAGTCAATTTCATTAAGGGTTGTGAAATATAATTAATTAATCAGAAAGTGGCGGTATCAGAATATCCATGAAGAACCTAGAAAGTGTACACCTCGCTATGCAGCTATGGTCTTTGTATCGCAGAATTTAGAACCGACGACGTACAGTCTCTTTTTGAGTCACATTTTTCTTCGGGAACAAACTGCTCCTATACCAACATATGGACACTACAAGTATCCGATTCTGTTCTGGCTCCATCGTACACTGGGACCGCGTGAGATGGTGCAGTGGGTTGCACACTGGTCTCGAATACGTGAGGAACGAATCTCAAGCCGTCATCCATCCACCTTAAATTCAGATTCCTTAATGAATTAAGGTGACTGCCAGGATGGTTCCTGTGAAAACGACATGGTTTTTTGTTCCTACCTGTCTCTACTGCGTGAAAGTTGGTGCTCTGTCTCCAATTATCTTCTCGCCGACGGGACGTTAAACGCTCATGTTTTAGACAGAGTAAGCCCAAACTCTACTGAGCACAATCAGATTTGTTTTTCGGGAGTTTTAATTTGAAGAGGCCTGAATCTCCAGTCGCTAATTACTGGGAAATTTATCCAGTGTGTTATCGCAATTATGTCTGTAGCTACTGCACTGAGAATAACTGCACACCAGTGCAAATGCGAGTAACACTGAGAGCGTATTGTGGCTATGATAGAACAGCTTACCAGAAAGATACAGCAACAGTGTTGTTTTGCGAATATCTCTGTCTCTTCCCGTCTGCATGACAATGTCTCACTGTTGTCAGACTCTGGGGCGAGGAAGACAGAATACCTTCAACTATGTCACTGACAGCGGGTATTATGAGACAATGGCAACAATTTTTAATCACCATGACTCATAGTTAGTATTACACATATTTGCATTAGTGTCCAGGTATTCTCGGTGCAATTCACTAACAAAATCGCCAGTCAACCGTAATAACAAACCACACCCAGTTCTTAGTAAACAGGCACAGGAGAGCGAAGATCTTCCACATTCAGACATTCAGCAAACATAATTTATTAACATGTATGCAAGGCACACCCTGTATAAAGCTGCCTCTTGTCTACTTAACACTGGGTATCCAAACCTTTACTGTCAAAATTATACAAATAATAGAGCATTCTAAACTGAGTATTGTGGAGCAAGAAATTAATGGTCGTAAAAAACATTTTGTTTGTTACCGACATAAACTTCTTACAGCCATTACCAACAACTTACGTTCATAGTTCTCAGAAAGGTAAGCATAAGATATAGGGAATATGCAATATATGCGCGAACCAAGAGGGAACAACATGATTGGAAAATCAAGAGAGGTGCTCGGCTTAGTAAGGGTATAACAGCGGTGTGCAATGTTTATCCACTACTGTTCAACCTGTACATCAAATAATCAATGATGGAAATAAAAGAAAGATTCAGGAGTGAGATTACCATTCAAGGGAAAGGATGCAAGTTGTGGTGTCACCGCCAGACACCACACTTGCTAGGTGGTAGCTTTTAAATCGGCCGCGGTCCGCTGGTATACGTCGGACCCGCGTGTCGCCACTATCAGTGATTGCAGACCGAGCGCCGCCACACGGCAGGTCTAGAGAGACGTACTGGCACTCGCCCCAGTTGTACAGCCGACTTTGCAAGGAACGGTTCACTGACAAATACGCTCTCATTTGCCGAGACGATAGTTAGCATAGCCTTAAGCTACAATTGCTACGACCTAGCAAGGCGCCGTATTCAATTGATATTGAGATTCTATTAATGTATCATCAAGAGCGATGTTCTACAAATGTGGATTAAAGTTAAGTATTCCAGCAGCTACGTACTTTTCTTTATAGCATTCATTACGTATCCTGTTTCAGACCTCACGCCAGCCTGCGTGAGTTTAAGCGCGTGCCTTTCGGTTACCCGTCACTGTGGATTGGCTGTCTTGCCAGTCCACAACACAAGTGATAAGATTCGCTGATGGCATTGCTATCCTCAGTGAAAGTGAAAGATTTACAGAATCTGTTGAATGGAATAAATAGTGCAATGAGCAGAGAATATGAAGAATAAATCAAAGAAAGATAAAAGTAATGAAGACAAATCTGGGATCATCACGTAGACGTTCGTAATAGTCTTCTCCTCTTCTGTTCAACATAAGTCTCGAGGAAGGAAAGGAATGAAGGAGACGAAAGAAAGGATCGAAAGTGCCTTAAAATTTAGGGCAAATTTTATCAGCTATAAAATCCGCTGATTATGTTGCTAACCTCTATGAAAGTGCGGAAGAGATACGGAAAATGTGGAACGAAATGAATAATCAAATGGTTCAAATGGCTCTGAGCACTATGGGACTTAACATCTGAGGTCATCAGTCCCCTATAACTTAGAACTACTTAAACCTAACTAACCTAGGGACATCACACACATCCATGCCCGAAGCAGGATTCGAACCTGCGACCGTAGCGGTCGCGCGGTTCCAGACTAAAGCGCGTAGAACCGCTCGGCCACATCGGCCGGCTGAAATGAATAATCCACTGAGAAAATAACATAGAGCGAAAGTACACAACAATAAGTAGAAATACGATAATTGAAATCTTAACGTTAAAATTTGGGACGACGCAGTAGACGAAATGAAAGAATTCAGTCACCTTGGCATAAAAAAAACCATAACTGACGAAAGACAAGCAAAGAGGCTGTTCCTCGCTAAATGAACACTTCTAGTATGAAGCACCAGACCTTAATTTGAGAAGAAAAATGTACTCTTGGAGCACGGAATTGTATGGGAGTCAATCATGGGCTGTAGGAAATCGATGCGCTTGAGATGCTGTGTTGCAGAAGAATGTTGTTAATTAAGTGGACTGATAAGAAATGACATATTCTCTGCAGAATCAGCGAGGAAAATAATAAGTGGAAAACACAGGGGAGAAGAAGGTACAGGATGTTAGGACATATTTTAAGACATCAGCCAATGATTTCCATGGTCCCAGAAAAAAACAGAGGGTATAAATGGAAATGTCGTGTGGCTAGGGCCTCCCGTCGGGTAGACCGTTCGCCTGTAAAAACTATATGTAAGACGAAAACTGTATTATATAATACATGGTGACTCAGCTGCCACTACCAGTGGGTTTTATGCAACCCACAATGTCTTCAAACACCACACACGAGATTTTCCTGTTCTCTCGCTCGCAATAGGCAAACTATTAATCCTACAAAAAACATGAAATGGAACTTTTTGTAGCAAATTAAAGTAGTTAAATTTTCTACTGTGATTGTTTCCGCTGGAGGTCACAATATTCGAGTTATTCAAGGAAAACGCGTTTGAATGTCGCTTTTGTGCGTTTTCTTAAAAGATTAGAAAACTACGACCTCTCTCGAAAACGTAACCCAGTACAAATTTAACTACATTAAATTTTCTACGAAAAGGTACTGTTCATTTCTTCTGTAGGACTAATAGTTTACCCATAGCGAGCGAGAGAATACGAAAATGTTGCGTTTGATATTTGAAGGTCTTGCGGGTTGCACAAAACTCATAGATAGGGACAAAATGGTTCAAATGGCTCTGAGCACTATGGGACTTAACTTATGAGGCCATCAGTCCCCTAGAACCTAGAACTACTCAAACCTAACTAACTTCTGAGGTCATCAGTCCCCTAGAACCTGGAACTACTCAAACCTAACTAACCTAAGGACATCACACACATCCATGCCTGAGGCAGGATTCGAACCTGCGACCGTAGTGGTCGCGCGGTTCCAGACTGTAGCGCCTAGAACCACTCGGCCACACCGGCCGGTTAGATAGGGACAGGCGAGTCACCCCACACATTACAAGGGAGGAAGTCATGGCAGGCTGCATCAGACGAATCAGAGAACAATAAAACTAAAAAAGCTCTTAAGAACAAGTTGAAGTGACTACCGTCAGTCTCAATGCAAGCATCACAACGTAATCGACCGAAAGAACTAGAAGTCCGAAACAAACATTTCTTTTACATAAACAACTCAGACCATATCGCTACTATTTAATCTCGTAACAGGTGCTCGAAGTACCGACAGACAGCCTCAGTTCACGCACTGGAATATAATCTACAGAAAAAACTGAATCAGTTCAAAATCATTTGTCCCCATTGCACGCAGACATTTATGATAGGCAAGTAACAGCTGTTACACCGATAATTTACACACTTATTCTTCGAAGTGTGCACTCGATGGGTATGTTGACGAGTGCTTATTCATGAGTTTTCTGCTATGCAGTACAACACCATCTCCGCAAACTATTCTTCGCTTTTGGCCAACTCTCCTTGGCCTTAAGTGCTTAGTGTCGCACACGTTTCTGCTTGCGACGATAAATTCTTCCAGTTATGACTAAAACTGGTCTGAGGCTTTTCGCTTCTACGTTCGAGCAACTTTTTGGGCTTTACATTTAGAGAGCTGCGTCAAACCCGTCTTCGGACTGAAGAGCACAACAACAACAGGGAACTTACATTTAATGCATGCCTGCAAGTTCCAGTAACGCGTAATGCTCGAGTTTCGACAACCAGCCATGAAGGATAAACAATAATAAACTCCACACATCATTGAGAACTGTGCATTGTTTTTTAGCTGTCGACTCCGCAGAAAGGTGTTTGTCGTAAAATATAAGCAATTTAAAAACGGATCCCCTGCAAGCATCGCACATTCAAGACCTCGTACCACTTAAATTATTTCTCTAAATACTCACAAGGGGAGCGATTTCATCTAAATTTGTGGTACATTCGGAGCTACGTCAGGAATGAAATTGACGGACGTGCTAGTTCCAGACAGCCAAGCATTTAGAAAACAATAGCATATTTGCCGCAGGTCGGGTGAGGCATGAGACATTTATGTCACCGTAGTTCACGGCAGCAGTTGTCGTAGCGGGAAGAGTGCGGAACGGTAATTGTGGGGTCGAGTCTCTACACGGAACTTTTTTTTAAATCGTCAGCTTTTACATTATTTATTCTGCTAATAAACGAAAATATACTATATTAATATTTTCATAGTAGAGCGTGAAAAGGAAAGGCAAAGGAAAAAGTATTATTGCGGATAAATTTCCATGAAGAGATTGTAAGACGTACAAGTGAACTTCGTATATAGATTAAGACACTTTCATTATTTTACAGTTAACGAATTTCACATGCTGATGTGATAATAATTGTAAAAACAGGGAATCTTATTGTTTGCGTGCAACTGCCGAGCACTGCTTGAAGGTCAAAATGAAACTGAGTACGAAGCGCTTATTATTTAATCACAATCCTTTCTATCTTGTTTTGCCTTTCCTTTTCATGCAGTCTATGAAGATATACGTTCAGCATTATCTCGGTTTATTTGCGGAATAAGTAACGTAAAAATCTGAAATAAAAAGAAAAAAGATTTTTCAATATCGGTTCGTCTCCACGTCTCTTGGATTAACATTCTGTAGTCTTTCCGCGGTGCCATCCGCTGCCTGGACTCAACTTCAACCATCTATTGTGTGATTTGTTTTAGAAAACCAATTGCACTAAAAGAAATATCTGTGGGTGGGGCCTGACACACAAAATACTATGTTTCATGTTGAACATAAAAATTTTGATCTGTTCAACAAACCAAAAATAATTATTAATTGTTCAGTTACAGAGGCGTGGAAACATAATCCGTGCTATCATTAAGTATCATTTTACAAACCTTAAAAATGTAGCTAGACGTTATCTAAGTGGCAGTAATAATTCACTCCTTCAGCTGCTTTCGCGTGTGTTTACCAACACTCCACCTTCAGCAAAGATTATTTATTTGCAATTGTTTTCGCCAACATAATGAAGCTAAACACAGTCTAGCTTGATGCAGACAAGATGTATACGTTGTCAGGCGGCAACATCATGCATATACGAATGATTTCCTTAACAATATACGCAAATCTTCAGTTTGTTGCTAAATGGCAACACCAAGCAATAGAGCGTTGACATAAATGGCTCCTGGCTCGCCCGACTCACAGCAAAAATGGTATTTTCTCTAAATTCTTGGCAGTCTGGAACTCCCACTTCCGTCAGTTTCATTTCCCACTTCTGTCAGTTTCATTTCTGACCAAGCTCTGCATATAGACTACCACCAATCTGGACGACATGGGTGATGACGAGTAGGTGCAGTTTCTTGTCAATTTGGGAGTCTCTACCATCTGCAAAATTTTAATCCTAGAGTTGGCAGCAGCAGTAGTAGTATGGTTTCTGCCTTACGGCAGGTCTTGTCATGAGTTAAGCTTCTTCCACTGTTATCTGTCCATAGCCAGTCTTTCCATTTCTGAATATTTGTCTCCTTTTATATTGTCCAGCATTTGATGTCTCCTTTTTCCTCTTCCCCTTTTTCCCTCCACCATTCCTTCTTCTATTCCTTCCTTCAATAAACAGTCCCTCTTCAAACAATGTCCAGTCCATTCCGTTTTCTCTTTCTGATAATTTTCAGCGTTTTTCTTTCTTCTCCAGAGAGTTGGACATGAGCATAAAAAGTTGTGGCCGGTGGACGTGACTCATTAATGATAGTTTCTGGAGCCTTCGTGGTCAGTCTCTTCGGTGTCCCTCGTGTAATGTGAGACAGTCCAAGGTAATCCATCTGCGGGTGGGGCAGTCAAGTTCGGCTGGACTACACTCTATAACCACTCATCACAATCTTCTATAACAATTTTTTCCATAAAGGAATATGTTAAGATGAGTGTGACTGATATATACAGAGCGTTACAATCACGTATTCCCTATTCTGAGAGGTGGTATTATGGACCAATATAAGGAGAAAGGTCTGTCAAGCGTTGGTTCTAAAATCAGCTACGAGCTGTCTTCGATACTGCGAACCACACATACTGCAAGATTTTTGCTATTTTGAATGACCTACAGAATGCTGTGAAACAACAGAGCGTCTAATGAAATCTGCTTGCTGTTACATACGACCTGCACCTGTGACCCTTAGCTAAACGAAGTGTTCAGTATAGTGTCCATATACAGTCCGACGCCTTTGGGAACCACGCAGGCTTTGATAAACTCGAGATTGGTCACGGATGCGCTCGCAGGCGAACATGACGCGTTTCCGTAATGTTTGTACATCTTTAACGGAGCTGGCAAAAAAAATAGTAGATTTCGGGTGCTCCAGCAACCGAAAATCCAAGGAATTAAGTTCGTGGAAGGAGTTGGCCAACTTACTGGACCTCATCAATCAATCCATTGTCCATTAAATATCTATTTGAAGTGCTCTGCGATACTTCGGAGAAAATGGACTGGTGCTCCATCATTCTTGAACCACAACTCCAGCTGTTGTTGGAAAGGCACCTCCTTCAGAGCAGGACAGGCAAGTCGTTTGATAGCAACTGACGCACTAACATACCTGTGTGGTAGTATATAAGGTCCAAGGGTGGCATCTTTGATTAGTAATCAGAACGTCCTCAGTCCCGGATTCGAACCCCGCCATCGCTTACAATTTGAATAAAAATTGTCGGCAATGGCGTCCGAAGACTTCCGGCTTAAAAAGTCACCATCACTCCCCCAAGGACCTTGTCAAAGTGGGCGGAGTAGCATACAGGGGTTCAGGGCACTCTCTTGACCTTAGGGTGGGAAACTGCCCCTAAAGGCGGAAGAGTCAGCTATGAGCAAGGGCATGAGGATGCAGAAGGCAATGGAAACCACTGCATTACAGACATATAGGAAATGTGGCATCTAACTGAAAACGTGTCATGATGATCTCTCCATTGGCAAAAGATTCAGGACTAGTCCCCCAAACTGATCTCCGGGAGGAGACTGCAAAACAGGAGGTGACCACGAGAAAAATAAGGACTAACGAACGGAAAGGTAACGTTCTACGAGTCGGAGTGTGGAATGTGTCAGTAGCCTGAACGTGGTAGGGAAGCTAGAAAATCTGTAAAGGGAAATGCAAAGGCTCAATCTAGATATAGTAGGCGTCAGTGAAGTGAAATGGAAAGAAGACAAGGATTGCTGGTGAGATGATCATGGGGTAATATCGACAGCAACAGAAAATGGTATAACTGGAGTAAAATTCGTTATGAATAGGGAGGTAGGGTGAGAGTACGTTACTGTGAACACTTCAGTGATAGGGTTGTATTTATCAGAATCAACAGCAAACCAACAATGACAACTATAGTTCAGGTATGAGAATGAAGATATAGAGAAAGTACATAAGGATCGGGAGGATATTGATCGGGTAATTCAGTACGTAAAGGGAGATGAAAATCTAATAATCTTGGGGAACTGAATGAGGTTATAGGCGAAGGAGTAGAAGAAAGGGTACGGGAGGATATGGGCTTTGTACTAGGAATGAGAAAGACTAATTGAGTTCTGCAATAAATTTCAACTAGTAATAGCGAACATTTTGTTCAAGGATCAAAAGAGGAGGAGGTATACTTGGAAAAGGCCGGGAGATAGGGCAAGATTTCAGTTGGATTACATTATCATCAGCCAGAGATTCCGATATCAGATATTGGATTGTAAGGTCCACCCAAGTGCAGATATAGACTCAGGTCACAATTTAGTAATGAGGAAGATTATGCTAAAGTTCAAGAGACTAGTGAGGGAAAATCAGTCCTCAAAGAAGTGGTATCCGGAAATACCAAGGAATGAAGAGACACGCTAGAAGTTCTCTGAAGCTGTAGATACTGCGATAAGGAATAGCTAAGTAGGCAGTTCGGTTGAAGAGGAGTGGGTGTCTCTAAAAAGGACAGTCTCAGAAGTTGAAAAGGAAAACATAGGTACAAAGAAGGTAACTGCGAAAAAACCATGAGTAACAGAAGAAACACTTCAGCTGGTCGACGAAAGAAGGAAGTTCAAAAATGTTCAGGGAAATTCAGGAATACAGTAACACAAGTCATTTAGGAATGAAATAAACAGGAAGTGCACGGAAGCTAAGACTAAATGCGAAGAAATCGAAAAAGAAATGACTGTCGGAAGGGCTGACTGACAGTACAGAGAAGTCAAATCAACTTTCAATGAAGTTAAAAGCAAGGCTGGTAACATTAAGAGTGCAATAGTAATTCCACTGTTAAATGCGGAAAGACTACATTGAAGGCCTCTATGAAGGGAAAGTCTTGTCTGATGTCGTGATAGAAGAAAAAACAGGAATCTATACAGAAGAGATAGTGGATCTAGTATTAGAACCAGAATTTAAAATAGCGTTGAAGATTTCAGAGCGAATAAGGCGGAAGGGATAGATAACATTCCATCATAATTTCTTAAATCACTGGGGGAAGTGGCCAGAAAACGACTATTCATGTTGGTGTGTAAAATGTATGAGACTGCCGATATACCATCTGACTATCGGAAATGTCATCCACACAGTTCCGAAAACTGTAAGAGCTGACAAGTGTGAGAAGTATCGCTAAGTCAGATTAACAGCTCATGAATCCAAGTTGCTGAAAAGAATAATATACAAAAGAATGGAAGAGAAAGCTAAGGATGTGTTGGATGGCGATCAGTTTGATTTGGAACTTTATGGTAAGTTCCTATGGGACCAAACTCCTAAGGTCATCGGTCCCAAGGCTTACACACTACTTAATCTAACTTAAACTAACTTACGCTAGCGACAACACACACACACACACACACACACACACACACACACACACACACATGCCCGTGGTTGGACTCGAACCACCGACGGGGGTAGCTGAGCGAACCGTGGCAAGGCACCCTAGACCGCACGGCTACCAGGCGCGCTGATCAGTTTGGTAAAGGCACCCGAGAGGCAGTTCTGAGATTGCGGTTGATAATGGAAGCAAGACTAAAGAAAAATCACATCTCGACCATAGGATAGCGTTAGACGTTGTCGAATGGTCCAAGATGTTCGATACTCTGAGAAAAATATGGATAAGATATAGGGAAAGATAGGTAATATACAATATGTATAGGTGCCAACACGGAACAATAAGAGTGGAAGACCAAGAAGGAAGTGCCCGGATTAAAAAGAGTGAGAGGTAGGGATGTATTCTTTCTGTTCAATCCATACATCGAATATGCTATCACGGAAAATTGAAAAAAAGGTTCGAGGGTGGGATTAAAATTCAAGGTGTAAGCACATCAGTGATAAGATTCGCTAATGACATTGCTATCCTCAGTGAAAGTAAAGAAAAATTACAGGATCTGCTGAATGGAATGAACAGCGTAATGAATGCAGAATATGAATTGAGAGTAAATCGAAGAAAGACGAGAGTAATGAGAGGCAGCAGAAATGAGAACAGCGTGAAACTTAACATTATGATTGGCGATCACGAACTAGATGTTAAGGAATTTTGCTAACTAGGCAGCAAAATAACTCATGACGGACGTAGCAAGGACGACATAAAAAGCAGAGCTGCATTGGCAAATAGGGCATTCCTGGTCAAGAGAAGTCTACTAGTATCAAGCATAGCCTTAATTTGAGGAAGAAATTTCTGCGAATATACGTTTCAAGCTCAGCATTGTATGGCAGTGAAACATGGACTGTGGGAAAACTGAAAAAGAAGATAATATAAGCATTTGAGATGTGGTGCTAGAGAATATGGATAATAGCGGTTGGCCTGCTGGACACACATAAACGTACTTTGCTTTGGCTTACACAATGTTGGCGGGCCGCTTGCCTGGAGCTTGTACCAGGGTTCGTTTCAATACCTACATCTACATATACACTCCGCTAGCCACCAAACGGTGTGTGGCGGAGGGCACTATTCGCGCCAAAGTCGTATTTCCCCCCCCCCCCCCCCTCTGTTCCACTCGCGGATTGCACGAGGGAAAAACGACTGTCTGAACGCCTCAGTACGAGTTCCTCCATGTCTGGTGTACGCCTTGTCCGACACCTCCTCGTCTGCCCGAAAGACCCATGATGACAGAAACGCCCAAAAAGGGTTTGAAATGTTGTATGACGTGGTTGATGTCTGTGAGAGTACCGGGTGATCAAAAAGTCAGTATAAATTTGAAAACTTAATAAACCACGGAATAATCTAGATAGAGAGGCAAAAATTGACACACATGCTTGGATTGACGTGGGGTTTTATTAGAACAAAAAAAAAAACATCCCATATTGCTAGACGCGTGAAAGACCTCTTGTGCGCGTCGTTTGGTGACTTTCGTCATGCTTGGCCTCCCAGGTCCCCAGACCTCTGTCCGTGCGATTATTGGCTTTGGGGTTACCTGAAGTCGCAAGTGTATCATGATCGTCCGACATCTCTATGGATGCTGAAAGATAACATCCGACGCCAATGCCTCACTACAACTCCGGACATGCTTTACAGTGCTGTTCACAACATTATTCTTCGACTACAGCTATTGTTGAGGAATGATGGACATATTGAGCATTTCCTGTAAAGAACATCGTCTTTGCTTTGTCTTACTTTGTTATGCTAATTATTGCTATTCTGATCAGATGAAGCGCCATCTGTCGGTCATTTTTTGAACGTTTGTATTTTTTTTTTGGTTCTAATAAAACCCCATGTCATTCCAAGCATGTGTGTCAATTTGTACCTCTCTATCTACATTATTCCGTGATTTATTGTTTTCAAATTTATACTGACTTTTTTATCACCCGGTACTTGTTTCGTTATAGCCGTGCTGCCTCTCGACCGTTTCTGTCTGCTTGACCGTACACAAACACCACCTCGTCTTGCTCTCGACATGACTACCAGACCAATCTACTGCTCACAGCACACTGCGTCAATCACACAGTCCGCAGCACAGAAGGAACACACGACACTAGGTCAGAGGAATCTTCATTCGCCAGCCCCATCTAACGTGGCAACGATGCACATGCTCATAGGACTTTTTTGCTCTATTTACAGTCAGAAATCCGTCCCTGCAATTTGTCGTTTTATTAATGTTGAACCTGAATATATGAAAACACCTGCATACTCGAATGCAACGTTGTGCCAAAATTTCAAAGGAATTTTTGAAGAACTTTCGGAGATTTAAAATTTTGAACCAACTAAGAAGAGATATTTGCTAACAATGTATCCCCATTATATATTATACAGGGTGTAAATGGTATAAGGCACCAAAATTATACAGATGGCACATCTCGCAGTGCTTGACAAAAAAGTCTAGTAACATGTTTGCGTATTTCCTACGGTTGTCCCAGAAAAAAACAGTTCGTCTCAGGATAATGGTTTTGGAAAAGTAGATATTTGGCCGTGCACGTACGTAAGCAATCGGTTCCTGTTATTGCCTGCTGCGCGTATTGACATCGCGAGAGTAAATCGTAAACACATAGGCAACTGCGGCGGCAAAAGGTGTTGCGAGGGCAGCTGTACGAATTTATCGAGAACGCTTCCCACAACGACGACTTCCTGCACGAAAGACATTTGCTGCTGTGCACCAAAGGTTTGTGTCATTGTAATTCTCCACTTGTATGCGATTATTATGCATTTACATCTTAATAAAGTACAGTAGTTATCTGCACCTTTGTAAATTATCGTCAGTATGCGAAACGTATCTTCTGTTCTGATATGATTTACGTTTTTGTTACATCATGACATAATATAACTGATGAGTACGTATTTAATTTCCTTAGATTGAGAGATACTGGCTCTTTACTGCCCCGCGCAGAAGGCAGAGACCCACAACGCGCCGATCGTACACTGGGAGCTGAGGAAAGAATTCTGGACCGCATCCAGGAGGATCCTTCTCAGAGTACTAGAAGCATCGCCCGCCACGTGGGTATATCGCACACTCTCGTTCATCGCACTTTGCAAGAGGAGCGTCTGCGGCCTTACCACATTCAACGCGTACAAGCATTTGAAGAACAAGATTTCCCTTCACGGCGTGAATTCTCAGAGTGGTTTTTGTCATACAGTGCGCAGCATGATTTTGTCAACAAAATACTCGTCACAGATGAAGCGTGTTTCACTCGCGACGGAATAACTAATTTCCATAAAATGCACACGTGGAGTGTACACAACCCTCGCCACGTAGTGGCAACACATTTTCATCGACGATTTTCCGTAAGTGTGTGGGCGGGTGTGCTCGATAATTACATTATTGGGCCCTATGTTTTACCTGCACGTTTGACTGGTAGCTATTACCGAACGTTTCTAGAGGAAACATTGTTACCAATGTTGTTAGAAGACATTGCGTTCGGCATACGTCATAACATGTGGTTCCTCCACGATGGTGCTCCACCCCACGTTGGTGACAGAGTACGCAGATTTTTGGGTAGTCGATTTCCAGGACGATGGATCGGGCGTTCGGGTCCACGTCGATGGCCAGCACGCAGCACTGATTTAAATCCACTGGATTTTTTCTTTTGGGGCCATATGAAGGTACTTTTTTATGCTGAGGCAGTAAATAATGTGGACGAATTGACGCAGAAGATTTTAGATGCTGCCAATACCATAAAGGCCAATGTGCATGTGTGTGAACGAGTGCGACGAAACTGGGTTCGCCCGCCGTAATGAAGCACGTTTAGAAGCGAATGGTGGTCATTTCGAACATTTATTGTGGTATTGGTGTAAGAGGAAACGAAGTTATGGGTTTTCTTTCCGTTACGATGTTGTTGTACAGAAGGAAAATAATGTTAATTTAGTATTCGTTATGGCATTGCCGTAAATAGGTGAAACAGTTGATTGTAATTAATGCACGAGTATCTACTTGGTGATTGATTGAATTTGTACTAATGGAAATACATTGTGTTTGATATTAGCTTGTCATTACTAGTACGACCTTCGTTATCGACTTGGTGAGAAACAGACTGGTTGTATTCAATTCACGTAAAGCGAATTACACATTCTTGACAACCGAAAAACCGTTTACATTCCTTTTTTCGATACCACCTGATTATCACGCCACGTCGTTGTACACGTCTAATAATTTCAATCCTCTGGTCGGCTCGTTGCCTTTCTCTGGTCGCCCCGTTATTGTTGGCAATAATCTCGGTACGCCGTGTACTGTCGGTTGACTACGTAAACAGAAATGCGTATACTATCTATCCTACGAACATTAGGCTTTAATAATACAAAAATAAAGTACATAATACAAGAAAATGGTTCAAATGGCTCTGAGCACTATGCGACTTAACTTCTGCGATCATCAGTCGCCTAGAACTTAGAACTAATTAAACCTAACTAACCTAAGGACAGCACACACACCCATGCCCGAGGCAGGATTCGAACCTGCGACCGTAGCGGTCGCGCGGTTCCAGACTGTAGCGCCTAGAACCGCACGGCCACCACGGCCGGCCACAAGAAAATGTCATTAGACTTTTCTGTCAAGCACTCCGAGATGTACCATCTGTACAATTTTGGCGCCTTAGACCGTTTACAGGGCAACCAGCCTTGCCGCAGTGGATACACCGATTCCCGTGAGATCACGGAAGTTAAGCGCTGTCGGGCGTGGTCGGCACTTTGGATGGGTAACCATCCGGGCCGCCATGCGCTGTTGCCATTTTTCGGGGTGCACTTAGCCTCGTGATGCCAATTGAGGAGCTACTCGACCGAATACTAGCGTCTTCGGTCAAGAATACCATCATAACGACCAGGAGAGCGGTGTGCTGACCCCACGCCCCTCCTATCCGCATCCTCCATGAGGATGGAGCGGCGGTCGGATGGTCCCGGTAGGCCTGAAGACGCTTTATACCGTTTACACCCTGTATATTTATGTACCATGTGCGGTTCAGTTTATTTATACACATATTCCGATGAGCAGCTCTGTCGTCTTTCTCAGGTACTGTTGTCGGTCGTCGAAATATTGTGGATGAAAGCGCACCATTAATCCATCAAGCCGAGAGATGAAGTGGTGGCTAGTCGGCGGCAGGGGGTTGCGCCAGAGGGAGTGTAGGCGTCAGCGGTTTTCTCCGAGGTATAAGAGGTGCGGGCGCGCCGCGGCGGGCGCAGTTTCGTTATGGCTGTGTTGGGCCGCGTGTGGGCCGAGGCGTTCGGCTGGTTGCAGAGTCCGGCCGCAGTGGTGCTGGTGGCGCTGGCGGCGGCGGCGGTGCTGTACCGCCGGCGGCGCGCCCGGCTGGTGTCCCTCATACAGCGCATCCCGGGGCCGCCCGCGCTGCCCATCATCGGCAACGCCGTCGAAATCAACGTGGAGCACGACGGTACGGTCCTACACACTCCCACCCGTGGCCGGGCAACGTTAAGCGGGAACTTAACTTCGCTACTCCTTAATCCGTCACTAAACAAGTTATCTTCGCTACACGTGAAAGCGTTATTTTACATAAGGTTCATCGTCAGTTAAAAATAATCGTTAGTGGTGCAGTGTTACGTGGCTTTATGATTAATTACAGGCTTACTATTTTATCAGTTGATTTGTTTTCGCCACGTAACGCCCGCTGTTTACGTCCTTCTTCGTTGCTGAGAGATGTATCACTTTTCGTTCTGACGCCGCAGCTCTTCCTTTCCTATATCTTTACTACTTTTTATCTATATATATGATGAACTATTGGTTTTACCGTTCAACCACTTTTTAATAACTGTGCAAGTATTACAGGCATCGGGTCCCACCTAATGTGTCACCCGCCTATACGTTTTATATGAACCTTTCAAGACTCGATCGATCTGTTTACAGCGAGAAAGCAGAATATCTCTTCCTTTGACGTTGTCCAACAACGACCTAGGAAGCTCCACGCCCTCGCGGCCCAGGCTCTTCCATGGCTCGCGGTAGTTTGCAGCATTCGTTTTATTCCTTGCCCACTTGCCGCTACGTCGAACTTTCGTGGCGATCGTTGGGGAACGTCTTCCACGTTATCTGCAACGTAAAGAAACTTTCTTCCCACACTATTTCTGAAAACCCAAACACAAACTTAAAGAACATAACAATAATAACTGTTCTTACAGTTATTCGTATAAGTCGTGGTCGATTTAATGAGGGGTGGGACAGGCGTAAGCCTTGTGACACCACAGTGGTTAATGCGTAATAGTATGCTTTACGTTGTGGATGTAGTGAAATGAACAAGTTAAGCAAACGCCCCATTACCGTTGCTTAAACAAAAATGTCCTGGTTGGGAAAGTTAGATAGGGCATCGAACAAAAGTAAAAAAAAGGTCAGTTTAATCATTTAATCGCTTAGTTTTATAATTATTTAATTATCAGTGTAAAGGCACGCCGACAGTGCACGCATTCTGGCTCTTGTGTCAGCATGTAACTAGTGAACAGTCACGCCCAAATAACTTTTGGTGTGAGCTGACCAGCAGTGAGCCGTAGTTGCCAACCAACAGATGTTGCCAACTAAAACGTAATAATTTATGATTCATTTTACTAATTCGTGATCGGGAGAGCTGTAAAGGATTCGAGAGGCAGGAACAAACCAAATATTACTTTATAATCCATGCAATTATTGCAACTAAATCTAACATTATTTAATTTCGCCTTCAATGTAGTCACGCTATAATCGTAATACTGTAATGTTAAAATGACTTCTGCCTGTACGTTACGTTTTAAAACCCCTGTACAAGAAAGACTACATCATCGTTCACAAAAAATATAAGATTATTTTTGTAGCCGAAATGAATTTTTTAAAAGTACTGAACAGTTCAAAAATGGTTCAAATGGCTCTGAGCACTATGGGACTCAACTTCTGAGGTCATTAGTCCCCTAGAACTTAGAACTAGTTAAACCTAACTAACCTAAGCACATCACACACATCCATGCCCGTGGCAGGATTCGAACCTACGACCGGAGCGGTCTCGCGGTTCCAGACTGCAGCGACTAGAACCGCACGGCCACTTCGGCCGGCTACTGAATAGTATTCGTCAAATACTCGTAGGTACGTTACTTTGAATTTCAGTGAAAATGCATCTACTTCTTAATAAGATGTCGCATTAATTGAAAACGCTCATCAAAAATGCGTCTGCCCAATGTTGTCTTCGAAATTTAACTTTTGCTGGGATTTAAAGCTTTTAGCAGCTTCTCAAACGACTTTGATTCGACGACACTGTATCAAAAAACTTTACTATGCATTGGTCCACACTAGCCTGAGACTTACTGCTGCCAATTGCTAAAACGCTTCAAGACTCCAATGCTTCTCTGCCGCATTCTTTAAACCGGATTACTGCTACTGACTCCGCTGTTGATATCTGATTTTTCTTTTTGGCTTTCCCCGACAGGAACCAGCCTTCACTGTTTCTTCAAACTGTATGTACCGTGATTCATGTGCTCTCCTTACGAGTTGTTTCAAATTGTTAGGACTCGAAATACGAGCACCAATTGTTAATTTTTTAGGCAAGCACAATTTACTATCGAAAAGTATTTGTGCTCCTGATCTGGATTCAAAATTAACGTAATCACTTAAATCCGACCACAGATTTTCATCAGTTGCAGAGCTAGAATCCAGTTCCATGACTTTGTTGCCACAGGCAGTCCACTAACAAAGAATAGTACTTTGCGCAAACTCAGTGAACGAGCAACGATAAACAGCCAACACCGAGGTTATTCTCACTCGCACTCACTGTTTACATCAGTCGCCACTACCCTAACTTGCTCACGCACCTGCATCACCTTATCTATTCAGAACAATATTTCCGTTGGCGGTGTGGCGTCATTTTGTCATAAATAGTAGGCAACTACTTAACAATTAACACACTCAAAGCGGCGCGGGGTAGCCGTGCAGTCTTAGGCGCGGCTTCCCTCCGTCGGAGGTTCGAGTCCTCCCTCGGGTATGGGTGTATGTCGTCCTTAGCGTAAGTTAGTTGAAGTTAGATTAAGTAGTGTGTAAGCCTTGGGACTGATGACCTTAGTAGTTTGGTCCCATAGGAAGCTAAACAGTTCGTTAACGTTTCTAAAATTAACTTGTAAATTAATCCGTTACTCGTAAAAAAATGGCTCTGAGCACTATGGGACTTAACATCTGAGGTCATCAGTCCCCTAGAACTTAGAACTACTTAAACCTACCTAACCTAAGGACATCACACACATCCATGCCCGAGGCAGGATTCGAACCTGCGACCGTAGCGGTCGCGCGGTTCCAGACTGAAGCGCCTAGAACCGCTCGGCCACAACGGCCGGCGTTACTCGTAAAGGTAACTTCGTTAATTAATGATTAGCCAGATTAACGGATTATCGGTCTTGTGCCCAGCTACTCTCTCACCACACATGTGTTGCTCCCTTAGTTTCACTAGACGGCACGTCACGCCTGTTGACTCCTGGGCGCACGTAAAAAGCTACAGATCACCAAGTGACTTCTAGCTCGAGACGTCTCTTGCTTGTTGCGGAAGTAAATGATGTTTTCGTTTGTCTGTGCACGTGTTTCAACTAAGCAAGCAAGATGAGTGACAAAAAGGCTGCTAACTTACAACTCCGTCACCCTCTATAGCCAAGTGGTTAACATCACGAAGGATCTGGGTTCTATAGTTGATAATGTCAAGGATTTTTCTCGTGAAGAAAACTATGAGTTTCTTCAAGTGGCTCCAGGTTCAAAAGCTGATCTACTGTTGCCGTTCAATGAAACCTCAAGGTGCGTTCCTGCACTACCTGACACGCCAGCGTCAGTTTTGTTTTCGTGTTCTTCGACTCTCGTTAACAAAGCGTCGTCCTAAATCCTATGCCGTCAGAGGCAAGCGCGGGTGCTCATATCAGATTTGCTTGATTTTCAGCCGTGACCTTGCCACCCCCATGTCACCAACGGATCGAGTGAGGAAACAGAAAGAGACTTAATTTCTGTGGTTTCTGAACTGTATGGCACACTATTGTTACACGTATTCTTTAAAATTTCAGATTCTTCACCCTGAGATTAACTAGCATAAAACTACTTGAAATTTTGTTTTTGCACATACTGCTTGTCTTATATTAATGTCAGATTCGGTAGTCAGTGGTAAAACGCTTCGCATAAGGTAACCTAAGCGGTCTTTAAAAATTCGTACCAAGAGATTGATATCATCTATGTAGATATTACTGAGTTTCAAGTCACTCAAGTAATATGGCCTTTAAATCCTATTTAGAATGCGGGGTCAGGGATTTTCTCTGCCTCGTGATGGCTGGGTGTTGTGTGCTGTCCTTAGGTTAGTTAGGTTTAAGTAGTTCTAAGTTCTAGGGGACTGATGACCATAAATGTTAAGTCCCATAGTGCTCAGAGCCATTTGAACCAACCTATTTAGAATGCATTTCACAGTCCACCAAACTCCTCTTTCTTTTTCTTTCGCTTCCACCACCCGATTCATTTTCTGCAGCAAAATCTGAATTCAGTACAGTACTACTTTCTACGAAGAGCTCGTTCATAATCGCTTTTAGCGATCAACTTAGTCTTGTCTTCGTAGATACTTCAATGCGTGTGAACTAACCACGATTCACAACTAGTGGGGAAAGCCCACAAATGCATGAAAACTAATGCGAAAGCGGAGTACGCTTTTATGTCCACGTCCTGTAGCAACGTAGCATTAGGCTGTTAAGTTAGTAAAATATTTTCCATGGGCCTGGTTGCAGAAACAGTCTTTTCTTCTTTCTTTTATTTAGACCATCATTTACAGCCCATTTTTATTCTGCATTTCAGCCCATTTATCTTGTTTCTCGACTAGTGCCATGTATATGAAACATAAGGATACTGATCGCTACCCATCGAACTTTTGAACTTAAATTTGCCCATGTTGCACGGAATTGCTTGAAGTCTGCGACTGTGTTAAGAAATTTATAAAGAACACTTTTCCATCTTCAGTCAAGTTTGTTTCTGAATATCCGTTGGCACGACACACTTCGGCAGCAGGTGTCTAACTGTTGTTTATACAATATTTGTTAGTAACATATTATTGTGAAGGGAGAATTTTTTCATCATGACATTTAAGATACGTTCTGTTGGAATATTGCACAGGGCAACATTATTTCAGATCACACTGACAAACCCAGCAATAAAGCTTTTCGCGCATCACAGCAATGAGTAGTTAGAAATAGATGTTTAAGTAAGTTACACACCTGCTGCCGAAACAAGTCAAGTCAGTGAATATTCAAAACAAATGTGACTGATGCTGAAAAAGTGTAATTTCATAGAAATCACAAATTTTAATCACACCTTTCATTAGTTAATTCTTTCGGTGATAATTATGGTTCAAAGGGCTCTGAGCACTATGGGACTTAACTTCTAAGGTCATCAGTCCCCTAGAACTTAGAACTACTTAAACCTAACTAACCTAGCGACATCACACACATCCATGCCCGAGGCAGGATTCGAACCTGCGACCGTAGCGGTCACGCAGTTCCAGACTGTAGCGCCTAGAACCGCACGGCCACTCCGGCCGGCTGATAATTATGGTTTCAGTCCATTGGAATAGCTTTCAGAGATAAAAACGTATTCTAAATTCTAATAGATTTAATATTTCAAAGCTTATAATGAAAGGCACTCGATTGTGATACTGATAAACTTTTTTGAAACTACTAAAAAGACGCCTGCAATTGCCCAGAAATTTTCCTCTAAAGTTACACCAGGCGGTTCTTAATTAGAACTTTACAATGTTTACACACAAAAGACGTCCAAAGCTTTGATCTTATTTTAACTTCAAGGAAATTAAAACTGTTGTAGATTCAAATGAAGAAATTCTGATATAATTACTGCAGTAGCTCGGACAGAAGTTTATTTCACTGTAGTATTGTCTTATGAAAAAATATTTTACTCATTTTATATTATTTAGGATAAAGAATCATAATTAATCGCAAGCAACAACTTTGGAGACAAATTAACGTAGTGTCATCACCAGAAAACTCTTTTACACAGACATAGGCAATTCATTTTGGTTAGTTCGAAACGACATGTTCTCAGGTAATCCCGTTATCTCTGTCAAACACATTTCTATTTGATTTTTGGCGAAAACTGTGATGGTTGTTAAAATGAATGACAAATTTTCGTCTCGTAAATCAAAATTGTGTCTCGAGCAATATCCACACGTCGCGAAAACTTTCACGCGTATTCTTCACTACAGCTTAACATAGGGAAAGATTTTTTATCAAGAATGCACTGGGATTTACTGGAGTGGAACACAGTAAAAATCTCTAATTTCACTACTCTCTCTGTCGACTAGCTAGGAAACGTATAGAGACTCACGAATTAGTTTAAGTACGCGAAAATAGTGAGTGATCTGGATAATTCGTTACCGTGCTGTCTGCTTAGGCAAATAGGCAATAATATTTTTTTCGGAAAGCAATATCTTATGGGCCTTTGTGAATGAAATAAATAAAGCCCAATGCTAATGCGAAACCAGGAATGTTATGATGGCCAGTCTGTGCTTGAAAGTATCATTAGATAATATCGCATTTCCGTAGTCTACATGAATAACTCAGAGGCATACGGGAGAAATTCCGTTTGTTTTATTCGCCTTTTGTGGTAATTTAACTGATTCCATGAAAAAAGTGTTGATTACAATATTATTTTCCGTATTTGCCTTACATTCACAAATATAGTGTGTGTGTTTGGAGCATACGGCCGCTCAACGCCGATGTTATTAGCGCAGTTCCACATATTAAAAGAAATGATTGTACGATCACATAGAAACGACCCAGCTGCTAACAGAGGTTTCATTTCATATGTTCTAATGATAATCACAGACACTAATCATTTCGTCTGTCTAAACTGACCGAATCTCATGAAGTAATGAAGTTATGTATGAAATACATGTGGGTGTGAGTGTGTGTGTGTGTGTGTGTGTGTGTGTGTGTGTGTGTGTGTGTGTGTGTGTGTGTAATCTGCGGGAGGTATCAGATCGCGTTTAGTTTAAGAAAAAAATGGTTCAAATGGCTCTGAGCTCTATGGGACTTAACATGTGAGGTCATCAGTCCCCTAGAACTTAGAACTACTTAAACCTAACTAACCTAAGGACATCACACACATCCATGCCCGAGGCAGGATTCGAACCTGCGACCATAGCAGTCGCGCGGTTCCAGACTGAAGCACCTAGAACCGCTCGGCCACCATGGCCGGCGTTCAGTTTAAGAAACATAATCCAATCCAGATGTAGAAGCGAACACTTATAAATAGTTAGCCTTCTGGATAACAGTTGATCTTAGTGTTCACAGGCCAGCAACTACGCCTGATACTATTATTGCTTTTAAGTAACCGAAAATAATTATTTTGCTTAGAAAGCTCTCCTGAAAATTTCTTTCCTCCCGTATCGAATACCACAACCTCAACCCTCTTAAATTTACAAGACTATTCGACTCTAGAAAATTATGGATGACATAGTACCATGACTGCTTTATTTATGACACTGCGTCTCGGTTTCTCAGTGGGTCTCAGACAGTACATCTATAGGTCCGTTGTTCGATCCAAAGATTTTTTTCCGTCACTTATGACCACTTTTACCCTGGGTATGATAATTTAATGCGAAAAATACGAAGTTCCACTTTTGTTCGAAGTCCACCTGAAACTGTATGTCTTCCTCTGAGTGACTAAGTTGATCAATTCGAAGGTCGGAAGAAAATAAGTGTTTACCAACTCCAAGACACAATGAGTTTGAAGCAAAGCACTACATCTACTTAACAAAGAATGAGGAAAGAAAATGGGAGAGTAATGTACGAGAGCTATACTACAGTGCTGTATGAGCAAATAATCTCACAGCCAAAGGAAGAAGATATGCCCCAGACGAACAATATTTGATTCCCTCAAAAGCAACAAAAAGCCTTCGACAGACATCTCATATCAGAGACATTCAATTTATATGCGTGCTGTTTACCTTGACCACTCCAAATTACTTTTCCCTGACAAGCAAAATAAAAAATATATTAAGTAAATGTTATATAGTTACTAGAGAGACATTAACCAGAATGATTGCCGTATGTCTTTTATAAATAGTGCCCTATATTTTTTATTCGATAATCCACTTCCTCTCCTAAAGACGTCCTCAAAAACGTACCATATTGTAAACATCACGTAAACATGACGTTATTAAAAACGTAACAGAAAGTAGACTCAGACTCTCCTGTACTAGCACACAGTGTAGGCGTCCGGGTAATTCTCCCAACTGGTATCGTCCGTAAACAGATGGGAACGCAAGGAAAATGGACGTCAGTCATTCGGTCAACCGTCTCCTGCTGAATGTTTGTGTAAGCACAACGAACGCCAACGAAGAGAATGTAGAAAGCTACTCATCTGACAAGAACTAAGTTAGCAGGAGATGACTGGTGTACATTTTCGTTATGTTTCGATTTGTTACTGGCAACTCCAGCAAGTGGACGAGTTACTCCAAGTACCTGCATTATGTGCTAATGCAAGAGAGTCGAAGACAATTTTGTGTTATGTTTCCAGTAACGTCAATGCTACACTGTGAAACTTTTTTTTGACGAGGTTTTGAGGAGACGATGTGGGTTACCGAATAAAAAAATATAGGAAATAATTGAAAAAAGACGTAGTTCTACATATCTTCGTAAAGAACAATGTTGCAACAACGGCAGTCGTGCTGGTTAATGTCACTCTGATTGTTAAAAATTTGCTTCATAATTTTTTTATTTTGCTTATGCACAAAATGTGTTTGGGGTGTTCAAAATAAATGGGCTAATCTGTATATCTGGAGACTGTATTCTACTTTAACAACATTTTCAATTTCTTCTGGTCTTGCTAAAAATTAATGCAGTTTTTAGCGTCCCGTACCTCGTTCAGTAACAAATGAACCCTTACGGGATAACTTTGTCGTCCGTCTGCCTGTTGGGTTGGGTTGTTTTAAGGGAGGAGACCAAACAGCGCGGTCATCGGTCTCATCGAATTAGGGAAGGACGTCAGCCATGCCCTTTCAAAGGGACCATCTCGGCATTTGCCTGGAGTGATTTAGGGAAATCAGAGAAAAGCTAAATCAGGATGGCCGGACGCGGGATTGAACCGTCGTCCTCCCGAACGCGAGTCCAGTGTGCTAACCACAGCGCCACCTCGCTCGGTCTGCCTGTTTGTCCGACTATTCTCAGGTACGGGTAGACGTATCATGTCGAAATTAAAGTCTTATGTTAAGGTCTACGCTCCCTTGGCGATGTAAAATTGTGAAACTTCTAAGTCACTGCAATCAACAGATACAGCCATTTATGTCTCATATTTTGATACTCGCAAATTCAGCTATCAAAACTTACAGAGTACTTTTCCTTGCCCTAGAATTATGAAATGGCATGGAGCAAGGTTTCACTATACAAGCAAAGGAAATAATCAGAAAAATGGTTCAAATGGCTCTGAGCACTATGGGACTTAACATCTATGGTCATCAGTCCCCTAGAACTTAAAACCACTTAAACCTAACTAACCTAAGGACATCACACACATCCATGCCCGAGGCAGGATTCGAACCTGCGACCGTAGCAGTCGCGCGGTTCCGGACTGAGCGCCTAGAACCGCTAGACCACCGCGGCCGGCATAATCAGAAAATTGGGAATTTTTTGTTGTACGACACGCAAAAAATATTTCTTTTGTCATTTATTATCGTTTCAAATTTGACATTAAATAATTCTCGAAATTCTTGGAATCCCAGGGGCCGATATCTTTCTAGTATCAATGTCGTTAACACGCAAAAATCTATGAGTTCCCCGTTTCGAGGAATAGCTGAACTGTCTTTATACATAATTAAATTTGCACAGTACCCTCAGTGTGCAAGTCCTACTCACACCTGGCCAATTTTGTAGCAGTGGTTTAGCAAAGATGCTGTTCTTTGTAGTTTTGCTGGAATTCAGTCTTAGAAAGCACCTATCGTTTAGCACTAGGAACTCTCTTTTAACACTTTTAGACAGTCGCTCTCGATTATCAGAACAGAATATATCCACAAAATTACTTTACGTAATTCACATCAATACTTCACAATTGCACATTAGTAGTTTTTTATGGAATCAGTTGTATGTCACTGTCGACGCGGTTAGCAGTTCTCCGTATACCATCTGTGTACGACGGTAAGTCAAATGAAAACCTTAAATATTTTTCTAAATATTATTTATTGTGCAGAAGTGGTACAAAGCTGTATTACTTTTCAATATAATCTCCCCCAGGCTCAATGCAAGTCCTCCTGCGCTTACAAAGTACATAAATTCCTTTAGAAAAATATTCCATTGGTAGTCCGCGCAACCACTCATGCACCGCGTGGCGTACCTCTTCATCAGAACAGAATATCTTTCCTGCCATTGCGTCTTTCAGTGGTCCAAACATATGGAAATCACTTGGGGCAAGGTCTGGTGAGTGTGGTGGATGAGGAAGACACTCAAAATGTACTCCCGTGATTGTTGCAACTGTTGTACGGGCAGTGTGGGGCCTTGCATTGTCATGTTGCAAAAGGACACCTGCTGACAGCAATCCACGTCCTTTTGATTTGATTGCAGGCCGCAGATCATTTTTTTAGGAGATCTGTGTATGATGCACTGATGACAGTGGTCCCTCTAGGCATGTAATGCTCCAAAAGGACGCCTTTTTCGTCCCAAAAGAGAGTCAGCATAACCTTCCCTGCTGATGATTCTGTTCGAAACTTCTTTGGTTTTGGTGATGAAGAATGGCGCCATTCCTTGCTCGCTCTCCTCGTTTCCGGTTGGTGGAAGTTAACCCAGGTTTCGTCCCCAGTAACGATTCTTGCAAGGATGCCATCACCTTCTCGTTCAAAGCGCCGAAGAAGTTCTTCACAAGCATCAGCATGTCGTTCTCTCATTTCAGGAGTCAGCTGCCGCGGCACCCATCTTGCAGACACTTTGTGAAACTGGAGCACATCATGCTCAGTGACCCATGACTAATCTGTAAACATGCTGCAATGTCATTCAGTGTCACTTGGCAGTTTTCCTTCACTATGGCTTCAACTGCTGCAATGTTCTGTGGAGTCACAACTCGTTGTGCCTGTCCTGGACGAGGAGCATCTTCCACTGAAGTCACACCATCTGCGAACTTCCTACTCCATTAGTAGACATGCTGCTGTGACAAACATGCATCACCGTACTGAACCTTCATTCGTCGATGAATTTCGGTAGGTTTCACACCCTCCCAACGCAAAAACCGAATAACAGAACGCTGTTCTTCCCTGGTGCAAGTCGCAAGTGGGGCGGCCATCTTTATACTGATACTGCGACGGCATGTGTGCATCTGCACTATGCTGCCACCTACAGGCCATTCTGCACGCTGTTTGTAGCACGCTTACCAACTTACAGAATAACGGCGCGAAATTTCGATTTGTTACTACAAATTTAAGCTCTTCATTTGACACACCTTCGTACTTAACATACAGCGAACAGTAACTGGCACAAGAAAACTGAAAGCTGCAGAAAAATCTAGGATTATGAACAACGATGTAAATGAAGTATGGTGCATTTTCCATACGTAGTACAAGAACCAGAAACCTAAACAATGCTTCCCAACAGCTGAATTTCTAACGAGGACAGTGTAATTCTGAATCATATTATCTTACAATAAAATTCAGAACTTTCATAATGTGGAAAGGGTAAGTTACTAAATAATTTAGGGCAAAAACTTAAAATTACGACATTATATTTGATGTGCTTTGACGTTATATATGCGGAAATTAATTTTTTCTCATTTCATTCAGAGTTTGTCTGGGATTCGGAAATTTCAGGTAATATACGCTTCGACTCACCAAACAAATAGGTAAGGAGAAATACATGTGTTCGTCACGTCTGAAAGGGGAGAACTTTTTTCCACTATACAACTCTAATCGAAACTTATAAGTTTTTCGAGGAGTTTCTTGTTCTACTAGGTGCACGGGAAAAGACAAAAAAAAAAAAAATAATTTACTCCATCACTGTGGATACTGCATCGTAGTAAGGAACAGCAGTACGCATGATAAGTCCTGAACTCATCAAAATATTACAGTAACATTAATTTCATGTGCGACATCTCACGGCAGCCATAAATTTTCACAATAAATTGCAAACATGACTTTGTAGGCACTGAGATACTCCGTGTTGTACTTCATGTATGTATTATAGCTCATTTACTCTACATATGCAACTAGGTATGGTCCTTGGGGAAAGGAATTACGTTTACACGTTCAAAAAGGAATATATGATAAATCTGTATTCGTAGTTTGACCCTAAGAAATAACAAAAATGTTCAAATGTGTGTGAAATCTTATGGGACTTAACTGCTAAGGTCATCAGTCCCTAAGCTTACACACTACTTAACCTAAATAATCCTAAGGACAAACACACACACCAATGCCCGAGGGAGGACTCGAACCGCCGCCGGGACCAGCCGCACAGTCCATGACTGCAGCGCCTTAGACCGCTCGGCTAATCCCACGCGGCAAGAAAAAACACATCTTAGATTTTAGTGTCCTTGTTAACGGAAATAAAAATTGTCTGCATTGAAATTTGCTGATCGCAGCAACAAATTTTGTTACTTTGAGAAGCAGATTATAACAGACACATAGCGTTCATCGTATGTTGCTCGGCATCTCGTATTAATCTATGAAAGCATTTGCATACAAAAAAATGGCTCTGAGCACTATGGGACTCAACTGCTGTGTTCATAAGCCCCCTAGAACTTAGAACTACTTAAACCTAACTAACCTAAGGACATCACACACATCCATGCCCAAGACACGATTCGAACCTGCGACCGTAGCGGTCGCGCGGTTCCAGACTGTAGCGCCTAGAACAGCTCGGCCAATTCGGCCGGCCATTTTCATACAGTTCGATGAAACTATGTACGTACTGCTTGTGACAGACATATGGCGTTTCGGCAACAGGAAAACTAAACCACTTTGACCATGACCATGCTGCGTGTTCTCCCTGCGTTTGAAGAGATGTAGTCGGATACAAATAGTCTTGATACAATGCAGAGTAACAACGGAAAGAGCTGACGTCTGTTCCACGTACTGAACTGTAAACTCATCCTCTAATTTGCAGATATTACGATGTAAGCCAACAATTAACAAAGATTTTCGAAGACATCTGTGACAATGTCGTGTGATACTCATCAGAACCGAGCAGTTTTATTCTTTACACAGAATATAAATTCATCTTGCAACAAAACCAAATGAAATTCATTGTAATATTACCAGATTTTATTCATCCAACTGACAGCACTTCTAAATGTTTTCGCAAAACGTCAAAGAACTGCAAAATTGTCGCAAAATAAATTACATTTGTTTTCGATCAGTACTGAAATTCATGGTATCAGAAAAAGTAATAGTTACCACAGTTCAATACATTTTAGTAACGTGTATTTAGCTTTTCCCATTACTACCCACTGCAGCATTTAACGATAAACCATTCCCTGCTGCCGAAATGATACTTCTTTTTCCATACTATTCAGTGTCAAATGAGATCATATTTTTTCAGCAACTAAACTAACAAGAGTGTCAGTCCCTGTAGGAATGTGGTTCACAATCGATTTAATGTCGGAAACAGCACTTCACTATTATGAAAGAAAACATTCCGGCAAGTAACCTAGTGAAAGCAATCTTTTATTTGATATTAGTCTAAAATTTAGCTCATTATGTATGACGAATAACTATATGGTTCTTCTAATTTGTGAGGAAATCTGGCGTGGTCTCTAGCCAATTTTTTTCTATTTCGCACTAGGGAACAACTTACGAAAATAGTGTAATACTATGCACTACCATTAGTCATTTTGTAATATGTCAAAGCTAGTAAGTCCATCAACAAACACCATTAAAGAACGCATCCTCAACCATTTCAAATCACAAAGGAATGCAAAATAGGTATCTAATAACAAGGATTCGTTTAGGAGCACCCATGCTTAATCGTGTCTCAATCATGTTGCATATATTCGTTGATAATACTTGAGATCTTTTGCCAGAGGATTCTGTTTTGTGTGTGTGTGTGTGTGTGTGTGTGTGTGTGTGTGTGTGTGTGTGTGTGTGTGTGTGTCTGTGTGTGTCTGTGTGTGTCTGTGTGTGTGTGTGTGTGTGTGTGTGTGTGTCACCGAAGACCGTGAGAAACGAAAAAGCTAGTTCACCAACAGAATACTGTAAAACTTCGTTTTATCTGCTGATCCGAACTGCGCCGGAACTGTCACAGCACAGGTCGGGAATTTAAACATTTAATTATAACTGCATCATCATGTGCTCAAGTTTGCCGCACGAGTATTCACAGCAACCATCTTGTGTTGTGATATAAACCTTGATTCACCTGAAATGTCTTATTGTTTTATTATAATTATGCCGTTAGATCGTATGACTAATCATGGTGCACCAGTGATAAGACACTGGATTCGCATCGGGGATGGTGCAATTCATACGCCAGACAGGACACAGAATTCTTCGTTAAGTTAAACTATGTATGAAAGCCAACATTTCATCTCGGAGCAAGTTGTAAGTTGCTGGTTCATGTGGTTGCCGGTAGGTGTCTTCCTGTTGGAGCCACATTGTTCATTAGACAATGTGCGTCAGGTCGGGCAGATTATTGGAAAAAGTATCCTAAGATTACATGAGTGCATGAGAAAGCTCGGATTGGTTTCTTTAAAGTAAAAGCTTTGTAGTCCGCCTCCATAGCTGCGCGGTCAGCGTGGCGGAGTGCTACCCGAAGGGGCCCGGGTTCGATACCCTGTCTGATTTTAGTGGTATTTCGACGTAGGTGATACCGGGACTTTTTTACATGTATACCTGTTTCTAATGCCGTTATTAGCATCGCGTCTAAGAAAATATATCCAAATGATTCCTTTTAAATATTAGTTTTTTGAAAACTACGCTTCCTTCGAAACAAAACTATTTTCTCCTTTCTTCCTTACTCAGACATGTTTGTATTATCTTCCGTGGGTCTCGCGTTCTTATTGAAACTACATTCATTTTAAAATGGGACTGCGCAGATTGGCCTGCTTTTTAGAGGTTATTACTTCACAGCTTGTCATGTTTCCCATCTTGAAACACTTCAAGTATGTAAACACGACGAAAAACATGCCACACTGTAAGTCAATAAAACGCATAAAACAATTTCAGAAGTAACATGAGACCCAATGATTATGACACGTAGATCTCTAACTACATTTGAGTAAAGAACAAAATAGGAAAATGTATTGTGTTAGGAAGATGGTGGAATTTATTTCTCAAAGACGGAAGAGCAGCAACAAAAGGTTTGAACCCTAGCATATACACAGTGCTTGGTTTGTAAATAGAAAGATTCCGGAACTGTGACCTTCCAGGGAGTGTTTTTTAAATTTAGACTTCTTAAAACGTTACTTTGACACTTTTCTGACCATTTTGAAAGTGTGAATGCAACATTTATTTTAATTGCTTCAACCGCAACAAAAGTCCTATCGTAACAAATCTCGAAATCTGCTATTCTGATCTTTTTTCGTCAGAGGTTACCGGTGTACATAGTCACAAAATAAGCCCTGTTATATGTCAGTCCCAGATCGCGCAAAATATGTCGTGGTCGATTTTGGGGTCTTAGCAAGTATCCTCAGATGAGTTGTCATCAGTTTGAGTTTCAGCTTCAGAACTGTGTACGATATCCCAGGCCTGGCTAGGCACAATGTACTTAGGCGAGGCATACGGCCTTAGAAGTAAGCTCAAACTCAACTGATAATAATATGAAAATGACTTGCTAAGGAGAATTAAAAAAGATTAGCTTCCAAGGCAGCACACTTACCTGCCAACTCCTGCAACCACTGCCAAGCCAAAGTGTTAGATGCAGTATTAGAAACAAATGTGGTGACATGCTATTGTACCTCGTCTCCTGTCAGTATTTTACAACAAGGTGAACCAGTGCCCCAGTTCGACAGCAATTCAAGGAGCATCTGTATTGCGGCAACAATTTCCCGCTTTGCTGACGTTGGGTAACCGTTTGATGTGGATGCGCGAACGAAAACAGCGGTGCGAGGTCGCCGTGTTTACCATCGCCTCCTACGCAAGGCACCGGCCACTCGCCGACGCTTGCGTCACGGCGTGCTCCAGAGGACGCACGGGGCGCTGTCCGGCGTGCGGGGAGACCGCCTGGCTCTGTGGCCTCGCAGTGCCGTACGTCTACTGTACACAAGCTGCGCTCCAGGCCTCGGACGTCACGTAGAGACGACCCCTACCTCCCCGTCTTTCTGATGACATCCTGCTCGTAACCGATTAACTCCATCGTTACAGGGTTCAACTAGTCCGACAAGAAAAGAGAATACATACGAGTATTATGAATGAAACACACACAACACTCGCGTAATATTCTACAATATTTATTATTGGTTATACGAACCGGTATCCTGCTGTTACCCCACCATCAGCTACATAGGCAAGTATGTGGTGCAGTGAAATTTTCTTGGACCAAAGATTTTAAACTAGTGCATCTATGGAGTACCTCCACTTGCAGAGATAAAAAATATTTATGGTAGAATTAGGAACAAAACAAAACGAATTACTTCAGTGTAAAAGCGATGTAAGTTTATTAAACTAAGATAAAATATGTGACTCGTTAACTAATAAACTACTGGCAAATTACAACAGTTGTACATAGAAGAAAATAACTGATTAATAAACTTTAGTGACATATTCCTCAGACGCGGTTGAACAACATAATCTTGTCTTTAATAGGTCCTATTAAAAAATGAAACACTGCACCAGTTAGGTATTTTCTCATAACGCACACAAAATTCAAAACAACCTTAGGAGACATGAAAAGCAAAGATGGTAACATTAAGACCGCAATGGAAATTTCACTGTTAAGTTCAGGGGATACAGCAGATAGATGGAAACAGTATATTGAAGTCCTCTTTGAGGGAGAAGATTTGTATGATATGATAAAAGAAGAAACAGGGGTCGACGTAGAGGAGATAGGGAATCCAGTATTAGAATTAGAATTTAATAGAGCTCTGGAAGACTTGAGAACAACTAAGGCGGAAGGGATAAATAACATTCCATCAGAATTTCTAAAATCGTTGGGGAAAGTGGCAGCAACACGATTATTCACGTTGATGTGTATAATGTGTGAGTCTGAAGATATACCATCAGACTTCCGGAAAAACATCGTCCACACATAATTCCAAAGATAGCAAGAACTGACGAGAGCGAAAATTACCGCACAATCAGCTTAACAGCTCATGCATCCAAGTTGCTGCCAAGAATAATATACAGAAGAACTGAAAAGAAAACAGGATATGTTAGATGATGATCAGTTTGGTTTTAAATAAGACGAAAGTAAGGAGAAATAGCATAAATGAGAACAGCGAGAAACTCAAAATCAGGATTGGTGATCACGAAATAGTTGAGGTTAAGGAATTCTGCTACTTGGGCAGCAAAATAACCCATGACGGAAGTAGCAAGTAGGATATAAATTGCATATTTAAAGCGCACAAATGTAAATTTTGTCAGTACTACTTTTCAGTGTGGTCTATGTATTGTTCTTAAGTTGTATACAGTTTGCGAGTGTATTTATATTTTTCCCACTTTTTGCTGCAGACCTGATGATGGTCATTAAAGACCGAAACCGGTAATCTGTTAAACAAAAAGATTGTGGCCATAGACGTAAATTAAAGGAAACTTATAACTAGCAGAGTTGGATTGGCAAAAAGGGTATTGCTGTCCAAGAGAAGTGTGCTAGTATCAAACATAAGCCTTAACTTGATGAAGAAATTTCTGAGAACGTACGTTTGGCGCACAGCATTGTAAGCTAGATAAACATGGACTGTGGAAAAACCAGAAAAGAAGAGAATCGAAGCATTTGGGATGTAATGCTAGACACGAATATTAGGTAGACTGATAAGGTAAAGAATGAGGAGTTTCTGAGCAGAATCGGAAAGGAAAAGCATATACGGAAAACACTGACAAGAAGAAGAGACGAGATCAAAGGTGATCTCTTAAGTCAGGAAGTAACGTCCATGGTACTAGAGATAGAGGTAGAAGGTAAAAAATGTAAAGGAAGACAGAGACTGGAATACATCCAGCAAATAATTGAGGGCGAAGGTTGCAAGTGCTATTCTGATATGAAGAGGTTGCCGCAGAAGAGGAAATCGTGGCGGGCCGCATCTAACAGTTCAGAAGACAGTTTACCCAAAGTAAAAAACAGAGCCGACATGTCACCATCCTAGCAGTGCGTCTCTGAATTCTTTTGATACCTGTTGTCATACTTATTAGATGAGGACTCCAAACATTAGAATTGTTCGCACTAGAACAACTGGTAGGCCGACCTAAACTGAGTACTTTGACATAAGGAATTAGTTGTCGGACAATATTTAGTATTTTGTTGACATAAACTGCTGATAGCAACAATTTAAGTTCTTAGCAACAGTACCGCCAGTCACAGCGTATGCGCTAGAATGGCATACAAAATTTTGTCGCACTGTCTCAAATATCCCCATTGTCTTTTATACCGCGAGGCAAACAAATAGGACCGTAACAGCCAGTAACTCTTCGCCTCTACAGAGATTTCAAACAGCAAAGACTTCATAAAACCCCGTTTAAAAATTCTTAGAAGTGAGATCCGTCGATTGTGCTGGTCGTGGGACACCCCTCCCGACCCAACGTTGAGGTAATCTGTCGTTCAGGTATTCAGAGACGTTGTGTCGTAGAGTGATGGTGCTCAGCCACGAAGAAACAATAGCCACTCACGAATAGCTACATCTACAGTCTCCAGTACCTGTGACGGCACAGCGCGATTGTACCACTCAATCGTAACTGGAGCAAAAAAATCCGAATAGTTGATCTTGCAAAATTCCAACCCACAACTGGTGTGCTGAGATGAGCGTGGCGATGGAACTTCGCCATCCTAGGCATGGCTACTATGTTAGTTGAAGGCTCGTCGACTTTTGGAAGACACCCCTTCCGTGGGAATTCGTCGACGCTGCAGTACTGCGCTGATTGATTCATTGACTCAGATTACTTCAGAATTATTTGGTCTCATTCCTAGCACAGGATGTTTAGTATAGAAGAGTAATTACTGCCCCATTTTTGCACTCCACGCTGTATTCTTCGAGTTGTCGAAGTGTTGCGAATCTTCTGCGAAACGATCCAGCACCATATCCTCAAATACTACTGTGCAAAAAAATTCTCTTTCGACAACTTGTGACTTGATCGACCCAATATGTAATAATATTCCATCTACCGTCAAAAATTCGTTATAAATTACAATATTATAATTAATACTGATGCTAATCTCAGTAAATTCATTCGGCATTTCAGGCACTGCATCATGCATTAAAGGCGATTCTACGGATTCGTGTAATAACTAGTACTGCTCCGTCGTCGGCAACAAATAACGGATTCGGGGTGGACTTTTTTTATTATTAGTTTTTATTCCACAGAAACAGTAACAAAAATCGCTAGCTTACAATGAGATGACATAAATAAGGTGACAGATAACTGCAGTCATAAATTACAGCATTCAAAGAATGAGGAAGGATATTCAGTCTTTAGCAGTAGCACACATTTGGCACCTTCACTGTCACATTCAACTGGTGGCAGTTCAACAGGCCCATTTCCTTCTTCTGAAGCCTCCATTGGGGAGGGGTTGTAAATCCCTGGTCGTTCATCCTCTTAATATAGGTTTTGACTGACTTCCCCAAATCGCTTAAAATGAACGCAGGTATGGTTCCTTACAAAGGCCAAGGTCGATTTCCTCCCCTATCCTTCCAGTATCCGAATTTGTGCTCCCCCACTAATGAACTTGTCGTCGACGAAATTTAAACCCTAATTTTCGTGTCTTTCTTTTTGGCACGTCACAAAGTATTGTGTATTATTTTTTAAGCTAATACTACCAACGTGGATGGGGGAGGCAGTTACCATAATGAAATACAAGCAGTTTTTACAAACACGTCCCTCCTACACATTTGTTCATTAGAGACTGGTGCCGCTTGAAATTTCCTGCCGTTAGTTTGGTATCGCAAAATATTCAGTTTAAGAGTATCTACGAATTGCATAATTTTGACTGAAAGGCTTGCGATACCCTGTAAGACTAATCAAACCGTTTGTCTTGTCACGCAGTTCTTTTCTTTCGTTCCCGACACTGCCTTAATTCTTACCGTAAGTGGTACGCGTACTGTCTGCGAAAGCGTTGCTTATGCCTTATCTTTTCAGTAACCCTTTCCTCTTCTTCATAATCTTCTTCATAAAGAAACTGTACCACGTTCTGTACCTGCTTCTGTCATTTAGTGAATTTCCGTATCACGAAAGATTGCAGCGAATGTGAAACATTGTTGTTGGATTAGGAGAACGTATTCGACTGGATAAGTGAGACCAGAAGGCATCGGCGTTCCCGCTGCGAATAAGCGAAATGAAGAGTAAGGGGAGCAAGTAATAATGACACGGAGATTGGCTTGGGGAGTGTACAAGACCAATCTGTCAGGTGTCCATTTGTAAAAAAAACACTGTGGAATGTGGAATCAGAGAATGTAGTTGAAAAGATTATGGGTTCAACGTATGTGTCGACATTATTTAATTTGTTTTCTTCTTTTTTTGTTACAGTTATGTTTGTATGTTGTTAGTTACATTTACAAATGTGAATTAGCATTACTTATACCGTAATCGTTTGTTAATACTGTACCATGTCAAAACTCATAGTAGCTGAAAGTCAGTAATCTCAAGGCAGGTGTAAATCGAGATGAGAGGTCCTAGCGCACCCTCTTAAACAGCATTAGAATATTTCCGGTTCTACCACGGGAGACAATAATCGATGAAACTAATATCATAATAATGTCCACTATAGTCCCACAATTAAATAATGTCAGATATCTCTAAGTGTAAGCGAAGTATTTGGATGAATAGAGGATAGAGCACTGATAGATTCGAAACAATACATTTGTTACTTTAAATAATTTATGATCACATGAGAATTGTTCTTTGGGCCGAAGCGGGTCGTGACACATAAATATGTTGTTATACACTGGTGGAAAAAGAAATCGCAACGCCAAAAAGTAATTAATATAGAATAATAAAATTTTGGGAATATTTTTGTCTATGTAACATATTTAACTTATAAACAAAGCAATATCAGAGGTTAATGTAAGTGCGAGATAAGCTGTTGCATATGTTTTATTTAATTTATTTCATCGTATGGCTAGGGCTCCGCGTCGGGCAGACCGTTCGCCGGGTGCCGGTCTTTCAGGGTGACGCCACTTCGTCGACCTGCAGTCGATGAGGATGATAGGATGATGATGAGAACAGCACAACACCCAGTCCCAGGGCGGAGAAAATTCCCCGACCCAGCCGGAATCGAACCCAGGCCCAGAGGATTGACAATCCGTCACGCTGACCATTCGGCTACCGGGAGTGGACATTGGATATGGGAAATGTTGGTACATTAATAAAAGGTGGAACCGCTAGAATGTTGAATGCAAGCATGCAGACATCCATGTATTGGGTTGTACAGGAGTCTGGTGTCAGTTTGTGGGATGTAAATCCATGCCTGCTGCATTTGGTCGGTCACGACAGGGTTAGTTAATGCTCATTGTGGATGACGGTGAAGTTGTCATCCGATGATGTCTCATATGTGCTCGAATGGAGGCAGATGGTGATCGTGCAGGCGAAAGCAACATGCTGACACTCTGTAGAGTATGTTGAGTTACAACAGCGATATGTGGCCGAGAGTTATCCTGTTGGAAAACATCTCCTGGAATACTGTTCATGAGTGATAGGACACCAGGTCGAGTCAACAGATAGATGCACAAATTTTCAGTCAACGTGCGTGGGATAAACGCAAGAGTGCTCCTGCTGTCATACGAAATCGCACCCCAGACCATAACTCCAAGTATGGGTTCAGTGTGGCTAGAACACAGACGGATTGGTTACAGGCCCTCGACTGGTCTCGTTCTAACCAACACACGGCCAACGCTGGCACCGAGGCAGAACCAGCTTTGCCGGCCAGAGCGGCCGAGCGGTTCTAGGCGCTACAGTCTGGATGGAACTGCGCGACCGCTACGGTCGCAGGTTCGAATCCTGCCTCGGGCATGGATGTGTGTGATGTCCATAAGTTAGTTAGGTTTAAGTAGTTCTAAGTTTTAGGGGACTGATGACCTCAGAAGTTAAGTACCATAGTGCTCAGAGCCATTTAAACCAGAACCAGCTTTCATCAGAAAACACAGCAGACCTCCGCCCTGCCCTCCAATGAGCTCTCGCTTGATACCACTGAAGTCGCAAATGGCGGTGGCTTGTTGTCAGTGACATGGACGCTACAGGGCGTCTGGCTCGAAGCTGTCTTTCAAGTAACCGACTTGTAGCAGTTCACTGTCTCACTGTGGTATCACCTGCTGCTCAGATGCGCCAGACCTATACACCGAATACGATGGTCCTTCCTCTCGGTAGTGCCACATGGCCGTCCGGATTCCAGACTTCTTGAGACCGTACACCCTCGTGACCACCCCTGCCAGCAATCATGTACAGTGGTCACATTCCTGCCAAGTCTTTCAGTAATATCGCAGAAGGAACATCCAACTTCTCGCAGCCCTATTACACGATCTCGTTCAAACTCAATAAGTTATTGGTAATGGCGTCTCTGTCACCTTAAAGGAATTCTTGACTGACATCATTTCATCACGTCCAATCTCAAAGGAAACTAACCCTCACGAGCGTTACGGCGTGTACTTAAAGTAAACCTTATCTGCAACGTCATTGTGGCACTACTAACGCTACTCTTTACGAATGGCGCGAAATTTAAATACACATCATCTTTCAGATGTAGAAACACACCTACAAATTTTCGTTCATGTCACACAACTCCTCTTGGTGCTGCGGTTTCTTTTCCGTCAGTGTATTTTGTTCCACAAACAATCCAGAAAACGAATGTTGTTCAGATACGACCCACTATGCCGTATTTCTCCTTCGTTTTCACACTCCCTGGATCTGAAACTTTCTCTATGACTGATAACATTAGGTTACTACAATTAAATACACTACTGGCCATTAAAGCCGCGTGCGATTAGCCGAGCGGTCTCAGGCGCTGCAGTCATGGACTGTTCGGCTGGTCCCGGCGGAGGTACGAGTCCTCCCTAGGGCATGGGTGTCTGTGTTTGTCCTTATGATAATTGAGGTTAAGTAGTGTGTAAGCTTAGGGACTGATGACCTTAGCAGTTAAGTCCCATAAGATTTCACACACATTTTATTTGAACTGTCGATTAAAATTGCTACACCATGAATAAATGCAAATGATAAACGGGTCAAATATATTATACTAGAACTGACATGTGATTACATTTTCAAGCAATTTGGGTCCATAGATCCTGAGGAATCAGTACCCAGAACAACCACCTCTGGCCGTAATAACGGCCTTGATACGCCTGGGCATTGAGTCAAACAGAGCTTGGATGGCGTGTACAGGTACAGCTGCCCATGCAGATTCAACACGATACCACAGTTCATCAAAAGTAGTGACTGGCGTATTGCGACGAGCCAGTTGCTCGGCCACCACTGACCAGACGTTTTCCGTTGGTGACAGATGTGGAGAATGTGCTGGCCAGGGCAGCATTCGAACATTTTCTGTATGCAGAAAGGCCTGTACAGGACCTGCAACATGCGGTCGTGCATTATCCTGCTGAAATGTAGGGTTTCGCAGGGATCGAATGAAGGATAGAGCCACGGGTCGTAACACATCTGAAATGTAACGTCCACTGTTCAAAGTGCCGTCAATGCGAACAAGAGGTGACCGAGACGTGTAACCAATGGCACCCCATACCATCACGCCGGGTGATACGCCAGTATGGCGATGACGAATACACGCTTCCAATGTGCGTTCACTGCGACGTCGCCAAACACGGATGCGATCATCATGATGCTGTAAACAGAACCTGGATTCATCCGAAAAAATAACGTTTTGCCATTCGTGCACTCAGGTTCGTCGTTGAGTACACCATCGCAGGCGCTCCTGTCTGTGATGGAGCGTCAAGGGTAATTGCACCCATGGTCTCAGAGCTCATAGTTCATGCTGCTGCAAACGTCGTCGAACTGTTCGTGCCGATGGTTGGTGTATTGCAAACGTCCCCATCTGTTGACTCAGCGATCGAGACGTGGCTGCACGATCCGTTACAGCCATGCGGATAAGATGCCTGTCATCTCGACTGCTAGCGATACGCGGCCGTTGAGATCCAGCACGGCGTTCCGTATTACCCTCCTGAACCCACCGATTCCATATTCTGCTAACAGTCATTGGATCTCGACCAACGCGAGCAGCAATGTCGCGATACGATAAACCGCAATCGCGATAGGCTACAATCCGACCCTTATCAAACTCGGAAACGTGATGGTACTCATTTCTCCTCCTTACACGAGGCACCACAACAACGTTTCACCAGGCAACGCCGGTCAGCTGCTGTTTGTGTATGAGAAATCGTTAGAAAACTTTCCTCATGTCAACACGTTGTAGGTATCACCACCGGCGCCAACCTTGTGTGAATGCTCTGAAAAACTAATCATTTGCATATCACAGCATCTTCATCCTGTCGGTTAAATTTCGCGTCTGTAGCAAGTCATCTTCGTGGTGTAGCAATTTTAATGACCAGTATTGTACAAGTCTCTTAATGTATGCTCACTTGGTGCTAGCCTCGCTCGCATATGTTGAACTGTTTACAGAATATTTGACACGGTACACCTTGTAAAACGCAGAAGAGGGCATTTTATGATACGATGAATAAGCTGACAAATTACCGGATTCTGTCTCTATGTGGAATCATTCTCACTAATGTAATGTACACCTTCCCCCGCGTAGAGTCAGAATAATTTTTGTCAGAGTAAATACAACAGATCTTAAACTTACACGTCTTCATTTATATATCACAGTTCATTTCTCACCAACAGCGCACAGGGCGAAAGGTAGTCAGTCTGTCCACTGGCCTACTTTGGTGGAGACATGTCGCTGCACTGTCTCTTGCCAAATATAGTCAGGTCAGCGTGACTGAGGGTATTTGCTCCTCTCCGGATTCTGTTTGTGTAAGACGAAACCGTTTTAAGCTGGTGAAGAAGGAAAAGTCTGTCTAGTATCCCTGCAGTGTGATGTAAGGCGCTTCTGGTGCTCATGTGAAGTGGACTAAGCTTTGCACAGCTGATGAACGGGTCTTGTCGTCCCTAATCTCACTTTTTAAAGCACACAACAATGCTGAGAGCACTTGAAGTGTCTCAGTGTTCGTTGAGGTTGACGTAACTATACAAATGCTATGACGATACAGTAATAGCTGCAAAAAGGTAAAAAAATTCACCTAGAAATTATCAAAAATAAACGACGTTTAGCCCAGCTAGCACATACGTAGTGTAATAAGCAAACTATTAGATGTCCATGGGAATGAAACCGTATTAAATGTCAAAATCACTGTTTAGTGAAATCGTGCATGTGCTTATACATGTTACAACACTGTGCCCCTAACAGAACAAATAGTCCTGTTACGGGAAAAGCCATGTATAACACTATTATACGGCGATCTGTGCATATAGTATATACTTCATAAACGTGACTCCTTTCCAGAACAGTTGTATAATGTTACCCCTTTTACAGGATTTTACCGAGATGTATGACTAATGGACTTGGAAATCAGACAATTAGTTCTTTTCCTAAGAGTTTTCTAGCTGTTAGAAAGAAACGCAATAAAATTGAAGTAACTCTGAATTTAGGACCTTTCTGTACCTAGTTCATCTAATGGATTTACGGTCGCCAGCTTATCAACTTTCATAAAAGTAGAAGAATGAAATTTTGCCTACTTGCCTTCTGTTCCCTAACACAACTTCACAAGTAAATATAACTTTTCAGGTAACGGTTCTGAGAAAGATACAGGAATCCTTTAGCTACTACACCCACATACATATGTATCTAGAAAGCCCACGAATGTTTAATCAATACTATGTGCTAAAAAATATTTGGCTAGGGGGACCATCTGTTTACATTTTATATGACTAACAAATTGAATACTTAAATACTCTAAGGGCATGATATATACATTTCAATTTAGTAACACACTTTATTTATATATTTCTCTTAACAAACGATCTGTCAGAAGCCAAAGGTGGGATGTGGTCATTCTATATTGTCATTCAGTATTTTTATGCAACTCTACTTTAGTGTTACTGGCCCACTTAAGCAATTTTCTTTTTATAACTCTGTGTACTTTACTGAATTTCATTTGTATCTGAAAGAGTTTTATGTTCACTTTACTCAGAACTTATTTACTCACTTTCACTTTACTTATTGCCACAAAGAGAGTAAGAATATTAAACTCGTTAAATTTGTCTGAGAACATCTACTTCAGTACTTAAGCAAAATTTCATTTCATCACTTCTACTACGTAAATCATGCAGTGCTTTTACATGCACGTTAAAAATTAGTCTGCAACAATTATTTTTGGCCGTTTATTCAAAGATGAAAATTAGTGTTTATAGATACTGAATGAAACACTTCAAAAGTTTTTATAAAAGCTTTACTCGAAATAATCAAACACCAGGAAAGAACGCTACATAGGTGAATGATTGCGAATAAAATAACAGGGTGAACCAAATTTTATATTTAACACAACAATTATTCAAAAACGTTAATTTTGAATTAATGGTTCCTGCTTTTACAAATCTAATTATACAGTTCGTAACCTGTTGGCTGTAGTCGCTTGGTGTCACAGATAGTAATAGAAGCTACACTACCCATGGTACGGCGTACAAGTTTCTTGAAGTATGGGCTAATTAATTATTCTTGGCGTCGTTTTAACGTCCATAACATATCCCAACAACTTAAACCAAAGCAGTAATAATTCAGCAGTCGTCATCTGGGACTATTGTACAACAGTTTCCAGGCACTCCGTCCGAGTGTTGTCTCTTTCACTGCTGCCTTACAGACTGTGTCTTCTCGTTCCCGCTCGATCTACAGGCAGTGCGCCAAAAGCCCAAGCCACCTTTCACACTTCCCACAGTAACTTCCGTACAGTACAAAAGCACTTCATCTTTTACATAACACATGTCCTACACATGATTCTAAGCGTGTACTATTTTATACAAGTGTCAATTTTTACCAATATATAAAGTTACATATACGAACGTATTCATTTCTGTAATCCAGGACAAAATATTCCTTAGCAAATTACACATTTCACATATTTCTTTAACATAAGTTAGAAACGTACATTACCACTCGAAGTCTTACAAACACACAATAGCACTCCAACATCACATTTATCACAGTTTGCATACAGTCTTTGCATATCACAGTTATGTGATTCTTCGATTTCTCGAGGCGTATTTTATGACGAAATAAATCTCGGGTGAACAGCCTGATATGAGTGTGCATAGGCCTGAGAGAGGAGCGGGTGAGCGATTGTCCTATATATACATGGCGCCATCCCACCGCCGGTCAATACACCAGCGCACCTGATGATGGCAACATGGTCGATTGCCGAAATATTGTGTCCTATGCACACTCATACCAGGCTGTTCATCCGAGATTTATTTCATTATCAGAGTTTCTAACATTCTGCGTGGTGTCTGTTTGTTCTAAGACGTGTCTCCCTACCACTTTCGCGCAACAACGCTCTGAGCGTGTTCTTTAGGGAATTGACTAGTTTGAACCTGGGACCTGTTGCTACATGATATGTAGAGTTCAGAAGAGTTCAGTGAGACTAGCGATGATATAATCAAGTACTTAATGATTTCAGCGTCAGCTCCACTGCACTCCCTGTAAAAGAATCTTAATACTAACTAAATTTAGTGGAAGGGGTTCAAGGCTTTCCTATTTTTAGTTAGCTGGTAAAATAACGTCGAAAAAGCAGTTAAGTCTACCACTGGAATTTTTATTCTACTCACAAAACATTGTTTATAAATTGCACTAGTAAAAAAAGGAAATATTTTAATACAGGAAATAAAAAAATGTGAACGAATATTCCCTGAGTGGGTTTACAAGTTCTACAATGGCTCGAAGGATGACCTATGCCATATCACGTCTATAATCTAGGTTTAAGTTAAGTTTCATAAAAGAGAAAACTATCAAAATGGTCTACAGTGACCCTCAATTATCTTCAATTACTTATTTAACTTGTCGTAAATTACAGTGGCTGATGTGGCTTCTCAGTAATTATATAACAGAAAAATCATCGCGTTTCAGATTTTAACTTCTAGTAGCAAATGTGAATACCACGAAGTTTAATTGACGATCGACACGAGTATTACGCAAAAAGGGGATGTAACAGATGAGACTTCTGCAGTTCTGAGTGAAGCCTTATCCGCTCTTATGCGACATCACGTGTGTTCATTACCTTGTCGGTGGTTAGTCAGCATCAGGGGGCGGCGGGCGGCGCAGCTCCACACGCCTCGCCGTCTTGGAAGCAACTCTCAGGAATTTCTCTTTACTACAATTTACCGAAGTTGGTTTAAGAAAAGGTATCTGGCTGTGTTTTCAACTGACCAATCAGGGTGTCAATGTTAACCTTAAGCTCCGCCTACAAAAATTCTGTCTATCCAATGAGAAATGTTATACTTTTCGTGGTGGGGCAATGTTTTTAATGTTTGCAACGTAACAGAGACACGTATAGTCTCACTCTAAAACTTGCAGCTCGTGTGGCCCTTTTAGTGTTATCGTAAGATCTATACTGTTCTTCTGGAGGGCTCTAGCTTTTAACATGGGCCGGGAGGTGGTCTTGGCGGTCGGCTGGCGATGTGGGTGTCCGTCCCTTATCGTAGGGCCTTCTAGCTTACACGACTGTGCTCTCGGTTTCTGTTCTCGTTTCTCCCCTCGGAACTGCGTCTGTTTCACAGTGGGAAGGTATGACATGCATTTAGGCGTTCTTGTGTTAGTCTGTGGTATTCCATTTGCTCACTCGTTGATCGTATTACTTTGGTTAATTTAATGTCAGGATTTATTCGGAGCTATATGACATACTGCCGGATTTGCTATCATGTCAGGGTTTTCATGGAAGGTGTTGGATTTGCCTGACACCTTACAAGTTACATTATGACAAATTTTTAAGGAAAACAAATTTTATAAGTTAGATGACTGATTGACTAATGGTGTCATTATGTGTGTATGAATTTCAGTATAACTCTGAAATACCTGGAGTACTTTCAGTTTAATATGTTACACATATGACTCATTAGCTAGAAGACCTCTAAGGGTGGGGTGAAATCTCTGGAAACCCTGGAACTAATTCAACCAGACTTAGTATACGTACGACAAAAAAAAAAAAAATCATGACAAGACATCTTTAGGCCCTAGGTGTGCGTAAGAGGCTACGATCTGAGTGACATGTAAAAATAATCGGAAGTTCAGAACACCAGCTAGAAGACCTCTAAGGGTGGGGTGAAATCTCTGGAAACCCTGGAACTAATTCAACCAGACTCAGTATACGTACGACAAAAAAAAATCATGACAAGACATCTTTAGGCCCTATGTGTGCGTAAGAGGTTACGATCTGAGTGACATGTAAAAATAATCGGAAGTTCAGAACACCAGAGATAATTTCAATCAAACTCTGAACATGTGACGTATTACCTAAAAAAATAGTACTGTAGTAGAAACAGGTTTCTTAGCATACTTAGCAATGAGAGTGATTTTTAGGGAGGGGCGAATTTGAAACATCTAGTGAAATTCTAACCAAACTGTCACTCATATGAACTATTATCTTAAAAAATATTCTGGGACTAAGATGCTTCTTGTGTCCATATGGTTGAAAATGAATGTGGGAAGATGATAAAAGTAAATAAAACGGACAAGTGCGGAGAGGATTCGTGCTCCGAGAATTTCGTACAAGTTTAATGATATATATAGACAGTTCATCTGTAGGATTTGATCAGTGAGTTTGCGATTATCAAAATATGTAACGTATATGGCAGTATATTTTTGTTGCATTGACTTACATGATCATATTTTTACACCGAAAGTGGACCATAGACTTCAATAAAACTAAACTCCGTCCGATCAGGCCATGAAGGCCCAACGGCACCGACCGGCCGCCGTTTCACCCTCAGACCACAGGCGTCACTGGATGCGGATATCGAGGGGCATGTGGTCAGCACACCGCTCTCCCGGCCGTTGTCAGTTTTAGTGACCGCAGCCGCTACTTCTCAAACAAGTAGCTCTTGCCTCACGAGGGCTGAGTGCACCCCGCTTGCCAGCAGCGCTGTAGAGACCGGATAGTCACCCATCCCAGTGCTAGCCCAGCCCGACATCGCTTAACTTCGATGATCTGACGGGAACCGGTGTTACCACTGCGGCAGGGCCGTATAGACTTCAGTACTTAGCAGAAATTTCAACTTGATACCTCTAGTCGTTCCTCAGAAAAAGGGATCTTAATAGACGGATGGCCAGATGGACAACGAAGTGATCCTATAAGGGTTTCATTTTAACCGACTGCGGTACTGAAAAAAAAAACTGCAACACTAAGAAGGACTTGCGAGGTGTAACGAAAGGTGGTAGGCGGGTTTCTACATTTGAAAGAGATGTCTATTATAGAATGAGATTTTCACTCTGCAGTGGAGTGTGCGCTGATATGAAACTTACTTGCAGATTAAAACTGTGTGCCGGACCGAGACTCGAACTCGGCAACTTTGCCCTTCGCGGCCAAGTGCTCTACCAACTTTGCTACCCAAGCACGACTCACGACCCGTCACCACAGCTTCAATTCTGCCAGTACCTCGTCCCATACTTTCCAAACTTCACAGAAGTTCCCCTGGAGTGCTAGTTCTGCAAGGAGTGCTAGTTCTGCAAGCTTCGCAGAAGAGTTTCTGTGAAGTTTGGAAAGTAGGAGACAGGGTACTGGCAGAATTGAAGCTGCGGGGGCGGGTCGTGAGTCGTGCTTGGGTAGCTCATTTTGTAGAGCACTTGCCCGCGAAAGGCAAAGGTCTCGAGTTCGAGTCTCGGTCCGGCACACAGTTTTAATCTGCCAGGAAGTTTCATGTCTATTATAGTTTTCACTCCAGTCGCGTAAGAGTGGCGCTAGTAGTGATGCAAATACGGCATGCTTCAAATATACACTGTAAGCGTCGTGAATGTTAGTCTCCGCCGGCCGGTGCATTTGAATGAGATTGTGTAATAGGGCTACGAGAAGTTGGATGTTCCTTCTGCGATACTGCGAAAAGACTTGGCAGGAATGTGGCCAGTGTACACGATTGCTGACATCGGTGGGGACGAGAAGGTAGGGTCGCAAGATGACCGGGCTCCGGGCGGCCTCGATGCACTACCGAGAGGGAAGACCACAGTCTTCGGTGTATGGATCTGGCACATCGTACTGCATCTACAGCAGCAATTTGAGCTGCAGTTGCAACCACAGTGACACAAAAAATTGCTACAAATAGATTACTTGAAGGGTAGTTCTGTGCCAGACGCCTTGTACTGTGCATTACACTGAATGCAAACCACCGCCATTTGCGACTTCTGCGGTGTTTAACGAGAGCTCATTGGAGGGGTGTATGGAGTCGTGTTTTCTGATGAAAGCTGGTTCTGCCTTTGTGTCATTGATGGCCATATATTGGTTAGATGGAGGCTAGTTGAGGAACCGTAACGAACCTGTCTGCGTGCTAAACAAACTGGACCTACACCTGCAATTACTGTCTGAGTTGTGATTTTGTGTGGTAACAGGAGCACTATCGTGATTATCCCACGCACTCTGATTGGAAATTTGTATGTCATGATAATTAAATCAAGACCTCAAGGTGTCCACAGACGTTGATATACATCAACGGGGACAGTTGAAAATGTTTGCCCCAACCGGGACTCGAACCTGGGATGTCCTGCTTACATGGCAGACACTCTATCCATCTGAGCCACCGAGGGCACAGAGGAATGGCTTTTTTCTGTGCTCAAATTAAGCTCGCTGATATTTTAATCAAGGCAACCCACAAGTATAGTTATACTGGCGTGTGATTCAGATAGCATTCGATCAGTGTGTTCATTGTGTAACGTTTACAGTTTCCGTCAGTGGCTAAACGTCCTCAAAACCCTCCATGATTTTTCTTTGTTGGCGTGTGTGAAATCTTATGGGACTTAACTGCTAAGGTCATCAGTCCCTAAGCTTACACACTACTTAACCTAAATTATCCTAAGGATAAACACACACACACACCCATGCCCGAGGGAAGACTCGAACCTCCGCCGGGACCAGCAGCACAGTCCACGACTGCAGCGCCTTAGCCCGCTCGGCTAATCCCGCGCGGCGATTTTTCTTTCCCGCTTCCCTCACAGCTTGCTCATTCCTTCCAACCCTGCCGTTCCTTCCCCTCCATTTCTTTCCCCTATCATTCTCCCAATTCCTCTTTCTTCCCCTTTCACTTCCTTTCTGCCCGTCCTACGATCCTCCTTCTTCAGTGCACTACGTATTTATACCCCTCTCTCTCCGTATTCTCTCCAATGCCTTTCTCCAAGTGTTACACTCACATTTTTATCCCCTCAAACTCTTTCTCTGACCCATCTTTCTCTTACCCGTATAACTCTCTTCCCTCTTCACATCCACCATACCTCTCTCCCACCAGCCTCCCTGCCTCACGAATGCTTCCCGTCAACATCATTATTCAGTCCCGTGTTTATCTGATAACAACCCTCAGCCGGCCGGAGTGGCCGTGCGGTTCTAGGCGCTACAGTCTGGAGCCGAGCGACCGCTCCGATCGCAGGTTCGAAACCTGCCTCGGGCATGTATGTGTGTGATGTCCTTAGGTTAGTTAGGTTTAATTAGTTCGAAGTTCTAGGCGACTGATGACCTCAGAAGTTAAGTCGCATAGTGCTCAGAGCCGTTTGAGCCATTTGAACCTCAGAGCCATAATAACCCTCGCTAACACTCCATCTCATCTTACCACCCACTGCATTTCACCCTCACTCCCCATCCCATTCCTCCTCCCCCTGTTCCCTGCTCCTCATCTTTGTCTGACGTACACATCCTGTCTCTCAGTCCACAGTTTGTGTGTATGTGTGTGGGGGGGGGGGGGGGGGGCTGTGTCTGTGTGTGTGTGTGTGCGCGCTGTGTGCTTGTATGTACGCATTCAGTGGCTCACGCTGCTAGATACAAATGGGAGCCTTGTGTGCGGGGCAGGCATTTACACAGTGCGCCGGTTTGCAGACCTGTTCGCGCGTTTGGTGGGTGCCGGGTGGCTGCTGAATGCGCGACGCGGCGTGGTCCGCGGCTGGCACGGCACCACGCCCTGGGTCATGCTCTACACGGCGGACGTCGCCCAGGTAGTCCAGTCTACTACCAGTGTTTGCTCTCTCTCTCGCTCTCTTTCTCAATCCGCTTCTTCCCTGGCTACCGGCTGACTACCCTGCAGTGCCATTTAAAGATAAGAGGACAGGCTCTGCTGTGCCAGTCAGTGAGAAAGCGCTCAATGAAATGCACATCCAACGTGTTACATTACTCGTGAAATTACTTGCTTGAAAGCCATATGGCTTGAATGTATGGATCTACTGTTTTGCAGTAGCCAACAAACATGGAGAAGGCAGACCATTACTCACAGTTTCCTACACTTCCTCCAAATCCATCAGGCTCCCTCTTAACACGAAATGGTGTACAGAAATTCCTCACTATCAAATGCACTATTGATCTAAAGTATCCGGACACATAACAGACGACAATAATAAGGAGTATGTCCCAAAACGATCTATGGGTAGCGTTTCAGTCAAAGATTAGAGCCCCTCTGGTGCTTAAATTTTGAATAAAAATTATCAAGATTGGGCGAAGACTTGCGGCATAAGAATTCCCCCTTATTCTGCCAACGGCCTTGTCAAAGAGCGTGGAGGAGCGGACAGAGGTACAGGGCACTCTCTCTTGCCCTTCGGGTGGGTAACTGCCCTAAAGGATGGAAGAATTAGCAATGAAAAACGGCATGAGGAAATGGATATCACTGCATTAGACACAGGGCATATGGTCTGTAATTGAAAAAGCGTCATAATGAGCTCTCCAATGGGAAAAGATTGGGGACTAGTCCCCAGTTCGGATGTCCGAGGGCGGACTGCCAAGGGGACGTGACCATGGGAAAAAGATGGAATAACCAACGAAAGGATAACATTCTAGGGGTCGGGGGTGGAATGTCAGAAGCTTGAACATGGTAGGGAAGCTAGAAGATCTGAAAAGAGAAAGACTATGCCTCAGTCTAGATATAGTGGGCGTCAGTGAAGTGAAATAGAAAGAACACAAGGGTTTCTGGTCAGACATTTATGGCTTAATGCCAACAGCAGCAGAAAATGATGACGGGAGTAGGATTCGTTAAGATTAGGAAGGTAGGGCATAGAGTAAGTTATTGTAAACAGTTCAGTGATAGGGTTGTTCTCATCAGAGTCCACAGCAAACCAACAACGACAACGATAGTTCAAGTATATATGCCGATGTTGCAAGCTGAAGATGAGAGATAGAGAAATTATATGGCGATACTGAAGGGTCTAACGGTCATGTGGGATTTGAATGCAGTTGTAGGGGAAGGAGTAGAAGAAAGGGCTACAGAAGAATATGGACCTGGCAGCAGGAATGAGACAGGAGGAAGACTAATTGAATACATTTCAGATGGTAATAGCGAATACTCTGGTCACGAATCACAAGAGGAGGAGGTATGCTTGAAAAAGGCCGGGAGATACGGGAGGATTCCAGTTAGATAACATCATGGTCAGACAGAGATTCCGAGATCAGACAGTGGATTGTAAGATTTACGTAGGAGCAGATGCAGATTCAAATCACACTTTGGTAATGATGAAGAGTAAGGTGAAGTTTAAAAGATTGGTCAGGAAGATTCAATGCGCAAAGAAGTAGGATACGGAAGTACTAAGGAATGACGAGATACGCCTGAAATTTTCCGAGTCTATCGATACTACAGTAATGTATAGCTCAGTAGGTAGTTCAGTTGAAGAGGAATGGGCATCCATAAAAAAGGCAATCACAGAAGTTGGAAAGAAAGACATGGGTACAAAGAAAGTAACTGAGGTGAAATCATGGATAACAGAAGAGATAATTCAGTTGATCGTCGAAATAACGTAGCACAAAAACGTTCAGGGAAGTTCAGGAACACAGAAATACACGTCACTTAGGAATGAAATATGTGAGAACCGTAGGGAAGATATGGAGAAATGACTAAATGAAAAATGTGAAGAAATCGAGAAAGAAATGACTGTCGGAAGGAGTGACAGAGCATGTGGAAAACTCAAAGCAATATTCGATGGAATTAAAAGCAAGAGTGGTAACATTAAGAGTGCAAATGGAATTCCACTGTTAAATGCAGAAGAGAGAGAGAGAGGAGATAGGTGGAAACAGTACACTGAAGGCTTCTGTGAGGGCGAAGGCTTGTTTGATGACATGATAGAAAAAGAAACAGGAGTCGCTAAGGAAAAGATAGGGGATCCAGTATTAAAATCAGAATTCAGAAAAGCTCTGGAAGACTTAAAAACAAATAAGGAAAAAGGGATAGATAACATTCCATCAGAATTTCTAAAATACTTGGGGAAGTGGCAACAAAACGATTATCATCTTACTGTGCAGAATAGATGAGACTGGCTATATACCATCAGACTTTTGGAAAAAACGTCATCCAGACAATTCTGAAGACTGCAAGATCCGACGAGTGCGAAAATTACATCGCTATCAGCTTAACAGCTCTTGCATCCAAGTTGCTAACGAGAATAATATACAGAGGATTGCAAAAGATAATTGAGGATGTATTATATGACGATGAGTTTGGTTTCAGGAAAAGTAAAGGCACCAGAGAGAAAATTCTGAGCTTGCGGTTGACAATGGAAGGAAGACTAAAGAAAGATCAGGACACTTTTTGGGATCTATCAACCCAGAAAAAGGGTTCGACAATGTAAAATGGTGCAAGATGCTCGAAATCCTGAGAACAATACGGGTAAGTTGCAGGGAAAGACGATTAAACACAATATGTACAAGAGGCAAGAGGGAACAGTAAGAGTGGAAGACCAAAATGGAAATGCTCAGATTAAAAAGGGTATAAGACAGGGATGTACACTTTCGCCCCTAGAGGTCAGTCTGTTCGTCGAAGAAACAATGACAGAAATAAAAGAAGGGTTCAAGAGGAGGGTTATAATTCAAGCTGAATGGATAACAATGTTGGGATTCGCTGATAATATTACTATATTCAGTGAATGTGAAGAAGAATTACAGGATCTGTTCAATGGAATGAACAGTCTAATGAGTACAGAACATGGCAAATTACAGGATCTGTTCAATGGAATGAACAGTCTAATGAGTACAGAACATGGACTGAGAGTAAATCGAAGAAACACGAAAGTAATGAGAAGTGGCGGAAATGAGAACAGCCAGGAACTTAACATAATAATTGGTGATCACGAAGTATATTATGTTAAGGAAAGCTGCTACCTAGGCAGCAAAATAACCTATGACGAATGTAACAAGTATGACATAAAAAAGCAGACTTACACAGGCAAAAAGGGCATTTCTGGCCAAGAGAAGTCTAATAGTATCAAACATAGGTCTTAGTCAGAGTAAGAAGTTTCCTAGAGAGAACATTTGGAGCACAGCTTTGTACGATAATGAAACATTGACTGTGGGAAACACGGGACAGAAGAGAATCGAAGCATCTGAGATGTGGTGCTGACAGAAGAATGTTGAAAATTAGGTGAGCGGATAAGGTAAGGAAAGAGTAGGCTCTTCACAGATTCACGGATAAGGTAAGGAATGAGTAGGCTCTTCACAGATTCCGCGAGGAAAGGAATATATGAAAAACACTTACAAGAAGAAGGTACAGGATGATAGAACACCTGTTAAGACGTCAGGTATCGACTTCCATGGTACTAGAGGGAGCAGTAGAGAGAAAAAACTGCAGGGCGAGACAGAGATTGGAATACATCTATAAAATACACTCCTGGAAATGGAAAAAAGAACACATTGACACCGGTGTGTCAGACCCACCATACTTGCTCCGGACACTGCGAGAGGGCTGTACAAGCAATGAACACACGCACGGCACAGCGCACACACCAGGAACCGCGGTGTTGGCCGTCGAATGGCGCTAGCTGCGCAGCATTTGTGCACCGCCGCCGTCAGTGTCAGCCAGTTTGCCGTGGCATACGGAGCTCCATCGCAGTCTTTAACACTGGTAGCATGCCGCGACAGCGTGGACGTGAACCGTATGTGCAGTTGACGGACTTTGAGCGAGGGCGTATAGTGGGCATGCGGGAGGCCGGGTGGACGTACCGCCGAATTGCTCAACACGTGGGGCGTGAGGTCTCCACAGTACATCGATGTTGTCGCCAGTGGTCGGCGGAAGGTGCACGTGCCCGTCGACCTGGGACCGGACCGCAGCGACGCACGGATGCACGCCAAGACCGTAGGATCCTACGCAGTGCCGTAGGGGACCGCACCGCCACTTCCCAGCAAATTAGGGACACTGTTGCTCCTGGGGTATCGGCGAGGACCATTCGCAACCGTCTCCATGAAGCTGGGCTACGGTCCCGCACACCGTTAGGCCGTCTTCCGCTCACGCCCCAACATCGTGCAGCCCGCCTCCAGTGGTGTCGCGACAGGCGTGAATGGAGGGACGAATGGAGACGTGTCGTCTTCAGCGATGAGAGTCGCTTCTGCCTTGGTGCCAATGATGGTCATATGCGTGTTTGGCGCCGTGCAGGTGAGCGCCACAATCAGGACTGCATACGACCGAGGCACACAGGGCCAACACCCGGCATCATGGTGTGGGGAGCGATCTCCTACACTGGCCGTACACCACTGGTGATCGTCGAGGGGACACTGAATAGTGCACGGTACGTCCAAACCGTCATCGATCCCATCGTTCTACCATTCCTAGACCGGCAAGGGAACTTGCTGTTCCAACAGGACAATGCACGTCCGCATGTATCCCGTGCCACCCAACGTGCTCTAGAAGGTGTAAGTCAACTACCCTGGCCAGCAAGATCTCCGGATCTGTCCCCCATTGAGCATGTTTGGGACTGGATGAAGCGTCGTCTCACGCGGTCTGCACGTCCAGTACGAACGCTGGTCCAACTGAGGCGCCAGGTGGAAATGGCATGGCAAGCCGTTCCACAGGACTACATCCAGCATCTCTACTATCGTCTGCATGGGAGAATAGCAGCCTGCATTGCTGCGAAAGGTGGATATACACTGTACTAGTGCCGACATTGTGCATGCTCTGTTGCCTGTGTCTATGTGCCTGTGGTTCTGTCAGTGTGATCATGTGATGTATCTGACTCCAGGAATGTGTCAATAAAGTTTCCCCTTCCTGGGACAATGAATTCACGGTGTTCTTATTTCAATTTCCAGGAGTGTAATTAAAGACATAGGGTGCAAGTGCACTCTGAGATGACACAGGAGAGGTATTCGTGGCGGGACCGCGTCAAACCAGTCAGAAGACTGATGACTAAAAAAGAAAAAGTGGCTAAAGACCATTGTTCACAGCGGCAAATAAATGTGCAAATTTGCACGTGTTCAGTGGACCAGACAACTCAGAATCTGGACAATAGCTGACTTGGGCGTGCATTGTGATCCGACGAGTGGCGATTAAACTTCTTTTCAAATGATGCAAGTCATCGAGTGCATGGACGACCTAATGAGGCAGTTAATACTCAATGTGTGGAGGGTGTAGTACAGGCGATGGTGGTTCTGTGATGCTTTTAGGGTGTTTGTGAACCGTGACGTAATCCCACGCATCCGGCCTATCATGAACACGAATCTTTCCTCTACATCATGATGGGTATTTTGTGGGCACTCCTGTCTTCCTAGTGACAAAAGTCGTGTTCATAGGTTTCACGAACACTCAGACACCCTATCGTACCTCGACTGGCCCACTAAATAACCCGATCTTAATGATCTTAATCCCATATAAAATTGTAATATTGGGTGTAACGTAGCAATCGACGTCACCACATCTTGGTAGCTATACGGGATCTAGTCATCGATATATAGCATCGGCTGGAGACGTCACAACTGAAGATACTTTTAGACTCTCTTCCTCACCAAATTGAGGCTACTGTCAAAATTTAAAGAGGTGTTACAGCACTTTAACCTGATGTCTTCGGGAAGCTGACCATTATTAACGTGAGGGATCATAAGATCTGTGGCAAGACATATTATTTTGACATTTAGATGGCTTACTTTACTATTTGAAAGTGTAATATCCTCGGGAAACTGCTTGAATTGAGCTTCCGAGGACATTATTATATGATTTTTTCCCTTTGCCCCTGCAAATTTAAATAAATAGTCAGCGATTGAACAAGAGACTGCTTTTTTGTGTTCTGACTCCATCTTCGCAACAACTGTCCGTCATTTGCAACTAAAATTATGGGCCTGGAAGAATGAGCAAAGAAGAAACGTTTCAAGTTCTCAACTAAAACATCTGTGTCTCTATTTGCTACTCCTTTTTTTCCTGAACTGAGGATGAGGCAAACTGTTCTAAATTCTTAAATTCTAATGTGGCGGCGAGGTTTCTGGGTCGCACATCTGATTTTAAACTACCTCGTTGCCACATCTTTGGGATCTGAAATCACGGCCCAAAAACCTTTGAATGTTTTCAAGTGGTTAAAACAACTCAGTTTGAAGATACTGACTTTTGCTAAAATAAATCACTTTATTTTGCTACACCACCGTAATATCCCTATACGTATATAATAATTCTATACATAGCCATCATTTATGACGACATGAATGATTACGCATGGGGATGATAAGGCGACTGTTTCTGTCCCTCTTTTACTATCGAAACTGGCAGAAAAACAGTTTAAAACTGGCGGAAAAACAGTTTACTTTTTGTTTTCAACTTGACGTATTTTAAATTTTACGAACAACGCAATTCGTTGCCTCACATACGGATAATAGCAATATTTATTTCGGTACGATTCGTTTCGGCAGCACGCTGCCTTTTTCAGGTGACATCTATTAATTAAACTATTTTGTTTAAACGTTTTAGTGTGAGTTGAACATATATTCCAATTTCTGCAATGTATATGATTAAACAAAAACATTGACATCAGTACATTGCTACATTTCTATGTTTAAACTGGAGTTAAAGACAACTGTACAGGTAAGATATTTAAGTTGAACAGTAATATTATTACACTTAAATTACTCTAAGACAGCTATTAACACTAAACGAAAGTTGTCCTCACAGGAACCATGGGAAAGATTATATAATTAATGAAGTTTACTTACACTAAAAGAATGTGACCACAAAATGATTGTTTTTATTCCAATAATCACAGAAAATATTACATAGTTGAACACATTCTTAAGGAAAGATCCAGGACTTACGTGTTTATAATGTTTCTGGATTACTGCTGTCTAGCTTGTCATTCATCAACTTATTTCCACATTTTCTGCCATTTATGAAAATTTGGTGTTCTTCATATGAGTCCATTTCACAGCCTTTGTCTAGTCTACGAAAATGTTTAAGATCAATTTCAGTATCTCTGGAATGGGCGTTCAGTGTCATTAATGCACGTGGTTTTTGGTGATCTGGAGTAACTGTTAGTGTGGTATCGTCTAAATATTGTGGTGCCTTAGCAAACTCGGCAACTCGTCTCAATACCACGGAATATAACGATGTCTCACTGCATACTGCCACAACGAATGGGAGGTGCTGTCGGAGCCACACACTCTCTCCTAGCTCCGCAGCGCCGCCGCACAGAGGATAATATACAGCCGAGCACAGGAACACTCAGCCGAGTTCGTGACCTCCGATCAAGCAGACAACATCGTCTACTCAGGAGGCATGCGTTCCTTACGTCTTACAGTTAAGTCATTCTGAACTCTGTACTTCAAGAGAAGAGTTAATAAATGTGTACATCAAGTGATGCTTTAATATTCAAAGACGGTTGTAAATATTCGGCATGTTTCTGTGGCAATGGATTACATAAAGGTAAATAAATCTTTTTATCAATCTTGTAATAAAGTGAACTCATATTTCATACGTAGCAATTCCACTCCATCATCTCCTAGAGCAATAAAACAAACCACAGTTATATCAGGCGATTGTAGGTTCATCCGGTCATAAGAGTTAGTGCGCTATGCCTAGACAATGTATATTAAAGTGAAACTTTATTTAATTATTTAGCAGCTACATTGGGAATTATCTTGAAATGTATTAGTCACGCTTAGTTCACAGATGTATGCAGGCTTCTTGCGATCTCTGTTTGGCTGTGGAAGCGTAATCTGTCGTTGCGCTAGAAAATAATACTTATAATGTTACACGTGGTGATTTTTGTGGGAATTAGGCTGACCATTGTGGCTATTAGGACCAGCCTCTGTGCTGAGGCTCCTGAACCACCAAGTAGTACTCGGCGGTGATTCCTCATGGTGTAGCAAGTCTTTAAAATTTCGTCCCCTGCATACCATACCATTGATCACAAACCAGTCGTTAGCGAGCAATGAGAGTTTTTGACATTCTTGCGACGTATTGTCTTTAAAAACGGGTGTGGCTGATATTAGTGTTTCATGCCGAGGTTGGAGCAGATTAGCGTCTTCTTAATAGCTCAGAATTACTTTTTGATTTGATAGATTTTAAAAACAGTGTTTGCTGCCTACAATCAATATTTATGTCTTACTTTCCCTTTATTTCACAAAGCACCAAGATTTCAAGGTGGTAGATGCCAACGATGCTAGGCAAGGGGGCTTACAGTGGCAGCTCAGTCATTTTTCCTGGCAATGTTCTTAGGATTCGCTTTCCAAAAAAAAATCATCCGCTCGAATCTGCAAGGCACGAAAACAAATGAAGTGTCATAATAATAAGAAATCAGTACTCTCTACCAGTTCCATTAGTGCTCTGTAAGTGATCAGCAGAGAAATTTTCAGAAGAAACACATTACACACTTCTCCCATTTTAATAGCAGCGGTTAGGTATCAGGGTACATGGGAATCTTGTGAAACGGCCAAGCAGAAGTAGCAGCCAAACAACTCTTCAGGGATCACAATTAGTCCACTCCTCCGAGGGCTGTCACCTCGCTGTTGAGTCAAAGAACCATATAGCTGAGGGAAGAATGGCGGTCAGTACGGGGCAATAAACTTTAGTTTTATTCATTTTAAGGCCAATGATTGATTAGATATATTTTCTGCTGTATTATTATCGATCGTTCTTTGCAGAACATCTCCCTTATATCACAGTTTTTAAAACTTATGTATATATATACGGGGTGAGTCACCTAACATTATCGCTGGATGTATTCCGTAAACCACATCAAATACTGACGAATCGATTCCACAGACCGAACGTGAGGAGAGGGGCTAGTGTAACTGGTTAATACAAACCATAAAAAAATGCACGGAAGTATGTTTTTTAACACAAACCTACGTTTTTTAAAATGGAAGCCCGTTAGTTTTGTTAGCACATCTGAACATATAAACAAATACGTAATCAGTGCCGTTTGTTGCACTGTAAAATGTTAATTACATCTGGAGATATTGTAACCTAAACTTGGCGCTTTAGTACCACTCCTCCGTTGTTCGATCGTGTGTATCGGAGAGCACCGAATTACGTAGGGATCCAAAGGGAACGGCGATGGACCTTAGGTACAGAAGAGACTGGAACAGCACATTACGTCCACATGCTAACACCTTTTTATTGGTCTTTTTCACTGACGCACTTGTACATTACCATGAGGGGTGAGGTACACGTTCGACGGGCGTTTCATAGGACGTGGAGGACGCATAATTTGGCCAGCCCGTTCTCCTGATCTTACACCTCTGGACTTGTTTCTGTGAGGTACGTTAAAGGAGAATGTGTACCGTGATGTGCCTACAACCCCAGAGGATATGAAACAACGTATTGTGGCAGCCTGCGGCGACATTACACCAGATGTACTGCGGCGTGTACGACATTCATTACGCCAGAGATTGCAATTGTGTGCAGCAAATGATGGCCACCACATTGAATATCTATTGGCCTGACATGCCGGGACACACTCTATTCCACTCCGTAATTGAAAACGGAAACCACGTGTGTACGTGTACCTCACCCCTCATGGTAACGTACATGTGCGTCAGTGAAAAAGACCAATAAAAAGGTGTTTGCATGTGGACGTAATGTGCTGTTCCAGTCTCTTCTGTACCTAAGGTTCATCACCGTTCCCTTTGGATCCCTACGTAATTCGGTGCTCTCCGATACACACGATCGAACAGCGGAGGAGTGGTACTCAAGCGTCAACTTTAGGTTACAATATCTCCAGATGTAATTAACATTTTACAATGCAACAAACGGCACTGATTACGTATTTGTTTATATGTTCAGATGTGCTAACAAAACTAACGGGCTTCCATTTTAAAAAACGTAGGTTTGTGTTAAAAAACATACTTCCGTGAATTTTTTTATGGTTTGTATTAACCAATTACACTAGCCCCTCTCCTCACGTTCGGTCTGTGGAATCGATTCGTCAGTATTTGATGTGGTTTACGAAATACATCCAGCGGTAACGTTAGGTGACTCACCCTGTGTATATATATATATATATATATATATATATATATATATATATATATATATATATATATATATGTGTGTGTGTGTGTGTGTGTTTGCGAAAGGAGAAAAAGAGAGAGAGAACATATCCAGAGTAATTCAAAAGGTTGTGCACAAATTGGTGGAGCTGATAGAGGAGTAGAAATACACCACCTTTGGAATAAGAAATTATGGCCTTGGAATTAACCCTGAGACATTACAAATCATTGAAATGTCAGTAATGATAGGGTTAATCAAAGCAAAGTTCAACAAAATTAATGTACTGCTTCTGTGTACCGTAGGCGTTGGATCGAAAGGGAAGATCCAATTGCATTGCCACCTCGCTATCATAGCGTGATGAATCTTGGTTTACCTATTTATTTATTTTTAATTTATTTGTCTATGTTTTGTGACAACACGTCAAGGCTTCGTGATCGTAACACCAGTTCCCTCCGAAGAAAGTTTCTCACCAGGATACTTGCAGCTTCTGACAAGCCTCGTGCGATGTCTGGCGTGCACCAGAATTTTCTCCAGAGTTGTTTTGCCTGTCTTGAGTATGGTGGTCGCCTTTTTGAACATCTACTGTAATGTACGACATTGTTAAGTACATTATCTTCGTTGAACTTACTACCCATTGACTGACTAGCTGTTTCTGACATTCCATAGCCTCCACTGGCTCAGAATTGCTTCCAAGACCATAGGTTCCTATTCCAAAGTTGTTATATTTCGATTCCTCTGTCAGCTACTTCAATTTGTGCACAACCTTTTGAATCGCTGTATTTAGCTTTTAGAAAAACATATTTTAATCTTTACGAACTTTTGATTTTTATTGTTTTTAACTACACATTTCTCGTAAGATTTTAATAAATGAGCTAAAGACCTCCCTCTCATACACCCAAATATTAGGTATTATAACCGCCATTAACTTCTAATACAATGAGCAACCAGATGTACCAATTCGTGAAAGTACTCAAGCATCTAGAACAGATGCTTTTGATTGATCGTATAACAGATCAGAGTTCTATTTGTTGAGAATGGAAGGTAATTATGCCACATTTCGGTCGTAAGATACGTACGAACCCAACTATTACTAGTGACAGCATTGCAACGTATTGACACAACTGGCTATTTGCTCGCTTCCCGTGAAGCCATGTCCCGCCTAACCCTTGGTCATCGCTCTGAGAAACTTGCTGCGTGGGTGTTAGCAGCGTCCATTTGTTGACGGATGGAACATCTGTCTGTCTGCAGAACTCTTCGCCCGCCTGACGGGCACGACGAGGATGTGGGGCCAGAAGTCTGGAGTGAACAAGGCGTGGCACGGATCGCGGCCATATGTCCAGCTGTTCCAGCCAGAGGTGGTCGAGGTTAGAAGCTGCCAGCCAGGTGGAGGTGTTGTGTCGCGTGTGAACAGGTGTGGGTGGAGGTGTGGGTGGAGAACACTCCAACACTGACTGTGGTGCTGGATCCGTGTGGCGGACGGTGGAGGACAATAACACAAGACTCGTGTGTTTCATTGGTGACATTCTGCTTCCCAGCAAGTACCAAATGCTTGTGTCAGGACATAGATATTCCTGGATGGGAGATGACAAACCACATGCAACATCACTGTAAGATTTTCTGTAATGTCATCCGATGTAACACTTCCTTTTCATCCTGGAAGACCTCATGAAGGAAATCTTTTATGTGCACCGTCTATACTGAGTTGATTCAGAGGACGCAAGCAATCACTGATGAGACGAACAAGAAGCGCTTCTGCCGAAAACACGATATTGTTTATAAAACCAAAATTAATTTTTGAAAAATGTGATCTTTCATTTGCCAGCAAGGGGCCATATTTTCATGGTAGTATGCTCCAAAAGAGAATATATGAATATTTTTCATCATTTGGTGATGGCTCCATAATTCTAATAAAAACTAATACAAATTGTTTAAAGAAAAGTCTACTTTAGCAATTGAGTTGATAGAAGGTGAAGGACAATAACACAGTACTGACCTGTTTCGTTTATAATATTCTGCTTCCTAACAACTGCAATTTTTTATGCTACAAAAACTTTATTTCTGATCAGAACATGATAAATGAAATGCAACAGCACTATTATCTTTGGTGCAACATCATGTCATATAACATTTTATTATGATACTGGGAGACGTCACAAGGGAAGTTACCTGTCTACACCGGCGACATTAAGTGGATGTAAAGGACTCAAGCAAGCACAAGTGAGACAATTTCTTAACCTGTGACAGTTTGAGCAATTCCTATTGACTGGCGATGACTCCATAAATCTAACAAGAACTAACACAAATTGATGGAAAGTGTTTTTTAGCAACTGTGTTGATTTTATTCCAAGACTAGTGCTGTTGGATAAAAACATTGTCATTTACCATTACGTAATTCTGTACTAGGCAATCGACAACAAGCATTTGTTTTTGTTCAGTCATATACAACAATAGACGCACGTATCGCAACTTTTAGATTTATGATTTTCTATTACTTTATACTGAAAATAATGCAAAATGTTTTTCGATTGTATGAAAAAGATTCTCCTTTCAGCTATATTGTTTATCAAGTGATCAGTACAAAAACAACCAGTTTTGGGGTCATGTGATCCCACCCTCAGGAATCTGTCGCAGACTGCTCCTGAAAGACTCATCAAACTATCGCGGGTTCAGCCTTCAAAAGTTTGTGTCAACACGTCTCCAATAATCTTAAAAGTTCATCGCAGTCAAGTCGTATTAGCCAAACTTCTACATGCACATGTTCTCAGTACATGGCATAGAAAAGGACTTGCGGAAACACCGAATGACTTGCTATAACCAACATACAGTATGAGTTGATAGCGTTGGCAAGTACGTTCAAGTACGACGGACATGCCAGGATTTCGTGATCTAGTATATATTAAGTGGTTTTAGGATTTCACTCAATCATTTTCTAAGGAAAATATTTTGGTGCTTTTTCTTTCGCAGATCAAATGCCGACTTATATGCAGCTCTTTCTATACTTGACAGAACAGCTCGAAATTGGTTGCGACAATTAGGTGATTGGCTAATGATCTGTAAGCCATTGGATTCAACGAATGCTGCCATTACATCTGTAGGGTAACCGAGAAGAAACACAATAACATTTTTTCCATATGGTTTAGTTTAACATCTGCTCGAATTTGATGAATAAGAGTGACCGCAGAACATTTTACCTGAAGAACTGTTAGTGAAACACATACCAGTAAAAATGTTGTAAATATAATTTTCAGCAAGTCATCTTTTTCAAACCGAAGTGTTTCCCCAGAGTTTATGGCTCCTGTTACGTTCTTCTATCTCTTATGACATTTCAAGATGTCGCTTTGCTCTGGTACCCTTTCACGGTGCAATTAGAAGTAACTTAATTTCACGATTGTTGCAGGACCTTATTGGGGACTTTTTGAGGCGATGGACATTTCAATCTTTCCATTACTGGACACCATTTTCGTACAGAACATAACTTTCTGACATGTTTACATCTGTAAAAAAGGAGAAAAATTTAATAGCTGTATTTCTAAGTTTGCACTTTTACGTAAGCAGAACGGATGTGAAATAGGGCCTCAATTAAGTTCCATATTGTGAGATAATATTATTTCTAGAGCAATTACATCTTATTGTTTGTTTTACATTAGTTAAAGACACTCATGAGCAGTTGAATTAATCATGCCTGCTCCACTGGAGAGACTGTAATCAAGGAACATTCCGAAATATCACAGACCAAATTTGAAAGACAGGTAACATTTCTACAAAATGGAGCTACACCTAACATTATCGTTTGCAAGCATAAGGTCCCGCGATGAACAGGTAAACGAAAAAAAAGAGGGCACTGGCACAGCTGTTGCGTAGTTCGCTCCTCTCCACATCCACATTTGTTATCCTCCGATTGGAGGCCACATAGTTTGAGGAACGACTGGACATTACAGACACCAGTTCTTGAGCTATTAAGGGACCTCCAAACACCCCCTGGTCGTTGTGGCCGGACGGAATACGTTCTCTCGGTTCCATCCCATCCTGTTATAAGGATTTCAATGTAAGGAGTCTTCCACCGTCTGTCGTTTCAAAGATTCCTCTGTTCGAAGGAAGCTTTTTCTTGATTTTAGCGAAGGCTGAGATATTTCAGGGCCAAATAGTGGGTGAGCGTCAGCATTTTCAGCCTTCAGTCATTCACGAACGGCGGCGACTTCTCAACGAATATTTGGAGGCGCGATGCAAAGCAAGATCATATCTTCTCGACAAGGGTAGCTTTGAGACACCCTGTAATCAGCCTGCAAGCTTCGATTAGAATAGGGATCACAGATTTGGCACGAGATGATTGATATGAAACTGGGATGGTATACTCAGACGAAAAATAGAACAGAGCCAATGCAATTGTTCTAATAACTTGATATTTATCTCTCCATTTTGTGCCTTTTAACTTTCTCAAGATTTTATTTCAAGTGCTGGTTTTCTGTCTGACATTGGAACAGTGTTGCCTAAAAGTGAGAGAGCGATCCAGAGTTACTCCGACGTACCTTGTAGCGAAACAATTTCCCAAGAGGATGCCGTTCCAAGAGACATTCACTTTTCCTGAGACCTATCTGTTCCTGAGATGTAAAGTACAGAGTAGAGTTTTTAAGGGGTGGGCTTTAGATAGTATAATTGGATAATGTAATAATTGTGTGTGTATGTGTCATTTAACTGGGAGTCGCCGAAGTGGCGTCAAATCGAAAGACTTGCACCAGGCGAACGGTCTATCCGACGGGAGGCCCTCGTCACACGACATTTCATTTAACTGGGACGTTGTCAGATCACGAGTCTGCCGTCGGCGTATTTGACTGCGACGAGAAAGTGTGTACACGTTATGTTAGACACTTCATGTCCGAGGTCTTGCGAGCACTGGGGCACCAGGACAAAGATATACACTGAGATTCTCTGTTTGAGAAAAAAATTGCCAATATATTTTGTCACGCAATATAAAGTATTGATGAAAATGGTCGTCATAGGCAGTCGCCGACTGTAACAGCAAGTGTACGGCGCACAAAGAGGCAAACCACTCGCCATTTCAGAGCTGGGCGACAACCAATGGTCAATCGTACCACCATCGTTCACTTCCCATCACAGAGCAAAGAGTTTCCAATGATGGGAACCTAGCACCTGGATTAATGAGTGACAGCACACGTTTGTACATATCCATGTTTGGCACTAGTACACTGAAACCTACGCGAGGGCACACAACCTACCTACATCTACATCTACACTGATAAGCTAGAACATTATGACCACCAGGCGATAACAGTGTCGCACGGCGAGGAATGACTGCTAGTCAGACACTCGCATGGTGCATGTAATATCAGTGAGCCTGCTTTCCATGAATAGAATGGGGAAGGTGCGAAATCTTTCTGAGTCTGACCGAGGGCAGACCGTCTTGGCCCGGAGGTTTGGCATGAGCAGTTTGGAAACAGCTCGACTTGTCGGGTGTTCAAGGAGTTCAGCAGTGATTGTCTCAACAGGTGGCAAAACCAAGGTGAAGCCACGTCCAGACGTCATTGGATTAGGCAGCCACTTCTCATTACAGATGTCGGACGTTGTAGGCTGAGCAGACTGGTAAAACAGGACAGGAGGCGAACTGTGGCGAACCTAACATCAGGCTTTAATGCTGGGCAGAGTACAAGTGTGTCTGAACACACATTGCACCAAATACTGCTAACGATGGGCCTCCGCACGACCCAAGCATGTGCCAATGCTAACACCACGACGGCGGCAACTACAATTTAAATTCGCAGATGACCATCGGCACTGGGCGTTGGTGCAGTCGCAGAGCAATGCATTCTTTATCATGCAGGTGGGAAGGCGCGAATCCGTCGTCTTCCAGGAAAACAGCTCGTTGACGCCTGCACTGTGGGACAGAGACAAGCTGGCGTCGGCTCCATTGTATTGTTGTTTTTTGGGGGAGGAGACCAGACAGCAAGGTCATCGGTCTCTTCGGATTAGGGACGGACGGGGAAGGAAGTTGTCTGTGCCCTTTCAAACGAACTATCTCGGCATTTGCCTGGAGCGATTTGGGGAAATCACGGAAAACCCAAATCAGGACGGCCGGACGCGGGATTGAACTGTCGTCCTCCCGAATGCGAGTCCAGAGTGCCGCTCCACTATGCTCTGGGGAATATTCAAGTGGGTGTCCATGGGACCAGTGGAGCTCATGAAAGGCACCCTGAGAGCCACGGAGTATCTTACACTGTTTGTAGACCACGTACACCCCTTCATGACGATCATGTTTCCCTACGGCAACGGCATTTCTCAACAAGATAATGCGCCATATCACAACTCTAGGTGTATGATGGAGTGGTTAGAGGAACACAAGGGCGAGTTCCAGTTGAAGTACTGGCCCCCCAGCTCGCCAGATCAGAACACGGATGTGACTGAACGTGGCATCAGAGCTCTTCGCCCCCCTTCATGGATTTTATGGGAATTAGGTGAGTTGTGAACAGATGCGGTGCCAACTCCTTCCCTCCAGTGGCCTACCACGGCGTCATTGCTTCCATACTACGATGCGTCGCTGCTGTTATCCATGCCAAAGGTCGATATACCGGCTATTAGGTAGGTGGTCATAATATTCTGGCTGATCAGTGTACAGCTACATATCTTCTCCGGAAGCCACTATACAGTGGATAACTAAGGGTACATCTCACCAATATTACTGATTTTATGTTCTGTGCTAGTTGCCTACTGAGCGAGGAAAACTACCTGGATGCTTGTGTATGCATCCGAACCTTTCTTATCTTATCCTCGTGATCCTTACGCAAAACGTACGATGGTAACAGCATAGCAGTCCGAATCAGATTCTCTAAACATACTCGACAGAGTTTCGCAAGAGCAACGTCGTCTTTCTTCTTGGTATTTCCATTTACGAGTAAGTTCCTCGAGCATTTCCTTCACATTTCGTATGGGTTATACCTACCTGCTACGGTTCTAGGAGCATGTCTCTGAATTCGTTCAATGTCAGCCCTCATGTCTACACGATAAAGACACCAACCACTGGAACAATACTATAGAATTGGTCGCCCTAGCCCAGTGGATCCTAACTTGTGGATAATTACCCCCTGAGAGGTTAAATGAAATTTTCTGAGGGATAAAAACAAAATGTATTTGACTACGTTTCAATCATTGAACTAAGTTATTTTTAAAAGATCATTACCATTATCACAATTTTGTAAGTCTGTAATATTTATTATACGAGTTCTCAATAATTATTTTTTCTCAATTGCCGGCATTAAAACGTTTAATACGTGATACTATGTCGAGGAGGTTCGTCAGTAGTCCATCCCCTACACACATACTTTGTGCTTTGATCCAGACATCGCTGGCGGTAAAATTAATACATATACGTTACGAACGTTAAATATCTCACGTAAATGTTTTTCCCAAGTTGTAGATAGTTCCTGCAACAGACCTGAAATTTCAGTACTCGCTTCTAAACAGACAAATGAACTGACAGCATGTTACGACACTAACTATTTAATGGCTACTACAGTATTATTATTATTATCATCAGATTGATCAGATACGAAGCATTAACAATCGGAAGCATGTTAGTTAGAAGTAAGAGTTAAGCAATCGAGTGATTTAGAAACAGTATAGTGCTCACATTTTAGTTTGGTTAATTTTCAATAGGGGTGTAGGTGAAGTAAGTGCCGCTGAGGAGAGGAATAGGGTAGGGGCAGCATGTTTTGTAATATATGTTCTGCCCTCTCTGAGTAAAGTTAGCTTTCTTATCTGAGAAGGAGCTGCATGTAGCATTCGAATGCACTGGGAAATTGCTTCGTCATTCATTCATTCACACAGTCACACATACACATACACATACACATACTACCCAAACACAACACATGGAGAAGAAATGTGACATTCAAGATTTATAAATGCGGAAGTAGATTTTTGACATTGGTAGTGGGAAAAAAACTGAATAGATTTGGAGCACGATTTATGATGCGCAAATATAGAAAAAAGGTTGTTAGACGTAAGTAGAAGCAATTGTCCCATTGATTCATTGATTCGTGGCTTAAAAAAACACAAAAACTAAATCTTATTCACCTTTCATCATTTTAAAAATAAATGTGTTCAAACAAAATTCTGTTTCATTTTTAAGTCTAGTTAGCTGCTGATGCTGACGGTGGTGGGATGGTGGGGAAAGTGGCGGAGGGGGGTGGGGGGGGGGGGTGGGGGGGAGGAGGAGCAAGTACTAATGTCAGATTGCACTCAGGGGTAATGGTCTAAGACAGGTTGGGAACCACTGCTCTAGCCTCTTAGTCTCTTGTGTGCGATCCACTTTACAGAACTGCACATTTCCAGAACGTAACACATCAGTCACGTATTCGCCTTCCCCACACTGATTTTACATGCTAAGACCTTCAACGCTAATTTTGAAATCGGGGACTACCTGGTTCTTTTTTCTTATAGGTCTTATATTACACTTATCCCCATAGAAGGACAGGTTTAGGATGGTAGTGAAAGTATTGTCGTGTTTGAAATATTTACATGATATGAAATGGAAAATCAGACGCGTCTAATAGTACAGGTTCCCATACTCCGATGTGCATCCATTTGTTCGCTTACAAATATCACAAGCGACATGATTCTCCGATGCACCCTCACCTCATCTTTCTCCCAATAGATACCGAAATGTTGCAGAATAATTTAAGGAAGATCCCGTAAGCACTGAGGGTGCATGCATTGCCCAGCACGTCGCATTACCTTAATCATATGGCCATACATGCTTTGCCAGTGAACAAGATGTATGCATCATGGATCAACAGCCAACCAAACTCTGTAAGTCGTGTGCACCAGATAAGTAATCGTAGATCAAAGTGCTTACATACCGTGAAGTTTGCCTTGACAACCGGGACAAAAGTGATGCTGTCTACTACAAGGTAGGTGTCAGGAAGGTGCCATATATTCAGTTTCTCGAGAGTGTGAAAGTCTACTTTCGAAATAAATAGAAATTAAATTAGTTGAAGACACTTAATAGTGCCCATAACAGCTGAGGGCTTCCAGCACACAATCCAAACAACCGCCGCTATTCGGAGCTGTAGTCGCTGAAAAATCCAAAATGGCAATGGTGAGAAATTTAAAAAGTGTAAGATGGTGGTTGTAGGAATTTCAAAAAATGAAAGATGGTGAAAGTAACTCGTTTTGCTAAGTTTAAAATGGCGGGAAATAGAAAGAAAATATGCAGGATGGGGGAACTAGCCAAGTTGTGATTTTTAATTCCTCTGACGTAAACGATCTCCATATTTTTAAACATGAGTCAAAATTTAGGTAACTTGGTACAGATTAGATATTTTGATAAACGTTACAAACTGTCTGTATACGTTTGAACATGGCACGTAATGCATATGTTTCATTTACTGTAGAACATGGCACCATCCTTTATTCTAATATCAGAGGGGTTACAAAGCACGGCTGCTTTAGTTCCGCCATCATTGATTTTTTTTAAGTTTCCCGCTATTTTAAACTTAGCACAACTGACAAGGGAAAGGCCTCAGACACGGCTAACCGATTCGGCTCAGATTTGGCAGGTCGCTTGTGTACAACCTAAAACGAAGGACTCTAAGATATTTTGGCTCAACACCCTCCCGTTTTTGAGAAAATCACCCCTAATGTTTATGTTGAGCAATCAACTCAAAATTGGTGGGATCGATAGATAATTGTAAGAAGAGTATTTTTCATTATCAGGTACGGGGTCCACAAACGCATACTTTTCCAGAAATCGAGGAAAGAAACTTTTACAACTGCCGCTTATGTACCCACATGGTAAACGCTTTTCGCCGAGAGGCCGAGAGCAGTATGGTTTTCATTTTTTTTTATGTTTTTTGTATCAGAATTCGTGGTGATAGGAGGGTTAATAAGGTACACAACTCAACACGGAATTATAATAGTAATAAGGTAGGCAAACTAATTTCCTAAACGCCATGAATTAGTAAAGAATTAAGCTTTTAAGCCTTGTCACGTGAAAACAATTCCGAGTAGAAGTGCTGCGAATTCCTCCTCCAAAGTATCTTAAGACGCCTGCGTTATAGGTTGTACACAAGCGACCTGCCAAATTCGAGCCGAATCGGTTGGCCGCGTCTCAGGCCTTCCCCTTGTGAGCTGTCTCTGCCATCTTCCGTTTTTTTTTTAATTTTCTGGCATTTCCAATTTGCATTTTTCAGTGTCACCCACGCCTTCAGCCGCGCGGGATAGCCGCTCCGTCTCAGGCACCTTGTCACGGTCCGTGTGGCTCCCTCCGTCGGAGGTTCGAGTCCTCTCTCGGGCATGGGTGTGTGTGTTGTCCATAGTGTAAGTTACATTAAGTAGTGTGTAGGCTTAGGAACCGATGACTTCTGCAGTTTGGTCCCATAAGACCTTAGCACAAATTTCTTCACCTTCTTGGATTTTTCGGCTACAGCAGCGCCGACTATGGCGGCTGCACGTATTTGTGCTGGAAGCCCTGGAGCCATTCTATCCATAATTAATCTCAAAATTGGTTTACTGAACTTAGAGGTCAATAACAGATGGACAGTCTGGTGCAAAAGAAAAAAACGTGCTGTTTGCAGAGAACTTATTGTGAGCACAGTTGCTCCAGTAACAGCTGACAGAGAAACATGAGTGTCTTTCGTGTTGGCAGCCCATCCTGAACAGCAACAAGCACATCGAGAAGAGCGGAGACTACGTGTACCTGCAGCCTTGGCTCGGAACTGGTCTGCTCACCAGCGGGGGTAAGTTCTGCTCTAGCGATCCTGATGTCTTCTCTCAATCACACATTCACACAAACTGGAGATTTTGTTGGATTAGTTTAGAACTAATGGTCATTGGTTGTAAGTTATCAAATACCTCTAAAAACATAGCTCGGTCGTTACATGGGTAACTCTTAAATTCTTGATCGAAGAGTTCTAGAATGTTTCTCACTAATCATTTCTTTCCGCTCAGCTAATTGTTTGTGTATGTGAGAAACGCAAGCTGCACCATGGTTCGAAGACCATGTGAAATTTTGGATTCCCCTATAAGCAGTTACAGTTGAGTCGGCGTAAGTTCGCTGACAGTTGCAGTGGACTAGGAGTGGCAGTTCCAAACGCCTGTATCAACCAATCACATAACGCGATTTTGTAAACGCGTCTATAGCAACGCCTCAGTATGGTCACAGCTCTGTAGACGGGTACTGTCTTTGCCTGCAGTCGTAATCGCTTAACAGTTGAAAGTTGACAACAGTACTGTGAGCTGTGAGTTTTCTTCTTACGCTGTGTCGACTATAGGTACGTCAAGGGTTAGAGAAACTATTACACACCATTTAGGAACAGACCATTCCTAGTAAATAACTGCAGCGTTTAAAACATATTATGGGATCAGGCAGCTTTAATAAGAGCATTACTTACTCACTTTCATATATATTCCCATGTGTTTCTTGGTATTCAATAAGCTGGTATTAATGTAGTTGTAGAGTCTGAATTCACCAAGAGCTGAAACACACATCACTTTGACGACAAAAACATTTAAAATGAACCGGATATCCAGCGATCATGTTGTGCCGGCCGGAGTGGCCGAGCGGTTCTAGGCGCTCCAGTCTGGAACCGCGCGACCGCTGCGGTCGCAGGTTCGAATCCTGCCTCGGGCATGGATATGTGTGATGTCCTTAGGTTAGTTAGGTTTAAGTAGTTCTAAGTTCTAGGAGACTTATGATCTCAGCAGTCGAGTCCCATAGTGCTCAGAGCCATTTCAACCATTTGATCATGTTGTATAGATTTTGAACGTGCCAGGGGGTTTCAGATCAGCGCACACTCTGCTGCAGAGTAAAAGTTCCTTCTGGAATACTTTGAATGCTAAGCTTATGTTTTTCTGACTTTCTGGAATTGGATGCAAGCTCATTTCTGATAAATGTGTGAATTACGTTTACAACAGTAATTAACTGAAATTTTGTAACTGCTGCAAAATAAATTGAGCAATATTGAGGATATTCATCCCAGTTGTCAACTGTGTGATTATTGCCTCAACCTGTTTTGGGACAACATTATCCCATTTTCAAGTGCAAAGACAAGCAAACCAGATAAAACAATCCTCGTTATACCAACGGACATATTGTTATGATGACGACCAACGAGTCGTTGCCAATGTTGATGGTTGCCAATGCTAAATAGAAACATATAAGTGACAGCAGGTTTTTCAGTAACGTCGATAAGGTGCTGGCTGCATGGTCTGGATCTGCAACGACTAAAATAATTAGGAGTCGTTGGTAAAAAATAATATATATTGTATTTAACTGGTTGTACAGGATTCTTCTTGGCTGTATACATATAATTATAAGCAGACAGCTATTGAGGTCTCACTTAGGCCATACGTTACTAAGCGCCTTGTTAGAGGTTGCTTCCTATCAGCTGAAGGCTATGCTACTTAACTACTTGACGTCCCGAGCAAGAGTTGAATAGAGCTCGCTAGAAACTTGATACAAGACGCGGAGCGGCGCTGGTCGCGACTCGCGGGTCCAACGATACTAATACGGACCGCGGTCGATAACTGCAACCCCTAACAAGTGTGGTATCTAACGGTGATACCACACATACAATGGTTACGTACTTGCTAAGTTATAACCTACCTCAAACAATTTTTTATGCCATTAGACCTTGTCACAATTTAAAAACAAGCTGCAAAAGTGCCTTGTCAGCCTATCATTTGGGCGGTTATTGATAAGTCCTCATGCCACCCCATAAACATAAATTAGCATTTTTCAAAAATACGGTGCACATGGCTAATTCCATACCTCTAAGTCCGGAAAACAAGAATGAGGAAATGAAAACCCTTACACAAATAGCGATAGAATATGATTTTAACTCGGGTTTGATAAATCGACTGGATGTAGCAGTTAGGCATGGTAGCCAGCAAAATGATAAAAATTCAGAAGAGTCATACCGTAATGGGGGACCATCTCACATAAATTTGCGAGGTTTTTTTTAACAACAAAGGGATTAGAATTGTTTTCAAGACGGACTACAAATTAGGACAGATGGTGAGGCATTAGATCGACACTGATGAGAACTGGATGAGCAAATCGGGAGTTTATGACGAAAAGTGTCAGGAGCCCGTCCGGTTAGCCGTGCGGTCTAAGCACGGCTTTCCGGAGCGGGAAGGAGCGCCTGGTACCCGACACGAGTCCATCCGGCGGACTTGTGTCGATATGCGATGAGCCGGCAAGTCTGTGGATGGTTTTTAGTCGGTTTTCCGTCTGCCTCGGCAAATGCGGGCTGATTACCCTTATTCCGCCTCAGCTACACTATGTCGGCGATTGCTGCGCAAACAAGTTCTCCACGTACGCGTACACCACCATTACTCTACCACGCAAACATAGGGGTTACACTCGTCTGGTGTGCGACGTTCCCTGCGGGGGCCACCGTGGGCCGAACGGCACAATAACCCCGGGTTCGGTGTGGGGCGGCGGAGGGGTGAAGTGGACTACGGTAGTCGTCGTGGGGTTGTGGACCACTGCGGCTGCGGCGGTGCCGGAGCCTCTCCGTCGTTTCTAGGCCCACGGTTAACATACAATACAAAACAAATTGTCAGGATGTTGAGGCAAGATATGTGGGGCAGACGGGACGGAATTTTAAAGTTAGATTTAAAGAGCATAATAATTTAGAGAAAGGCCCGTCACCTGTAGCAGCGTTTGTTGAGGGAAAGCATGAAGCTGTTACACGTTGAAGAAAAAAGGTGGTTGCTATCAAATTTAGTAGAGATAGAGATTTATTGTGCCTTGAAAGAGGAGTGCGTCGGGGTTTTAAATGAGAGGACTGGACAGAAGTGTCTAAAGGGCATTTCTGGCACACTTTAGCGATATCCTCCTTGAAAGCAGTCAGCAACACACTTTACTCAGTGACATGATTTTCGCATGCTATTTCCTTTCAGACTGCAGCGTAAAGGTAGTGTTAAGTTAGAATGGGCTAGGACCAGACACGTATTTCTCAAAGATTTTATGATAGTAGTATATCGTTGGTCTGAGCATTAGCCTTTAAATAAATATCATCGTTGATAAGTGATGGCAGCGGTTTTCAGTTTGCAAGTTTGTCTTGGGAATATGGACGCACCAGCTTGCCATGTTTCATGTTTTACGGTTTGAGCTGAAAATGGTTCAAATGGCTCTGAGCACTATGGGACTTAACATCTGAGGTCATCAGTCCCCTAGAACTTTGAACTACTTAAACCTAACTAACCTAAGGACATCACACACATCCATGCCCGAGGCAGGATTCGAACCTGCGACCGCAGCGGTCGCGCGGTTCCAGGCTGAAGCGCCTAGAACCGCTCGGCCACACCGGCTGGCAGATTTGAGCTGACTATACACATGTGTAGCTTGTTTTTAAGTTGTGACGAGGCCTAACGCTATAAAAAATTTTTAAGGTAGATTGTATCTCATAAAGTATGCTACCCTTATAAGTCTGTCGGTATAACAAGGATTGTTTTATCCGGTTTCCTTGTTTTTAGCACATGAAAATGAGATAATGTTGCCCCAAAACATGTTTTGGCGATAATCACACAATTGACAAGTGGGCTGAATATCCTAAATATTGCTTGAGTAACAGTTGTTGGACAGCTTCACTTCACTTATCCCAAAATAAATGGAAATTAACGAGCGATATGGAGCATTGATTAAGACAAGACAGTAATATTTGGCAGGAGGAGATTCAAATTCCCGTCTCACGATACTAATTTCAGTTTACTGTCGGTTCCCTAAACCATTTCAGGTGAAGAAAGGTTTGGTTTCTTAAAGGCCAAGACGTTATTATCTCACCACTGTCCACCTGTGCAAGAGCTCTCTAATGACCCACCAAAGTCGGAACACTATATTCTAACCTCTTTTACTTTTTTACAGCTCTCTGTGTGAAACGATATCTGCCTAGGGACAAATTAAGGTCGATGGTCCGTAAATTGGAGGGCATTTCTGTGACCTCCTTATCATCGGGTCCAGCAATAAGTTTTTTTCTTGGATCACTAGAACGTTCTTTCGCACACTCTTAATAACTGATTGAGAGTTCGTAATGTAACTGCTGAGTTTTAAATTTGGACTGCCTGTGGAAGTCAATCCGAAACAGCACTGTTTGAAGATTATGCCCTGTCATATTCAAAATTCTGACCCATGAGACAAATTTAAGGATGCGATCTGACTGCAGAGTGACACAGATAATCCAAACCTAATCAAACTGTTTGTAACCAATTCTACATTCAGAAGAGCATACGTGCAGCGTGTCTGTAATGATCATCGTGTACATTAACCGAAACATTAGAAGTAGCCGGCCGAAGTGGCCGTGCGGTTAAAGGCGCTGCAGTCTGGAACCGCAAGACCGCTACGGTCGCAGGTTCGAATCCTGCCTCGGGCATGGATGTTTGTGATGTCCTTAGGTTAGTTAGGTTTAACTAGTTCTAAGTTCTAGGGGACTAATGACCTCAGCAATTGAGTCCCATAGTGCTCAGAGCCATTAAAAGTAGCGAACTGAAATATCGAAGTGGGGAAGTAACAGTCAGCTTTCAAGCTCTGTGTTGAATATTACAAGATAGAGTCCCATATCGCTGGCTGGGTTTCTACACTCATGGCCATAAATTAAGGATAATGTTGATACATGGTGAAACAACGCTCTGGTGGGCGGTTTGCGGGTTTAAATAACCTCGGGGTGTGACCATGCGCTCCATTTGAACTGCGGTCGTCGCACGGTGGCGCTATCAGCGGTCCACATACGCAGAGGTGTGTTGGTGCATGTCAGAGTACGGTGCAGCGAGTAAGTGTGCAGACGTTTTCAGACGTACTAATGGTGACTGTGAGTTGAAAATGGCTCAAAGAACACATATTGATGACGTTATGAGGGGTAGAATACTAGGGCGACTGGAGGCTGGTCAAACACAGCAGGCCGTAGCACGGGCCGTCGTTTGTCACAATGTGTGATCTCAAGATTATGGCAACGATTCTAGCAGACAGGAAACGTGTCCAGGCGCTACAGTATGGGATGTCGACAGTGTACAGCACCACGAGAAGACCGATATCTCACTTCAGTGCCCGCAGACGGCCACGTAGTGTAGCAGGTAGCCTTGCTCGGGACCTTACCGCAAACGACTGGAACAGTTGTCTCCAGACACACAGTCTACAGACGACTGAACAGACATGGTGTATTCGCCCGGAAACCTGCAAGGTGCATTCCACCGACCCCTGATCACAGGAGAGCCCGTAAAGCGCGGTGTGAAGAACACAGTGCATGGTCATTGGAACAGTGGTCCTAGGTTATGTTCACGGACGATTCCAGATATAGTCTGAACAGTGATTCTCGCCGGGTTTTCGTATGGCGTGAACCAGGAACCAGATACCAACCCCTTAATGTCCTTGAAAGGGACCTGTATGGAGGTCGTGGTTTGATGGTGTGGGGTTTGATTATGATTGGTGCACGTACACCCATGTACAGAGGTCAGGTGTATCAGAACGTCATTTAACACCAGTGTGTCCGCCTATTCAGGGGTTTAGTGGATCCCACCTTCCTCCTGATGGATGATAACGCACGGCCCCATCGAGCTGCCATCGTAGAGGAGTACCTTGAAACAGAAGATATCAGACGAATGGAGTGGCCAGCCTGTTCTGCAGACATAAACGCTATCAAGCACGTCTGGGATGCACTCGGTCGACGTATCGCTGCACGTCTTCAAACCCCTAGGACACTTCAGGAGCTCCGACAGGCACTGGTGCAAGAATGGGTGGCTATACCCCAGCAGCTCCTCGACCACCTGATCCAGAGTATGCCAAACCGTTGTGCGCCCTATGTACGTGTGCATGGTGATCATATCCCACACTGATGTCGGAGTACATGCGCAGGAAATAGTGGCGTTTTGTAGCACATGTGTTTCGGGAGAGTTTTCTCAACTTATCACCAATACCGTGGACTTACAGATCTAAGTCGTGTATGTTCCCTATGTGCCTATGCTATTAGCGCCTGTTTTGTGTAGTGGCACGTTGTGTGGCACGACATTCTGAAATTATCCTTATGAGCATGAGTGTAGGAGCCCACAACAGCACTGCATTACTGAAAGCAACCCTTACTGGATGACTGCTTAGCTTCAGACAGAGAAACCACGCAGCTACGACAGTAGGCACAGAAGCATAGTTAGATAAGAGAGGGATGAGATGGCGTGCTCCCTCAGGCAGCAAGTGGCACGAGCGGCGCAAGCTGCTGACGCCGGCCTTCCACTTCCGCATCCTGGACGACTTCGTGGACGTGTTCGCCGAGCAGAGCGCGCTGCTGGTGCGCCGCCTCGCCGCCGAGGAGGGCGGCCAGCCCTTCAACGTCTTCCCCTACGTCACCCTCTGCACGCTCGACATCATCTGCGGTACGTACAACTCGTCCCATAGAATCGCAGATCTATGTGTCACCTAAGTGTCACTTGCCCGCCCGGTTGGCCGTGCGGTCTAACGCACGACTTTCCGGGCGGGAAGGAGCGCCTGGACCCCGGCACGAATTTGTGTCGAGGTCCGGTGAACCGGCCAGTCTGTGGATGGTTTTTAGGCGGTTTTCCATCTGCCTCGGCGAATGCGGGCTGGTTCCCCTTGTTCCGCCTTAGTTACACTATGTCGGCGATTGCTGCGCAAACAAATTCTCCACGTACGCGTACACCACCATTACTCTACCACGCAAACATTGGGGCTACACTCGTCTGGTGTGAGACGTTCCCTGGGGGGTCCACCGGGGGCCGAACCGCACAATAACCCTGGGTTCGTTGTGGGGCGGCGGAGGGGTGAAGTGGACTACGGTAGTCATCGTTGGGTTTCTAGGTCCGCGGTTAACATACAATACAATACAATACAATGTGTCACTTCCCTTATCGTACGTCATTCCACATCTGTAAAACGCTACTACTCTTCAGCTACAAGAACTTCGGCCAATGTCCTGGAAAGCAATCCAGTCCTCTTTTCAAGACCTTCCATTTTTGGTGTTCCGTACTTCAGTCGGTGAAAATGGACCCCTTACATGATAACTTGTTCCCGTCTGTCTGTCTACCCGACTGTTAAGGCCGTTTTTCTGAGGAACGGGTAGAGGTATCAAATCGAAATTTGTGACACATACTAAGGTCTCCTGTCTCTTGGTGTGTAAAAAAATTTCAGCATCTAAGTCGATGCAATCAAAAGAAACAGCCATTTCTTGATACTCGCAAACTCGCTCAACAAAACCTGTAGAGTACGCTCCGTCGACCAGGAACCATGAAATTTGGCGCGAAGCAAGATTTCACAGTACAAAGAAAAAAACTATAAAACTGTTAATTTGTAATTATTCTTATACTGGGTGATCCATTGATCGTGCCCGGCCGAAGTGGCCGTGCGGTTCTAGGCGCTGCAGTCTGCAGTCTGCGGTCGCAGGTTCGAATCCTGCCTCGGGCATGGATGTGTGTGATGTCCTTAGGTTAGTTAGGTTTAACTAGTTCTAAGTTCTAGGGGACTAATGACCTCAGAAGTTGAGTCCCATAGTGCTCAGAGCCACTTGAACCATTGATCGTGACCGGGCCAAATACTCACGAAATAAACATCAAACGAAAAAACTACAAAGAATGAAACTTGTCTAGCTTGAAGGGGGAAACCAGATGGCGCTTTGGTTGACCCGCTAGATGGCGCTGCCATAGTTCAAACGGATATCAACTGCGTTTTTTTAAATAGGAACCCCCATTTTTATTACATATTCGTGTAGTACGTAAAAAATTATGAATGTTTTAGTTCGACCACTTATTACGCTTTGTGACAGATGGCGCTGTAATAGTCACAAACATATTGCTCACAACCTCAATGCATTTGGCAATACGTGTAACGACATTACTCTCAACAGCGCGTAGTTCGCCTTCCGTAATGTTTGCACATGCATTGACAATGCGCTGACGCATGTTGTCAGGCGTTGTCGGTGGATGACGATAGCAAATATCCTTCAACTTTCCCCACAGAAATAAATCCGGGGACGTCATGTCCGGTGTATGTGCGGGCCATGGTATGGTGCTTCGACGAGCAATCCACCTGTCATGAAATATGCTATTCAGTACCGCTTCAACCACACTCGAGCTATGTGCCGGACATCCATCATGTTGGAAGTACATCGCCACGCTGACATACAGTGAAACATCTTGTAGTAACATCGGAAGAACATTACGTAATAAATCAGCATGCACTGCACCATCTAGATTGCCATCGATAAAATGGGGGGACAATTATCCTTCCTCCCATAATGGCGCACCATACATTAACCCACCAAGGTCGCTGATGTTCCACTTGTCGCAGCCATCGTGGATTTTCCGTTGCCCAGTAGTGCATATTATGCCGGTTTACTACTGGGAAACATAAAATCCACGATGGCTGCCGGTTTACGTTACCGCTGTTGGTGAATGACGCTTCGTCGCTAAATAGAACGCATGCAAAAAATCTGTCACCTCCCGTAATTTCTCTTGTGCCCAGTGGCAGAACTGTACAAGACGTTCAAAGTCGTCGCCATGCAATTCCTGGTGCATAGAAATATGCTACGGGTGCAATCGATGTTGATATAGCGTTCTCAACACCGACGTTTTTGAGATTCCCGATTCTCGCGCAATTTGCTACTGATGTGAGGTTTAGCCACGACAGCAGCTAAAACACCTACTTGGGCATCATCATTTGTTGCAGGTCGTGGTTGACGTTTCACATATGGCTGAACTCTTCCTGTTTCCTTAAATAACGTAACTATCCGGCGAACGGTCCGGACACTTGGATGATGTCGTCCAGGATACCGAGCAGCATACATAGCACACGCCCGTTGGGCATTTTGATCACAATAGCCATACATCAACACGATATCGACCTTTTCCGCAATTGGTAAACGGTCCATTTTAACACGGGTAATGTATCACGAAACAAATACCGTCCGCACTGGCGGAATGTTACGTGATACCACGTACTTATACGTTTGTGACTGTTACAGTCACAAAGCGAAAAAAGTGGTCCAACTAAAACATTCATTTTTCTTTACGTACTACACGAATATGTAATAAAAAATGGGGGTTCCTATTTTAAAAAAACGCAGTTGATATCCGTTTGACCTATGACAGCGCTATCTAGCGGGCCAACCATAGCGCCATCTGGTTTCCCCTTCAAGCTATACGAGTTCCGTTCTTTGTAGTTTTTTCGTTTGATGCTTATTTCGTGAGATATTTGGTCCGGACACTATCAATGGACCACCCTGTATACAAAATCCTCGTGTCACAGTGTTAGTTGCCATATTCCTCCGAAACGGCTCGATCGATTATGATGAAATTTTACATGTTATTCGGTAGGTCTGATAATGGGTCGTAATCTACTTTTCATAACCCTAAGTGATAGGGGTGGTCCACCCCAAAAATTGTTTTCTTATTTTTTAGACAGAACTTTTTATTTTTTTATGATGTAGCATTACAAAATACACGCATCCCTAAATTCTCACCCTTCTACCACCAACCCCTATTTTTAATAGCGATTTTAGTAATTTAATAACTAATCAATTATCACTTGATCAGTTATTCCCGCCAGGTGTCTACCAGTGACAGTCTTTCACTATTCGATAGATAGGTAATTGAAGAAAACGTACCAAAAGCAACGACTCGAATATCCCCCTTTGAATCGACATAACTAGCCCGAACAACGTTTGCCAGGTCAGCTATAACATATAAAGATTTTCAGAGGCGGAACGAAGTTCACCAGGTACAACTAGTTTCACACAAAAATACATTTTGTGTCATTACAAACCTATATTGCATTCGTAATCTATCAAAAATCTCAGGCATTACTGTGGGGATTTTGATCTGGTTTACAGTAATAGGCAGAGTGATTTAAGAGGAAGGTTGATATACATAATTTACAAATATTTCGTGCTAACTGGCTGAGCTACGATGGACTGAAGGCCCCAGAGGCTTTCAAAACGATGCCGCCACTATTTAGCAGTAATAGTCGTAAGGCCGTCCGACTACCGCACAACGCCAACTCTAGCATAATACATCCCATTTCAATTTTTCATTCTACTACAAACATTCCCTACGACACGTACAGCACCTGTAGCTTTTCAAATCAATGTAGCAGTGATAGCTGATGCAAGATTGCAGTTCCATTACCTAGGATGAGGTTGCGATACCCCGTAAAATACCCGTTCAGGCATTCCACAGGACAATTCGACATTTGCACATCAACGGTAGCCCTATGGCCAGCTGTACCTTTTTCTTCTGTGCAGACTGCTGTCAGATTTTACTAGTAATCGCAACAGGGACGAGAGGAGGCGAATTCAACGTATTCGCAATTGCCGGTTAGTATAACATGTTAATATAACTCCTAAATTAATAAAATAAATGAGAATTTACAATAGCAAATGTGAAATTAGACAAAAAAATTTAAACTTAAAACTTAAAACACTCCCTGGACGGATATTATGCCGGCATCGATATCGTTAACGCAAAAATCGTCCAGATTCTCGATTCACGGGATGGATGTACTATCTGTATACTTCGTTAAGCACGTTTCTTACTCCCACTCGTCCGGTTTCTTTTTATTTATTGGCTAACTGTGCCCGACATGCACTGCAATGCCTCTTTTTCTTTCTAAATAGGCACACACATACAAAGCAGACGCATTTACATGCACAAAATAGATGAAACACAGTGATTTCTTGTGCATTAAATTAAATTTGAAACTGATTATTCAAATTCCTGTCGTTTTCGGAAAAAAGACTGCCGCTGGCAACTGATTTTTCATCTGTTGTACTCCATCCGACTCTAGACAGGAAGTTAAAGTGTCTCTGTGGTATTGAACCATGTGGCATGATCTTTGGCCCAATTCACGATGTGCTTGATGCGCTGGAAAGCACACATGAGAGACAGACTGCGCATCATACTTTTAAACTATTCCACATAAACTAATTCCAAGAAATAAACCCAACAGGATGTTTTTGGATCTTCCCACATGTCACACCTTCTCATTGTCGCCCTCATCTCTAGCCTCAGTGGAGATATTTTATTCCCACAGTATCTTTTTTTTATTCTTTTTTCAATTAATAAGTCACGAATATTCCAAATTTGGTTGAAATTGCTCCAGACTTTATGCTTTTATGTCACTCCTTTTCAACCCAAACACTCTGCAATGCGTGTGATTGGGATATCTTACTGTCACAGTAAATTTTTCTGGACAGCAAATGAGATATGTGTACCAATTTTGGCAGAAATTCTTTCAAGTGTTATAGAGATATGCTGATATTTCGCTGTCTTTGCACCCCCTGCTACCCCCAACTCTAGGGGTGAAACGTCATCATGACAGTCACCAATAATTCTAGAGACCCCGAAAACCATGGATGTGATACTAATATCGGTCGTTATCGAATATTTTTACATGTCACTTCTTATCACCTCTACCTCCACCTATGGGGGTAGTTGGGTTGTATTACCTGAATAACGTTTTTATACAAAAATTAGAATTTTTTACGCAAAATTTGACAGAAGCCGGCTACACGGGTAGAGGGGGCTGTGTGGAGTGGATTGGGATTTTTTTAAGGTTAGAGGGCCTTGGGAAGTATAAGAAAGGGCCTCAGCCTCAAACGGTGCAAGGAAAACACAGGACCAGGGTAGAGCTAAGAACAGTCCGTGACTGTAAGTTGTCGCAGCTGTGTAGGGGAAGAAACAGAGCTCCAAGCGCTAAAAGAAACCACTGAAGCTGAAATCGTTATAGGTAGACAACTGAAAGCTGGCTAAAGCAGAAGATAAGTTCAGTCGAAATAGGACCGAAAGACGTTGAGGAAGGATAGATTAAATACAATTGTTGGTGCCATTTTTGTTGCTGTTAGTAGTTGTTTATTTTGTAGTGAAATTGAAGTAGACAATTCCTGCGAGTTAGTGTGAGTAGAAGTTATACTTGACATCACGGGCCAAAGTGTAGTGCTGCTATTGCTACGGATGATGACAGAACTAACGATGTCTGGTATTGATCAACAAAAAAGGATTAATTGACATTTTCTTAGCGATAAGATTTTAGGTATGTATGTGTTAAGTGTTTGAGATAAGTAAGAGAAAAGGGAAATGGAGCTTATGCAAACGCGAGAGGCATGCAGAAAGGCGTAAAATCCGTGGCTGGCTGATATAAACGAAAGGCACGAAGCTGGCCACAAGTATGAGCAACGATAGCCATCCGCAAAAGCCAAAGTTATTGTTACCATGGGTAAAAAAAAAAGAAAAAGAAAAACGCGTGCTTCTTTGGTTGTTTAATGAGATTGACGCGTTTTTCTGACACTCTCTCTGGTTGGTAATAGATGTGAATTATTGATTCAGAACGGGAGCGTGTTGCAATTTTGGAAGTTGTTATGATACGAAGGAAGTTTTTGACACCTAAACGGCGAGTTACTATTTTGAGACATCCTTTGTGAGGCAGTAGCAGTTATCAAATTTGGTCTGTTGGAGACTTTTAGCTTTGACAGCAACGTAATGTCGATTGGTGAAAATTCAAATTTTTGATCTGGATGGCAAAGTAGCCGCTGGAATTAAATAAACTTCCCATAGAAGTTTACAAGTTGACGGTATATGGCCTCTTGAGACATGTAATCACTGAACCATCAGCAGTACCGCTTTTAGTCCATTGGTGTCTAAACTGAAATCTGTTTCCTACTCCACTTGCATTGGAAAATTAGTGAGAGAAGTTAGTTTGACACAAGTACCAACCCCTGAACAGGGAGAAGAGGAAGACTTATTAACGGACTGAGGCGAAGCGGCGGTGGCGAGTAGAGATGAACATATACATTATTCAGTAGCCTAGAGTTAGTAGTAGATTCAAAAGAGATATTTTGAAAATCAGTTTCAGCCAAGTTCAGTCAAGAAGATCATAAACGTCTGCATTGCGCTGTTATAAAACAAGAGACATATCTGTACGGTTTGTGGAGTTCGCACAGTTTAAAGTAAAAATAAAATTAATTATTATGCTGGCGCTGTCTGTGATATGTACATAAGGAAAGAAGTAGACTAGATAGAGAATAAAAATATGTATTTACATACAAGGGGATTTTTTTTTTTTTTTAGTCAACTGTCTTCTGACTGGTTTGATGCGGCCCGCCATGAATTCCTCTCCTGAGGTAACCTTTAGATCTGAGAATAGCAATTGCGACCTACATCCTCTAATATCTGCTGGATGTATTTCAATTCTAGCCCCTTGGAAATTATTTCCTGACGTCTTAACAGATGTCCTATCATCCTGTCCCTTCTTCTTCATAGTGTTTTCCATATATTTCTTTCCTCGCCGATTCTGCAGAGTACCTCCTCATTCCTTACTTAATCAGTCCACCTAATTTTCAACATTCTTCTGTAGCATTGGACCTCATATGAGTGGATTCTCTACTGTTGAGGTTTTCCCACAGTCTGTGTTTCACTACTATACAATAGTGTGCTCCAAATGTACATTCTCTGAAATTTCTTCCTCAAATCAAGACTTATGTTTGATATCAGTAGACTTATCTCAGCCAGAAATACATCTTATCAACTAAAAATTATTAGGAAGAAACTGGTTGACGGAAGGTATGGACAGAGGACGTTATATCGCTGACTTTTGAGCAGTGAACTTCTTTGCCTTTTAACTGTGAATAGGTAACAAATGAACGACCTTGTCAAAATTGTGTCAGCGTCTTCTACGTAAGTAGAAGCGTGAGCGTGGTACGCTTCCCAGCGTAAATGTTGTCTCTGAACATCCCGCACAACAAAACTCTTAATGAAGTTGAGAACATTCTTCAAGTAGTGGAACGCAACCCTACTACTAGTTCTAGAAGAATTGCTGCCCAACTTGGTATTCCACAAACACGAGTGATACGCACAGTACACGAGCACGGGCTGTACCCCCTTCATCGGCAGATTATAAAACATCTGCGTGAAGGAGATGCTGCCGCCCAGCAAGAATTCTGTCAATGGACCATTGCCAATGAGCGAATAATTCCACGTATTTTGTTCACTGATGAGTCAACATTTACCCGCAACGGAATCAACAACAAGCGCAACTCTCATGTACGGGCAAATGAAAATGTGCACGCTACTCTGAAAACGAATATTCAACGACGTTTCTCAGTCAACGTGTGGTGCTGTATTATTGATGACCAACTCATCGGTCCAGTTGTTTCAGATAACCGTCTTACTCGGATATGGTCTCTTGGGTTTCTTCAAAATGTGTTACCAGAATACGTGGAGAATATCCCTTTGGTAACACGAGCTCGTATGTACTTTCAGCAGGACGGAGCTCCTACACATTCCCTACGACCAGTGACACAGTATCTCAACACAACGTATCCTGCTCGTTGGATCGGTCGCCGTGGAGTCATTGCTTGGTCACTGAGGTCACCCGACTTTACCCAATTGCATTACTGTTTGTGGGTGTGGCTGAAGAGCGACGTCTTCAAGCGCAGAGTGGACACAAGTGACGACCTTCTCACTTGTATTTCACGTGCTTGTGCTCAGGTGGGTAGTGGTGGGTAGTGTTTAACGTCTCGTCGACAACGAGGTCATTAGAGACGGACCGCAAGCTCGGGTTAGGGAAGGATTGGTAAGGAAATCGGCCGTGCCCTTTCATAGGAACCATCCCGGCATTTGCCTGAAACGATTTAGGGAAATCACGGAAAACCTAAATCAGGATGGCCGGAGACGGGATTGAACCGTCGTCCTCCCGAATGCGAGTCCAGTGTGCTAACCACTGCGCCACCTCGCTCGGTGTGCTCAGGTAAAGGAATGCTTAACTGAGCTCCGGTCGGCGACACAACACCTGTCTACAAGAGCAGCTGCAATAATTGAAGTGACTGATGACCTCAGATGTTAAGTCCCATAGTGCTCAGAGCCATTTGAACCACTAAAAAAAAAATTAAAGTTGACGGTGGACTGTGAGGATATGTACACAATTAAACAAACCGTAACATAACTCTATCTTAATTTGCCGTCACCTGCAACTTTTCCATTCCTAGCTGTTTCCATTGGTTTACCTGGATGCAGTTCAGAAAAGGGCATATTTTTATTAGAAGATTTTTGTTTACAATCACCAGTAGCATCACCCGTCAAAGCATGTACCTTTCCTCCTGACTCACTCTGTATATGTTACCTAGACAAATGTATTACGAAATTTCATTACTCTACATTAATTTTTTTCGTGTTGCGATTTTTTCCGTCAGAGTGTAACATTAGTAATACATATTTATCTCAGTAATTCTATGTTCGTAATTTATCACTACAATTTCGTAAGGCTCTCATTTTAAGAGTACCTTTCTCTTTTGCAGAGACGGCGATGGGGCGTAACGTGAACGCCCAAGCAGACAGCGAATCCGAGTACGTGCGAGCCGTCTATGAGTGAGTATCTGCTGTGCAGTTTCTGCTGCCGCGTAATGTATTTTTGACGTCGGTTCTATGTATCTTTTTGGTAGACACGTTGTATTTGACTGTGTCACCAAGCATACAGTACTTTAGAAACGCTCTGTTAACACATTTTATCTTTTATTAGATCAAATCGTTTAAAATGAGATGCACTTAGTGTTCCATTGATCCATAGTGAGAAGGTCCTCAAGGATGTAGAACATTTCACACAACAAGAACACATAACACATATTTACAAAAGGAAACGAAGTATGCTAATGTACCTTCCATACTCCTCATGCATGTGGAAATGGTCAAAAAATCTTAAACATATTTTCACTTGAAAAGTAATAACAAGCTTGTCACAAAACATGTAAATGTACAATGCGCTGAGGTGCATATAATAATTCTAGAATGTTATAACAACGCATCATCAAAGAGATATCTACATCTACATCATTACTCGGGAGAGGGGGGACTGTTACAAGTTAGGTTTTTTTTGTCACAAACAATTGGCTAGAAACCATTTATTAACGTCCACGAAAATTTTATTAACTAATCTTTCTAAAGCTATGCTTGAATTACTATTCATTGCAATGTTTGTGTCATCCGAAAACAAAGCAGCTTTGGCCTCTAGTAATGTTACTGGTGGAAGGTCACAGATATACATAGGAAAAAATAAGGGCACAGGAAAAAGAAAGGGCACAAGAAAAAGGGGCCCTAAATGTGAACACTACGTGTAATAAGATACAATTGAATGATGCCTGATAGCTCATTACAGGATTCTTTCCTACAAAACCCTTTGTTTCTTGTCAGAGATACGATGTGAACTATTTTGAATCATTCCCTTTCACTCCATAATGTTCTAAGTTACTTAAAAAGATACTGTGGTTTGTATGGTTGAATGCCTTTGGTAGGACACAAAATATTACCAGTAACCCATAATTTATTGTCCAATGAATAACATACTTTCTCACTGTATCTGTAGATAACCATGTATCTTTGAAAACGCATTATTTGCAATCAAATGGTTGAAAGGTAGATTGTATTTCACCTTTTACAAAACTTTCAAGACTGCTAGTAAAATTTTCAAGAATGCTAGAAAAAGTGGAATTCAATGGAAATTTGAAGGTATTTCACTACCTCCTTACTTATAAAAAGGCTGAACTTCAGCATGTCTCAACCATTGGGTAAATGTTCCGCTGATAGATGACTGGTTACACAATTAATTTAATATGTTCCTTAACTCAGAAAAAAAACATTCTTTTAATTAATGACCCAAAAGTTTTTGGATATCAAGAATTTTATGATAGACGTTAATTCTACTGGTGCAGTGTGAGTCATATCCATATTAGTGAAGTTATTTATAATGGATGGTCTGCAAGAGAAGTTTCTTGTAATAGCTGGTCAGTGGATTCCACAACTGCAGTAACTAATCAAAATCTTGTTATGCTCCATATCGGGATAACTTTTCATACCACAACTCATACTTCTGTCTCCCAATCGAGTTTACATTGAAAGACAGAAGTACGTGGTTGTGACACTAAGAGTTATACAAAATGGATCATTTCAAGATTTTGCTCAGTTATTACATTGTGGCCGATCTTCCTGAGATGTCTAGACAAGCGCAGAGGGTGGGGGGTCTGTCCGAGACGTAGAGGAGCATCCGCCGCCAGTTGAGCACACTGATTGCAGCCACCTGGAAATCGTAGCTCATGTAGGCGAGAATGATGTCTGCCGTCAGTGTTCAGAGGCCATCCTCGGTTCCTGCAGGTGGCTGGGTGAATTTGTTGAAGACAGCTATCCTCACCCACGAGGTGGAAGCAGAGCTATCGTTTTGCAGCGTCGTTCCTAGAACCGATCGTGGTCCTCTGATCTGAAAATTAGTGGAAGGTCAAAATCAGGGCACAGACCATTCTGCGACGGTATCGGATACAAATTTCTCGACCTCTGCTACCGGGTGGAGAATTGTAGGGTGGCCCCTAACAGGCCAGGCGTGCACTACACGTAGAGAGCAACAAATAGGGAAGCGGAGTTCGTGTGGTGAACATATGTAATCGTAGAGGGAGACCAAAAGATGAATACACTAAACAGATTCAGAAGGATGTAGGTAGCAGTAGGTACTGGGAGATGAAGAAGCAAGCATAGGATAGAGTAACATGGAGAACTGCATCAAACCAGTCTCTGGACTGAAGACCACAACAACAACATATGTAGGACTTTTAGGATAGGCGGCCTAATGTGTTTTGATTCCAGGCAGCGTAGCATTCGTCATAGCAATTCGGAGAATAAAATGTTAACATAGCATTAGTTAACTGCAGGAAAATGTATGGAAAGGTCCGGAAACTAGTCTCGCTTATAAACAATAACAATGCCCACATACACGCTGGTGGTGGAGGTGTGTTTATAGACATAAAAATACGATAATAACTAGTGAGATTAGCACGGATTCCGAATGCGAAATACTTTAGATGAATACAAGTACTGAAGGTGAATCAAACATGGTCATGGGATGTTTTTACAATCGTTTCCTACGGAGCAGTAATGGCGGAACATTTGAGCGGAGACTTTGAGAATATTTCACGTAAATTTAATAATAGTAGGCGGAGCTTCTACTGACCAGCTATAGACTGGGAGGTCAAGTCATTAGGACGGGTAGCAGAGACAGAAAATCAAGTGGAATTGTATTAAATGTCTTATCCAGAAGTTATCTTAAGCTGTGAATCAGAGAACCGACTCGTGAACGCAGCATCTTCGATATGCTGGTGACAAACAGACACGAACTTCTCGTTAGATCAGTAAACGGATCGAAGCTATCTGTCCAGACACTGTAATCACAATGGCACTGAAACGATGACGTCACAGAAAAGGTCTAAATACTAAACGTCTTTTTCTATAGTTGTTTTACAAGGAAGATCGTTCTGTAATGTCTCCATTAAATTGTCGCACGAAGACAAAATGTCTGATACCGAAATGAGTGCCCATAGGAGAGCAAACCAACCGAAATAGCTCAACAAGTGGAAAGTCACTGGAGCTGGCGTCATACCAATATGATTCTACACAGATGATGTGAAAGAACTTGTCCCCCTTCTAGCAGCAGTATACCGTAGCTCTTTGTAGGAGCGAAGCGTTCCTGATGATTAGAAAGAAGCACAGGCCATTCCCGTTTTTGACAGAGGTCGTCGAACAGGCGGCGGAACTGTAGGCCTATATCTCTGACGTCGGTTAGTTGTAGAATTTTGGAACAAGATTTATGTTCGCGTATTATGACATTTCTCTAGACCGAAAATCTGCTGTGTAGAAGTCAACATGGGTTCTAGAAACAACGGCCACGTGAAACCCAGCTCATTTTGCTCATCCATGAGACCCAGAAAGCAATAGCAGGTTGATGCTGTGTTCTTTGATTTCCGCAAGGCATTCGATTCGGTTCCCCACTGCCGCCTAATGAACAAACTGCGAGCGCACGGAATATCAGAACAACTTTGTGGGTGGACTGAGAGTTTCAAGCAAACAGAATGCAGCATGCCATTATCAATGGAGAAAAGTCAGGTTCATTATACAGGGGAGTCCATTGATCGTGACCGGACCAAATATCTCACGAAATAAGTATCAAACGAAAAAACTACAAAGAATGAAACTTCTCTAGCTTGAAGGGGGAAACCAGATGGCGCTATGGTTGGCCAGCTAGATGGCGCTGCCATAGGTCAAACGGATATCAACTGCGGTTTTTTAAATAGTAACCCCCATTTTTATTACGTATTCGTGTAGTACGTAAAGAAAAATGAATGTTTTAGTTGGACCACTTTTTTCGCTTTGTGATAGATGGCGCTGTAATAGTCTCAAACATATGGCTCACAATTTTAGACGAACCGTTGGTAACAGGTAGGTTTTTAAATTAAAATACAGAACGTAGGTACGTTTGAACATTTTATTTCGGTTGTTCCAATGTGATACATGTACCTTTGTGAACTTATCGTTTCTGAGAACGCATGCTGTTATAGCGTGATTACCTGCAAATACCACATTAATGCAATACGTGCTCAAAATTATGTCCGTCAACCTCAATGCATTTGGCAATACGTGTAACGACATTCCTCTCAACAGAAGGTAGTTCACCTTCCGTAATGTTCGCACGTGCATTGACAATGCGCTGACGCATGTTGTCAGGCGTTGTCGGTGGATCACGGTAGCAAATATCCTTCAACTTTCCCCACAGAAAGAAATCCTAGGACGTCAGATCCGGTGAAGGTGCGGGCCATGGTATGGTGCTTCGACGACCAATCCACCTGTCATGAAATATGCTATTCAATACCGCTTCAACCGCACGCGAGCTACGTCCCGGACATCCATCATGTTGGAAGTACATCGCCATTCTGTCATGCAGTGAAACATCTTGTAGTAACATCGGTAGAACATTACGTAGGAAATAAGTGTACATTGCACCAATTAGACTGCCATCGATAAAATGGGGGCCAATTGTCCTTCCTCCCGTAATGCCGCGTCATACATTAACCCGCCAAGGTCGCTGATGTTCCACTTGTCGCAGCCATCGTGGATTTTCCGTTGCCCAATAGTGCATATTTTGCCGGTTTGCGTTACCGCTGTTGGTGAATGGCGCTCCGTCTCTAAATAGAACGCGTGCAAAAACTCTATCACCGTCCCGTAATTTCTCTTGTGTCCAGTGTCAGAACTGTACAAGACGTTCAAAGTCGTCGCCATGCAATTCCTGGTGCATAGAAATATGGTACGGGTGCAATCGATGTTAGTGTAGCATTCTCAACACCGACGTTTTTAGATTCCCGATTCTCGCGCAATTTGTCTGCTACTGATGTGCGGACTAGCGGCGACAGCAGCTAAAACACCTACTTGGGCATCATCATTTGTTGCAGGTCGTGGTTGACGTTTCACATGTGGCTGAACACTTCCTGTTTCTTTAAATAACGTAACTATCCGGCGAACGGTCCGGACACTTGGATGATGTCGTCCAGGATATCGAGCAGCATGCATAGCACATGCCCGTTGGGAATTTTGATCACAATAGCCATACATCAACACGATATCGACCTTTTCCGCAATTGGTAAACGGTCCATTTTAACACGGGTAATGTATCACGAAGCAAATACCGTCCGTACTGGCGGAATGTTACGTGATGCCACGTCCTTATACGTTTGTGACTATTACAGCGCCATCTGTTACAAAGCGAAAAAAGTGGTCCAACTAAAACATTCATAATTCTTTACGTTCCACACGAATATGTAATAAAAAATGGGGGTTCCTATTTAAAAAAACGCAGTTGATATCCGTTTGACCTATGGCAGCGCCATCTAGCGGGCCAACCATACAGTCATCTGGTTTCCCCCTTCAAGCTATACGAGTTTCGTTCTTTGTAGTTTTTGTTTGATGCTTATTTCGTGAGATATTTGGCCGGTCACTATCAATGGACCACCACACACACACACACATATATATATATATATATATATATATATATATATATATATATATACATATATATATATATATATGATGCAGTTATGCACGGTGCAGCAGTGGCAGTTGACTCGCAACATAAATAAATGTTGCGTATTGAAAATACATAGACCGAAAGACCCATTATTGCAAGATTATACGATTGCAGAACAATCTCTGGAAGCAGTTATTTGCACAACATATCTAGGAGTATGCATGTGGAATGACTGGAAGTGGAACGACCATATAAAAGTAACCGCAGAAAAGGCAGAAGCCAGACTGTGCTTCACTGGAAGAATACTCACGAAATGTAGTCCACCAACAAAGGAGGCAGCTTACAAAACCTTCGTTCGAATGATACTCGACTATTGCTCGTCACTATGGAATCAATACAGATGGGATTGATAGAAAAAAAATAGAAGATCCACAGGAGAGCACCACTTTTCATTATATGTTCATTTAGTAAGCACGAAAAGGTCACAGAGATGATAAACCAGGTCTAGTGGCAGACGCTACAAGGGAGGCGTTCTGCATCTCGGTATGGTTTACTATTAATGTTCCTAGAAGAGTCAACAAATATAATGCTTCCTCCTAAGCAGTGCTGTGTTTCTGGGGGAACGCTGGGGGATGCGTACCCCCAAAAGTTTTTCGTCGACAAAGTAATTTTTTTACGATGTTGAGAACTTGGAAGAATGCCAAAGATTTATTTCACGGACGTAAATTTTTTATTTCATTGGTAATTGCAATACGAACGATAACAATACAGTTTTTGTGGGGAAAGCGATGTCATTGACTGGAGGGTTGATTGGACTCACCTGTTTCATCTGAGGTGTATTATAGTTCAATTGAAGTGTACGATACCATTTCCTTTTATTGTTCAAGAGTTGATGGGAATCGCATGCTTCATTTGAGGTGGTGGTAAACTGTAGTGTTCGATACCACATTCTCTTGTATGTTTGGGTGTTTCTCGGTATCGCCTGCTTCATTTGAGCTAGAGTCAACTGAAGAGTCCTATACATTTTTTTTAGTTCGACATGTTGATGTCATCATGGCTAAAAGTAGACGGGTGGTATCCCATGCTTCAGTAATAAGTAATTTTCGCTGTATTATAGCCAATGTCGGAGTACCCTCAAACTTTTTTTCAGAAAAAAAGCACTGCTCCTAAGTATATATTGCGAAAAGACCATGCAGATAAAATTAGTTCGATTCGAGCTCACAGGGAGGCTTCCCGCGAATTATTCGCGACTCGAACAGGAAGTGGGAGAAGTGACACTCGTATACAAAGTTCCTTGTTAAATACAGATATGGATGCATAAGTGGAATTGATAGTTAAATACGTCTTTTATGGCACAAGGACTGTCAGTAACCAAAATCGATTGTCAAAAAAAATTACCGTTGTATAGTGCGTGATGCAGTTTCTAAGAAAATAATAGCTTGTTAAGGAAAAATAACTCTGGCATGAACAGATCTTAAAGAAATATAGAAAGGAAGGTTAAAATGATAACATAAATAACAGAGAAACTTATTTTCAACACAGACAAGAAAGTGTACACAGTCGAATGTGGTAGTAATAAATAAATTCACCTTTCAATTTTCCAGAAGCTCCAGTTTTTCTGTAAACTATGATCCTATTAGAATAACAATGAAATGAAGTAGGCATAACAACAGACATAAGTATTAATGCTGGCTGGTCCAATAGCAACTGAAATAAACATACCTTTGTCAACATTAAGGGTCAAATAATATAAGCTATGTGCTCATTAATTACATATGCAAAGTTAAAACATGTTTGACAAAAGGAGTTAAATTATTGTTGAACTAGTGGAGGCATGTCAGACGAAAAGAATGTAGCAATAGCATGGGCTACACTAACTCAAAGGAAGACTTGAATAACTTTGCTTAAAATCTATTGTCCATAGAGTATGAAATCTCCTTCAGAGTAATTCATTGATGTGTATGTATTAAGCTGGTGCGTAAGTTTGTAACTTCTTGTTATGCATGTTAGTATACTCGTCACTTTTTAATTGTAGTTCGCTGTTGCTCATGAGGGTATTTTTGATCCGTTGTTGAAACTACAAAAATGCGTGAATTTTTCACCAGACGCGTTTCGCTTTATTGAGGTAAAGCATAATCAGTGGTCTGTAGTTAAGTTATTTACATTTTGATTTGCTTTTCAGATCGAAAAACAGTTCGTTAAGAATAGGTTTATTTGTACTTACGGTGATTTTTTGACTGATTTCTCGCTTACATCGGGAAATGCTGTGTGCTAACACATCGTTGTTTTTCTGTGCTAGACACTGATAATTTTTGTCAAATTTTTAGATGTTCTGCAGCACTATGCATTTCTGACAACACACTTTAATGCACACACCTGTATTCCGTTTGTTTTTGTACTTCAAGTGTGTGTTGCTGTTTGTGTTTTTGTACGGTAACCAGCATAACCTTGCCACTATTTTGTCTTTGACCTACAATTAAAAAAAAAAATTAGATTATTGTATGTGTGTAATTCTATTCAAGTATGTTTCTGTATAAGAGCAGACAAGGAATAGCGATGGAGAGAATATTTTTTTATGTGATGAGGGGGAAACTATGATTAGTGGACGTAAGTATATAGCAGTATGATGGAGTGTGAGTTAGAGCAGAAGCTGAGGAGCGAGAAGTGAAATGAAGCTGCGAGTGGGGGGGAACAAAGACATAAATACTGTACGCAGAAACATAAAGATCCTAATAGAAGAAAACACACTCAACGTTTTAGACATAACCATAAGAAAAGACAATAATAAACACACATTTGACATACACAGAAAACCCACAACAGGTGACATTGTCTTAAATGAAACTTCAAACCCACAGAACCACAAACAAACAGCAATCAGATACATGTTAAACAGGCTGAACAGGATCCCCCTAAACACTTCTAATTACCAGAAAGAATTATCCATTATAAAATATATAGCATAAAAATGGACACAAAGAAACAATGGTAGACAAACTAACAAAAAAATAAAGAGACAAATAATGAAAAAAAAGTAACCAAACCACACTAACTCGTACAACTTGCACTACAACAAAAAAATTGGCATATAATGATCTACCACAACAAATTCACTCGTAAAATAGAAAACATATTCAAAAAACAAGGCATAAACATTGCTTACAAAACAAACAATTCCATACAAAAGCAGATCCAAAAACTAAAATCAAAACCAGACAGATACCAACAATGTTGTATCTATCAGCTCAGTTGCAGAGATTGTGAGAAGATGTACATCGGAAAGACTGGCAGGATGTTTGACACAAGATATAAAGAACACATCAGAGCGTTCACATACGGTACAAATCATTCAACATTTTTGGATCATCTAAACGAAGAACACCATAGACCAAGAAATATTGAAAACGATATGAATATCATAAAAATCAGTAAAGGCAGACACCTCCTCCCTCTCCAAGAAAATTTCCACATACAAAAAGCATTAACACAAAATAAGCACTTGCTGAATGATCAGGTAAATATTGGAAACGAGACTCTATGTAGAATAATTGATGAAGTTACATGAAAAAAGAGCCTTTTCCATCCTTCACCGCCTCGTGCTCTCCCACAACACCCCCGCCCCCCAATCAAATTTTCATTTCACTTCTCGCTCCTCACCTTCTCCTCTAACTCACACTCCATCGCACTGCTATATACTTATGAGCACTCATCACGGTTTTCCCCTCACATAAAAAAATTCTCTTCATCACTATTCCTTCTCTACGCTTACACTGTACATAAATACACAGAAACATACTTAAATAGAATTGCACACATACAATAATCTAATTTAAAACAAAATTGTAGGCCAAAGACAAAGTAGTGGAAAGATTATGCTGGCAACAGTACAAAAAACACAAACAGCAACTCATACTTGAAGGACAAAAATAAACAGAATACAGCGGTGTGCATAAAAGTGTGTTGTGAGAAATGTATAGTGCTGCAGAACATCTAAAAATTTGACCAAAATTATCAGTGTCCAGCACAGAAAAACAGCGATGTGTTAGCAGAGGGCATTTCCCGGTGTAAGCGAGAAATCAGTCAAAAAATCACCGTAAGTACAAATCAACCTATTCATAACGAACTGTTTTTCTATCTAAAAGGCAAATCAGAATGTAAATAACTTAATTACAGACCACTGATTATGCTTTACCTCAATAAAGCGAAACGCCTCTGGTGAAAAAATCACGCATTTTTGTAGTTGCAACGACGGATCGGAAATACCCTCATGAATTATAAAGCAACTACGGACACTGTGGCCACACAAATGAAGAATTCGCTGTTGCTATTTGGATTTTTACATATTGTCATCTGGAGATAGTGTCCGCCCCCGCTAGCTGAATGGTCAGCGTGATGGATTGTCAATCCTCTGGGCCAGTTTCGATTCCCGCCTGGGTCGGGGAACTTTCTCCGCCCAGGGACTGGGTGTTGTGCTGTCCTCATCATCATCCTATCATCCTCATCGACTGCAGGTCGCCGAAGTGGCGTCACATTGAAAGAACGGCACCCGGCGAACGGTCTGCCCGACGGGGGGCTCTAGCCATACAATTAAATAAACAAATAAAATCTGGAGATAGTGAGTGGAGCTGTTGACGCTAGAAAATGTAGTTCCAAATGGAGAAATCGGAACATTTCCGACATTCAATATAGGGATGACTGCGGCCGAGGCAGCCAGAAGAATTTGCGCCTTATATGGGGACAATGCCACTGGACAGAGCACGGCAAAAAAATGGTTTTCTCATTTTAAGGACGATCTTTTTGACACTAGTGACTCTTACCTTCAGGAAGACCTTAGAGGTTTTATGAATATCGTTTAAACGCATTAATCCTCAATGATCCACGTCAGTGACCTTGAGAACTGGCAAATCCGATGAACTGTGATCATTCCACCATCGTATGACATTTGCATGTAATGGGAAAATCACAAAAGCTCTAAGTTCATCTCTACTTGGACTTCATCAATTCGTTCGTGAACAACATCGACCATTCGTATCCTGTACCATTACTGCCGAAGAGATATAGTGTATTTATGCAAACATGGGGAAAAGAAAGGAATGGTTGAGCCCCAAAAAAGCAGCAACTCTCCGTACAAAGATAACGTCATGCGCCTGGTGGAACAGCAACGGTATGGTGTAGTACGAATTGCTTCCCCGAGGTGTTTCCATCACTGCTGACGTTTACTGTCAGCAACTGAAAAAGAAAAGCCGCCAGGGAGACTGAAGAGATCCTATTCCACGACAGGGCCGGTCCGCATTCTGTAGACTGACAACGCTATACAGGAGGTCGGTTGGGAAGTCGTTCCGTACCCACCTTATTCACCCGATCTTGCGCACTCAGGTTTTTACCTTTTCCCTTCTCTATCGAACAACCTTCAAGGAACTTGCTTTCTGGATGGAAATGCTCTGCGAAAATAGCATGACGAGTTCTTCGCTTCGAAACCACGTGATTTCTACAGTAGCGGAATCGAAAAGATACCCCAACGTTGGCAGACTGTTGTAAATAGGGAATAAGAATATATCATTGATGGCTAAAGTCTCTATTATGTGTATCTGCTGTGATTATTAAACTTATGGAAAAACGCTACAAAGTTATACACCAACATAATATTATAGGAGAAGTATTCATAAACAAATTTTTAACACGAATTCTGTAATGGCAGATCTTATAGGGGCTATACACTGTTTACCACAATGAAATTAACAAACAATTATGGAAATTATAAATTATTTGATAAAATTGCTTTCATTGATTACGAAAAATCATTTTTTAAAAAGTAAACAGAATAAAAGTATTTGAAAGCTTCCTGAAATTTGATTTCTTCGGCAATTAGTAAAAGTTATATGACATACGAATGAGACAACAGACAAGATGCTTTCATACGGCATTACATTAGCTTAAACATCACAGAAGACCAGAGAAGTATTTTCTCTATCACAGATGACCATTTCATTTTAGATGAGTAGGGGACGATCTCTGTAATGCATAATACATGATCATGACAGTAGCACATGAGTACAGTTCGAACACATATTAAATTATAGCATCCGACAGAAGAACTGGACGAATGGCGTCGTACGTAATGGGGAAGGAAGGGCCCCCGAGGTGTGGATAAAATAAACAGATAACCTTGCACAATACTCATAACGCGATCCAGACGTAATCTGTAACATCTCAACAAGGTTTTATGTTTATACCTGTGAAATTTTAGTACGCCCAGTGGTTGGGATAGCATCAAGCTGCATCACAATCAAAAAGAAGTTTGGATAAAACGTATGGGAGGTAACGTTTGAATTCCATAAACTATTGACAGTTCCAACATTCCATTCACTGACTTTATTCCTAAACTGACGTGAAAGCACATCTGTCTAGGTTAACTCTACACGGGCCCCCTCTGTCGGTTTCAGCGTCCTCTGTCGAACATTATGTCATCTGAAGCTCGCAGACAAATGCGTAACTGTGATACTGCATGCAGGCTCCCTGTCGAATAGTGGGGTCACAGAGTTAAACTCAATGGTCACGAAAAGTAAAATTCGTTCTTTTTAGGTGTGTCATTGGGAGTAAAATATTGCCTTTCTGAATATACACTCCTGGAAATGGAAAAAAGAACACATTGACACCGGTGTCTCAGACCCACCATACTTGCTCCGGACACTGCGAGAGGGCTGTACAAGCAATGATCACACGCACGGCACAGCGGACACACCAGGAAACGCGGTGTTGGCCGTCGAATGGCGCTAGCTGCGCAGCATTTGTGCACCGCCGCCGTCAGTGTCAGCCAGTTTGCCGTGGCATACGGAGCTCCATCGCAGTCTTTAACACTGGTAGCATGCCGCGACAGCGTGGACGTGAACCGTATGTGCAGTTGACGGACTTTGAGCGAGGGCGTATAGTGGGCATGCGGGAGGCCGGGTGGACGTACCGCCGAATTGCTCAACACGTGGGGCGTGAGGTCTCCACAGTACATCGATGTTGTCGCCAGTGGTCGGCGGAAGGTGCACGTGCCCGTCGACCTGGGACAGGACCGCAGCGACGCACGGATACACGCCAAGACCGTAGGATCCTACGCAGTGCCGTAGGGGACCGCACCGCCACTTCCCAGCAAATTAGGGACACTGTTGCTCCTGGGGTATCGGCGAGGACCATTCGCAACCGTCTCCATGAAGCTGGGCTACGGTCCCGCACACCGTTAGGCCGTCTTCCGCTCACGCCCCAACATCGTGCAGCCCGCCTCCAGTGGTGTCGCGACAGGCGTGAATGGAGGGACGAATGGAGACGTGTCGTCTTCAGCGATGAGAGTCGCTTCTGCCTTGGTGCCAATGATGGTCGTATGCGTGTTTGGCGCCGTGCAGGTGAGCGCCACAATCAGGACTGCATACGACCGAGGCACACAGGGCCAACACCCGGCATCATGGTGTGGGGAGCGATCTCCTACACTGGCCGTACACCACTGGTGATCGTCGAGGGGACACTGAATAGTGCACGGTACATCCAAACCGTCATCGAACCCATCGTTCTACCATTCCTAGACCGGCAAGGGAACTTGCTGTTCCAACAGGACAATGCACGTCCGCATGTATCCCGTGCCACCCAACGTGCTCTAGAAGGTGTAAGTCAACTACCCTGGCCAGCAAGATCTCCGGATCTGTCCCCCATTGAGCATGTTTGGGACTGGATGAAGCGTCGTCTCACGCGGTCTGCACGTCCAGCACGAACGCTGGTCCAACTGAGGCGCCAGGTGGAAATGGCATGGCAAGCCGTTCCACAGGACTACATCCAGCATCTCTACGATCGTCTCCATGGGAGAATAGCAGCCTGCATTGCTGCGAAAGGTGGATATACACTGTACTAGTGCCGACATTGTGCTTGCTCTGTTGCCTGTGTCTATGTGCCTGTGGTTCTGTCAGTGTGATCATGTGATGTATCTGACCCCAGGAATGTGTCAATAAAGTTTCCCCTTCCTGGGACAATGAATTCACGGTGTTCTTATTTCAATTTCCAGGAGTGTATTAAAGAAATCATCAGTTCCCACAGCTTACCAGCTGGAAACAGCCAGCATTCTCCAGCTCCGTTTGCCAAACGGTTCTCCACAGATTCCTTAATAATCGAATCCCAGAAGTATCTTGTAATGGTTAAGATTTCCGTGGCAGAATAATCCACGTAATTTCTGTGGAGATACATTTATCGGCTATTACTTACCTATTGGACTGCGAAAGATGAATGTGGCTATCAAATTCCATGCAACGTTTTAACTACTGTGCATGTGGCCTGACCAATGTAGCCTTTGCCACACTGACGTGGTTTTCTGTAGACTCCAGTTTTCCGCAGTCTCATAACTCTTACCATTCTTTACGCTGCCGTGAAGAGCTCAGGTCTTCGTAGATGGTCTGTAGGTGGCCTACAGAGGGCGTGCATGCAACATCATCATTATTGGTACGCATGTTCCTGCTATCCTCAGATGGAGTAAAGCTCGACAAAGGGCTCTGAGAGTGCTCCCTTACAGCTTTAGCCTATAAATATGCGTTTCCGCGCAAATTTTAGGTATAAAATCAGCGACGTACATCAGCAGTGTACAGTGTAAAACTCAGCTGAAGATAACTAAATTGTTGTCAGCCGAAATATAGTGGCAAGATGTCGACGTCATCCGACTGCAAGCACGAGACCTCATGGAACACTCATTACGCTGAAAAACTTCAAGAACCACACTGCTAACATTACTTTCTGAATTCGAACATGAAACAAAATCAAAACTAAATCACTGTCACATTTCAATTTCTTTAGCATATCATGATTGTATCTATGTAACATGAATACAATAAATGTGTAAATGAAACTAAATACAAATTGCTAAAGAATTATGGAATACATATTACAGGAGAACGGATAAATGAAGATATTAGGCGAGAAATAAAGGTGTTCAACCTGTAAAAGATAATAATAAAACAAAGGAACAAAAAGAAATAGTCTGTGGCAGAAATTGGTGGAGTCAAGATACTAATGACACTTCTAAATTTCAAATTAAAAAGGTGGAAACAGAACGTTAGATAAGAAAGATAGTGTGATTGCACCAAGGACTTTAAAGATGAAGAAAACCGGAATTGTTTTAATCTTAAATGCTACTGCTGATTGTAGAGTGCCTATAAGAACAACAAAATCTTTGACAGACCTTGAACCCTCTTGACGCCACGTGTGGTCATTCCATGGTATCACAAGTCATGTCCACTTTATAAATAACGTCAATGTGATGATGTCACAATTCACACTCTCTATCAATGACATAACAATCATGAAGTCACAAGCCACGCTTCCTTTTCAATGACGCCACATTTGCAGGAAATTCAGCAAATACTGACAAAACAGGCCATCAGAAAGTGTCTGCCTGTTCACTCTGAAGGAGTAGCATCATTAAAAGAAAAATTACTTTGACTTCACATGTTGTTGTTGTTGTGGTCTTCAGTCCTGACACTGGTTTGATGCAGCTCTCCATGCTACTCTATCCTGTGCAAGCTTCTTCATCTCCCAGTACTTACTGCAACCTACATCCTTCTGAATCTGCTTAGTGTATTCATCTCTTGGTCTCCCTCTACGATTTTTACCCTCCACGCTGTCCTCCAATACTAAATTGGTGATCCCTTGATGCCTCAGAACATGTCCTACCAACCGATCCCTTCTTCTGGTCAAGTTGTGCCACAAACTTCTCTTCTCCCCAATCCTATTCAATACTTCCTCATTAGTTATGTAATCTACCCATCTAATCTTCAGCATTCTTCTGTAGCACCACATTTCGAAAGTTTCTATTCTCTTCTTGTCCAATTTATCGTCCATGTTTCACTTCCATACATGGCTACACTCCATACGAATACTTTCAGAAATGACTTCCTGACACTTAAATCTATACTCGATGTTAACAAATTTCTCTTCTTCAGAAACGCTTTCCTTGCCATTGCCAGTATACATTTTATATCCTCTCTGCTTCGACCATCATCAGTTATTTTGCTCCCCAAATAGCAAAACTCCTTTACCACTTTAAGTGTCTCATTTCCTAATCTAATTCCCTCAGCATCACCCGACTTAATTCGACTACATTCCATTATCCTCGTTTTGCTTTTGTTGATGTTCATCTTATATCGTCCTTTCAAGACACTGTCCATTCCATTCAACTGCTCTTCCAAGTCCTTTGCTGTCTCTGACAGAATTACAATGTCATTGGCGAACCTCAAAGTTTTTATTTCTTCTCCATGGATTTTAATACCTACTCCGAATTTTTCTTTTGTTTCCTTTACTGCTTGCTCAATATACAGATTTAACAACATCGGGGAGAGGCTACAACCCTGTCTTACTCCCTTCCCAACCACTGCTTCCCTTTCATGTCCCTCGACTCTTATAACTGCCATCTGGTTTCTGTACAAACTGTAAATAGCCTTTCGCTTCCTGTATTTTACCCCTGCCACCTTTAGAATTTGAAAGAGAGTATTCCAGTTAACATTGTCAAAATCTTTCTCTAAGTCTACAAATGCTAGAAACGTAAGTTTGCCTTTTCTTAATCTTTCTTCTAAGATAAGTCGTAAGGTCAGCATTGCCTCGCGTGTTCCAGTGTTTCTACGGAATCCAAACTGATCTTCCCCGAGGTTGGCTTGTACTAGTTTTTCCATTCGTCTGTAAAGAATTTGTGTTAGTATTTTGCAGCTGTGACTTATTAAACTGATAGTTCTGTAATTTTCACATCTGTCAACACCTGCTTTCTTTGGGATTGGAATTATTATATTCTTCTTGAAGTCTGAGGGTATTTCGCCTGTCTCATACGTCTTGCTCACCAGATAGTAGAGTTTTGTCAGGACTGGCTCTCCCAGGGCTGTCAGTAGTTCCAATGGAATGTCGTCTACTCCCGGGGCCTTGTTTTGACTCAGGTCTTTGAGTGCTCTGTCAAACTCTTCACGCAGTATCGTATCTCCCATTTCATCTTCATCTACATCCTCTTCCATTTCCATAATATTGTCCTCAAGTACATCGCCCTTGTATAGACCCTCTATATACTCCTTCCACCTTTCTACTTTCCCTTCTTTGCTTAGAACTGGGTTTCCATCTGAACCCTTGATATTCATTAATTCCCATTATATCTAACTTTAACCTATCCATTTCCCTTTTTAAATTTTCTAACCTCCCTGCCCGATTAAGGGATCTGACATTCCACGCTCCGATCCGTAGAACGCCAGTTTTCTTTCTCCTGATAACGACATCCTCTTGAGTAGTCCCCGCCCGGAGATCCGAATGGGGGACTATTTTACCTCTGGAATATTTTACCCAAGAGGACGCCATCATCATTTAATCATACAGTAAAGCTGCATGCCCTCGGGAAAAATTACGGCTGTAGTTTCCCCTTGCTTTCAGCCGTTCGCAGTACCAGCACAGCAAGGCCGTTTTGGTTATTGTTACAAGGCCAGATCAGTCAATCATCCAGACTGTTGTCCTTGCAACTACTGAAAAGGCTGCTGCCCCTCTTCAGGAACCACACGTTTGTCTGGCCTCTCAACAGATACCCCTCCGTTGTGGTTGCACTTACGGTACGGCTATCTGTATCGCTGAGGCATGCAAGCCTCCCCACCAACGGCAAGGTCCATGGTTCATGGGGGGTGAATTTCGTAAAAGGGAGCCACTTTCAAAAAAGGTATTGCCAGTACTACAGTATTTCCATGTTGAAAATGAAAAAATACGTAAGCTTAACTTGAAATGCCTAAATTGGCACCATTCAGCAAATTCATCTCTCTCTCTTTCTCTCTCTCTCTCTCTGTCTCTCTCTCTCTCTCTCTTTCTCTCTCGTGCTCTCATGCCATATTCAAAAGTTAGGGAACGGTCTGATTTATTCATCAAAAATGCGTAAAGATATTGATCATACCCAGTATTTTCATGTCAGAAACACATCTGAATTGCGTAAATGGACTCCATGTCCAAAAGTATGTGAACAATCTGAATGGTTCTCTTTGTTGAAAACTGTTTGTACGGTAATACCCACAGAAACTTGAAACTTCTTGGGAGATTAAAACTGTGTGCCGGACCGAGACTCGAACTCGGGACCTTTGCCTTTCGCGGGCAAGTGCTTTACCATCTGAGTTACCCAAGCACGACTCACGCCCCGTCCTCACAGCTTTATTTCTGCCAGTACTCCTCTCCTACCCACAGAACCCAAGAAAAGATCGAAGTAGTTTCTTGCGTTTCGTACAGCTTCTAATTTCTGCGGATCCGGCTCACTGACGCTGACGAGATAACACGTCCTAAAACTTGGACTTTCTTTTGAGCGAATTCCGACTTTTGCAAACTGAGTACAACTCCAGCTGATTCAGATGTATTCAAAACCTGAACGAGGGTAAACATGTGCTCTTCCCACGAACGAGATGCAATTAAATCGTCATCTACGTACACGATTACGTCCTGTAAGAGTTCCTCTCCAAGAATCTCATGTAGAGCTCTTACAAATGCTGCTGACGTAATGTTTAAGCCGGCTGGCATCCGTTTGAAACGATAACACCGTCCACTGTACAAAATCGCAGCATACTTTCGGTTTCACTCTTGATGTTCCAGTTTCCAATAGCTACTTGTCATGTCAAGATACTAAGATAACAAAAAAAAAGTACCTGCAAACTTATGCAAACTCTCCTCTATGTTTGCGGACTGATCTCTCTGGGGCAAAATATTGCGAGCGTCCAGCACAAGCCTGACAGATCCATCTTTCTTCATGATTGGATGGATCGGATTGCAATATTCACTGTATGATCTTCCAGTTATATCATTTTTCACCATGTGTTTAATCTCCTCTCCCACGACCTCTCTTCTAGCTACTGGTATTCGAATATGATTTAATTTTAAATGGTTCACGCGGCAACACTTTTATATGACGTTTACATACCTTCATAAGTCCCGGTTTGTTGAAAATACCGGGTGATCAAAAAGTCAGTATAAATTTGAAAACTGAATAAATCACGGAATAATATAGATAGAGAGGTACAAATTGACACACATGCTTGGAATGACATGGGGTTTTATTAGAAACAAAAAAAGGCAAACGTTCAAACAATGTCCGACAGATGGCACTTCATGTGATCAGAATAGCAGTAATTAGCATAACAAAGTAAGACAAAGCAAAGATGATGTTCTTCACAGGAAATGCTCAATATGTCCACCGTCATTCCTCAACAATAGCTGTAGTCGAGGAATAATGTTGTGAACAGCACTGTAAAGCATGTCCGGAGTTATGGTGAGGCATTGGCGTCGGATGTTGTCTTTCAGCATCCCTAGAAATGTCGGTCGATCACGATACACTTGCGACTTCAGGTAACCCCAAAGCCAATAATCGCACGGACTGAGGTCTGGGGACATGGGAGGACAAGCATGACGAAAGTGGCGGCTGAGCACACGATCATCACCAAACGACGCGCGCAAGAGATCTTTCTCGCGTCTAGCAATATGGTGTGTTGTTGTGGTTCTAATAAAACCCCACGTCATTCCAAGCACGTGTGCCAATTTTTACCTCTCTATCTACATTATTCCGAGGTTTATTAAGTTTTCAAATTTATACTGACTTTTTGATCACCCGGTACTTTAGCATGCATACGCAAAACTTTTTGTAAGACTTCTTCATAAGAAGCGGGCAAGTTACTTAAGCCATCTATTTTTTCCTGAATTTTTGACATGACGTCTCTAACTTCTTCAAGCTTTTCTCTGGGCACATTATCTTTCATATATACTGGCGCTTCAGTTTCATCATCTGTTTTCTTCTGAATAACACTAATTCCTAATTTTTGCAGGTAAGTCCTCCTTTTCTTCTACTAAACCGACGAAATTAACCGCCAATTCATCATCCCCATCACAGATACTTAAACATCCTCTTCCATAACCAGTCTTAAATCTACTTTCTGCTAGACAGTCATTGCCAAAAATCCAATACACAGTCAAAGAATCAAGAATCAATACCACCACGTTGAAATGTCTATCTAAAATCTTGCATCTAATGGGTGCCTGTCCAGTAAGAGCACGACTTCTGTGCCCAGGTGCTGTAATGATATGCACACTATTGAGAGGGAAAACGGGTACCTTTTCTGTTTCACGGAGCTGTTCATCCAAACATTTAGAGATCGCCGTAGTATCGCTACCAGAATCCAAAAATATGCAATTTTCCGACCAGTTACGCTAAGTTCTGTCACAGGATTCAACACTTCATCTACGTCATGTGTATCTCCTCTCAGCAGTTCAGCCCTAATATCTGCAGTTTCACATTTAATCATTTGTATTCTCCTATTTGACCCACTAGACTGCTCAGACGTCCCGGAGCGGGTCTTATCCGAAACTACTTGTAGTTTACAGGAGATCGCGCGTGTTGTCTATGTCTGTCATCTGTATCTCTGAGTGGCAAACGATCCAGAACTCTACCATCACCTATTGTCTGCTGGTTACGACTACCAGACTCATTTTCTCTGCCTTCATCGTTTCGAATTTGTTCATCATCAGCCGGTAAATTCTCCAACGTTCATCCCCTCGTGTGTCGTTGTGTCGCTGTTGATTGTTGCGTTGTTGGGCCCACGATTGACGTCCGTAATTATCTTTCCGCGGTGCATCATTTCGATAAAACTGTTGATTACGATGAGTCGAATTTCGCTCTGTTCCTCTCGGCGTTTCTTCATTATCTGGTTCTTCTAAACGATCAATAACATTTAATAACTCCCTAATATCATCAAATATTCGCGACACTGTTTCCCTTTTTTTTAGTAAATGCTTTATCAAAATTATGATCAAATCATCATCACTAATAGGACCGTCAAGATAACAATTGCGCTCCCAGTGTTTTTGATGAAGTTCGTTGTTTCTCGCCCGACCAGTATTTGCGGAGAAACGCACTTTCAAAGCCTGCATATGTAGTATACTGATCGGATACACGGTTCCCCCATATCCTAGCACCTGCATTCATGGTCTTACACAAATATCGATTTTTTCTGATTCATTTTGAATTCGTGCTCACTGTTAACAAGATTTTTACAACAACCTTTACCACGATTTTCTCGCATTTAACATTTCTGTTTCTTGTCTTTCTTGTCAGATAGTGTTTGTATCTACTGTGGTATGAGATATTATTACATTCATCATTGTGTCTTCCAGTCTGTATTTTTGATTCTAGATCGGAACATTGTTGTTCCACACCTGATACTACTTTGACTGATTTTTTATCTTCCTCACACGCAGTTTGAACTCGAACTGCCTCATTATTTGTAACGGCGCTGCTCAGTAAAACTTGTTTTTCTACTTCCGTTCGTGGGTTGACGTGTTTCTGTATCTCAGTTACATCTGATTCCATCTTTTGACACTGTATTGTAACCTTGTGCATGAATTCCGATTGTTTCTCATCAGCTGGTTTCCTACATTCCTGAGCAAAATTATTAAACTGACTTTGAAACTCATTACGAAAAATTCATCATATTTTGATCTAACATTCTGTCCAGTTTTTACTTTTTTCTTAGAATATTTTGTTCAGATTTCGCTCATGATCATCAAGATTTTTGTTCAAATCAGAGTTCATTTTTTGTAAAAACTGCATCAGTACGTCCTCTCTTCTTACAACCTCAACCCTATTGTTATCTGTTACTGCCTCACAGGGTTCAACATTTACATTCAAATTGGTATTTTCGCTTCCTGGAACATCCACATTTTGAATTCTATCACATAGTTCTGATTCAGTAACAAGATCCACTGTCCTGATAAACACTGTCCTCTCCGTCGATTATGTTACCATTCGCTGTTTGATTAGACATTGTTGTTCAACTGTATACTGCACGCGCAAATTATAATTAAAATGAGATTATTCACCGCCTATCATTCTTTTCCTGACCAACGTTGCTTGGAAGTCGAGGCGCCGCTAAAACGTCTAATTCAATCGCCATACGTATACGCTGGCAATCAGGTCCCGGATCCGAACTTTGTTGCAGGATGCGTCGTCCTTGTGATCGGTCCCCATGTATAACGACCCTGTCGACCATGTATTCCATCAGGCCCGCTATATCAGATCGCTGTCCCTCCTTTCTTTTCCTACAAACTTTCCATAGAGTTAATCTCATTAAATAATTCCTCCAGGCACACTATGATGATTCCGGTCTCGTAAACTGACATACGGCCGGGAGAGCGGTGTGTTGACCACATGCCCCTCCATATCCGCATCCAGTGACGCCTGTGGGCTATGGATGACACGGCGGCCGGTCGGTGCCGTTGGACCTTCCAAGGCCTGTTCAGACGGAGTTTAGTTTTTTTTATACTATGATGATAGTTTCAAGTGTGAAAAACGATTGTTCAGGGGTCACGACTTATAATTTATTCGAACACTCAGTAAACATTAACACTTCTGATAACATGCATAATTTTAATCTACATGCCACAATTTGCTACCTATCCATTCATACTGATAAGCAACGACCGACCACGGCACGGACACGCTATAAAAGCATTAAGATGGCTACAGAGCAGTGCCGATGAATGCACTATCCAAGCTTGGTACACTCCGCCCTGGCCGAGAGCCCAACTACAACTAATTCGCATCACAATACCAACTGGTCTCTAGCGTATTGTCAATACGCAAATGTGTGTGTGTGTGTGTGTGTGTACGCTTCGACTGCTTGATTCATGAGTTTTTTTTTTTAATTTTCCCACCAATGAGATGTCACTGAAAAGGAGACATGGCCTGTCAAGCCGTTGATGCAAAGATCATGACTTGTGATGTTGTGTTCATGGTCAGTGACCACACATTGCATCATCACCGTTCAAGGTTGTTCAAAATGTTTTGGAGTCCCAATGGGCATACTACTGCTAACTATTATTATATGTATCTGTAGGTTTTGACAAATTTTCATGCATGACGCTGTTGTTTTAACTATACTTTTGATTTTTATTATTGCTGGACTCGTTTTGCTGTGTTTAACATCTAATGTTTCTTTCTAATGCTATAACTTTATAGTTTTAATTTTATCCATGGGGTGGAGTTTCTCATAAACATGATTAACTTTCTAGTTTCAGCCAAATGAATTGCTATTCTTTAGTGTAAAATTATGTAAGATAATTCACAAATTTATGATATTTAATTTCGTTTTGCTCTTAATGTATCCTAAGTTTCAGAATGTAATGGGGAGAATATTAAAATAATAAGTGTTATTAACTGATGCAAGCAGTCTGTCAGATCAGTTTTCATACATGCCCCTTTGTGGCTCACCACATTGAAAAACCTTTATAAGGAAATGTTTACAGTCATAATATCTAAATGCTATTTCATGAATTGTAATTTTCTTGATAGTAAGTTCTGCTATGATGAAACTGAGCGTAGATTACTTTCCTAACACTTATCTTCATTGCTATAGCTTTATAGGTTTCATCACAAGTTATTAGCAGCAAGTTTACGTGGCTTCCTCATTGATAAAGGAACATTAGTTATACAAAAGAGTGTTCTTAATAGTCTGTATTGTAATCACTTATGAGAATCTTTGAATTGTAATTTGTATATATATATTGAACAGTAGAGTTTCAAATTTAATCATTTTCAATTGCTCAAAAGATATGAAAATATTTTTGTTACCTAAACATATTCTACTATAATGGAATGTCTGTTTTTGAGTTTAAGTGACAAGGCAGGTACATTTGAATTGCATGTTAGCAGGCTTCTGTTTCATATTTGTCATATTTAGCACCTTTTCTCATGAGATATTGCTCATTCTAACTTACTGGAATCTTTCGTAACACCAAAATCATCCTTAAGACTTCTTAAATACTGTTTCATAATACTACTTAAATCCATTAAGACACAAAAACTATTTTCATCAGTACCTTGATAGATCAAATGTTGTGAACATTGACCATACAACACAACCCTTTTTGATAATATTGGCTTTAGCATGTAGAAACTTACAAAACAAACTTTTCTCATTGCAACAGCTCTCTACAGTGCCACATTGCTAAGATTCACATACTGACTACTCATAAATAGATATTTAGCTGTGATCACATTCAGTTTATATCTCTTGAAGCTAGTATTTTTCCGGTCTCGATGTTCATGGGTGACATTCTATTCCTATTTATTGATCTTTTTGAGGAATAGATACTCACAAAAAGGAAACACACCATTACTAAGGCAGCGAAGAACAAAGAAATGTTTTTTCTACAAAATTATTTTGGAGAATACAGCATATTAGATAAACTCTCAACAATCATAGAAATGAGACCAAATTCTTACAAAAATTCAGTATAATCCTGTATTGAAAAATACCTAGTGAATAAATAAATGTGATCAATCGCTATAAATTTAAAATTACATGTGTCTGAGAACATAGTGGATAAATTTAAAAAAGATATAAAACAATTATGTCACTCAACATCTCTAATACTTAAATGTCTCATTGGTAAACCTAGGCTCAGGAGTTAATCTCTGATCCTAGCGTTTTTCTACCAATACATGGTGCATATGAAAAAGTCGAATAGTGCTGTTGTTTGTATTCCATATTTAACTGTCTCCTACACTTTCTAGACATTTCTCAGGAAAAATAAAGCCAAGTACATGTCATCTCCAGAAGATATTGACGGTTTGTAGAGTTTTAGTTCAATCTAGACGACTAATTCTTAACACAATAGATCGTTATACAGTCCAGAAATAGAAAGTATGAAAGAATAAGAAAACAACTGCACATCAAGCAGGTGATGTGTACTCGAGCCTTGATCTTCCTCTGCCCCACGAACACTCACACTTCCCTCCATTACAAAATTGAAAATTCCTTGCTGCCACAGCATATGCTATCCACCAGACCCTTCTGTTAGTCTAGTTGTACTATAAATAGCGTTTTTCCTCAATTCAGTTCAGTACCTTCTCATTACTTGTCTGATCTATTCATGTAGCATTCAACCATCTCCTGTATCAGCACATTTCCTGAGTTTATATTCTCTTATTTTCTGAACCATTTATCATCAACGTTTCACATTTATACAAGGCTACACTTTAGTCATATATCTTCATAAAAGACTTCCTAGTATTTGGATTTATGTTCATTATTGAACTCTTCTTTTTCAGAAACGCTGTTCTTGCTATTTCCAATCTGCGTTTCATATCCTCTCCACATCAGCCATCAGTATACAATTTGCTGTCTAAATAGCAGAAGTCATATAGTACTTTTGGTGTATCATTTCCTATTCTGCTAGCCTCAGAATCCTGTGATTTAATTCTACCACTTCCATATATACTTATTTCACTTTTGTTGATGTTCATCTTACTTAGAACATATTTTCAATACATTATCCATTCCATACAACTGTTCTCCCAACTCCTTTGCCATTTCCGACAGAATTACAAAGTAATAAGCACATTTCAAAGTTTTTACACCCTCTTCAACTTTAATTCACTTTCCAGTTTTCCTTCACAACAATATAGAGTTGGATAAGAGCAAGGATAACCTAAAATCCTGCTTCATTCCCTTTTCAACTGCATAACAAACGAATTTCATATTTGTAGCTAGTACTCTGCATAATTCTCTCAGGAAATGTACTACTCTTACTCAGTGTGTGTCCTGACTTTTAACATTAAAAGTATATTGTGCCACAGTGCCCAGTGGAGTCGCAATATGTTCTAAACTGAATTTATGGCTGAATTATTTCCATTTTTAACTATTATTGATGATGCTTCACCGGAGATGAAATGTCTCTGCTCGTTTTAAAACAATTTGTGTCACCTATTGTTGCTTACATAGTGCACTGATGTATAAAGGAACTTATTAAAAAGACACAACAATTAAAAATAAAAGAATTTATATTAACAGTGAAAACATTTACACCAATGTAAAACGGACAATCATGCCCTGAAGCAAAGGCCCCACATGAAAGATTTTTATTCAGTTACTACACAACATGTACATATTATATGATCTTAATCTCAGAATGCTACTTTATGGACCGATTGTGCCAGGCAATCTTAGTAGCTTTTATAGCCTCACTGTAGACATGCAGCTGCACGTAGAGAAAATCGTGGGTCTCATAACACCTTGGAAGATAATGCATCATATTTTCACACTACTGATCTCACAGTGAAGAGCTGATCCATTACTGATAGCAACATGTTTCTGGGAGACTGGACTTCATACATTAGAGTAGTTTGTTTTTAATTAATAGTTTTTTGTTGTATAGTGTTTACCATATCAAAAAATGCAAATCAAACTATGGCAGTTATGGGAATATCTGTTACAAACAAGTTTTCTTGCCTGGCCATCCTCCGCAGCAAGGACAATAATATTGGTTTTGTAAATAAAAACGCCTTTTTTTGCTGTGCTGTATTTTATTTTTCCGAGAAACGTTTCGCCTTTTTTAATGAAAGGCATCGTCAGTGGGATCTATAATAGAATGATGTAGTTTTGATATGTTTTATTTGTAGAATATAAAACAGTTCACATCTCGTTTTCTACGTAATAAGTGATTACTTACGGTTCTTAGCGATTTTGTTGGTATCTGCGTTTCCTCTCATCTGGCCATATGCTGGAGGTCACATTACCGTTCTAAATATGTAACATAAGCGTGTTTTTATGTTCCACACATTTTTTTATCTTGTTTGCTTCTATTGTCGTGGAAAAAGATGAAAAGTGTGAAGAAAAAAGTTTGGAACATAAAAAAGGCTTATGTTTCATATCTAGAACTGTAGTACGGCCTCCAGCATATGACCAGATGAGAGGAAACTCAGTTGCCAACTGTTATTGTTGTGCTCTTCAGTCAGGAGACTGGTTTGATACAGCTCTCCATGCTACTCCATCCCGTGCAAGCCTCTTCATCTCCGAATAACTACTGCAACTTACATCCTCCACGATTTTTATCCTCCATGCTTCCCTCCTGTACTAAACTGGTGATCCCTTGATGCCTCATAACGTGTTCTACCAACCGATCCCTTTTTCTTGTCAAGTTGTGCCACAAATTCCTCTTCTCCCCAATTCTATTCAACACCTCATTAGTTACGTGATCTACCCATCTAATATTCAGCATTCTTCTGTAGCACCATATTTCGACAGTTTCTATTTTCTTTTTGTCTAAACTGTTTATCGTCCATGTTTCACTTCCATACATGGCTACACTCCATACAAATACTTTCAGAAAAGACTTCCTGACACTGAAATCTATACTCGATATAAACAAATTTCTCTTAGTCAGAAACGATTTCCTTACCATAGCCAGTCTACATTTTATACCCTCTCTACTCCGACCATCATCAGTTATTTTGCTCCCCAAATAACAAAACTCACTTACTACTTTAAGTGTCTCATTTCCTAATCTAATACCCTCAGCATCACCCGATTTAATTCGGCTACATTCCATTATCCTCGTTTAGCTTTTGTTGATATTCATCTAATATCCTCCTTTCAAGACACTGTCCATTTCGTTCAGCTACTCTTCCAGGTCCTTTGATGTCTCTTGACAGAATTACAATGTCGTTGGCAAACCCCAAAGTTTTAATTTCTTCTCAATGGATTTTAATCCCTACTCCGAATTTTTCTTTTGTTTCCTTTTCTGCTTGCTCAATATACAGATTGAATAACATCGGGGAGAGGCTACAACTCTGTCTCACTCCCTTCTCAACCGCTGCTTCCCTTTCCTGCCCCTCGACCGTTATAACTGCCATCTGGTTTCTGTACAAACAGTAAATATCCTTTCGCTCCCTGTATTTTACGCCTATCACTTCAGAATTTGAAAGAGAGTATTACAGTGAACATTGTCAAAAGCTTTCTCTAAGTCTCCAATTGCTAGAAACGGAGGTTTGCCTTTCCTTAACCTACCTTCTAAGATAAGTCGTAGGGTCAGCATTGTCTCGCGTGTTCCGACACTTCTGTGGGATCCAAACTGATCTTCACAAGGTCGGCTTCTACTAGTTTTTTCCATTCGTCTGTAAAGAATTTGTGTTAGTATTTTGCAACCGTAATTTATTAAATGCCACCCTAAAGCCCGAAAAGCAGTAAGTAATCACTTATTTATATAAAAAAAAAGTCATGAGCTGTTTTATAGTCTACAAAAAACTCATATCACAGCTCTATCATTCTAGATCCCGTTGGTGATGCCTTACAGTGAAAAAGGCGAAATGTGTCTGGGTAAAATAAAAAACAGTGCAGCAAGTAAAAATACAGTGCAGCAAGTAAAGGCCGTTTTTTTATTTACAAAACAAATATATCTACTACACTTCCATTACGTTCTTGGCTATTGTTTGCTGACAGTTTGCACAATCTTTCAGCTTTATTGTGCATGCATATTTAGTTCCTTGCCAATTTTGTAAACTGTACTTCTTCTTGAGTTATCAAGTTAGTTTATGGTACAATTTATTTTATGAATTTTAGGTTAAGATTTCAGCTTTTGAACCAAAAGTTCAGTAGTGTACATTATGTTATTTTATTTGAAGATAAGAGAAAATTACACTGCTTATCCCTTTATTAAAGAAGCTAGTGTCTTGTTATGTGATTGTCTTCATACTTCGTTGGTGTAAAGCTTCCTCCATTAGTTTTTATTATTATAGATTAATTATCTGAATTTTTTTATTTATTTTTATGAGAACTTTTCCCAGTAAACCTTTGCTTTATCCAGGGTTTCTACCTATATGATTTTCAATTATTCGATTTCTTTTTCACGCATTTCATTTCATCACTGTAATAAAGTTTAGCTATGTAACATGTAATTTTCACAATGAAATACTATAGTATTAGTCTCTCTTTGTTTCAGTCTTTTATCTGGTCGTGGCAGCAGTTGCTTAAAATTTCTTATATAAAACTACTTTTAGCGCATCAGCCCATATTTCTTATTTGAACTATAACTTTCTTTCATTGTCAGTTAGCTAATTGGAACCCCTGGGCACTATCAAGTGACGTAAACAAAAAATACGTCAGAAAAATATCAGTTTATCAGATGCATGTCATAATCCACACCACAATCTAGCATGTTTCATATTCCCAGCAGACAGCATAATACTGAACAGTCACAGATTCCACGTTTCGTATCTGGGACAAAAAAGTGCAAGATTTGTTTCGATACTGTACTTTGGGTAGTCAATAAATAAATTAAATCACTTAAGTTAATGGTGTCAAAGAAACAATGCTAAGCAGATGAGGGTCTAGTATTCGCTTTAGCTACTTCCTGTAATTATGATTTCCACCTCTTATTACGATCGCTAATATGTTACAACATATCAATCTAACGCAAAAATTTTCAACCACAGAAAAGCAAAAAATGTTCACAAAACTAAGAAATGTAGTTGGCAAAATAAGAGTTATTCATTTGGTATAAACATGTGGGAGTAACAGTAGATGATAATGTAAAATAGAACTATCATATGCGTCCACTCATAGATTTGCAAGTGGTAGATATCGGATCTTTAACAGGACACTTGGAAACTGCAGCCTGTACATGAGAGATATAGAGGAACTGAAAGAAAAAAAGTCATGAGAAAAATCAAACTTAGAACACAGATTTTAATTGTGCCAGAGTGTCACAGGTTCACTGCAAAACTGGAAGCTACAGATGCTTCTTAAAAGACGCATACTATCCAGCCAACCTAGTATACGGAAGGTTCTGAGAGCTATTTTAGAGGAGAACAAAAGTCCCTCAGTTGCGAAATTTACGATACTTTCAGAGTATATAGGCTTCATATATGTGTTTTGTGTCAAAGTGATTCAGTGAGTATCAAATGCACAATGAATAATGACATCACATGAAATTTGTGGCTATTATCAAGACTGAATTCCAGCAGTCTCTACCTCTTTCTTTTTTGCGTCCTAAAGTCGTCAAACTGATCTTCTGATACACAATTCATTCAATAACAATTTTTTTGAAATAGTAGCTCGTTCCTGGATTTAGATCATGTCACAACCTGCTTAAAGAGAGTGTGATGATGGTTCTTTAAAATAGGGTTTCATTGCCGTAAAGCGATAGATAATAGTTTGCCTCTTATGGAGTGTCATCACTGTCATTGCATGCAAATGTTACAATGATCCACTTTCCGTTCTGAAGAAATTCTTTATCTTACTAAGTGTCAACAGACAAGATGATTAAATTATTAATGAACCACTGTTAACGACCATTGAGTATTTTTTGAAGTGCGTATACGACCCAAATGCTCAACATCACAGAATTTTGAGTGGCATGTGAATTTTATTTGGAACATTTTTCTGCCATCCTTGTTACATTATTACAGTCTTAATGATATTTAAGAGATGAGTGAAGAACGACACTCCCTGTTCACATTTGTTAAACTCTTCCGGGTTTGAGGGTTTCATTGCGGGAAGTTGCCCACTACTGATAAACGTTGCGCACTAAGCGTCACTCTCCTACGTGCCGAGTAGATGGCAGTGGTGTCGCTCGTGGTTGCAATACCGCTCCCTAGATGTCACTTACGTGCAAAGCCATCCGCAGCGTCAGAAGCGCTGTCACAGATCAATGCGTATCGCCAATGACCAAGGACGAACTATTCCGCTCCATGTATGTTCTAGAATGTTCAGGATGAGTATCATAATGAAAGCAATAAAACAGACGGCTTCATTTGCCTCTGAATAATACGTTCACAAGGGTTTCACAATTATGTCCTCACATGGCTAAAATTTTTTTTCGTTTCGTCTATCTCATGATTATGTTCGGAATAAATTTGCACAAAACATTAGTTTAGTAAACGAAATAATTTCATAATTAGGGATTAGATCACGTCATTCGAGTACGTATATGATTTCGTGTCGTCACGACTCAGCTTATAAACACATTGCAAGTGCAAAAGGTGATTTGAAATCTTCGACGTACAGAAATACTGATCAGACTGCACCTCTTTGTTACAGCAGGCGACTGCAAAATTTCCTGTGTAGACGTGTTTACTCTCTACTTTTTCTTGTATGTATTCTGTTTTTTTAAATGTGAGGTACAACGGGTCCAGTAACAATTTTCACAAATCCAACTGCGTAATGATCAGAAATATGCGAAAACTTGACTGCATCACGAATAAAGACAGTGTGCATCACCTCACAGCTGATTTTGACGTCACATAACGACCTTCAAGCTACAGCTTACACAATCAGAGAAAGGCAGCGACGAGGAAACGAAGCTTTCTTGAATTACTCTTTGTTAATTCGTTAGGCTCATATATTTAAAGACTTTTTTTTAACTTTACAGTCACTGGAATTGTTTCGACGAATGGTTTCCTGATCCAGAACATATTATACGAGTACCTCCATCCTTGTTGCTTTCCTGAACATCACGAAAATTTAATGAGGCTACTCATCTAAAGTGACTCATTAATCCGCGGTGATATGGTATCCCGCCCACTTTACAGAAGCACTATCACTAATAAAATCTACTTCGTACTACTTTATTGCGAAACATGTGCTTAACATTCTGTAAGCAACACACGAAGACTGGAAAATAATGTTGCTACAATTATGTAGTCTGGATGACTATGACATTAGACGTAAATGCTGAGTTCCAGTGAAATTGCTTGCTGACTTGCCACATCAATGAAAACATGGGACTTAATTTTGATAAACAGATTTCCTTTTCTTATCTCCCAGTACTTATTTACTCTACCTATTTCACATACCTTCCTACTGTTGTCTGTGGATGCTTAAATGCACTTTTTGTTAAAGAAGGATAGTAGACAGTTTCTCCCGTTTCTTTTAGAATTTCTTCAAGGACACCATTTGTGACTATTTACTCGACGAGAAGTAATTTTCTTGATATTTACCGTGTTTGCTCTTACAGGACTGTTGTTGTAACTCTTTTTGAGACTCCATAGCTGATGTGACCTGAACATTTATTTTCAGTGCTGTCTACTTTAGTATTTGTACTAACGATCATAGGAAGGAACATATGTACGACATAATTTTTAGTCTTGATCGCAAAAATAAGAGTTATCCTGATAACCGGTTTCAATCGTAACACTCGTCTTCAGATCATTAAAAGGATGCAAAAGGCAAAAAAATCCTAATCACCGGCTTTCACTAGTAGGCAAAGTACACTCTGAAAAAAGTAAAACGATGCGCCATGAAGACATTATCCCAATGGGACGGAAATTGGTAGATGTGATGTACACGTACAGACAATCAAATGATAACAATTTCCGAAAAACTGGATGATAGAGGAAGATCTTGACAAATTGAGTAAGTCAATAACACGTTGGTCCACTTCCGGCCCTTATGCAAGCATTTATTCGGCTTGGCATTGATTGATTTGGATGTCCACCTGAAGGCAGGGATAGGGAAAGCAGACCAGTTGAAACCAATGCCGGTATTTTAATCATGAAAAACCAGTATTTTTCCGTATTTGTTTGGTCTCGGTTGTAATAGGTATTTTTATTTTTTTCTAATACCCGACTAAAAAACCGAAATATCAATTCGCCATACCAGAAGAGCTAATTTTTCATTTTTAAACAAGCCTTTTTTAAAGAACGAGTAATTATTATTTGTAAAATTCGTATTGCTTTGAAATATTGCGTTATTATACAAAATGGGAAAACCGATCAGTGCTATTTTAATAACAATGCCGACAGAAACGTGCAAGAAAAATATGGCGTAAGAATTGGTACCATATATCGTGGACTATTAGATTTCTACACGTATACATACGGTGTGGAAGACTTGCCCCATCTGATCCATATGACAATTTCTCACTGTTGTCGTCGGACATCAGTTGTCATACTGAATGGCACCAACCCTAGTCTGGAAGGATTTACGAAGTGCTGCATCAATGAACTACAATGCTCCATTTGTTTTAATAGATTAAAAACGGGAGTAGCAGCAATCAACTTCTGACATAATACAAGGAGAAAACATAAAGCTTAACAGTTCGTTCACCGTTTAGAATAAAAATAAAAAGCAGCTGCACTATAGTCGACATAGGTTGAGAGATTCAGCAACTGTCTAGATATTTAAGGTAATTCTCATTTATTGTGCCACCTCAGCTGCACATGTTTTATTAGACGACATGTTCCGATCACTCTGGACCGTCTTCATATCCAAAACAAAGTAAAACTAAACCACCAAAAATAATGAATGCAGAATGATGAAATATATTAGTCTAGGTAACATATTTAAGTAATTAACATTGCAAGATCACAGGTTAATGTAAGCGCGTGATAAGCTATTGCAAGTAGGAAATGCTGGTACTTTAATAACCGGTGTAACCACCAGAATGTTGAATACAAGGGTGCAAATGTGTTGTACAGGTCCTGTGTGTCAGTTTACGGGATGGAGTTCCATGCCTATTGCACTTCGTCGGTCAATGCAGGCAGAGTTAATGCTGTTTGTATATGTTGCTGGAGTTGTCGTCCAATTATGTCCCATACGTGCTCGATTGTAGACAGATCTCACGATCGAGCAGGCCAAGACAAACACGTCGACATTCTGCAGAGAATGCTGGTTACAACAGCGGTATGTGGGCGAGCGGTATCCTGTTGGAAAACATTCTCCGGAACACTGATCATGAATGGCAGCACAACAGGTCGAGTCGCAACTGACAGAAACTTTTAGCCAGGGGCCGGCCCGAGTGGCCGAGCGGTTCTAGGCGCTACAGTCTGGAACCGCGCGACCGCTACGGTCGCAGGTTCGAATCCTGCCTCGGGCCTGGATGTGTGTGATGTCCTTAGGTTAGTTAGGTTTAGGTAGTTGTAAGTTCTAGGGGACTGATGACCTCAGAAGTTAAGACCCATAGTGCTCAGAGCCATCTGAACCATCTTGTAGCCAGGGTGCCTGGGATAACCACTATAGTGTTCCCGCTGTTATTCGAAATCACACCACAGACCATAACTCCAGGTATAGGTCCAGTGCGTCTTGTTGCTGGCTGGTTGCTGGCCCTTATCTGGCCTCCTTTTAACGAACACACGGCACATGCACAGCGTCAAAAGTTCTGGAAATCTAGAAATACGGAATCAGTTTGAAATCCCGTGTCAATAGCACTCAACACTTCGTGTGAGCAGAGAGCTAGTTTTGTATCACAAGAAAGAAGCTTTCTAAGCCCGTGTTGACTGTGTGTCAATAGCCCGTTCTCTTCGAGGTAATTCATAATGTTCGAACACAATATATGTTCCAAAATCCTCCTTAACATTCGTTTTTCCATCGCACTTTTCGAGAGTGGAACGTTAGAGAAACACACTCATACTAATAAATTAAGGATAATTGCAGTATGTGGTGCCACACAACGTGCCACTACACAAAACTGGCGCTAGTAGCATAGGCACATAGGGAACACACATGACACAGATTTGTAAGTCCACGGTATTGGTGATAAGTTGAGAAAACCTTCCCGAAACATATGTGCTACAAAACGCCACTGTTTCCTGCGCATGTACCCCGACATCAGTATGGGATACGATGACCATGCACACATACACAGGCCGTACGACGTTTCGGCAACTGCTGGGGTATGGCCTCCCATTCTTGCACCAGTGCCTGTCGGAGCGCCTGAAATGTCGAGGGGTTTGAAGACGTGCAGCGATACGTCGACCGAGAGCATCCCAGACGTGCTCGATGGGGTTTAGGTCTGCAGAACAGGCAGGCCACTCCATTCGCCTGATATCTTCTGTTTCAAGGTACTCCTCCACGATGGCAATTCTTTGGGGCCGTGCGTTATCATCCATCAGGAGGAAGGAGGGACCCACTGCACCCCTGAAAAGGCGGACATACTGGTGCAAAATGACGTCCCGATACACCTGACCTGTTACAGTTCCTTTGTCAAAGACATGCAGATGTGTACGTGCGCCAGTGATAATCCCACCCCACACCATCAAACCACGACCTCCACACAGGTCCCTTTCAAAGACATTAAGGGGTTGATATCTGGTTCCTGGTTCACGCCAGATGAAAAGCCGACGATAATCACTGTTCAGGCTATAGCTGGACTCGTCCGTGAACATATCTCGGGACCACTGTTCCAATGACCATGTACTGTGTTCTTGACACCAGGCTTTACGGGCTCTCCTGTGATCAGGGGTCAATGGAATGCACCTTGCAGGTCTCTGGGCGAATAAACCATGTCTGTTCAGTCGTCTGTAGACTGTGTATCTGGAGACAGCTGTTCCAGTGGCTGCGGTAAGGTCCCAAGCAAGGCTACCTACAGTACTCCGTGGCCGTCTGCGGGCACTGATGGGGAGATATCGGTCTTCTTGTGATGTAGTACACTGTGGTCGTCCCGTACTGTAGCGCCTGGACAAGTTTCCTGTCTGCTGGAATCGTTGCCATAATCTTAAGATCACACTCTGTGGCACACGGAGGGCCCGTGCTACGACCTGCTGTGTTTGATCAGCCTGCTGTCGCCCTAGTATTCTACCATCATAACCTCATGAATATGTGTTCTTTGAGCCATTTTCAACACACAGTCGCCGTTAGCACGTCTGCAAACGTCTGCACACTTACACACTGCACCGTACTCTGACGTGCACTAACACACCTCTGCGTATGTGGACTACTGCCAGCGCCACAGTGCGACGACCGCAGGACAAATGCCCCTCATGGTCATACCCCGAGGTGATTTAAACCCGCAAACCGCCCACCAGAGCGTTGTTTCACCATGTATCAGTATTATCCTTAATTTATGAGCATGAGTGTAGCGTGACAATGGTTCGATGGAGCCTCTGCAAGACATTTCATCGTGAACTGCGGAATAATCATGTAGATGGAGATGAAGACCGAAGTAAAGAGCATGTAAAAAAAATTCAAATGTTAGGAAGTCATTCAGGAAGGCTGATGTGTAGATTGCACCCTTTTCCGGAAGTAAAACGAGAACGATACACCGTTCAGATAAGTAGAGAATAGAAGTTTTTGAAATGTTGTGCCGCAGAAAAACGTTGAACTTCATATGGGTAGATCGGATAATTAATAAGGAGATAGTTAATCCAATTAGACAAAAAAGAAATTTGTTGCACAAATATAAAAAAAAAACAAGGTCGGTTGACAAGGCTGTATCCTGAGGAATAAAGCAATTGTCAGTCTGGGAATAGAGGAAAGTGTAGGGACTAAAAACGTCAGCAGTAGACCAAGGTTTGACGGTAGCAAACAAATTCGAATGGGTGTTTGTTGCCCGAATGATGCAGAAATGAACAGGCTTGCGCGGGATTGATTAGCTTGGGGAGCTAAATTAAACCACTTTTCGGACGGAAGACACAATAACACCACACGTAGATGACAGCACGCTTATACATACCGGGTGTCACAGCAGAAATGGCCAATATTCAGGGATATGTCACGAACGACCATGCGAAGCAAAATATGTCCAGTAAAAATGGGCTCTAAAATGCATCCGTTAAGAGCTATGACCACTTGCATGTGTTACACATTAGTGAAGATGAACCAGTGCTCATACCTCTTTAGGTATACAGTTTACACTGTTGTTGTTGTGGTCTTCAGTCCTGAGACTGGTTTGATGCAGCTCTCCATGCTACCCTTTCCTGTGCAAGCTTCTTCATCTCTCCGTGCTTACTGCAACCTACATCCTTCTGAATCTGCTTAGTGTATTCATCTTTTGGTCTCCCTCTACGATTTTTACCCTCCACGCTGCCCTCCAATGCTAAATTTGTGATCCATTGATGCCTCTTCTCTCCAATTCTATTCAATACTTCCTCTTTAGTTATGTGATCTACCCATCTAATCTTCAGCATTCTTCTGTAGCACCACATTTCGAAAGCTTCTATTCTCTTCTTGTCCAAACTATTTATCGTCCATGTTTCACTTCCATACATGGCTACACTCCACACAAATAATTTCAGAAACGACTTCCTGACGCTTAAATCTATACTCGATCTTGGCAAATTTGTCTTCTTCACAAACATTTTATATCCTCTCTACTTCGACCATCATCAGTTCTTTTGCTCCCGAAATAGCAAAACTCCTTTACTACTTTAAGTATCTCAATTCCTAATCTAATTCCCTCAGCATCACCCGACTTAATTCGACTACATTCAATTATCCTAGTTTTGCTTTTGTTGATGTTCATCTTATATCCTCCTTTCAAGACACTGTCCATTCCGTTCAACTGCTCTTCCAAGTCCTTTGCTGTCTCTGACAGAATTACAATGTCATCGGCGAACCTCAAAGTTTTTATTTCTTCTCCATGGATTTTAATACCTAGTCTGAATTTTTCTTTTGTTTCCTTTACTGCTTGCTCAATATACAGATTGAATAACATCGGGGAGAGGCTACAACCCTGTCTCACTCCCTTCCCAACCATTGCTTCCTTTTCATGCCCGTCGACTCTTATAACTACCATCTAGTTTCTGTACAAATTGTAAATAGCCTTTCGCTCCTGAAGTGACAAAAAGTCATGGGACAGTGATACGCGCAGGATTACCCGAGCGGTCTAGGGCGCTGCAGTCATAGACTGTGCGGCTGGTCCCGGCGGAGGTTCGAGTCCCCCCTCTGGCATGGGTGTGTGTGTCTGTCCTTAGGATAATTTAGGTTAAGTAGTGTGTAAGCTTAGGAACTGATGACCTTAGCAGTTAAGTCTCATAGGATTTCGCACACATTTGAACATTTTTGACAGTGACACGGACATATACAGATGGCGGTAATATCGCGTACACAAGGTACACACTGACAGTGCATTGACCCAGCTGTCATTTGTACTGAGGTTGTTCACGTGAAAAGGTTTCCGATGTGATTATGACTGTACGGCGGGAATTAATAGACTTCGAACGCGGAAGATAGCTGTGGCTATACGCATGGGACATTCCATTTTGGAAATCATTAGGGAATTCAATATTCCTAGATCCACAGTGTCAAAGAATGTCGAGAATACCAAATTTTAGGAATTACCTCTCACCACGGACAACGCAGTGACCGACGCCCTTCACTTAACCATCGACAGCAGCGGTTTTTGAAGAACGTGATGGACAGTTCGAGAGAATGATTTGATCACCCAGATAACTCGCCATTAATGCCATCAAACATTTATGGGACAGAACCGAGAGATCAGTTCGTGCCCAAATCCTGCACCGGCAACACTTTGGCAATTATGAACGGTTATAGTGGCTCAATATTCCTGCGGGGGACTTCCAACGACTTGTAGTGAATAAACCTGTTTGGCACGAATGGCTGGGAGATCTCGAAGGGCAGGCTCAGCCGACTAATTGGAAAGGTTCCTCTCAGTTATGTCCTGTAAAGGTTCAACGAGAGTCATATCGGGCGATGATGGTGACCAAATGATTCGTTCGAATTCTTCAGAATGTTCTTCAAACCAGTCGCGAACAGTTGACGCCAGGTGACATGGCTCAATGTCATCCACAAAAATAGCATCGTTGTTTGGCAACATGAAGTCCATGGCTGCAGATGGTCCCCAAGTAGTCGAACAGAACGATTTCCAGTCAGTTGTACCTGACGAGCCAGTCCATTCCACATAAATACAGCCTATACTATTATGGAGCCACTAGCAGCTTGCACGGCGCCTTGTTGACAGCCTGGGCCCATGGCGCCGCACTCGAACCCTACCATCAGCTCATACCAACAGCAATCGGGACTCATCCGACAGGCTACGGTTTTGCCATCGTCTAGGCTCCAACAGATATGGCCACGAGCTCAGGAGAGGCGCTGCAGGCGATGTCGAGCTCTTAGCGAAGGCATTCGCTTCGGTCGTCTGCTGCCACAACCTACTACTACTAACGTCAAATTCTTCCGCACTTTCCTAACGGATACGTTCGTCGTACGTCCCGCATTGATTTCTGCAAGTATTTCACGCGGTGTTTCTGGTCTGTTAGCACTGACAACTCTACGCGAACGGCACTGCTCTCGGTCGTTAAGTGAAGCCGTCCTTGTTGAGATGCAATGCCCGAAATATGAGATCTCGGCACACTCTTGACACTGTGGATCTCGAAATAGTGAATTCCTTAACGATTTCCGAAATGGAAGCCCCATAGGTCTAGCTCCAACTACACTCCTGGAAATTGAAATAAGAACACCGTGAATTCATTGTCCCAGGAAGGGGAAACTTTATTGACACATTCCTGGGGTCAGATACATCACATGATCACACTGACAGAACCACAGGCACATAGACACAGGCAACAGAGCATGCACAATGTCGGCACTAGTACAGTGTATATCCACCTTTCGCAGCAATGCAGGCTGCTATTCTCCCATGGAGACGATCGTAGAGATGCTGGATGTAGTCCTGTGGAACGGCTTGCCATGCCATTTCCACCTGGCGCCTCAGTTGGACCAGCGTTCGTGCTGGACGTGCAGACCACGTGAGACGACGCTTCATCCAGTCCCAAACATGCTCAATGGGGGACAGATCCGGAGATCTTGTTGGCCAGGGTAGTTGACTTACACCTTCTAGAGCACGTTGGGTGGCACGGGATACATGCGGACGTGCATTGTCCTGTTGGAACAGCAAGTTCCCTTGCCGGTCTAGGAATGGTAGAACGATGGGTTCGATGACGGTTTGGATGTACCGTGCACTATTCAGTGTCCCCTCGACGATCACCAGTGGTGTACGGCCAGTGTAGGAGATCGCTCCCCACACCATGATGCCGGGTGTTGGCCCTGTGTGCCTCGGTCGTATGCAGTCCTGATTGTGGCGCTCACCTGCACGGCGCCAAACACGCATACGACCATCATTGGCACCAAGGCAGAAGCGACTCTCATCGCTGAAGACGACACGTCTCCATTCGTCCCTCCATTCACGCCTGTCGCGACACCACTGGAGGCGGGCTGCACGATGTTGGGGCGTGAGCGGAAGACGGCCTAACGGTGTGCGGGACCGTAGCCCAGCTTCATGGAGACTGTTGCGAATGGTCCTCGCCGATACCCCAGGAGCAACAGTGTCCCTAATTTGCTGGGAAGTGGCGGTGCGGTCCCCTACGGCACTGCGTAGGATCCTACGGTCTTGGCGTGCATCCGTGCGTCGCTGCGGTCCGGTCCCAGGTCGACGGGCACGTGCACCTTCCGCCGACCACTGGCGACAACATCGATGTACTGTGGAGACCTCACGCCCCACGTGTTGAGCAATTTGGTGGTACGTCCACCCGGCCTCCCGCATGCCCACTATACGCCCTCGCTCAAAGTCCGTCAACTGCACATACGGTTCACGTCCACGCTGTCGCGGCATGCTACCAGTGTTAAAGACTGCGATGGAGCTCCGTATGCCACGGCAAACTGGCTGACACTGACGGCGGCGGTGCACAAATGCTGCGCAGCTAGCGCCATTCGACGGCCAACACCGCGGTTCCTGGTGTGTCCGCTGTGCCGTGCGTGTGATTATTGCTTGTACAGCCCTCTCGCAGTGTCCGGAGCAAGTATGGTGGGTCTGACACACCGGTGTCAATGTGTTCTTTTTTCCATTTCCAGGAGTGTATCATTCAGCGTTCAGAGTCTGTTAATTCCCGACGTCGGAAATCTTTTCACATGATTCACCTGAGTACAAATGACAGTTTCGCCAATGCACTGCCCTGTCATACGTTATGTACGACATAGGCCGCGCTGAGTAGCCGTGCGGTCTAAGGCCCCTTGCGACGGTTCGCGCGGCTCTCCCCGTCGGAGGTTCGACTCCTCCCTCGGGGGTGTGTGTGTGTGTGTGTGTGTGTTGTCCTTAGCGTAAGTTAGGTTAAGTTAGATTAAGTAATGTGTAAGCCTAGGGACCGATGACCTCAGCAGTTTGGTCCCATAGAACTTACCACGAACTTCCAATTTTGTACGCCATACAACCGCCATCTGAACATGTACATGTTAATATCCCATGACTTTTGTCACATCGGTGTAAGAGATGTGTGCGTAAGTGTATGTTTTAAGTATAGAGGACTGTAATGCCGAATGTGGAGAGTAGTGTTGTGTTCGTGTTGGAGATGATCAGAGAAGGAGAAAATGGAGTGGTTCGAATGCAGTGTCAGCACTTAGCCTACGCCTCTTGAAGAGTACGAATGGGGCGCCAAGCTTAACGTCTAAATGAGAATCACATACCAGTAAAGGGAACGGTGTGGAATCATTGAAGCGTGTATCACAGGATGTTTCTCGTGACAATGTTCCGCTTCCATTCGTTTGAGCCGGCCGGAGTGGCCGAGCGGTTCTAGACGCTACAGTCTGGAACCGCGCGACCGATACGGTCGCAGGTTCGAATCCTGCCTCGGGCTTGGATGTGTGTGATGTACGTAGGTTAGTTAGGTTTAAGTAGTTTCACGTTCTAGGGGACTGATGACCTCAGAAGTTAAGTCCCATAGTGCTCAGAGCCATTTGAACCATTCATTTGAAAGAGTAAACGAAGATTGTGATTTAACATCCCACTGATAAGCTTGGATTGGTGAAATCGACCGCGTCCTTTTCAAAGGAACATTTGGCTTAAGCGAGTTATGGGAAACCATGGAGTATCTAAATCTGGTATATATATATACACTCCTGGAAATTGAAATAAGAACACCGTGAATTCATTGTCCCAGGAAGGGAAAACTTTATTGACACATTCCTGGGGTCAGATACATCACATGATCACACTGACAGAACCACAGGCACATAGACACAGGCAACAGAGCATGCACAATGTCGGCACTAGTACAGTGTATATCCACCTTTCGCAGCAATGCAGGCTGCTATTCTCCCATGGAGACGATCGTAGAGATGCTGGATGTAGTCCTGTGGAACGGCTTGCCATGCCATTTCCACCTGGCGCCTCAGTTGGACCAGCGTTCGTGCTGGACGTGCAGACCGCGTGAGACGACGCTTCATCCAGTCCCAAACATGCTCAATGGGGGACAGATCCGGAGATCTTGCTGGCCAGGGTAGTTGACTTACACCTTCTAGAGCACGTTGGGTGGCACGGGATACATGCGGACGTGCATTGTCCTGTTGGAACAGCAAGTTCCCTTGCCGGTCTAGAAATGGTAGAGCGATGGGTTCGATGACGGTTTGGATGTACCGTGCACTATTCAGTGTCCCCTCGACGATCACCAGTGGTGTACGGCCAGTGTAGGAGTTCGCTCCCCACACCATGATGCCGGGTGTTGGCCCTGTGTGCCTCGGTCGTATGCAGTCCTGATTGTGGCGTTCACCTGCACGGCGCCAAACACGCATACGACCATCATTGGCACCAAGGCAGAAGCGACTCTCATCGCTGAAGACGACACGTCTCCATTCGTCCCTCCATTCACGCCTGTCGCGACACCACTGGAGGCGGGCTGCACGATGTTGGGGCGTGAGCGGAAGACGGCCTAACGGTGTGCGGGACCGTAGCCCAGCTTCATGGAGACGGTTGCGAATGGTCCTCGCCGATACCCCAGGAGCAACAGTGTCCCTAATTTGCTGGGAAGTGGCGGTGCGGTCCCCTACGGCACTGCGTAGGATCCTACGGTCTTGGCGTGCATCCATGCGTCGCTGCGGTCCGGTCCCAGGTCGACGGGCACGTGCACCTTCCGCCGACCACTAGCGACAACATCAATGTACTGTGGAGACCTCACGCCCCACGTGTTGAGCAATTCGGCGGTACGTCCACCCGGCCTCCCGCATGCCCACTATACGCCCTCGCTCAAAGTCCGTCAACTGCACATACGGTTCACGTCCACGCTGTCGCGGCATGCTACCAGTGTTAAAGACTGCGATGGAGCTCCGTATGCCACGGCAAACTGGCTGACACTGACGGCGGCGGTGCACAAATGCTGCGCAGGTAGCGCCATTCGACGGCCAACACCGCGGTTCCTGGTGTGTCCGCTGTGCCGTGCGTGTGATCATTGCTTGTACAGCCCTCTCGCAGTGTCCGGAGCAAGTATGGTGGGTCTGACACACCGTTGTCAATATGTTCTTTTTTCCATTTCCAGGAGTGTATATATAAAAGAGCGTAAGCGCATACAGTTGAAAGCACACGACACTAGAAGAAAAACATCTCAGTAGACATGGGGTCGAAAATCCATACCATTAGAGCTACGAGCAAGTTTTCATCTTCGATACTGTGAAGCAAATCTCTTCTACTGCAAGCTCTTTGCTTTCCACACTTAGGGAAGTAGTAATATGGACCAAAACAAGAAAAAAAGTCCAGTAAATATTTGCTTTAAAACGCATGCCTTAAAAGTTATGAGCAATTGTTCATTAGAAGAGTTATGTTTCCAAGTAGTGAAGATGAACACGTGCTCATAGCTCTTAAGGTATGCATTTTAGAGCACATGTTTACTGGACTTTTTTCTTGTTTTGGTCCACATTACCAGTTCCCAAAATATGGAAAGCAAAGAGTTTTCAGTAGAAGAGATTTGCTTCGCAGTATCGAAGACGAAAAATTGCTCTTAGGTCTTCAGTACGCATTTTCGACCCTATGTATACTGAGAATTTTTTGTTTCTAGTATCGTGTACTTTCAAATGTATGCATTTACACCATTAATTATGATACACCATATATACATAATTGGTTTTTTGCCCTTAAAGAGGGCAGTTGGACTAAACTACATGGCCAATACCTTTTGCTGCCTTCCTTGCTGCCCAAACTTCCCTCATCCGCTCGCTGTGTTTCTGTTTCCGGTCCTCTGTCCATGCTTCTTGTCGGCTTCGTGTCTTCGGCTTCATCGTGATTGCCTTTTTGGTTGCCCATGTTTCTTTCATCTTCCGGCTGTGATCTTGCTTGCGTTCTTCGGTCCATTTTACGGCTGTTCGTTTGTCACAGTGTATCTCATGTAGTTTACTTTTCTTAATGATGTTTCTGAATATTATTCTGTCGTTAATTGTGTCTGCTGTTATGTTGAGTTGGTTCAGGTCTTTTTTTACCTCTGCCACCCTTTTGTTGTTTCTAGTGATTACCCAGTCAAAGATCTGTTTGGTTAGTCTGTGTGATGGCATTCTGTATAGGTGTCCTTAGAATTGTAGTCTGCGTTTTCTAATCTTTTCTGCGATTGTCTCCGTATGTTTGTATAGTTCCTCTGTAGGTTTCTTGATCCATATTCCACTGTTGTTAGTTGCGCCAAATATTTTCCTAAGTATTTTTCGTTCTACTAGATCTAGTTGTCTGATACGTGTATGTCCTAGGATTAGTGTGGTCGCTGCTGCATATAGTGCCTCGGGGAGCACTACCGTGTCGTAGTGGCGTAATTTGGCTTTTTGTGAGATAGACTTCTTGTTGTAATGATTCCACACTACTTGGTACGCCTTGTCCAGTTTAGTTTTTCTTTCTTCGTTTGAGTCTCTGTTATGTCCGCTCATTTGTAGTGTTTCACCGAGGTATTTGAAGTTTGCCGTTTTGTAAATCGTGCCGTACTTTGTTTTCAGAGATGAGATTTTCTTTGTGCTCACGAACTGTGTCTTTTCGTAAGAGATCTGTAGTCCAGTTTTGGAAGCGATTTCGTGTAGTTTTTCAATAGCGTCTTTTGTTTCCTTTATACCTTTCGTGACAATCGCCAAATCGTCTGCAAAAGCCAGGCATTTAATCTGTAGGTTTCCTAAGGTTATCCCCTGTTGTGATGTTTCCCATTCGTTTATTACCTCATCTAACACTAGATTGAAAAGGAGAGGTGAGAGGTCATCGCCTTGTCAGACACCTGTGCGAATTTCAGAGGGCTCTGATAGTTCCCCACACAACTTTACTTTGGAGGTCGTGGTTGTCAAGGTTTGCTCTATGATAGTCGTGTTTTGTTGTCTGCTTTGCATTCTGCTAGAATATCGCTCACAGATACTTGGTAGATCACAAAAACACACAAGCAACACGCACACACAGTACACAATGGCACATCTGTTTACGTAAACTGGACATGTGCTAAACAGTGAAAATGTCGTTCCCTCAAATACGAGTGCACTGTCATGCCACTGCGCAACCTCGCCCGATACAGAAAGCTTAGAAAGCACCATCACTGATCAAAATGGACTGAATCTACCCAGAGCAAATGTGCGCAGAGGAAGACACTAGCCCTATCATCAACCGATATCCCTTGTGATCACAAGTTACAATTACATTTACGTCCATACTCTGCAAGCCACATTATTGTGTGCGTCGATGTGTACTCTATGTACCAGTGTCACTCGCCCCCTTTATTGTCCGAGTCACAAATGGTATGCGGGAAGAGCGACTGTGGGTAAGTCTACATGTGAGCTCTAAAGACCTTCACTGTCTCTTCGCGCAGTATTCGTAGGAGGAAGCAATACGCAGGTTGACTCTTCTAGAAATGCACACTCACAGAATATTAACAGTAAACCACATATCGCAAAGCACACCGCCTCACTTGTAACGTGTGCCATTTGAGTTGGATGATCATCTCCGTGTTGCTTTCACGCTTACTAAACGAAACCAAACGCTTTGCTCGTATTTGGATCTTCTCTATTTCTTCTATCAATTCAGTCTTGTACAGGTCCCAGTCTGATTAGCAATATTCGTGTATCTACAGCTCCATCTGCATGCATACTCGGGAAGCCACCACCCACCGTGTGTAACATAGCGGAGCGTTCCTTGTACCACCACTGCTCATTTCCTTTCCTGTTTCGCTTGCAGATAGAGTGAGGTCCTTGTAAGCTACCTCTTTCGTGGATGAACAATATATTTCTTGAGGACTTTCCCAATGAATCTCACAACTACTAGTCCTCACCGACTTCATCCAGATTTGGCCAGATATGGAAGTGACAGGAGCTGGAGCTCCAGATGCCCAAGAGTTCAAAAGAAATGCATTTTTGGCTCGGGTCGGGCTAGCGATGGGCCGTTTCTGTTAGCTTTGTTTAAAGGTTGAATTTGGCGCAACGGATAAACTTCAGTATGATAATCTGTAGAGGGTGGGGTCGAGTCCCTGGGAGGGAATTTTATTTTTATTTTCCTTTTTTATGTTTCTGATACTGCAAATAAACCGAACTAGTGCTCAATATACTGTATTTATTAATATTTTCATTTAAGACATTAAAAGCAAAAGCAAAGGAAAATTGGGATTACAAATATTTTCCAGGAAAGCATTGTAAGACCTACACGAGAATTTCGTATACAATATTAGACTCGGTTACTATTTTACCGTTGATGATTTACGCGTGCTGGTGTGATATTCATCGTAAAAACAGGGGAGTCTATTGTTAACGCGCAGCTACCGCGGCCTGGTCGAAGGTCGAAATTAAACTTAAGGAGTACGAAATCCCATACGCTTTAATTACTATCCCTAGCTGGAAACACGATTGCAGGGGACTCGCGGGTACTGTGAGTACAAACCTTTCTTGGTAATTATTTGCAATCCAAAATTCTGTTTTGTCTGTCCTGTACAGGTCATTGATGAAGATACTAATAAAGACAGTATATTGAGCTTTATTTCAGTTTATCTACAGTGTAAATAACAAAAAATTAAAAATAATGCTTTCCGCATAGGGAATCGACCCCAGGACACTCGTATTACATTTCTACACTCATTCCACTGCGTCAACCGCTGTTTGGAGAAATCGGTAATATAAATGGCGTCGCCCGACCAACGCCAAAAATTTAGCTTTTTTTAAAACGCTTGGCCATCTGGAGCCCCGAATTCTGTCACTTTTATATCTGACTATGCACTGCGCATACCATAAATGTGGATGAAAGCGGTAATAACGACTAGGTGCGGTCTCCTTGTCAGTTTGGCATCTTCCTTTTTGTACGATTAGTTTTACGTCGTCGTTCCACTTGCAATCGCTCCATATGCATATTCCCTGATATTTAATGAAAGTTGCTGCTTCCAGGATCTTTCCGTCCATTTGTCATCTTATTTACTACAGTGACTGTGGACAGAATTACCGCTAGCGTAAAAAAATTTGTTAGGAAAACATAACACAATGATATACAAATATATATTCAATATTGCAACCGCGGGGCAAATACAGGCAAAATGTTTTAATGGTGCTTTACCATAGTGGTAAGGGTGTGTGTGCGTGTGTGTGTGTGTGTGTGTGTGTGTGTGTGTGTGTTTGTCTGTGTGTGTGTATGAGCGCACGAAACCGGCCATCAGGATTCTTGTTGTTTCTGAGATTGAGATTAATAATTAAGTTATAAGGTAACATTCTGGTCATTCCCTCCATTTCTTGACTACAACTAGTTTCGTGAAACATCGTTGTATCATACTGAAAACTTGGAATATTCAGTGGTTCGTCAAATATTTCTTGCTTATGTAGTACTTGTTCCCAAAACATTATATAAATGATGTCACATAAATGTTGTTTATACCGTACTTCATATGGGAACCATAGGTGTGAATTACTTTAGGAATAGATGAGGCCACGTTTTTCATAATTTCGTGGGCAAATACTTCAGATAACATATTTTAATTTTTATTCTGGGTTGCGATGTTCTGCTGCTGACTTCATTTCTAGCAAGACACAAAAATGTTTGCCTGGTAAATTAGCATCGTTCTTAGAGTATTAGGTACCTTAAAGGGTAATACGACACGACCATTTGAGATAAACTACTGACAGAAATCACTTTCAAAAAAGGGTGGCGGAGGAAACTGATTCTTCGTGAGAAACAACCATCCGTTTGCACGATAAATCCCAACAGTACCCTCAAGCAACCAGCAGAATGTCTCTACATCAAGATGAAAGAATCCATCCCTTGATAACCATTAAAACCAGTATAGAAGAATACTACGGGCGTAAATTTGCTAGAATGATGCTGCTCGAAAGTTATGTAAATAGGGGCACCATTTTACTAGAAAGGGCGTTCATGAACGCGAATCCTTATGAAACGATGTGATTGTAATGAAAAGACATAACTGTAGGGACAATCGAAGCAACAAGTGGTCTTCAGAAATACACGCTGTAGCGTCAAATGCAGCCGGTGGCAATATCAAGATGTGGATTGTATGTTGATCGGTGAGAGGGATAAGTGACAGCAACGACGGTACCAGAAAGAAAATCTCAGCATTTTAAAAACTAAGTAGTATAGGAGAGAGAAAATACAAGCGTTTGAATTTTATCGGGGTACTGAGCGAAAACACGAAGCATTAGCTACTGTCTGCCAATCCCAAAGTGGCTGATTACACTTCGCCGATTCCAGGGCTCAATCCAGCTGAAACTCTTTGGGCTGAAAAAAAAAGAAAGAATACAAATCAGTTGTAAATGTGAATTAGAAAAAAAGAAATGATTGTTGTGGTATTTAACATAATGAGAGAGGAAAATTAACTTCTATCATTCCGAAACACTTCGAATAGGTCACATAATTAAAAAGATTTGTCAGCTTATACTGTAGGTTGCTTGTTTCGTTTTGATATGCAGAAGTATCTCACTAGAGAATGGCCGAATATTTCAGACTACTGAAGCTTCTTAAACACTAAAACATTTTGTATTCACCTATATAAAATCTGCAACGCTTAGACTTATTAGAGGAAGTAATGTTTCACTCTACAGCTGTGTGTACGTTGTTTTGGCTCTGAGCACTATGGGACTTAACATCTATGGTCATCAGTCCCCTAGAACTTAGACTACTTAAACCTAAGTAACCTAAGGACATCACACAACACCCAGTCATCACGAGGCAGAGAAAATCCCTGACCCCGCCGGGAATCGAACCCGGGAACCCGGGCGCGGGAAGAGAGAACGCTACTGCACGACCACGAGCTGCGGACACGTTGTTTTGAAACGTACTGATAGCTTAAAACAATATGCCGCCCTGGGACTCCAACCCAAAACGTCGCTTTTCATGTGCATTGCTGTTACCAGCTGAGATATCTAGGCGCGACTCAGAAGCCACACTCTGCCCTGTCTACATCTACATCCACATCTACATGGCTACCCTGCAGTCACACTTAAGTGCCTGGCAAAGGGTTCATCGAACCACCTTCACAATAATTCTCCAATTCCACTTTCGAGTAGCGCACGGAAAAAACGAACACCTGTATCTTTCCGTACAAGCTCTGATTTCTCTTATTTGATTATGATGATAGTTTCTCTCTACGTAAGTCGATGTCAACGTAATATTTTCGCAGGAGAAAGTTGGTGATTAAAATTTCGTGAGCAGATCCCGCCGCGACGAGAAATGCCTTTATTTTAATGCTGTCCACCTCAAATCCTTTATCGTGTCCATGACACTCTCTCCCCTTTTTCTCGATGATACAAGTCGTGGTGCCCTTCTTTGAACTTTCTCGACGTACATCGTCAATCCTGTCTGGTAAGGATCCCACACCGCGCAATAGTATTCCAAAAGAGGATGGACAAGCATAGCATAGACAATCTATTTAGAAGATCTGTTGCATCTTCTAGGTGTTCTGACAATGAAACACAGTCTTTGGTTGGTCTTCCCCACAACATTTTCTATGTGTTCTTTCCAATTTAAGTTGTTCGTAATTATAATTCGTAGGTATTTTGTTGAACTTACGGCCTTTAGATTAGATTGATTTATCGCTTAATTAACGAATTCCTTTCAGCACTCATGTGGATGACCTCACTTCATTACATAGGGCCAATTGCCAATTTTCACTCCATACAGGTATCTTACCTAAATCGTTTTGCAATTGGTTTTTCTCTTCTGATGACTTTACTAGACGAGTCAGTGATATGGCCTGTAATTTAGAGGATTACTCCTGTTGCCTTTCTTGAATACTGGCGTGACCTCTGCAACTTTGTACTCTTTTGGTACTGATCTTTCGTCGAGCGAGCGGTTGTAAATGATTGTTAAGCATGGAGCTATTGCATCAGCATTCACTGAAAGGAACCTAAGAGGTATACAATCTGGAACGGAAGACTTGCTTTTACTAAGTGTTTTAAGTTGCTTCTCTCTCTCTCTCTCTTTCTCTGGACAGTTCAGCCGTTAAGAGCATTGTCCTGGAAAAGCAAGGTTTCGGGGTTCGATTCTCGGTTCAAGAAGCGCGAGTCTGCGAATTTTGTGAATTTATTTTGTGTTTAACACAGATACTCGTTTCTTGTATGTTGACGTCACAATGAATATTCTTAGATAACAACAGAAAGCCTAGATGATGAAGCTGAGACTTCAAAATGTATATTGGCATAATATAAAAAAGCTACAGAAACATTCGACGGAATTTATTAATAAGTTTTCCTTAAAAAATGTATGTTCCACCAAGGAACAGTTACTTAAATCATAGAACACATCAAAAAGCGCTTATGGACGAATGTTAGTGATTGTACTGTTTCCAGACAGTGCACGTTCAAGGAGATTCGTTATGTCCTATGGTCGCACAGAAGATCAAATGTCAACTCTCTTATTCACGAAGATTAACTGACCAGTGATGAAATCGTCTTGGATACGTGAAGTCTTAGAATGATTCCAGTCGAAACAGTATCTCCGATGCATCATTACAGCGGTCAAGTTGGAAACCTCTGTAAACATCTGACACAGCCACCCACTTTCGTCTAAGCTAACGTTGGCCTCTTCCCAAAACACTGCATCATCTGATAGCCACAAACAGTGAGGCAAGACTCACATTCCTCATAGGCTTGTAAGGTCGTCTAGCAAACAGCGATAAGGGTAGTAGGATTTTGACCTATGATTTTCCGTCAGAACATGGATGGAGATGCAGAAGGACTCTCAGTATTTTCCGTCGCTATACTGCAGTAAATGATTTTCCGTCAGACCCAAGGATGGGGATGCAGATGGACTCGCAGTATTTTCCGTCGGTGTATTGGCTCTGAGCACTGTGGGACTTAACATCTGAGGTCATCAGTCCCCTAGAACTTAGAACTACTGAAACCTAACTAACGTAAGGACATCACACACAACCATGCCCAAGGGAGGATTCGAACCTGCGACCGTAGCAGTCTCGCGGTTCCGTCGGTGTATTGCAGTAGACTCATTGGCAACACTCAGTAGACATGCCTAGCTATAGCCCTACTAGTAACCTTTAGTTTAATGAATATGTAGAAAGCTACTATTAACTAAATGGAACTATCTGCTCGTGAACAAACAATTTATGAGACGACGTAATCAGAAAGATTATGAACTTCAACAAGTTGTTGAAAATATGTAAATAGAACACATACAAAGTACACTTGTTAAGTCCCTGTTAACGTGTCTCCATTTCCCAAGCAGTTGGCTGTCGATCGAAATAAAGTCAGTTAGAATCTCGGTGGTGTAAAAATATTTCACCATTGGAGTTTGGACAAAGGTGGGAAGAGAAATGGCGACGTACAGTTCGCGGTTTTCGGGGCGTGGCTCCGTAATTCGGGCTGAGTCCTGTCCTGCCAGCAATGCCTTATACAATGACAGTATGTGACACTGTTGACGGTGACTCGTCTGTTGTCTGAGGGTAACTGCCTTAGGCGCTCATCTGGTAATGTTCGAGAGGATGAGGCTAAATGGCAGGAGTTTTCATATTTCCAGTTCATTTCTATAATCTTTCATAACAAACCGTGCACTTCACAAGCATGCATAATAGACATGCTGAGATCTACCTCTGTACATTCCTCCATAAAACCTACGGACGACCGAGCGGGGTGGCGCAGTGGTTAGACACTGGACTCGCATTCGGGAGGACGACGGTTCAATCCCACGTCCGGCCATCCTGATTTAGGTTTTTCGTGATTTCCCTAAATCACTCCAGGCAAATGCCGGGATGGTTCCTCTGAAAGGGCACGGCCGACTTCCTTCCCAATCCTTCCCTAATCCGATGAGACCGATGACCACGCTGTCTGGTCTCCTTCCCCAAACCAACCAACCAACCAACTTACGGACGAATAGACAGTGTAACAGGGTCCAGTCACTTTAATGTGAATGCCGCCTATGTTCAACGTTGACGCGCAATAACCTCTCATAGACGACAAATGGCAGCCATTATAGTGGAGAGTACGTAAAGCGTGTCTGGGGGACGCGGAAAACATTGGATTCGTTGTAAAGCGGGAGCTGAGCGACTTACCTGACGTCCATGGGCGTGATCAGTGCCTTTGGGTGAAGGCTGGAAACATATCCGAAACAACTAAGTTCTTAAATTGACAGCATGTCGTCGTGGTTAAAGCATACCGTGCATAGCAAAATGCGCTATACACAACAGGTGCAGAGGCGGGCCATAGATGGCGGGATTGAACGACGGTTGCGGAGATATGTACGGTCGAATAGACAAGAAACTGAAACTTCCTGGCAGATTAAAACTGTTTGCCGGACCGAGACTCGAACTCGGCACCTTTGCCTTTCGCAGGCAAGTGCTCTAACAACTGAGCTACCCAAGCACGACTCACGCCCCTTCCTCACAGCTTTACTTCTGCCAGTATCTCGTCTCCTACCTTCCAAACTTAACAGAAGCTCTCTTGCGAACCTTGCAGAACTAGCACTCCTGAAAGAAAGAATATTGCGGAGTCATGGCTTAGCCACAGCCTAGGGGATGTTTCCAGAATGAGATTTTCACTCTGCAGCGGAGTGTGCGCTTATATGAAACTTCCTGGCAGATTAAAACTGTGTGCCGGACAGAGACTCGAACTCGGGACCTTTGCCTTTCGTGGGCAAGTGTTCTACCATCTGAGCTACCGAAGCACGACTCACGCCCCGTCCTTACAGCTTTACTTCTGCCAGTACCTCGTCTCCTACCTTCCAAACTTAACAGAAGCTCTCCTGCGAACCTTGCAGAACTAGTACTTCTGAAAGAAAGGATATTGCGGAGACATGGCTTAGCCACAGCCTGGGGGATGTTTCCGGAATGAGATTTTCACTCTGCAGCGGAGTGTGCGCTGATATGAAACTTCCTGGCAAAGGTCCCGAGTTCGAGTCTCGGTCCGGTACACAATTTTAATCTGCCAGGAAGTATCATATCAGCGCACACTCCATTGCAGAGTGAAAATGTCGTTCTGGAGACAAGAAACTGTTGAGCAACTGACCCCCAGATGACCCAAGGGGTTACCAAGAGTATCTCCTTAACGACCGTTCAGCGAACGTTACAGCGTGTGGACCTCCGCAGCAGGCACCTGCTGCATGCTCCCATGCTGACTGCTGTTCATCAGCGACGAAGGGTGGAACTTGCAGGCCAATACCACAACTGGACTCTACTGAGTGGCGAGAGGTGGCTGCAGCGTACTTGAAACAACCTTGCCAAAATGTGGGCGGGCCCCGCAGAAGCCTCTCTGGGTACAGATCCTCCATACAGCCCTGATCTCTTCCCATCCGATTTTCATATTTTTGGAGACTTGAAGACGAAGAGGTGCTCGCGTGGTTACAATGATGGTTCCGTGGCCAACAGCAAACATTTTTCCATGAAGGCGTCGACCGTCTTGTCACACTGGGGAATAAATGTAGGAGAAGGCGGGGCAAGATGGGGAAGCTAACTTTAAACCCTTACAAAAGGGTCAAAAATAAACAAATTCAAATAGGTTTGATTATCATTTGTTTACTTAACCATTGAATTACAATAGCATGCAAAGAAACTTGCAAACTTGTTACATTTAGTTAGAAATATCTCGATTTGAAACATAAACTACCAATTCTCCGTCTTGCACCATATGCGGGGTAAGATGGGGAACTAGCATGAATTCATCTCTACAGCTTAAATAAGGACTGGAATAACGAAATCATGTGACGATAAGGTTTCGAAACATGATTTTGCGAATTGTACACTCAGGTATTAGGTTTTATTTAGGCCTCTTACTTTCACATAGTACACAAGTGTGGACAGCCTCGTCATCATCACTTTCTATCCCTGCACAAGTGTCGTGTGCCCGGTGTACGCAGCTAATACACCGTATCCAGCCTCCTCCTTCAGAGACGTCATAGCAGTACAAACATTCTTCACTCTCTTCCTCCTTGTCATTCGACCTCAGTTTATTATCCCTCGAGCATGAAGGGGTAGTTAAGACGTCAGTAACGTTCGTCACTTTTTCGTTGTCATTATGTCCTTTTGGTGGTATCCCAGGTTTATTAAACGTCTTTGAGAAGAGTTTTCGTTTACATGCAGCACGTTTGGCGACTCCTTTTCGTTTAATTTCTTCAGATAGTTCACTCCTATCAGGAGATTCGGTTAAAACAATGGGTTTTCCACGCCTGTTAGATGGTTTCCTTTTGGTTTCTTTTACCCACCTTTGGAATAGCTAACACCATTTCAGGGCTGGTAACCTGAAAGTTAGGCGAAACAGAGGCTTGATCATCAGTTGTTAATTGTTCACGTGTTTTACGTCTTGACAGCATCTCTGGTATTTGGTCTTCTGTTTCTGTAGCTTCAGATGTGCGAGCTTGATTAATGTCTGTAATTGAACAGGGAAGGTAATCACTTTCCTGAAACACATTTCTGTTTACAGGCCAAATGCCTGTTTTCCGAAACCCGTTCACTGCTGTGGACATTGTAGCTGAATGAGTGAAGGCTTTGCAGAATAAACTTCAACGTATAATTTACGTGTTCAAAACCCGCAGCGAGGTAAACACATGAGACGATAAGAACGAAATGGTTGATAAATAGTAGGGGCATGACGGGGAAGCTCCCCATCTTACCCCACACCGTCTTACCCCCTACCATGCTGTCAGGTTATGTTACGCCTACATGAACACTATTTAGTGAACATTGACTATTGACACAGCAGTTTACTGTTAATAAGACGTACTATTCAGTGCTATATATACTGTCTGGACAAATGTTCATGAAACACATGTTTTAGGACCTCGAAAGGTGTAAAACATTGCAAATCAGTATAACAATTGTACGTACCTTGCAAAGCTCGCGGAAACCGCTGCGAAATTAAGGTTCAGCAATGTCAACACACTGAGACCTGTGTATTGATGATGTTGACGTAGCTATCCACAGATGGCAGCACTCTAACTGTAGCTTATAGCCCTTCCCCGTCTTACCCCATCTCCCCGTCTTGCCCCGCCTTCCCCTATTACCAGTTATGGCGACTACTTTTAAAATAATAAATAGCTGACTTACTTTTTTCCATATATCTCGTTTTCATTTGATTGCTCTTTACACGTACGAAATACTTTGGCTTGAGAAGTTACGAACAAAACCAAGTCAAAGTGTTTCGTGAGTTATCGATGTTGCTATTAATTAATACTAATTACATCATCGTCTCTCAATTGAAACACATTAACTGTATCGCTGTATTTCTACATCGTACATCGACTGTCGACTGTGATACGTCAGTTCTTTCAGAATGCGTTTCAAAGAACTAGTCCAAAAAATAAGTTTTGGGGAGTACTCCATGGAAACAAGATTTTATTGTGGGCATTCACAGCTGTAGGATTGTACCGTGATGAAGACGACTGCTGCAGCTGTATGATAAATCTTTTTTTCTGATCCAACTAGTTTCGCGGCGTTTGAGCCACTTCTTCAGATCAGCGTCGGCTCATTTCAGTTCACCTAGGTGGTTAGTGCTGACCTATTGTTGTCACGACGAGGTTAAGCCTTAGATTTCCTGTATCGGGATGATGTTCCCTGAATTCTACTCTATTTGAAATTGGACTACCGACCCTTGACGTTTAAACATTTTCATCACAGTTGAACAAAGAATGTTGGGTCATCTACTGGTTATCGTTTGGAATAAATTATGAAATAAATATGTATCCCAGAAGATGTGGCTGTAACGCCGCGAAATTAGTCGTAACTGGACCATAAATAAAGATTGAAGCGGTCTTATTCGTTATGGCATACTCCATGAAAACTATCCCTCACAAAGCCTGTCACTGCAAATAAGAGGAGTAAGAGGTGGTTCTAGCTGCCGGTAAATGTTATTAATGCAGGGGATTCTGTGTAAAACGGAAACCAAATCCGAAAACTTGAATCACATGAAGAAAGCTGATGAAGCACATATAAGTAAAAAGCTTGATATGAAAAGGAACAGACATTTTGAAGAAATTTTATATTGTGACCGAAAGTGTTGTTGGTTACGTTGCGTCAGAACCAGCTTCTATAATGCAAAATTTGATTTTATGATGAACGAAGGTCTTTCCTTCTGAAACAATCAGTTGGGAGTAATTCGAATGCTAGCAAGAGTACTAGCAATCAATCTGTGATTTACGAAAAGAGTGGAGGACTCTGTAGAATTATATCGCAGTCTTCAGGGCAAAATTATACCTGACATATCAACCATGGGTCTATGGAAGAAAATGGCAAACCAGCTTCACTAGGGCGCTGTCAATAGACCACTGTGGAGTATCCCATCGCCGTCACTTCGTTTAGTAAGAGTTCAGCCAGTCGGCCATACCCGCTGTTTAACATCTGACAGAGCAATGCTTTCCTATTACTGCGGTAATAGATTTCTAGCCGGTCGGAGTGGCCGAGCGGTTCTAGGCGCTTCAGTCTGGACCGCGCAACCGTTACGGTCGCAGGTTCGAATCCTGCCTCGGGCATCGACGTGTGTGATGTCCTTAGATTAGTTAGGTTTAAGTAGTTCTAAGTTCTAGGGGACTGATGACCACAGATGTTAAGTTCCGTAGTGCTCAGAGCCATCTGAGCCATCTGAATAGATTTCTATTCATTATGTATTACCTCAATTTAGTTTTCAACATTTATCGTGGATAATAACGTTTCGTATAGTCTAGCACGCATAAATCTGAGCATGTATGCTAGAAATACATTGAAACTTAATTAAACTACATGTTAACAACTACTCCAAAAAATAATTAAAACAAGCTAATTTCTGCTTCCGCACTTCTGTGAACTTACAAGCAACAAAAATTACCGGAAATCTGAAAGCACTGATGTCTCGAAACCGTGTCGTTACAAATGCACCCGTTTTCTTTTGCAAATAATTAATTTTTCATAACTGAAACTCGCCGTTGCAGGCGTTTTACTAATATAGTGGCATTTACAATACAGATAAATATGTAACAGATCCCTCTTTTTTTACAGGATTGGGTCTATTGTGCAGAGCAGACAAGCTAAGATGTGGCTACAGCCAGACTGGATCTTCAGGCTGACGTCTTTATATAAGAAGCACGAGAAATGTATCGAAATTCTTCACGGTTTCTCCAATAAGGTAGGTAGAACTTTTGCGTAACTTATTCAGTTCTACCTTATGTACACCTAAACTATCCCGTTCAGATTTGCAAATGCTGAATTAAATCTTCGAGCTATTACACATGATCCTCGAATCCGGAAACAAATACAATTATGTTGGTCACTTCTTCGTATCAACTTTCTTTGGGGAAGACTTGATACAGTTTTCGATCCACACGGATGAGGAGTTAATTTACGTATTAAACAAGCTTTTCCGGTAAACTTCCACAAAACTTCAGATCTGAGATGAAAAACACCAAGACGAAGCAAGAAGGAAGTTTAATTTTTAACGTCTACTACACGACGAGATAGAAGTGACATGTAGATTCTCACGGAATTATTAAAATCATTGGGAGAAGTGGAAATTAAACACAAGTTAGCGTATACGATATATGATAATAGCGACATACCAACAGACTTCCGGAATACTATCAATCGCGCAGTTTCGAAGATGATAAGGGCAGACGGATGAAAGAATTACCATACAATTAGCATGACCGCTCGCTCGTTAATACAAGTTACAGACGAAAACGATATACAAAAGAACAGAAATGAAAATTGAGCGTTCATTACACGACGATAAGTTGGACGTTAGGATACATGCTCCAGAAAGGTAATTATTATGTCGATAATAGCAGTAACACACTTTCACACGATTTGTCTACAGAGAAAAAACATTCGACAATGTGAAGTGGTTCTAATTATTTGAAATACTCAGAAAAATAGGTGTACGTTACAGGGAAAGATGGTAATACGCAAAATGTACAAGGCCCGTGAGGGAATAAGGCAAAGAGAGAAGTACTCGGGTTAGAAAAGACATAAGGCAGGGGTCCAGTCTCTGTCTCCTCTGCTGTTCAACCAGTATATCGGAGAAGCAATGAAGGAAATAAAAGAAATGTTCAGAAGTAGGGAACAAAAATTTTGCGTGAAAGGATATCAATGATATGTTTCGCTGAAGATATTGCTAGGCTCTGTAAAAGTAAGGAAGAATTACAGTACACGTTGAATGGAATGATCGGTCTACTGATCACAGAATATGGATTGAGAGTAAACCACAGAAAGAAGGCAGTACTGAAAAGCATCAGAAATAAGAATGGCGGCAAACCTAACCTCAAAAGCAGGGACCTCGTAATGGAGGAAGTGAAGAGAAGCAAAATAAATTGTCAGTCATGAAACAAGAAGAAGACAACAAGAAAACTACCGTAGGTAAATAGAGTAATCGTCGTTAGAAGAAGTGTACTAGTGTGGAAACTCAGGTATTACTCTGAGGAATAATTTTCTGCCGCGCGGGGTAGCCGCACGGTCAAAGGGCGTCTTGCCACGGTTCGCGCGGCTCTCCCAGTCGGAGGTTCGAGTCCTCCGTCGGGCATGGGTGTGTGTGTTGTCCTTAGCGTAAGTTAGATTAAGTAGTGTGTAAGCCTTGGGACCGATGACCTCAGCAGTTTGGTCCCATATTTCTAAATATGTACGCTTGGGTCACAGAATTGTTTGGAAGCGAAAGATAGGCTGTGGAAAAACTAGAAAAGAAGAAAAACGAAGCGTTTAAGATGTCTGTTAGGAAAGGGCGTTGAAATTTAAGTGGACTGATAAAAAATTAGGAAAACCTTGTCGGAATCGGCGAGGAAAGAGGAGGAGGAGGATATTGATGTTTAACGTCCCGTCGACAACGAGGTCATTAGAGACGGAGCACAAGGTCGGATTAGGGAAGGATGGGGAAGTAAGGCGGCCGTGCCCTCTCAAAGGAACCATCCCGGCATTCGCCTGGAGTGATCTAGGGAAATCACGGAAAACCTAAATCAGGATGGCCGGACGCGGGATTGAACCGTCGTCCTCCCGAATGCGGCAGGGAAAGAAATAGGCGGTAAAAACTGAATAGAAGAGTGAGCAAGATGGTAAGGACTTGAGTTAAGACAACAGAGAATAACTTCCGTGCTAGTAGAGAAAGCCGTAAAGGATGAAAAATGTAGGGGGAAACAGAGACTGGAGTATTTAGGGTATCCAGGGAGGAACGGGCAATATTCATGGATATAGCAGGAACGATCACTCGAAGCAAACTTTTCTAGTAAAATTGGGGCCCAGAATACATACCTTTAACAGCTATGAACACGTGTTCAGTAAACGAAATGTGTTTCCCAGTAGCGAAGAGCTCATAGTTTTCAAGATATGCACTTTAGAGGCCATGTTTACTGGGCATTTTTTTCTTATTTTGGTCCATACCACGACCTCTTGAAATCCGAAAAGCAAAGAGCTAACAGTAGAAGAGATTTGTTTCACAGTATCCAAGATGAAGTGCTCGTAGCTCTTAAGGTATGCATTTTGGAGCCCATGTTTACTGGACTTTTTTGCTTCGAATGATCGTGCCTGTAATATCCCAATATTTTGGCCAGGAAATCGTTGCAGGCCGCATCAAAGCAGTAGATTTACGGGAAAAATCTGAACTTTATTTTTTTTTAAATCGGGCACCTGGAGGAACCCATAAATTGTGGTCCAGGAGACATCATTAATAAAAGATTGGCATCAGCTGGCAACAACATTGACGTAATCCACCAACGCAGGGCCTATGAAATGGCATCCTGTGCCATTCAGTAGTCATTCTAACAGCAGAAAACGAATCATGGCATGACCATCAGTGTGAGGACACTGCAGATACTTCTCGGGCTGTCAAACAGATAGCTTTGATGTTACGAAAATTTTGTTTTTATTTTGGTGGTGCACGTTACACACTAACGTGAATCAAATGTTAACTAGAGCTGCGAAATAGTTTTGTTGCTGTTGTGTGTTCAAGTAGTCCTGTTACGTGGGTTTTGACCTGATCAAGAAACTATAAAAACATACCCTGATGAAGTTATTACTTCAGTACGGTTCATTGCCATGTTGAAGTAGTTATGATATGGTTGGTTAAATCATTCGTGTTTTTCGTTTACCGAAATTTACTCAAGTAAAAACCAATCCATAACTGCAATTACAGATGGAAAAGTTGAGAAAGTGTACACTGTTGAATTGGAGACTTGGTGATAAAACGTATAGGCATTTGAGACGAACGAGTAGGATAAATGTTAAATGCTGAATTAACTCTGAGAAAGCATTGCGTAAGACGGGTGCATATCTGTTGACTGGCGACAAAAAGCAAATACAGAAACGTATTTCTCACCACTGTTTAGAATATTTAAAAAACAAACTGGTTCTATGCGTGGTATTTTGCAATGAGTGAGACTGCTTCTCATGAGAGACGAAGCAACATTCAGAGCCGTGGGTGGAAGCTGAAAAGATTACAGCCAGTGTTTTCTGTGATCTTCTTGTTGATTGCCTTATCAGGGCTAAAAAACTAACCAATGAATGTTACCCAAATACTGTAACCAGCTCGGTGAAAGAAAATCGTGAGAAAAGAAAAAGAAATCTTTCTTCAGAACTATGCGTCCGCCCATGAAGACGCCTTGACAATGTAAAAAGCTGATGTTTGCTAAAATGCCGGAGCATCTATTCTGTTCGTCTGACTTCCATCTGTTTTGAAAACCAAACAAAATGTGGTTTCGAGTCTAATACAGTACAACGGAACGCTTAGTGTGAAACTGTAGCGAAAATACGGAACGCCTTAAAGAAACAGGCTCCTCAAGAGTTTCGTCTGTCCTTTCACTCACACGAAGTCATTTACCTTGAGACAAAATACGCAAGAAAAGAAAACACGTTACGACAGATGTGCAGTACTCTGGCCGACGCAGTGCACGACGGCGAGTTCACAACCGCGCTTCTTGTTCCAGCGATTACTGCCTGACCTTGCGTTCACTTACAGCTGCAAGTGCAAGGTGACTAACATGCGGCGGTATTGCTGTTGAAAGCCAAGGGAATTAGTCGTAAGAGAAACGAGTTTAACTATCCCTCTGAACTTTCGTAAGCTTAACGTGTTCATGTGTCGTTAAAACCAGCGGTTCATTCGCCTGTATGGTAGTCGATGGTAGCAGTTTATGGTTCATACTCTTCTTGTTCTCCGCGTATACTGCTATACTCCGTACTATGTGGCAGAGAGCACTTCTTGGTACAATAGGATGTACATTTCTTTCCGTTCCATACCGTTAAGAGTGGCTGCTTGCTCTCGTATACTTCTATGCAAAATGTTATTAGTCTAAATTTCTATTGACGGTCCATACGAGAAGTACATGTATGGTGTTGAAGAATATCCATAGGTTCTGTACTAAAGCCACGTTTGTAAGCTGGTTTTTGCGAGGTGTTGGTCATACTACCAGTCAGATTTTTCAAGATTTCCTGATCCCCGAATTCCGAGGCAGACAAGCACTTTCTTTTATACAGGGTGGTCCATTGATCGTGACCGGGCCAAATATCTCACGAAATAAGCATCAAACGAAAAAACTACAAAGAACGAAACTTGTCTAGCATGAAGGGGGGAAACCAGATGGCGCTATGGTTGGCTCGCTAGATGGCGCTGCCATAGGTCAAACGGATATCAACTGCGTCTTTTTAAATAGGAACCCCCATTTTTTATTACGTATTCGTATCTATCACAAAGCGAAAAAAGTGGTCCAACTAAAACATTCATATTTCTTTAACGCACTACACGAATATGTAATAAAAATGGGCGTTCCTATTTTAAAAAAACGCTGTTGATATCCGTTTGACCTTTGGCAGCGCCGTTATTTCGTGAGATATTTGGCCCGGTCACTATCCATGGACCACCCTGTATACTCCTTATGTCCTCTCTTACTCTGACCTAGCACGAATCCCACATGTTTCAGCAATATTCCAGTATAGGCCGTACACGTATCTTCTAACAAATCTCTTGTCTAGAGGAACTGTAGCTTTCCTCAAGTGAATCGGTACCTGATATATCTTAGCAAGTTCTTCTGTCCTTGAGACTGTTTCACTTTCAAAACTATTCAATAGCTAACTAAATCATCGTTGATTTGGACACTAAAACTCATTTTTTATCGTCTGAGACTACAAGAATAAGACAGGTCTACTACAGTCAGTAAAGTACGAAGCCTCAGCTTTACGAGTTCCAGGTAATATACTGGGTGATGTAGGCCACTAGGGTCAAATTTATACATATAATAGAGGATCTTAAATTGAGTACCATTATTTAAAGAACCCGTTTTCAGAAAAGAATATTCAATTTTTTCTGACGAAAGCGTAACAATTTTCATCATAACAGACATAGCTATTGCGGCGCTTGAAGACACCATTACGTTTGAAAGAGGTCTCAGCTGACACTACTATACCGCGCAGGATAATCCACTGGTATAACTGAATTCTGGATTCAAAATCATTTGGCCCTACTGCCTGCACGCGGTGCTTATTATGCACGTTTAGTTGTTGTCCTCCCAACACAGTATTCTCCGAAGTATGCACTTCACAGACAAACTAGCACGAGGAAAACTTCACACTTTTTGTTGTTCAGGGTTAACAGTCACTTTTCGTGTCGTGCAGATATCTTGTCCAAATAATTTTGTAATTAGTTTTGATCTTCTGATGACTTTGTTATATAGTAAACGAGGACTTCTTCAAAAACAATGTAAGAAAGCTGCTCAGATTCTCCTCTAACGTTTTCTTTGGGAATCCTACCATATAACTTTGGTTTCACTAAATGATTTCCTGTAAACTACTACGGACTGCGACAGAAAACCACAAATGAAGTCGCACTGCTTAGACGATACTGTATAGGCATACAATTTGATTAGGAGACGCTTGTAAGGAACGGTGTCAAAACCTTTCTAGAAATTTGTGACTATGGCTATAACCTGAAATCCTCTGTCGATGGCACACATTACTTCGTGCGAATAAAGAGCCAGCATCGTTTCGCGTGGTAGATACTTTCTGAATTAGTACTGGTTATGTGTAAATACATTGTTTGCTTCGAAATATTTCATTATGCTGGAACACAGGATACGTTCCAAAATCCTACAACAAATCTTGTCAACGATATGGGTCTATAATTCAGTGGATTACGTACGTTTCTTTTCTTGTACATTGGTGTGACTTGTGCCGCTTTCCATTCTTCAGCTACATGTCTTTTGCTGAGCGAGAGATTGCACGTGACTGCTAAAAATGGAACTATTTCATCAACATATTCTGAAAGGAACCTGACTGGTTTACAGTATGCACCGGAAGGCTTGCCTTTATTAAATGACAGGTTGCTTCGCTACACGAAGGTGTCTACTTCCAAATTACTCGTGTTGGCAACTCTAAAAAATGATTCAAATGGCTCTGAGCACTATGGCACTTAACTTCTGAGGTCATCAGTCCCCTAGAATTTAGAACTACTTAAACCTAACTAACCTAAGGACATCACACACATCCACGCCCGAGGCAGGACTCGAACCTGCGACCGTAGCGGTTGCGCGGTTCCAGACTGTAGCGCCTAGAACCGCTCGACCACCTCGGTAGGCTTGGCAACTCTCCTTGAATCTGGAACACTTACTGCATCTTACTTTGTGATAGAATTTTGGAAAACCATGTTTACTAACTCCACTTTGATTGTGCTGTCGCTGTTAACATCACATTGCTGCAACACAGTGAAGGTACTGATTGAGTCTTCCCGGTGGTATACTATACATGCGATCATAATCTATTTGTATTTTCTGTCAAATTTAGAGCCAAAATTTCCTCTTGGGAACCATTAAAAGCATCTCGCACGGAAGTCACCGATAAGGTTCGGAGCATCTTCATACCGCCGGCAACCTTTGAGATCTTGCGTTCTTTAAAATTTGGCATGATCGTTTCGTTGCTTCTTTAGCAATGTTCTGACCTGTTTTGTGTACCATAGCGGATCTGTTCCGTATCCTATTAATTTATTTGGTATTAAACACTTGACTATCGTCAACACAATTTCTCTGAATGTGAGCATTCTTCTCTCACTAGCCGTGCTTGTACTCCGCCTTTAATGACCTGGTCGTCGAAAAGACGTTAAACGTTAATCTTCCTTCCTTCCTTCTTTATCTTCCTTTATTTTCAGCTTATTTTCCACGTTATTCTCGTGTGTTTCCCGCTACCATGATACACAGTAACACGTTTATAACTGTCTGCAGCGAACCACGACAGTAACATTTATTGTATGTGTGCATAAAAATAAACTGTTCATCTATTCCTATAAAAATTCTTGGACAATGGTAGTGCCGCTAGGGAGCAAAAAGGAAATCCGGTGCATTGCATGAGTAGTGATTTTGCTGCCTATGGCTCCACTGACTTTGAATTTGACACACCAGGCTTTCGACTACTTCTTCTTTGTTACTTTGTCTTGTTGCGTGTTATTTTTTGTGTCTGCTTCACCTCGGTATTTTCATTTCTCATTTATCTCGGCAATCAGTGATAAGTAGTCGGTGGAGGTGTTGTACGCTCCATCCTTTTTATGTTGGTAACGCCACGTAGCGCTCTGTATGAAAATCACTGACTGTGCTGTGTGTAATCTGTGCCTGGTTGGCATTGTTGGAACATTCGCTATTGTAGTGTTGGGCAGTTGGATGTGAACAGCGCGTAGCGTTGCGCAGTTGGAGGTGAGCCGCCAGCAGTGGTGGATGTGGGGAGAGAGATGGCAGAATTTTGTGAGCGGACGATATGGACCTGTGTCCGTCAAACCTAAACAGCCTACTTACAATATCCTAGCGATCTGTTTATCATAGCTTCAACTTTTGTTCTTTTTTCTCACCGGAGAGCTTCCCTTTCACCGTACATTCTTTTTGTGTCTCCAAGGATTAGTATTTCCTGCTATCCGTTTCTTATCACACGTTGCTGATTAGGTATCTACTTTATTACCATATGGCAGCAGCATCATTGTATGCAGTCTCCTTCATTCTTTATTGCATCAAATTGTTATTGCACAGAGGTCTCCAGCTAACGGGATGTCGAGGTGCAACTGTTGTGGGTGCCGGCCAAAAATGCACGTGGTTTCTTGCTTAACTGGTACATATCACTAGAACACAAAAGAAATTGTTATTATGCACGAGACTGCTGCCACCTGGTGACACTCTGTAGTTTTATGTAGTTCTTTTGACAACTTTCCGGACGTACGGAGCCGGTTGTCAACATATACACATTTAACAGCAGTAGATGCGCTCTATCTGATGCATTTGACATCTCCGTGCCTTCCTTATATAGTTGTGGCATTTGTTTCAGTGCACTTTTTCTTGCATGGGAGTCTCTTTTCTGTGGTTTACCTCCGTGTTTTCAGTGGCCGGATGGCAATGTGCTACGCATACCTAACAATCTGAAGGCGTCAGTATAACTTTGCTAAAACTATTAATCAGGATATGTATCAACTGCGATCTGGGCAATGAAACTCCTGTTTTGGAAGCTTTTCCACAAAAGAAAATACATTACTATTATAATCCTACGTGAATTTGTTGCATAGAATGTGCCAGATTTCCGGGAAAGACCAAAATTACCTGTTTCGAACTGGCGCAAAAGATGATGACAGTTATGTTGTATAATTTAAAAACTCGAGTGTGATCCGGAAATACTCTGTTTCAGGTGATAATGGAGAGGAAGGAGGAGATACGCCTTCAAAAAGAAAGACAGAAGAGCGGCGAAGACAATGACTCCGAGTTGGGTGAGTGCTCTCCCTAGCCACCTAGTTACTTCCATAAGGATGATGCATTAGCTTACTTCCGTTGTCAAACACAGGATTCTATTCCATAATACAGGATGTTTCAAAAAGAACGAGTGGTAACAAGGCTCCATATTTGATGATAAAAACATACTAGAAACACGTGTTGAATTGCAAAATACTCACAAAATCTTAAAGTTTTAGCTATTATTATAAATACTCTCTGTGCCCACCAGCTCCACCACGAACAACATTTAGACGATAGCTAAATTCAGCATAACATTTACATAATGTATCCGCTTTTACAAAAGTTACGGCGGCTGTTATTCTGTTCTTCACTTCTTCTATGTCACGAGGTAAAGGGGAGACGAACACACTTTCCGTCACATATCCCCACAAGAAAAAAATCGCATGGGTTCACGTCCAGTGATCTTGGAGGCCAAGAATGCAGGGCAGTGTCTCGGGTGTCATGCACCCCATCCAGCGTTGAGGCAGAGTACGTTTTTGTGACAGTGTGATGGAGCTCGGTCCTGTTGGAAATGAAGTCATCGGAATCCTTCTGAAGTTGTGGAAAAGCCCATTCTGCGGCATTTGAAGATAGCTCATTCCAGTCATTGTGTTTTCCTAAAACAAAGAAGCCTTACCTATGGCAAATGACACAAAAAATATTCACTTTAGGTGAGTCTCTTTCGTGTTCAGTAATATCGTGCGGTAACCGAGGTAAAAATGTATTTACTTCCATGTTCTCTAGCAGAGCATTGCTAAAGTCGACATGTCCTTTTTTCACCAACCCGAAGAGCTTACACTAATTGTAGTCTGCATGGTTTATAGGCCAAACGACGCCCTAAAACTCTCCAGAGAGTCGTATGAAGCATTGCCGGTTCTCTGCTTGCGCGGTGAGTAGACTGTCGTGTACTCCGTTCAAGCTGTTGCCGAATTCTTTCCATCAGGGGATCGAGCCTGGATACTTACTACTGCACAAGCACTCTGTTTCTTCAAATTGGCGATACCAACGACGAATGTTTTTGGGCGCAAGCAGATCGGTGCCAAACGTCGACAAAAAGCACGCTGGACCAAAATCACTGACTCACTCTTTGCAAACTTTCTTTCAGTTTACGTGTTATGGGGCACCACTTGCACACAACGAAGATAATGGAATGTAGTCGAATTAAGTCGGGCGATGCTGAGGGAATTAGATTAGGAAATGAGACACTTATAGTAGTAGATGAGTTTTGCCATTTGGGGACCAAAATAACTGATAATGGTCGAAGTAGAGTGGATATAAAATGTAGACTGGCAATGGCAAGGAAAGAGTTTCTGAAGAAGAGAAGTTTGTTAACATCGAGTATTGATTTAATTGTCAGGAAGTCGTTTTTGAAAGTATTTGTACGGAGTGTAGCCATGTATGGAAGTGAAACATGGACGGTAAATAGTTTAGACAAGAAGAGAACAGAAGCTTTCGAAATGTGGTGCTACAGAAGAATGCTGAAGATTAGATGGGTAGATCACATAACTAATGAGGAGGTATTGAACAGAATTGGGGAGGAGTTTGTGGCACAACTTGACTAGAAGAAGGGATCGGTTGGTAGGACATGTTCTGAGGCATCAAGGGTTCACCAATTTGGTATTGGAGAGCTGGGTGGAGGGTAAAAATCGTAGAGGGAGACCAAGAGATGAATACACTCAGCAGATTCAGAAGGATGTAGGCTGCAGTAGGTAGTGGGAGATGAAGAAGCTTGCACAGGATAGAGTAGCATGGAGAGCTGCATCAAACCAGTCTCAGGACTGAAGACTACAACAACAACAACCAGTCTCATTAATGCGACCACCTGCCAAAAGCTTAAATAACCACTAGCGCGAAACGTACAGGAAGCGAGTCACCGAGATTCTGGAAGGTACTGACAGGTACGTGGAGCCATACCGACTCCATTGCCGTGGCCAGCTGCCCTGGGATTATCGGTTGCGGATCCATGGCGTGAACAGCCCGATGGAAGAGGTCCCGCAGATTCTCGATCAGATTTAACTCTGAGGAGTTTGGAGGCCAGGGAGTACATTAAACTCATCCTGGTGCTCTTCAAACCACGCTCGTACATTGCGAGATATGTGACGCGTTACATTATCCTGCTGGTAGATGCCATCGTGCTGAAGAAAACAAACTGCATGTCGGGGTGCACATGGTCCCCAAGAATAGTGTCGATCTGTTGTCTTCCTACAGCCGTGTACCGCAAGTCTCTAGAGAACGGAAGGTTCGAAATGATTGGAAAAGAGCACAGGTAGTTCCACTCTTCAAAAAGGGTCGTCGAGCAGATGCGCAAAACTATAGACCTATATCTCTGACGTCGATCTGTTGTAGAATTTTAGAACATGTTTTTTGCTCGCGTATCATGTCGTTTTTGGAAACCTAGAATCTACTCTGTAGGAATCAACATGGATTCCGGAAACAGCGATCGTGTGAGACCAAACTCGCTTTATTTGTTCATGAGACCCAGAAAATATTAGATACGGGCTCCCAGGTGGATGCTATTTTCCTTGACTTCCGGAAGGCGTTCGATACATTTCCGCACTGTCGCCTGATAAACAAAGTAAGAGCCTACGGAATATCAGACCAGCTGTGTGGCTGGATTGAAGAGTTTTTAGCAAACAGAACACAGCATGTTGTTATCAATGGAGAGACGTCTACAGACGTTAAAGTAACCTCTGGCGTGCCACAGAGGAGTGTTATGGGACCATTGCTTTTTACAATATATATAAATGACCTAGTAGATAGTGTCGGAAGTTCCATACGGCTTTTCGCGGATGATGCTGTAGTATACAGAGAAGTTGCAGCATTAGAAAATTGTAGCGAAATGCAGGAAGATCTGCAGCGGATAGGCACTTGGTGCAAGGAGTGGCAACAGACCCTTAACGTAGACAAATGTAATGTATTGCGAATACATAGAAAGAAGGATGCTTTATTGTACCATTATATGATAGAGGAACAAACACTGGTAGCAGTTACGTCTGTAAAATATCTGGGAGTATGCGTACGGAACGATTTGAAGTGGAATGATCATATAAAATTAATTGTTGGTAAGGTGGGTACCAGGTTGAGATTCATTGGGAGAGTCCTTAGAAAATGTAGTCCATCCACAAAGGAGGTGGCTTGCAAAACACTCGTTCGACCTACACTTGAGTATTGCTCATCAGTGTGGGATCCGTACCAGATCGGGTTGACGGAGGAGATAGAGAAGATCCAAAGAAGAGCGGCGCGTTTCGTAACAGGGTTATTTGGTAATCGTGATAGCGTAACGGAGATGTTTTGCAAACTCAAGTGGCAGACTCTGCAAGAGAGGCGCTCTGCATCGCGGTGTAGCTTGCTCGCCAAGTTTCGAGAGGGTGCGTTTCTGGATGAGGTATCGAATATATTGCTTCCCCCTACTTATACCTCCCGAGGAGATCACGAATGTAAAATTAGACAGATTCGAGCGCGCACGGAGGCTTTCAGACAGTCGTTCTTCCCGCGAACCATACGCGACTGGAAAAGTGCCCTACACCACACACCGTTGGGTGGCTTGCGGAGTATAAATGTAGATGTAGATTTAGAATCACCCAGGGAATGCCACGAAAACATTCCCCAGACCATAACGCTTCCTCCTGGTTGCAGCGTGTCTGGTTTTAGACGTTTCACGGCATACACGCCAACGGCATCTATCCTATGGAACATAAAACGTGTTTCATCTCCAAAGACCACCTGTCGCCACTTAATGGGTGTCCAGTTGCGGTAGTGACGTGCAAATCCAGCCTTCATCGCCGATGGACAGCAGTCAGCATGGGAGCATGCAGCAGGTACCTGCTGCGGAGGTCCGGACGCCGCAACGTTCGCTGAACGGTCGTTGAGAAGACACTGTTTGCAGCCCCTTGGTTCACCTGGGCGGTCTGTTGCTCAACAACGGCACGTCTGTTCACCCGTGTACATCTGCACGGCCGTCATTCACCCCTGTCATCTGTGGCCCATGGTACACCGCAGTTGTGTCGCCGTCGGTTTTGGATAGCACCATTTTCCTATGCACAGAGATACTTTAACCATGGGGGCACGACAACAGTTTTCAAATTCAGCTCTTAAGGTCGGTATTACACTATCAAATTTCTTTGTCAAAGATTTGATCAAAGATGTAATCAAATATTCTGTCAAATATATTTGACAAAGATCTTTGACGTAGTGCTAGAATGGGTATTACACTTTCATCATATTTTTCGTCAAAGTTCAAGATGTCTGACAACAACAACTTGTTATTAACCGCAGCAGTTGCATGTACCACAATTGCACTGTGTGCACATGCAGAAGAGAAGTGGGGGAAAAACAGGAAACACACCTGGGTGAAGCCGTGAGTTTTACGACAACACGATAAAAGCATTCAACAAAACTTGTTACGTGAGCTTATATGGAGGACGTCGAGTCGTACATCAATTACTTAAGAATGGATGAGCATACATTTCTTCGCTTCCCGCGCCCGGGTTCCCGGGTTCGATTCCCGGCGGGGTCAGGGATTTTCTCTGCCTCGTGATGACTGGGTGTTGTGTGATGTCCTTAGGTTAGTTAGGTTTAAGTAGTTCTAAGTTCTAGGGGACTGATGACCATAGATGTTAAGTCCCATAGTGCTCAGAGCCATTTGAACCATACATTTCTGTATGTCCTCAATGAAGTGTAGCCTCATATCACAAATCACAATATTCACTTAAGAACCGCTACATCTGCAGAAGACACAACGATTGATTCCTTGCTACAGGAGAGGGTTGGGTTAGGTTATGTTAGGTTAGGTCAGGTCAGGTCTCCAATCTTGTTAATCTATTTTTGTATTCAGCGTGCCTCACGTTGTAAAGCGCCGCATCAGCTTCGTACATCTCCATTAATTTTGTAGTTGTCGGCACACACCACTTGTATTTACCAGCAATGTTTATTAAAACACTACAGACGACAGAATGCTGCAGCGTTGCTAGCGCTCCAGGTGGTAACATGTCACATTGCAGTGAACAGAAGACAAGCGACTTCTTTGATCAAATCTACAGCGAGGCCCTAGATTTGATCAAATATTGGACAACATTTGACGAAGTTCCCTATTACACCATCAAATATCTTTGACAAAGATATTGGACAAAGAAATTTGATAGTGTAATACCGGCCTTAGGAAACGCTTCCACTGTTGTCCCGAAAAAAAAAAATGGCTCTGAGCACTATGGGACTTAACATCTCAGGTCATCAGTCCCCTAGAACTTAGAACTACTTAAACCTAACCAACCTAAGGACATCACACACATCCATGCCCGACACAGGATTCGAACCTGCGACCGTAGCGGTCGCGCGGTTCCAGACTGAAGCGCCTAGAACCGCTTCGCCACCCCGGCCGGCCGTTGTCCCGAAAGGCAATGATCATGTACGTTTGGGCATCAGATAAATCGCTCCGTTTCCGCATTACGACAACGACTGTACTGTGTTCCGTGTGCTCCCAACACGCTTTGCATACCCTGGAGTGGTAGTGCTGCCACCTGCCGTGTGCGACTATTGCATGTTGACGTGGAACATGAGCGGTGGTCACGTAACTGGACCGCGCATTTCAACTCTGTGATTTTGGACAACAGCTTGAGAATGCCTTTACAGATGCTTACGGCCATGAACCATGGACCTTGCCGTTCGTGGGGAGGCTTGCGTGCCTCAGCGATACAGATGGCCGTACCGTAGGTGCAACCACAACGGAGGGATATCTGTTGAGAGGCCAGACAAACATGTGGTTCCTGAAGAGGGGCAGCAGCCTTTTCAGTAGTTGCAGGGGCAACAGTCTGGATGATTGACTGATCTGGCCTTGTAACATTAACCAAAACGGCCTTGCTGTGCTGGTACTGCGAACGGCTGAAAGCAAGGGGAAACTACAGCCGTAATTTTTCCCGAGGACATGCAGCTTTACTGTATGATTACATGATGATGGCGTCCTCTTGGGTAAAATATTCCGGAGGTAAAATAGTCCCCCATTCGGATCTCCGGGCGGGGACTACTCAAGAGGACGTCGTTATCAGGAGAAAGAAAACTGGCATTCTACGGATCGGAGCGTGGAATGTCAGATCCCTTACTCGGGCAGGTAGGTTAGAAAATTTAAAAAGGGAAATGGATAGGTTAAAATTAGATATAGTAGGAATTAGTGAAGTTCGGTGGCAGGAGGAACAAGACCTTTGGTCACGTGATTACAGGGTTATAAATACAAAATCAAATAGGGGTAATGCAGGAGTAGGTTTAATAATGAATAAAAAAATAGGAGTGCGGGTTAGCTACTACAAACAGCATAGTGAACGCATTATTGTGGCCAAGATAGACACAAGGCCCATGCCTACTACAGTAGTACAAGTTTATATGCCAACTAGCTCTGCAGATGATGAAGAAATTGATGAAATGTATGACGAGATAAAAGAAATTATTCAGGTAGTGAAGGGAGACGAAAATTTAATAGTCATGGGTGACTGGAATTCGCCAGTAGGAAAAGGGAGAGAAGGAAATATAGTAGGTGAATATGGATTGGGGGGAAGAAATGAAAGAGGAAGCCGCCTTGTAGAATTTTGCACAGAGCATAACTTAATCATAGCTAACACTTGGTTCAAGAATCATGAAAGAAGGTTGTATACCTGGAAGAATCCTGGAGATACTAAAAGGTATCAGATAGATTACATAATGGTAAGACAGAGATTTAGGAACCAGGTTTTAAATTGTAAGACATTTCCAGGGGCAGATGTGGATTCTGACCACAATCTAGTGGTTATGAACTGCAGATTGAAACTGAAGAAACTGCAAAAAGGCGGGAATTTAAGGAGATGGGACCTGGCTAAACTGAAAGAACCAGAGGTTGTAGAGAGTTTCATGGAGAGCATAAGGGAACAATTAACAGGAATGGGGGAAAGAAATACAGTAGAAGAAGAATGGGTAGCTCTGAGGGATGAAGTAGTGAAGGCAGCAGAGGATCAAGTAGGTAAAAAGACGAGGGCTAATAGAAATCCTTGGGTAACAGAAGAAATATTGAATTTAATTGATGAAAGGAGAAAATATAAAAATGCAGTAAATGAAGCAGGCAAAAAGGAATACAAACGTCTCAAAAATGAGATTGACAGGAAGTGGAAAATGGCTAAGCAGGGATGGCTAGAGTACAAATGTAAGGATGTAGAGGCTTGTCTCACTAGGGGTAAGATAGATACTGCCTACAGAAAAATTAAAGAGACCTTTGGAGAGAAGAGAACCACTTGTATGAATATCAAGAGCTCAGATGGCAACCCAGTTCTAAGCAAAGAAGGGAAAGCAGAAAGGTGGAAGGAGTATATAGAGGGTTTATACAAGGGCGATGTACTTGAGGACAATATTATGGAAATGGAAGAGGATGTAGATGAAGATGAAATGGGAGATAAGCTACTGCGTGAAGAGTTTGACAGAGCACTGAAAGACCTGAGTCGAAACAAGGCCCCAGGAGTAGACAACATTCCATTAGAACTACTGATGGCCTTGGGAGAGCCAGTCATGACAAAACTCTACCATCTGGTGCGCAAGATGTATGAGACAGGCGAAATACCCACAGACTTCAAGAAGAATATAATAATTCCAATCCCAAAGAAAGCAGGTGTTGACAGATGTGAAAATTACCGAACTATCAGTTTAATAAGTCACAGCTGCAAAATACTAACGCGAATTCTTTACAGACGAATGGAAAAACTGGTAGAAGCGGACCTCGGGGAGGATCAGTTTGGATTCCGTAGAAATGTTGGAACACGTGAGGCAATACTAACCTTACGACTTATCTTAGGAGAAAGATTAAGAAAAGGCAAACCTACGTTTCTAGCATTTGTAGACTTAGAGGAAGCTTTTGACAACGTTAACTGGAATACTCTCTTTCAAATTCTGAAGGTGGCAGGGGTAAAATACAGGGACCGAAAGGCTATTTACAATTTGTACAGAAACCAGATGGCAGTTATAAGAGTCGAGGGGCATGAAAGGGAAGCAGTGGTTGGGAAAGGAGTGAGACAGGGTTGTAGCCTCTCCCCGATGTTATTCAATCTGTATATTGAGCAAGCAGTAAAGGAAACAAAAGAAAAATTCGGAGTAGGTATTAAAATTCATGGAGAAGAAGTAGAAACTTTGAGGTTTGCCGATGACATTGTAATTCTGTCAGAGACAGCAAAGGACTTGGAAGAGCAGTTGAACGGAATGGACAGTGTCTTGAAAGGAGGATATAAGATGAACATCAACAAAAGCAAAACGAGGATAATGGAATGTAGTCAAATTAAATTGGGTGATGCTGAGGGGATTAGATTAGGAAATGAGACACTTAAAGTAGTAAAGGAGTTTTGCTATTTAGGGAGTAAAGTAACTGATGATGGTCGAAGTAGAGAGGATATAAAATGTAGACTGGCAATGGCAAGGAAATCGTTTCTGAAGAAGAGAAATTTGTTAACATCGAGTATAGATTTAAGTGTCAGGAAGTCGTTTCTGAAAGTATTTGTGTGGAGTGTAGCCATGTATGGAAGTGAAACATGGGCGGTAACCAGTTTGACAAGAAGAGAATAGAAGCTTTCGAAATGTGGTGCTGCAGAAGAATGCTGAAGATAAGGTGGGTAGATCACGTAACTAATGAGGAGGTATTGAATAGGATTGGGGAGAAGAGAAGTTTGTGGCACAACTTGACTAGAAGAAGGGATCGGTTGGTAGGACATGTTTTGAGGCATCAAGGGATCACAAATTTAGCATTGGAGTGCAGCGTGGAGGGTAAAAATCGTAGAGGGAGACTGAGAGATGAATACACTAAGCAGATTCAGAAGGATGTAGGTTGCAGTAGGTACTGGGAGATGAAGAAGCTTGCACAGGATAGAGTAGCATGGAGAGCTGCATCAAACCAGTCTCAGGACTGAAGACCACAACAACACACAACGGCGCTGAAGCTACTTTTGTGTGTGTGCGTTTTCGCGCGCCAGGCAGCAGCATCCCAGGACGCTGCGGGTAAGCGGGGAGCTTTGAGTCAGGCATCGTTCCGCTGACGCAACAGCACGACTTCCTGGACGATAACTCGTTGCCTCGTCAGGCGGCGAGTCACTCGCACCACAAAGCAGCGCGCTTCGGCGATACGACTTTCCTCGCCTTATCGTCTCGCCCGCTGGATAGTGAGTCACAGTGCAGCTGGAACCGTCGTCGTCTGCTCTCACCGTAACACCTGTGAAGTTTCTTGTCATTATAATGTGTCTTATTGACCCTGGAAAGGGCAGTCGCAATGCTCGCTGCGAGGTGTATGCGTTTCTTTCCTTGTAACTATTCTAATTGCGAACGAGCTAATTGAGACGGAAGAAAGGAGGGAAGGTAGGTTCAGGTTTAACATGCCGTCGACGACATGGTCAGTAAGGACACAACTCGGATTGGGGGATCACGGGGAAGGAAACCGGTAGCGCCCTTTCAAAGGGAAATGATGAGAAACCTTAGTGAGGATCGCCAGACGGAGATCTGAACCCTCGCTCGCCGGAGTACGAGTCCATTGTGTTACAACAGTGCCAGCCAGCTCTATGGTTAATAAAATGGACTCGTATTCTTGAGAAGGTTGTATTTTAATCCATCCCCAGCCCATACAATTTGATTCTCCCAGGCTTCAATAAATCTGTTCACGTGGTGGTGTTTGACGCAGTGTTAAAAAAAATGGGTCTGAGCACTATGTGACTTAACTTCTGAGGTCATCAGTCCCCTAGAACTTAGAACTACTTAAACCTAACTAACCTAAGGACATCACACACATCCAAGCCCGAGGCAGGATTCGAACCTGCGACCGTAGCAGTCACGCGGCTCCGGACTGAACGCCTAGAACCGCGAGACCACTGCGGCCGGCGCAGTGTTAAAAGATTGAAGCTGTAGTTGCATCAGTCAGACCTGTACAGGTAGCAACCTGGTACAAAGATCCTTAATGTAGAAATATTTGCACATTAAAAGAAGGAAAAGCAATTGAGTAGCCCTCCAGTACAGAAACGGCGAAAATGCGTTGTAAGGGCCAATGACAAAATTTGCTAGGAGACCATAGACAGGGCCTGCTGTCCAATTAGAAACGTCTTCTTTCTAAGTGTACATGGCGCCTTTCGTTCAGAAAATGTGAGATTCTGAGTTACGTGTAATGTTTTAGTACAAGTGGCAAATGGGTGCCCGCTAGATTAGCATTTTTACATTGTTGATCATGATGATAGGATGAGGGTGGAACTCAACGCCGCAACATCAACAGACACACTCCGCAATCCGCTATTTAATGCATGGCGTAGGATATTTCTTGCCAATATTAGCGAGTTTCAGTTCTATTCCATTCGCGTATGGAACGAAAGAAAATTGATATCGTGCCCTAATATCCTCTAGCTTATTCTCTCGGTTCCTACGCGAGATATCGACGGAAGCAACAAAATTATTGCACATGTTTCTTCCAATAACGCTTAGCTGATAGGACTCGCGAGACCAACATTGTCTTTCTACAAAGATTCCCATCTAAGTTCTCAGGGCACCTCCATTACACTGTCATGATCTGTAGAGCCTTGTTATGACTTTAGCGGCGATTCTCTGAATTCCTCTAATGTTTACTGGCTCTACTACTTGTAAAGGACTCCAAACGCCTGGAACCGCGCGACCGCTACGGTCGCAGGTCCGAATCCTGCCTCGGGCATGGATGTGTGTGATGTCCTTAGGTTAGTTAGGTTTAAGTAGTTCTAAGTTCTAGGGGACTGATGACCTCAAATGTTAAGTTCGATAATGCTCAGAGCCATTTGAACCATTTTGACTCCAAACGCTGGAGCAGACACTTGGAATTGGTCGTACAAGTGCCTTGCACGGGGTTTCCTTTACATGTGCACAGCACTTATCCAGAATCCTCCTGACATTCACCGTCCCTACTATTCATTTCATGTGTTCGGCACCATTTATATCACTTCATAGTATTAGCCATATAAAGGCTTAGTCATTCCTTTTAATTCGTGAACGGTTCCAGGTATTGAAACGCGGTTTTTTGCAATTGATAGTATATTAGGGGCATGTAATATTTTGTGTGGATAATGCGCTGAACTCTGGCACCATCCGAGATATTTAAACAAGAGTGTTTTTTTTTCTAAATGTAACCTTATACTTTTCATAACTGCGATCAACGGCTCTTTGAAAGACAATAACAGTGGTATGGAGATTGTTGATATTGACTTTGAAACCTCTCGCAAAACAATCCAATGATCGTACTAAAGCACGAAAGCAATGAGGCCACAGTCAGCTACTGCGCTGTAAGTACCGCCAAGCAGAAACCTCGTGCCAGGCTCCGTCGTTATATGCAGCAAGACAGGCCTAAACTACTAAAATGTCCGCCCCCAGTAGCTGAGTGGTCAGCCCGACAGACCGTCAATCCTAAGGGCCCGGGTTCGATTCCCGCCTGGGTCGGAGATTTTCTCCGCTCAGGGACTGGGTGTTGTGTTGTCCTAATCATCATCATTTCATCACCATCGACGCGCAGGTCGCCGAAGTGGCGTCAACTCGAAAGACTTGCACCAGGCGAACGGTCTACCCGACGGGAGGCCCTAGCCACACGACGTTCACTGGTCATCGGGGCTCAATTCGAATCGGGACTCATCGCTCAAGACAATTTAATTCCATTCAATGAGATTCCAGGCCGAAGACTTCTCTGGAGACACCCCGGACAACGATGGGATACCATCCTGAGTGTCACTGGCCATACGGCTTGACAACCAGGAGTGATGGTCTACGGTGCCATTTCTTTTCATAACATGAACTCTTTGGTTGTCATCCACGGCACCCTTATAACACAGCGTTAGTTCGACGATATTCTAAGCCCCATTTTGCTGCCCTTCATGGTTTACATTTCAGCAAGATAATACCTGCCGCATACGACGAGAGTTTCTACTGCTCGTCTTCGTGCTTGCCAAACCCTACCTTGGCCAGCAAGGTTGCCGGATCTCTCCACAACTGAGAACGCTTAGAGAATTATAGGCAGGGCCTTCCAACCAACTCGGAATTTTGGCAATCTAACGCGCCAGTTGGAGAGAATTCGAAAAATTGTCCCTCAGGAGAAAATACAAATCTATCAATCAACGCCAAGCCGAATAACTGCTTGCATAAGGCCCAGACCTGGACCAACGCGTTCCTGACTTGTATTGTACTGTATGTTAACCGGGGATCTAGATACGACGGAGAGGCTCCGTCCCCGCCGCAGCCGCAGGGGTCCACAACCCCACAACAGACTACCACAGTCCACTTCACCTCTCCGCCGCCCCACACCAAACCCAGGGTTATTGTGCAGTTCGCCCCCGGTAGACCACCCAGGGAACGTCTCACATCAGACGAGTGTAACCCCTATGTTTTCGTGGTAGAGTAACAGTGGTGTACGCTTACGTGGAGAACTTGTTTTTGCACAGCAATCGCCGACATAGTGTAGATGAGGCGGAATAAGGGGAACCAGCCCGCATTCGCAGAGGCAGATGGAAAACCGCCTAAAAACCATCGACAGACTGGCCGGATCACCGGACCTCGACCCAAGTCCGCCGGGCGGATTCGTGCCGGGGGCCAGGCACTCCTTCCCACTCCGGAAAGCCGTGCGTGTTCCTGACTTACTCAATTTGTGAAGCTCTTTGTCTTGAACAAACAATCCAATTTTTCTGAAATTGCAATCATTTGTTTGTGTGCACTTGTACGTCACATCTAACGAGTTCTGTCCCATTCGGATAATTCCTTCGTGGTGTGTCACTTTTTTAAAAATTAAACTTACTTTCTGTTTTCACATTTCGACATGTTTCTTGATAACCTGGAGACAGTCAGTGGTAAACAGGGAGAGAGGTTCCACCAGGATATTCGAGAAATGGAGAAGAGATACCAAGGACGACGAACACTTCAATGATTGCAGATTATTGTTGGATGCTGTGCAAGGATTCTTGGGAAAAACACATGAAAAAAATCCAAGAGACAGACATTCGATACCAAATGAACAAGATTTTAGTGATGTGTTTATAAAGTGAACGGGAATGTTAAATTTGGTGTAAAAAGACTTAAAATACGTTTTATAATTCGTATACAAATCATGATCGTATAATTGTTTGAAGAAAATATGAGAATATTTCATTCTTGATTTGTCAAAAATCCTGATGTGATGCGGAAGAGCAAAACTCATTTTTCAAATCACTGGGATTGAAATACACTCCTGGAAATGGAAAAAAGAACACATTGACACCGGTGTGTCAGACCCACCGCGACAGCGTGGACGTGAACCGTATGCGCAGTTGACGGACTTTGAGCGAGGGCGTATAGTGGGCATGCGGGAGGCCGGGTGGACGTACCGCCGAATTGCTCAACACGTGGGGCGTGAGGTCTCCACAGTACATCGATGTTGTCGCCAGTGGTCGGCGGAAGGTGCACGTGCCCGTCGACCTGGCACCGGACCGCAGCGACGCACGGATGCACGCCAAGACCGTAGGATCCTACGCAGTGCCGTAGGGGACCGCACCGCCACTTCCCAGCAAATTAGGGACACTGTTGCTCCTGGGGTATCGGCGAGGACCATTCGCAACCGTCTCCATGAAGCTGGGCTACGGTCCCGCACACCGTTAGGCCGTCTTCCGCTCACGCCCCAACATCGTGCAACCCGCCTCCAGTGGTGTCGCGACAGGCGTGAATGGAAGGACGAATGGAGACGTGTCGTCTTCAGCGATGAGAGTCGCTTCTGCCTTGGTGCCAATGATGGTCGTATGCGTGTTTGGCGCCGTGCAGGTGAGCGCCACAATCAGGACTGCATACGACCGAGGCACACAGGGCCAACACCCGGCATCATGGTGTGGGGAGCGATCTCCTACACTGGCCGTACGCCACTAGTGATCGTCGAGGGGACACTGAATAGTGCACGGTACATCCAAACCGTCATCGAACCCATCGTTCTACCATTCCTAGACCGGCAAGGGAACTTGCTGTTCCAAGAGGACAATGTACGTCCGCATGTATCCCGTGCCACCCAACGTGCTCTAGAAGGTGTAAGTCAACTACCCTGGCCAGCAAGATCTCCGGATCTGTCCCCCATTGAGCATGTTTGGGACTGGATGAAGCGTCGTCTCACGCGGTCTGCACGTCCAGCACGAACGCTGGTCCAACTGAGGCGCCAGGTGGAAATGGCATGGCAAGCCGTTCCACAGGACTACATCCAGCATCTCTACGATCGTCTCCATGGGAGAATAGCAGCCTGCATTGCTGCGAAAGGTGGATATACACTGTACTAGTGCCGACATTGTGCATGCTCTGTTGCCTGTGTCTATGTGCCTGTGGTTCTGTCAGTGTGATCATGTGATGTATCTGACCCCAGGAATGTGTCAATAAAGTTTCCCCTTCCTGGGACAATGAATTCACGGTGTTCTTATTTCAATTTCCAGGAGTGTATTACGAATCGCTTTTGAAATGCAATACAGGTCTCATCAAGTTCTAATTTATAGACCGAGGTAATTATAACATGCCCAAAGTCAGTTAACTCGCGCCGTGGTGCCATGTTCACTACACAAGTCTATAATAGATTGCTTAGGTTACATATCGTCTACAATCGCTTCGTAATACGCAGCATGCGGGCGTTGTACATGGCAGATCTTCAAATGTAACACCGTGGGTTTTGGCCGCTTAGTTTCGAATTTCAGGATGATGCCATCGGTAAGATTACGACGAACTTGTTCTGTGTTCCTTGTCCAACTGAGACCATTATTTATATATAATCTACTCATTGTCGAAGGAGCGTTAAATGGTAGCATATTTACTTTCATGCCTTGTAGAATTTGATATAAACGTCTGTAAGCCAACCAGTTTGTTATGGATTCGAACTGTGAACTCGGTGTCAAAGCAAACAGTTCTGCTTTTGGCATCGAAGGTATGGTTCTCTGTTTTTGAAATCCAACTGCTGGCATCAGTGTACGCCACTGATAGACAGCAGATCCAAGCTAAAACTGTGACTTGTGATACCGAAACAAATATCTGAGTGTTGATGTGAACCGTAAAATGCTGCAGTTTTTCGTGAAACATCCAGAATCAAATCACTTAGAAAATTCGCTAGCAACTTCTTGGAGATATTTTAGTACTACTTTTATATGACGAAGTTGAAGCCGTTATTCTCTACAGAACAGATGGATTCTATGAAGTAATGCTCCGAGATCTGTGGGTGTGTTCATTAGCTCATCCTCTGTTGATGACGCCAGGGAGAAAATAAATGGCTGCTCTCTCTGAATATTACCGGATTCTTTGTATAGTAGTTGGAAGTTGATAACTTTGTACCTAATATCCACGGAACTTCTCACTGCTCTAAAAAGTTATTAGCGCCAGTATTTTACAATTGAATAATAGTGAGCCAGTTTCCAGCAGTCGACACGGAGGTATAATGTTGATATAGCAATAGAAGTTCCCATCAGAGCGTTTCGGTGTAAAATCAAGCGACATACATTCACATCACATAGGTTATACTCCTGCGCCAAAAGTGTCCTAGACAAAAACAATAAAGACGTCGTCTTAATATGTGTCTGTGTCACTGTTTGTGTGTGTGTGTGTGTGTGTGTGTGTGTGTGTGTGAGTGAGTGTGAGCGCAAAAGAAAGAGGTCAATGAGTTATGAAACAAATATTCTAAGATATTGAAACCAGCTCTACAGAATGTCCCAGGAGGAATGGTCACTTGCTCACTATTCACGCATAAGACAGGAACAATCATTCAAAGCAAAAAGATGTAGGAAGCATGAGCTCTATAATGCTAATCTTAAGAGCTTTCAGGATTTGTTCAGTAGAAAAGATGTGTTGACAACGAGGAACAGTGTTAAGCAGTTTCGAGTCCATGTTTACTGGAGCCATTTTTTTATTTTTTTGTCCATACTACCATCTCCCAAAACATGGAAGCAAAGAACTTGCAGCAAAAGAGTTTGTTTCACGGCGTCGAAGATGAACAAGTGCTCATAGCTCTTAAGATATGCATTTTAGAGCCCATGCCCACTATAGTCTTTTGCTTCGAGTGATGGTTTCTGTCTTATCCCTGAATATCCTGGGATGCCCTGTGTACAAGCGACAACAGACAGTCCAATATGAAATCAAGTCGTTTCTCTACAGCTGATGTAATGACCACAAACTCTGTACGACTCAGACTGAACAGAAAACTATGACCCAGAAGATCCAGCGATGTCTAGGCCCAAAGTTGATATCACAAAGCTTTCCATTACTGATGATGGTTTGTTTTTTTCAGAATCACGAGATCGAAGTCAGCGCAAGTCTAGAATCTATTATCCTCCCTTTAAGAATCTAAGTAAAGGATTCCTTTGAAAACTCCCTTATAATCTGTCTGCCAAAAAATCAAAAACTGGGCCTTGTGTACTTGTCTAAAATCACTCATTTGGCGCAATTTCCAAACTCATGCGTTAAGAGACAGATAACTGCAAGCGAGTAACAGTGACCAGTAGGTGATCGTGCCTTACCATTACAACAGAGGCAATGGCTTGCCGCAAAACCGTTCTTTTGCTGCAGCATCAGGCAGGTAGCAAAATCTCAGTGAAATGTACCTGCTGCCTCTGCGCCTTCAGCAAAGAAGAACTAGGACCTAGCCTTACTGTGAAAGCAGCACGAAACCATAAGCCTGGCGCTTGGGCCGTAGAACATTCGCAGATCAGCACTTCTGTGAATTATCAGCGGACCAGTGTTCCAGTGTAGTTCTGTATGGGTTCCTAAATGACTGTATATAAAGTGATTGTGACGAAATCAGAATCTGCGAGCAGCCTGTGTGACATAACTCTGTGCACATGTACTTCACGTTCACCGTTTCAATGTGCGACCGATGGCTTCTGTAACTAGTTGCCTTCTATTTGCCTTAATGCTTTCTCACAAGGTAGTCTCCTTCTCCTGGTCTGCCATCAAACAACATTATGTTCTCAACCTGAGTTCTTATTTCTTCATAAAACTTTCTTTCATATTTTGTGTCACCTCCAAGATACCAAAAAATAGTGGTAAACAGCCTGAATGAATAAAGCATCTTGACTGACTCATGGTGACCTTGTCGCGTTTAGTTGCTTCTACAGGCAGAGACTTGAAGTGCTAATCAAAAAGCTGCTCTGTGATAAGCTCAACAGTCGGTTCCCCTATGTCTGTTGTTTATAGCTGTCAAGTGCTTTGAACAAAACCTTTAAATCTCCGGAAACAGCACAGTACGTGATGCCCCGATTTCCATAATAGCTGTGAAGGAATTGTACACTGCAGTGTCTTCAGAAGCTGCAGTCATCAGGCTATTCATCAACTCAGAGTACAACCGTACCACAATCGCTCTTATTATGTGCTTTACACATTCCATAGGCCCTCAGTTTCATAGTTCCATAATGTATGTCGAATCGATTGATATTTTTTCATCTCCAAAAACTACAGTAAATGGACACTAATAATCATGCTTCAGAGTTCAAAGGAAAATAAACTGTCAAAAATGGATAGTTTAAGTCCGAATACAAATTGAAAGCTGACTTCATTTCCCACACAGCAAGGTGACATATGGCCTGCTCTCATAACTTCTATGAGAACCAAACACAAGTCAAGTCATCAGTGCGTTCCCTATTTGGACATAGTTGTGCGTGTACGCTACTACGTACTGAACAATCAGAAAACCAAATGCTCTTGTTGTCTGATTTGATCCATTATAAATGGTTCTGTAAGCCTGCGACAGTGAATACAATAGATTTGTTTGTAAATAACTCATCTGCCACCAGTCACGATTTTTTTCTTTTTTTTTTTTTTTTGCACGTCGCGTTTCGGGAAATGATTCCCATTTTCAAGTGCGTTTTTTGTGTTTGTTATGCCATTTCTATGTCATGCAAATATCCACATTAAAGAAGTGGCTTTAAAGTAGTGACGAGACGGTTATCTATACTCTGACCTCAGATAAAAAGTAAATGTAAACGCGGTCCACAGACCCAGGTGGGCCATCGCGTCCGACCGACCGCCGGTTCATCCTCCGCGAATGTTTCGATGCGATGCAGTATGGCGCGGTGTGCGGCCGGCCCATTACTCTTCCGACCACTGGCATTTTTCGTGACACGGAGCCACTACTACTGGATCAAGTAGCTTCTCAATTAGCATTACGGGGCTGAGGGTACTCCGTTCCAGTCCTCCCAGCAAACGAAAACCTCTGGCAAGTACCGCCAGTCGAAGCCTGGTCGTCCACGTGGTAGTCGGTTACACTGACCACTGAGCCACAGAGGTGATATCAGTCCTCAGAATGTTTTTCAGAAATTAGTGACAACTTCGTTAGCTCTCTCATGTTCTGTCCTCAAAGTGTTTTTGGAAAAGCATTGACATTTTTGCGGTTAAACTGCCTCTAGAAACTGTCAGATGTCGCTGATCGCGGAACAGTTCTTTGATTATAAATGGCTGTTGGGTGTTCAGTGAATCTAAACTGAGTTCTTCTGACTTCAGATATAAAATTTACACCATAATGCGACCTTGTTCGCTTCTAGGCCGTAATGCTGAGTCTCCTCTGGATACTAACAAACAAAGATTTGTGTATAAAATATTGGTTTGGTACGTAGGTTCGAAGCATTTATCCATGAGTTTAATAAACACAACAGTTACACATAACAGAGACTTTTGCCATCAATAATATATTGTCCTTCATTATTTATAGCAGTCTACCAATGCTGGGTGACTTTTCGATTCCGCGACTGTAGAAGTCACGTGGTTTTGAGGCGAAGAAGTCGTCGAGCCATGTTCGGAGCGCATTTTCATCCGGAGGGGAAGTTCCTGGAAGGTTGTTCGGTAGAGAGCGCAAAAGGTAAAAATCTGAGGGCGCAAGAACAGGTGAATGACTTCCCAACTCAACTCCTGTGTAGTGCTTTTTGTCAGTGTAGCAGAAAGCGGACTGGCGTTATCGAAGGTTAGCATCACTTCACGCAGTCTTCCTGGTCGTTATTCTTGGACTGTGTCTGCAAGACGTCTCAGTTGTTGAGAATAAATGTCAGCAGTGACTGTTACACCTCGAGGAAACAATTCGCAGTACACCACACCGTCGCTGTTCCACCAGATGCAAAACATTATCATTTGTGGATGTGCACAGCTCAGGTACAGAGAGTTGCTGCACTGTTTGGGCACAGTCATTCCTTTATTTTCCTTAAGTTATCAGAAAGACACCATTTCTCGTCACCAGTAACGATACGGGATATGTACTGTCGACGTTGTTCACGAGCCAGTTGATGAAGAGCAAGCAGAGATGCTCACATGTCCATCCGCTGATTTTTGTGATTTTGGATTAAAGCAAACAGTACCCATACACCCAAGTTTTGAATGCCGCACGATGGTATAATGATCACAGTTCATCACATTTGTCAGTTATCGAGTACAGTGAAGCGGTTGGTTGTGGATTAATGAGTCAGACGATCTTCATCCAACCCCTAAGGTCTTCCTGAACGTGGATGGCACTAATGTCAAAACGTTCCTCCCTAAAACGTCTTTGACTGCCAGTGGAGGAGAAACAGTGAAGCACAGATGCTAATCGCAGAACTGTAAGCCAGTGTCTGAGTTACGCTCCAAACCTTTACACAATGTTGTTGGTGATCCGTCTGGAGAATGGGAATGTTAAGTTCAGCATCTATTTCGACGTTTTCCTCACGCCTGAAGAGACTGACAGCCAACACCAACTAGCCAGAAAACACTCTCTCGAAGACGGAAGGCTAAAGAACTCTGGAACTGCCCAGACTCGCCGTTATCTGTTTACATTCGCGTAACGCAGGAAAATAACCATTTCTTACAAGGGGTCGACCTGCACCAGATAAAAGCGGTTGTTCACAGATTCCGTGGGATATGGTATGGTTAGCAGCAGTCCGGGTGGTAGCCACTAGAAATGATCGTGTGCTTTGTCAACCGCGCAATAACCTTGGGTTTGGTGTGGGGGCGTCGGTGGGGTGAGTGGCCTGCTGTAGCCTGTTGTGGAGCTGTGAACCACTGAGGGCTACGTTGGGGACGAAGCCTCTCCGTCGTTTCTGGGTCCCCAGTGCAATACATACATGCATAACATCTACAGAACACCTCCACCACAGATGTCAGCATTGACATCTCACGTCATCACAGCCAACGCAGAACGTCGCATTTCAGAGCCATCGAACACCGAATATAAAAAGGACCTATGAGTCACACAGATCAACAAAGTGAATGCAGTTACATTAAAACAGTTGCTCTTAATAGCGGTAATGATCCTATAATAACAGACAAACTCCGCAACAAAATTAAAACAAAATGGTTCAAATGGCTCTGAGCACTATGGGACTTAACTGCTGTGGTCATCAGTCCCCTAGAACTTAGAACTACTTAAACCTAACTAACCTAAGGACATCACACACATCCATGCCTGAGGCAGGATTCGAACCTGCGACCGTAGCGGTCACGCGGTTCCAGACTGAAGCGCCTTTAACCGCACGGCCATTAAAACAAAAGCAACAGTTCATACAAAAGTTCATACAGCATTCAATCAAAAGCAATCCACGCCTAAATATATTCTTATCCCATACACAGGCCCAACAAACTGCAAACTTTTAAAAAAGAAAACTATGAATATCAGCTACTCTACTAATAGTAAATTGCAGCAAAAAGTTTAAATCTTTCCAAGGCCCCCTACAGTAAGTTAGGAATATACAAGATCCAATGTGATTCGTTCCCAAAATTCTACTTTGGCCACGTAGGCAAAAGTTTCGAGATTAGGTACAAAAAAAAAAAACCTTGATGCCCTAACGTTTGGAAACTAAAACACATCTACATTTCCAGCTCACATTGCAGAAGAAAATCATTAAGTGAGAAACGTTGAGAACAACATGGAAATATTACATTTAGCTGAAAAAGAGGCCACTATGAATCCGTTAGAGGAAACAGAAATAAACACACACAAAAACACTTCCCCTGATACGCTATGTGATCAAAAGTATCCGGAAACCTGGCTGAAAATAACTCACAAGTTGGTGGCACCCTCAATCGGTAATGCTGGAATTCAATATGCCTTAGCCTCGATGACAGCTTCCACTCTCGCAGGCATACGTTCAATCACGTGCTGGAAGGTTTCTTGGGGAATGGCAGCCCATTCTTCACGGAGTGGTGCACTGAGGAGAGGTATCGATGTCAGTCGGTGAGGCCTGGCACGAAGTCGGCGTTCCAAAACATCCCAAAGGCGTACTATAGAATTCAGGTCAGGACTCTGTGCAGGCCAGTCCATTACAGGGGTGTTATTGTCGTGTAACCACTCCGCCACCGGCAGTGCATTGAGAGCAGATGCTCGATCGTGTTAGAAAATGCAATCGCCATCGCCGAATTGCTCTTCAACAGTGTAAAGCAAGAAGGTGCTTAAAACATCAGTGTAGTACTGTGCTGTGATGGTGCCACGCAAAACAACCTGCAAGCCCCCTCCATGAAAAATACGACCACGCCATAACATCATCGCCTCCGATCTACACACGCAGGCAGATGACGTTCACTGGGCACTCACCATACCCATAACCTGCCAACGGTTCGCCACATTGTGTACCGTGATTCATCACTCCACACAACGTTTTTCCACTGTTCCATCGTCCTATGTTTACGCTCCTTACACCAAGCGAGGCGTCGTTTGGCATTTACCGGCGCGATGTATAGCTCATGAGGAGCCGCTCGACCACGAAATCCAAGTTTTCTCACCTCCCGTCTAACTGTCATGGTACTTGCAGTGGATCCTGATGGAGTTTGGAATTCCTGTGCGATGGTCTGGATGGATGTCTGCCTATTACACATTACGACCGTCTTCAACTTCGGCGGTCTCTGTCAGACAACAGACGAGGTCGGCCTGTACGCTTTTGTGCTGTACGTGTTCCTTCACGTTTCCACTTCACCATTCCAACGGAAACAGTGGACCTAGGGATGTTTAGGAGTGTGAAAATCTCGAGTACAGACGTATGACACAAGTGACACCCAATCACCTGATCAAGTTCGAATTTCTTGAGTTCCGCCGATGTCTAATAACTACTGACGCCGCTGTTATGGAGTACCTGACAGTAGGGTGGCAGCACAATTCACCTAATATGAAAAATGTATGTTTTTGGGGGTGTCCGGATACTTTTGATCACATAGTGTAGTATCCTTACGTCAACTGAGTCTCCATACTCCAATACAAACCAAGTTTGTACACCCGTGTGCAGATCAGATAAGTAATCTTACAATATTGTGCGATGAGATCGTGAATAAACCGTAAGGTGATAAACCGTAAAAATTCGGAACTGGTAACAGCACTTTTTGAATAAAGTAACGTAAAACTGATTTGAGGCTGTTTGCTGTACACCATCAACTCGGATAATATCTTTGAACAACTTCCAAAATTCTGTCCGTGTAGTACAGGTTCATACTGTGTCACGTTATGGCTTGATACAAATTTCCCACTTTTGAAGTGCTGAGAAATTATTCATAACAGTGATTCGTTCTCAATTTCCTGCGACTTGTTTCGAAGGCATCTCACACGACTGATAAAATGATGAAGATCAATATTTTAGGTGATAATTTTTTACGAAAACTCAGTTTTTTTTTTAAGTTACATGTTGTCTTTAACTACAAGGATTTTTTCATAACCCATTATGTATCACTTTTATTTAGTTTCATAAATCTGAAATCGAGTAGTAGTAATATTGGCTATACTATTCTTTAGAACTACAAACAGGGACGTTATCTAGAGTTATATTTCTTTTTTATGTATGCATAATATCTCCTCGAATGTCAATGAGCTGCATTCGTCAGTCTCTCTCAGGTGACAGTGAGTAAGTACAAAGAAATGATGGCAAGACTTTAAGTACAGGAGATGAAGTGGACTCGCATTCTACAGGAGCAGTTTCAAAATGCCTGTCAGGCCATCCAGATTTAAGTTTTCTATGCTACTCCTAGAATCACTTCAGGCGAATGCAGGGGCAATTTCTTTGACAAGAGAGAGGCCAATTTGCTGATCATACTTGAACTCCGTCTCTAATGATGTTGTTAAACCACGACCTTCATTCAGTTTTCTTCTCCCTCAGTTCTTTATTTTAGATATAACAATCAAGAAGTGAAAGAACGAACGAATAATAATACAAGAATCTAGATGTTTTCAAAAGTCTCCCTGTGGAGAATACGATTGCTTTGAAAACGGTGGCAATGGTACTGAGAAACTCTTTTCCCCTTAACTGACTAATTAATTTGAAGCACCTTTAGTAAATTGATTCTAACAATGCACACAAAGAGGATAGCAATCAAGACTTTAAGCACCATGTCAACCAGTCTGAAGAAATATTTACGAGAGGTAGTAGCGTTGTGCAATCAGTCTTTATGTTTCGCTGATACTGCAAAGAACAACTGCAGCCGCTAGAGTGCTCAAGTATCTGAGCAAAAGCGCTTGATTTGGCGGTACCGCAAAGGCGGGGGAGTCCCCCAAGTAGATAGCCGTAGCGTCACGAGAGTGTGACTCAATTATTTATCTGCAACCTTTCCTACTGACCTCTCAAATATCTCTTTTAAACACTCGTGATAATATAACTAAAATAGAACCCTAGACAGCCTGCAACGTATTGAGCATGAGCCAGAGATGTTTCATTATTGTGACCACAGCGTTCATTGAAAGCCGTGTGACGGCGATATGGCCTCGGCTTGTGTGTCTGAATGTAAAAGTGCATGACCATTAAAGGCTATGCACATAAGCTGGAAAGAAAATCGCAGTGCAGGCCATTCATTTCGACCGTCGCAAAAAGTCCAGTAATAGAGAAATGTTTCCGCTGCAACGGGGTCTACAGCCAATGTAATTTTTTTGAATAAAAATAATCTTCCACAGTGGCTGTTGCTACTTGGATTAGAATATCCTTTTATTTTGCGTTTTTCTCCACTGTACAGTTTCGGCCGTCAAGCCATAAAGAAGGTGACACCAAGCGTTTCTTGAATAGCTATGACGTAACATACCACTTGCAACTATAGTAGCTATTATATCATTTCTGTGGAATATATGACGTTCTCTGATCTGAAGTGCAGGCCACGTAGTACTCCCCTCTTCTCTGGCCATGTCCATACCATCTTAGCCTACTTTCTTGGATCTTCTTCCCTATGGGCCCCACTTTCACTGTTCCCATGATGTACTCATTCCTTAGTCTGTCCTTCTGTGTCACCCCACTCATCCACCTTAACATTCTCATTTATGCCACTTCCATCTTTTTCTCTTGGGATTTTGTGATTCGCCAAGTTTCTGCGCTATACGGCATCGCAGGCCTCACCACAGACTTGTAAAGCCTTCCTTTCATTCAGCAGCTAACCTTCTTATCACACAGTACTCTGCTCAGTTTTCTCCAGTTCATCCATCCTCTATTTATCCTGTGCTGTATTTCGGCCTCCAGTCCTCCATCACTTTGCATGTAAGAGCCTAGGTATTTAAATTTCTTGACCTGCGCCAGTTGTTCTCCTTGCAGGTTAATATATAGATCTTTGGCATCCTTTTCACCCTGCTAATTCTCATTCCCCTTTCGTCTAGAGCTTTTCTCCACTGTTCTAGCTTGTCTTGAAGTGCCTCTTGGGTGGGTTCACAGATTACATCATCATCGGCAAACATCATGCTCCAAGGTGCCTCTCTTTTTTCACATCTTTGAGTAGTACATCCATGACGAGGTCAAAAAGATATGGGCTGAGAGCAGATCCCTGATGAAGTCCTACTCTCACTGGGAATGCTTTTGTTGCACCTGCACTGCTCCTGACTTGGGTCATTGCACCTTCATACATGTCTTCTATCACCCTGATATATTTTTCTGGCAGGCACTTACTTCTCAGACATCTCCATGTCTCTTACCTCGAAAATCTGTCATATCCCTTCTCAAGATCAATAAAGGCCATATGCAGTTCGGTTTGTACTTCTCTCGTCATCTCCAACAGTTGCCTTAGTGCAAATATTGCGTCGGTTGTTCCTCTTCCCGGCATAAATCGAAACTGTTCTTCACATACTTCAGTTTCTAGACGCAACATCTTCTCAAGTTCCTTTCCCAGATCTTCATTGTGTGGGACATCAGTTTTATCCCTCCATAATTACCACAGTTTTCCATATCCCCTTTCCCCTTATATATGGGGAACCAGTGTACTGCTTCTCCACGCATGCTGCATTCTTTCTCCTTTCCAGATCTTCTGCATTAGATTCCAGAGAATATCAGTTCCCTGTTCTCCCAGACTTTTCCATGCTTCTATTGTAATTTGGTCTGGCCCTAGGGCCTTCCCATTTCTCATTTTCTTCATTGCGTGTTAGACATCTTCCCTACTTATGCTTTGAGTTATTCCTTCATTTATATCTCCATCCTCACACTTCTCTCGTACATTTCCCTCGTTCAATAGCCTTTCAAAGTACTCCCACCACCTATTTAGTATTTTCTCAAGGTCGTGTAATACTACACCTGATTCAACCTTTATCTACTTCATTAATGTTATGTCCATGGTCGCCTTATATACAGGGTGAGTCGCGTAAGACGTAACACCCCCCATAATTCAGGGGGCGGTTGCACGTATCGGCAAGCGGTGTTCGGCGAATCGTAGCGGACTATGGGGCACATACGTTGGTACATGCACAATAATCACAACGTTTATATTGACCGAGATAATGAGGCAAGTACATGTTTTTTAAATGGGACGCTATGCTTTTTTTACCATCATTCGAACGCTCTGGAAAAGACACGTATAGTGACGTAACACATGTTGTTATTGTGATTCAAACTTTGCTTAAAAGACGCTGGGAAATATTGTATGATTGAAGGTCGAGGCGGTCGGAATCGGCTGCAGACTGTAAACACGCCTCGCGCGACCCGCAGGCCGAGTTGCCGTGCTCTGTGCAGCATGCACGGCCTACGCTACGTAGGTACATCCTCATCCGCCCTCTTTTAAGCAAAGTTTGAATCACAGTAGCAACACGCGTCACTTCAGTATACGCGTCTTTTCCAGAGCGTTCGGATGATGGTAAAAAAGTATAGCGTCCCATTTGAAAAACATATACTTGCCTCCTTATCTCGGTCAATATAAACGTTGTGATTATTGTGCATGTACGCTATGATCCGCCAAAAACCGCATGCCGATACGTGCAATCGCCCCCGGAATGAAGGGGGTGTTACTCATCCTGTATATAATATGTTCTGTTCTGGACACGTATAAATAAATTTAAAAAATCTGAAAATACTACATATTTCTTTTATTTGCGTCAGCAGTATTTCTCGTAACAACACAAAATGCGAAACTTAGATGGTTGCTGCGTCCTAACTTCTCCGACTTTCCTCGTAGTACTAGGAAAGTTAAGGCTCTACGTAAACGTCAAGTATCTTATCAGACTTCGAGCGATGCGGAAAGGACTTGTAGTTGTACAGTCGTCCGCAATGTGCAACACTTTTCATAAGCAACGACTGACAGACCAGTTCAGACAGCGTACCACCTCACATAAGGTATATGGACTGTCTGACGAGAAGAAATTAAGCACCCAAATGGTCGGACATCAATGTAACTTCATACAGGTACACACCGTCGGTTGGTATGAAGATGATTGAAGTTACTGTTCTCCGTGACAAGTAGAACGGTGACCGCAGTGCATTAGTATTGCTACCGGGCCTGGAAGGGTGTAAAAGGGGCGTGAGCGGTCACTGTGAAGAACACGTGGGTAATACGTGCTCGTGCGAGACAGCGTCATCAGCACCTGACAGTGCTTGAAAGGAGTCTCATTGCTGGGCTCCATTTGTCCGGCTGGTCGAGTCGCACAGTACACAGATTTGTGGCGCGATGTTGGACAGTATGGAGACGCGAGGCCAGGTATGCTCGTCGTAAAGATTTCAGTAGACCACATCTGACCACAACGAGGGAAGAAATGAAGCACCGAGCTCATTGTAACCTCTTCGCACCAGCGCCTGCCATCCGGGAACAAGTGATGGACTCCCGGCATCATTCTGTGGCATCCCTCACCACTGGCCAGCGACTAGCAGTATTCGGACTAGAGAATTACCGCCCCATGCGTAACACCGCAACACAAACGGCTACCTGTGCAGAGGTGTCGTGACCGGGGGTATTACTGCTGATGACACCCGCTGTAATGTGTTCAGCGATGAATCGCGGTTCTGCGCTACCGCGGTAGGACATCGTCGGCGAGTGTGACGGCAATCTGGGGAGAGGTCCCGTTCTTCCATATAGACTACTGGCCATTAAAATTGTTACACCAAGAAGAAATGCAGATGATAAACGGGTATTCCCTGGACAAATATATTATACTGGAACTGACGTGTGATTACATTTTCACGCAACTTGGGTGCATAGATCCTGAGAAATCAGTACCCAGAACAACCACCTCTGGCCGTAATAGCGACCTTCATACGCCTTGGCATTCAGTCAAACACAGCTTGGATGGCGTGTACAGGTACAGCTGCCCATGCAGAACACGATACCACAGTTCATCAAGAGTAGTGACTGGCGTATTGTGACGAGCCAGTTGCTCGGCCACCAGTGACCAGACGTTTTCAATTGGTGAGAGGTCTGGAGAATGTGTTGGCCAGGGCAGCAGTCGAACATTTTCTGTATCCAAAGAGGCCCGCACAGGACCTGCAACATGCGGTCATGGATTATCCTGATGAAATGTAGGGTTTCACAGGGATCGAATGAAGGGTAGAGCCACGGGTCGTCACACATCTGAAATGTAACGTCCACTGTTCAAAATGCCGTCAATGCGAACAAGAGGTGACCGAGACGTGTAACCAATGGCACCCCATACCATCACGCCGGGTGATACGCCAGTATTGCGATCTCGAATACACGCTTCCAATGTGCGTTCACCGCGATGTCGCCAAACACGGATGCGACCATCATGATGCTGTAAACAGAACCTGGATTCATCCGAGAAAATGACGTTTTGCCATTCGTGCACCCAGGATCGTCTTTGAGTACACCATCGCAGGCGCTCCTGTCTGTGATGCAGCGTCAAGGGTAACCGCAGCCATGGTCTCCGAGCTGATAGTCCATGCTGCTGCAAACGCCGTCGAACTGTTCGTGCGGATGGTTGTGGTCTTGCAAACGTCCCCACCTGTTGACTCAGGGATCGAGACGTGGCTGCACGATCCGTTACAGCCATTCGGATATGATGCCTGTCATCTCGACTGCTAGTGATACGAGGCCATTGGGATCCAGCTCGGCGTTCCGTATTACCCTCCTGAACCCACTGATTCCATATTCTGCTAACAGTAATTGGATTTCGACCAAAGCGAGCAGCAGTGTCACGATACGATAAACCACAATCGCGATAGGCTACAATCCGACTTTTATCAAAGTCGGGAACGTGATGGTACGCATTTCTCCTCCTTACACGAGGCATCACAACAACGTTTCACCAGGCAACGCCGGTCAACTGCTGTTTCTGTAGAGAAATGGGTTGGAAACTTTCCTCATTTCAGCACGTTGTAGGTGTTGCCACCGGCGCCAACCTTGTGTCAATGCTCTGAAAAGCTCATCATTTGCATATCACAGCATCGTCTTCCTGTCGGTTAAATTTCGCGTCTGTAGCACGTCATCTTCGTGGTGTAGCAATTTTAATGGCCAGTAATATATATATATATATATATATATATATATATATATATATATAGAGAGAGAGAGAGAGAGAGAGAGAGAGAGAGAGAGAGAGAGAGAGAGAGAGAGATGGAGCCCCTCCGCGCCCACACCGGCATGAGGGCAACTCAAAAGGTCTACTGCCATCTCTGCATAAGGGTTGATTTTCACTAAAGTGAGGTGTCACAGGATGTGGGTACTGCGATTTTTGCACACTGCTGGTTAAATTTAACCATTAATACGCGCTCATCTGGAGACAGATTGGGTCGAAAGTCGAACTAAGGGTAGCGGTTTGAAGGGCAGAGGAAAAAAAGGGCCAAGGCAAGAGCCACCCAAAAAAAACCTCTGCGGTAGCTAGGTCGGGTAGTAAAAGCAGTAGCTGATGTCTTGCTATCTGCGAAGGTCTTGCAAGGGTAGGCTTTGTTAGTAGTGGGTATCATGCTATCGATATACCTTTGACGTTGTGCGGTGCTGTCACTCGGCGGCTGCCGCTGGGTGCCGGTGTTGATCCCTCGGTCAGCGTCAGCATACCTGTAACAGTTAGGTTGTTCATAGTTTTGTGTCCGATAGGTCGTATATCAGATGCACAGTGTAGGGTGACGTTGACGATTTGTTTGTGCGTCAGTGGGCGAGCTCGTCGGTTTCCCTTCTGTATCCTGTTGGTCGGCTTTAATAGCAGCTGGTATATCCAGTCAACGTTGCTGACACGCAGGTTCTTGCCGACATTTGTCGCTTGTTGGTGTATGTGAGCTTGCCATGGCTGGTTATGCCCTAGCTAGTAGTGTCTCTGGCCACTTATGCTTCCACCTACGGTTGTATCCGTTCTTCCAATGTTTTGGCTAGGTAAAGCGGCGTTACTCGTGACGCCATGGTGCGGGGACCCATCGGGTATGACTTCAAGTCACGCCTGATAGTGGTTAAGGGAACGCTGACTTCAGACGGTGCGTCACGGACATCCTGCATCCTCATGTGTTACCTCTCATGCGACAGTATCTTCGTACCACTTTTCAACTGGACAATACTAGTCCAGCCATGGCACGTGTCTCTATGAACGATGTGCATGGTTCTGAGATGCTCTTATGCCCAACGAGATCTCCAGACCAGTCCCCGATAGAGCATACGAGGTGTGACAATAAAGTAATGAGAATGATGTGAAAAAAATGTTGCTTACCGTTTTAGTCAAGTTTAGTGTTGTCTCCTTCAAAGTAGTTCCCTTCTGATTGCACACACTTTATCCAGCGCATCTGCCATTGATGGTAACATTTCTGGAACTCATCTTTTGTAATATCCTCCAAGACCCTCGTCACATCTTTTTAAACAAGTTGTGTTGTTTGAAAATGGTGTCCGTTGACCGCCGTTTTGACTCTTGGAAATAGAAAAAAGTCGCACGGAGCGATATCTGGTGAATAAGGTGGCTGTAGTTGTAATGAAATTTGTTTTGAGGTTTTGGCGCGGACACGAAAAACTCTTTGATGAAGTCTTTCTAAAATTGCACCCACTCCTTATGAACAATTCCCTTGGAATCAAAGCAGCACACAAGCATGCATTTCATTTTTGACTTTGAAATGCGAGCTTCTTTTGGCCTGGGTGATCCCTCTCAGCACCATTGCGAACTTAAGCGTTTTGTCTCTGGATCGTACTGAAAAAACCAACTTTCATCACCAGTGATAACACGGCTCAACAATTCAGCATTAATTTCCGTTTGCTCTAACAGATTGGCTGCCACATTTTTCCGTGTTTCTCGCTGTTGTGGTGTGAAATTTTTGGGGACAATTTTCGCACAAATCTTTCTCATACCAAGATCTTCAGGTATTATTAGACGAACCGTTTCACGATTGATGTTCAGTTCCTCTGCAATCATTTTCACAGATAATCTCCGATCAGATCGTACGAGTTCACGCACTCTGGCCTCACATCCGTGAGGTTGATGGTCGTCCACTGCGGTCTTCGTCTTCAATATTCGTTCTGCCTTGACTAAACATTGAATGCCAACGAAAAACTTGAGCTCCTGACATAACCTCCTCTCCAAAGCCTTCTGAAGCTTACCATAAGTTGTCGTCGCGTTTTCACCCAATTTAACGCAAAAAGAAATGGCATACCGTTGCACAATATTATGCAGTTCCATTTCCTGACGAGAGACACAAATATGTGTTAACTTATTACAGCATAACTCACGACTGAGCAGTTGCATTGATTTGCCACTTGGATAGGAGCAGCTTATAGGCCAAGGTCAAAGATATTGTGCCTGTGCAAGCCTGCAGGGTTGCCACATCTTGCAAAGAAATTCAGTCTCATTACTTTATTGTCACACCTCGTATGTGAGATCAGAGTGGACACGAACTCCGTCCCAATGACTACGTCCAGGATAGCAGGGACCAGTAACAATACTTGTGGGCCAGCTTACCTCACAAGAGGATACAACGGCTTTTTGATACCCTTCCCAAACGAATCGGTGCATGCATCTGCGCCAGAGAGGTCGTTCTGATGAGAGGACTTCAAATGCCAGGTTCTTTGTAAATTTGGCTCGATTTTGTAATTACTGCAATAACATTAGTTCATGTCCTTCCAAGTGCTTCGGTCTTTTGGTCAGAGAGTGTATTTAATTATTTAGTTCGCAGCCGCAATATACGGTACTCTGAGATGAGAAACCAATGGTCGGAAATGAATATTTTAGGCTGTACAGTGTGTTGCATGAGCAATGTGTGTGAAGTGCAAATCCGTAAATGGCTTTTGTTTCATAAAAAAAACTTCTTGTCGTATACCTGTTGAGGACATTACCTTAGAAACAATACGCAATCTTCTGAAATGTGTCAACGATGGAGTTTAGCCCGCATCTCGTGGTCGTGCGGTAGCGTTCTCGCTTCCCACGCCTGGGTTCGATTCCCGGCGGGGTCAGGGATTTTCTCTGCCTCGTGATGGCTGGGTGTTGTGTGCTGTCCTTAGGTTAGTTAGGTTTAAGTAGTTCTAAGTTCTAGGGGACTTATGACCACAGCAGTTGAGTCCCATAGTGCTCAGAGCCATTTTTGATGGAGTTTACCGCTGTTTATCGTTCGTAAATAGTGGTCAACAGTGGAACACTACGTGTTAGATGCACTTGCAGATATGCATTTAATATGAGGTGCAGCAATAAATAGTTCCCGGAAAACCGAAGGAATGTACAGAAAAATGTTTCGTAACAGCCATTTTCCTAGTTGGGAGAAAATCGTTGCCGTGGCTAGAAGCTTGCAAGAAACTGCGCCGTTCAAGTCACAGACAATGTACTGTTCGCACTGCTGAATTTGAGGAGAAGTCTCTTCTTGGACCAGGTGGGAAAAGTAGCTTTCTTCTTCCCCATGGAACACACGCTCCGAAGGTTACATTGTGGAAAGTATGATGGAACAGGAAAAATTGGTTCAAATGGCTCTGAGCACTATAGGATTTAACATCTGAGGTCATCAGTCCCCTAGAACTTAGAACTACTTAAACCTAACTAACCTAAGGACATCACACACATCCATGCCCGAGGCAGGATTCGAACCTGCGACCGTAGCGGTCGCGCGGTTCCAGACTGAAGCGCCTAGAATCGCTCGGCCACACCGGCCGGCTACTGTGAAGAATCGAACGAATGTAGTTTAATAAAATGTACTGTATTCACTAACGAATGACAAGTGTTGCTTGGCCACGGTTTTTGTGTACACACGTGACTGGATTGTTATGAAGATACCGGTGCCTGTCACTGAGGATCCTCAGTAACATTACTAAACTGTGTTTTTTGTGTGTAATCGTATTTGTCGACATCACGCCATCAGTTCTTAACAGACTTCATTGCAGTACTAGGTGTGAACTATCTCGTATTATAATGAACAATCAGTAATTAGTTCCGGCCACACAAATACGATGAGCACTTATAATATGTAAAGTGAAACTGGTTACTTTCAGTGAAGGATTCTCAGAATACAAGCGAATGTATTTTCGAGTTTGTGGTACTGTATTCGCCACTCGCCTAGCTCGTCCTCCAGCTGAATATCAGTAAATATGCAAATGTACCACCTACTTACTACTTCATAATTCGCCTTGTACCGGTATAGGCAACGCGCTCAAATATCATATCAACAACAATACCGATATACAATAAGACACGAGGGGTGCTTTCAAGAGTTCAGTTCTGCCAATGGATGCTGTTGTAATGCACACATTGAGACCTGTGGTCATCACGTAGAGTAGTTGCTGTTATTGATTTAAGTTGTAAGTTGAGCCACTCTAGGTTTCCACTGTCATTATCATCCTCAATAAAATGTTTCCGGGTAAGTGGACACTCTGCTTACTAAACGAACGTTCCAGTCGCTTACAATAGTGGCTTAAACGGTGGTTCCTTATCTCAAATTATCCAGTTTAAGCTCCTCTGCCATCTGCATAAATCTTCCATAAATATTATAAATTGAAGTATCCCGCTGCGGTTTCTGTAGGTATGTTACGGTTAATATCAGGAACTGCTGTAGCGATTTTGGGACAACTTTCACTAATAGACAGACTGACTCACGAGGAAGGCCTATTACTGCAAGTAATGATGAGTGTGTAGCAATGGAAAAAAAATAGTACACCCTTTTAGAGGTTTCCAATTCATTCAAGATTTATTGTTGCAACAGTGCATATGGAGTATATGAAATTAATACATTAGCAGATCAATAGCACAAGTGGTTATGAGGTACCAGGTATCGACGTATGCTGAAATATCCATATTAGTACATGGTGTAGCCTTTACAGGTGGAAATGCAGGCGCCGACTCTGACATCCAGTCGATTGTGTAGATGATGTACTGGGATACGTTATGCCACTCCTAATCGACCTGTTCACATTGTTCTGTAATAGTTGTTGGTTGGCGAGTCGCAAGAGTCACCTCTCGTCCCATCATGTCCAACATATGCTCGACTTGGGGCAAGTCTGGAGATTGTGCAGACCAGAGCACGTTGAGTTTTACGGACAGTATGAAGATGAGCATTATCCTGTTTGAACAACACATTGCCTTCCTGTTGCAAGAACAGTAAAAGAACGGGTCTGGCAACGCTCTGCTTGTCCCCTCCAGAAACACTAAAAGTGAACGAGAGTTGTAGCTTATCTCATCACAGACCGTAAGGGCTGGGGTGGGGCCAGTGTGATTTGGACGAAGGCACTCTACGAGGCAGCCCTCACTAGGTCCATACTGTAAATGCAAAGACCTTCACCTGCGTGCAGGCAGAATCTGTTTTCATTACTAAAGACCACAGCTCGCTATTCTATCTTCCAAGTGAAACTTTGACGGCATCAGTTGAATCGTTCTTCTAGATGTTCTGGCGTGAGTGGAACACGGGCTAGAGGTGTGCGTGCCGTAGTCCTACTGCTAATAACAGATTCACAACAGTTGGTGTTGAGTCATGTAGGCTCACAAGCCCTCTTATCTGTGCTGTGGTAGCTGTACCATCTGCCACTGCTGCCTTTACAATACGACGATCCTGGCAGGCTTCTGTGCTGCGTGGACGTCCAGAATCTCGTCTACCGGTGTTAGAATGTTCACGTGACCATTGACACGAGCATCGTTGCACAACTGAGGTAGCACTTCAACTTGTGTGGCTGTTCTCCGAAAGGACCATCGCGCAACTCGTTCACAATTTGACCCCTTTCAAAATGGCTCAGCTGGCTGTAGGAATCACAAGTGTGTCCCCATGGCATGGTTGCCTACTTGCTTCACACGTTTGCACCACACTGAGCCTTCTAGCTGTGAGCATTCCCTGTTAAATGGTGGACACATATGGCGGTCTGATGGATATACCACTACGCTATCAGTTGGCAGACGATGTTGAATCCATAGTCAGCATATCTGTTATCCCCCAGGTGGCATATGGCGTCATAGGATCCAAATCGACGTCGCCTTTTCGGGTGTACTAATTTTTTCCGACAATGTATGTATTGTTATCTTTTCTATATTTAATTGGCGTTTCGAGTGACATCTCGTGGTAATGATGGGAGCTACGAGCTGGTCGGCTACAGAGGCGGTATCTAATGGGGAAAAGCAATTAACAGCTCCGCAATTTCAACGATCAGCGAAGCTTGAGCATAAATTTATTGCTCCAAGTGGTCTAGCGATATAGCGTGTAAATGACGACTAACTGACAACCTCAGCTGCCGACAGGTCTTGCTGTTATACCTCGATGTGGACAGCTGAAAATGTGTACCCCGACCGGGACTCGAACCCGGGATCTCCTGCTTACATGGCAGACGCTCTATCCATCTGAGCCACCGAGGACACAGGCGAATAGCGCGACTGCAGGGACTTATCCCTTGCACGCTTCCCGTGAGACTCACATTCCCAACTGTCCACAATTCTACATATGTATTGCACCTTATAGACATTTCAGCTGTCCACATCGAGGTGTAACAGCAAGACCTGTCGGCAGCTGAGGTTGTCAGTTTGTCATCATTTATTCCAGGGAAACGCTGCACGGTCATCAACAGTAACTCTTCTTTCGAGAACAAGTTACTGTCTTCATAGATATAGCGTGTGCCTTGGAACCGAAAGGTCGCAAAACCTGATCCAAATCGTATCAGGGATTTTTCAGTCTGTCTTTTAACCAAGTGTCCACCTCTCAACCTCTCAACGGTGTGAAGGTTTGCGAGAAACGATACATGGTTCAGTTTCCTTATTAAACTGGAGATCTCTTTCTGCAGTTGAATGATTGGAGTAGGTTAGGGACAGGCAAGTCAGCAAAATGGTGTCCAATAGAGAGACTTGCAGAAGACCAGTGAGTCAAACGAAATTATTATCACCAGAATATACACGTCAATACGTATCTTCTTCTTATATATATATTATCAAGTCGTGTGCCACGTTTTTCAATCTTTTTTTGAAAACTGATCTCAGGAACGATACGTTTCACTGATCCACAAGAAGGTTTGTGTATACACTTTATTATTACCGCTAAGCCAGGCATGTCTGACCCTAGATACCCGTTCAAAGGCGGGTCATGTTGCTAGTTTGATGCTCATTTAGTTTATGGCTTCAGTGTAGTTGCATATTCTGTATGCTGTACTACCCAAATTAACTCCATGCTTACATTGAACAATCGCAATTTAATTTATCGCTAAAATGTGAAACTGCGTCTTGTATCGGGACTCGAACCCCAGACACCATCCAGTGGAGATTAACTGATTCGGTCCGTGAGAAGTGCTCGGAGTAAGCAAACTGTAGAGAATTGTTCATTAAAGGCATGGGATCTCCAGTCTGACTTGTCACATATATCTGTTACCGCCTATTCTTCACAAAAAAGTAAAAAAAAGCGCATTCACCTCCGAGTAACTACTGCAACGTACATCCTTCTGAATCCTTTTAGTGTATTCATGCCTTAGTCTCCCTCTAAGATTTTTACCCTCCGCACTCCCCTCCAATATTAAATTGATGATCCTTTGATGCCTCAGAACGTGTCCTACCAACCGATCCCTTCTTCTAGTCAAATTGTGCTACAAATTCTTCTTTGTAATGGTTTGGAACAACCTACTTTCAGGAAATGGCTTAGTAGTATTAAATTCTTCACTAAGGTGACAAGAGTCATGGGATACCTTCTAACATCGTGTCAGAGTTCCTTTTGCCGAGAGTAGTCATGTATGGTTCAAATGGTTCAAATGGCTCTGAGAACTGTGGGACTTAACATCTGAGGTCATCAGTCCCTTGAACTTAGAACTACTTAAACCTAACTAACTTAAGGACATCACACACATCCATGCCCGAGGCAGGATTCGAACCTGCGACCGTAGCGGTCTCGCGGTTCCAGACTGAAGCGCCTAGAACCGCACGGCCACACTGGCCGGCAGTAGTTCTGTAATCCGACGTGGCATGGACTGAACAAGTCGTCGGAAGTCCATTGCAGAAACCTTGAGCCAGTTTGCCTTTATACGTGACCATAACTGCGACAGTGTTGCTGATCAAGAATGGTGTGCGTGAACTGGCCTCTCGATTGTGTCCCATAAATCTTCGATGGGATTCATATCGGGTGGTCAGGTTGAACAAATCATCCGCTCGAATTGTCCAGAATGTTCGTCAAACAAACCGTGAACAATTGTGGCCTGGTGACATGACATCGTTGTTGGGGAACATGAAGTCCATAATTGACTGCAAATGGTCTCCAAGTAGCCGAACATAACCATTTCCAGTCAGTGATAGGATCAGTTGGACCAGAGGGCCGAGCCCATTCCATGTAAACAAAGCCCACACCATCATGGTTCCATCACCAGATTACACTGTCCTTTTTGAAAACTTGGGTCCCAGACTTCGCGAGGCCTGCGATACAAGCGAACCTTGTCCTCAGCTCTCACCAACTGAAATCGGTACTCATCTGACCAGGTCACGGTTTCCAGTCATCTAGGGTTCAACCGACGTGGTCACGAGCCCAAGAGAGGCGCTGCAGACGATGCCGCGCTCTTAGCAAAGGCACTGACGTCTGTCGCCTGCTGCTACAGCCCAATAACGCCACTTTTCGCCGCACTGTCCGAACGGATACGTTCTTCTTCCTTATTGCTTTCTGTGGTTATTTCAGGCAGTGTTGCTCATTCGTTACCACTGACAACTCCACCCAAATATCACTGTCCTTGCTCATGAAGTGAAGGTTGTCGGCCTCTTGTGTTGTCCGTGGTGAGAGGTAATGTCTGAAATTTAGTGTTCTAGGCACACGCTTGATAGTGTGGGTCACAGAATATCGAATTCCCTAACAATTTTCGAAATGGAATGCACCGTGCGTTTAGCTCCAAGTACCATTCTGCCTCCAAGCTGTTAATATCCGTCGTGCAGCCATAATCCCGTAGGAAACCACTTCACATGAATCACCTGAACACAAATGACAGCTCCGCCAACGCACTGCCCTTTTACACCTTGTGTACACGATACTACCGCCATCTGTATATGTGCATATCGCTATCCCATGATTTTGTCACCTCAGTGTATAACCACTTAGAACAGTCTTGTTGTTGTTGTTGTTGTGGTCATTAGTTCAGAGAGTGGTTCGATGCAGCTCTCCTTGTTACTCTATCCTGTGCAATCTTCTTCACCTCCGAGTAACTACTGCAACGTACATCCTTCTGAATCCTTTTAGTGTATTCGTGCCTTAGTCTCCCTCTCAGATTTTTACCCTCCGCACTCCCCTCCAATATTAAATTGATGATCCTTTGATGCCTCAGAACGTGTCCTACCAACTGATCCCTTCTTCTACTCAAATTGTGCTACAAATTCTTCTTCTTCCCCACTCTATTCAGTACCTCCTCATTAGTTACGTGATCTATGCATCTAATCTTCAGCATTCGACTGTTGCACCAAATTTCGAAAGCTTTTATTCTCTTCTTATCTAAACTATTTATAGTCCTTGTTTCACTTACATACATGGCTACAGTCCATACAAATACTTTCAGAAAAGGCATCCTGACACTTAAATCTATACTCGATGTTAACAAATTTCTCTTCTTCAGAAACACTTTCCTTGCCTTTGCCAGACTACAATTTATATCGTCTCTACTTCGACCTTCATCAGTTGTTTTACCTCCCAAAGAGCAGAACTCATCTACTGCTTCAAATGTCTCATTTCCTAATCTAATTCCTTCAGCGTCACCTGATTTAATTCGACTACATTCCATTATCCTCCTTTCAAGACACTGTCCATTCCATTCAACTGCTCCTCCAGATCCTTCGTTTCCTCTGACAGAATTACAATGTCGTCGGCAAACGTCAAACTTTCTATTTCTTCTCCATGGATTTTAATCCCTACTCCAAATTTTTCTTTTGCTTCCTTTACTGCTAGTTCTATATACAGATTGAACAACACTACAGACAGGCTGCAACCTGTCCCACTCCCTACTCAACCACTGCTTCCCTTTCGTGCCCCTCGACTGTTACAACGGCGATCTGGTTTCTGAACAAATTGTAAATAGCCTGATAATTCGGTAATTTTCACACCTGTCAACACTTGCCTTCTTTGAGATTGGAATTATTATATTCTTGTTGAAATCTGGGGGTATTTCGCCGGTCTCATACATCTTGCTCACCAGATGGTAGAGTTTTGTTAGGGCTGCTTCTCCCAAGGCCATCAGTAATTCTAGTGGAATGTTGTCTACTCCCATTCCTTGTTTTGACTTAGGTCTTTCAGTGCGCTGTGAAATTCTTCACACAGTATCATACCTCCCGTTTCATCTTCATCTGCGACCTCTCCTATTTCCATAATATTGCCCTCAAAGACACCACCCTAGTGTAGACCCTCTATGTACTCCTTCCACCTTTCTGCTTTCCCTTCATTGCTTAGAACTGATTTTCCGTCTAAGCTCTTAATAGTCATACAAGTGGTTCTCTTTTCTCCATATATCTATTTAATTTTTCTATAGGCAGTATCTATCTTACTCGTAGTGATATGTGCCTCTACATCCTTACATTTGCCCTCTAGTCATCCCTGCTTAACCGTCTTGCACTTACCATCGATCTGATTTTTGAGACGTTTGTATTCGTTTTTGCCTGCTTCATAGGAAATTATGATAAGTATTACGTTCTATTTTCTACGTTTTAGGACACGTACAATAGTGCAACTAGCTACAGAAAATATAGTACTGAAAATGAGTGTGCTGCTTTCTATTTGCCTCACGGACTGTTTCACATCATCATCTACATCTATACTCCGCGAGCCACATCACAGTGGGTGTCGGAGGGTACTCTGTGTACCGGTATCACTACCCCTTTTTCCTGTTCCAGTCGCGAATGGTTCGCAGAAAGAACGATTGCTGGTGAGCCGCCGGTCTTCATGGTCTTTTCGCGAGATATACGTAGGAGGAAGCGTTATATTTGTTGACTCTTCAAGGAAAGTACGCTCTCGGAACTTAAACAGGAAACCACACCGTTATCCAGAATGCTCCTCTTACAGCGGCTGCCACCGACTGAACAGTTCTGTGACGCGTACATGCTTACTAAACGAACTACTACTTTGAATCTTCTTTGTTTCTCCTATCAGTCATATCTGGTATGGACCCCAGGATGACGAGCAGTAGTCAAGTCTTGGTCGAACGAGTGGCTTCTAAGCCACCTCCTTTGTGGATGGACTATGTTCAGTGAGGATTATTCCTATGAAGTATGAAGTATGCCATCTGCCTCACCTTCGATTAATTTTATGTGCTCGTTCCACTTTAAATCACTCCGTACGCGTACTCCTACATATTTTATGGCCGTTTGCTGCCTCAAATGATTGTGTAAGCAGGCTGTTTAGGTTTTTATATTGGTAACGACACGTAGCGCTCTGTATGAAAATCACTGGCTGTGCTGTGTGCAGTCTGTAAGTGGTTGGCATTGTTGTAATATTCGCTATTGTAGTGTTGGGCTGTTGGCTGTTAACAGCGACCGCAGTGGTGGATGTGGGGAAGTGAGATGGCGGATTTTTGAGAGCGGATGATCTGGACGTGTGTCCATCAGAAACAGTACAATTGTAAGAATGGATGTCATGAACTGCTATATATATTATGACTTTTGAACACTATTAAGGTAAATACATTGTTTGTTCTCTATCAAAATCTTTCATTTGCTAACTATGCCTATCAGTAGTTAATGCCTTCAGTAGTTTGAATCTTTTATTTAGCTCGCAGTAGTGGCGCTCGCTGTATTGCAGTAGTTCGAGTAACGAAGTTTTTTGGTGAGGTAAGTGATTTGTGAAAGGTATGGGTTAATATTAGTCAGGGCCATTCTTTTGTAGGGATTATTGAAAGTCAGATTGCGTTGCGCTAAAGATATTGTGTGTCAGTTTAGTGTTGATCAGAATAGGTAAAGAGCGAAATGTCTAAGTACGTTCAGTTTTGCTCAGCTGTTTGAAAATCAAATAATGTAAGAGGTTTATCAGCACAGTAATTCAATAATTTTTCTAAGGGGACGTTTCAATTGTACTCCAAGAGTGTACTCATACAATAATGAATCTTTTTGCCTATTTATGCCCAATTTGAGGAGATGGGACCTGGATACACTGAAAGAGCCAGAGGTTGTAGAGAGCTTCAGAGTAAGCATCAGGGAACGATTGACAAGATTGGGGGAAAGAAATACAGTAGAAGAAGAATGAGTAGCTTTGAGAGGTGAAATAGTGAAGGTAGCAGAGGATCAAGTAGGTAAAAAGACGAGGGCTCGTAGAAATCCTTGGTAACAGAAGAGATATTGAACTTAATTGATGAAATGAGAAAATATAAAAAAGCAGTAAATGAAGCAGGCAAGAAGGAATACATACGTCTCAAAAATGAGATCGACAGGAAGTGCAAAATGGCTAAGCAGGGATGGATACAGGACAAATGAAAGGATGTAGAGGCATATATCACTAGGGGTACAATAGACACTGCCTACAGGAAAATTAAAGAGACCTTTGGAGAGAAGACAACCACTTGCATGAATATAAAGAGCTCAGATGGAAACCCAGTTCTAAGCAAAGAAGGGAAAGCAGAAAGGTGGAAGGAGTATATAGAGGGTCTATACAAGGGCGATGTTCTTGAGGACAATATTATAGAAATGGAAGAGAATGTAGATGAAGATGAAATGGGAGATATGATACTGCGTGAAGAGTTTGACAGAGCACTGAAAGACCTAAGTCGAAACAAGGCCCCGGGAGTAGACAACATTTCATTAGAACTACTGACAGCCTTGGGAGAGCCATCTAGTGAGCAAGATGTGAGACAGGCTAAATACCCTCAGACTTCAAGTAGAATATAATAATTCCAGTCCCAAAGAAAGCAGGTGTTGACAGATGCCAAAATTACCGGACTGTCAGTTTAATAAGCCACGGCTGCAAAATACTAACACGAATTCTTTACAGACGAATGGAAAAACTAGTAGAAGCCGACCTCGTGGAAGATCAGTTTGGATTCCGTAGAAATGTTGGAACACGTGAGGCAATACTGACCCTACGACTTATCTTAAATTAAGGAAAGGCAAACCTACGTGTCTAGCATTTGTAGACTTAGAGAAATCTTTTGACAATGTTGACTGGAATACTCTCTTTCAAATTCTGAAGGTGGCAGGGGTAAAATACAGGGAGCGAAAGGCTATTTACAATTTGTACAGAAACCAGACGGCAGTTACAAGAGTCGAGGGGCATGAAAGGGAAGCAGTGGTTGGGAAAGGAGTGAGACAGGGTTGTACCCTATCCCCGATGTTACTCAATCTGTATATTGAGCAAGCAGTAAAGGAAACAAAAGAAAAATTCGGGATAGGAATTAAAATCCATGGAGAAGAAATAAAAACTTTGAGGTTCGCCAATGACATTGTAATTCTGTCAGAGACAGCAAAGAACCTGGAAGAGCAGTTGAACGGAATGGACAGTGTTTTGAAAGGAGGATATAAGATGAACATCAACAGAAGAAAAACGAGGATAATGGAATGTAGTCGAATTAAATCGGGTGATGCTGCGGAAATTAGATCAGGAAATGAGAGGCTTAAAGTAGTAAATGAGTTTTGTTATTTGGGGAGCAAAATAACTGATTATGGTCGAAGTAGAGAGGATATAAAATGCAGACTGGCAATGGCAAGGAAAGCGTTTCTGAAGAAGAGAAATTTGTTAACATCGAGTGTAGATTTAAGTGTCAGGAACTGATTTCTGAAAGTATTTATATGGAGTGTAACCATGTGTGGAAGTGAAACGTGGACGATAAGTAGTTTAGACAAGAGGAGAATTGAAGCTTTCCAAATGTGGTGCTGCAGAAGAATGCTGAAGATGGGTAGATGACATAACTAATGAGGAGGTATTGAATAGAATTGGAGAGAAGAGAAATTTGTGGCACAACCTGACTAGGAGAAGGGATCGGTTGGTGGGGCATATTCTGAGGCATCAAGGGATCACCAATTTAATATTGGAGGGCAGCGTGGAGGGTAAAAATCGTAGAGGGAGACCAAGAGATGAATACACTAAACAGATTCAGAAGGATGTAGGTTGCAGTAGTTACTGGGAGATGAAGAAGCTTGCACAGGGTAGAGTAGCATGTAGAGCTGCATCAAACCAGTCTCAGGACTGAGGACCACAACAAGATGCGCAATATGTTACATTCGTTTATGTTGAGGATTAACTGCCAACCCCTGCACCAGGCGACGATCCTCTGCAGGTCTTCCAGCACTTTGCAACGGTTTTCTAGTATTGCACTTCTCTGTAACAACAGCATCATCCTAAAAATTGCCTAAATGTCTCATGTCATTTATACACAGGGTACGGAAAAACAGTTTGACCAGACGTGTAGGGCAGAAACATTAAACGATGGAACTTAAGAATCGAAACTAGGCGTCACAGTTAATTATTTACGGGGCTATGCCAACGAAAAAACGCTAGTCGGTTTGAACATTTGCTGCGGCGCAGTTAAGTTAATTGAATGGTGACAAGTCTGTGCACAGCAGCATACTAATTTTTCATTCACTTTGACCTTTTCAGGACATATTGAAACATGAAACCCGGGTATTTGATTGCTTTCCTTTCTAATGAAGTGCTGTACGGTACGTCAGCTAAGTACGATAAACGTGTAAGTGATGCTTCAAATTTCTATTGTTCCCATCGTGACAACTGCGTAGTCCAAACATTTCGTTTACGTATACGAGAGTAATCCGAAAAGTAAGGTCTCCTATTTTTTTTATAAGTGCATAGACCTGTTTATTTCTACAATGGTTTACATCAGTTTACAGCTTGAACGTTTAGCTATGTTTCGACATAATCACCATTTCTGTCGATGCATTTTTGTAGACGCTGTGACAGTTTTGTATGCCCTTGACATACCAGCTCGCCTCCATGCTTTTCAGAAGGTTATGAAGCTCTTCGTTCACCTCGTCTTTGGAGCTGAATAGCTTTCCGGTCAAACGTTCTTTTAACCTAGGAAACAGGTGATAGTCACTGGGCGCTAAGTCAGGACTATAGAGTGGGTAGGTGATTATGTTCCACTGAAACTGTTACAGGAGAGCAACGGTTTGCCGAGCGATGTGTGGCGAGTGTTGTCATGGAGAATGTGTACGCCCTTGCTCAACATTCCTCTCCTCTTCTCCAGTTCTGAATTGCCCATTCGAGTTTCTTCAGAGTCTCACAGTATCTGTCAGCGTTAATTGTGGCCCCAGTGGGCATAAAGTCGACCAACAATACCCCTTTCCGATCCCAAAAACCGGTTGTCATGACTTTACTGGCCAAAACTGAGCGCCTCAACGCGGCGTACTCATGTTTACACACTGCGCGTTTAACACCCTTCATAACTGTGTGACCAACTGCCACACAAACAGGGTTCTGCACTTATAAAAAAACAGGAGACCTTACTTTTGGGATTACCCTCGTACATTTTCTATGAATTACATTTCATTTTCAGTAAAGACATCCATATGTCGGATTTCCATTACGTTGCTGTGGCGCCGAAAACATGCCATTGCGACCCCTACTTCCTATACTCAAACTCTTTTGTTTGATGCTGTCTTTCTGCCCTACGCTTTTGGTCAAATTGTTTTCCGCACCCTGTATATTGTGGACAGTAATGGTCCAATAACATTTCCTTGGGGGACATCCAGTGTTACTTTTATGTCCGTAGATTTCTCTTCGTTGCGAATGCCATGCTGTGTTCCGTTTGCCAAAAACTCTTCAGTCCAGTCACATCGCTGATCCGTTATTCCGTACGCTCGTAATTCGTTTATTAGGCGGCAGTGCGGAACCGTATGAACGCCTTTCTGATACCAAGGAACAAAGCATAAACCTGGACCCCGCCATCTTCTGCTTTCCCGATTTCGTGTACGAATGAAGCGAGCTGGGGTTCACATGATCGTTGTTTTCGGAACTCCTACTGATTCTTACAAAGGAGATTTATGGTCTCGAGAACTGTCATAGTACCTTGGCATATAACATGTTCCAGAGCATTGTCACTGTTGTTTCCATTATTCTAACTTTCTGCATCAGCCTTCACGTCCATCATTATGACAATTCTTTTACAGCTTCAGTCAGTGTATAAATCATGAGTTCCTTTTTCAAAGTGATACTGGTATCATAAAAAATGCATGTAACATGCCACTGTCTCTCTACTGGTTCTTTCAGTTCAATACAAGATTACTATTTATTTCATTATCTTTATTCTACTTCGTCTGTTCTACTGAAGTCAGTTACGTATCTGTGTAAGATGACCTGCTTTTGGTATACATATGACGCACATACCTGTTGCACTTCATAGTGATCGTAAGGTTGAATTTAACTACTAGTGGCGAAATAAAAGAGTAGACAGCCATGGTGTAAATATGCTTGCACGTTTTGCATTATTATTATTCATTGTATTAATAGGTTTCAGTTTCTTAAATTTCCAAACACAAACGTGACCTAAGAATGTTGTTGAGAATTCAAAAATATAATTGACTTCTTATTTACTGTCTACAGGTATGAAAAAGCGGTTGGCGTTCTTGGACTTGCTGATAGAGTACTCCAAGGACGGCACGGTGCTCACCAACGAGGACATCAGGGAAGAAGTCGATACCTTCATGTTCGAGGTGAGACTTCTTCCTTTTTGCTCTGTGCGCCAAGGAAAGAACCATTTTGTATGTCTTCTCAATGTTTTACTACGAAAAGCAAAAACTTTAATGATGAAACCAGGAGTAAGTGCCACATCTGGAAGTGACAAGCAAGGTATTATCAACCGAACACAAAACTAAGAGTCCCACGCAGACTGTTCTGTTCGACTTGTATATTGTCCGTAGTGGCTCTAAAGCTTCACTGACGACTTAAACTTTAATATCAAACAAAAATTTCTTCAGATAACTTGAAAAATGGAGTGAACTGTGATTTTAAAACAAACAACAACAATTTTTTTATTGTTATTTAACAGTCTTTCGAGTCAACGCGATTACCCTTTGTAATGCTGCAATCATTTCGCAGGTTGTCACATTCCAGCAACAACGTTGTTCGATTTATTATTTCTGCATTATCCGCAGGCAGAAGTGGGAGAGACTCAGTTACAGTTATGACCTACAAGAAAACTTTGGGATAGACTGAATGGGGTGTTTGAGATACCCATGAAACTGGCTGATATTACAAAACATTGGCTAAATGTGGTAGTTACACAACTCTCATGTCCGCGATATTCTCACATAGGATCATCATACATTAAAAATCCCATCTATTAGTACATTATAAAAATTAGTTACTCTATGTCGCAATGTTTGCGAAAAACTGCTAAAATACTGGCTTCTTTATTTTCAATACAGGGCCATGACACGACATCTGCCGCCATATGTTGGTCGCTGTATCTCATTGGGAGCCATCCTGATGTACAGGTAAGTTTTCTTAACCAAATATTTCAGAAAGGAATACAGCTTAGTTTTACCGTAAGCAGCGCTGTCTCTGTCATCGCATACCACGAACTGGTGACTGGATCTACATCTACATCTACATTTATACTCCGCAAGCCACACAACGGTGTGTGGCGGAGGGCACTTTACGTGCCACTGTCATTACCTCCCTTTCCTGTTCCAGTCGCGTGTGATTCGCGGGAAGAACGACTGCCGGAAAGCCTCCGTGCGCCCTCGAATCTCTCTAATTTTACTTTCATAATCTCCTCGGGAGGTATAAGTAGGGGGAAGCAATATAATCGATACCTCATTCAGAAACGCACCCTCTCGAAACCTGGACAGCAAGCTACACCGCGATACAGAGCGCCTCTCTTGCAGAGTCTGCCACTTGAGTTTGCTAAACATCTCCGTTACGCTATCACGATTACCAAATAACCCTGTGACGAAACACGCCGCTCTTCTTCGGATCTTCTCTATCTCCTCCATCAAGCCGATCTGGTACGGATCCCACACTGATGAGCAATTCTCAAGTATAGGTCGAACGAGTGTTTTGTAAGCCACCTCCTTTGTTGGTGGACTACATTTTCTAAGGACTCTCCCAATGAATCTCAACATGGAACTCGCCTTACCAACAATTAGTTTTACGTGATCAATCCACTTCAAATCATTCCGTACGCATACTCCCAAATATTTTACAGAAGTAACTGCTACCAGTGTTTGTTCCGCTATCATATAATCGTACAATATAGGATCCTATTTTCTATGTATTCGCAATACATTACATTTGTCTATGTTAAGGGTCAGTTGCCACTCCCTGCACCAAGTGCCTATCCGCTGCAGATCTTCCTGCATTTCGCCGCAATTTTCTAATGCTGCAACTTCACCAAGCGCCGAGCGTTGGTCTTTTGCGCACTTGTACAGCCCTGAAAGAGTCTTTCCGTATGAGTGGTCTTACATATTATACAGGTTGTACACTTTGTGTGATCATAATCAGAATATCATATGCGCAGGAACTTCATAAAGTAAGTTACACATGTCCCACGCTAAGACCATTGCGAAACAAGAGTCAGAAGACAGTACATGTTCCGGGTTTCTCGCCGACACAGTTCTGAATCATTATGGATACCAGGTGCGTCTCAGTGAGTGATTACAGTGACACGACAACTGGAAACGTATTCCAAAGTTGAAGTAGGTGGGACAGTACGATTCTTGTGGACAAACAACAGATTCACCTTGAAATTCTGGCATTATATGGACAAAATGCAACGTTGCGTCCTGTCCTACTGAACTGGTGCCAATTCCAGTAAGGCTGCACATGCGTGTGATGCCAAACGTGAAGGAAGGCCATCGCCGTCTACCGCAGACGACAATGTCCAAGCAGTCGGCAAGCTGAAAGTTAATCTGGGAGGAAGGAGATTTTGCCTCTGCGAGGAGTTCTCATAGCGGTACTCGAATGGCTCCGTGACAAGGGAGTGGATATCTGTCGTCGAGGAATTGAATGACTGGTAGAATTTTCCAACCGTTGTTTGCAGAGACTTGGTGGCAATACTGAAAATTAGTGTCATGTTGTACCTGTGCATTCAATGGTCAGTCGTAATAACGTGTAACTCATTGTTTGAAGTCCCCGTGTCTCTAGATAGTCACGGACATAATTTTAATATCTCATCTACAATTCAATGAAATCGTACGTCTTGGGAGGCTACACGACAACTCCGCTTGTCGTTGCAATTGGTCATGTTTGACTGGTCCTGTCGTGTCCACACACTGTCAAATGAGACAGGTATGGTGATCATGGTAACCAGGGGAGTCGAAGAAAATCACAGTAGAGCGCGTTAGGTATGCGAGAAGTATGTGAACTGTTACCATCCCGAAATCCTTAACGTTGTTGGAACGCCAGCAGGATGGGTTTGCGTTTTTAAGGTTCCACCTTCCGCAAAACCGCTTCACCTTTCTTATCCTTACCCAAACATACTTCGACATCTACGTGCAATCTTCTTTATTTCTGTAAGATATTACTCAAAACTTGTCACTGGTTTTCTGGTTCAAAATGGTTCAAATGGCTCTGAGCACTATGGGACTTAACATCTGAGGTCATCAGTCCCCTAGAACTTAGAACTACTTAAACCTAACTAACCTAAGGACGTCACACACATCCATGCCCAATGCAGGATTCGAACCTGCGACCGTAGCAGTCGCACGGTTCCGGACTGAAGCGCCTAGGACCGCTCGGCCACCGCGGCCGGCCTGGTTTTCTGGGTCAAGCCTTTAAAAAATAACTTATATTTATACTGAAGCGGCAAAGAAACACGTATAGGCATGCGTATTCAAATACAGAGATATGTAAACAGGCAGAATACAGCGCTGCGGTCGGCGACGCCTATATAAGACAATAAGTGTCTGGCGCACAACATCGATATGGGCTTTCGGAGCCGAAGGCCCAATTGTGTACGCTTGATGACTGTACGACACAAATCTTTACACCTCGCCTGGGCCCGTCAACACACACATTGGACTGTTGATAACTGGAAACATGTTACCTGCTCGGGCGAGTCTCGTTTCAAATTGTATCGAACGATGGGCGTATGGAGACAGTCTCAGGAATCCATGGACCCTGCATGTCTGTAGGGGACTGTTCAAGCTGGTGGAGACTCTGTAATTGTGTGGGACGCGTGATGCTGGAGTGATAGGAGACCGCTGATACGTCTAGGTATTACTCCTACAGGGGAGACGTACGTAAGCATCCTGTCTGATCACCTCTATCAATTCATGTCCATTTTGCATTCCGACAGACTTGGGCAATTCCAGCAGGACAATGGGACACCTCATACGTCCAGAACTGCTACAGAGTGGCTCCAGGAACATCTTCTGAGTTCATATACTTCCGCTAGCCACCAGACTCCCCAGACATGAACATTATTGAGCATATCTGGGATGCATTGCAATATGCTGTTCAGAAGATATCTCCAACCCTTGAGACATCTCCAACCCTTACGGATTTACAGACAGCCCTGCATGATTCATGGTGTCAGTTCCCTGCAGCTCTACTTCAGACATTAGTCGACTCCCTGCCACTTCGTGTTGCGGTACTTCTGCGTGCTCTCGGGGGCCCTACACGATATTAGGCAGCTTTAGCAGTTTATTTGGCTATTCAGTGTAGTCTATAGAGACTGCTCAGCTGAAATTACAAATCTCACCCTCACACTCCCGTCCTGCCCACAAATACAAACGCACACGGAATTCATAAATACTGAAAAACAGCAACTGGAGCTTCCAACCCCAGTGTGTAGAACAATATATTTGTATGCATCAACCATTGTGTTGCATATCTTCAACGAACACCAGAGTTGTACGACTATTGTGGGATAAGGTTCCCCATTCCATGATGCCCCGTATTTGTCCATCCGCCGCTGCCTGATACATTCCGCCCTTCCGATCGACATTGCAAACAAGCATCAGTGACGCCATGGCGTAATCTTCTCTCTAATAAACACAACATCGTGCAATTCGTCCTTCTAGCTGTCTCTTCGGTGGTCAGCTGTTGGGATCTTTGAAGTTGACTCGCGAACAGCGCTCTCGCCCGTAGTACAGCGAAAAGCAGGCACTTACTGACATTCCCAACTGCGCTCTCAGAGTAGCATTGGTCGAGTTAGTACTTCGGTCGCCGTGCGTTGGCAGTGTCTACTAGTCTAGTGCGGAGCTTCCTGCATGAATCTGTTTGCTGATGCTGTGTGGAACAAAGACGACATAACTGTGCTCCTTTCTTGGGTAAGCACAACCGATAGATTTCCCGCAAAATAAACTGTGCTTGAGAGGGTTTCAGAATCGGCTAGTTATTCCAATCGCAAGAGAATTAAAAAGGAGAGGAAAAAACGTAGCTACAAGTACTTCCCAAGGTTTCACTACTTCGGAAAAATGCAGAAGAAGGAGAAGAAATCTTTATTTTAGGTGATTTTGCCGTACAGATTATCTGGTACTGACAGGTAATTTCCACGTGACACATGTTCTTAATTTTACATTGTCAGCATCATAGCAAGCCACATTCTCGACTGCACTACACTTTTTACCCATTTTTGTTTTTTTTTTTTTTTTTTTTTTTTGTTTTAAGCACTCTTCTGACTGCGCGTAATGAGCCTTGTTTTGCTTTGGTTGATCGTTTATCTGTCCGACTACTTCTTTTACGGTACTCTGGTGAGAAACAGTTGATTCTGAATTTGTCAAATTATTGATCGTGCTAGCATATCCTAATAGTACGGTCGTTTGCAGACTTGCTGCCTGTAGCTTACACGTTACGTTCGTGCACAGGCTTGAGCCGTCGAACTGCACCTCCCCTACTGCGCAGAGGTCGTTCGTAACGAAGCTCTCACCACTACCATTGACCCTCCCCTATGCATCCCCTACGCAGCTACAGGCCGAGTTATTTCGTGGATACTGAATACAGGTGCTCCTCAGTGTCGAATGTACTAGACGAGTATATCGCAGGCTCACAACACGAGTCGCTGAAATTCAGTTTATTGCACGAATTTATGGATTCTGTTGTATCCCACAAAGCGATTTCTCAAGGTAAGTTACAGGTACCAACAGCTGCACGGCGCGACCTACATTGGACATTGCGTTCTACTCTGGTTGGTTTCCTGTCATCACATGGTTTTAATTTTGGACTATCCACCAATTTTCAGGAGATTTTCATTTCAGCTGTGGCAGAAGTGCAAGCCTCCTCCATGGAGACTTTCTTTACAGGAGAAAGTGGTGGCGGAACTGGAGGAAATCTTCGCGGGCTCAGACCGACGGCCGACGATGCGGGATCTGGTGTCCATGAGGTACCTGGAGTGCTGCATCAAGGAGGCACTGCGGCTCTACCCCAGTGTACCGCTGCTCGCGCGGCAGCTCACCGAAGACGTGCAGCTGGGTGAGTCTTATTTCACATCTTCTTCATCCTAGACCTAATTATATTCTCTGTCAACTGCTGTCCGCTGTCCAACATATAGCGCGCTGCTGTACCAGCTTATACGAAAGGCGTTTAATAAGTAATGCAACACTTTTTTTCTCGGAATTTGTTGCGGGTCATCGTGGGATATTCCCTCTGAAGTACCGACAGGTGGCGCCACTAGAAGCTGCCTTTATAATGGCGTCTGTAACGGAGCGCTGTCATTGAGTTCCTTTTCTTGGAAAACCAGGGCATCGCACATACTCAAAGCCGCTTATAGAATGTCAATGGAGACCTGGCAGTGAACAAAAGCACGGCGAGTCGTTGAGAAAGGCGCCTGTCATCATTGCAACAAGGTCGCACAAACCTGTCCGACATCCTGCGCGCAGTCCGGCCGCACACAGCTGTGATTCCTGGAATGTTCAGACACTCATTCGAGGTGATCAATGGGTCACAATCAAAAACGACTCTGCCCAAATGGACGTCTCTGTTGGTAGTGCTGATAACCTCGTCCAACAGTTGGGGTGCTCATAGATGTGTGCCCAGTGGGTTCCTTGCCACCTAAATGAAGACGATGACGAACAGCGAAGGACCATCTGCGCAATGAAGGGTGCACTTCGTGGGAAGCAGTATGTGGACGATGGAGAGGTTACTGATGCACCAAGACGTTGGCTCCGGCGTCGACCAGTAGAGTGCTATCACGCAAGCATACAGGTACTCACGGGATTGTGGCGTAGGGCCGTCACATTGAACGGAGATTATGTTCGAAAACAGGGTTTTGTAGCCAAAGGAATGGGGAATAATATGGTGTATTGAAATCATGGATAAAACCAAACGCCGCGTGGGGTAGCCGTGCGGTCTAAGGCGCCTTGCCGTGGTTCGCGCAGCTCCCTCCGTCGGAGGTTCGAGTCGTCCCTTGGGCATGGGTGTGTTGTCCTTAGCCTAAGGTAGTATAAGTTAGGTTAAGTAGTGTGTAGGCCTAAGGACTGATGACCTCAGAAGTTTGGTCCCATAGAACTTACCACAAATTTCAAATTTTCCAATAAAACCAACCTTATCTCAGAAAAAAATGTGTTGCATTATTTACTGAACGCCCCTCTTACGAACGTCAAGCTTTCCACGTTATTTGCTGTCTGAGTATTGGTACGTCGTCCGCACCAATGGCTTTCTAACCTCTGAACTGCACGTTTCCAAATAGCACACTCTACGTTGCTCCAAATCTCTCCTTTCTCTCTTCTGGCGGAGTATTTGGGCACAGGAATTTTATCGTAGGACGTAAGTCTTTACCATCTTTTGTAACCGAGGGCGACAAGGCACATATGCGTCGCGGCGGCCAAACGAGAAGTTGCTGGTTCGTATCTCAGAAGAGGAAGAAGCTTCCATCACCATCTGCTTTCCGAAAAGTAGAGCAGAATTTTGTATCACCCGGCACTGCGCCAGTAGCCTAGGTTATGTCCCAAATCTAAAGCTAACTACCATATTTAATTTATGCTTTTGTTAAATAAACCAACTTTTTTATCGGCGGTGAACAGCGTTTTACTTACATTATTTCACTTTACATATGTTACTCAATGGTTAGCCTCAAAGTAAGACCATAGCGTATGTGAAACATGCTATAAATAATAACATAAGATATATATTTGACACAAGAATTAACGTAGCCTTACTTAGGTCTCATGTTCATTCCACTTATCCTTATTTGAGTGGTCCTCAAGGATCAGCAAGAAATTTAAAAAATGTAAAAAATCACTATGTTCACTTATACTATTCTTCTAACTGCATGTACAATGTGCTGAAGTCGGTTGTAATATAGCATTTGTATTATGTTGTATTGTTACTAAAATGTATAGCAACTGCTTGTGATAAAGCATTTGTCAGTGGATAATGCTTCAATCTCCTTTATTAGGAGATACTATTTCTAGTGTTGCTGTCAAGCCGGCCGGGGTGGCCGAGCGGTTCTAGGCGTTACAGTCTGGAACCGCGCGACCTCTGCGTTCGCAGGTTCGAATCCTGCCTCGGGCATGGGTGTGTGTGATGTCCTTAGGTTAGTTAGGTTTAAGTAGTTCTAAGTTCAAGGAGACTGATGACCTCAGAAGTTAAGTCCCATAGTGCTCAGAGCCATTTGAGCATTTTGTTGCTGTCAAGTAACTGGTAACGTATGCCTGAATAATGGACACTGCCTTCGCCTACAGTAAATTTTTACGCAGATTGTTTTTATTCCTATTACTGACTCTCTGTGTAGTCGGATGAAAAGTATTTTATTTACAACATCATTAGAGAATTAACAAAGTAAAGAGGAGTAGTTAGCGTACCCCCTCGTTGTAAAGGTTTCTGAAGGAATTTCTTTAGCTTCAAACACAAAGAATATATATTACACGCTTTTGAATGTGAAACATTTAAGTTTGACACTATGGAATAAAAGTAAGCGAAGTATAACAGCTTTTTTATGCCCTGGTATCTGAGAACATTGCAAATAATAATTTGTTTGTGCGTCCAGCAGTTGTGTAGTGTACTCCTATCTACGTTCCGGTGGAGGAGATACAGATTCACTTACAGCTAAGTACAAGTATTCCTCATATGTATAGCACTGATCATTCCGGATAACAGACAAACAACATTGCGTGAAATATCCGCACAAATCAATGGGACATACGACGAACGTATCCTTTAAGACAGTGCAGCGAAATTTTGTGTTAAGCGACTGTGACAGCAGGTGACCGACACGAGGGCCTCTGCTAACAGCAACACGTTGCCTCCGGCGCCTCTCCTACACTCGTGACGGTATCGGTAGGACCTCAGAAGACTGGAAAATCGTGTCCTGGTCAGAAGGTTCCATATTTCAGTTGGTAAGAGCTGATGGTAGGGCTCGAGTGCGGCGCAAACCCCACGAAGCTATGGACACAAGTTGTCAACAAGGCACTGTCCAAGCTGGTGGCGGCTTCGTAATGGCGTGAGCTGTTTTTACATGGAATGGACAGGATCTTCTGGTGAAACTGAACCGGCCATTTGCTGGAAATATTCTGGACAATTCGAGCGAATGGTTTGTCCATCCAGATCGCCCGAGATGAATCCAATTGAACAAATGGTTCAAATGACTCTGAGCACTATGGGACTTAACTTCTGAGGTCATCAGTCCCCTAGAACTTAGAACTTGTTAAACCTAACTAACCTAAGGACATCACACACATCCATGCCCGAGGCAGGATTCGAACCTGCGACCGTAGCGGTCGCGCGGTTCCAGACTGTAGCGCCTAGAGCCGCTCGGGCACCCCAGCCGGCTCCAATTGAACATTTATGGGACATAATCGAGAAGTCAGTTCTTCCAGAAAATCCTGCGCTTTGGTAATAATGGGCGGCTATTGAGGCAGCATGGCTCAATACTTCTGCAGAGGACACCCAGCGACTTGTTGAATTCCTGCTACGTCGAGTTGCTGCACTACGCCGTGGAAAAGTAGGTCCGACACGATATTAGAAAGAATCCCATGACTTTTGTCACCTCAGTGTATGTTCACTGCTAACAGTTTTATGCACTGCCTCCCACTGGTTCGTAGCAACTAACGCCGATAATCACCACAACGACAAAACAGAAATACAGTTCAAAGTCAAAACGCAAAGAATCACACAAAAACATCGCTCTAAAACTCCCATAGAAACGAACATGATTTAATGGCTCCTACTAAACTTCACCAAGTCGGTCTTGTTCACTAAATCACTACCGTCCAACTATCTACTTGTTCCACGATCTGACATACGGGCTCTGCGTACAGAGCAAGTGCATGCTCACTTGAACGAAACACTAGCCTAGAACACCCTAAAATTCAACCCGAAATCCACGCCGTACACGGGAGCACATTTTCTGTATCTCAGTTTTTCCATACCGGAAGAAATAACTCGTATAGGTTTTTAAATTACCGCTATCAGTCACAAACTTTGTTGAGTATTATGTTACTTATTTATTTAGCGATATGTTTCGTGGGAATGCCTCATTTTCAGGCTAAATGGCATTACAAACACAATTTTACAATAAGGTCACACTGATGTTACACAGCCTTTTCGTAAATGCTGTCGTCATCCCGTGGAAGAAGAGAAAACAGGCTAACCACAGCATTTACGAAAAGACTATGTAACATCAGTATGACCTTACTGTAAAATTGTTTTTGTAATGCCATTTAGCCTGAAGATGAGGTATTCCCTTGACACATGTCGCTAAATATATAAGTAATACAATAGTCAACAAAGTTTGTGACTGGTAGGCCGGCCGAAGTGGCCGTGCGGTTAAAGGCGCTGCAGTCTGGAACCGCAAGACCGCTACGGTCGCAGGTTCGAATCCTGCCACGGGCATGGATGTCTGTGATGTCCTTAGGTTAGTTAGGTTTAACTAGTTCTAAGTTCTAGGGGACTAATGACCTCATCAGTTGAGTCCCATGGTACTCAGAGCCATTTGACTGGTAGCGGTAATTTAAAAAGCCTTTACACATTTCTTGAGACAGTCAAAATGGCTTCAAAAGAAATAACTCGGTTGATCAGTAAGGATCAGCCGCTTCCGACTTCTGAAACACACAACGAGAAAGCCACGCCCAAGACTTGCCACGTCAACTCCAAGAGGGCACCCGGCTGACTCCCAAGAATCTCGCGTGCTCCAGATCACTGCACGAAATTATTTAGTATTTAGGCCTTTCAGAAGATAATGATCATGAGCAAAGTGTAGGCAATTTTACTGGCGAATTCCGGCTCCCAGTTATACCACTACTGTAAATAGCTGCTTTCTGTAAGGACCTCGTAGAAGTTTCTCTCCCACAGGTGCTGGAAATATCACCTGTCCTGGAAACACCACTTACTCTCGACCTGGCCAACTATTCCCGCAGCACTAGCGGTTTAGAAGAACTAGGGAAAGACAGGCCCATCAGCTCTGGGCTGAAGAAAGTTTCCTTTTTCCACAAACCGCCACTCGTAGACAACACCAACAGGAAAAGTAAACAGGTGCAGCCAAGAACTGACACGTTATTCTGGTTCATGTAGGGACCCAGAATTTTTCATTGTGTAGTACACACTCGTAACAAGAAGTTTTTGTTGCCATACCATTTGATCAGTAAATACTACTGTTATTTCCGTTATTTCCGTTTAAGGACCAAAACTGCTTCATTTGTAATGAAGAGTGCAACGTAAAGAAGTCTATATATACACTAACTGATCAAAAGCATTCTGACATGTAGATTGACCACTAGATATCACGAGAGGGACCCGGGGAGCATTGTGTTGCCAATGGAGGGGCAGTAACAGGAGAACAGGTTGGCAGATGAGCTCAGTGTCTTCGAATGTGAGAAAGTGGATTTGTCATTGGATATCGCCTGAACAACATACCCACTCCGGACATTTAAATCCTTCTAAAGATGTCCAAGTCGACTGTTCGTTATGTGATTTTTAAGTGGAAACGCGAAGAAACAACCACAGCTAAACCATGACATCTACATCTACTACTGCATCTACATGGATACTCTGCAAATCACATTTAAGTGCCTGGCAGAGGATTCATCGAATCACCTTCACAATTCTCTGTTATTCCAACCTCGTATAGCGCGCGGAAAGTGTGAACACCTATATCTTTACGTACGAGCTCTAATTTACCTTATTTTATAGTGGTGATCGGTCGGTGTCAACAAAATATTTTCGCATTCCGAGGAGAAAGTTGGTGATTGGAATTTCGTGAGAAGATTCCGTCGCAATGAAAAACGCCTTTCTTTTAATCCAAATCCTGTATCATTTCTGTGACACTCTCTCCCATGTTTCGCGATAATACAAAACGTGCTGCCTTTCTTTGAACTTTTTCAATGTACTGCGTCAGTCCTATCTGGTAAGGATCCCAGACCGCGCAGCAGTATTCTAAAAGAGGACGGACAAGCGTCCTGTAGGCAGTCTCCTTAGTAGGTCTGTTACATTTTCTAAGTGTCCTGCCAATAAAACGTAGCCTTTAGTTAGCCTTCCCCACAACATTTTCTGTGTGTTCCTTCCAATTTAAGTTGTTCGTAATTGTAATACCTAGGTATTTACTTGAATTTACGGCTTTTAGATTAGACTGAGTTATCGTGTAACCGAAGTTTAACGAGTTCCTTTTAGTACTCATGTGGATGACCTCACACTTTTCGTTATTTAGGTTCAACTGCCAATTTTCGCACCATTCAGATATCTTTTCTAAATCGTTTTGCAGTTTATTTTGATCTTCTGATGACTTTATTAGTCGATAAACGACAGCGTCATCTGCAAACAACCTAAGACGGCTGCCCAGATTGTTTATGTAGATAAGAAACAGCAAAGGGCCTACAACACTACCTTGGGGAACGCCAGAAATCACTTCTGTTTCACTCGATGACTTTCCGTCAGTTACTACGAACTGTGACCTCTCTGACGGGAAATCACAAATCTAGTCACATAACGACGATATTCCACAAGCACGCAATTTCACTACGAACCGCTTGTGTGGTACAGTGTCAAAAGCCATCCGGAAATCCAGAAATACGGAATCGATCTGAAATCCCTTGTCAATAGCACTTAACACTTCATGTGAATAAAGAGCTACTTGTGTTTTTCACGGTAAATGATGACAGCCAAAACAGTTGCAGGATAAAGATTTATTAAAATTCTTGACCAAGGTTTCGGTATATATAAATATACCTTCATCAGGAGTAAAATATCCTGAACAGGAAGACACTTTCATTAGCAAAAACTTAGCATCGGAAATGAGAAAGATTTTTTTTTTTTTTTTTTTTACTTTATTGTTATTTTAAAACCTGTACAATTCAGGTAGGCTGGCAGCGGCACACTACGCCGCTCTTCAGCCATAGCGGTTTACAAGAGTATAAAACATGGTGAATGACAAGGAACAGAGTGACGGGCAAAAGAGAGAGGTCACAGAGACATAAAAAACACGGAGTCGTTCACATGTGACGATAACAACACTGAAAACACGTTGGCACGGCGCACAAAACACTGGTGAGTCCGACGGCACAAGGGAACGTAGGAGTGGGACAGCGGACACCAAAAACACTATATGACGTCACACACACGAAGCACAAAAGGCGACGATCTCCGGCGCGCGAATGTTCACTATACGTGTGAATGAGAAAGAAAAACATTATAGCTTAAGTAACCGTAAAATTACCAGAGTATTACAGGCACAAAAACTTTTAGTCACTTACTAAAATTACATCTTGCAATGGAGATTAATAAAACAATTGTGCCAAAGGCGTCGTCAGCAGTTAAGACAACATCTCCATTTATACAATATGATTATGGACACTGGGTCAATTTGAACACAGTTTAGCATCTGCACTTCGCCTATGAACTATCGTGACGAGAGTGTGAAAGCCCTAGGGCAGATGGTTTCGCCGAAAGAGGGCACTTGTGGTATGTGCCAGACACTCGCGCACATTAAAATCCATGGATACACATGCGCAACAAAATTATTAAAAGTTGTGCTAATTCAAACCTTCTGTCTTAATAAATAAATAAAACATATCAGAACTATTTAAAAACATCTATGTAAAATAGAAAATATGAAACCAATTTACCTGTGTTCTAGTGTCAAGTAGATGAAGCTTGCGCTATGGAACACATCTAACGAGAGAGGGCACTAGTGTTACACGCGAGAATCTCGCGTAACGTAAAACGGTAAAATACATAGTAGCGAAAACAACCAAAATGTTAAAGTCATCATTTACCGTGAAGAATTTCAACAGTTGCTGTTTCAGCCATGTTTAAAATCTTGAAACTAGTTGTGTTTCAAAGGAACGATATTTCTAAACCCATGTTGACTGTGTGTCAACAGACCGTTTTCTTCGAGGTAATTCATAATGTTCGAAAACGCAGACGTCGAAGACTGCGGAGAGTGGTTATGAAACATAGCATGAAATCAGAGGAAGGAATCAGTCGTGAGTTCCAAAGTGTTAGCACCAGCCCCGCTAGCACAATCACTGCCTGCAGGGAGTTAAAAAAAGAAAAGTGGTACAGTGATCGAGCAGCTCCTCATAAACCACACATATCATCAGTCACTGCTAAGAGACGCTTGAGGTGGTGTGGAGCGACACCACTGGACCGTGGATGGCTGGAAACGAGTGATATGGAGTGGTGAATCACGTTATATCCTGCGGCAGTCCGATGGAACGATCTAGATTTGACGAACGGCTAGAGAAACCTCTACCATCACGCCTAGTGTCAACAGTGAAGTACAGAGGAGGTGATGTTACGGCATGATGATATTTTTCGTGATTAGCGTGTGGTGCCCTTATGGCGCGCAAGGACACACTAAATGCGAAAGGATGTGAACAGCATTGTGTTCTGTGTTCATTAGAGGTACAGTTCGGAGACGATAACTTTGTATCAGCATGAAAAATCACCCTATCATATAGCAGTGTCTGTGAGGCAATCGTTTGCCGACAATAACATTCTTGAAACGAAATGGCCCGCCCAGAGTACCGATCTGAAACCAATAGAACACTTTTGGGAAAAGTAATATTAAGTAAAGTCTAGTAAAATCATCAGACGTTCAATTCCAATTACAAAATGATCTAGACAGAATTTCTGTATCGTGCGAAAAGTGGTTATTGGCAGTAAACAAAGAAAAGTGCGAGGTCATCCACATGGGTACTAAAAGAAATCCAATAAATTTTGGGTATACGATAAATCGCACAAATCTAAGGGCTCTCAATTCGACGAAATACCTAGGAATTACAGTTACAAGCAACTTAAATTGGAAAGACCACATAGATAATATTGTGGGGAAGGCGAAACAAATACTGCGCTTTGTTGGCAGAACACTTACAAGATGCAACAAACCCATTAAAGAGACAGCCTACATTACACTTGTCCGTACTCTGCTGGAATATTGCTGCGCCGTAAGGGATCTTTACCAGGATGGATTGACGGAGGACATCGAAAAAGTGCAAGAAGGTCAGCTCGTTTCGTGTTATCGCGCAATAAGGGTGGGTGTGTCACTGATTTGATACGCGAGTTGGGGTGGCAGTCACTGAAATAAAGGCGGTCTTCTTTGCGGCGAGATCTAGTTACGACATTTCTATCACCAACATTCTCTTCCGAATGCGAAAATATTTTGTTATCACCCACCTACGTAGGGAGAAATGATCATCATAACAAAATAAGAGAAATCAGAGCTCGAACGGAAAGATTTGGGTGTTCCTATTTCCCACGCGCCATTCGAGAGTGGAGTAGTAGAGAAGTAGTATGAAAATGGTTCGATGAACCCTCTGCCAGGCGCTTAAGTGTGAATCGCAGAGTAATCATGTAGATGTAGAAAAGAAGGACGACTTCGCTCCACACCTCAGCATGCAACATTATCTTCTCTGCTTTTGGCTCTTCAGAAAGACTGAGCTGCCATTCCTCCACAGACATTCAGGTACCTCACTGAAAGCGCCTCCTGCAGAGTTTAAGGCGTCATAAACGTCCACTGATAGTGTCCGGATATTTTTGATCAGATACTGAATGTCCACGCAGCCAGTAACGTAAAAATCCATGTCTATTCGTAGTAAGGTGCGTAAATTGCAATGTAACACGAGCAAGCGCCTTCTGTGGTAAATTCTGGTAGCGTCGGCATTAAATGATTTTACCGTGAAGCGTGCTGTCTCGCCTCAGCGTAAACAGTCTTCCGTAATGAGTCTAACGCTGGAGCGGAGAAAACGACAGTACGGATTCTTCTGCAAGCAGGCCTGACCTTACTTTCTCGAACCCATCAAACACGGATAATGGCATTCAGCGCTTTCCCTCTTCCTTTCACACAGAAAATGTTGGTCTGAACTCTCATTCACTGTGACTATTTCGCTTTGCTGTATTCTATGAAAAAACACTCAACACCAATCGCTTTGTTCTTTCAAACAGTGGGCGCTGGCTAACAGGTAGATGTTGCCTTTCTGGATGTACGAAAGGCGTTAGACATTGTCCTCCTCTGTTGATTGATACCAAAGAAACAAATATCTGGAGTATTTTCACAAATATTTGAATGGCTAGAATAATGTTTGATTGACGTATAGGATCGGTAAGATTATCATTGCACATGGTAAGTGTACTAGACAGGCTCACCAGCACTATCAGATGCTTCGCTGATAATGTTGTTGTATACAAAAGGTATCGTGCTAGATGTTCGTAACGAAATGCAGAAGGAATTTTCACTTGGGGAAGAGAATGGCAACTCTTTAAATGCAGATAAATGCAGGATAACGCCCGAGACATAAAGAACCCGGTAGTAACCGCTTAGAAGATGAGTGATGAACTTCTAGAACATGTCACGCAGTTTAATCATCTTAGGGCAATACAACGTATCGACGTGAAATGGAAGGAACACGTAAAATCAGTAGAAGATTCTGGGAAATTGCGTTGAATACGAGAAAAACCCCGTACGAGACCCTGATGTAAGCTATTCTACACAACTTTTCACGTCGACATGGGCCTTCTGAAAGTGTAACACAGCAGCTCTGGGCACTTGAAAGAGTATTTGGGAGAAGGGAAACGTTTTTCTCGCGAAACGTCTTAGAAACAGTGTTCAAGGTAGAATGTTCTACATTTCTGCGGCCTCCACGGTATATTTCTCGCAGAGGCTATTAAAAGAATGTAAGATAAATTAAGACACTTTCGGAGACATGCTCCATAAGTGAACCGAATGGGGCAGAGAATAACTTGTATTAGTACGAAATTCTCTCCGCCTTGCAGTGTAGAACAGATCGTGGATCATATATGGATTCATTACAAGTATTTCTGTAGCTGCATATGATTTCTTGCTTCAAATGGTGTCATATGTTTGTTGATTAGTCTCTAATATAGATGGGCAAACTGAAACACGTAACTGTTTCGAAACAAATGAAACAGTACAATGTAATGTTTCGATACGCTGTTTCGAAACAGTGAAACAGTTTGTGTTTTGTAATCTAATAAACCTAGACATTTTATTATCTTGAATTTCTACTGTATAGGTATGTCCATATAAACACAAATGAGGTGCGAGAGCGCTAATCATATCGCAGAAAGTATGAAACTATCACTTAGGCGTCTTGGCAGTTTCGTATTTCATGCAGCAAATGCGCTGCTTTCGCGTCGTGTGACTTTCATACTTTTCAATTGGCTGAGGACAGCCATAGCTGAAGACAGAAGAACCACCACGAACGGAACTGGAGGTGGGAGCGAACTGCAGAAACAACGGATATGCTACTGGGATTCCCACATTCCGCTAGTATGGGAATATACCCATCCTGCTAATTCCCATGCACACAAAGGGAATCATTGTGGATAATAGGCACAGTGACTATAGACTCACAAATAATGCCAAATAATTCGAATAAATAATAAAATATAACAGAAAAATTTTGTCTTTCAAGGTGTTTCGAACCGTTACTATAAATTCACCATGCTTCCCAGCCCTTCCCGTTCACCATTACACTATCAGTGATATGTCAAACAGATTGCTTGCAATTATACCTACATTAAATTTATGTATATGTATAATAACTGTCACTCTACGCCTTTTTTTTATTCAAAATGTTCTAGGCTTACTTGCGTTTCTTAATATGATTACTGTACTTGAACAGAGAAACGTATGTTATAAAAAAAAAAGTGTAATTTAACTGAATGATTTTCACATATTTATTATTTTGAATGTGAATAGTATGCGTTGTTTTATTGTTTGGTTAATGTTTATAAAGCAAATGTTACGCCATTTCGGAATAGGACAGTCATCTAGAAACGAAGCTTTATTTTCGGATATCTTAAGCTTCATGCTATTGCTTGTCAAAACGATTTCGACACTCTTGAAAGTGTTTCACGAAGTGGTATGTTGTGTTTCAGTACCTGTGCCGAGCCCGAATCTCGTCCGACACAGAGCGGAATGAGACATCACTGTTTCGATACAGTCAGTCCGTTCCAAGCACAGGTGGACTGAAACAGCCTTATTTTTAAACAACGATACAGTTTCTGTGTCTGGTCCGGATATCCGAGACAGGGGCGGAATGAAACACCACTGTTTCGAAACAGTGAACCACAGCCGTTCCGAAAGACTGAAACAGTTCCACGTATCGATACACTGTATCGAAACATAGAAACAGTGGCCAAGTCTAGTCTCTAATCCATCTCAGACCATTTATTGATCACATGGAGTTTTATTCGAATTGTCGTAGCCAAACGAAGAGCGGGAAATAAACAAATGGACCAGAGTGAGGTCAGATTTATCGAAGAAAATTTAATTGCTCGAAAGTAATCAGAGTAATTAAGCAAAACTTGATTAGTGATTCAAGGAAAAATTGAAATATTTCAGGAACAGCTGCTGCGAGCTGAGTAAATGAAGTATAAGAAAATTTTTTCTCTTCAAGGCTTAACTGTTTAGCGCATAAAAAGTTGCACTTGTGTAGAAACTTTGGAATTCTTTCTTTGAGTCGCAAAAAAGAAATAAATTTCAAATTACAGAATAAATTAAAACTTCTCTGTTTTCTCTTATATAGAATGCCTCTACAAAGAATATCGATCAATATTGAAATAGACTATGTGATCAAAAGTATCCGGACACCCCCAAAAACACACGTTTTTCATGTTAGGTACATTGTGCTGCCACCAACTGCCAGGTGCTCCATACCAGCGACCTCAGTAGTCACTAGGCATCGTGAGAGAGCAGAATGGGGCGTTCCACGGAACTCAAGGACTTCGAACGTGGTCAGATGATTGGATGTTACATGTGTCATACGTCTGTACACGAGATTCCCACACTCCTAAACATCCGTAGGTCCACTTTTTCCGATGTGATAGTGCAATGGAAACTTGAAAATACACTAAAACAAAAAAGGAAATGGCCAAATGTTTTATAAAGTTATTTGTTTAAAAGTAAGAAAAAATAGATTAGAGAAACGTTTGGCGAATTTCATTTTCTGCACATGATTTCGACCATAATTCAAAGGCCCATGAATGGTTCTCTAAACAATTTTTTTCTTGTTTTTAGATTAATCGTTTATATACACCCACATTACTGGCCATTAAAATTGCTACACCAAGAAGAAATGCAGATGATAAACGGGTATTCATTGGACAAATATATTATACTAGAACTGACATGTGATTACATTTTCACGCAATTTCGGTGCATAGATCCTGAGAAATCAGTACCCAGAACAGCCACTTATGTTTTACAGTAGAATAAAGTGAAATCTATTGATTATGATGGAACATCGTCGACATACGTAAGAGTAAACAGAGAAAAACTATACGTCATTGTGTTTTACTCAAGACGCTATGCTCCAAATGTCTTTATAGCTAAGAAAGTGTTTAATTTCGAGATCAGTTCGACGTGAAACGTAATGGAAATTCAATTGGGGCAACGCAGTAGTGAGAACGAGAGGAGAGGTGGAAGGGAGAAACTAGTAGTAATGCTTAATAATTACTTTTAATTGGTTTAGTTTCTTTTAAGAGGTGAGTGGCGACCGGTGAGGGGCGGGGGATACTGTAACAACACAATAGGAACTTCATTTCCTAGCACAGAACTAACAGTATGCCCAGAGCACAAGTAAGGCACGTTAGTCTCATGCGTCTAAGGAATCAGGAACAACGTAACCTTGGAACAGATTTCTTGTACGTTTGTGAACAGCGAGAATAAGACTGCAGAACAGTCGGTCCGCCTGGATGACGTGTACTCAGACAATTGTTCAGAAGCTGCCTGGTTGGTTGTGTCACACGTCTTTCCTTCCGATCATGAGATGCGTCCGGTAAATGTGCGTCATGGCTTAATTTCGCTCTGACGGAATCACGAAGCACGACGAGTGAGGTTAGCAAATTGGACTCGCAAACGGTGGACAGCGGTTCCAATCTCATCCGCCCATCCAGTTTATAGGTGTCTCGTGGTTTCCCTAAATCGCTTGAGGTTAATGCCAGGATTGTTCTTTTGACAGAGACGCAACCGATTTTCTTCCCCAACCCGTGTGTTGCTCCGTCTCTAAAGCTCTCATCGTAGATGGCACGTTAAATGCCAATCTTAACTGCAGATATTCCACTTTTCCTTCTGTCACATCCTTAGAAACTACCGAGAGGCAACGAAGCAGTCAAGCGCAGAGCGCTCGTAATGTTTTCACAACGAAGCGATCAAGAGGTAATCGTAAAGTGTTTATGAAGCCCTCCGGCCAGATAGTTACGTTTCTATCTGCCAGTAACGTCAACGGTTATTCATTCCGTTCTTTTGTCCTGAGAGCAGTGAGATAAGCAGATACAGCTAGGGTATCTCACAAGCTTGTCGAATGCGTTCTTTCCCGGAGTTTGTGACGATAAATTGAGAACTTGTACCAACATAATGGCGGACGTTACGAGAAGAGAGAAAAACTACAATATGTCCTTGCCGCTTTCTCTTAGACTTCTGGTTACCCTTAATGGAAGGACTGCATCGAGAATAGTAGACTAGAACGGTATTCGGAAGGAGCGAGATTAATTCCTAGCTCTGGTTTACATTTCGCGTGATTGCTCAACACCGTTTCAGACGAATGTCAGAATGGTTCCTTCAACAAGCCTTCACCTTCCCTTGTCCAAACCGAAGCCGTACGCAGGTTTTAACGACACCGATGACGAACGACCGTTAAACTCACACTTGGTTTATTTTTCTCTTCCTAACATAACATTAGTCTGCCGTTTCCGTTTCACAACTGTCGAACTTATCTAAGAAACTGAATTAGATAAGCTTACAAAAAGAAAAAAACTGAGAACTGCGAGAATTTCACTCAATAGTGAGAAGACATCTGTAGCCATCGCAGTACAGGTGCAAAATAAATTGTAATGAATTATTTTTCTTAAACGTACATCAGCCATCACACTACCAGAGTATGGTCAGCATATGGGAAGGTTACTTCGCTTCGAAAAGTGTAGGATAACGTCACTGATTGTTCTTTGAGTGACAACAGTGGAACGAGGTAAGGCCATACGAAGGCGTCATTTCTCTCAAAACAGTTTGTAGCAATCTAAGAAAAAAAAAGGAATGTTACATAAAATTCGTATATGTAATACAGCTGAATCTCACTTGCTGTAAATGATTACCAGTATCAACTGTTCGATAGCAAGTGCTGGACGTTCATATAATCATTCGCAGCGTACAGAGCCAGCTCTGTAAAATGTGGTGAATACTTGACAAGAAGTGAATTTCTGTGCGGCAAGAATAATGCCTTAAACCCACAAAGTGGTCTGCTAGTAGTCGCGCATTACATCACTTACGTAGTCTACAAGCTGTGTAATATCCCTACATGCCAAGATAGATCAAAGCAGTCAGGCATTTCTTCCACGCGTATTAGGCTCGTAAAACCTGTGATGTTTCTCCACTTCCGCTACTTACGCAGAAACTGCAGGTAATTTCGCGTCTTGTTAGCGTCACGAAGTGCATTGGCCAAAGAGGTCGGATCGAGCCAAGGTCTTTGTTTGTCGAACAGTCTCGTTGCTCGCAGCCAAGCCCGGTTTTTACTAACAGGTCTCCTACAACACTGTTCTTATTCTACCCCTCTCCGTAATTTCTTCCGGCGTTGAGGGCACAAACAGAATACTGACCATTTTTTTTTTTGAGACGTGTGTCTTCCTGTCATCTGACTGGTTCATGCGGCTCGCTACGAATTTCTCTCCTGCGCCAGCCTTTTCATCTCAAAGCAGCATTTGCTACCTACGTCCTCAGTTATTTGCTGGGTGTATTCCAATCTGTCTTCATGCACACTTTCTACTCCCTGCAGTTCCTTATCGTACCATGGAACCTATTCCCTGATATCTTAACAGATGTCCTATCATCCTGTCTCTTCTTCTTGTCAGTTTTTTCCATACATTCGTTTCCTTACGGATTCTGCGGAAGACCTCCTCATTCCTTACCTTATCAGTCCACCTAATTTTCAACGTTCCTATGTAGCACCACACCTCAAATGCTTTCATTCTGTTTCGGTTTTCCCACAGTCCCTGTTTCACTACCAAACAATGCTGTGTTCCAGAAGTACATTCTCAGAAATCTCTTTCTCAAATTAAGCGCTATGTTTAATACTAGCAGACTTATCTTGGCCAGGAATGCCCTTCTGGCAGTGCTAGTCTGCTCTTTATGTCTTCCTTGCTCTTTGCATGATGGGTTACATTCCTGCCTAGGTAGCAGAATTCCCGAACGTCGTCCACTTCGTGATCCTCAATACTGATGGTGAGTTTCTTCCCGTTCTAGTTTCTGTTACTTCTTCTCATTACTTTCGTCTTTCTTCGATTGACTGTTCATTCTATTCACCAGATCTATTAATCGTTCTACACTTTCACTGCGGACAGGAATGCTACCAGATAATCTTATCATTGATATCCTTTCACCCTGGATTTTAATCCCTCTCCTGAACCTTTCTTTTATTTCCATCATTGCTTCTTCGATGTATAGACCGAACCGTAGGGGCGAAAGAGGACACCCCCGTCTTACACTCTTTTTAATCCGAGCATTTCCTTCTTGGTCTTCCAGTCTTGCTGTTCCCTCTTGGATCTTGTACATATGGTGTATTACTTGTCTTTTCCTATAGTTTACTCCTATTTTTCTTAAAATTTCAAACATCTTACACCATTTTACATTGTCGAACGGTTTTCCCAGGTCGACAAATTCAATGAACGTGTCTTTATTTTTCTTCAGTCTTTCTTCCATATCAACGGCAACGACTGGACTGCCTCTCTGGTGACTTTACCTTTCGTAAAGCCAAACTGATCGTCGTTTCTATTCTTCTGGTTAGCAATTTTGGATGAAAGAGCGGTTACGTTGGTTGTGCAATAATCCCCGCACCCGTCGGCTCTCGCTTCCTTGGAATTGTGTGGACTATGTTTTTCCGAAACTCTGGTGGTGTATCGCCAGTCGCATACATTCTACACATCAAAGGGGAATAATCGTTTTGTTGCCACTTCCTCCAACGGTTTTAGAAACTCCGATGGAATGTTATCTCTCCTTTCTGGCTTATATGATCTTAATTCGTTCAAAGCTCTTTTAAATTCTGATTTTAATACTGGATCCCCCTATTTCATCCGGGTCTACTACTGTTTCTTCTTCTATAACGTCATCAGACAAATGTTCCCTCTTCTAGAGGCCTTCAATGTACCGTTTTTCCTATTCGCTCTTTCTTCTGCATTTAACAATGGAATTCCTCTTGCACTCTTAATGTTGCCACCCGTGCATTTAATTTCACGGAAGGTTGTTTTGATTTGTCTGTATCCTGAATCAGTCTTTCCGACAATCATTTCTTTTTTCCATTTCATCACATTTTTCATGCAGCCATTTCACCTTATCTTCCCTGTGTTTCCTGTTTACACTGAGGTGACAAAAGTCATTGAATACTCGCTAAAACCGTGTCGGACTTCTTTAGAATGGCTTGGTGACTCAACAAGTCGTTGGAAGTCTCCTGTAAAAGTACTGAGTCGTCCTTAATTGAGAAAGTGTTGCCTGTTCAGGATTTTGGGCACGAACTGACCTCTAGATTATGTCCCATAAATATTGAGTGGGATTCAAGTCGGGCAATCTGTGTGGCCAAATAATTCACTCGAATTGTCCAGAACGTTCTTCAAAACGATCACAAACAACTATGGCCCAGTGACATGGCACATTGTCATCCATAAAAATTGCACTCATTAGTTGTTCTTGGTGCCGCGAGTACATTTGTTTCGAGTGTTTATATGACGAGTACCATCCATCTAGTTATTCGAAGAAAAGTGAGGACACGTAACAGTGACTGGAGGAGCCATTGTAAAGTGACCAGCAGTAACATTTTAGTTGTTTACTATCCCAAGAGATTTAAGAACTTTATTTGCCTACCTTTTTATCATGTCTTATTGATTTACTTACCTTATTAACCCTCCTATCCCTATCAAATGAGATATGGAAAGGTTCTCTCCTTCCCAGCCAGTTATCTTGGTCGTTGCGCTATTTTTTTTAATCTCATTTTGTTCGCTCGTTCGTTGCTTCTGCTCGGAGCGGACGTCGTAAGACACCCGTGTATGTTCGTTGTTGATCAATTAACTCAGCTTTTTTTTTTTTTATTACAGAGGGCAGCTAAGCCTCTGACCGAACACGCTGAGCTACCGTGCCGGCGACTATCGGCGATTTGCGCGTAAAGCGTTTACCATATGGGTACATAAGTGGCTGTTGTAAAAGTTTCTTTCCCTGATTTCTGGAAAAGTATGCATTTGTGGACTCCGTACCTGATGATGAAAAATGGTCTATTTACAATTATCTATCGATCCCGCCAATTTTGAGCTAATTGCTCGACATAAAGTTTAGGGGTGGTTTTGTCAAAAATGGGAGGATGTTGAGCCAAAATATCTTAGAGTCCTTCGTTTTAGGTTGTACACAAGCTACCTGCCGTGTCTAAGGCCTTTCCCTTGTCAGTCAGATCATAAGAACGCGTAACGAAGTTGCTCATGGAATTTACATGGCCATCTTTTGATGAAAGGCGGAGTTTTTCTTGAGAATTGAGTAGACTTAAAGAACCGATATTTGAATAAGACTGTGTGCTACCTGAATCGTAGTCTCGCGTAAGCATTATGACAATAAGGTAAGGAAGGTCAAGATGCGTACTGAGACAGACATTTTTCCTCCCTCTACACGCGAAAGGAGTGAACAGAAATCCGCTAATTACCTCAGTGAACAAAATATTAGCCACTCCCTAAAAAGAGGTCTGTGGTCGCTTTGGAGCCATGTAAATGCTGTAGAGCCGGCACCCTGACGTACATGTTATACCTACATCCCTACTCCGCAATCCAGCTTATCGTGTATGGTGTAACAACAGTGTTGTGTATGTGCCAGTCGGTTGTATGGTATCAGCGTAGTAGGACAGGTCGATGTGGAGACGTGACAAAATAACAGAAGGGAGCTATTGTGTCTGGACGTGCCCATGAGCATACCGTATGAAGTTAAATGGTTCAAATGGCTCTGAGCACTATGGGACTTACATCTGTGGTCATCAGTCCCCTAGAACTTAGAACTACTTAAACCTAACTAACCTAAGGACATCACACACATCCATGCCCGAGGCAGGATTCGAACCTGCGACCGTAGCGGTCGCGCGGTTGGCAGAACGATCGAACGTTTCAGCTTAGAATATTTTAAAAAAGCGCCATACTGCACAGACTGTTTTCATTCGGTTGCCCCGAGAGACTGGTTTCACTCAGAAGAATAAATGAATAATTCAACATATACGTAAAACTACAAAACAAATGAGTCGATTTTTTCCAATAACCGCCTGAATCTACCGAAGACGTGTCTCGCCTTGTCAGTGACAATCGTTTTCAGACTTGACCGGAATTGCTGTTTTTAATTAATACACGACTACTTCAATCTGTTTCCGTGCGGAGTCGGGTATCTTGCAAAGACAGTTACTCGCGGAAGAACATCAAGCGGCGCATCTTAAACAGGCAAAACAACACGGAAGCTTGACAGCGGGCAGCTGGAGGTGTGAAGTATGAGTTGCTATTTTGGAAGGCGCCAAGCTTCACTACGGGGCAATGAAGCCTTTAAAGCGCTAAAGGACGCGAAGTCTGAAACATACCCTGTACTGTGACGTAAAAAATAAAAAATTGCAGTGGAGCAGCAAAGAAGGCGTTGCTCAGTAATCGCTTCTCAGCATCGCTCTTCTCCATCTCTAACGACTTCCTTTCTGTGACACTGCCGTTTGTTTTTTTCACGCCAGTATATATACAGAGCTTGTAGGACTTGGACGCTGATGGGCCATCATCTTCTCGATCAAGGATGGAAATGGCGGACACTAAGGTACGTTGCGGTCAAGTATCTCCGACTTCGTCTCGGTAAAATGAACGTAAATGTAGATGTTAATTCAGAGAATGGCGTTTAAGAATGAGATGAAACTTTTTTTTTTTTTTTTTTTTTTTTTGCATCTCAGACTCTACAAGTAAGCGGCTGAGCCTAGAAATATTTTACTCCACGGATCTTTAACCAAACAGAGCCTGGCCCACCAGAAAGGACGTTCAAAAATTTAGAAGTACAGGTTCTCGTTTGAATCTGAGAAGACATGGGCGGATGTGCGATCATCAGCTTGAACTAGACGGTGGAACGGCATAAGGTATAGTGTCTCGAAAGAAACTCCCCTATTTCCGCCTGAGAAGATACAACACGTAGACTAGAAAAAATGCGATAAATCACAGACCAAAGATTACACGATTCACAGGCACATACCGCACACGATTCCATCCCTTAGGTTAGCTGACGTTGTGACGACCGGGAGAGCATATGGCCGCAAAGTTAAATATGCCAGATCACTGCATCCAAATCTACATCTACGTCACTGCTAGGTAATTCACACTCAAGTGCTTGGCAGAGGGTTCGTCGAACCATTTTTAGATTACTTCGGTGCCGTTCCACTCTAGAATAGCACATGGAACAAACGAACACAAATCTTTCAGTTTGAGCTCTGATTTATTTTATTACGATAGTCATATCTCCCATGTAAGTGGTAGTCAACAAAATATTTTTCGTATTCGGAGGAGAAATTTGGTGATTCAAATTTAGTGAAAAAATCTTACCGCAAGGAGAAACGTCCTTCTTTTAATTACTGCCACCTCAACTCCATTCTCTTTTTCGCGATAACACAAAACGAATTGCCCTTCTTTGAACTTTTCGATGTTTCCCTCAAACCCATCTGGTGAGGATCCCTTACCGCATGTAGGCAGTCTGATTTAAGACCTGTCGGTAGCACTCGTTACTGCGTGTGAATAAAGAGCCACTTGAATTTGCAAGAACGATGTTTTCTGATCCGTGCTGCCTATATGTCGACGGGTCGTTTTCTTCAAGGAAAGTCATAATATTCGAACACAGTATTAGTCGATGTCTGTGATATGGGTCTGCAGTTTAGCGGATTACTTGTATTTCTTTTCTTATTACAGGTGTGACCTGTGCAAAACGGAGCTCTTTTGCTCAAAGCTAGAGAAGTTTCAGTAGGTCTGTTCAGTGGAATGAACAGCCCGTGAAGCTTGGTAAACCAGCCAGTTAGTTAAGTATTTACTCATATTCACCATAAACATTACGATGTGGTTCGTGTCAACTGAACGAACATTGAACACATATAGAGAAAGAAGATGAAAAAATATCAATATTGTTATATATCGGCCAATTACGGATTTTTTCAATCAATGACTAATTATTTCTACTCAACAATTACTCTGTAGTATAGAAGAGTTGTTCAGGAGAACATCGATATTTTACATCTGAAAATATTTTCTCTATCTGTCACACATTTTATATCCTTGAATGCATTGTCAAAGAGTTGTATAGCTGCATGTTTCACCCCTTTCTGCGTTAAAGAAACGATAGGAGTTACGAGGAGTGTATGCTAATCGTCAAACATCTTAATTGCGAAACGCACAGTAACACAAGTGAGAAAAGAATAATCATAACTAGAAAGAAGTTCAAAAATGGTTCAAATGGCTCTGAGCACTATGGGACTTAACTTCTGATGTCATCAGTCCCCTAGAACTTAGAACTAACCTAAGGACATCACACACATCCATTCCCGAGATACGGTTCGAACCTGCGATCGTAGCGGTCGCGCGGTTACAGAATGTAGCGCCTAGAACCGCTCGGCCACTGCGGCCGGCAATTAGAAATCAGTAATCCTATTGCAGAAGACAGCTGAAGCTAAGGTAGTCATAAGGAGCATATTAGCTCAAACGAAACAAAAGAACATTTCTGGCACCGAACGCCGTCGCGAAATTTATAAGAAAGATACTGAAACTTCAACTGTGAAACGAAGCATTGTATTGAAGAGAAACGTAGAGGGGTGAATACTAGAAAGGATAGGTGCAGAAACAGTTGTAGTTAGACCTTTTACCATGAAAAGGAACACGATCGCGGAACAATTTCTAAGGCAACCAGAAATAACTTGACACTCGAAAGTAAACTAGAAGGAAAAAATTAGTGACGGACAACGATTAAAATGTGAAAATATTGGGTGTATTAAGTATGAGGAGATAAGGGCACGAGCATATGGTAGAGGTAGATGCAAAAACAATGTCAAATACACTGGTGAACCAGGACATTTTGACCACCTGCTTAATAACATGTTTGTCCGTCTTTGGAACGAAATACATCACTGAATCTGTGTATCAGGGGTAGGTTTGTGGAGGTATGCGGCGTTAAATGTCTACGCACAAGTCATGCAATTCGCGTAAACAACGGACCGCTGATTTGCCTATACGGTGATGGCGCTCTACAGCGATCCAGAAGAGTTCCAGAGGATTATCACTGTTCAGTCTCCGAGAAATGGACAGTTATACTGCTGAAAGAGGACATCGCCTTTCCATCTTCCTAGTATAGCCGGCCGCTGTGGCCAAGCGGTTCTAGCGCTTCAGTCTGGAACCGCACTGCTGCTACGGTCGCAGGTTCGAATCCTGCCTCGGGCATGGATGTATGTGATGTCCTTAGGTTAGTTAGGTTTAAGTAGATCTAAGTCAAGGGGACTGATGACCTCAGATGTTAAGTACCATAGTGCTCAGAGACATTTGAACCATTTGAATCTTCCTAGTGTAGCAAAAATGTGATTCACCCGAAGAGCCGACACGTTTACACTGATTGACGGACGAACCCCGACGGTCCCGTGCCCACTGCAACGGTAACTGACAGCGTCACTGGGTCAACTTGTGAACACGTAGGGATGGTCTGCTGCGGAGCTCCATGTTCAACAATGTACGATGAACGGTGTGCTCCGAAGCAGTTGTACATGCACCAGCATTGTGCTCTTTCGGCAGAGATGGCACAGATCACAATCTGTCCTACTTTACAGAGCAGACAAGCCTCCGAATCCCATGTTCCCTGAAGAGTCGTGGACGTCCAACCGCTTAGCGCCTAGTGGTAGTTTCACTGTCCTACCTCTTTCCGTAGTTGCTCACGACAGTAGCATGTGAACATTCGACCAGCTTCGCCGTTTTCGAGAAATTCGTTCACAGGCTCTAGTCAAAGTCGCTTATCTCAATGGATTTCCCCATTTGCAGCGCATATCTTCGCTAGGATGATCCCCCATCCGTGTCTGCTTGGCTTACACACTTTTGCTACCGCGTCATGTGCCCGTAGCGCCACCAGAATGCATCCAATATCGCGGTGTGCAGTGATCATAATGTTTTGGCTTATCAGTGTAAGTCGTACGGCTGATGATTTAAAATAAAAATAAATTATTGAGATGTCTTCTGCTGAACGAACTCCTAAGAATGTGATAACTGACTACTGTCATAAAGATGAATGTTCTGAGCATAGGACTACATCTACATCCACGTCTTCATTGACTACTCTGCAGTTCACGCGTAAGTGCTTGGCTTTCCACTCTTGAATGGCACTTGGGAGAACGAACGCTTAAATCTTTCCGTGCTCTAATTTCCCTTATTTTGTTGTAATGATTACTTCTCCCAAGCAGATGGGAGTCAACAGAATTTTTTTGCATTTGGAAGAGAAAGTTGGTAATTTAAGTTTTGTGGGTCGGCCAGCGTGGCCGAGCGGTTCTAGACGCTTCAGTCCGGAACTCCGCGACTGCAACGGTCGCAGGTTCGAATCCTCCCTCGGGCATGGATGTGTGTTATGTCCTTAGGTTAGTTAGGTTTAAGTAGTTCTAAGTTCTAGGGGACTGATGACCTCAGATGTTAAGTCCCATAGTGCTCATAGCCATTTGAACCATTTTTCTTTTTTAAGTTTTGTGGAAAGTTCTCACTGCAACGAGAAACGCCTTTGTGTTAATAACTGCCACCCCAACTCGCATATTATAACCATGACACCTTTTTCCCTCTTTTCCCTCTTCCACGATAATACGGAAAGCGCTGCCCTTCTTTGAACTTGTTCGATGTTCTTCGTCAGTCCTATTTGGTACCGCCCAGCAATACTCCAGAAGCATACTGCAGGCAGTTTTTCTATTAGATCTGTTTAACTATTCTACCAATAAAACGCTGTCTTTGATTCGCCTTCTCCACAACATTTTCTATGTCATCGTTCGAATTTAAGTTGTTCGTAATTGTAATCTCTACGTATTTGTTTCAGCTGGCAACCTTTAACTTTGAGTAACGTAAATTTAACGGGTTCCTTTTAGAAGTCATGTAGATGACCTCACGCTTTTCGTTATTTAGAGTCAATTACCGCTTTACGCAACGCACAGATATCTTGCCTAATCATTTTTTAATTAGTGGCAGCCGATGTGGCTGAGCGGTTCTAGACGCTTCAGTCTAGAACCGCGTGACCGCCACGGTCGCATGTTCGAATCCTGCCTGGGGCATGGATATGTGTGTGTGATGTACTTACGCCATCATCGCGTAGGCAAATCAGCGGCCCGTTGTTTATTGCATGACCTGTGCGTAGACATCCAACGCCACATAATGCTCCTCAAACCACTTTATCACTGTTCTGTCTCCGAGAAACGGACAGTTATACTGCTGAAAGAGGACATCGCCTTTCCATCTTGCTAATGTAGCAAAAATGTGATTCACCCGAAGAGACGAAGAGGCGAGCTGAGAGCTATTTGAACCATTTTTTGATCTTCTGATGACTTTACAAGAACGTAACAAACTGAGAAAAAAGCCTCATAAATCGTTGGTATGGATTAGGAACGGGAGAGAGCCTAGAACACTTCCTTGGTAACCCGAGATATCACTTCTGTTTTACTCGGTGACTTTCCGTCACTTACTACGAACAGTGAGGTGACTTTCAGGAAATCATGAACCCAATCGCACAGCTGCGATGATACGCCATAGGTACCCATTTGAATTTGTAACCGCTTGTGAAGAACAGTGTCGATAGCAGTTTGGAAATGTAGAGATATAGACAAAATTTGGTGTCTGCTGTCAATAGGACTCATTACTTCTTGTGAGTAAAGAAGCAGATGTGTTTCGTAAGAACCATTTTTTTCTGAATCCGTACTATGTCTCAATAGGTCGTTTTCTTTTAAGTAATTCATAATTTTCAGAGACATATATCTTCCAAAATCACAAGAGCTCAAGAATGTGTGTGTGTGTGTGTGTGTGTGTGTGTGTGTGTGTGTGTTTACGGATGTGAGTTATGATATATCATCTTGTGTGTACTGAGAAAGCGGGTGGGCACATATCGTTAGAAGTGGCCAGAAGCTTACACGGTACTTATTGTCTTTGCTGCAGATACACAACGGGCTAGACTTTGTAGCAAGAGTACAAATGCAGCAAGCTTTGGTTCACGCAAGCCCGCTTTTGCCCCGTCTAGTGCTATAAAAGGGTCAAACGAACAGTAATACAGTATAGGTCCTTACTGCACGTGCGCTCAGACCGTAGAGTACTGCGGCAGCGAGATACGAGATAGCGGAATTTGCCTTGTGCAGTAGCCGAGATAACATTTGTCCGAACTTTTGGTCTTTCGATAACCCAGCCTCGTTGTTCGCGCTACCGCGATAAACTTTGGCGGCCGTGACAAATATACGAGGATCCCGAGGTAAATATAGCGGGGCTAGCGAAGGGCGTGCGTGCGGGCGCGGAAACATATCTGCGAGTTTTAGATCGACACGAGCTGCCCTGTGGCCAGGCTTTCTTTTGAGCAGGTGGCAGTCTTAGTCCATTCTCATTTGATCTTTTCTTCCAAAATTCCATAGCGTTGTCACCACGCTTCTTTTTTATTTCTTCAGACGACTGCACACCTGTTCTTTACTACTCGTTCATCGACCGAACGAGTTAACGCATTGTTTAGCTCACTGGACTCGCACCTGGGAGGACGACGGTTCAAATCTGCGTCCGGGCATTCTGATTCACGCTGTCTTTGATTTCCCTCTATCACTTCAGGCAAATTCCGGGATATCACAGTGGAAAGGGTACGACCGACTTCATTCATCATTCTCGAAACAGCCCGAGCTTGTGCTCCGCCTCTGATGACCGCAATCTTCCTTCCTTCTTCCCTGGAATCCTGAATTTAATGTTTACCTACTGGAAACATCTCTTTCTTCTGCTTTTGTGCTGTGTATATCTCAATGTTCTCTTTTTTAACTTCTCAGATCCAGCTTCCAGTAATTTTTTTTTTTTTTTCAGAGATACTTGAAGATCTATTTTATCAGTCTGTTGTCACTCACTCTGCCCAAAATTTGGAAAAATATCAGTCTTCTTTTCCTGCTTGTTTCTGTCATCTCTCCTGTACTTTGATGAGCTTCTTAGTTAAGAGGCTTCTTTGCTTCTTATTGCAATTAAAAAATTTCCTCGTGATTCTCCCCTATAATATTTCTAGTTTGTGTAACTCATAGTTCAATGTTAGCTTTCACTTGAGTAAAAGCCTTCATGTTTCACTACCACATTGTTAGCTTTTATTTTTGGATTTCTAGTTTTACACTTTTTATTGTAATTTTTTTTTTTTTGTTATTCCATACGCCCTTTCCAATTTGTGTATTCTTTCATTTACAGAAGATTTTTCTGAGCCATTTTCTTGAGTTATCTCTTCTACATTCTTGAACTTGTTGACTTTTCTAAATCACCAAAGTCTATCCGTAAAATTTGTAGAACATGATTCCTAGTTATAAATTTGTTTTCTCTGCAGAGATTGTTAAAACTACTGTGCTGGCTGTCTTTTCCAAGAGACTGACTTGTATTTCTACAGCTGGGACAATTTCAGGTGATACAGCAAAATCATATGCAAATGTAAAGCAATTTACTCTCCCTTTCTTCCCGCTTTTATGGAGATAAGGCATCACCTTTCCTTACATCTGTATTTATTTGAAACGGCTTAGAAATTCCGCCCATGAACATTAATTCTGAAACTGTCTCTATCAGTGTTCCTGATGTTCAAATGTGTGTGAAGTCCTATGACTGGGTGTTGTGTGCTGTCCTTAGGTTAGTTAGGTTTAAGCAGTTCTAAGTTCTAGGGGACTGATGACCATAGATGTTAAGTCCCATAGTGCTCAGAGCAGTCCTATGGGACGAAACTGCTAAGGTCATCGGTCCCTAAGCTTACACACTACTTAATTTAACTTACATTAACTTACGCTAGGTACAACACACATACCCATGCCCGAGGGAGGACTCGAACCTCCGACAGGGGTAGCCTCGCGGACCGTGACAAGACGCCCTAGACCACGCGGCTACCCCGCGCGGCCTATCAGAGTTTCGTGGATTCAATTTGCCAATTGGTTTTTACGACAAATTCTTGGATTCCTCTATCTAATATAAAATGCCTTCTTAAACTCCAGGAACATTACAATTATGTCTTTAGAGCTTAGTAGTCTGTGATGGATTATGATTTTTAAATTGAGTTTTTTATTCCTTCTTTGGAGAAGAGAATACTGCGCACTATAAGGGGCTATTATTTTCTATACGTTTCATTTTGTTCTGAATGTGTGATAAGATTTATTTCTATCTCACCAAAGCAAAAAATGGTACACACTGCCTTCATTACTACGTTTACATTTCATTTGGTCGGTCTACAATCAGCAGTTAGTGATTTACCTTCAACGGACGGAATCTTCATAGGAATCCCAGTTGAACTAGTCAACAAACACTTCATGTGAAATAGCGTTTTGCTGTCAATTCTTTCCTAATTCTCGCTTATTGAACCTCTGACCCCAAATCGCTTTTCTTAGTGGTAAGTTACTTAGTTCTGAAAGAATAAATAACTGACTGATATCACCGAGTGAGGTAGCACATTGGACTTCATTCGGGAGGGCGATGGTTCAAACACGCGTCCGGCCATCCTGATTTAGGTTTTCCGTGATTTCCTTAATCGAGATGGTTCCTCCTAAAAGGCATGGCCACTCTGCTTCTCCAGTCTTCCCTAATCCGAGCTTGTGGTTCGTCTCTAATGACCTCATTGTCGATGGACATTAAACACTCATCTCCTCCTCCTCCTCCTTCAATTGATATCGAAATATACTGCGGATTACTAATCCTGTTTCTTCTTAAGTCGTCAGTCTTCTGACTGGCTCGACTCTGTCCATTTTTCTCCAGACTAATCCAGCTCTTTTCATCTCTACTCTCTCTCGGTAGCTGAGCGTCCAGCGCGTCTAATTGCAATGCAGAGGAACAGGGTTCGTTTCCCGTTACTACCAGAGATTTTTCCTTGGTGGTAGATGTGGCATGGGGTACACGTGATGCCGATTGAGGAGTTTCTTGACCGAGCAATAGCAGGTCCAAGGTCGCGAATACTTGCGACGGCCGGGAGAGCGATATGCTGGCACCACACTCCTCGATACCCACATCCAAATGACGCCATTCGCAGAGGATGACATGGCGGTCGGAGGTACCGATAGGTCCTGCTGATCCTGTGGACTAATCTTTATTTTAGTACCTACTAAAACAAACATGCTCCGTAATCTGTTTTGTGTATTCTAGTTTTTGTCTTCAAACACGGTTTTCCCCTCTACTGCGTCCTGTGTGACATGATTATTCCTGGACGAGATTTCTCATTGACCTGTACTACCTCTCGTACCAATATTCTGTAGATTTGTTTCCTCACCCATCGTTTTTAGTATCTCTTCGTTTAGTACTTTACTTGTCCTCGTAATATGTAGTCATCCTCGATAGTATCACATCTCAGGTGCTTCCTGTTTCTTCTTCTCCGGATTTCCGATGTTCCGTAATTGATTTCCATGCAGGGCTTTGCTCAGTCGTAGGCTTTTACAACTCCTTCCTAATTCGCACATCAACAAATTAATATCAGCAGGGATCCGCGTTCCTTTACCCAGTGGTGGAATGTTTTCCTGCCACAAAATATCGGACGGTTCACTGGATAAACAGCTGACCCTGTCATATCTGTATGGAGATGATCATCAGTCGCGCCATGATTTTTGGTAGTACTTGCAGACTGCAAATGCGGAGGTTGCACGCTGCTCCCGTAATCGTACATATTTTTCCAGTTACCTTGACAATTTTTTCACCACTCCCTCACTACGTTGGCGTGTTCCTGGCGTGGCAGGTTCCCCCCCAATTGGAAACGAAACATGATGCGCCTACAGTTTGGACTCGGCCCAACTGTCATCCTTTATCACCTTGCGGGGTTTCCAGGGTTACGGATAAGTGGGCTAGTTTTAATTTGTTTTTCCACTGTATATATGTGCAAAATAGTAAATAAATAAGTAAAGTAAAAATGATCAGTGTGAGGATGCAATCGTAGTCATTCAACCCCTACTCGCCTTGTCTCCTCCAGCCTGCAGTTGTGCCCCCCCCACCCCGCAAAATTAAAAAAAAAATGCTAAAGTGCATGCGTGGAAACTGGGAGGCCGTAATAAAAATATAAAATTAAAAAAAAAATAAAAACAAAAATTGCGCTGCTCCCGGGACACACGGGAAGGCGAGCCAATCTCGGATCAAACCCGCCTCGCGGGTTAAAATCGAGGATTGAGGCCAGATTGGTTTGGGGTTTTAGGTGGTTTTCGTCATATAACTAGGTAAACAGCAGGCAGGTGCTCCCTTTCCGCCTCTGTTACACATTATGCATTTATTTTAGAAAACGTCGGTTTTTTCGTTTTTCATTGTTCCTTAGCTGCATCAAAATTCATGGAGGTATGTTCCGTCTTTGCGACTAAATGAACATATGAGAAGCTGGAAGCATGGAAATAGCCATTCTATCTTTGCTGAACACACGAAAATGGTTAGATTGAACAAATACAACAAAAAATTCCTGAAATTACAGGAAAGCTTTTATATACACTCCTGGAAATTGAAATAAGAACACCGTGAATTCATTGTCCCAGGAAAGGGAAACTTTATTGACACATTCCTGGGGTCAGATACATCACATGATCACACTGACAGAACCACAGGCACATAGACACAGGCAACAGAGCATGCACAATGTCGGCACTAGTACAGTGTATATCCACCTTTCGCAGCAATGCAGGCTGCTATTCTCCCATGGAGACGATCGTAGAGATGCTGGATGTAGTCCTGTGGAACGGCTTGCCATGCCATTTCCACCTGGCGCCTCAGTTGGACCAGCGTTCGTGCTGGACGTGCAGACCGCGTGAGACGACGCTTCATCCAGTCCCAAACATGCTCAATGGGGGACAGATCCGGAGATCTTGCTGGCCAGGGTAGTTGACTTACACCTTCTAGAGCACGTTGGGTGGCACGGGATACATGTGGACGTGCATTGTCCTGTTGGAACAGCAAGTTCCCTTGCCGGTCTAGGAATGGTAGAACAATGGGTTCGCTGACGGTTTGGATGTACCGTGCACTATTCAGTGTCCCCTCGACGATCACCAGTGGTGTACGGCCAGTGTAGGAGATCGCTCCCCACACCATGATGCCGGGTGTTGGCCCTGTGTGCCTCGGTCGTATGCAGTCCTGATTGTGGCGCTCACCTGCACGGCACCAAACACGCATACGACCATCATTCGCACCAAGGCAGAAGCGACTCTCATCGCTGAAGACGACACGTCTCCATTCGTCCCTCCATTCACGCCTGTCGCGACACCACTGGAGGCGGGCTGCACGATGTTGGGGCGTGAGCGGAAGACGGCCTAACGGTGTGCGGGACCGTAGCCCAGCTTCATGGAGACGGTTGCGAATGGTCCTCGCCGATACCCCAGGAGCAACAGTGTCCCTAATTTGCTGGGAAGTGGCGGTGCGGTCCCCTACGGCACTGCGTAGGATCCTACGGTCTTGGCGTGCATCCGTGCGTCGCTGCGGTCCGGTCCCAGGTCGACGGGCACGTGCACCTTCCGCCGACCACTGGCAGCAACATCGATGTACTGTGGAGACCTCACGCCCCACGTGTTGAGCAATTCGGCGGTACGTCCACCCGGCCTCCCGCATGCCCACTATACGCCCTCGCTCAAAGTCCGTCAACTGCACATACGGTTCACGTCCACGCTGTCGCGGCATGCTACCAGTGTTAAAGACTGCGATGGAGCTCCGTATGCCATGGCAAACTGGCTGACACTGACGGCGGCGGTGCACAAATGCTGCGCAGCTAGCGCCATTCGACGGCCAACACCGCGGTTCCTGGTGTGTCCGCTGTGCCGTGCGTGTGATCATTGCTTGTACAGCCCTCTCGCAGTGTCCGGAGCAAGTATGGTGGGTCTGACACACCGGTGTCAATGTGTTCTTTTTTCCATTTCCAGGAGTGTACAAAGAGCCGCTCGAATGAAAACGAATGTAATTAATGACCAAATCAATATAAGCAGCCTGAGTCACTAATGACAAATTTCAAACCACACACACAACACAAACAAAAGACAAATTTCAAGCCACACACATGACACAAACAAAAGACGAAAGATAAACACACAGCGACAATTGGCAACATCACACACTGTAAACAACACACATACGTTCAACACACAGTGGAAAGTGCAAGTAAAGTGTTGTCATAAATGTGGGAGAAGAATCGCCGGAAATCCGCCACTTGTAGAAGAGGGAACCGAGGAAATGCATTACCAGGACCACACACATGGACTAGTAACATTGGAAATCGTAATACCGAACGCTAATTTAACCTCACGAAACTTGTGCCACAAAACTCGTTTCTAACCCGAAAAACAAGAGAAAAACATGAGGAAATGTAACACAGTAACATACTTGTAACTACTACATAATTCATTTATTATATATGAAAACAGTTGTATAATAATGGTAAGACAGAGATTTAGGAACCAGGTTTTAAATTGTAAGACATTTCCAGGGGCAGATGTGGATTCTGACAACAATCTTTTGGTTGTGACCTGTAGATTAAAATTGAAGAAACTGCAAAAAGGTGGGAATTTAAGGAGATGGAACCTGGATAAACTGACTAAACTAGAGGTTGTACAGAGTTTCAGGGAGAGCATAAGGGAACAATTGACAGGAATGGGGGAAAGGAATACAGTAGAAGAAGAATGGGTAGCTTTAAGGGATGAAGTAGTGAAGGCAGCAGAGGATCAAGTAGGTAAAAAGACGAGGGCTAGTAAAAATCCTTGGGTGACAGAAGAAATACTGAATTTAATTGATGAAAGGAGAAAATATAAAAATGCAGTAAATGAAGCAGGCAAAAGGAATACAAACGTCTCAAAAATGAGATCGACAGGAAGTGCAAAATGGCTAAGCAGGCATGGCTAGAGGACAAATGTAAGGATGTAGAGGCTTATCTCACTAGGGGTAAGATAGATCCAGCCTACAGGAAATTTAAAGACACCTTTGGAGAAAAGAGAACCACTTTTATGAATATCAAAAGCTCAGATGGAAACCCAGTTCTAAGCAAAGAAGGGAAAGCAGAAAGGTGGAAGGAATATAAAGAGAGTCTATACAAGGGCGATGTACTTGAGGACAATATTATGGAAATGGAAGAGGATGTAGATGAAGATGAAATGGGAGATATAATACTGCGTGAAGAGTTTGACAGAGCACTGAAAGACCTGAGTCGAAACAAGGCCCCGGGAGTAGACAACATTCCATTAGAACTACTGACAGCCTTGGGAGAGCCAGTCCTGACGAAACTCTACCATCTGGTGAGCAAGATGTATGAAACAGGCGAAATACCCTCAGACTTCAAGAAGAATATAATAATTCCAATCCCAAAGAAAGCAGGTGTTGACAAATGTGAAAATTACCGAACTATTAGTTTAATAAGTCACGGCTGCAAAATACTAATGCGGATTCTTTACAGACGAATGGAAAAACTAGTAGAAGCCGACCTCGGGGAAGATCTGTTTGGATTCCGAAGAAATGTTCGAACACGTGAGGCAATACTGACCCTACGACTTATCTTAGAAGCTAGATTAAGAAAAGGCAAACCTATGTTTCTAGCATTTGTAGACTTGGAGAAAGCTTTTGACAATGTTGACTGGAATACGCTCTTTCAAATTCTGAAGGTGGCACGGGTAAAATACAGGGAGCGAAAGGCTATTTACAATTTGTACAGAAACCAGATGGCAGTTATAAGAGTCAAGGGACATGAAAGGGAAGCAGTGGTTGGGAAGGGAGTGAGACAGGGTTGTAGTCTCTCCCCGGTGTTATTCAATCTGTATATTGAGCAAGCAGTAAAGGAAACAAAAGAAAAAATTCGGAGTAGGTATTAAAATCCATGGAGAAGAAATAAAAACTTTGAGGTTCGCCGATGACATCGTAATTCTGTCAGAGACAGCAAAGGACTTGAAAGAGCAGTTGAATGGAATGGATAGTGTCTTGAAAGGAGGGTATAAGATGAACATCAACAAAAGCAAAACGAGGATAATGGAGTGTAGTCGAATTGAGTCGGGTGATGCTGAGGGAATTAGATTAGGAAATGAGACACTTAAAGTAGTAAAGGAATTTTGCTATTTGGGGAGCAAAGTAACTGATGATGGTCGAAGTAGAGAGGATATAAAATGTAGACTGCCAATGGAAAGGAAAGCATTTCTGAAGAAGAGAAATTTGTTAACATCGAGTATAGATTTAAGTGTCAGGAAGTCATTTCTGAATGTATTTGTATGGAGTGTAGCCATGTATGGAAGTGAAACATGGACGATAAATAGTTTTGACAAGAAGAGAGTAGAAGCTTTTGAAATGTGGTGCTACAGAAGTATGCTGAAGATTGGATGGGTAGATCACAGAACTAATGAGGAAGTATTGAATAGGATTGGAGAGAAGAGAAGTTTGTGGCACAACTTGACTAGAAGAAGGGATCGGTTGGTAGGACATGTGTTGAGGCATCAAGGGATCACCAATTTAGTGTTGGAGGGCAGTGTGGAGGGTAAAAATGGTAGAGGGAGACCAAGAGAAGAATACACTAAGCAGATTCAGAAGGATGTAGGTTGCAGTAGGTACTGGGAGATGAAGAAGCTTGCACAGGATAGAGTAGCATGGTGAGCTGCATCAAACCAGTCTCAAGACTGAAGACCACAACAACAACATATGAAAACAAATATGTATTACAGCTCACTGAAGATGCTTCACAAATAAAAGAAGCGAGAGGGGTTCGGCAGCAAACTGTCTTTTATTTAATTGCAAAGACGAAACATATCACCTTGAACTTTAGGAAACGTCACTACACTTGAACATGACATCTACGCTGAACGCAGACAGATCCCCATCTCAGACTCAGATACTTTGCCGTGAAGAGGGGGGGAGGGGGGGGGGCTGACGAGAGTTGCAGAGTCAGGATTGCCAAAACCGATATAACGATGCTGATCCCTTAGAGAAACGGGAACAGACGACAGGAGAAGAAGAAGATCGAATACCAGTATATGATGATGATGATGATTGGATTGTGGGGCGCTCAACTGCGCGGTTATCAGCGCCCGTACAAATTCCCAACCTTTGCTCAGTCCAATCTTGCCACGTGCATAAATGATGATGAAATGATGAGGACAACACAAACACCCAGTCATCTCGAGGCTGGTGAAAATCCCTGACCCCGCCGAGAATCGAACGCGTGACCCCGTGCTCGGGAAACGAGAACGCGACTGCGAGACCACGAGCTGCGGACAATACCAGTAGAGTTCTCTTTTTGAAGTAAGCTGTCTTTGGATGTGTCAGTATACTTCTAATGTGTTGGTAACTTACAGTCTATGTAATCTTGCCTACTATATAGAATTCTTTCGTTACTGTGCCAAACAGTTAGAAAAAATGGATATGTGTAAAGTGTTTACCACAGATGCAGAAGCATCCCTCTTGACGTACGTACTACACAATGTCAGTTCGTTGCGCCATGAAGAAAAGAGTTTATTCTATCATCGACAGCGAGATGATAAGGGATAAGGCAGCAGCCCCATAAGAGAGATGGGGAGAGAAACCAGACGTACTCCGTCCAAAGAGCCAGTCCATTAGTCGCCTGAAGTTGTTTAGAGGAACGTGGAAAATTTCCGGGAAACTAGTCTTGCGTCATATACAGTACGTCATCTCGTTCCTTGTCCGCCTGCTTAGTTGGGTGGTAACATGCTTGCCTCCCATGCATTGGGCCCGTGTTCGATTCCCGGGCGGGTTGGTGATTTTCTCCGCTTGTGGGCTGGGTGTTGTGTTGTCCCAATCATCATTTCATCCTCATAATCGGCTGCAAGTCACCCAGTGTGGCGCCGACTGAAATAAGACATCCACTTCGCGACCGAACATGACTGGGACATCCCGGCCAACAATGCCTTCATCTCATTATATATATCTCGATCCATGTGACTGTAGTAGAGGAGCAAAATTTTTGAGGAAGGCAGTTATTGCAATTAATATCGCAAATAACTGAAGCTATGGTGAGTTACCAACTAACGCAGAAGTGAAGAGAATAGCAAAGGACAATAACAAACAGAGACCGACAGTAAGGAAATACTTGATTTCACAGGTTAATGGCCGGCTGGGGTGGCCGAGAGGTTCAAGGCGTTTCAGTCTGGAACCGCGCGACCGCGACGGTCGCAGGTTCGAATCCTGCCTCGGACATGGATGCGTGTGATGTCTTTAGGTTAGTTAGGTGTAAGTAGTTCTAAGTTCTAGGGGACTGATGACCTTAGAAGTTAAGCCCCATAGTGCTCAGAGCCATTTGAACCATTGAACAGGTTAATGATATTCGTAGCCGAGTTGTTCATTTCATTTCCTGCACAATATCTCGACGACCGGCCCAGTTGCCTTCTTCAGGTTCTAACTGTGTTGTTACGTACTCGCTGCCGGGATTCCAACCAGACTGTGTAGTACTCTCACGCGTCTCTATTTACCGCCGTGTTCGACTCCCGGCATCATCTACGCCCTTTGACGCTCATTTGTTTTTCACAGTCCGCACTGTTATTCTATCCAAATATTGTGCATAACATGGACTCAACAGCTCGGTTCTACACTCTAAATCATACCATTAATCAGCAAATATTTCTGACGGGATGTTCTTTCGTATGTTATAAATTTACCCACCAGTTTCATATCCTTTACATCTACATCTATGTGATTACTCTGCTATTCACAATCAAGTGCCTGGCAGAGGGTTCAATGAACCACCTTCAAGCTGTCTCTCCACCATTCCACTCACGAACGACGCGCGGGAAGAACAAGCACTTAAATTTTTCTGTGGGAGCCCTGATTTCTCTTACTTTATTGTGATGATCATTTTTCCCTACGTAGGTGGATGCCAACAAAATGTTTTCGCAATCGGAGGAGAAAACTGATGATTGAAATTTCATGAGAAAATCCCGTCGCAACGAAAACCACCTTTATTTTTAATGTTTGCCATTCCAATTCACGTATCATATCTGTGGCACTATCTCCCCTATTTCACTATAACACAAAACGAGCTGTCATTCTTTGTACTTTTTGAATGTCATCCGTCAGTCCCACTTGATGCGGATCCCACACCGCACAGCAGTACTCCAGAATAGGGCGGACAAGCGTGGTATCAGCAGCCTCTTTAGTAGACCTGTTGCACCTTCTAAGTGTTCTGCCAATGAATCAGTCTTTGGTTTGCTCTACCCACAACATTATCTATGTGATCGTTCCAATTTAGGTTATTTATAATTGTAATCCCTAATTATTTAGTTGAATTTACAGCCTTCATATTTGTGTGACTTATCGCGTAATTTAAATTTAGAGGATTTCTTTTAGTGTTCACGTAAATAACTTCGCACTTCTCTTTACTCATGCTCAATTGCCACTTTTCGCACCATACAGATATCTTATCTATATCATTTTGCAATTCGTTTTGGTCATCTGATGACTTTCCAAGACGGTAAATGACAGCATCTACTGCAAAAAACAATCTAAGACGGCTTCTCAGATTGCTTGCTAAGTCGTTAATATACTCGTACATCAGGAACATTAGAGGCCCTATAACACTGCCTTGTGGAACGCCGGATATTACATCTGTTTTAGTCGATGACTTTTCGTCCATTACTATAAACTGTGACCTTCCTGACAGAAAATCACGATCCAGTCGCACAACTGAGGTGATATTTCGTAGGCACACAGTTTGGTTAGAAGACGCTTGTAAGGAACGGTGTCGAAACCCTTCTGAAAATCTAAAAATATGGAATCAATCTGACATCCCCTGTCGATATCACTCATTACTTCATGAGTATGAAGAGCTAGTTGTGTTTCGCGAGAACAATATTTTCTGAATCCGTGCTGACTAGGTGTCAATAAATCGTTTTCTTCGAGGTACTTCATTATGTTCGAATACAGTATATGTTCCAAAACCCTACTGCAAATCGACGTTAGTGATATGGGCCTGTAATTCAGCGGATTACGTTTTGGGTATTGGTGTGACTTGAGCAATTTTTCAGTCTTTAGGTGCGGGTCTTTCTGTGGGCGAGCAGTTGAATATAATTGCTAAGTATGGAGCTATTGTATCAGCTTACTCTGAGAGGAACCTGACTGGTATACAATCTGGACCGGAGGCCTTGGCTTTATTAAGTGATTTAAGCTGCTTTGCTACACCGAGGATATCTACTCCTATCTTTCTCATCTTGGCAGTTGTTCTTGATTGGAATTCAGGAATATTTCCTTCGTCTCCTTTGGTGAAGGAGTTTCGGAAAACCGTGTTTAATAACTCTGCTTTGGTGGCACTGACATCAGTGACTTCGCCGTTATTATTGCGCAGTGAAGGTACAGATTGCATCTTCTCACTGGTGTGCTTTATATATGACCAGAATCTCTTTGGGTTTTCTGCCGGATTCCGAGACAGAGTTTCGTTGTGGAAATTATTAAAAGCATCTCGCATTGAAGCACGCGCTCTATTTCGAACTTCTGAAAAACTTTGCCAATCTTGGGGATTTTGCGTTCTTTTAAATTTGTCATGCTTTTTTCGTTGCTTCTGCAACAGCGATCTGACCCGTTTTGTGTACCATGGGTGATCAGTACCATCACTTATTAATTTATGTGGTATACAGCTCTCTATTGCCGTCGCTACTATCTCTTTGAAATCATTCTTTTCTACGCCTACGTGATCAGAGCGGAAAGAGTGGAGACTGTCTCTTAAAAAGGCGTTAAGAGCATTTTTATCAGCTTTTTTTAAATACATGTACTTTGCGTTTCTTTTTGATGGTTGCAGGAGTTACGGTATTCAGCCTAACAACTACTGCCTTGTGGTCGCTAATCCCTGTATTCCTCACAATACTCACTATTTGTCCAGGATTATTTGTTGCTAAGAGGTCAAGTATGCTTTGGCAACCATTTCCGATTCGAGTGGGCTCATGAACTAATCGTTCAAAATAATTTTCTGAGAAAGCATTCAGTACAATTTGGGATGACGCTTTATGCCTGCCGTCGGCTTTAAACGTATAATTTTTCCAGCATGTCGAGGGTAGATTGAAGTCGCCACCTATTTGAAATGAGACTCAGGTATTCTGTGAACTGCTCAGCAACTATATCTTCTGAATCGGAGTGGGGGGGGGGGGGGGGGGCTCGGTAAAACGATCCAATTAATAGTTTAATCCGATTGTCAAGTATAACTCTACCCATACTATTTCGCAGGAACTATCTACTTCAATTTCATTACAAGGCAAATTACTTCTGACAGCAATAAATACTCTACCACCAACTGTATTCAATCTATCCTTTCTATCATTTCTGAACACTGTTAGATCGTTTGTAAAATTTTGGCTGAACTTATTTCCGGCTTTAGCGAGCTTTCTGCACTTATAACTATTTCACGGCTCTGAGCACTATGGGACTTAACTTCTGATGTCATCAGTTCACTAGAACTTGGAACTACTTAAACCTAACTAACCTAAGGATATCACACACATCCATGCCCGAGGGAGGATTCGAACCTGCGACCATAGCGGTCGCGCGGTTCCAGACTGTAGCGCCTAGAACGACTCGGCCACACCGGCCGGCCAACTATTTGACCTTCAGTGCTTTCTGTTTGGGCTCGGAGCTCTGGTTCTTTCCCAACACAGCTACGAAAATTACAGCTACAAAGCCGATCGTTTCTACAACCACCTTACGGTGTTTTACCTCCCCTCTCTTAGACGAACGCCCTTTCTGTGGTCCCAGCGACCCTCTAGCCTAAAAAAAAAGTCCAGTCCCTTCCACACAGCTCCTGCTACCCGTGTAGCCGCTTCCTATGTGTAGTGGACTCCTGACCTATTAAACGGAACCCGGAAACCCACCACTCGATGGCGGAAGTTAAGGAATCTGCAGCCTACACGGTCACAGAAGCGCCTGAGCCTCTGATTCAGACCTTCCACTCGGCTCTGCACCAAAGGAGCACAGTCGGTTATATCACAGTACCTGTCAATTACTGCAGTCGCTCCTGTTTGAAGCTCGTAAAAATATATAACAAACGAACGGTGTACTCGGCTTATTAGCAACAGGAATTCGAAGTGCTCTCTCACTGATGGTCTAATCGACACTGAACTACACTAAACTAAACAAACAAAAGCCCATACGATGCGAGGGTTGATAACAACAGCGGTACTGTACGCTACGCTGTTATTAAAATAAAAGGTTGTGCCTAGTAAGCACTCGAACACGCGAAAAATTACAAAAATAATCTAGTAACTACACAGGTATCTGTAATTAAGTCCCTCCTGTTTGAAGCTTGTAAAAATATATAACAAACTAACGGTGTACTCGCCTTATTAGCAACAGGAACATGAGTCTATCCGACTTAAGTATGTAATGGAAAGAAAACTGAAGAGGAATGATGGATGCCCAGTACTGGCAGCTTTAGAAGCAGCACTGTTAGTAATTTAGATTACGCTACGCAAATAGCGAATGTAAACGTTAATAAAGGCTTTTCTTGAAACCGGTCGCTTTCGAGCATCGAGGCCACGAAGCAGTCTTTATTGCAGCGAGAATAGGTAGCACGCATGGTACTCTTCACTCAACCCAGTTTTCTGAGTTGTTTGCGCTTACTTTGCTAACAAGCTGATGACACTCCTTCATTAAAAAAGCGGCCGTCCGCACCGCAGCGGGCCCCATCGCTCGCGCGCCACGACGTTGCCTCAGCGCGCCGTGCCTTGTGAGTCAGGGCCCCGCTACGCACAGCTGACTAACAAGCGCGTGACGGCCGCCTCAGCAGGGCTGCCACTACACGGACCAGGGGCCGCCAGTAGGGAGCAGGCGCGGCCATGGCCGCCCTCTGACCCTCAGGGCAGGTTTCAGGCCCCACAGCTTTGTCCTGGGAGGCCGACTAAAGGCCTCCAGTTGAATGGCATACACTGCTTGCAGCTGTCTATTGGCCGGTCAAAGGGACCTCGTTTTCTTTGTCACTTTCTTCACGTCTTCATGCCTACTACCATAACCAACGTCCTTATAATCTGCATTGTCCAACATGTAACAAAATGCTATCGCCAAACTTTCGGGAAACATTCCTCACACATAGAGGAATAAAATGTTTTATATGGACATGGATCCAGAAACGCTTCTTTGTTTCTCCTTCTCTTCGTAATCGCATTTAATCATGGGAACCATGCAGAAACGGAACGTACCGGCCTTACATGAAACGTTTTCTTACCTAAACCATCTTGGTTACGTTTGGTTAGAACGTACAACTGACGTAGTTCTTAGGTTCACAGTCACTGTTTGCTGATCCAATTAGGCGAAGGTAATAGAATGACATTTTCACTCTGCAGCGGAGTGTGCGCTGATATGAAACTTACTGGCAGATTAAAACTGTGTAGCGGACAGAGACTCGGACTCGGAGACTTTGCCTTTCGCGGGTAAGTGCTCTACCAACTTTTTTTTTTCCTTTTGTTCGTTATGGTTCGTTGTATTTCGTCGTTGCGGACGTCACATGGCATTCGTTGAAGTTCGTTGTTGATCTTTTCTTTTATTACAGAGGCCAGCTAGCTCTCTGACCGAACACAAAGAGCTACCGTGCCGGCGCCAACTGAGCTACCCATGCACGACTCACGCCCCGCCCTCACAGCTTCATTTCTGCCAGTACCTCGTCTCCTATCTTCCAAACTTTACAGTGGCACTCCTGCGAAACCTTGCAGAACTAGCACTCCTGAAAGAAAGGATATTGCGGTGACATGGCTCAGCCACAGCAAAGTTCCCGAGTCTCGGTCCGGCACACAGTTTTAAACTGCCAGGAAGTTTCATATCAGCGCACACTCCGCTGCAGAGTGAAAATCTCATTCTGGAAACATCCCCCTAGGCGATGGCTAAGCCATGTCTCCGCAGTATCCTTTCTTTCAGGTGTGCTAGTTCTGCAAGGTTTCGCAGGACAGCTTCTCTAAAGTTTGGAAGATAGGAGACGAGGTACTGGCAGAAGTGAAGCTGTGAGGACGGGGCGTGAGTGTTGCTTGGGTAGCTCAGTTGGTAGAGCACTTGCCCGCGAAAGGCAAAATTCCCGAGTTCGAGTCTCGGTCCAGCACACAGTTTTAATCTGCCAGGAAGTTTCAAACGAAGGTAATGTTGACATCTGACTCACTTCATTGCTTGTGTTGACATGCGAGTAACTTCAGACTTCTAGTAACATAAAGGACATAGCATAAAGGACGTGGCATCAAGGACGTAGCGTCAGCTGTTCAGTGTGCATCACGGATTTAGTTTCTGGTGCAGTGCAAGGGAAGTGTACTCAAATGCGTTCGTCGGAGAGATTTCCAGAACCACAATGCCCGGATACGAGGACGTTTCAAGCAACTGATCATCGTCTTAGGGAGTATGGGACGTTTCAGCCTACTACACATGACTGGGAGGCCTAGAAGGGCGAGGACCCCTCATGTGGAAGAGAAATTTCGCGCAGTTGATGACAACTCTAGCGTCGTCCTAAGACAACTAGGAGCAACAAGTAATGTTGACCATATGGCTTACTGGAAAGTACTGCATGAGAAACTGCTGTATCTATACCACGTACAGAGTGTGCAGGCACTATCACCAACTGATTTTCCTGCATGCGTACGCTTCTGCGAAGTGATCATTCAACAGTATTTCAACCCTCACTTTAGTGTAAATGTGCTATTCGCGGATGTGGCTTTGTTTCACAGTAGATCATTAACATGCTGAAGATTTGTAGAAAGTGAGCTCTAACACTGAAATAAAGCTTTTCCGGATCTATATCCATATAAGGTTTTCTTCCAGCACATGTGAGGAACGTTTCCTGAAAGTTTGACCTTACGTTTTTTGTTAATCCTATGTAGGCCTACTGATTTTTGTCTGTCTAAGTGTTTCCCTGCATTACTCATTGCACTGCTAAGTCCCTGATCCCAAGAACAAAACAGTGTATTGTATGTTGAGTACGGCAAGCTCCCGAGTACAGAGTTATTGCGGACCAGATACTGCATGGATAATCAAAATACACTTATAAACCAAAATATATGTGCTTTTACCAGAAAACTGCAGTTTACTCTATACAACAACAGCATGCTACAGCTTACATTCGAAAGCTCACTTTACTATTTACGCGTTACTCGCGAGACACTGGTACCTTGCTTACAGAATTACACTTAAACACACGGTAATTCGTATCATTGGCTTTCAGTTCACTTTCGTGAAACGGTAGTCTAGTTTTCTTCTCTATAGTATTTTCATTCGCCTTTTCTCTGACTGCAGTTCTCATTTTCCAGAGAGCCAAACTTAAGTACAGTTAAATTAATTTTGTTCTGCATTCTTCAGTGCATTTCAGTGTCTCGGAGTAAAACGAGAGTACATGCGTAACAGAGAATACAAAACTAAAATAGTTTTATTATAACAGACGACTTCACAAGTCGTTTTCTATTTTTTTTTAATCACTCAACTGCGTACTCTTAATTTGCAAACCGGATATTCCTCACCCGCAAATACGACAGTTTTCTGCACTTACATATAGCAATAATGTATGTGCGAATCCGTATGTAAATCATCGTGTGTTACACAGAGATCTGCACGGCTGCTCCTCGGCTTCTTGTACAACATCTCAGGGGTTACGCTTCATAAGGGCTCCCGAACACTATTGCTCAATTCTTCACTAGTCTCGTACCGACACTGAGCCAGCTGGGACTTGATTATGTTGCGTAATGAGTGGTCTTGCGTAGTAAGGACGGGGCATCTTGGTGGCCATTTTAATTTGGCTGCAGATGATGCTGTACCACCTAGCGCCCTCGAAATAATCAATGAAATGGCGCACCTGAATAGCAAAGTGCTTTGCATCTCCGTCCTGCTGTCGCCACGCATGATCCGTGATATCCTTGTTTTGGAGCCTCATGTCAAAATAACACCAGATGAATCACCTAAAACTTGCATCGCAAATATTGCGAAAATGTAAAGAGCTATTGATGTGAGTTTTCACAAAATGGATTGGTGGTTGTGGGCTCGTTTTGTTAGCTAATAAATAGATTGCAATTATAGTTAGGAAGTAATTGTTGTTGCGCACACACACACTTTCTCAAATGGAACAATTCCTATTGACATCAACAGACTAAAATCAGGGTAAAGTGCAATTTCAATGGTATTTGTTGCAGTATCCTACTGCTAGTCGTTTATGAGATATCGTATTTTGGAAAGTTTCCACGCCGACACTTCTTTGTGCCATTCGCATGGCGTGGTTCCCAGGTACGATGTTGTCATGTTTGCTTACAGTTTGCTTGTGTGTCCCTAGAGTGCAATGCGACTTGCTAGTCAGTTAGTGTATGACAGTCCAGGCTGTTGCTCGTGAGTGGACGATGGCATTTACCGATGCAGAAAAAGTCGACATGCGTGGTCTATGGACAGTGCAGGAAGAACGCAGGTTTTTTTCTTTTACGGTGTATGCGGCAAGATATCCCAGTAGACTTCAACCGTCTCGGCATGTTATTTATTAACCTCTTCAACCAGTTACGTGAAAGTGGTAGTGCAAGACCTAGACAACGTAGCAGAAGGAAACAAGCTACGAAATAAGAGAGGAAAATTAATGTGCTTGCTGCTGTTGCAGTTGATCCGCTCGTTAGCTCCCGCGCCGTAGCACGAGGAAGTGGCGTGAGTCAGGCGAGTGCCCTACGCATTCTCCACCGACATTGTTTCCGTCCCCGTCACATCTCTCTCCGTCAAGAGCTACTTGAAAACGATTAGGAGAATCGTGTTAACTTATGTACATGGGCATTAAGACAGGAGACTCTAGATATATCAAGTGTCTTGTTTAGTGATGTAGCCACACTTACCATTCATGACTAGCAAACCGCCGAAACACGCACTATTGGTCTGTTGGCAATCCCCATTGGCCTCGTCAGTTGAAACGTCGGCATCCAAGGAGTGTAAAGTGTGGTGTCAGATAGTGAACCATCAGCTCAGTGGCCCATTCTTGATAAACGGAACACTGAACGCGCACTACTATCGCAGCCTCCTTACAGACCATCCTCCACGGATGCTTCCACTGCAAACTAGGCAGAACCTGTTACCAACATGATGGCTGCCAAGCCCACAGAGCACGAATTACTACAACATGTCCTCACTAATTGTTTCCAAGTCGTTGAATTGGACGCAGAGATCCCGAAACTTCGCCGGCCCGCTCCCCCGATTTGACGCCTGTAGACTTTTTCTGTGGGGAAAGCTGAAATACGCTGTCTACAAGGACATACCAACTACACCCAATGATGCCCGCCCGGTTAGCCGAGCGGTCTAATGCACGGCTTTCCGGAGCGGGAAGGAGCGCCTGGTCCACGGCACGAATCCGCCCGGCGGACTTCGGTCGAGGTCCGGTGAGCCGGCCAGTCTGTGGATGGTGTTTACGCTGTTTTCAATCTTCCTCGGCGAATGCAGGCTGGTTCCCCTTATTCCTCCTCACCTACACTATGTCGGCGCTTGTTGCGCAAACAAGTTCTCCACGTACGCGTACACCACCATTAATCTACCACGCAAACAGGGGTTACACTCGTCTGGTGTGAGACGTTCCCTGGGGGGTCCACCGGGGGCCGAACTGCACAATAACCCTGGGTTCGGTGTGGGGCGACGGAGGGATGAAGTGGACTGCGGTAGTCGTCGTGGGGTTGTGGACCACTGCGGCTGCGGCGGGAACGGAGCGTCTCCGTCGTTTCTAGGTCCCCAGTTAACATACAACACCCAATGATATGCAACTACGTGTTACTGCAGCCTGCTCGTACATTTCCGCTGAAATCCCCGCACATGTGCAGCAGTCGTTCAGTACCAGACTGGAGGCGTATATTTGCTGCTGCCGGTAGTCATTTTAAACACAACCTGTGACGGTCAATTGTCTCATTACTAGTCATAATCCACGTAACTTCCTTAGTTTGCGCCCCTACAGGTGTTGTACTTATACAAGTGTCGGTGTGGTAACTTTTCAAAATAAGGTACGTCGTAAACGATTTGCGCTAGAATCCTGCAACAGACATCACTGACATTCTACGAGTAGTTTACTCCACTTCTAGTTTTTTAATGTCAGCAGGTATCGTTCCATTAAAAAAAATACACTTTCCAAGTATTATTACAAGCTATTTATTGGCTAACAATGGGAGCCTCTGACTACAATTCCATTCTGAGAAACGCGAACATCAGTAGTATTTTTCCGCAATATTTGCGGTGCACCCTTGTCCGAATGACGCCACGGTCCATATCCTGACAGGAGACGGGTGCCTTTCCAACTCTTGAACGTAATGATGATTTTCCTTAGATCAAAAAACGCATTCCTAGGTGTGACCTGCGATGTCCATCAAAAAGTAATTCTCTTGAGCGAAACACGGCGTTTGGAAATTTTGCCAACAAAGTACAGCAGGCTGCAACGCGCTGCTCCATGCCGTTGTCAGGTAATTCCTTGACCACAGTCGTTCCAAATCCTTTAATGTAGTCATCCATTATCGATCGCGTACTGGTAATTGAGCTGCTGCTTTGCGAATAGGTTTCATCGGCGACTGCCCCAGTGACTGAGCAACGACGGCACAAGTTTCCTATCGGTCTTCTGGCGTCAGTTACCAGGCGTGTCTTTGAACTGCTTGGAACACAAGCACATTTTCCCAGTCGAGCAATATTGCTTTAGAAGTTGGGGTCTTCTCAAAGACATCTCTAACTCTTGAACGTAATGATGATTTTCCTTAGATCAAAAAACGCATTCCTAGGTGTGACCTGCGATGTCCATCAAAAAGTAATTCTCTTGAGCGAAACACGGCGTTTGGAAATTTTGCCAACAAAGTACAGCAGGCTGCAACGCGCTGCTCCATGCCGTTGTCAGGTAATTCCTTGACCACAGTCGTTCCAAATCCTTTAATGTAGTCATCCATTATCGATCGCGTACTGGTAATTAAGCTGCTGCTTTGCGAATAGGTTTCATCGGCGACTGCCCCAGTGACTGAGCAACGACGGCACGAGTTTCCTATCGGTCTTCTGGCGTCAGTTACCAGGCGTGTCTTTGAACTGCTTGGAACACAAGCACATTTTCCCAGTCGAGCAATATTGCTTTAGAAGTTGGGGTCTTCTCAAAGACATCTCTAAAAGCACTCATTATTTCTGTCATTGTTTGCCCTGTCTGCGGACGTTCGTGCACCCCCATACAATGCCACCAACAGCTCCTTAACAATGTAACTTCGTCCGCTTACATTACCGATGGGTTCTCAGCCTAAACAAAATAATACAATAGTGACAGCAACGAATTTCGTCAGCTTTCGTACATAGTCAAAAGCGGTATCGGGACATTTCGAACTCTGTGTATTCCCTCAAGAACCTCTTTTTCTGATACTATGTAGTTTTGCATTTTATCTGAATAATTAACATAGTTCTATAGCAGCACATCTCAAATTTTTTCAGTTTATTTTTCAGTTATCCCAATATCGAAATTTTGCTACCATAATATGCTTTGCTTCAAACGCACAATTCCATAAAATAGATCCTAATGGTTCAAATGGCTCTGAGCACTATGGGACTTAACATCTATGGTCATCAGTCCCCTAGAACTTAGAACTACTTAAACCTAACTAACCTAAGGACATCACACAACACCTAGCCATCACGAGGCAGAGAAAATCCCTGACCCCGCCGGGAATCGAACCCGGGAACCCGGGCGTGGGAAGCGAGAACGCTACCGCACGACCACGAGATGCGGGCAAAATAGGTCCTCGTGTTCCGTCATTCTGTATGTCATGTATTTGTTTCGCCTTGCTTGGTGACTGTATCGAAAACTTCACAGATCTGCTTAAAATAACAGTTAATCAGTATATTCTAACTTCATTGTTTCCCCACTATTATCCTGGCGGCCAGGTTTGACTGTTGAGCTTCAGTTCCTACGAACACAATGTTTCACTACGATTATAATAGTACAACTGTAACTATCCCACGAGATCTTTCCTTTTCCATCTTTCCTTTCCCATTCATGAAGTTTCGCAAGTTTCTTTTCTCTCTTACGCTTCTGCTCATTTCTTTCGCCAGATACGGCGGTAGCTGAAATACTACTTTTTATGAAAACCGAACAAGATTATTTAGAACTGAGCCGGACGGAGTGGCCGGGCGGTTCTGGGCGCTTCAGTCTGGAGCCGCGCTACCGCTACGGTCGCAGGTTCGAATCCTGCCTCGGGCATGGATGTGTGTGATGTCCTTAGGTTAGTTAGGTTTAAGTAGTTCTAAGTTCTAGGGGACTGATAACCTCAGCAGTTAATCCCATAGTACTCAGAGCCATTTGAACCATTTTTTTGATTTAGAACGGTTTTATTTATTATGTTTACACTTCGCTTTAGGAGTAGATATTTTAAAAGTAATGTTAAATGTTCTTCTGAAGAAATCGTTATCATAATAAGCGGAAATAAAATGGATGAATCGCAAGGATCAGTGGTCGAAATTACGTGTAGCTGTCACACAATATCTGCTCCAGAATTACCGCTTCATATTTCCGTAGATTAAATCTGTATACGATTCATAATAATAAACTCTTCCACCACCTTGTGGTAGAACAACCAAACTGCATATTGTTCTCGTAGTACTTCCTTTTAAATTTTTTAAAGAATTAGCGCACCATACTACAGAGACGTACAGAGGTACTTAGAGCGTTCTTGTTTGTCACCTCTTTACTACATAGCACAGCATCGCAATCTTCACGCACTGTAGGTGCAGGGAAAGTTCTTCGTAACCATTATGTGTGATGATATACAGTTTCGGAAGAGGTAAACGAGGAAGCAAAACTCTTACTAGAATTTGTGTTTGACAGATCTGCAGGAACCGCTAGTTATTCCATTAGTACAATCAAGAGAATTAATTCGGAAATATGAGGAAGGTGAAACAACTTTTATTTTTAGGCTATATTGCTTATTAAACCATCTAACCAGTGTAAGGAGGAAAGCAGGGCCTCAGTTTGCATACCTACGTACATTCAGATGACAGAAGTCATGGGAAAGTGATCTCCACGTACACAGATGGCGGTAAGATCGCATGCACAAGGTATAAAAGGGCAGTGCATTGGCGGAGCTATCATCTGTACTTAGGTGTTTCATATAAAAAGGCCTCCGACGTGATAATGACCGCACGACGGGAATTTAGAGACTTTGAATACGGAATTGTAGTTGGAGCTCCATTTCGGAAATCGTTACAGAACTCATTATTCCGAGATACACAGTGTCACGAATGTGCCAACAATACCAAATTTCAGGCATTACCTCTCACCATAGACAACAAAGTGGCCGATGGCCTTCACTTAACGACCGAGAGCAGTGATGTTTGCGTAGAGCAGTCAGTGCTACCAGACAAGCAACATTTGAAATAACACCGGAAACCAATGTGGGACGTACGACGAACATAAACGTTAGGCCAGTGCGACGAAATTTGGCGTTAATGGGCTGTGGCAGCAGACGACCGACGTGAGTGCCTTTGCTAACAATACGAAATCGCCTGCAGGGCCCCTCCTGGACTCGTGACCATATCGGTTGGACCCTAGATGTCTGGAAAACCGTGTCCTGGTCACATTAGGCCCGATTGCATGTGGTAAGAGCTTCTGGTAGGGTTCAAGTGAGGCGCAGACTCCACGAATCTATAGGCCCAAGTTGTCATCAAGAGTTCCGTAATGTAATGTAGAATGAACCGGGTTCTCTGGTCCAATTGAGCCGATCATTGTTCGGGTACATAGACTTCATGTTCCCAATCAACGATTGAATTTTTATGGACGTCAACGTGCTACGTCACCAGACCGCTGTTGTTTGCGATTGGCTTGAAGATCATTCTGGACCATTAGACTGAATGATTTGGCTTCCCAGATCACCCGACATGAATCCCATCGAACATTTATGGGAAATTCGTACACGAAATCCTGCACCGGCAACATTTTCACAGTTATGGACGGCTATAGAGGCAGCATGCCTCAATATTTCTACAGGACACTTCCAACGATTTGTTGAGTCCATACCACGTCGAGTTGCTGCACTACGCCACGCAAAAGGAAGTCCGACTCGATATTAGGAGGTATGACTTTTGTAACCGCAGCGTACATCTTACGATGGTTTTATTAGACTGAAACTACACTCATGCTCATAAATTAAGGATAATTGCAGAATGTGGTGCCACACAACGTGACACTACAGAAACTGGCGCTAATAGCATAGGCACATAGAGAACACAAACGACACAGATCTGTAAGTCCACGGTATTGGTGAAAAGTTGAGAAAACCCTCCCGAAATACATGTGCTACAAAAGGCCACTGTTTCCTGCGCATGTACCCCGACATCAATATGGGATATGATCACCATGCACACGTACACAGGCCGCACAACAGGTTGGCATACTCTGGATCAGGCAGTCGAGCAGCTGCAGGGGTACAGCCTCCCATTCTTGCACCAGTGCCTGTCGGAGCTCCTGAAGTGTCGTAGGGGTTTGAAGACGTGCAGCGATACGTCGACCGAGAGCATCCCAGACGTGCTCTATGGGGTTTAGGTCTGGAGAACGAGCATTCGCCCGATATTTTCTGTTTCAAGGTACTCCTCCACGATGGCAGATCGGTGGGGCCGTGCGTTGTCATCCATCAGGGAGGAAGGTGGGAGCCACTGCACCCTGAAAAGGCGGATATACTGGTGCAAAATGACGTCCCGATACACCTGACCTGTTGCAGTTCCTCTGTCAAAGACATGCAGGGATATACGTGCACCAATCATAATCCCACCCCACACCATCAAACCACGACCTCCATAAAGGTCCTTTTCAAGGACATTAAGGGATTGGTATCTGGTTCCTGGTTCACGCCAGATGAAAACCCGGCGAGAATCACTGTTCAGTCTATAGCTGGACTCGTCCGTGAACATAACTTGGGACCACTGTTCCAATGACCACGTACCGTGGTGATTACACCAGGCTTTACGGGCTCTCCTGTGACCAGGGGATAGTGGAATGCACCTTGCAGGTCTCTGGGCGAATGAACCATGTCTGTTCAGTCGACTGTAGACTGTGTGTCTGGAGACAACTGTTCCAGTGGCTGCAGTAAGGTACCGAGCAAGGCTACCTGCAGTACTCGGTGGCCGTCTGCGGGCACTGATGGTTAGATATCGGTCTTCTTGTGGTGGTGTACACTTTTGACGTCCCGTTCTGTAGCGCCTGGACACGTTTCCTATCTGCTGGAATCGTTGCCATAATCTTTAGATCACACTTTGTGACACACGGACGGCCCGTGCTACGACCTGCTGTGTTTGACCAGCCTGCAGTCGCCCTAGTGTTCTACCCCTCATAACGTCAACAATGTGTGTTCTTTGAGCCATTTTCAACACACAGTAACCGTTAGCACGTCTGGAAACGTCTGCACATTCACTCGTTGCACCGTACTCTGACATGCACCAACACACTTCTGCATATGTGGGCTGTGCCAGCGCCACCGTGCGACGACCGCATATCAAACGCACCGCATTGTCATACCCCGAGGTGACTTAAACCCACAGACCGCCCACCAGAGCGTTGTTTCACCATGTATCAGCATTATACTTAATTTATGAGCATGAGTGTACTTATCATGATAATTGTGTAACTGAGAAGATGGAATCTGGAGGATCCTTTGTATTTTATTATTGAAAGTGTCAATAAGACACTGGTTTACGTGCACTTTAAACGTTTCTTCGACTATTTTCTTCTGATAGATATAATCTGAAGACAAAATCTCTGACTATTATTGTAGTTTAAATAGCCGAACATCTTCTGAACCGCCGGCCGCTGTGGCCAAGCGGTCCTAGGCGCTTCAGTTCGGAACCGCGCTGCTGCTAAAGTCGCAGGTTCGAATCCTGCCTCGGGCATGGACGTGTGTGATGTCCTTAGCTTAGTTAGGTTTAAGTAATTCTAAGTCTAGGGAACTGATGACCTCAGATGTTAAGTCCCATAGTGCTTAGAGCCATTTCAACCATCTTCTTAAGCGGTATTATTTTCAGCTACGAGTGGTGGCCCAGCAACTGGTGGCAATTACAGAGTTATCTTGCAGGCAATCTTGTTAACCCGGAATCCGTTAAATACTTGGTCTTAGGGCACAGGTACAAGCTAACAAGGGGTATTCCGGTAGTCCTGTAAGCGACGTCAGAACATCGCTCCGAGTAACTCCCGTCATACTGACGTACTTCCTGCTCCGTAAGAGATAGGGACCTATCAGCGGTTTGTCAACCATCATATTCTGCTTCGGCATCAACTTCTACTTTATTCCTTGAAGACGAATGGACAGCGAAGACGAGGAAATATAATTAAGCGCGAGGTTGGAAATTTAAAATGGACACCTGACTCAGAGTTTTCATCGGACATAGTATTCTCCCGACAGTTTTTTTTTGCAGATATGACACAGAGGAAAATACCAAGTAAGCTGATTTTGTGGTTACGTCACTAGATTCTCGGGAGGGAAGAGCAGGGTTTTTAGCTGCGTCTGGCCTTCCTGGTTCCTAAAAGACTTCAGGTGAACGTCTTAATGTTAGGTTCAACAAGGCCGCGCCAAGTTATTTCTCGCCCTCTTCACTTCCGGTTAGTGCTCCAAAAGCTGTTTTCCTTGCCCTCGTCCGTTCAAGTTAGTGCTGCGTTTGTAGTGACGGCTAAGATACTTTAAACTCTGAACGTTCTTCCTGGAGCAGAGGATAACGTACTAACACGTACAGTCAGCTTCCACAATCTCCGCCGTCCACGCCAGTTCCCTTCTGCGTCAGAGTCGGACGTGTGACAGGGATCAGTGGTGCGGGCGTTCCTTCATTTGCGGAAGCACCTGTTGCGCAAGAGACTATTGGTCACGAGCATGTGAGTAACCTAGCCCTTGAGCCTGCTCAACACGCTGTAATGGAACAGCTTGTAACAGACTGAATTTCCGTGCAGGTAACACAGATACAAAAGCCAACAAATCGGATGGAGAAAATATGATATAGTTGCTGGATATCAGTTCTGCTAGAACTGAAGAAAAGTAGGTGGCTTTTTTCTTGTCATATGTTCAATTACAATAATGGTCCTAGACCACTTTTTACTGAGCATTGCTCAGCACACGCAATTAATAACTACATTTATTTGAAATTTTAAATTTTAAACATGGCTCCGCTTCAGCAACGCTGCACTTAGAAACTTGATAGAATTGGAAAATAACAGCCAACCTGTTGCACAATTGAAGGTTTATTAATCCTTTACCATGGTTTGGACAGACATAAATTTGTCTTCTTCAAAAGGAAAATAGACTCTTAAAATCAGATATTGATGCAAATGGATGTAAAAAGATATGCCAAAACATGCCGACCATTTGCTTAAAAGCTTGTTTGTCCACCTTAGGAAGGAAATACATAACTAATTCTGCGTATCAGGGATCCGACAGTTTGTTGGTAGGTTTCTGGAGGTATGTGGCATCAGATATCTACGCACAGTGAAACATCTTTATTTAAACGTGTGTGTCTGTACTTAAATTGCTGAATGACTGAGATCCACAGTATCCTAGCGCAACGCTGACTGCTCAGAAAAAAAGATAACCTGACTTCAAATAATTAATTCAAAAGAATGGTCCTGACTAAAAAGAAATCCTAGCAATAACCTATTCATTTCATTAAGCACTTACCTCACAAAATTCTTCCTTACGCGAACTACTGCAATACAGCGACCGTCAATACTGCCAGCTAAATAAAAGATTCTAACTACTAAAGCCACTACTACTAATAAGCATGTGGTTAGCAAAGGAAAGATTTTGTTGCAAACCAAATAATGTATTTTTTTTTACCTTAATAATGTGACATCCAGTTCAGACACGAGTATAAATCGCCATTGACATCTAGAACAATGATTTATAATCATGAATAATTTTCAATTTCCAAATCGGATAGTTCCAGATCGTTAGCCTACGCTAACACTTCGGACCTCTACCCTCCATCAATGCTAACTTCTCACATCTAACATCCATCACTGCTGCCTGTGCACCTCCAACTGCCCAACAGTACTTCCATCACTGCCCAACGCTGCTGGCGATTAACTTCCAACAACGAGTCCAACCAGCCACAGAGTCTCTTACAAAGAAAGCGCAGTCAGAGATCCAATGCATAGCGCTACACAACGCTGCCAACAGAGAAGCAGCCCACTTACAACAGGTCTCATAATACGCGAAAGTAACGGGCCGCTGATTTGCTTTGTGGTGATGGAGACGTCAGCGACTCAGATGGGTTCCATACGATTTACATCAGGCGAATTTGGTCGCCGAGATATCAACGCGAGTCCACTATAATGCTACTAAAACCACTGTAGCACGGTTCTCGCTCCAAGCAGAGGGAAATTATACTGCTGAGAGATGACATCGTCGTCGGGGAAGACGTCATGCATGAATTGATAAGTGGTTCGCAGCTGTCAGTGTGTCTTCGATTACTACCACAGGTCCCATGCAAACGTAGGAGCACGCCTCTCTTAGCGTAACACTGATCCCACCAGCCTCCATCCGTGGCGCACAGCACGTTTCGAGCCGTCGTTCACCTCGATGCGGCGTTTGTGAAGAAGGCCATCGACCTAGCGTAACAAAAATGTGATTCACTCGAACAGCCGACACGTTTCCTTTGATCGACGGTCGAGCCCCGATGGTCCCGTGCCCGCTGCAGTCGTAATTGACGATGTCGTTGGGTCAAGTGGTGGACAGGTAGGGGTGGTCTGTGGCGGAGCTCCATGTTCAATAATGTACGATCAACGGTGTGCTCCGAAACACTTGCGCGTGCACCAGCATTATACTCTTCCGGCAGGGATGCCATAGATCGCCATCTGTCCTACTTTACTGAGCAGACAAGTCTCCGAACCCCACTTTCTGCGAAGAGTCGTGGACGTCCAACCATTTAGCGCCTAATGGTAGTTTCGCTGTTTACGACAGTAGCACGTGGACATTCGACCGTCTCCGCCGCTTTCGAGACAGTCGTTCACAGGCTCGGCGTAGTAATAATCTGCCCTTTGTTAAAATCGCTTATCCATATGGATTTCCCAATCTGCAGCCCATATCTTCGCTAGGGTGGTCCCCCCTCCGTGTCTGCTCCGCTTACATACGTTAGCTACCGCGTCACGTGCCCACAACGCAACCAGGCGGCGTTCAACATCGCGGTGGGCAGCGGCTTATCAGTTCAAATGGTTCAAATGGCTCTGAGCACTGTGGGACTTAACATCTGTGGTCATCAGTCCCCTAGAACTGAGAACTACTTAAACCTAACTAACCTAAGGACATCACACACATCCATGCCCGAAGCAGGATTCGAACCTGCGACCGTAGTAGTTGCGGCTTATCAGTGAACTAGAAAGGAGCCTCGTGGCTTCAACATCTGTTTATGTCAGTATGAGATTTTACGGGTTCGTTTTCCTTCTGCAGAAGACCATTTTATACATGACGGAAGCGTGGTAATGGGTTAATAAAACTGTACTTCTAGATATATAGGTTGACTCTTACATAGATGATAACAGCAACCATCCACTTTTTACATAGCTATTTACTTATATAAACAGCGCTGTTACCGGTTTCGGACCGACAGGTTCATCTTCAGACGGCAAGTTCACGTTTTACATTATCTTTCGCCTTTTGTTTCCCCAAAGACGAAATTTTCTTGGGGTGGTGGTGCCCTACAACCAAAACAAGATGTGAGAAAATGTCTTTTTAACTGTAATTGTGCCTCACAACGATTTTAAGTGATGTAAACAATTCATTAGAGGAAGATGTTTCGGTTACTTACGATGAAAAATCCTCGCCATTATTTTCCAGTGCAGACTGCTTATGATCTTGCAGTAGCGAAAACAGTATGATGTATTTTTTTTATATGTATATGTATGCACATAATGTAAAGCACCACTCAAACACTAAGAAGTTTCATCACATGGAGGTATGTATATAAAGATGGCGATATAACAACCATAATAATGCCAAAGACATCCACTCTCAGAGATATTTCGTTATGTACATGCATTTGACAGTAGAAATTTACACGTTGCTAATGTTACATTACTTAATATTTACATTTGAAAAGAACTGATTAAAATTAAGATAAACAAATAAAGCAGTCAGTTATAACGTTTTACTGCGGTGATATTACGTAAATAATATGGTATGCATTGGAACCAAAGTAAATGATAAGGCCCAAATGTACATAAATATTACAACTATGGACATATTATGTAAAATTATGGCATACATTTAAAGCTCAGTAAATGGTTGTACTTATATAAATATTGCAGCAGCTGGCATTTCGTTGGTTTTCTTTTTTTTTTTTTTTTTTAATTGGGCAGCAGGTGAATAAATTTTGAAGAAACGCTGTATTGGCTGACTCGGTTTTTTCATTGAGGAGATTGTGTGGTGATATGCTTTTATGTACATATATTTCAACATCCTCAAGCAAATTCATAAAGTTACCTTCCTCGCATACTGCAATATTTGTACATGGTCTTCAATCCTCTTTATTCCATGACTAGTAGTCGTGTGCATGGCAAGTGTGTATTTTGAAATGTTTTTCAAACGTATGGCATCTGTATGCTCTTTGAACCGAGGCTCAATGCTTCTTCCAGTTTGTCCTATTGAGGGGCAACATTGACAGCTGAGTTTATATATGCCAGATTTTTTGTGTGGTGGGTTGTTACTCTAGAAGTTGTGAACTCCTAATTGCTGGAGTTGTTGTTTGTATGGTAGCTTATTTTAATGTTTGTGTTTTTAAATAGATTGCTTATTTTACAGGGTATCTTCCTAAGAAAGGTAGTTCAATGTATTTTCTGCTGTTTTCTACTGTGTCTTGTCTAAGTTGCATGGTTGTCTGGTTTGTTGGCTGATGGTTTTTGGGTTTTCTGATAGTTTGTCTATCATGTGAGGGCTGTAGCCAGTTTTTGACAAAATAGCTTTTAATTCTACAACGGTTGCCAGTTTTTTCCACCCCTAATCAAGTTTCTACTTTTATTTGACTGTTAGTTTCTGGAGTGACATGTGGATATCCATGACGATGCTGCTCTTGTCTGCGATATAAACCTAAAGTCTGACTACTCACAAAAGTATTTTTTCTTGTCGTCCCTATCATAGCGGGCGGGTGGTAGGCTACAGTAGTTAACAGACGGGACTCGGGAGTAGCGGAGCTCAAATCCCCGATAAGCCTTGCAGATTTAGATTCTCCATGGTTTCCCTAATCGATTAAGGTGACTGCTGGAATGCTTCCATTTGAAAGGACATGGCCAACTCCTTCACTCATCCCTGTCCAATAGGAGCTGTTACTCAGTCTCTAATAGAGTCGCCGTCGGCGAGATGCTACACCCCAGTTTCCCTTCCTTATTTCTATCGAACTAGACACTTCATATTGCGATGGAATACCTGTATAACTGAGCACATATACGAAGCTTTTGCTTGGAATACTTTGTACAGAATATAGTCGATCCCTCCCAATACACCCGTTCTAGTACAAAAAAGTCAACACATTTACTGTTTCCAGGTTTTGGCATTTTAACATACTGCAAGCTACACTGCTTCAAAGACTCTAATAATGATTATGAAATTGAGTAAAATCACTCACATAATGACGTCTTTACAGCATCCGACACAGAACAATTAATTTGTCTGAAATCACACACAGAACTAGAATAAATCATGATTCATTTGTGATAGCGGATAATAAAGAAGCAAAACGATTTCTTAAAAATTTATTTTTGCTGTTTCTCTGAGTCTGTATCGAATATCTTTTCATAAACATACTGGTGTTCTATGCCACAATACATTATTATAGAAATTATGACCAATAAGTTGTTTTTAACAAGATAAAACATTCAATGTAATATTAATGATGGAGCAAAATTAAACTGGGATGTAGTCTACCAAGTTCCTCTTCTATATACTAGACACTTATTTGTATTCTAGACATGTTCAGTGTGTCGTGACTGAATCGGAAAGACTTCATCTCTTTTCAGTAATTTGTCACGTCTTCTAACCTAACTGTCTACATCCAGTCTTGTCTGTACGTTCCAGCTGTGTCTCGGCACTACTCGAGTGTCGGTAAGCTTGTTCAGTTTGCTAGTTCGATGCGTATCTCCACGCGTCTTTTACAAGTCTCTGATCTAAAATCTACACTAAAGAACAAAAACATGCAGAACACTGTCCACCGCTGGATCTAATCCCGCCTGGTCGTGTTGCGAGCACGTGACGGGGTAATAAGGAAAGTACACAAGTGGGGCAGAGACGAATCGGTGATGATTCTAGCAATGATACGGGAAGTCCCTGACAAAAGTGACTTTGACAAATGGCAGATTGTTATGGCCTGGAGCTTGGGATAGAACGTCTTGGAAATTCTGAAACTCGACAAGGTGTTGGAAATCCACACCTCGTCACAGAATGTCGGCATCGATGACCGCTCGGTAAAGCACGATGGCGGCGATCTGTGGCAAGTTCAACGTTGGGGTAGGCATAAGTGTTTCGGAGTACGCCAGTTACCTCACGCTGTTGAACATTTGCCTCCAAAGCAGACAGCCCTCTACATGTTCCCAAGTTGATCCAACGACAACCTCAGTTACTATCGCAGTGAGCACAGGATATCGACATTGGACCATGGGTCGATGGAAACGTTTCGCCTGGTAGTATGAATCGGGTTTGCTGTTACATCAAGCTGATGGTGGTGTCCAGATGCGCCATCATCCAGGGGAACAGCTGCTCGAAACTTGCACTGAATGGTGTACGAGACAGGTAATGACAGCATTATGCTGTTGGTCACATTTACCTGGGCTCCTATGCGACCTGTAGCTCAGTCAATGAAGACCAAAAAAGGTCGAGTAGGGGAAAAATCCGTGCACCTTTTTACCGCAGCTTCTAGAAAATGTTTTTCAATACAAAATTAAACTACAATGGCGTGATCAAAACGAGGTGCGACATTGTCACATGCATGAATAAAATGACAAATAGTCACTCTAAGAACCCCCAGTTCGGTAACACACTCAGTGCTACCTACACACCTTCCAAGAGCACTTTAAAAATGTACCTGTACAGAGACAACGATTCCTAGGCACCTGCAAGCAGGCAACTCTGTAAGTAGGCTGTTTAGGTTTTTATGTTGGTGGCGCCACGTAGCGCTCTGTATGAAAATCACTGACTGTGCTGTGTGCGGTCTGTGACTGGTTTGCATTGTTGGAATATTTGCTATTGTAGTGTTAGGGGTTTTGCTAAGCTGTTTGAAAATCAAATGACGTAAGAGGTTTACCAGCACTGTCATTCTTAATTTTTCTAATGGGAGGTTTCAACTGCTTTGAAACACCTCAGATTCCTCATGCGCACAAGCAGATGCTAGAGCAGCGGTGTAGAGCCGCTCTGCTGAAGAATATCGAAGGAGCTGCCTACCTGCAGGCGCCTAAGAACGGTGGAGGGTTGATTCTGTAAAGGTACATTTTTTTAAAGTGCTCAACGAATGTGACTAGGCGTTACTGAGAATGTTGGTTAACTGGGGAGAGAGGGGGGGGAGGGTCTTAGAGAGTCCCTTTGCTGTTTTATTAAAGCTTGTGTCAATATCACACCCCACTGTGACCATGCCACAGAGGGGCGTGAGCTGGAGGGCTGAAAATGCATAATCACCATTTGCTGGCTTAGATCACATTCAGATTCCGTTGAACGGTTTTGAACAGTTCCTTAGTGGTCCCACCCTGTATACAAGAGCAAAACTTGCAACCATGCTACATTCCAAAGGGATCACATCCCATTCAGTGTGGTTGCAGCCCCACTGTGTCCTTAGAGAACGACTGAATAATCGTCTGCGGTAGGGGGGGGGGGGGGGGTTCAGCGGTGTCAGACGTTCTCAAGAACGTCACTCTGTTGCGGAACACACTGCAAACCATAGTTTTCGGCGGTGGAATATGTGTAAACGAATGTCCCAAGGCACGGAATGATTTCATTGACGCCCTTTGTACCCCACCCTGAGGCCATTTCGTGTCGATTCTGAACGGCGGTTTGTGTGCCACCTATAAGAAAACAGCGCAATTTTAACGCTGGGCGTCGCGGTTCTCACCTCCATCGCAGAGACGTCAAGAGAAGGGGGTGAGATGTGGGTAACGGGGGCCACATGTCCACGGTGACATTGGCCAGAATGATGGTGAAATTTGGTGCCACTGTAATGTCATAAGCCAACGTTACACCTCACGTGGACTTCAGAGCCGTGGCATGTGTCTACACTTCACTATTTGAAACATCGCCGAGTCCGAGCGTGACGCCACAGGGCGGCACGCTCTTTCACCATTACAAAGAAAAGTTGTAGGCGCGTTTGAATCGAATTTCACAGTTTGCTTCGGAACCGGGGGAAATGACGGGGTTTTGAAAAAGTAACACACTAATTCTTTTGTGCGGCTTACATTAAATTGCTTACAAAAAAGGTCCTTTTTATTTTTTCTCCAGGAGGAATAGTTCAAGTTCCAGATTATTAAGAAAATAATGTTTTAATCGTATAGAATTAATATTTATTACGTCCGCCTCCGTATCGTAGCGGTAGCGTTACCGCCTGCCACGCAGGGGGCCCGGGTTCGATTCCCGGCAGGGGACTGGGTGTTGTGTGTCCTTCATCATCATTGACGCGCAAGTCGCGGAAGCGGCGTCAACTAAAAAGGACTTGCAATACAGCGGCCGAACTGTCTCTCGATTATGTCCCATAAATATTCGATGGGATTCATGTTGTGCGGTCTGGGTGGCCAAATCATTCACTCGATTTGTCCAGAATGTTCTTCAAAACAGTCGTGAACAGCTGTGGCCCGGTGATATGGCGCACTGTCATCCATAAAAAATTCATCGTTTCTTGGGAACACGAAGCCCATGAGTGGCTGGAAATGGTCGCCAAGTAGACGAACATAAACGAGGATCCAGCCTCTTCCATGTACGAGCCACACCATTGTGGAAGTACCATCACCTTGCACAGTACCTTGTTGACAGGCTTGGCCGCTCGGTTCCGGCGCTGCAGTCTGGAACCGCGAGACCGCTACGGTCGCAGGTTCGAATCCTGCCTCGGGCATGGATGTGTGTGATGTCCTTAAGTTGGTTAGGTTTAAGTAGTTCTAAGTTCTAGGGGACTAATGACCTCAGCAGTTGAGTCCCATAGTGCTCAGAGCCATTTGAACAGGCTTGGTCCATGGCTACGGGGGTCTGCGTCACACAAGAACCCTACCATCGGCTCTTACCTACTGAAATCGGGACTCATCCGACCAGGCCATGGTTTCCCTGTCGTCTAGGCTCCAACCGACAAGATAACAACACTAGCAGAGGCGCTGTTGGCGATGTCGTTCTGTTAACAAAGTCACTGGCGTCGGTGGTTTGCTGCCATAGCCCATTAAAGCCAGACTTCGCCGCACTGTCCTAACGGATAAGTTTGTCGAACGTCCCATATTGCTGCGGTCATTTCACGCATTGTTGCGTGTCTGTTAGCATTGACAACTCTAGGGAAAAGCCACTGCCCTCGGTCGTTAAGTGAAGGCCGCCGGCCACTGCGTTGTCCGTGGTGAGAGGTACTGCGTGGAATGTGTTATTCTCGGCTCATTCTTGACACCGTGGATCCCGGAATACTGAATTCCCTATCGATTTCGTAAATGGAATGTCCCACGCGTCTACCTCCAACAACCAAACCGCTTTCAACTTCTGTTAATTCCCTAATACCGCCACAATCCTGTCGGAAAACTTTTTAAATGAATCACATGAGCATAAACGACACATCCGCCAAAGAACTGCCACCTGCCTCCATCTTTATCGGTACATATCGCTACCCCATGAATTCTGTCACCTCAGTGTCCGCGCCACAAGTACACTGCTTGACAGTTGCTAAGGAACAGGAATAATTACAAGCAATGATGGGTGACATGAAACACAGAACACACCTAATAGAGGTGGAGTGGTATATTTGTAACGAAAAATAGTAGAGATTTCACCACACTAGGAAATGTGATAACTGACTTAAATCTCATTCATGTTTGACACAGGTCTGACTTCCTAAATAAAGGTCTATATCGGACTCACAGTAAGGTATATGCCTTGCTCGGTCAGTAATGCACATTTTGTACCTGTTATACATGTTGGCTTGCAAACTGTTTAGGAGTCCTTGGGGGATATTGTTCCACTCCTCTCTCAAGGTTTCCAGGTCTTGCATAATTCGGGAAGGGGCTTTTCGTTGAGAAACACGACTGCCAACAGCACCCCAGACATCCTCTATAGGGCTGAGGTCCGGGGAATACGTAGGGCACCCACATGTTCAACATCTTCTCTTTTCAGTGTGTCCGATACTTTAGCGGGCCTGCTTAGGCGGACATTGTCATCCATAAACATAAAGTTGGGACCACCCCTAAACATGCGGACATGGCCAAGAATAATCTCTCTGCAGTACCGCTGTGCTGTAACTGTACATCGTGCAAAGATATGCAGCGGTGTTGGGTCACTGTGCATAATTCCTACTCACGCCTTAATGCGTAGGTGATATCGACGACTTTCATGAACATTCGGTGGTGTGTAGCGTGTTCCCGTTTCTCTCCACACTACTTGTGGCCAGAATCACTTGCCACAGTGAAACTGGATTCGTCGGAGAACATCACTGTGGATCACTGTTCACGGCCTCAACTACCACACTCTCTACGCTAACGAACCTTTTCTCGATGACGGCGTGGATGAAGTCGGATGCATTTAACAGGTTCCGAATATAAAAACCAGCCCGATTTAATCGCCGTGAAATGGTTCCGGCAGAGACACGTATACCGGTAGTAGTTGCAGGGTCTGCAGCGATCTGCATAGAAGTGAGATGTCCATTCCTCTTGGCCACGAGGTCTACGTGTCGATCCTGTTGCGTTGTGATGGTCTGTCTGCGGCCACCAGCATACTTTCGCCTAGCATTTCCACTTTCAGCAGCCTTTTTAGTCGCTAGATAACACCTCAGATCACACTTGTTACTGTGGCCACAGTAGTGACACTTTGATCGGTTTCGAACCGTCCGACTGCTCGGCCACAATCCTGAGCACTCAAATTATGTCTTGCAGACATGTTAACGCATCACACAGAATGTCGAACTACGGGTTCCACAACAGTCTTCGTCAAACGCCGTACTGCATGTACTGTGCAAAGCATACAGAGAGTTCGTGTACAGGCTTCGCTGCGGTAAACACGTCCCGCCCTCTACATTTCCTTTTTACTATCAGCCGGCCGGTGTGGCCGTGCGGTTAAAGGCGCTTCAGTCTGGAACCGCGTGGTCGCTACGGTCGCAGGTTCGAATCCTGCCTCGGGCATGGATGTGTGTGATGTCCTTAGGTTTAATTAGTTCTAAGTTCTAGGCGACTGATGACCTCAGAAGTTAAGTCGCATAGCGCTCAGAGCCATTTGAACCATTTTTACTATCACTGGTAAGGTGTTCCGCGGCATATGTCGGTTGTTCGTCAGCAAGTGTCACCCACATATTCATTTTTTTATTTTATTCATTTTATTTATTTTTTATTGTAAATTCAGTATTCATCGACTATGGTTGAAAGCCAACAACGGTGCCACTGAAAGCTGTTGTTACCGACAGTTGAGAAAAGTGTGACAGAATTTGATATTTCTGTGAACAAATGGTTCTATTACCGCTCACACTGATCAGGAGTTGTGCGTAGTTTGTTGTCTACAGCAATACGTGATATTTAGAGAATGGTGTATAAACGTGCACGATAAATAGCAGAGTACAGACGCGGCATTCAGACGGATGAAATCACGCAACAAGTGGACCAAAAACAACGATCTAGTCGACAACTGAATTGCTTATGGGGTTGTAGAAAAATATCCGCTACCAGTCACAATAAAAGGTTGTTTATTCGTCACACGACCGGTTTCGGGCTTGCGCCCATCTTCAGGTGTTTATAAATTCATTTACATGTTTGTACTGTTCGAGATCACTGTATAAATGCAAACAAGTGGAACTTGCAAACAAATCCTATCTTCACATATTTCATGAAATATTCAAAAACAGAAAATAATTATCCTCTGATATAATAACAAAGTAGTATTCTATGGAAATTTGATGTAGCAGTCATACAACAGTACAAGGGTCATTATCATAATTTGCAATAGTCATATTGTAAACGCAAGCTGTAACTGGCATTCTATAATGCGTAATAGGTATCAAAAATTTCAAATATGTAACATTATTGTACCTCCTAGATATAAGTTCTCTGACAACAGTGTGGCTCAAAACCGTTCTAGCTGTCATTTTTTTAAATTTGTAATAGCTTTGAGTAATTTGATATATATAGGAAGTACAATGTTGTTATATACGCGCGCACACACACACACAGACACACACACACACACACACACACATATATATATATATATATATATATATATATATATATATATAATAACATTGTACTTCCTAGATCTAAGTTTTCCGTCAAAAATGTGAACCAAATAATTTCATAATGTGTGTCAAGAAACGTTGCAGTCTATAATAGCTTTTTAAATTCCTATATATGCATCACCTTTGCACTTCCTGTGGCTAAATTCTTTGACCAGAACCTACGAGTTTCTGTGTGAGCAACACCTTTACATCTGCTACATCTAAGTTCTTTGATCACAGCCCACATATTTGTATATAAGCATAGTGTATTTCACGAGTGCACACCATAATAGTGTAATATGGAGCTATATCTGATATATGGATGTGAAAATGACCATAAGTGTGTAACTAAGTGGCAAAACTATCATCACAGCATAACTGTAATAATGGTGCTTCATCTTTTTGTAAGCACAGATATATTTGCGTCAAATGCTGCCTTACCACTTACAATTGTCCCACTTGTATCTGTGTAGTCACCAGCAAATAATTTTTTTGTATTTATACAGTGATCTCCAGCAGTACAAACATGTAAATGAATTTATAAACACATGAAGATGGGCGCAAGCCCGAAACCGGTCGTGTGACGAATAAACAACCTTCGAATGTGACTGGTAGCGGATATTTTTCTACAACCCCATAAAGGAACAGTCACGGAGTTCGACAGCATCCACTATGGATAAAATTCATGAATTGCTTATTTCTAAAAGGAGACAACTCACGAATGGTAAATCGTTCGGGAAGAAGAAGAAACATTCCGTAAGCTTGTTTAATAATAGAATAATCACTGCTGCTGCAGCGACTGGGGAGTACTTCTGCATAGTGGCAGCAGTCAGCACGGGCCACGGCTGTGCTGTCACTGCTACAGTACTGGTCGTTCCCCGTGTTTACTGTCCCTGTTAATAAAGATCGGCTAAACGGACATCCAACTAGATTTAAAACTCCACTTTAAAAATCATTTTGTTTGTAACTGGAAACAAACCGACACTTTCCATCGACGCAGGGCGTCGCACGAAAGACGTCATGAGCAGCATTTGTTTGGGCTGACTCCAGGCGTTTATTTAAATTCCGTGCAAGTAAGAACTTGTAATTGGTGAATGACAGAATTTCGAGTGCAATAAATGTAATATAAAGCAAATACCGGGTGATCAAAAAGTTAGTATAAATTTGAAAACTAAATAAACCCCGGAATAATGTAGATAGAGAGGTAAAAATTGACACACATGCTTGGAATGACATGGGGTTTTATTAGAACCAAAAAAAAATTGCTAGACGCGTGAAAGATCTCCTGCGCGCGTCGTTTGGTGATGATCGTGTGCTCAGCTGCCACTTTCGTCATGCTTGGCCTCCCAGGTTCCCAGATCTCAGTCCGTGCGATAATTGGCTTTGGGGTTACCTGAAGTCGCAAGTATATCGTGATCGACCGACATCTCTAGGGATGCTGAAAGACAACATCCGACGCCAATGCCTCACCATAACTCCGGACATGCTTTACAGTGCTGTTCACAACATTATTCCTCGACTACAGCTATTGTTGAGGAATGATGGTGGACATATTGAGCATTTCCTGTAAAGAACATCATCTTTGCTTTGTCTTACTTTGTTATGCTAATTATTGCTTTTCTGATCAGATGAAGCGCCATCTGTCGGACATTTTGTGAACTCTTGTATTTTTTTGGTTCTAATAAAACCCCATGTAATTCCAAGCATGTGTGTCAATTTGTACCTCTCTATCTACATTATTCCCTGATTTATTCAGTTTTCAAATTTATACTGACTTTTTGATCACCCGGTATATCTGTCTTGACTGTATTATTACACAGGAAAATGCTTCATTGCCGTACATAAGCAGGTTGTGAAACGTCTTTAAATGCTGACCAAATAAGTTACTGTTTCTCAATGCCTATGAACCTAAACCACTGAGTAAGGTTTTATAAGTGTTCACAAAACGGCTTTAAGTGCGTAAAAAATTAATACAAAAAATGATTGGCTCTAATTACTTTTCAGACATCTGTAGTGATATTACCTGAGGGACTACTTTTCAGTTCCGCGGTATGGATTGCACGTAGGATTCTGAGAAAACTTTACACTGCACGTCTTGACAGATACCACGCAGGGACAACAGTGATAAAATGAGTGAGATATGGTACACATACAAGCGGTTATCTGTAAGGAAGTGTGTTCCAATCAAACTGTAGTAACATCCAGCGGTAAACTGGAGAAATATGCGTCAGGCAGAAAAGACTACTATTTCTTAACGTAGAGTACTCTAAAGTACTACATTCGCGAAACGCAGAAATATGTTTTTGTCTACACGACTGACGAACACAATTAAATGTCATATCATGCAACTACGACGTGTATTCGGAACGTAAGGACCGCTCAGCAACAAAAAATATATATTCACTAGAATGAGCTTTTATTGGTGGTTCTAGATTACTGCTAGGCTACTTTACTTTTCTACGTAATTACCGTTCACAATTTTCGCGTTACTGAACTATAATTCGCAACTCCTCTCTGTAGAAGTTCTCCTCCAGCGAAACGAGGCGGTTCACAAAAGCGATCTCGAGTTCATCATCTTCAGACCTTTGACCAGAAAGAAATTGTTTCAAGTGTAAGACGTAATAGTCAGTGAGTGCGTGGTCAAGACTGTAGAGCAGATGGCGGAGAAGTTTCCAACGGAAATGCTGGATCTTATCTCTGGTAAGGGCAGTAGGCTGCTTGTGTGTGTGAACTGGGAACGCTTAAGAGAGACTTCAAGTACCACGCGAAAGCTTACTTACAGGGTCCCCAGAACCGTTATTGATGAATCTAGGACTAAGGTGCAGATTCCTATGTATCGCTCCCGTAAAGACGGGAAAAATAAGATTATCCTGTTACAGCGCGCATAAAGGCAATTCAGCAGTCATTCTTCCCACGCTCCATACGTGAATGGAACGGGCAAAAATCCTAGTATGGGGTAGTAAGAAAAATCGCATCTTCACAGTGTTTTGCGGAGTATGGTCGAAAGTGTTTGAGCGGCATTCGGCAAGTAATGCAAATGCAACACTTTTTTTTTCTGGAAGCAGGTTGGTTTTATTCAGAATTGCGATATGCTACAAAACCCTATTTCTCAACATAATCTCCATTCAGTGCGACGGCATTACCCCACTTTACTTGGAGCGCCTCAATGCCCGCATGGTATAACTCCACTGATCGATGTCGGAGCCAACGTTTGCTGCATCAATAACCACCCCGTCACCACGTACTGCGTCCGCCCCCGGTAGCTGAGTGGTCAGCGCGACAGAATGGCAATCCTAAGGGCCCGGGTTCGATTCCCGGCTGCGTCGGAGATTTTCTCCGCTTAGGGACTGGGTGTTGTGTTATCCTAATCATCATCATTTCATCCCCATCGACGCGAAAATCGCCGAAGTGGTGTCAAATCGAAAGACTTGCACTCCGCGAACGGTCTACCCGACGGCAGACCCTAGTCCCACGACCACGTACTGCTTTCCGCCGAGTGCATCCTTCACTGGGCCAGACAGATGGACGAGATCCGGGCTGTATGGTGGATGCGGAAGAACAGTCTAGTGAAGTTTTATGAGCTCTTCTCGGGTGCACAGGCTTGTGTGAGGCCTTGCGTTTTCATACAAAGGGAGAAGTTCATTTGCTTTCTTCTATTTCCTGAGGGTGGCACAATACACTTCAGACTTGATCATAGCGCCATGAGGTTGGACATCAATCACAACAGGTGAGGCTTCGAACTTTTTCTTCGGAGAAGAGGTGGTGTGGCACCACCCTATGGATTGTGGTTTTGTATCGGGTTAGAACTGATGAACCCATGTTTCATCGCCTGTGACGAAGCAGCTGTTGACAGATGTGAAAATTACCCAACTATCAGTTTAGTAAGTCACAGTTGCAAAAAACTCATGCGAATTCCTTACATAGGAATGCAAAAACTGGTAGAAGCCGACCTCGGGGATGATCAGTTTGGATTCCGTAGAAATGTTGAACACGGGAGGCAATACAGACCCTACAACTTATCTTAGAAAATAGATTAAGGAAAGGCAAACCTACGTTTCTAGCATCTGTAGACTTGGAGAAAGCTTTTGACAGTGTTGACTGGAATACTCTCTTTCAAATTCTAAAGGTGGATAGGGGTAAAATACAGGGAGCGAAAGGCTATTTACAATTTGTACAGAAATCAGATGGCAGTTATAAGAGTCGAGGGGCATGAAAGGGAAGCAGCGGTTGGGAAGGGAGTGAGATAGGGTTGTAGCCTCTCCCCGATGTTATTCAGTCTGTATATTGAGCAAGCAGTAAAGGAAACAAAAGAAATATTCGGAGTAGGTTTTAAAATCCATGGAGAAGAAATAAAAACTTTGAGGTTCCCCGATGACATTGTAATTCTGTCAGAGATTGTCCTAAATTGCTCTTTATGTTCTTCTACTAGGCGGCGAGGAACCCTGCGGGCACACTTTTGTGTACCTCAACTGGTGGACGAGTGTGCCAGCACTGCCAGTAGAGACGTCCAGTTGTCCAACGATGTGTTTGATTGTGTTCCGTCGATCGCCTCGAGTGAGAGTGTCCGCACGTCCCAACATTGCAACAGTCACAGCTGTGTCCGGTATGTCGGACAGGTTTGAGCGACCTTGTTATGATGATGACAGACACCTCGCCCAACTACTCGACGTGCTTCTGTTTACTGTCAGGTCCTCGTAGACATTCTGCAAGCGCCTATGAGTATCTACGAAGATGTGGTTTTCCTCCAAAAGAAACTCAACTGTCTGTTTGGAACGCACCACCACTACAGACGCCATCTTGAAGGCTACCTATAGCGTCGCCAACTATCGGGACTTCATGAAACTATAGGGGATCAAGCGGAATATTCCTCTATGTCCCACAACTAATCCTGGATTGGCCGAGAAAAAAATGTGTTGCATTATTTGTTGAACGCCTGTGGTACACGCAGACTCAAGCGGTCTTGACGGAGGACTGCCCGGACCATCGTTTCCCGCTTCGTCGATTTTAGACGTTACGTTTGTTCTTGGCGAGTGATTCGCAGTACTCATCAGCTATAAGCGCTGAACCACTTCCCAGGGGCTGAAGCAAACGATCGCTCTTTTCTTCCCTTATAGGTGTAACCAATGTAAGGATATAGCTTGATTTGTTTTTCCACCACTGCCCAAACAATTGTTTTGATCAAGCGTTAGTGTAAGATATCCACGTTTCGTTATCCACACCAGTACTGTCGACAGTGGTCAAAACTCGCTCGTCCGCTTGACATTCTTTGCTCTTCGTGTTGCCAAAATTGTAATCATGCGGTCATGGGAGTGTTAGTGCTTTTAACAGACAGTGACGGATTTGGGGAAAAATATACCCCTGTCTTCCCACTAGAGGGCACTATTATCTACCATCTGGCCGCCACTTAGGCTCCGTGTAAAGAAATTTAAGGATGTGCGTCCTAGTGCGCAGTCCAGACCAATATACGTTTGTTATAACGGAATCCAGCCGCCTTGATCGCTTTAAGGTTTATGCAGCAAAAACAAGCGAATTATTTAACTGTAAAACGTGATGGATCCATTTATAGAAAAAGACTGCATATAAGACGAAACAATGGGAAGAGAAAAAAGTATCATTAGCTCCCCAGAGGTTTCTGTAGTACGAATACAGTTCAGAAAAGAAAGAGCAAGCTGTTGCTAAGCCCTATATCGGAGGACTCGAAGCCTGTGCCTTTATATTACTGGAAGCCACGACATGATTTTCCAAAAAGAACCTTGGGCTTCCTCAAACAGGAGCATATTATGGGAAATTTCTCATAAAGAAGAATAAGAAAAATGATATTGAGAAATTACGGAAATATATTACAGATCCACAGTATCAAGTGTTTTATAATCAGCTAAAGACGAATGTTACCATCCACTGAAATTGTAAAAAAATACATCGAAGCGCTGCTAGACCGGGATTAAAGTCTGTTACCTTTCCAGCTGAAACTGATCTTTATCTTCCACGTTATAGCTATCGCAAATGGTTCAAATGGCTCGGAGCACTATGGGACTTAACTGCTGAGGTCATCAGTCCTAGAACTTAGAACTACTTAAACCTAACTAACCTATGGACATCACACACATCCATGTCCAAGGCAGGATTCGAACCTGCGACGTAGCGGTCGCGCGGATCCAAACTGTAGCGCCTAGAACCGCTCGGCCACTCCGGCCGGCCATAGCTATCACAACATTTACACGTATTCTCTGCAGTCTTACTACATCGGGCATCAGCAGCCTATTCTTTTTGAATATCCTGAAACTATCTTCTTCCTCGCTCAGCATCTAGTTTATGGGAAAAAAATGTGAAGCAAGAATCCCACTGAACGTTCCATGTGAATGATTAACGACCGAACTCATGTAAAAATAAATATATATATCGCAGCAGTAACATAGACACCAGAAAGCGTGTTCTACAAGAAACAGACAAATGAAAACGAGACAGATGGGAAAAGTAAATAAACTGTTTAATTGTTTCAAAAGTAATCGCCATAACTGTTAATACATTTGTCCAACTGTGAGACAAGAAGGTCAATGCCTTCGTGAGAAAATGTTTTTGGTTGGCTTCGAAACTATAATTGAATCCAGGCTTTCGTTTCTGCGTTCGAAGCAAATCGACGGCGGTGAGAGGTCGGAACTGTATGGGCTGCAAACATGTTTCGACTGCGCTGCAGAAGTTTCGCTGGGAAGCCGTTACATATCTTCCACACAGTCCCGATCTCTCCGCATGCGATACACTTCTTTGTCCATCTCTGAAGAAAGACATTCGAGGCCGTCGATTTGCTTAGGAAGAAGCGGTATCGGCATGGGTAAAATCATGGCTCTGCAGGCAACCGCTAACATTTTCCCAGGAAGGCATTGACCGTCGTGTCTCAAAGCAGGATAAATGTATTAACGGTTATGGTGATTACTATTGAGATAATAAACAGTTTACTTATTTTTGTCACCTGTCTCGTCTTCATTTCACTGCCCCTTATATAACATATTGCGGGACACCGATTGAAATCGCAGGAAACCAGGTCGAAAAACAAAACGCCCTTATAATCGGACGTTCGAAACATAGTCACAGTATCAACACTGCGCAATCATTATATGACGACATAATTTCAGAAACGATTCAGTGCTATACAATTTGTTCTCGCGACAGTAGTCCCAAAAATAAATGTCTCACTGTCAAAAAAATATATGCGACACATCGCCCTGGGATCCTACCTGTACTTGTTAACTGTCTGAGGTCAGACTATCTTGGTTTGGGGAAAAGAGGAAGACATCTATTTCTCTAAATGCCTACTTCATAGTAATTTCGTATCATTTTTAACTGTTTTAGAGCAAAATTTTTCCCTGAATTAATTAAATCGTAAAACAGAAATTTATCTTTAGTTTGCGTTAATAAGTGATTTATAGGGAGTGGTTCTGCGTCAGAGGTATCAAGGAAGTATTTGAGTGTTCGTAGTTCGTTTTAGAAAGGAATACGAACGAAATGATTACAGAAAAGGCACGACAAGGAGGCAATCTCGCCGAAGAAAATATTAGTCAGGCCTTAAAAAGCACTCCGATTGCTTTACAGCGCTGGCACGTGATCGTCCACCGGAGCCGTAAGTCATGCCAGTAAACTGGTATGTATGTACCACTTGTTAATGCGGAATCACCGCAGTAAGATGGGTCGGCGTGGATACGCGACAGAGAGCAGCTATCGTGTTTGGTCGTCCCCGTGACCACAATTTGAATGGCATTTCTAGATTCGTTGGTGTATCAATGCGAGTTGTCTAACGTGTCTACAAGGTACAGCGTACCACTGTCACCCACCCAACAGGATGGTTGGTTGGTTGGTTTGGGGGAGGGGACCAAACAGCGAGGTCATCGGTCCCATCGGATTACAGAAGGATGTGGAAAGAAATCGGCCATGCCCTTTCAAAGAGTATTTGCCTGAAGCGATGTAGGGAAATCTCAGAAAACGTAAATCAGGATGGCCGGACGCGGGTTTGAACCGTCGTCCTCTCGAATGCGAGTCCAGTGTGCCACGTGAAGGACGTAAGAACTGTGCACGTTAAAAGACCATAACAGTCACAGACTAGAGACAGGTGTCATAGTTTTTCAGTGACAATCTGACAAGAAGTGCCGCTGTCAGTGAATGAAGATCCGTCACAACCAGTTTCCAAGCTATCATTGCGAAGAAAACTGCATGCAACGGACGTCTGAGGTAAAGTACCTAACAGAAGTCTGTCTCCATAGCTGAGTGGTCAGCGTAGGTGGCTGCCAAGTGTAAGTCTCGGGTTGGATTCCTGGTACTGCAAACAATTTTTCCTTGGTGGGAGGACTGATAACGGAGTGCATTCAGCCTGGTGATGCCAATTGAGGAGCTACTTGACAGAATACTAGCGGCTGCACGGTCTGGAAAACCTGGATAACGGCCGGGAAAGCGGTGTCCTTAGTCGCTCCCCACAGCACAAAATGGTTCAAATGGCTCTGAGCACTATGGGACTTAACTTCTGAGGTCATCAGTCCCCTAGAACTTAGAACTACTTAAACCTAACTAACCTAAGGACATCACACACATCCATGCCCGAGGCAGGATTCGAACCTGCGACCGTAGCGGTAGCGCGGTTCCAGATTGTAGCTCCTAGAACCGCTTGGCCACTCCGGCCGGCTATCACACAACATCCGCATGATGCTGCAAGGCAGAGAACGACACGGCGGCCGGTAAACATCCCTCGAGCCTTCATGGGCCGCCTAAAAAGACCAGTTCAATATTCACAGAGGCACATGAAGCTGCGCATCTTCCACATCTACACCTACACAATCTGATCAAAAGTATCCGGACACCTATTAGTGTACATTAATAAGGGACGCGTCCAATACTGGTCTTTATAATGGCTTGAACTCTGCTGGGGACATTTTCAATGACGACTCTGATATCTGTGGAGGAGTGGCAGCCCATTCAGCAGCCGGAACCGGAGAACGTATTGGTGTTGGACGGTGGGGTCTGGAGTGAAGTCGGAGTTCTATGTCACGCCAAAGGTTTCCATAGGGCTTAGGTAGGGACTCTGGCAAGACCAACGCATTCCAGGAATGTTACTGTTCACAAATCGTTGCCTCATAGGTACTGCTTTATATCAGGATGTACTGTCATACCAATGCAATCGTCGTCTCCGAATTGTTCCTCTACTGTAAAGATGTAAAATGAGTTCATATCGTTTCCCCGTTAGCGTTTTCTTAAGCACGGTAAGGGAAACACACCCTAACGACGAAAAACACCCCACCACCTCCTCCGTGATTCACTGTCGGCTCTACACATGGCCGGCAGTTGTGGACCTGCGGTTCTAGGCGCTTCAGTCTGGAACCGCGCGACCGCTACGGTCGCAGGTTCGAATCCTGCCTTGAGCATGGATGTGTGTGATGTCCTTAGGTTAGTTAGGTATAAGTAGTTCAAAGTTCTAGGGGGCTGATGACCTCAGATGTTAAGTGCTATAGTGCTTAGAGCCATTTGAACCATTTTTGAAGCTCTACACATGACAGCAGATAACGTCCTCCATGCATTCACGAAACCGAAACCCTTCCATCGGATTGCCACAGTATATAGCGTGATTTCACTCCATGTCACTCGTTTCCAGTCATCCACTGATCAATGGCGTAGCTTTATACCACCTCAAGCTTTACTTAGCACTGAGTATAGCATTTTGGAGATTGAAAAAATGGTGAAACATTGGCCAAGATGAAGTGAGCTAGAAGCGACTCTTTTGAGAAATAAAGTGTTTTTTGGGAACTAATATTAGTTTATTTAAAAAGTTACGCTCTTATAAATCCGCCCTCGTAAACTGACCTTGACGGGACGTGAGATATTGGTGTAATGGGTCATAAGAGTACCTGGAACTGCAATTAGACGGTAGGATAGTGGGTGCTAGGCCTGTGTTTTTCGGTTTACGTATGGGTTCGAATGTAGTCCAGGAAGGGAAAAAATGTGGAAAGTGAATAAGACGGTATATGCTGCGTATTTTGGAAGGCAGGAGGATGAGATGGAGCGCATGCCTCTTTAGTATTCAATGGATTTGTAAAATTTGGGAGGGACAGCAATTAATGTAGGTTAGGATAGGACAAATAAAGGATTTGTAAGTAAGGATGAAGTTAGAAACATGTAAACCCTAGGTATGGCATGTTAGTGAATTTACTAGTTTCTAGGATTTTCTGAATTTGTATCGGATGGATCCATATTAGTATCCTAGTGAGCGTTAGTCGTAAGTACATGAATGTATTAGTGGGATGGGTTGGTTGTAGATGAAAGATTGAAATACAAAGCTACAATCGTGCACAAGTGTGGCCAAAGAAAGTGACATAGCTTTTCTCTACATTAATTTATTAATTACATCTATTACACAACTCGAATAGTAGAGTTACGTGGCGTTAGGGAGAGAAATGGGAGAGTTGGAAGGTGTACGGTACTATCTAGGCTTGTCATCAGTACATTAGAAGAAAAAGGTGAGGTTTAGAGGCTTGGGGTTGTCTACTGTGTACAAGAAATACAAGAGAGCAGACTTAACAGAGCCTGAGACAAGTCAAGGTGAAAGATGTAGGAGCAGATGTGAGTAGCTGTGAGATATGTACAACAGTGATAAATAACTGTATAAGTTACTATGATCGCACGAGTTTGTACTCTCAAGAGGACTGAATATGTGACAGAAATAGGAAATAGTTGGTGATGTTTAATTTACTTGGCGGAAGATAAAGTGGATAAAGTTGAAGGAAATAGTCGTCTGTGGAATTGTTAGGATGATAGCCAAATCGGCCACTGTTCACTCCGTGGCGTTCTTATGAAGGCCACGTCAGGCAATCGCATATGTGTGACCCGTTTCCAATCAGACGGATGATGGTCAAGGAATTGATGTCGGTAGCATGTAGAGAGCCCCTGGGCTGTGGCCTGCTCCGAGTCACAAGTGGTGTTGCTTCCAAGTGTCACTGTGGCTGGGAGCCAAAACAAATTTATTTGCTATGACACAAGAATGTAGTTGGGAATATCTTGCTTGTTGAAATGTGGTGGTAGAAATGACAGGGTTCAGAGCTGTAGTAAGCTGGAATCTCAAATCCCTATTGACAAGGTTATCTGTCTTGCGAGACTGTATCGTCTTCTGCGTAGTGCAGATCCAGAACGATGAAAGTAGATATATAATGCTGGTTCCCTCATCTTTCCTGCGCGGAATCAGCACAGTAAGATGGGTTGACGCGAGAGAATGGCAAAAGGAGCTGTTGTGTTTAGACACGCTACAGCGTAATTACAAATTGTTCGCCTCTTCTTCCACCCCAACAGCGAAATCAAGTAACTCACCTTTTCATTGGCGATAAAGAAAGCGGTTAGTAACGACAGATGACACCATACTGTCCCCATTTTTACTGGAGTAACACAACATGTAAGTTGCGTCTTGCCACAGCAGAGTGAGACACTAAAGTTCTAGTAGCCGGCCGCGTGGTCTCGCGGTTCTAGGCGCGCAGTCCGGAACCGCGCGACTGCTACGGTCGCAGGTTCGAATCCTGCCTCGGGCATGGATGTGTGTGATGTCCTTAGGTTAGTTAGGTTTAAGTAGTTCTAAGTTCTAGGGGACTGATGACCACAGATGTTAAGTCCCATAGTGCTCAGAACCATTTGAACTAAAGTTCTAGTATTTCCACCAACGTGGCTTCTTTGTACGATGTCGTTGCCTCAACACAGAAGCAGAGCGTAGGATTTGAATCGTTTGCTTTCGACTGATGCTTTTATGGAATTACGGTGAAACATGCTAAGGCCTGCGAAATATTCTCGCTTTTCCACCCGGATAGATAACTGAGAAGATTTCGACGGCAGTTTGCATTCACATATAGACTACATTCAAATATATGCTATGACTTTTTTTTCGCCTAATTAATGAATTCGGTAGTTTATAGGAATGCTAGCTTTTTTAAATTATAAACATTATAAATATTCCTTCAGATAAAACAACAAATTGTGTTACTATCAAGATCACTCGCAAAAGCGTCAATCATTCTCACACTAAAAAAAAAAAAAAAGAAATTATTAACATATGACAAGACCGCTTACACGTTCTGCAGCTGATAATATAATCTGTTTTGCTCGCAAATGACCCAGCTTAACCGCGCACTTCCGAACGCCATGCCATCTCACTTATTAGCATTGACCAGTTCAGCGCGAACCATTGTGCTGGGCGGTCATTCGTAATATTGTCGATGACGCACGAAGTGATTAGTTTCTCCTTAGTAAGTCAAGTTGTTTATTTAAGACTGGCTATAAAATTACGTTCTAATTATGTCATAATGGTGCATTATTCAGAGGATCTCCTTGCCATTTTGGATTATATCTGACGATTAGTTTGATCATTATAAAAAATTAAACTAATCAGTTTGGTGCGCAGGTAAGGAGTATAACTGCCTCTAGCTTTCACCAGAGCAGCCAATCAGATAGCACGTATATTCTGTTGGCGCAATTTTCCACTAGGGCTGCACCAAGGTAACAGCATCTGTACTGTTTGCCTCTTTCCAATTTGTTATGTCATACATTTCTCATAGCGTGGCCCACCTCGAATATAACCTGTAGCATGGCCAAACTCGAATATAGCCAGTGAGAACGACGCAATGGTTCTAAGAGCCAGAAATGTTACTGTGCCCATGGCAGCACCGTGAATGAAGTGCCCGGATTGTGTGAGTGAGGACTGCCCAACGTGTCTACAAGGAATGATGAACCACTCACAGCCATGTAAAATGGCGTAAGAACTACAGTCGTAAAAAGACCCTAGGCGGTAGGAGCCGGAGGTGCCGGCACGGTAGCTCAGCGTGTTCGCCCAGAGGGCTGCTCGCCCTCTGTAATAAAAAAAAAACTGAGTAAAGGAATCGACGATCAACTTGAACGGATGTCGTGTGACGTCCGCCCAGATAAAAAACGCAACGAACAATACTGAACAAAATGGGAAAAAAAGAGGTAGTGTCTTGTGAATGGCGATCGGTTTCAAAAACCAGCAGGTATTGCTTGCTTTCAGTGAATGCAGGCCCATCACAACCAACTTCCGAGCGAATATTGCTAAGGGAACTGCATGAAATGGACGTGAATAGTCAGGTACCTCCCGAAAGACCATTGCTCAAAGCGTTTCATAAAGCTGCACGTCTACAATGAGCCATGCAACTGTACATTAGGTTACTGCTGACTTGTAATGTGGTCATATTAGTTGACTGCTGACGTGTAGTGTGGTCATATTAGGTGACTGGTCACGTGTAGTGTGGTCAGCAGAGCCACTCTGTTGCCCCTGTTTCTAATAATGAAACGGGTTTTAGTGCAGTGACGAGGGGTACGTCTGCCCACCGGTGGTTTTGTGTCGTTTTGCGGGTGTCTTTTGCACAATGAGTTGGACCCACCCATTTAGTTTACCATGAACATGATCCAAGATATTTACACTCAGGTGACAAAAGCCACGGAAAACCTCCAAATATCGTGTCGGACCTCCTTTTTTTCCGGCTTAGTGGAGCACCCCGACGTGGCTTCGACTCAACAAGTCGTTGGAAGTCACCCGCAAAAATATTGCACCACGCTGCCTCTATAGTCGTCCACAACTGCGAAAGTGTTGCCGGTGCAGGAATTTGTGCACGAACTGACCTCTTGTTTATGTCCCATAAATGTTCCATGGGATTCATGTCGGTCGATCTGGGTGGCCAAATCATTCGCTCGAACTGTCCAGATTGTTCTCCAAACCAGTTGCGAAGAATTGTGGTCCAGTGACATGACGCATTGTCATGTATAAAAATTCCATTGTTGTTTGGGAACAATGGTTGCACGTGATCTCCAAGTAGCCAAACATAACCACTTCCAGTCAATGATCCCTTCATTTGGACCAGAGGACTCAGTCCACTCCATGCAAACACAGCTCACAGCATCATGGAGCCACCACTAGCTTGCACCACACCTTGTAGACAATTTGGGTCCATGGCTTCATGGGGTCTGCGCCATACTCGAACCCTACCGTCTGCTCTTACTAACTGAAATCGAGACTCATCTAACCAGGCCCACAATTTTCCCGTCGTCTAGGGTCCAACCGATGTCGTCACGAGCCCAGGAGAGGCACTCCAGACGATGTCGTGCTAGTAGCAAAGGCACTCACTTCGGTCGTCTGCTGCCATAGTTTATTAACGTTCCTTGTACGTCCCACGGTGATTTTTGCGTTTATTTCACCATGTATTGCTTGTCTGTTAGCACTTACAACTCTATGCAAATCCTGTTGCTCTCGGTCGTTAAGTGAAGGCCATCGGCCACTGCGTTGTCCATGGTGAGAGGTAATGCCTGAAATCTGGTATTCTCGGCACACTCTTCACACTGTATATCCCGGAATATTGAATTCCCTAACGATTTCCGAAATGGAATGTCCGATGCATCTAGATCCAACTACCATTCCGCGGTCAAAGGCTATTAAATCCCGCCGTGCGGCCATAAGCACGTCGGAAACCTTTTCACATGAATCACCTGAGGATAAATGACAACTCCTGTGCATATCGCTATCCCATGATTTCTGTCGCCCCAGTGTCTCCCAGTTTTCTAGGTGGTCAAATGTTGGCCATTCTCCCACACATTCATGAGAGTAGTGACACTACCGTCTTTCGATACAGCAAACAGACGTGTTCATATGGCTGCATCCATATGTTCCTGGTTTGACGACAATTCAGGTAGCCTGTGCACAACGACTAGCCCACTACATCTCCTGCTCTTAATCCCTTGAAAATATCTGTGATTATTTCGAATAGAGGTGAAATGTAGCTATCGACATCCCGACTGTTTGGTAGTTCTGCAGTATCTAATTATCACTGAGGACGTCGGCTTGCTATGCCATGCCTAAAGAAAGTGGTAGACTCACTCCCTTGCCGAACGGAGACCAGTATCAAGAATGGATGCTGTGTTTCACTGTATTAGCTTGATATTTCTTGAGACATAACATAGTAGTTTTTTCTCCACTGCACTTATTTCCATCAGTTGCTATGTACAAAGATGCGCAAAACGTAATGACGAAAGTAACTTTCGCGCATGTGTCACACCGAAGTGATACTATGTGATCAAAAGTATCCAGACACCTGGCTGAAAATGACCTACAAGTTCGTCGCGCCCTCCATCGATAATGCTAGAATTCAATATGGTGTTGACCCACCCTTAGCCTCGATGACACCTTCCACTCTCGCAGGTATACGTTCAATTAGGTACCGGAAGGTTTTTGGGAAATGGCATCTCATTCTTCACGGAGTGCTGCACTGAGGAGAGGTATCGATGTCGTTCGGTGAGGCCTGGCACTAAGTCGGCGTTCCAAAACATCCCAAAGGTGTTCTATAGGATTCAGGTCAGGAAACTGTGCAGGCCAGTCCTTTACAGGGATGTTATTGTCGAGTAACCACTCCGTCACAGGCCGTGCGTTAGAAACAGGTGCTCGATCGTTATGAAAGATTCAATCGCCATCCCCGAATTGCCCTTCAACAGTGGGAAGCAAGAAGGTGCTTAACATATCAATGTAGGCATGTGCTGTGATAGTGCCACGCAAAACAATAAAGGGTGCAAGCCCCCTCCATGAAAAACACGACCACACCATAACAGCACCGCCTCCGAATTTTACTGTTAGCACTACGCATTCTGGCAGATGACGTTCATCGCAATACCCACACCCTGCCATCGGATCACCACATTGTGTACCGTGATCCGTCACTCCACAACGTTTTTCCACTGTTCAGTCGTCCAATGTTTACGCTCCTTACACCAAGCGACGCGTCGTTTGGCATTTACCGGCGTGATATGTGGGTCATGAGCAGCCGCTCGACCATGAAATCCAAGTTTTCTCACCTCCTGCCTATCATGGTACTTGCAGTGGATCGTGATGTAGTTTGAAATTCCTTTGTGATGGTATGGATAAATGTCAGCCTATTACGCATTACGACCCTCTTCAACTGCCGGCGGCCTCTGTCAGTCAACAGACGAGGTCGGCCTGTGTGCTTTTGTGGCGTACTTCACTATCACATCGGAACAGTGGAGCTAGGGATATGTAGGAGTGTGACGTATGATGCAAGTGACACCCAATCACCTGACCACGTTCGAAGTCCGTGAGTTCTGCGGAGCACCCCATTCTCTCTCACGATGTCTAATGATTACTGAGGTCGCTGATATGGAGTACCTGGCAGCAGGTGGCAGCACAATGCACCTAATATGAAAACGTGTGATATTGGGGGTGTCCGGATACTTTTGATCACATAGTGTAGCTCGACGAAACATGTACTTTACATAGAAGAACTGCCAGAGTGTAGTGCAGAAAGTACCTGACAGAAATATGCAATGAGTCGAATAGAAATGACATTTTTATTCAAAGACAACAGTTACACTGCACTCACCGTGGCTCATGATGGTTCATGGACATTACAAAAGGAGGGACATGGTTCTTAATAGTGTGTGATCACCATAGACAGCAGTGGACGCTCTGCAACGTGCTTCCATGGTGGCCACAAGGTTGGTAGGGAATACTTTTGGTAGGGCGTTCCGTATCTCCATCAGCACGGTAGACAACTGCTGCGTGGTCTTCCGTGCATGTAGACGTGCAGCAATGCGTCTCCCTACCGCATCCCATACCTGATCGATCGGATTTAAGTTGAGGTAACGGGCAGGCCAGTCCATTCGCCGAGTATCGTCTCGTTCCAAGAGTTTCTCACCTGCGCTGTTCTATGCTGTCGCGCATTGTGCTACATAAAAAATGAAATCAGGGCCGAATGCTTCCCTGAAAAGACACACATGCGGCTGAAGTACAGTGTCACAATAACATTGGGCGATCCACACATAATGAATCTGCTCTCATCCGAGTATAGCATGCGGCCGCAGTCCTCATCACTTTAGTCCCAAAGAGATCAGCCCCATTCAGTCAGTGTGGGACTGTGGAGCGTGAGACCGCATGCCGTGCAACCCGTTAATTGCCGTTGCAGTTGCACCCGCTGTTGGATTTGGATCGCTTTTTGGCTGTTGGACAATGCAGCCGTCATCTGCTGCTTTAGCTGGCCGTTTTCGACCATTCCTCTCCTTCGGGCAGCATTGCCTGTGGTTCGGAACGCTCTCCATGTCAAGTCATTCATATGTTGTCTAGGGACCACCTTGCAATGAAGAACACCTGTACAGTGCGCCGTAACTGCTCACTGATCGACACACACTGTCTTTTTCCGTTCCTCCAACTGCTGCGTCGCGTTGCGCGACGTCTCCATTTCGCGTTGTAACAACGATGACCTCACACCATGTGACGTCCATCTTTCTGTTCACGATTAGGGGCCAGCATGTTCCCGCACTTCTGTTCATCTTCACCGAGAGGTTAGTATACTACACTCACGCTCATAAATTCAGGATAATACTGATACATGATGAAACAATGGTCTGGTGGGCGGTTTGTGGGTTTAAATCACCTCTAGGTATGACCATGCGCTGCATTTGACCTGCGGTCGTCGCACGGTGGCGCTGGCAGCAGTCCATATACGCAGAGATGTGTTGGTGCTTGTCAGAGTACCGTGCAGCGAGTAAGTATGCAGACGTTTTCAGACGTGCTAATGGTGCCTGTGTGTTGAAAATGGCTCAAAGAACACATATTGATGACGTTATGAGGGATAGAATACTAGGGCGACTGCAGGCTGGTCAAACACGGCAGGTCGCAGGATGGGCCCTCCGTGTGCCACAAAGTGTGATTTCATGATTATGGCAACGATTCCAGCAGACAGGAAACGTGTCCTGGCGCTACAGTACGGGACGTCCACAGTGTACCAACACCACAAGAAGACAGATATCTCACCATCAGTGCCCGCAGACGGCCACGGAGTACTGTAGATCGCCTTCTTGGGACCTTACCGCAACCACTGGAGCAGTTGTGTCCAGACACACAGTCTACAGACGACTGAACAGACATGGTTTATTCGCCCGGAGACCTGCAAGGTGCATTCCACTGACCCCCGGTCACAGGAGAGCCCGTAAAGCCTGGTGTCAAGAACACAGTACGTGGTTGTCGGAACAGTGGCCCCAGGTTATGTTCACGGACAAGTTCAGGTACAGTCTGAAAAGTGATTCTCGCTTGGTTTTCATCTGGCGTGAACCAGGAATCAGATACCAACTCCTTAATGTCCTTGAAAGGGACCTGTATGGAGGTCGTGGTTTGATGGTGTGGGGTGGGATTATGATTGGTGCACGTATATCCCTGCATGTCTTTGACAGAGGAACTGTAACAGGTCAGGTGTATTGGGACGTCATTTTGCACCAGTATGTCCGCGTTTTCAGGGTGCAGTGGGTCCCACCTTCCTCTTGATGGATGGTAACGCACGGTCCCACCGAGCTACCATCGTGTAGGAGTACCTTGAAGCAGAAGATATCAGGCGAATGGAGTGGCCTGCCTGTTCTTCAGACCTAAACCCCATCGAGCACGTCTGAGATGCTCTCAGTCGACGTATCGCTGTGCGTTTTCAAAAAATGGTTCAAATGGCTTTGAGCACTATGGGACTTAACTGCTGAGGTCATCAGTCCCCTAGAACTTAAAACTACTTAAACCTAACTAACCTAAGGACATCACACACATCCATGCCCGAGGCAGGATTCGAACCTGCGACCGTAGCGGTCTCGCGGTTCCAGATTGTAGCGCCTAGAACCGCTCGGCCACTGCGGCCGGCTGTGCGTTTTCAAACCCCTACGACACTTCAGGAGCTCCTACAGGCACTGGTGCAAGAATGGGAGGCTATACCCCAGCAGCTGCTCGACCACCTGATCCAGAGTACGCCAACGCGTTGTGCGTAGTGATCATATCCCATATTGATGTCGCGGTACAGGAAACAGTGGCGTTTTGTAGCATATGTGTTTCCGGGCGGTTTTCTCAACTTATCCCCAATACCGTGGTCTTAGAGATCTGTGTCTTGTGTGTTCCCTGTGTACCTATGCTATTAGCGCCAGTTTTGTGTAGTGCCACGTTGTGTGGCACCACATTCTGCAATTATCCTTAATTTATGAGCATGAGTGTACCTTACTTTGTCTGTCTCGTCCTTAATTTCTGCAGAGCAGTGTATGTATCAGCGGTGAGGCCCACTTGACGTCGGTCGTGCCGCTTGGTGTTGCAGGCAGCTACCAGGTGCCGGCGGGCACGACGGCGCTGGTGGTGACGTACATGCTGCACCGAGACCCGCGATCCTTCCCGCAGCCCGAGCGTTTCCTGCCAGAGCGCTTCCTGCCGGAGAACTCGACGGGCAGGCACCCCTATGCCTACATACCCTTCAGCGCCGGACCGCGCAACTGCATCGGTGAGTGTCCACCTGCCAGCGTCTTCATTGGCCTCATCAGTGGCTTCCATTACTTTTACAGAGAATACTTTCCCTTGTTCAGTGGGATAATATTAGCAGATAGGCCGCTGTAGTCAGCGGCTTTTGTCTGCTATACATTGTAATAACACTTACAGCTGCAGTTCATTGGCGTTAAAACATCGATTCCATAAATTCGAAGAGATCATCAAACGCATACACTGTCCGATCAACAGAATCGGCACACCTTATAGTTGACGTTAACATGGGGTGTGACCACCCTTCGCATTTATGACAGCTTTAACTCGGATGGTGACACTTTCAGGGTAAGATGGAAGGACCCGGCTTCTTCCGCGCCACAACACGGCAGGATGGGTGACAGAAGTGGTGAGGGAGAGGGGAGATTTACGCCGGGATGTACAGTCAAACAGTGGTAATATTGATAGGCGTTTATTCAAGCAGCCCTATACAGCCCAACCGGACTGTGCGCTTGCAAATGGAGCCAGTCGCGGAATGCTCTGATCCCCCGATCCACCTGTGACCTCCATTGTCCTGGTCCGCGGATGGCAGCTACCACGATGGCGAGCAGCACACCAGCAGGCAATACCGTGCATGCTACCAGCGCCGAAGAACGAGTGTGACCAGCCCACGTCCTCCAGAACCTTGCGGACTATGCACCTCTGTGCTTGCTCGTGATCCCCATGGCGTGCGTTTTGGTGGAGTACCCGACACTTGAAGCCCATTGCCAAGCAGCAGTCTCCCAGTCGTCCCTCCCAGGGATCGACCAGGATGGTGGCCGATGACATCTAGGTGGCTGGAAGGCTCTGAGGGCATACCTCAACAAACAGGATCGTAGCTTGCAGTCCATCGGCCGAAGTCCCTCAGAGAGCGGATACTTGTTGTACGCTAGCTCCCCTCATCGGTGATGTTTCCCAAGTCCCGCGACCGCTGCGTCACAGGTAGACACGCCTCATTGGCACTCGATGACTCAGTCAGTGGGCGGTTCATCATCCGATTGTCGTCACCAATGACGGGTAGTGGTTTCTCTGAAGCTCAAAAGCCCATATTTCTCTCCAGATCAAGACACAAACACAGTGCCTGCAAGACTGAATCCTTTGAGCCCCCAAGCTCTGTTATTTTCGCCCTCATAGCTACGCTTCTGACTATACCTACTAGAGGGGGGAGGACGAGTAAGTTTGTTTCCTACTCCTTGTCCAGTCAGCTTTTCCTAGCTCGCTCTGCCATGATCACAGATTGTTAGGCCTGGTTGAATTTGCAGCGTGTTAGTTTCTCGGTAGCAGGTTAGTGTCCAAGTCACAAAATATTACTTCTTGCTTGGGTACACCGTGTTAGCTGTTCCACGCACTCGACTGTTGACTGGCGTCGCAAACTCCTGTCTGCCCAGAGTGTTTGTCGTAATGTCAACAGTACCGCCCAGTGGCTTACTTGATTAGATTATCGGCCGGGCTGGCCTCTACTCTCTGGCCCCAGTAGGAATAAAAATTTAAAACTTTACAATTTGCCTGTTGAACATGCAGCAAAGATGTCTGAACGTCTGAGGAAGAATGAGAGCCCATTCTTCCTCAAGAACAAAAACCAGAGAAGGTAGTGACTTTGGACGCTGGTGTCCGAAGTGAAGTCGATCTTCTAACTCATCCCAAAGTCGAGACTCTGGCAAGGCCAGTCAATTTCAGGAATTCAGCACCAGTCCAAAGTTGCAAATTTCACTTTCTTTTATTCACTGTTGACTAGTTTCGGGCCGGGACCCATTTTCAAATCATCGTAACATAGTCAAACATGGTATTTCCAAATATGGAAACATTTTTGACATGTTTCTGCATATTAGGAAACACCACTTTTGTCTATATTACGATGATTTGAAAATGGCTCCCAGCCAGAAACTAGTCACCGACTGAATAAACAAACTGAAATTTTGTAACTCTGGTCTGGTTTTTCGTTGTAGTGACAAAAGGAAGTTGCTGACCCACAGCTAGTCCAGCACGCTGGAAGTTGGTAAATTTCAGTAATGTTATTGTCCACAAACCATTGCCTCAGAGACACTGCTTTATGATAGGGGACACTGTGATGCTGATAGACATAATCATCGTTCCGAACTGTTCCTCTACTGCACACAGAACACAAAGCTACAAAATAAGTTCGTATCCTTCGGCATTTAGCATTGTCTTAAGTGCAGTAATGGGACCACGTCGTTTCCACGAAATACATCCCCATACTATAGCATCACTTCCTCCTTATTTCACTGTTGACATTGTACTTGCTCGCAGGTAACATTCTCCAGGCATTCATCATTTGGATTTGCAGCTCCTTGTGTTGACCGTGTTTTCAGCTAAAATTGTAGGATGTGAGGTGTCCGCCAGTTATGCAAAACACCGTTTTTTCTCAGTACCCAAACATGTTTCAGCACGATTGTGCCATCATCAGTGGGTTTCCGTTTTATTTATTCTGTAATGTGAACATTTTTGTTAAACTATTACAAAATTGTGTGGATGTTTAGTTGAAACAATGGTTCGTTTCTTTTTTTTAATACCTTTACACTTGGTGAGCATGAATTTTTCGGATCATTTTTGTATTATTTACCACAGGTAGCTACTGTTTTTTAAACTAAACATCCACATAATTTTGTAATCATTTAACAAAAATGTTCACATTACAGAACAAATAAAACGGAAACCCACTGATGATGGCACAGTGGTGCTGAAACATATTTGGGTATTAAGGATAAACGGTGTTTTGCATAACTGGTGGACCTCACATCCTACAATTCTCTAGGCATTCTCTCAACTTCAACAAATCTTCCAGGCATGTCAGCTGGCACGGACGCTACAGCCAGAATTACCAACATTGGCCCATTTGCCACATTAACAGACGGCTGATATTTGGCTCTAGGACTTCGCTAGTCATGATGTGCCTGCAGACAAAGCACTTTCTTCTTGCTGCGACTCTCATCCTCTGACCGTGGATATCTCATGGCACGACCACAGTACATTCATATAATGTATAACACTCTAATGTACGACAGCAGAGAACAGCCGTTACATTTAAAGAGCGCTTTGCATGGCTGCTTCAAGAATTTACCACAGTCAATCAAGTATCGCTATTTAGTATACAGTTTTAAGGCAATGCCTCAGTGTTTTTTTAACGTGTGTCTGTAGACGAGTTTCGTTTTCAGTCCCATAGCTTCTGTACCACCACCAGCTTCTTGCGCTTCGCAATTGAAAGATAGCAGCACTGCTGCCAGCTGTCGGATTTCATATTTTGCTGTATGAAGTATACATACACTATGTGATCAAAAGTATCCGGACACCTGGCTGAAATGACCTACAAGTTCGTGGCGCCCTCCATCGGTAGTGCTGGAATTCGATATGGTCTTGGCTCACCCTTAACCTTCATGAAGCTTCCACTCACGCAGGCACACGTTCAAACAGGTGCTGGAAGGTTTCATGGGGAACGGCAGCCCATCCTTCCCGGAGTGCTGTACTGAGGCGAGCCGCGCGGTATTAGCCGAGCGGTCTTGGGCGCTGCAGTCATGGACTGTGCGGCTGGTCCCGGCGGAGGTTCGAGTCCTCCCTCGGGCATGGGTGTGTGTGTTTGTCCTTAGGATAATTTAGGTTAAGTAGTGTGTAAGCTTAGGGACTGATGACCTTAGCAGTTAAGTCCCATAAGATTTCACACACATTTTTGAAGTGAGGCGAGGTATCGATGTCGGTCGGTGAGGCCTGGCATGAAGTCGGCGTTCCAAAACATCCCAAAGGTGTTCTATAGAAATCAGGTCAGCACTCTGTGCAGGCAAGTCCTCTACAGGGATGTTATTGTCGAGTAACCACTCCGCCACAGGCCGTGGATTACAAACATGTTCAAAAATGGATCAAATGGTTCTGAGCACTATGGGACTTAACATCTGAGGTCATCAGCCCCCTTGACTTAGAGCTACTTAAACCTGACTAACCTAAGGACATCACACACATCCATGCCCGAGGCAGGATTCGAACCTGCGACAGTAGCAGCAGCGCAGTTCCGGACTGAAGCGCCTAGAACCGGTCGGCCACAACGGCCGGCTACGAACAGGTACTCGATCGTGCTGAAAGATGCAACTGCCATGGCCGAATTGCTCTTCTACAGTGGGAAGCAAGAAGGTGCTTAAAACGTCAATGTAAGCCTGTTCTGTGATAGTGCCGCACAAAACAACAAGGGGTGCAAACCCCTTCCATGAAAAACACGACCATACTCTAACACCACCGCCTCTGAATTTTACTGTTGGCACTACACACGCTGGCACATGACGTTCACCGGGCATTCCCCATACGCCGCTCGACCATAAAACCCAAGTTTTCTCACCTCCCGCCTAACTGTCATAGTACTTGCAGTGGATTCTGATGCAGTTTGGAATTCCAGTGTGCTTGCCTGGATAGATGTCTGCCTATTACACATTACGACCCTCTTCAACTATCGGCGGTCTCTGTCGGTCAACAGACGAGGTCGACCTGTACGCTTTTGTGCTGTACGTGCCCCTTCACGTTTCCACTTCAGTATCACATCGGAAACAGGGGACTTAGGGATGTTTAGGAGTGTGGAAATGTCGCGTGCAGACGCATGACACAAGTGTCACCCAATCTCCTGATCACGTTCGAAGTCCGTGAGTTCCGCGGAGCGCTCCATACTGTTCTCTTACGATGTCTAATGACTACTGAGGTCGCTGATATGGAGTACCTGGCAGTAGATCGCAGCACAATGTGCCTAATTTGCAAAACGTATGTTTTTGGGGGGGTGTGGATACTTTTGATCACGTAGTGTAACAGAGAAAATGAAGTTGTTTAGAAGTAGTGTGACTACATTAGTCACCTAAACAAAGACTCATAATGTATTGTCGCGGCTGTCAAGGTTTATTAATGTAGTAGGTCAAGCTTTTCTTGTAAGAAGTGTCATGGCTGTCAAATTTTGTTAATGTAAGAAGTTTCTTCGACGGTATGAAAAGAAAGGATACATGTTTAAGTAATAATGTTAAACACCACACACGGGTATGATGCTGGGAAGACACGATGAGATGGCCAAGAAGTGGGGCAGACAGATGTTATCATATGTAGAAGAGTAAGCAGGACGGGCCGTGCATGGCCACGGCCCTAGAATAACAGAGCTACACTGATGTGTCAAAACATTATGACCCCTTGCTTCATAGCTTGTTTGCCGTTTTTTAAACGAAATACATCACTCATTCTGCGTATCAGGGATCCGACAGTGTGTCTGTAGGTTTCTAAGGTTATAAGGCGTTATATGTGTCTACGTATTGGTCACGCAATTTGCGCAAATAAAGGCCCGCTGATTTGCGTACGTGGGGATGGCGCCCTATAGCAACCCAAATGGGTTCCATAGAATTTTCATCAGGCTAATTTGGTAGCCGAGACATCAACCTATAATGCTCCTCAGACCATTACAGCACGGTCCTGGCTCCGAGACACAGACAATTATAGTGCTGAAAGATGACATCGCCTTCGGGGAAAACGTCAACCATAAAGGGATGCAGGTGGTTCGCAGCTGTCCGCGTGTCTTCGAGTACCACTACAAGTCTCATGCAAGCGCAGGAGACTGTCTACCATAGTGTAATACTGCGTCCTTGGCGCGCTGCATGTTTCGAGCAGCCTTCACCTCGATGAAGGCATTTGTGGAGACGATCATCGACCTAATGCGCCAAAAATCTGATTCACCCGAAGAGCCGACACGTTTCCATTGATCAACGGTCGAATTCCGATGGTCCCGTGCCCACTGAAATCGTAATTGACGATGTCGTTGGGTCAACATGTGAACATGTCGGACTACTCTGCTGCGGAGCTCCGTGTGCAACAATGTACGATGAACGGTGTACTCCGAAACACTTGTGCGTGCACCAGCATTGCGCTCTTTTGGCAGAGATGCCACTGATCGCCATCTGTCCTACTTTACAGAGCAGACAAGCCTCCTAATACCGTGTTCCCCGAAGAATCTTGGGCGTCCAACCGTTTAGCACTTAGTGGTAGTTTCATTGTCCTTCTATCTCTTTCCGTAGATGCTCCCGGCAGTAGCACGTGAGCATTCGACCAGCTTCGTCATTTTCGATATACTCGTTCATAGGCGCTGTGAAATAATAATGTGCCAATTTGCAACCCATGTCTTCGGTAGTTATTTATCTTGAGGTTGTGAGGTTGTGCCTTTTATTAAAGAATATGCTCTGTAGAGTTTGTCTCTATAATTAGCAACGAGTAATATATTTCTGTGCATCAGGATGTACAGAGGAACAAGTGTCGTCTTACACTTGTCTCCTAGCAACTAGTTGCGGCAGTCGCAACGAGGGATAACTAGCACTTTTCTGTGTGTCAGAACAGAGGGAGGAACTAGCGCTGCCTCCCAGTCGCCTCTTGTTTCGTCTTAATATTTGACAGAGTATCTCCAGAAAGACACACAAGCAGAGCATTCGTCTCTGGTAGTAGAAGGTAGAATTTCGAAACTGAGAGTTGGTGAAAATAAGTAACACATAGAGTGGCAGAGTATAATCGTTGATGTTTAAAAACCCACTGTAAGACACCTCTCCTAGTGTGGTTGCATTATAGAGAAATAAAGTGCTCTTAAATTATACCTTGAAGTGTTTGCGCCCTCATTCACTTCCTATGAAGCCAATAAACTTAGTAGTAGTAGTAGTAGTAGTAGTAGCTTTATTCATCCGTAGATCTCTTTTTACAAGGATATAGGACATGTCAAAGTATTTACAAATTTAGATCAATTTAAAATAAGCTAATTCGTATACACATATGTTTACAGTCTTTTACTTAGAGACAATCATTAGATTTTCTCCTGGTATACAATACGTTTTTTTACAAATAACTTATTAAGTAATGTAATGCCACACTGTTCACTCATTTCTCACTATCAGTCACTGCACACACTATACACACATTGTTTCATAACACTTACTGCTGATCTCTGGGCCATTTTCTGTACCGCAGCTTCCCATCTGCTATCCTAAAAAAACTGAGTCAGCATCCCTCCATAATGAGTGAGATGTTGAGCACACACACACACACACACACACACACACATACACTGCTGATCTCTAGGCCATTTTCTGTACCGCAACTTCCCATTTGCTATCCTAAAAAAACTGAGTCAGCATTCCTCCATAATGAGTGAGATGTTGAGCTTAGAAAGAGAAAGAGGTGTTAGTGTTGTGCTATGCATAGCTTGGGGGTAACTATTTCTAGAAAGGAAAGAAACATAAAGTGAAGGTGCAAATGGCTCTGAGCACTATGGGACTCAACTGCTGAGGTCATTAGTCCCCTAGAACTTAGAACTACTTAAAGCTAACTAACCTAAGGACATCACAAACATCCATGCCCGAGACAGGATTCGAACCTGCGACCGTAGCGGTCTTGCGGTTCCAGACTGCAGCGCCTTTAACCGCACGGCCACTTCGGCCGGCGCTAAAGCGAAGGTGTTATGTGGAATGTTGGATAGTTTGTAATCATTATTATTATTTATTTGTATAACATTTTTATCAAATCCCTACTCTGTTTTAGCTAAGTAATCCTTCAATGTATAAAATGTATTGCATAACAGGTATTTTTAGCTGGCTTTTTAAATAAGTGTATTTTTGCAATGTCTTTAATCTCTTTTGGTAATTTATTGTACAGTTTTATTCCTTGGTAGAAAATGCTATTTTGAGTTTTATGTTTATTTTTTCTTGGTAAATGTAAGTTGAGTCTATCTCTTGTTGCATGGTCATGGACAGAGCTGTTTGTGCAGTAATTACCAATGTTATTTTTGGTGTGTGCACTGACTGGTAAATGTATTCACATGGAGCAATTAAAATCTCCAGTGTTTTGAACATATCTTTACAATGAGCTCGACTAGTATTTGTGATTATCATTCTTATGGCTCTTTTCTGCAGTTTAAAAATTGTGTTCATATTTTGTGGAATTGTTTCCCAAAAAAAGAATGCCATAGCTAAGAACTCAGTGTACATATGAATAATATGTAACTAAAAGACACTGCATGTTACACACTGATGATAGGGTTCTAAGGGCATAACATGCTGACATCATTCTGTTTGCATGTACCTTTGTGCGTTCACAGCATTTCAACTGAGAATCAATATTCATTCCTAGAAATTTTGCATTTGTTACACAGTCTATAGAGGTGCCGTCTACATTTAACTTAACATTGTCATTTTTCCTCTTCAAACTGAAATTCATGGCATTAGTTTACTTTGTGTTCATTGTCACTTTATTGCTTATTGACCAATCATAAACTACCTTGAGAGTTTAATTTGCTTTCCCGGCAAGAAGTTCTCTTGTTTTCTCAGTGACTATAATATTGCTTTCATCAGCGAAGAGAATTTTTTCACCATGAGTAACACTACTGGGAAAGTCATTCATTGATGTGGATCAGGAACAGTATTGGCCTTAATATGCTACCTTGCGGAACTCCTATATTAATGTATTTTGGTTCTGATACGTGTTTTACTAAATGTTTAGATTTATTTGAAGTATGTGTTATCTCTACTCTTTGTACCCTATCTGTTAGGTATGATCGAAACCAGTCATTAGCTACCCCTCTTATTCCTAATGCTTCTAATTTATTTAATAGACTCTTGTGGTCGACTGTATCAAAGGTCTTAGAAAGATCCAAAAATATGCCTGTGACACACTCATCTTTATCAAGAGCATCAAGTACAACTTTTGTGAATTCTGCTATGGCTGACTCCGTATTTTTGCCACTTCGGAAACCAAACTGTGATTCGCTTAAAAGTTTGTATTTATTCAGGTAATTCATTAATCTGTCATAATTGCTACTCGCCTTTGTTCCACATCGCCTCTGCTGAGTATCCTAGGAGACTTCCCCCTCTCTTGAATGGTCTTCTCATTCACTGCTGTGTAGTGGGGATTTGATCCTAACTCTCCAATTACGCTACGGAACCAGCATTCCTTGGGGACTGGATGTAGTTGAGGAAACAGCATAATCCTAACACGAAGAAAGCCAGTGAAATGAAATTTTACACTTTTGATTAATGTTCTCGCAGCACAGAACTTTCATAACAGGTTACAACTTGGCACCACACCAAGACTCGAAACTGGACGCCCCAGATGGGGAGGACATTTCCTGAGGAACGTAGCTGCCCATATTCGAATCCCAGTTCGGCAGCTAGCTTTGGCCCGTCATAAACGTACTTTCATTAATGCAGCCGCTTTTTATCAACGATTATAAACAATTTTTGTGATATTGACTAATAAAAGATTATTAATAAGAATCCAATAACTTTTATTATATGATCTATTACTTGGTGCTTCTCGTTTCCGATTCCAGATTTTCAGGTCATATCGTCCATTACTGATAATGAATGGCATTAGAATGATTGGCATATCATCCACTGCGAAGAAAAACTTTTAAATTTGTTTGAAGGGAAATAATTTGAATTTCATAACAATAAAGATTCTAGTCGCATTCTATTTTTTAAAAAAGTTACAAAGTGTTTTTGCACCTGTATCTCTGTGTCCCATTACAAGCTACCAATTAGTTGCACTAAACGATCCCTCTGGTAGGAAATGAGATCGAAGTTGAGAATGTGTTTATTTGTAGTACACATCGGTACCCAAAGAAAACATTTTTTTTTAATCTTATACTGAGTAAATTTCATTTTGCCGTTTTAAAAATAGCGTAATCCCTGAGGCTACCATTTGAAATCTGTTGATGCCATTTTCTTTTGGGATGACATATGCGGATTTGAATTAATCCTGACAAATATATGGACATCCGGAGAGAGGTAAAGTAATATAAATATTTTAAATAAACTTAGTGGAAATGTACACAGTGGACAAAATAAAGCTAAAAGCCCCACCAGATCGAGCCACGAAGAAGTCTACAAAAATACAAATTTTTTTATTTTATTTGATCGTTACACATTCACCAATAATATTACAGGCGCATCAAGCTCAGACTGGGAAGGAAACCTATAACGCCCATTCAAAGCAAATTTCCTGGCATTGCCTCAAATGATTTGGAAAAATCAGGGAAACCAGTCGACATGCCTAACATTATGATCTAAAACATGGATTTAAGTCATGGTGATACTATTACCTAGTATAAATATCTGATTCTTTAAAATACGATGGCGACAAGACATGTGCATTTAGTATCAAGGCATCAAAATGCATATTAGTACCACGGGAGTCTTCCTGCAACTGCACGCGTGGCTACTTGTCACCCCATCCCACTTTAAACGTGCTCAATTGGAGATAAATGCAGGTCAAGGAAAACTATTACCGTGTCAAAGAGCCTCTTAGGTATGTAAGTCGCCGAAGCACAAGGCGTTCTGGGATACCTCTCCTTAAAGCCGCAGTCGCCGCCACGTGGCAAGACGATGTCACCTTTCATCATGTTCACCTTTAGTGCAGATACTGCACTTTGTTCAGCAGTAACAGTAGCGAAAGTAGTGACATCACAACATTTACTTGCTCAGGCCCACCGGTTCTCTCTTCCATTTATTCGAAACAAAGCAGTGCTTCCAATATTTTTGGATTGTAGTGTTCACAGAATCTACCTGAAACGAAACGATGCTTGTTAATTGCGAATCGGCCTTACTTGTTAGTGGAGGCCATCTCCACGGTCTCGGAATTACGTTGACATTTTTACTACCTCACAAAATGCAACTTAAATATTGCTATCAAAAATGTTCAAATGTGTGTGAAATCTTATGGGACTTAACTGCTAAGGTCATCAGTCGCTAAGCTAATACACAACCTAAATTATCCTAGGGACAAACACACACACACATGCCCGAGGGAGGACTCGAACCTCCGCCGGGACCAGCCGCATAGCCCATAGTCCAGCGCCCAAGACCGCTCGGCTAATCCCGCGCGGCAGCATTGCTATCCTACAGATGTGATACTAACAGAATACATTTATATTGGTGATACTAACAGAATACATTTATATTGTAACCGCGGTCGCACTGACAAGATATCATATATATAGACCATTATTTGAACCCGAAGTAGAGGACTATGTCAAAGTGTTTCTCATGACCGACTGTACATAAACACAATAAAATCATTTTCTTTCACCTTCGTTCTAGAGGTCACACAGGACATCCATAAAAATATTTAGCGCATCTTTCAGTGAGAACTCCACGTGAGTCTCTTATGTTAAACAACAGAGGATTCACGACCTGACTAATTCCAAAACGAAACCGTTCGCACATTTAAATCTGACAATTTTCGAAGTCTCTCATCGAAACATTTTGTGCCATTTCTACATTTAACAGCAAAGAAACGAATTTAACAACAAATTCTGTAGGGAAACCCATTTCCAGCACACTTCAGGACTGAGTTTTTCTTGCAGATGTGAGTCACCTCCGCATTCAACATATCTATGATTAGGTTCGCCCTAAAACCCAAGTTCTATGATCACCTCAGATAGTGCACATACTTTTCCACACGTACTAGAACGGTGTTGGATGAAGTCGGATTATCGTCGAATCAGAACCCCACCGACAAGATGTCACAGTTTGTTCAAGGATATGTTCTGAGTTCTGGTTCAAGAGACCAGTGATTTCCGATGGCTCGCTACACGGTAATAATGTATGAGGGGCGTTCGATAAGTAATGCAACACACTTTCTCCTAGGCCAAATTCGCTTGAAAAATATGGAATTGCTTGTGGGACGTCGTGGAATATTCCCGCTTTTGCCCCTACTGTTTAATGAAGTTCGATAGGTGACGGGTCTATAGTAGCATTCAAAATGACGTCTGTAGCGTAGGTTCGTTCCAAGCAGACAGCTGTAATTAACTTTCTTGTGGTGGAAAACCAGCGCATCGCAGATATTCATAAGGTCTTGCGGTATATCTACGGAGACCTGGCAGTGAACAAAAACACGGTCAATCGTTGGGTGAGGCGTCTATCATCATCGCAACACGGTCTTGCAAACCCGTCCGATCTCCCGTTTGCCGGCCAGTCGCACGTTGCTGTGCCTCCTGCATTGTTGGAACGTGCGGACACTCTCATTCGAGGTGATCGACCGATCGCGGTCAAACACTTTGTTGCACAACTGGACGTCTCTGTTGGTTGTGCTGACACACTCGTCCAGAAATTGGGGGTACTCTAAGCCGTGTACCCGAAGGGTTGCCTGGGGCCCAGCAGAAGACAACAAAGAGCAACGAAGGACCGCAGAAGGAGGTAACTGATCCAGCAAGATGCCGACGTCTGACGTCGACCAGTAGAGTGGTACCACAGGCCCTCCCAGTAAGGTGGCGGACGGCCGTCGCATTGAACGGAGATTATGTTGAAAAATAGGGTTTAGTAGCCAAAAGAGTGGCGAATAATATTGTGTAATGCGATCCTGAATAAAACCAATCTGCTGTTGCATTACTTATTGAAAGACCCTCGTAATTATGACACATTCGGTTTGTACCACTGGCACAGTTGTTTCTGTGAAAATACATTAACGACAATGAAAAATGCAATAATCAAAACGTACAACACGAAACACAGAACAAAGCAACAACCTTAGTGGACGTTGTTGCCGTCGCTGCAGGAACAGACTGGCGCCGCTGTCGCACTCTTCCATTGCATGCTGTGAATACATACACGACGTCCATCAGTAAAGCTATCCAAATTGAAAACCCGAGACAGAACCAAGCAGTAGTGTGAGTCAATGAAACAAGTTTGTTTCCAAGTAAGAAACACAGCGAATACCGTCGACATTCGCACTGATTTGCAAATACCAGACGATTATTTTACAACTGCAGCTGCTCGTAGAGGTCTGATGTGGGCTATAATTATCGTATGGCAGCAAAACTTGGTAGATATTTCAATGCGTTAATGCGGAAGCGATTTACTATGGAAAAAAGATTAGTTCCAATTTTGGCCACCAGGTCCAAATCTTGCTCTGTACAGCACTTCGTCGACCTCTCCTATGCTCATATTGAATAAACTGTATAAGCGACGGTTAATAATATCAACATAATGCCTTTCTCGCTTGTTTGATATTTTCTGTCCACGTCCCGTTCCTAATCCATTACATGTGGGAACATGTCTACGCGTCTTTCTTGCATTAAAAGCGCCAGATTTGCACGTGGTGGCCGAAATTGGAACTGCTTGTTTTCCAGCATAAATCGGTTCCGCATTAGAATATTTTCCAAGTTTCGCTGATATACGATGATTACAGACCATACTGGACCTCTATGAATCGTTGGACTTTAATTATAACCATCCGATATTTTCAGTACAATACAAATGGTTCAAATGGCTCCAAGCACTATAGGACATAACATCTGAGGTCATCAGTCCCCTAGACTTAGAACTTCTTAAACCTAACTAACCTAAGAACATCACACACATCCATGTCCGAGGCAGGATTCGAACCTGCGACCGTAGCAGCAGCGTGGTTCAGACTGTACTGCCTAGAACAGTTCGGCTGCAACGGCCGGCAGTACAATACAGATACAAAGATCAATCGGAATGTAGTTACTGTGTAACAAGCCACCAGAATGCGCAGAAAATGTCTCTGAACAACTTCCGAAATTTTGTCGGTGGAGCTCAAGTTCATTTTATGTATTGCGTTTCAGTACTGGTTTTGTTTTTAGTTGTTAACGAAATATCCCCACATTCGAGTATCTTTTACATACGGGTACCTCAGGGAGCAGTGTCTTCTTGTGTTTTAATTTCATCCCTCATACATTATGGCGTTTAGGTTTCGCTGTGTGTGCCGACAAACAGTCTTTTTCTTCGTATTATTGTTTTTCTATTAGATTGGTGTGTAAGTTCGTGTTGTTTTTGTTTTGCATGCTGGCATTCCGGTTGCTATAGGTTTGTTCATTGATTGTCATTTTTTTTATTTGTAGTTCACTATTGCTATTTGAGTTTACATATTGTCATTTTGTCATTTGCGCGTAGTGAGTGTAGCTGTGTAGTCTAGAAAATGGATGTCAAGTGGACATTTCCGATGTATTGATCTGTTTCAATTCAATAGAGGAATGTGAGCAGCGGAGGCAGCCAGAAATATTTGCACCTTGTATGGAGATAATGCCATTGGACACAGCAAGGTAAGAAAATGGTGTTTTCGTTGTAAGGAGGATCGTTTTGACATCAGTGACCCTCCACGTTCAGGAAGACCTTCGGTGTCTAATAAAGATCGTTTAAACTTATTAATCCACAATTATCCATGTCCGTTTACTCGAGGACTGGCAAATGTGATGAGCTGTGATAATTCCATCATGGTGCTACATTTGCATGCAGTGGGAAGTTTCAAAAATAGTGTTGTGAAGTATCGTATGCTCTAAGCTCTAAGCCAAAATCACAGATCACAAAATCACAGCCGGCCGTTGTGACAGAGCGGTTCTAGACGCTTCAGTCCGGAACCGCGCCGCTGCTACGGTCGCAAGATCGAATCCCGCCTCGGGTACAGATGTGTGTGATGTCCTTACGTTAGTTAGGTTTAAGTAGTTCTGAGTCTAGGGGACTGATGACCTCAGATGTTAAGTCCCATAGTGCTTAGAGACATTTGAACCATTTGCACAAAATCACAAATATGTGCATCCCTGATTGCTCATCACCAGTTGGGTCGTGAACAACACTGACGAAAGTTATCCTGTATTGTTACTGACGGCGACAAATCATGTCTTTATGCTTATGTAAGGAAAAGAAAGGAATGGTTGAACCCAAACAAAGCAGCAACGCCCTGTACAAAGACCTGTGTACATCCACAAAACATAATGTTATGCATCTGGCTGAATAGCGACGGTGTGCTGCACTACGAATTTCTTCCAAAGAGGTGTGACTATCACTGTTGACATTCATTGTCAACAACTGAGGCGTCTTGCAGACGCAGTCCAACAACATCGAACAGGAAGACTGAGTGAAGTAATGCTACTCCACGATAGCGCCTGCCCGCATTCTGCTAGACTGACAAAGAACACTATTCACGAGTTGGTTTGGGAAGTCATTCCGCTCTCACGTTGTTCACCAGACCTTGCTGTCTCAGATTTTCACCTTTTCCGCTCCCTATCGAACAGCCTTCAAGGAACTTCATTTCCAGATGAAAATATGCTTCGAATATGGATCGACGAGTTCTTCGCCTCAATAGCACATGATTTCTACAGTTCCGGGATCGAAAAATTACTGCAGACTATTGTAAGTAGTGAAGGAGAATGTATTATTGATAACTAAAGTCTCTTATGTGTATATGATGTGCTTATTAAACTTTAGGAAAAACCGCTACGAATTTATGCACATATGAGGTACTCTACACTTATTAATACGTGGACATCTTCAAGGATGACGTCATTGAGAATCCTGTTTGATGGTCAGAATTTGACTTGTTTTTCTTTTGTGGATCAATAGATAAAAATTGCCTTGCCATTCACGTCATGGTTTCTGATTTCCATAACTCATTCCCAATCTCACAGATAGCATCACCACGTAATTCTACAGATGATCAAAATATCCTTATCTATCTCTTCCATAGTCCGTTTAGTTGCATGCTGTTCAGCTATGATATTTTTCCCTTTTACGTGTACGAGTTCTGAATCTGTCTCTACTTCAGAGATGATTACGTAATCGAAAGTAACAGGGCACCACCTGAGGAAGGGGTAGCTTTCACAGAGACACTGACTATCACGTTGAAGCTGAAACGTCCCCTTAGAAAAATTTATGAATGATTGTGCTGATAAATCCCTTACGTTATTTGATTTACAAACAGCTGAGCAGAACTGAACGTACTCAGACATTTCGCTCTTTACTTATTCTGATCAACACTAAACTGACACACAATATTTTTAGCGCAACGCAATCTGACTTTCAAAAATCCCTACAAAAGAATGGCCCTGACTAACAATAATCTATACCTTTCATGAATCACTTACCTCACAAAATCTTCGTTACTCGAACTACTGCAATACAGCGAGCGCCAATACTGTCAGCTAAATAAAAGATTCTAACTACTGAAGGCATAGTTAGCAAATGAAAGATTTTGATAGAGAACAAACAATGTATTTACCTTAATAGTGTTCAAAAGTCATTACATATATATATATATATATATATATATATATATATATATATATATATATATATATATATATATATATATATATACTCCTGGAAATTTAAATAAGAACACCGTGAATTCATTGTCCCAGGAAGGGGAAACTTTATTGACACATTCCTGGGGTCAGATACATCACATGATCACACTGACAGAACCACAGGCACATAGACACAGGCACAGAGCATGCACAATGTCGGCACTAGTACAGTGTATATCCACCTTTCGCAGCAATGCAGGCTGCTATTCTCCCATGGAGACGATCGTAGAGATGCTGGATGTAGTCCTGTGGAACGGCTTGCCATGCCATTTCCACCTGGCGCCTCAGTTGGACCAGCGTTCGTGCTGGACGTGCAGACCGCGTGAGGCGACGCTTCATCCAGTCCCAAACATGCTCAATGGGGGACAGATCCGGAGAGCTTGCTGGCCAGGGTAGTTGACTTACACCTTCTAGAGCACGTTGGGTGGCACGGGATACATGCGGACGTGCATTGTCCTGTTGGAACAGCAAGTTCCCTTGCCGGTCTAGGTCTGGTGGAACGATGGGTTCGATGACGGTTTGGATGTACCGTGCACTATTCAGTGTCCCCTCGACGATCACCAGTAGTGTACGGCCAGTGTAGGAGATCGCTCCCCACACCATGATGCCGGGTGTTGGCCCAGTGTGCCTCGGTCGTATGCAGTCCTGATTGTGGCGCTCACCTGCACGGCGCCAAACACGCATACGACCATCATTGGCACCAAGGCGGAAGCGACTCTCATCGCTGAAGACGACACGTCTCCATTCGTCCCTCCATTCACGCCTGTCGCGACACCACTGGAGGCGGGCTGCACGATGTTGGGGCGTGAGCGGAAGACGGCCTAACGGTGTGCGGGACCGTAGCCCAGCTTCATGGAGACGGTTGCGAATGGTCCTCGCCGATACCCCGGGACCAACAGTGTCCCTAATTTGCTGGGAAGTGGCGGTGCGGTCCCCTACGGCACTGCGTAGGATCCTACGGTCTTGGCGTGCATCCGTGCGTCGCTGCGGTCCGGTCCCAGGTCGACGGGCACGTGCACCTTCCGCCGACCACTGGCGACAACATCGATGTACTGTGGACACCTCACGCCCCACGTGTTGAGCAATTCGGCGGTACGTCCACCCGGCCTCCCGCATGCCCACTATACGCCCTCGCTCAAAGTCCGTCAACTGCACATACGGTTCACGTCCACGCTGTCGCGGCATGCTACCAGTGTTAAAGACTGCGATGGAGCTCCGTATGCCACGGCAAACTGGCTGACACTGACGGCGGCGGTGCACAAATGCTGCGCAGCTAGCGCCATTCGACGGCCAACACCGCGGTTCCTGGTGTGTCCGCTGTGCCGTCCGTGTGATCATTGCTTGTACAGCCCTCTCGCAGTGTCCGGAGCAAGTATGGTGGGTCTGACACACCGGTGTCAATGTGTTCTTTTTTCCATTTCCATGAGTGTATATATATATATATATATATATATATATATATATATATATATATATATATATGTCAATGTGTTCTTTTTTCCATTTCCATTTCCAGGAGTGTATATATATATACACTCCTGGAAATGGAAAAAAGAACACATTGACACCGGTGTGTCAGACCCACCATACTTGCTCCGGACACTGCGAGAGGGCTGTACAAGCAATGATCACACGCACGGCAAAGCGGACACACCAGGAACCGTCGAATGGCGCTAGCTGCGCAGCATTTGTGCACCGCCGCCGTCAGTGTCAGCCAGTTTGCTGTGGCATACGGAGCTCCATCGCAGTCTTTAACACTGGTAGCATGCCGCGACAGCGTGGACGTGAACCGTATGTGCAGTTGACGGACTTTGAGCAAGGGCGCTGTTAACAGCCAACAGCCCAACACTACAATAGCAAATTCCAACAATGCAAACCAGCCACAGACTGCACACAGCACAGTCAGTGATTTTCATATAGAGCGCTACATGGCGTTACTAACATAAAAACCCAAACAGCCTACTTACAAAGCTACAAACTGCGCAGCACAAGAGACCAGAATAGACCGCTGCATAGAGTTAACGGACTTCCAGGTGATGACTGAGCACGATTCCTACAACTGAGCAGTGCAACAGGTACCAGCTTTACTAAATACTCCCAGTCTACTGTTTCCAGATTTGTGGAGGACTAATTTCTAAACGCGCATAACCCAACCGCATCATTTAACATTCCCCGTAACAATAACTGTTGCGCTGCTACCGGTTCCAGCGACGTTGCTTCTGGAACGTGGTAAAAACCGTGAGCTACGAGCTGGACAAAGTTTTGCGACCAGCGACTCTTCGAGTGGTCTGTTCAGCTGACAGTCTCCCGTGCCAGAAGTCGTGGCAAGCTGCCAGCAGACCTATACGTGTCACTGCTTTCGAACATTTCAGACGCCACAGCTCGCCCTTAGACATGTGCCAATGCACTCTGCGTCGTTTGAGTTCTGTAAATACGTTGCAGGTGATTCTTTCATCTAGGTACCTCATACGGTACTTCTACTCAACGGCAACATTTGTGTGCTGCAAGCTAGCCTGTGGTGTATGACCGAGTGCGCCCGCAAATCATTTCATTTGCCATTCATGTGGGTTTTTTTCCGCGGTCTGTCTAGCGTTTACCGATCGCACCCATGATGGCCATTTGCTCACTCTCGATTTGACACTTCTATTTCTATGAGTGAATTCTCTCTCTGTGACATTTCAACTTTGTGTCTACAAGGTAAAGTCGTATCCGAATCCTGTTCGTGTACTGCATACTCTCTGCTTTCGTATTTCTCTTCAGTTGTACATCTACTTTACCCTACAAGGTTGCGACGTTCACGGCCTCTCTTACATCCAAACCGGCAATCTTTAACATTGCAAGAGTCGTAGCTGTGTGCGGCCAGACGACATGCGGGAGATGTTTACGCGGCCTTGTTGCGGTGAAGACAGACGCCTCGGCTCGCCGTGCTTTTGTTCTGTCAGATCTCCGTAGACCTTCTGCAAGCGCCTATGAGTATTTGCGATGCTTTGGTTTTCCACCAAAAAGAAATCAATGACAGCTGTCTGCTTCGTTACAGGCGCCATTTTGAAGATTACGTATAGCGCCATCACCTGTCGAACTTCATGATGCTATATGGGCTGAATATTCCACGATTTGCTACAACAAATTCTGCATTTTTTCAACTGAAATTGGTAGAGAAAACAATGTGTTGCTTTACTAATTGAACGCCCCTCGTACAAGCACATAAGCATCCAAGTCTAGCTAAAGTGACTTGAATTTCTTTCTGTTTTGTATTACCGCCGAGGCACATCCAGCAACAGTGATTCAGCGGTACTGAACAAGTTTACGCCTTACCTATGGTTGAGAAATTTTCCTACACTTATAAGAGCGAGTAGGTGAGGGAAAGTTTTCGTGAATATTGTGACATTTCTTTCCTGTTAATCTACTCGTTCGTCAAGGCTTGCCTGAATATTGAGCGATTGTGTCATAAATGAGGCACAAACTTGTCATTGGACTAAAGGCTTGTCACGTAAAATCCACAGTTAGACTTTTCGGGGCATCAATGGCTGTTAATCTGTTTCTCGGATCCTTCCAGGTTTGTGTCACCTCCCCGTGTCGCAAGCTGGTGGTGTGCTGCAGCGTTGCAGTACCAGATACACAAACACAGCCTCGGTTTCTCTCCATAGTATTGTGCGACTCGTCCGTGAAGTGATGTATTGGTGGTGAATTACGTACTTCTCAGAATATCATAACACCACTTAAGTGACATGGCGTAGATAACCGCCGTTAAAAGGCTGTTGCTGTTGGGAACGAGTTTATAGCATTTCGACGTATTTTACCGTGCTTTAGTTTGAGTATCGTGTAAACCCTTACAGATATGAGAAACTGTCGAAGATAGTTTTTCTCCAATTACATCAGATAACTATATATAGTTAATAATGAATTTTTAAAAAAGTGTCTTGAAAGTCATTGTAGTTCAGGTATCACTCTCCCGTATTTAGCATTTTCTTCTCATAACAAGATTACAAAAAAGTTACTACTTCCTTTAGCTCCTCTCCAAAAATGTGAACATAATTTTTATAAACGTCGTATGACTAGGGGGTAGACCATTCTCCGGGTGCAAGTCTTTCGATTTGACGCCGCTTTGGCGACTTGCGCGTCGATGGGGATGAAATGATGATGATTAGGACAACTCAACACACAGTCAGTGAGCGGAGAAAATCTTCGACCCAACCGGGAATGGAACCCGTGCCCTTAAAGTTGACATTCTGTCGCACTGAACAATCAGCTACTGGGGCCAGACATTATTTTTTTTATGATACGTGGAGAAACAGCATTTATTGCAAGGTTGCTTAGCTTTTCTTTTCTACTGTACAGTGCAGTGTTCCAAATTTCCTACTTTAAACAGTGTTAGGGAATAATAGAATGTTATTGTGATTCAGGTAACTAATATCTACACCTTTCACCTCACTCATTAATCTCCCCCACCTCTCCTCTCTGTTTCCATTTCCTCCTCCCCCTCACGCTGTCCATCCTATCCTATATCCATTTCAACATCTCCCTAGCGTGATCATCAGCTCATGTAGCCACTGCAACACAGTTCAATAATTCAGGCTGATACCGCTCCTACAACATACCTGTCATGCAGGGCACCCTACATGTTGGGACCCAGAGAACCGTTTATTGTCCCTGACATGTAGACTGCCCCAAAGCAGGTTGATTTGGCAGGCTGACACTGTTCCCAGACAACATACCTGTCATGTGGGTAGCCTATGCACCAGGTAAAACACGTTTTTGCCCATATCTCTGCTCCTATTGGATCTAGGAGGTTGTGAGCTGCACAGTGTTGATACTCATGAAGCCTGCTGTTTGTGTGTCAAATTTGCTTGAAATCTATACAGGAGTTTGGGAGGAGATCCCAGACATACAGGAGTACATACACTCTGTTTCAGCTCCATAGCAGATGTAGGTTATATATCAATTTTTGCGACTATAACAAAAAACTTATTTAAACCATACTCCTTTTGATTTATTTCAAAGCATTTTCAGTAGTCAATGTAGTAACATTGCGATTTTTCTTACACTTCCTTTTAACAACATAGTAAACAAATCTTATGTTCTAAATTAGTACTATTAAACAGTATGAAATAACGATTACTGCTCATGATACTTTTATTTCTCTTTGTATTTCTGATGTTCTTCTACGCATAGGTGTTCCATTTTAGTACAATGACATGGAAAATATTTTCGTTTTGGGATGGGGAGTTCCGCCTTATGCGGTGTCTTGCATAAGGCGGAACTCCTCATCCCATTTTCTTAGCAAGCACGGAGACAACAAGAAGAACTGCACCACAAGATGATTATTTTCGTTTTCTTGTTGCGTAGATTCATTTGCACCTCATGTACTTTGCTTTGATGTTACGGGCTATGATCGTCTTTTGTTTTTATGGTTGTGTTTTGTTTTTATGGTTGTGGAAGTGTCTGCTATTCTTCTGTCTCTTTGTGTGTGTGTGTGTGTGTGTGTGTGTGTGTGTGTGTGTGTAAAAGTGGAGATGATATGTATAAACTTCTGTGTGCGCAAATAATTATTTCGTTAGATCTACTTTACTGTGGTACTGTTGTGGATGATGAAGAGTGGGTAAGTTGCCTGGTTTATGTGGTACTATTTTTGTAGCAGCTAAATGGGGTGCCATTTGTCTACTACTAGCGACCCGCCCTGGCTCTGCGTAGTTACCACTAAAGGGTACACAAACATTCAGCATTAATTGCGCAATAAAATTGCAAGACCAAGAACGGCACAATATTATTAAGCAATATTTACGCCCGGGACGCGTCAGTTCAAACTCTGCCTTCGTAACGAACATGTCGGTGACCGACGACTTGGAACTCACCTGTATCGGGAGTGAGTGGCTTACTTTGCAAAACATAAGCAGACATTATGCAGAACGGACGAAATAAGTCCGTATGGCTTCCAGTACACATTTCAATGGACCAGCTGCTCATTTATTGAAACATAGATTAGTAAACCACAACAGCAATAACTGATTACAAATTCAGCAAGTGAATAATGTAATTTATCGTGTACATGCGCCGTTTTCTATGTGTTTCTCTGAGGCAACAGCTGCTCATTTGTATCTTGCTTACACAATACTACCGCCGTCTCTATATACACTCCTGGAAATTGAAATAAGAACACCGTGAATTCATTGTCCCAGGAAGGGGAAACTTTATTGACACATTCCTGGGGTCAGATACATCACATGATCACACTGACAGAACCACAGGCTCATAGACACAGGCAACAGAGCATGCACAATGTCGGCACTAGTACAGTGTATATCCACCTTTCGCAGCAATGCAGGCTGCTATTCTCCCATGGAGACGATCGTAGAGATGCTGGATGTAGTCCTGTGGAACGGCTTGCCATGCCATTTCCACCTGGCGCCTCAGTTGGACCAGCGTTCGTGCTGGACGTGCAGACCGCGTGAGACGACGCTTCATCCAGTCCCAAACATGCTCAATCGGGGACAGATCCGGAGATCTTGCTGGCCAGCGTAGTTGACTTACACCTTCTAGAGCACGTTGGGTGGCACGGGATACATGCGGACGTGCATTGTCCTGTTGGAACAGCAAGTTCCCTTGCCGGTCTAGGAATGGTAGAACGATTGGTTCGATGACGGTTTGGATGTACCGTGCACTATTCAGTGTCCCCTCGACGATCACCAGTGGTGTACGGCCAGTGTAGGAGATCGCTCCCCACACCATGATGCCGGGTGTTGGCCCTGTGTGCCTCGGTCGTATGCAGTCCTGATTCTGGCGCTCACCTGCACGGCGCCAAACACGCATACGACCATCATTGGCACCAAGGCAGAAGCGACTCTCATCGCTGAAGACGACACGTCTCCATTCGTCCCTCCATTCACGCCTGTCGCGACACCACTGGAGGCGGGCTGCACGATGTTGGGGCGTGAGCGGAAGACGGCCTAACGGTGTGCGGGACCGTAGCCCAGCTTCATGGAGACGGTTGCGAATGGTCCTCGCCGATACCCCAGGAGCAACAGTGTCCCTAATTTGCTGGGAAGTGGCGGTACGGTCCCCTACGGCACTGCGTAGGATCCTACGGTCTTGGCGTGCATCCGTGCGTCGCTGCGGTCCGGTCCCAGGTCGACGGGCACGTGCACCTTCCGCCGACCACTGGCGACAACATCGGTGTACTGTGGAGACCTCACGCCCCACGTGTTGAGCAATTCGGCGGTACGTCCACCCGGCCTCCCGCATGCCCACTATACGCCCTCGCTCAAAGTCCGTCAACTGCACATACAGTTCACGTCCACGCTGTCGCGGCATGCTACCAGTGTTAAAGACTGCGATGGAGCTCCGTATGCCACGGCAAACTGGCTGACACTGACGGCGGCGGTGCACAAATGCTGCGCAGCTAGCGCCATTCGACGGCCAACACCGCGGTTCCTGGTGTGTCCGCTGTGCCGTGCGTGTGATCATTGCTTGTACAGCCCTCTCGCAGTGTCCGGAGCAAGTATGGTGGGTCTGACACACCGGTGTCAATGTGTTCTTTTTTCCATTTCCAGGAGTGTATATGCATATGACTTTTGTAACCTGAGTGTATTGCGCAGTACTCAGCATTGCGCAATAAATATTGAGGGTGTGAGGACACCTGGAAGACTCTTCTGGCTTGGTGGTAATACAGGATGTCCCAAAAAAGAATGACCCGATTTTAACTTGTAATAACATTGAGACAAATGTCACTAGGTGACTGAAACAGCGCTAGATGTAATCGGCATGGTCTAGAGTTTCAGAAAAAATCCGCTAGGTGTCACTACGATCACTGACCTGGAGCGTGCGGCCAGTCTCGCGCAATATGGCGTCCGCGCAGTAGAAGGCGTATTGTGTTATTGAATTTAGTCGTACTCAATCAGTGATAGCAGTTCAGCGGGCGTTTCATATTCGATTTCGTGCTGAACGTTCCTCCCTTACCTCGTGACATTGATGAACATCCGCTGCTGTAGCTTAATGACAGAGAATACCTTACGCCGCGCGGGGTTAGCCTAGCTGTCTAGGACGCTGCAGTCATGGACCGTGCGGCTAGTCCCAGCCGGCACGGTAGCTCAGCGTGTTCGGTCAGAGGGCCGCTCGCCCTCTGTAATAAAAAATTGAGTAAAGGAATCAACGATCAACTTGAACGGATGTCTTGTGACGTCCGCCCTGACCAAACGCAACGAACAATAACGAAATAAATGAAAAAAAAGATGGTTAGAGCATCTGCCATATAAGCAGGAGATCCCGGGTTCGAGTCCCGATAGGGGCACAAATTTTAAAGCCGGCACGATAGCTCAGCGTGTTCGGTCGGAGAGTTAGCTGCCCTCTGTAATAAGAAAACTGAGTTAATCGATCAACAACGAACTTCAACGGATGTCTTACGACGTCCGCCCCTAGCAAATGCAACGAACAAAAGCGAACAAAATGAGATTTTTTTTAAAAAAAAAAGAAAAAGCGGTCTAAGGCGCTGCAGTCATGGACTGTGCGGCTGGTCCCGGCGGAGGTTCGAGTCCTCCCTCGGGCATGGGTGTGTGTGTGTGTCCTTAGGATAATTTAGGTTAAGTAGTGTGTAAGCTTAGAGACTGATGACCTTAGCTGTTAAGTCCCATAAGATTTCACACACATTTTTTATTTTTTTTATTTTTGACACCTTACGCTCAGTTTGGGATGAATTCAGCTGTCGGCTAGATATCGTCCGTGCAGCCAATGGAGGACATATTGATCATTTATGATGGATTTTTATAAACTTCTGTCTTTTCTGAGTAATTCAGTATGCAGTTTGTTGGTGTTAAGCCCTTCTTCCTAATAAATAATTCTATTTAGAATCGAGTCATTCTTTTGGGGACACCCTATAAATTATGTACGCAAATCATTCTTGTGAATCAATCTGTCTATTAAAGGAAACTATATCAAAACCCTTGGAGCAGCTCCTGAGATTAGCCCTGAGATAGGTTTCAGACAGAAAAACGCGGCGGGGGAATTTCATTCGTAATATGTCTGAAATGTTTCTTTAGTATAGTGACGTTTGGTTGCTGATGTTTATTTGACCATTTACTGTGGATTTATTTTCTGTGACTACCTTTTGACTTTGAAAGTTTTCTTGTAACATTAGGATATACATCGTAAAATTAGAGAGGTGAAATTCTGACGCTACCGGTCATGTACTAGCGTCCCCAAAATAGCATTTAGGGACAAAAGAGTGAGCGTGCGCACTCGTGTTGCAGGTCAGAAGTTCGCCATACTGGAGGAAAAGGCGGTGATCTCTACGGTGCTGCGGCGCTATCGCGTGGAAGCGGTGGACCGCCGCGAAGACCTGACTCTGCTGGGCGAACTCATCCTGCGGCCCAAGGACGGTCTGCGCCTGCGCATCGAACGCCGCCTCTGACGCGTGGCCGACGCCCGGCTCACCTGTATCGATTGGCCGGGTCGACGGTCACACGCAGCGACTGACACTCCATCGCCCACGTCAGACACACCGCCGCTGCACGGCCGCGCTAGCTAGGTAGCCTCGTTCTAGGCCACTCGCAAATGTACGCGAATCCCGGCTTGTCTGAAACAATTTAAATCGACTGATTTCTTCGTGTACGGTTACAATGCAAACATAATCAACGAAATCTCTCAGAAGAAGCTGAAAGCCAAACAGTTGATAAACAACATCGAAATAACGCTAGATAGACAAGTAAAAGAAGAATAGCAAAATTACGCTGTCATACCGTACATCGGAACGATCTCAGATAAAGTAGCGCGTATGTTTTTCAAGAAAATCGTTCATATTAGTTTTCGTACTGAAAACACGTCGAGTGACGATATACGTCACAAAACGCAGAAAGCGCCTCCTTTCAATCAATCCAGAATTTACCATATAAATTGGTGAGATTGTGATAAATTTTACTGGCCAAACGCAGAGGAATTTTAGGTTTAAAGAACACGTCTAGTATGCATTTGAGAGAAAGTAGACACTCCGCATTAGATATAAACGAAGCATTAAACATTTTACACAGAACAGATAAGCGAAAAACACGGATACCTTGGAAGAGATCGAAATATATGATCACCATATAAAGCAACCGATACAATCGTTAAATGAGCAGATAGACTTGCGTAGTATAAGTTTTTAGGCAATTTTCATCGTATTTTACGATTTATTGAATTAGGTAACAGGAGTGATCTAATAGCCATGAAATCTGGTTGGTGGATGCACAGCAGTAACGTATCTGTGCGTAGAAGTGGATTTGTAATTTTACTGATGACGGAAATTATTAATTTTAACACATTTTTTTAGAAATACGAACACGTGAGACCACTTTAGTGGAAACTATTGCCAGAACGACGCTTATTTTCGTACAGCAATAACGTATGTGAATAATTTTATAAGTTCACAGATAGATGTGACTACGACTATAACAAATGTAGGGACTGTTTTACTACAGCAGCACAGGAGAGTGCTGTTGCGCCGCTTTGTGATTTGTGAAATGACAACAAGACATAGGTTATTTTCAGCAATGGGCATTTTTAAAATGATGTAATAAGACCACTTAGCATCATTTCAGCAATAACGGAAGTTTAATTATGCCTATAGTGATTAAAACTATTATCGAAGTCCATCATGTAAAAAGTTTATTAAGAATTAACGACATGTACATAAGACTGTGATCGCAAGACCGCAGTCCCTCTGGCGATAACTGCAAAATGACAGTTCTTAGCATGCTCTTCAGTTCATACATGTTTCACACGATTTGTAACGCTTATGTGTATGCATGAAGGCAGAAAAGTACTCGATATGCTGGTAAACGAATCTTTAAGGGCTAGGAAACTACGTGTTAGTAAGTTTTCTGCGTACGTGACATATTTGTAACATTCGACATGTGTCTATGTCAAAATAACACGAAACAAACATTTTTGAACATGATACACGAATTACCAATATCATGTAAGTAAACAACAATTGTAATGCACAAGTGTAATGTTATCCGCTGACATGTCTTACCTATTTACTGTACTTCTCGTATTATTTGCCGACATTTGATAATGGGCTAAGGCCGTAATGTAATTTACATGCATGATGCAGTAAAGGAAAAAGCTGATCAGCCTACGATGGTCAAAGTGGTTGCATTATTCAGATTAATTTACATCGATTCTGCTAAGTGGTTTATGACAAAATGTTAAAGTACATGACTGTACGATGAAATCTTAAAAGACAGGATGGAAATCGGTCAGTTTCGTTCATATCTTCCATGTTTTCGGCTGTCGGATTCTGTGAGCACACCAATTTTCACTGTAAAGTTTATTTCAGTCAACGTTCCGGGATTTATTTAGTGGCTACATCATTTTCGACTGTACAATAATTCTCGGTAGAATTATCTAGCTGCTAAATACATTTGCGAGCATTGGCTGAAACACACCCCATAGTGGTCGTTCCATATAACGATTTACTGAACCAAGAGTTTTGAGACGGTGGCAGACAACAGTTAACATTTTGTGCAAGCACGATCTTCAGAGAATCGTTTACGAAGAGCACGCAATATTTCTCTTCCGATTTCTTTAGATTTTAATGTCGTCTGCGAGACAAGTGGCCATCATTTTGTTGTGTAGGAGATGATATATCGCACACCAGACATTGTGTAAGCACTGCATTAGCGTAACGTTATAAAGGACCTGTATAACCGTATGCCATTAGTTTTAAGCCTGGAACTATAACCAGTGAAATAAATCTTTACACCGAAGAAAATGTGACTGGTTACTGCAATTAAAGCTTTTCCGTGGTTTGGGTCAAATTGTGGAAGATACCTCAACTTCAGTTTAATGAAGTGATGAACAGTATTATTTATTACATATTACGCCAGAATTAGGTTATTTGGCTCCTATGTACCAGAACTGAAAAACTAGAAGACATTTTCTAGTATTTCATGCGTTCAAATGCTTTGTTCTTTTATTTTATCATTACACTTGGATCGCAGTTCCTTGGCATTTCGAGTGTAATAATAGCTTATATTTCCATCATCTCGGACTGCAACTAACAATTCCAACAATGAATTAAGGTAGTGAATTAAATGAGACTACTGACAGTGCTGTTGCAGAAGCGTGAGTCCCGCTGGATACAACAAATGGAAATAATGTGACAAGAAAGTTTATAATACACGGGCTACGGTCCGTTTGATTCCCGGTTTGGAATATCCATCAGAAAAACTCAGAAGTCCAGATGCTTCCATTGAAGAAAAAATTCAGCAAATTTATCCACGTAGTTTACCAGACTAGCAGTGAGCAGTGTCTGGAAATAGTAAGAGAAAAAAATATATATTGAACCCCGCTTTGGTTTCAGAAAATTTTAAAATTATCAATAAAAGCATCAAATGACAAATTCTCGTGTCCAATAGACTTTATTAGTCAGTCAAAGCACCCACTACCTCCTTTGCCGCATACCTGCAGTTCAGAGTACGAAATCTAGGCTTCAACTGGCTTGGACGAAGTGTACAGATGTTCATTTAAAATAGTCCTTATCATGCAACTATTAAGAAATTAAATTAAATATTGGAATCATGAAAGCATGTGAATTATTTCCCGAGGTAAATAATGATAAATAGATAATTCAGTACTACTTAGAAGCTGAATAAAATATTTACTTTACACTTCGTGGAAGTCACGGAATGATTCTGGCAAAGGTTATTGCTACATCCGTACATTTCAGTCAGGTATTTCTAATGTCCTAGCTCAAATTGTGCTCCAATTAATAGGAACAATTCTTACTCGGCCAGTGACAACTTCAGGCAAACTGCTTTTCGGAAATGCTGCGAGTAACACGTTCCTCAACCTTCTTGAACTGCAGGAGTGGGCATTCTTAATAATCATGTTGGCAGCGGCAGAGGGACAGGACAATGGCGAATAAACTTTATCACGTTATATGCGTATTTTTTACGCATCTGCTCCACCCGCTTTGTTGTATTGTATGTGAATCTAATGCGAATTCTGGAAAATGTTGTACAGGCGTTAAGACACGCACATACGAGTCTTATTTAAATATTATTGTACTGATATAAAGAGTGAGTTTTATGTTATGCTCATTGTTAAAAAATTATTTATATTGTATATTGTAATGGAACGAATTAAATGGATTTACGTTATAAAATATCTGTAATATGTATTGTTCGTCTCTGAATAAAATTATCATCATTTGAAACATTCATTAAGTGGAAGTCCTAATAATTCAGCAACACCTTCATGTCTTAACGACAGTGATATATACTGGGGTAACAAAAGTCATGGGATAGCGATATGCACGTATACAGATGGCGCTTGTATCGTATACACGGGGTATAAAAGGGCAGTGCATTGGTGGAGCTGTCCACCTTCACCTTTTCCTTGAACACACCCGTACACTATATATTGTCCGCCACCTTGATCCCCCTCACCCCCTGGTGTCTCCCTTCCTCTCCACCGCCAACCAGTTGCCGCGCCTTTACCGTTGTGTCCCACCCTCTCTCCATCTCCACACCCTCCATCTCCTTTCCCAACGCAACTTCCACTGTCTACACCTCCCGGATGATGAGCTTCACCCTGACATCTACCCTTCCTACCAACTCTAACCCCCTCTTCCTGCCTCCTCCTCAGGGCTCCCTCTCCTCCCCCTCCCTCCTCCTGAGCGGCTTCCCCCTCCTACTCCCCCTCCATCTCTTGTGCCTCCTTTCAGTGTCTCTGCACTCCCTCCGGCCCTGCCTTCCCTCTTCATCTCCCGCCACACATGTCTCCTGCCTCTTCGTGAACCCACTGATGACCCTCCTCTCTTCATCCCGCCACTTCCCCAGCTGCCCCATGCTCTCCCCCCCTTTTCCATCCTCTCTGCCCTTTCCCTCGGCAGGTCCCGCGTGGCAGTTTTATTCGTCGTATGTGCTCCAAGTGGGTTTTAAGTGTGTTGTTCCGGAGTGTTTTTAATACTGTGGCCGACTTTTAACGTGTGCATGCCCATTCAGTGTCTTCTCTGAGTTTTGAAGACTCGCCAACTGTGTTTTTTTAACTTTCTGGTGACTTTTAACTGTCCTCCATGAACGTCTCCATGTTAGTCTATTTTTTACCTCCATTTTCTCCCATTATTCTGTTTTAAGTTCCCCTTTCTCGCCCTATGTATGTAACATTTTATTGTTATATTAAGTTGTTATGTCACTCGGCTGAAGAGCGGCGGATTGTGCTGCTGACAGCCCTCCCCTGCCCATTTGGGGCAGGGGAATGAAATCACATTAAAGAAAAAAAAAGTGGATCTGTGATTTGTTCTCAGGGGATTCACTTGAAAAGGTTTACAACACGATTATGGCCACACAATGGGATTTAACAATCTTTGAATGCGGAATGGCAGTTGGAACTAGACGCATAGGACATTCCATTCCAGAAATCGTAAGGAAATTCAATATCCCGAGATGCGCAGTATCAAGAGTGTGCCAAGAATACCAGATACCAAACGTTTTGTAATGGACAACGCATTGCCGGATGGCCTTCACTTAACGACCGAAAGCAGCGGCGTTTGCGTACAGCTGTCAGTATTAACAGACGAGCAACCCTGCATGAAATAATCACAGAAATCAATGTTGGATGTACGACGAACGCTTGCATTAGAACAGTGAGGTGAAATTTGGCTTTAATGGGTTACGACACCAGACGACCGATGCAAATGCCTTTGTTAATAACACGATATAGCCTTCAACGCGTCTCCTGGGCTCGTGATCATATCGGTTGGGCCCTAGGCGACTGGAAAACTGTGCCTCTGTCTACATCTACATACACACTCCGCAATCCACCATACGGTGGTGGTGGAGGGTACCTCATACCACAACTAGAATCTTCTCTCCCTGTTCCACTCCTAAACAGAACGAGGGAAAAATGACTGCCTATATGCCTCTGTATGAGCCCTAATCTCTCTTATCTTATCTTTGTGGTCTTTCCATGAAATGTAAGTTGGCGGCAGTAAAACTGTACTGCAGTCAGCCTCAAATGCTGGTTCACTAAATTTCCTCAGTAGCGATTCATGAAAAGAACGCCTCCTTTCCTCTAGAGACTCCCACCCGAGTTCCTGAAGCATTTCCGTAACACTCACGTGATGATCAAACCTACCACTAACAAATCTAGCAGTCCGCCTCTGAATGGCTTCTATGTCCTCCCTCAATCCGACCTGATAGGAATCCCAAACGCTCGAGCAGTACTCAAGAATAGGTCATATTAGTGTTTTATAAGCAGTCTCCTTTATAGATGAACCACACTACTAATCGAGTATTCAAACATTATTGGGTTCTTTTTCCTATTCATCTGTATTAATTTACATTTTTCTATATTTAGAGTTAGCTACCATTCTTTACACCAATCACAAATCCTGTCCAAGTCTGCCTGGTCAGATGAGTCCCGATTTCAGTTGGTAAGAGCAGATAGTACGATTCGAGTGTGGCGCAGACAAAAAAAAAAAAAAAAAAAGATTCTTAATGGCTCTGAGCACTATGGAACTTACACCTGACGTCATCAGTCCCCTAGAACTTAGAACTACTTAAACCTAACTAACCTAAGGACATCATACAACACCCAGTCATTACAAGGCAGAGAAAATCCCTGACCCCGCCGGGAATCGAACCCAGGAACCCGGGCGTGGGAAGCGAGAACGCTACCCCACAACCACGAGCTGCGAACAAGTGGCGCAGACCACACGAAGTCACGGGCGCAGGTTGTCAATAAGGCACTGTGCGAGCTGCTGGGGGCTTCATAAGGGTGCCGGTTGTGTTTACATGGAGTAGGACGTTCGACGCGATATTATGAGGTATCCCATGACTTTTTTCACCTCGTTGCAATTTCCAGAATTTAGTTGACTGTCAGTGTTGCTTGACAAGAATTTTAATTCCCCATGTGAACAATAAATGTACCACTGATGCTAACTAACCCTGATTTTAATATTGATGACGACTAACATATGATGGGTTAAGTATACGTAATTTATTTCTTTTCCATAATTTTAGGAAATGATTAGTGAAGTGGGTGTGAAAAGAGCTACTTCGTGACTAATTATGCATCTTCAGTCTATTGTACTTTGCTCACTGAATTCTAACCCCCACCCCTCCCTCCCGCCCTCCCTCCCCACTTCCCCTCTACCCCTCTATTCACACACAAACATAATTTGCGACAACAGATGATAATGCATCACTCATCAACAACGTGTGAATTGAAGCGAGCAACGGAGTTGTACCTCATCTTCGTAGGTATCGCAACTACTGTTGGAATAATCAGGTCCACAAGCAGATTTCACATGTGTTGTAAGCCGAGAAATCGCTGCATCTTCCTTGGCTCTTCTATTGCCTCTTCTAGAACACAGCCTATATGTAGAGTCTGATTAGTAATCAAAACGTCATGTGTCCTAGCTTCGAACTCAGATACTGCTTCAATTTTAAATAAAAATCATCGTTAGTGGCGGCCGAAGATTTCAGATACAACAAGTCCCTCTCACTCTGCCAACGGTCTTGTCAAAGATGGCAGAGAAATGGGCAGAGGTTTAGCGCACTCTCTTTCTCTTGAGATGGGAAACTGTCCTTAAAAGGTGGAAGAATCAGCAACGATCAAGGGGACGATGATGCAGAAGACAAAGGAAACCACTCCATTAAACATGTATACAGTGCGTATCCGCAGAACATATGACCTGTAATAGAAGAAGTATCATGATAATTCCTCCGGATTAGCCCCCTATTTGGATCTCGGGAGGGGACGGCCAAGGGTGAGATGACCAAGAGAAAAAGCTGGAATATCCAACGAAGGGATAACATTCTACAAATCGGAGTACGGTATATTAGAGGTTTGAACGTAGTAGGAAAGCTATAAAATCTGAAAAGAGAAGTGTAGGGGCTCATTCTGCTCATAAATATAGTGGGCATCAGTAAAGTGGAGTGGAGAGAAGATAACGACTTCTGGTCAGACAAATATGGGGTAATATCAACAGCAGTAGAAAATGGTATAATGGGAATAGGTATTCATTATAGTTAAGGGAAGTAGGGCAGAGAGTGAGCAATTCAGTGATAGGGCTGTTCTCATCAGATTTGACAGCAAACCAACACCAACAACAATAGTTCCGGTATACATGCCTACATCCCAAGCAGAAGGTAAAGGGGTAGCAAAAGAATGTGGCGATACTGAATGTGGGCTAGGCAGTAGGTATGAGAGAGGAGAAAGACTTATGGGCTCTGCACTAAATTTCAGATGGTAATAGCGAATATACACGTCAAGAATCACAAGAGGAGAATGTATACTTGTACTTGAGATAGACTCCTCAAGGGGCTCGCATCTCTTTTGTGAGCGTAGGCTTGGCCATAAAGCGCCCCAGCCCTTGTAGCAGTACTTCCCTTTCCATGCCGTAAGTCTATCCTTCTACTATTCTTTTTTCCCCTCTGCCTCTCCATTGAATTGTCTTTTGGAGCCTATTAGACTTGGATCTGGTTTGTGATTTTGGACACTCCTTTTCTCCCTTATAGCATTCCCTTATAGCATTTTCTTTCTTAATTACATGATCCCCTCGTTGCGTTTGATTTGCTACCACTTTTCCAAATTTTACAGAAGTGCGGATCATGCAGAGAAGATGGCGTAAATTCCATCTTTTGTGTCTTTCTCCATTTGCACTGTTTCCTTTTTGCAAAGGTACTACGTCCAAAATCCAGCACAGTAGTCATTCCGTTGCCGGGAAGTCGTCAAGTATCTGCATGGTGGCAGCCCCCTTACCACATAGGGATCACGCTGTTGGTGCCTCAGCTGGAAACTGCCCACCCAAGGCAAGGAGTATGAATCCATCTTGGCTGGGGCACGGGGACTCTAGGCAAAGGTTTACTGACCAGGTGCCGGCCATGATGGTCGAGCGGTTCTAGGCGCTTCAGTCCGGAACCGCACGACTGCTACAGTCGCAGGTTCGTATCCTGCCTTGGGCATGGATGTGTGTAATGTCCTTAGATAAGTTAGGTTTAAGTAGTTCTAAGTCTAGGGGACTGATGACCTTAGATGTTAAGTCCCATAGTGCTTAAAGCCCTTTGAACCATTTGAATTGGTCAGGTAACCATTGCTGTGACTGTGTGGCGCCTGTGAGGGTAGCCCTGTTTAGAGTTGGTGGTACCAAGGAGGAAGATTCGTACATGACGCGAATTAAACTTTCTTCCACTGGTGGATGCAAGGCCTCAACAGTCTCTTCCAGATGAGAAAGATTATTATAATGCAAAGAGATACAATCTCACGACGTTTCCTTCCATGGCTACTCCGTGGGAAACGGAACAAGCCAGATGTCTGGGTGCAAAATACTTCACTCAGTGCTTGGTATGTATTCGGACTGATGGGGATACCTTTTCTGCAAGGAAACCATAATTTATTGTCAAAAACATTGAAGTCAAACTTTGGAAAGCTGACAGTCTGGGTAAAATGTGAAATGTTTCGTTATTAATTAAACATTCCTCTGCGGCCAAACCTACAGCTCTTCAGGGATGTGATCGTCCAGGTAAGTTACCTGTGACCATAACTCTACACAAAACTTTGAATATGGCTCAAGGAATCGTCTTCCACAGAGATCTTATGCTCCAAACTGATGAATAGCTCCAGACTAATCTTCGGCAGCTAGGTGGACATTTTACCAGACGTGTACGAAAGGGGCCCAAGGATAATTGTACAGATATAGGTGCCTTTATCTTAGGCTTTGAAGGTAGTGTCCTCCTAAAGAAAGTTAAGATCATGGTGTGTAGGTGTAATGTCAAACAATGTGTCCCACCGTCTATGAGGCACTTTAGATTCTTACACTTTGGGCATATGTCAAGCCACTGTACAGCAAATCCAAAATGCGGCAGCTGTGAACGATCTCTCCATGAAGGTAGTCCTTGTGAACATCCACCTTTGTGTGTGAAATATGTGGCACATCACTCTCCACATTCGACATGTTGCCGAGTTTTCAAGAAAGAACAGAAGAGCCAGGAATATAAATCTGTTGACTACCTCTCATATACTGAGGCATCGAAGAAATTTGAACGCCTACAGCCTGAGGATATGACGATCAGTTACGCTAACATAATGACCACAGCCACCCCCCTGACTCTACCTTCCCCAAACCACATTTCCCACCACCTCAAGGTTCCCGCATTATCTTATTCTGGTACCACTTCCTGCACCTGGTAAAGGAAGTGTTCTCCTTCGGCGTCTATCAATGACAGGGCTCCCTCTCGGAATCCCTCTTCTCAGTACTCTCTGGACTGGAGGCCAAAGCTAAACAGTGGCTGAAGGAGACCCAGCCTGCGGGGATCCAGCACTGTCTGGTCTACATCTGTCCCTGTGCTGAATGTGGATAACCTCATGAACGAACCTTTCCCACCAAATGTTACGAAGGAAAAGAAGAAGAAGAAAAAAGTCGGGACAAGGCTTCTCCAGTGCCCCCAGATGCCCCAGATCCCCTCAAACAGTTGCATTCTGTGGCGATGATTGTGGATGTGGTTTCATCCCCATTGGTGACAGGCAGTGACACTGTAGCGTGACTATCCTCCTGGTCCCTTCACCTTTAACCTGGCCACATGCCAAGTGGTCATTCAGTGGAAATTCATTGGGTACTGTTGTCACCTGCCAGAACTACCACACCTTTTCCCCTCTTCTTCTGCTGTTTGCTTTGCTCTCCAGGAAACACACTTTATACTGACTACCATTCGGCAATGTTCCATGGTTATCGTGTGTTCTGTGTGATGTGTGCTAGTCCCGAGACGACATCTGAAGAGATCTGTACTTTGATTCATATAGATTGTGAGCGTGTGGGTGCTATTCTATCATTCTGCACAACAGATTAATCTGAGATGTACCCTTTACCCCGTGGCTCCGTAAAGATGCAATTTGCACCCCCACACTAATACTACAGCTGTCAGACAGACGCTCCTAACGTTCTAAAGAGAAATGCCTGAAAAACTTTCAACAATAAATATCTTCTGGAGCCGTCCACTGTAAGGAGATGACACAAAAATTCACACCATTTCTTATGTAACTAGTGGGATACTTGGGTACTGGTGTAGTGCTAGTTAGCGTAAGAAAAATATGAAACTAACGAAAATTATTATTTATTTTGCAAAAATTCTGAGAAATCACAATGGCACTTTTAGTTATGAACTGAACAAGTTATTTCTGGGTTCTTTTTGGAATGTGAAGTTACCTCTTGAGGATAGGATTCGCTAATGAAATTTCTATACAAAGTTTAAGAATGGCTGAGAGCCGCGCCTACTCAACTTGAATAATTATCAGTTAGAATGTTGCTAGGTATGGTCGAGGCTGTCGCATGTGAAATACAGTGAAGTGTACTGTTGTGGAGGAAATGTGGGGCTCGCAAGATTTGTAGCACACAATAGCGTAAGCTGCGATGACTGTTGTCTGCACGGCTCGCTGCTGACAAATAAGATAACTCTCGTTCTATCTGGATTGACCTTCGCCAATCAAACTCTCCCTACACCTTGATGAAGTCAAGGACTCCTATTCGCCCCTAGTCTAACTATTGGCGTGGTACACTGGTCAGATAACCAGTCCACTGTGATGCCACTCAAAAATTCGCATGCAGGCGTTTAACTATAACTATGTCTGTTCACAGTGCACAATAAGTGTGGCGGCCAACACAGTGAACAATGCTTAATCACAAGGACTCAATATAGAGTCGCACTCAGATCGCTCTCGACAGAGGTGCTCTCCCAGTGAAGTACTGAGGAGAGACTTGTTCCTCACTCTTTGAGTACACGTACGAGCATACATGCTCTTGTTACGTGTTCTCGCTCCAAGAGCGACAACGGAATGGCCCCTCTCCATGCCAAACGTGAAGGGGTATATCTTTTGGTCTTTTCCATTACTCCTTCAGCTCAAGGCGTCAGGAATATCGTCTGCCAATCAGCATTGCTCTTCTAAAACGGGAGAATGACATTTCGTTTAAGGCAACCAATCCGAAAATCTGTAGCATCGATGTTTGGCGTTTGCTGTCTCCCTGTGAAAACCTCTGAAACTGCGTGCTATGTTTGTAAAGAATGCGTAGGCTGGACGCTCCCACACAATGTAGCGGAATTTGCTTTTAAGCTGAACACGGGGTTGTTCTGCCTTTCACTCGGGCAAACGCTGTCTGCTCTACGGGTAGTCGCCGGCCAACGTAGATAGGTTGACTCGTCCTCTGAAGGGACCGACCCCCCAGTGTGTGGTTTGCCTCTCCCAAACTAAAAGCCCCTGCAACCTTCGTGTCTTGAATGTGTATGTGTACGCCAGATTCAAGTATTTCAGTCTCGGTGCGCACTTGCGATTTACTAGTTATTTGCATATCATTTACATGAGTTCATACAACATTGACTTTATCTTATCGAGTTTGGGTTCGAATGAAGCGTCTTGATGTGCAGAATATGATTGTGAAGGCGGAATATGTAAGAGATGGAGGTCAGGAACCCACGACGTCTTACAAGATGTCGTCAGTGAATAATCCCCCTTTGTACCTCATTTTGAGGAGATAACAGAATGGGTGCAAATGACCTCCGTGATTACCATTTGCAAAGTTTATCTACGTCCAGGCAGGCCACTTACTTATGTTGCATTGACTACATTAATCCAACAACTTTACCCCCATTTTCTCCTGTTTGGGAACTTCAATGCACACCACCACCTTTGAGGTAATACCACTTCATCTGGCAGGGGCCTTCTAACTAACCAATTTCTCACAGACCATGATCTGTGCCTCATCATCGATGCTTCTCATATGCACTTCGGTGCCGCCCATGGCACCTTTTCAGTTGTCGATCTCTTCTCCTAATCTTGTGGCTCCGCTGTATTGGACACTGCACAGCGATTTTTATGGCAATGACCATTTTCGATTGTTCCTGCCGTTTTCTTGCCACCGTCAGACAGACCAACTACAATGTTGGGCACTTCACAGAGCCAACTGGCCTTATATGCCTCTGCTGCTACATTTCCCCATCTCTCTGTTGGATTTTGTTGATGAGGTTGGGCAAGGCATCTGAGGAGACGCAATGATTCACAGTGGAACTGCTATACTCCTTTCCATAGGTCGACCCTCACCACCATGGCCAAACACATACCTATTCAGGACCGCCAACGAGCCCTGCAACATTTCAAATGACAACCTTCCTTATCACTTTCAAGCAACTTTGTGCTAAGGCACGCTATCTAATCAAATGAAGTAAGAATGTAAGAAGGAACAGTGGGAGTGCTATGTCTCCTCCCTGGAGATGTCTGCCTCTTCCTCTCAGGTGTAGGTCAAGCACTGTGGTCTTATGGGCCGTCAATGATCAACAGCTGTTTTGGGTATTGTCCTACAGTGTGGTGTTTGTACCAGTTCATTGGTTATTGTGGAAGAGCTGGCGAACCACTTTGTGGCAGTGTTGGCATCCTCCTCCTACCCAGCTACACCTGCACAATCACCTGCTCAATACCTGAATGTTCCCCAAAGGCAACATCTCCTCCGGGTCTTCAAATGTAAACATACACTCCTGGAAATGGAAAAAAGAACACATTGACACCGGTGTGTTAGACCCACCATACTTGCTCCGGACACTGCGAGAGGGCTGTACAAGCAATGATCACACGCACGGCACAGCGGACACACCAGGAACCGCGGTGTTGGCCGTCGAATGGCGCTAGCTGCGCAGCATTTGTGCACCGCCGCCGTCAGTGTCAGCCAGTTTGCCGTGGCATACGGAGCTCCATCGCAGTCTTTAACACTGGTAGCATGCCGCGACAGCGTGGACGTGAACCGTATGTGCAGTTGACGGACTTTGAGCGAGGGCGTATAGTGGGCATGCGGGAGGCCGGGTGGACGTACCGCCGAATTGCTCAACACGTGGGGCGTGAGGTCTCCACAGTACATCGATGTTGTCGCCAGTGGTCGGCGGAAGGTGCACGTGCCCGTCGACCTGGGACCGGACCGCAGCAACGCACGGATGCACGCCAAGACCGTAGGATCCTACGCAGTGCCGTAGGGGACCGCACCGCCACTTCCCAGCAAATTAGGGACACTGTTGCTCCTGGGGTATCGGCGAGGACCATTCGCAACCGTCTCCATGAAGCTGGGCTACGGTCCCGCACACCGTTAGGCCGTCTTCCGCTCACGCCCCAACATCGTGCAGCCCGCCTCCAGTGGTGTCGCGACAGGCGTGAATGGAGGGACGAATGGAGACGTGTCGTCTTCAGCGATTAGAGTCGCTTCTGCCTTGGTGCCAATGATGGTCGTATGCGTGTTTGGCGCCGTGCAGGTGAGCGGCCACAATCAGGACTGCATTCGACCGAGGCACACAGGGCCAACACACAGCATCATGGTGTGGGGAGCGATCTCCTACACTGGCCGTACACCACTGGTGATCGTCGAGGGGCACTGAATAGTGCACGGTACATCCAAACCGTCATCGAACCCATCGTTCTACCATTCCTAGACCGGGAAGGGAACTTGCTGTTCCAACAGGACAATGCACGTCCGCATGTATCCCGTGCCACCCAACGTGCTCTAGAAGGTGTAAGTCAACTACCCTGGCCAGCAAGATCTCCGGATCTGTCCCCCATTGAGCATGTTTGGGACTGGATGAAGCGTCGTCTCACGCGGTCTGCACGTCCAGCACGAACGCTGGTCCAACTGAGGCGCCAGGTGGAAATGGCATGGCAAGCCGTTCCACAGGACTACATCCAGCATCTCTACGATCGTCTCCATGGGAGAATAGCAGCCTGCATTGCTGCGAAAGGTGGATATACACTGTACTAGTGCCGATATTGTGCATGCTCTGTTGCCTGTGTCTATGTGCCTGTGGTTCTGTCAGTGTGATCATGTGATGTATCTGACCCCAGGAATGTGTCAATAAAGTTTCCCCTTCCTGGGACAATGAATTCACGGTGTTCTTATTTCAATTTCCAGGAGTGTAGTTTTCGGCTCTGAGGTGCTTTCCCCTCACAATGGCGAGATAGCGTAGTTGTCTCAGTCTTAGCCAGGCAAGAACCCAGCATCTCTCGACAGTTACCGACCGATCAGCCTGTACTCTGTAAGCTTCATACTCTAAAATCTGCTTGAAAGAATGTCTACCTACAGATTATGCTGGGTGCTCGAATCTCGGAGCATTTTGTCCCTCTATCATCGCGGTTTCCGAGAGGGACGATCCACAACTGACCATCTGCTTTCGTTGGAAGCTGCAATCCGACAGGTTCTTTTCTAAACGCCAACGCTTTATCGCAGTCTTTTCTTAACTGCATAAGGCATCGACTGGCGTCATCACATTGTAACTCGAGCTCGATCCCATGAGCAGTTCTTGAGTAGAAGGCTGGGGAATTATCTCAGTTACAATACCATAACAACCACTTATTTCAACATCTAAATAAAAGGCCAGAACCGACAACCCACTTGTACCACTAGGGCAAACACTAATTGCCGATATGCAAGGCTGAAATATATGCTTATTTCACAGGTTTCTGAAACTATTACCATCCACGCCTTCTGTACCAAACGGATCTCAATCTGCAGATAACGGACTATTTCGTAATCGCTGAAGTAAAATGTCCTCAGAGTCCAATGGCTGCTACCACGGTCTTCACAAAAATGGTAAATATCGGAAATAGTTCACTTCACTTCGCAACTGGCGTGAGGACCGTCAGCTTGCAGGCTCGCTAATCAACTCAAAAGCTGTTAGCCTCAGCTGTGAAGCAACTGAATTCCCATTAATATGCAACAAGCAAAATCTGAAGCAATGTCAACCATACTAACGGCTGCCTCGCTAATATGTGCGGCGCTTAAAACCCACGAAAGTTCAATCGACAACTACAACAACTCAAATGAACTCAACAACTCCCCAGCTGATTTGTGCAGCACCTAAAACCATCGGTAAATATCAGTAACAAACTGCTACAAAGCTAACGAACACAATGGTTGTCCAGTCGATCTATGCAGGACTTAAAACCACATGAAAATTTAATCACCATTGCAACAATCTAAACGAATTCAATAACTTCCAACTGATCCTTGTAACACTTAAAACGGTCTTAACATTTGAACACAAGTCCAAAACTGTCAAAGAGTTCCCTTCAAGAAATGGAAAAGCCAGCACAAGAACGTCAAGGTAGCCCACCGCACAACCTACCGAAGCACAGTCACCAACAGCCTTCCACCTCCGTGCCGCCATCAGAGATCCACACATCTGCTCCCGTACGCTATAGGGCGTTGTCTGCTTTGCCTGCACTTGACAATTCGAAACCAGCGGAGCTTTCAAACTAAACCTCTAGCCAACCCGAGAGATAAGCTTGCGACAAGTGCCACACAGCACAACATTTTACTTACCTTCCATGACTGGGGCCTTCAAGAGTAGAAGAGTAAGGACAGATCTCGCACTGTGTGCTTCACCGATGAAATCACCGATGACGTCATCGATGACTCATAGGATTTCCACCACCCCTCCCCCATCTGGCCAATTGCCCTATGTATAAATCGACGGTAAATTGAAATTTCCACAGGAAATTGGAAATGGCGGGAAATTCAAAAAATAGCCCACTTGTGCTAGTGAGTTTGCTATGGAAGGTGGGCTGTTGTCCTAAGTATAAACTAATGAGAAGTTGAAAAATGCAATATAACGACAAGGACATTCTGCGACAAGCTCTATGACGTCAGAATCCGAGACCTGGCGTCCTGGAACTCCCTCTATGACATTACGATCCAGCTCAAAGCTGTTGGGCTCCAGAACTGGAATACAAAGACAGTCTAACTATGACATCACAGTCCAGCTCAGACCTGTTGGGCTATTTATAACAGTGTAGAATTCCAGTCTGATTTGGGATACTGGAACAGGTTCTGTGATGTCAGAATCCAAGTTCTGGAACACTGGCACTATCACATCATAGACTAGGAATGTTTGTGCAGGTGCAGGTCTATCTGCTGATCTACTTGACGAGCTTTTCCCTTCAAGCTTCTATTGACTCAGAGATGTGTAGTCACTGCTTCTCGTAACTGTAAGTTTGGATCTCTCCGCTTGCATCTGTTTCAAACAAACACCACGAGGGAAAGGGCCTTCCAGACATGTCCCTCCGCCACCACCCAGACTTATTCCCCAAAGTCAAAGTCCAACCTGTATGTTGTGTAATGGGAACACTTGTGTCTTTGTTTAAGCATATACATTGCCTTTCCTGCTGTCAAGTCACCACACACCACTGTCACTCCCAAAAGGTTGGATAAGGCTCTCAACCACCGGACTCGCCATTTCGCATAAGATGTAGAGAGACTGGCAGCCGCTACACAGCCCAGCTTCATGCAGAGAGACACCACACACAGACTACCAGTTTGCTAGCCTAATAAGAAATAGAATACAGCTTCACTGCAAACACAGTCTGCTCAACCTGAGTTAAAATGATGGCAAACATGAAAAATGCAGAAACCACGAAAATAACCAATAAACAAAAATGAAAAAAAATCAAGAAATGCACATTCATCCTCCTGGTAGTGCCTCTGAACCCAAAAGAAGAAGTAGAAGAAAAAGAAGAAAAACTGAGGTACTCGTGTGCTTGTAAAATTCTTCACAATATTTGTGTTTGGAATGAACAGGATACATACATATCTAGTAAAACAGTTCTAGATATGAAAGGAGATGGGGGTCTCAACTTTACAGTCCAGTTACTGCTATATCGAAGAGACTCTGCGCATTTTGCATTATTGTCGGCACACTCTTGACACTGCGAATACCAGAATATCGAATTCGATAACGATTTCCGAAATTAAACATCCCATGCATCTAGCCCCAACTACCATTCCACGTTCAAAGATTGTTAATTCCCGTCATGCAGCAATAATCATACCAGGAACCTTTTCACATGAATCAACTGAGTATAAATGAGAGCTTCATCAATGCACTGGTCTTTCATAACTTGTGTGAGTGATACTACTGCCATCTGTATATGTGTATAACATTATGCCATGACTGTTGTCATCTTAATGTACAAAACTGAGAATACCACGCAGTGCATTCACTTTCACGAATCTACGTTCAGAAACTTGATGCATGTTAGTTTAGCCATCCAGATTGCAGCGTATGAGTGTGGCAAATTGGGTCCACATGTATGTGGATCTTTTGGAAGTGTCTGGTGTGAATTTACAGAGCTTACACATCAGAACACGCCAGAGGAAGCTTTTGCAATGAATTATGATGCATGCTGTGCTTCAGTACACAGAATGTATGATGCATCTGCATCATCACTACCTGACGTTGCTAGAGAATTAGATGCATATTTATATTTATTTATCTATCCTACAATGTTAAGCAATATTTTAAAAAAGTGAAAATAAATGAATATTTATCTCTCTAAACTGTGTTTCATTTAATCAAAAATGACAGCAAAATTCTTTATGTGTGTTCAGTAATTTAGATAAGAGGCAGTCGAGATATATCTCACAAGGAGGAAGTGGAAACATTTACCAGTGGCCAGAAGCATGAAGAAGAATTGCAGCTGAATTTTATGTGAGTAGTTCTTCAAGCACAGGATGCATACATATCTAGTAAAATAGATCTTGACAAGAAGGAGGGCGGGGTTCTCAAGTTTACTGTTCAGTTATTGTTATATTAAAGAGACTCAGCGCATTTTGCATGAGGTGAAACTTAATAGCTCAACTGCTGCAGAGTCAGAGAAAGGCTTAATAGCTCATACATTTCCAGTTGTTGACCCAGGGTTAGACATAAACTTAGAAGTTCGTTATTACACAAGGCAAAATGTGTGTGGAATGCAGCTAACAAAAATGAAAGTACATACAGGGAAACTATGAAAGATGTCTGTGGGAGGAAAGGACAGAGACTACTTCCCTTCTGAGCGCCACATTGTTCTGCACCACGTTATTAAGAGTGGGTACCATGTTGTACTTTTTATAATTCGCTCACTTGTTGCCAGATCGGTCTGCGCCAGGCCTGTTCCCACGTTTGAGTATTCCGTCTGGTTTTTCGTGCCATACACTGTATAATCCCTGTATTCTGTCTGGAGAACAGCACAGGACACTGCATAATTCTTGTACCACTGCATCTTACTGTCTCCTGCACTGCGATTGTCTACAATGCTGTGTCATACAGGGTACCCTGTCTGTGAGGGTGATTTGATATGTAAGGAGCATTGAGGCACAACAAAGGATGCCGCCACTATGACGTCATCAATAAGTCATGGGTTTCGCTCACGACCACCCCATCTGACAAAGGCCAGTTATCCTGTGTGTAAAATGGCGAGAATTCAGATTTTGGTGCGCAATCAAGAATATTGGCGCTAAATTTAAAAAAATAGCCCAAATACGCTAGTGTGTTTCATGTGAGAGTGGGGACGTTGTCCTAAGTGTAAATTGACAGAAAATCAAAGACAATGCATTTTCATGCTGGCTGACTTGGAATACGGGTAGCAGTAGACCTATGATGGCAGAATGCAAGATGGCTGACCTAGAACACAAGGTGGCGACCGGGGGATACTGGCACAGAGCTGGAATACTGACACTGGTTCTATAGTGTCATAGTCCTGCTCAGACCTGTTGTGGTATTTCTAACAATGTAGAACTCAAGCACACTAGCACAGACCTGAGATAGTGGGAGAGGTTCTACGAAATCAGACTCCAAGTTCCAGAATATTGGTACTACGACATCTGAGACAGAGGATGTTTATGCAAGTCTGTCCCTGTGACATGTTTTCCCTGGTTACTAGTCACTCAGAGGTGTATGGTCAATGCTTCACCCAACTATAAGTTCGCTTCTCTCCACATGCTTCTTTATTTCAACAAACACCAGTGAGAGCTCTCTGACCCCAGAGCACATCGCACCACCGCCCTTCACTAACACTCGCATAGTAGCCTCCCACCGAGACGCCATGGCAAGTGATTCACATTCTACCACGACCACACCTGTTGTCCACTAAGTGGACTAGTGGAGCAGACTTTTCAGGCTATTTATAACATTGTGGAATTCTGGCATATTGGGACATCAGAATTTGAGATGAGTGATCTGGAATACAAGATAGCGATCGAACATGGCGACCGGGACATATTGGGACAGGTTATGTGCCGTCAGAATCCGAGTTCTGTAATACTGGTACTGGCTCTATGACGATAGAGTCACAGGATGTTTGTGCAGACCCAGGCCTGTTTGCTGGACTTGACACAATTTCCCAAGCCACTATTCACTCAGAGGTCACTGTGTACTGTTTCTCCTAACCTAAGGTTGAATCTATCTACTAGCACCTTTATTTAAACAAACACCAGGGAGAGAAAGGACCCTGTGCCACCATCCCAACTAACCCCCCTCCATCCCCTCGCCCCCTCTCCCCATTCAAGTTGAAATTTACTTAAATAATTCCATGTCAGAGAGAGCTCCCTATTCTGTGTTGTAAAGTTCATGATCAAAAAGTCCGCCATCGTCCTGCTTGTGGTACCTCCGTTATGAGCCAAGTTAGGATAGGAACAATTGCTTCTTTATTTAAACAGACACCACACCAGAGAAAGCCTCTTCCAGTAAGCTCACACCTGCAGGCCATCGGCAGTTAGACACAGGCTAGCAATGATACACTTGTGTGGTGCTTGCATGACCACAATAAAAATGGTTTCACTGTGTACTAGCCAGAAGGCTAAACCACCACTAATATAGGCCAACAAACACAATTTGTTAAATCTTTGAAATTTATGCCCAAAATTTTGCACCCTTTAAAATACCAAAACGCTTTGAGATAGTTTAGTTTGTCTACACAGTAGAGCCCACCTAGTTTGTCTACACAGTAGAGCCCACCACCGTATGCAGATGTTTTTGCTTCAAAATGTAGAGTTTGAAGTCAAAACAATTCTTTAAATTTAAGTTTTCCATTTGATCTGAGAGTCAGTGGCAATTATTGCAGATATATTGTTGACAACTAACTCAATTTTATCATATACAGAAAACACTAAATGTATACTCATAAAGGCCAGTGGCCTATGATTGCATTTATTTGCGATTTCTCCTAACTAATTGATTATTAAATACTATTTTCTACCTTTTCTTATTTGAGCTAAACAAAATGCTTATCAAAGAAATAAATAGAGCAGTTTTGTACTCATGGAGAAAGAAAAATGATTCACTAACTAGGACATTTTACAGCACACCGTGTATGCAATAATACACATGCACCAGGTCTATATTTATAATTATATGCAAAATGACCAGAAAGACATCAGGTCTGAGTGTTCTGCACTTCAATTAGTTCGAAAACACACTGGCTTCTTTCTAGAGCCACATTTTCACATGGGTGCGCTGACTACATACTATCCTGAGCCAGTGGTGGTTAAAATTATGACAGACTCCTTTGGTTGTGAAGTGACAACAAAGTTGTACCATCCAATAAGAAGAGTTTTAAAAGCTGTTGCAACTGATACTTGTGTTAGCATTTACACAGTTCCTAATTTCAGAAGGAAATGGTGAAACCATCTTGGGTATTTTCTCTTTGATAAACCTGTGAGCAACTGATTTTTTTTCTTATTCTTAGAATGGATAGTGAAAATATTTCCTATATTAGTATTCCGTTACTTCCTCGCTCTCTGTATTCACGTATGGATTACATACGATTTTCAGTGTTATTAATTTCAAAGATGAAAGTTTTAGAAAAATGTTTAAATTGACCTTCGTAACTTGGCTATATTGTTTGCTACAAATACCCAATAAAATTAATTTAAAAAAAACCGGCTAACTACGCCTTTTATGATTACTTTGTTACTTTCCTAGTAGATTACTGATCATAGCCCTCAGTTACTCTCGCCAAGTTTATTTCCGTTTTAATAGAATGATCGACGTACAGCGCGTTATGAAAATTATAAGACCTTTAAGGTTGGGAGAAACACTCCTGGATATATGTACATTAACCATACATTGGGATTTCAACTTTTTCCTTACAGTTTATTTTCCACAATGCCTAAATCAGACACTATTGGGTAGAATTGCGGTCTCGCACACGCAAATTGACGCCATACCGCATAGAAAACTGTGCTTGTTTGTATCTTGCTGTTTACGAAACGGATTCATAACTTACTGTAGGTGATAATAGCGCATACTCGTGAGATTGCATTGCAACGTTGTCGTCTTTCAATGTTCGCGGCACTACAAGTGTTGCATCGATAGTCGTCGCTGTGCGCTGCAATTTGTTTCTCAACGTTGGTAGTACTGTTCACGGTGACAGCCAGAAAATCACGAGACGCAGTTGTATTCGTCTATAAGAGGAGGAGAAGTGTTTGAGTAGTGTTGGTTGAGGATTTCAATATGAGGGTGGTGGTTTTGTGTTTACTAATTTGTGGTGAGTCGTTGTTATAGTGCTATTTTACAGCTATACTTTCCCGTCGTATCCTTTTCGAGACAGTTTTATTACGTCGTTGCTATTACTTTGTTTCCGAAGCATTACTTGTTTCCCGAAAAGGCTTTCGCTTTTAATTTGAAGAGGAATTGGTAAGTAGTTCTTATTCTTATTCTTTTGGTTTGCAGTGTCCATGATATCGGCACATCCGCCGATATCAATATATCTGAACGATGAGGCAAGGTTGTGCAGCACGGGGCCTGTATACTGGTGCGAGAATATTAGGTTAGTAAATTAGTCTTAGCGCTATAGTTTTTGTTTGTTCCTCGTAATTGTTGATATTGACTTGCCACACTTTAATTATGAGCAGGAAAATGCCTGTGAATGATCCGTCATTTCCTTAAGGTAAATGCGTACTTCTACGTTTTATGTGCTTTATATAGAACTTTGAGTGTAACATTTCATATTTTATGAAGCCCATCCTTCAAATTTGTGTGAAAATGAATTTCGTGGTTGTTAAATGATACTGTGGTACTTGTATTATTGCGGTTCTTGAACACTATAGTGTGTCGTTTGTAATGCCGACGTTGAAGAAATTCAGTTTTATTTATTTATTTATCTCTTGTTCCGGTGATCCTGTCGTGACACTATCACAGGATATGGAACGTGTCAATTTTACAAGCTTTTGGCCAGAATTTATGGTAATGCATAAAACTAAACAAAAACAGTAACTTAGGTCCCACTACAAAAAATTACGTTTTAGATATAAAGATTACTAAATAATAAGTGTTACAGAGAAATAAATATTGCAAAATATATGTTCACAATAAAAATATTCAGTATTACAAATACAAATTTGGGCATACATTTGCAATTTACAGTACAAGAAATGTTAAACATTGTAGTTCAGGAACTCTTCTAATGTATGAATAGATCCTTGCAATAGGAACTGCCTTAAGATTTTTTTAAACAAGAGATCATCATCTACCAAACACTTATTGGTGCATGTTGTATAAGAATAGAAATGATGAAAATGAAAGACTAGTATCCTTTAGTAAGAAATTGTTTTTTTGTGTATAACAGTGCATAATACGGGGCATTCTTTCAAATAATTCCGTGAAAGATAAGGAAGTTGTGTGTGGTTAGTAAATTTTAACTTGAATGTAATGTTTTATTTGCTAGACGTATTCTCTCTCCGTGCAGAACTATGTGTCTTTCTTTTAGGACCAAAATAATGCAGGTTAGAAATGATTAAAGTTATGTTAAACAGAACTTCAAAAGAAATACCAACACTTTTTCTAAACTCTCCTGCTACAAAACCTAACCCAACTGCTCAATTATCGTCTCCCATCCTCTAACAATCTGATTACTAATGTAACGTTAAATACCCTGAAGAATTAGTCAAAGTAGCATTAAGCTACTTGTAAAGGCAGTAGAGGAAACTGCCCATGTCGTCTTCAAAGAAACCATCCTGGTATTCACCATAAACAAATAAGAAAACAATGGAAAAACTCAGTGGGGGGTCTCAATTTCATTCTGAAATGGAAGTACTTTGTGTTGATTAAACAATACGTGCCTTGTCTATTTCCTATGAGGGCCTCAGGAGTACTCTGTGGTATTCAGTACACAGTAATTAAGTGGGTGGAGATGTGCAAGTATTCTTCCTGGAGTGGTATAGACACCTAATGACACAGCTGCAGCAGTTGTGAATGTTTGACGTATAGGGTAATTAGGTTTTCAGAGGAATGGTTTGGCAGCATCAGAGTTCTGGTAAACAGTGTCTTCATGGAATCTGTATCTTGAAGTGATATCACAGAAGATCTCATCAGTGTTTATAATTTGTGCATCCAGTGTTACATTTAAAGTCTGTTGCCTTCTTTTTCTTCTTATCCTATTGTGGGATTTGGCTGGCAGTAAGTCCTTGGGCATATGTGTATCTTCTAATAATTTGCTTTGGTGTGCACTCATGCTGTTTAACTGCTATATCTCAAGATGCCTAGCCATTAATATGAATTATATTCTTGGGTAACTGAAGTAAGTTGTATTGGTTTTGCTTTGAGGTCTATAGCTGAAGTAGAAGAAGTTGGTCCCCGACAGTTTCAGTGGGCTGGGTGCAGCAGATTAGTGCACACTTCTTATCATGTACAAAGAGATTTTGTAAATGTCTCAGTGGCAATGCCCTGTCACAGCTACATTGATGGCTACTGTTCTTGTCTGCGGCAGTTTCCACGTAAATTCCAAGCTGGCAACAATGCCACATAGATAATATTGTGGGGAAGGCGAGCCAAAGGTTGCGTTTCATTGGCAGGACACTTAGAAGGTGCAACAAGTCCACTAAAGAGACAGCTCACTACACTCGTTCGTCCTCTGTTAAAATATTGCTGCACGGTGTGGGATCCTTACCAGGTGGGATTGACGGAGGACATCAAAAGGGTGCAAAAAAAAGGGCAGCTCATTTTGTATTATCACGTAATAGGGGAGAGAGTGTGGCAGATATGATACGCGAGTTGGGATGGAAGTCATTAAAGCAAAGACGTTTTTCGTCGCGGCGAGATCTATTTACGAAATTTCAGTCACCAACTGTCTCTTCCGAATGCGAAAATATTTTGTTGAGCCCAACCTACATAGGTAGGAATGATCATCAAAATAAAATAGCCTAAGAGAAATCTGAGCTCGAACAGAAAGGTTTAGGTGTTTGTTTTTCCTGCGCGCTGTTCGGGAGTGGAATGGTAGAGAGATGGTATGATCGTGGTTCGATGAACCCTCTGCCAAGCACTTAAATGTGAATTGCAGAGTAGGTAATCGTGTAGATGTAGAATGCCATTGGGTGTTGCAGGTAATCTGACACTCAATCTGCTATAGTAGCTTTTTCTATGCATCTCTCACTGTCCCACTAAATAAGTTGCAAGTGTTACATTAGAAGTGGTGACAGTTCATTACATGTAAGCATTTATGTTCTTTTGCTGCATTTTGTGATAATTTCGTCATTTGGTTACGTGTACGCCTGTATAGCTAGAGTTGGTGTTTTGTTAATTTTTTTCTTTTCCTACCTCTGATTTCTCCCTCTCCAATTTTCTCATTGTCTCGAGTGATTTCTCAAATTATTTTTTTATTTCTGTCTTCATGATGTTTGTTACTTTCTTTACTTGGTAAAGTGTAACAAAAATGAATTGTTGGTATCTGTATTTCTGATTAGCAACAAAATATACCAAATACTGTGTTCTTGTGTATATCTGCTCCTCTCATTTTGATTATCCCAGTGCAGCTGATGTGTGTGTATCGTGCTGCGCCTTCAGGTATTCCATAACAAAATTGATCCAGATTTTTATTGTTATTTTTTTTATTAGTAGCTGTTTGTAACTTAAAAGTGATAGTAATAGCACAGTTCTGGCCTAAACTGTTATTACCTGTGTTAATTAAGTTGTCATAGTTATAAAGGAGTACTTCTCTTCAATGTGTATACTTACTAAGGATGTCAGGTGTGTCAACAAAGTCAACTGATTCATAAATGAAACGAGATTTTCAATAGTTGTTCCTGCCATCTATTATAAGTATTTGTTGAAAGTCTTATTGCTTCCATGTATTATTTTGTGTTACAATCAGCTTCAGCCATTAAAAATTATCAGTGTCAGATCGTACATGTATTTGTGTATGTAGGGATGTGTTCTCAATTGTTGTGTGCTATGCATAAAATCATGATTTCGAATGCAATACAAACTGTGATTGACTAATACAGTACACCTGTATCAGCAGTTCTTCTCCATGGGAACAGGAGGGACAAAAATACATAAAAATATTATTACATAGGAAAAAAATATATTGTGGACCTGACCACTGAGAGCTTCATCATATTATCTTCCTTTGTGTGAATGTGTTCAGCTGAAGCCAGATACATTTCAGCACTCTCTCTTAGATACATACAAGACATGGAGGCTTATTAACATGAACAGGATAAAGAGCTTTAAGTGCAGCCTAGAAGAGGTAGAATGGGATGAAGTATACACAGAAAATAATGCTGATGCCAAATTCAATTCATTCCCCCACAAATTTGTCTCAATATTTGAGAGTTGCTTTCCTGAAACATTATTCAGAAAAAGCCGTTACAAAGTCAAGTAATCCATGGTTTACTAAGGGAGTTAAGATATCGTGCAAGAGGAAGAGGGAAATATATGGACAGGCCAGAATAAGTCAGGATTCAACGTTACTTACTTACTACAAAAGATACTGTAATATTGTAAGGAAAGTCATTAAGAAGTCGAGAAGCTTATGTGTTCTGACAGAAACTAGTAATGCGGATAATAAGATTAAAACTATATGGAATATTGTCAAATGGGAGAGGGGCAGCCTGACAGTGCACAGCATACCGTAGCAATAAAGCTAAATGACGATGATGTGAATGATTATTCACAAATTGTAAGTATTTTATAAATAGGGTTAAAGGGTTCAATTGAAGAAGCAAAAAAAAATGTTAAAAATGTCATTCCTCAGGACTTTAGGCCTTTTGAAATAGCACCAACATCCTCCACTGAAATTAAGGGAATTATAAATATATTGTAAAACAAGAGCTCAAGTGATGTTGATGGAGTCTCTAACAGAATTTTGAAGCGTTGTTCTAATTTAATAAGTGGAGTCCTCAGCGATACATGTAATGCTTCGCTGGCACAGGGAATTTTTCCAGACAGATTGAAATACGCAATTGTCAAACCTCCTCATAAGAAAGGGGACAAGAGTGACTTAAATAATTATACACCAATCTCATTGCTGACTTCATTTTCTAAAATATTCGAAAAAGTTATGTATTCAAGAGTAGTCTCACATTTAAGTGAAAATAATTTACTCAGCATGTCACAGTTCAGATTCTGGAAGGGTTACTCCATTGAGAATGCTATCTACACATTTACCCATCAAATAGTAAGAGTCGTAAATAACAAATTATCGCTAGTTGGTATTTTTTGTGATCTCTCGAAGGCATTTGACTGTGTGGGTCATGTCACACTCTTAGAAAAACTCAGGTTTTGTGGAACTGAAGGCTGTACACACAGCTGATTTGAATCATACTTAATGAACAGAAAGCAAAAAGTTGTGCTGAGTAGCACAAATCATGTTGGGAGGTTGGTAAATTCTGGTGAATGGGGAGTCATCACAAAGGGAGTCCCACAGGGTTCAATTTTAGGTCCTGCTGTTCCTTATTCACGTGAATGACCTCCCACTTAACGTTCAGCAAGTAGAACTAGTACTTTTTGCAGATGACACAAGTGTTATAATAAATCCCATTCCAGAAAAAGCAGCCGAAGATGCTGTTAAGGATGTCTTTCTAAGAATTAAGTGTTTCTCAGAAAATGAACTCTCCCTTAATTTTGAAAAAACTCACTGTATCCAGTTCTGTACACCGAATTGAGAAATACCAACAATTGATGTAGCATATGAACAGGGCTCAGTTAACAGGGTAGATTTCTCCAAATTTTTGGGTGTTCACATTGATAACTTGAACTGGAAGAAGCATATTACTGATCTTCTCAAACAACAAAGTTCAGCTTCTTTCGCTCTTTGTATAATCGCTAGTCTTGGCAATAAACAGATGAGACTCCTGACATACTTCGCATATTTCCACTCAATAATGTCTTAAGGAATAGTTTTCTGTGGTAACTCACCACTTTAGACATAAAGTATTGAGTGCACAAAAGAGAGCAGTGAGAATAATTAGTGGTGTTCACCCAAGGATGTCATGTAGGTACCTTTTCAAGGAGTTAGGTATTTTCACTGCGCCATCAGAGTACATATTTTCACTAATAAAATTTGTTCCAAATAATCCGTCTCAGTTTGCGAAGAACAGTGATGATCATGCGTACAACACTAGAGGGAAAAATTACCTTTCCTGTCCATTATTGAAGCTGTCACTTACTCAAAAAGGAGTGCATTATTCAGCAACAAAAATCTTTGCTCATTTGCCCAACAACATAAAGTGTCTGGCAGGTAGCAGATCAAGTTCTAAGTCTAGTGTAAAATCACATCCTTTGAACAATTCCTTTTACTCCATGGACGAGTTTCTGTTTCCGAAATGGTAAAAAAAAAATTGTACCTCTAAAAGTAGTTGCATGTTTAGAACTAAAAATTTCAGTAATATTAATATTAACACTAGTCGTGTGTATATCTTGTAATCTGACTTCTTCCACATCATATCGATAAAATAATTGGGAAAATGATCTACAGAACATGACATAACTATACTTCATATTCATATTGGTAGTAATCACCACCACACAGTGTGTTCCAGAACAGTCTTTCGACCAAAAAATGTTAATTTCAAATAATTATTTCTTGGATTATTTGGTGTAAAACATTGTGCTGTATGGTGGTTGCTCTCTTTGTGCTTCTTTAGGATCATAAAATTTAGCTTTGGAGAATGGATTGTTCTTGAGATGGTTGGAGGCTGTTAATTCCTCAAAATTTTTCCCTAATATCTACGCAATCTTCAGATCTGAAAATGCCCCCACCTCTAATGCAGTTCGACAGTCATTAGAAACAGCAGGTTTTAATGTGCAAGATATCTTACTTTTGTTTTGGTATTTTTTCACATACATTCGTATTTATCCAAGGTATGTTAATGCAAAATTTTCAGTAAGCAGATGTGGTTCTTTCTTTTCAGCATTTTGATGTTTCAGAACTGTAAATTATATTTGATGGCAAGAGACCTCAAATTATAACATGCCAAGCAAAAGTTGCAATTTTTAAATGCAAAGAAAAATCGTGTCAGTAGACATTTGTCTTACAAATTGAGTAGCTCATTGTGAGTGAACATATGAATTCAGCAAAGTCCATTGTAAGCAAAAGTTTATACTACAGTGCTATAGGAAATGCCATCTCCATTATGAAATGGCCACATCTGATACCCAGGCAACCTCAACAATGGGCTTTGCGTTCTCCAAAGCCTGTTAGTGCGTTGCTTTAGAGGTTCCTTAGCCTCATTGTGCACTGCTTAGCCAACATTCCCAAATCTGGCTTAGGCTAGCACACTGGACTCGCATTTGGGAGGACAGCGGTTCTCTCTCCGTGTCTGGCCATCCTGATTTAAGTTTTCCGTCATTTCCGTAAATCTCTCCAGGCAAATGATAGGATGGTTCCTTCGAAAGTCACAGCCAACTTCCTTCCCTGTCCTTTCTTAATCCGATGAGACCGATGACCTTGCTGTCTGGTCTTTTCCCCCAAAACAACCCAACCCCAAATCTGGGTTACCTAATGAATTCCATCTTCAGTTTCTGTTAACACAAATATCCATTTACCAATTTGTAACAATATAAATTTTGAATCAGTTTTTTAAATGAGAACATAAAGGATGGAGTTGACACCAAAAAGAACATGTTTCAGGAACTCTCAGCCTTTCAGTAATATACTGATCAGCAGCCTTTCAATAATATGCTGATCAGGGACTTCGCATGTATCCATCCTGAGTTGTAATTAACGTAAAATTTCAAAACTCTTATCAACCCACTTAATTTTGTCATAGATGCAGACAACATACTGCAAAGTTAAAACTTCAAACTGTTGCTGATTCTCTAAACCCACTGAAATTTTGGCAATAAATGGCTGAAAGCCTCCAGAAGCTCATTTCACTTGAATCTTTCACAACTGATAGAGAAGCTGGAGATTTCATTCTTAGGCAATCCTAGATTATTCTCATTGCCATAAAAAGTAATTTTATGTTAAGTTTTTTTTGTGTGGGGGGGGGGGTGCAGAGTTTGTTAATTTGGTTTTATTTTGGCTGCTTCAAGCCCTTGCAGCGAGTTGTTAGGTAGTTCCTCCAACTCAGTCACAGGCAGATGATACATAGCTGGTATCAAAGAAGTTCTGTTCAGCCTTTATACCAAATTCTTGGCAACAGTTCGATTATTACACTAAAAAAGTTTCTGTAATTCAACCACCATGTGTTTCAGAAAGTTCACCAGTGCTGTCATAAAAACAGGAACAGCCACTCTTGTCATGCCATAGGTTGTCATGACGCGTTAGCTTTCGCACTTTTTGTTAATTTTCAGGTTAATAAATCAATATAGGCTGCACTATAGCTAGACTGTTTCCCCAATGAAAACTGGGCACAGAATCTTGGATAAGAAATGAATAACACTCTTCGAAATGTAACAGAGCTATTACTCCATCAGATCTTGGGTTTCCTTCACATTTACACGATATGATATATTAAACTCTCAGGTGGTGCATGATCTGTTAGCACCCAGTGTTTGCTCACATCACCACCACCACTGTCTTGTGCGGATTGGAAAGATATAACTCAGAAACACGTTTTTTCTTTGACAGCTGCTGCACTGATAAGCATATGGCCCTTTGACTCTGTGTGCTGCATACTGCCGGTGTTGATTAAAGATCTGTAGTTTGTCACAACAAGCTGACTGCAAGCCATACAGTTGCAGGTCATTTAGGCATTGGGCCTCAGGTTTTAGTGAAGCCAATCTCAGGGCAAAAGTTACTCCTAAAGCAATATTTCTCTCTTTCAAAATTGAGTAGCAGTTTAGCAGCAGTCACTTTTGCTTTTCACTATTCACCCAATCAATATGAACATGGACAAAGTCTGCTGAATTCATCATCCTCAGAAAAACTTTTCTTCCGTTGTGACTTGCTTGAAGCTCTGGCAAGAATAAGTTTATTTCTCACACTATCAATTAACTGACCATAAGTCTCAGTGAATGACAAACTTCACACTTGATGAAGCCCATTGTTAAATTTGCTGACTTTCATTTTTAGGAGGAAAGCACCAAGAGAGCTCAAACTTATGCTAAGTGTTTTACACATCCCCACATCTGCATCTTCAGCTGAAGAAAGTGATTGTTGTCACCTTATTAGTCAGTTTAATATGACATTCTGTGGCCATTTTTGACCATGCAAATTATATTTCCCAGCATTGCTCACTTTATTTACCAGTCCAGTCTCAGGTGCAGACTTTAGCAGATATTACAATCCTTATTAGAAAAATCATTATTGAATGAGGTATGTAAAAGATATATTATGAGAGCAGTAAGACTTAATGATGGCAAATTGTCATTTCATCAGTGAATTCCAGGCCAGAGAATCATCATGAAAGTGTCTTTTGTTTGACAGAAAATTCTCATAAAGCTTTCAGCTCTGTACTTCGCTTAAATCATTAGGTGGCAGTTTGAATTTCCAAAGTTTCCAAAAGTAGCTCTTCAGCTACTGGTTCCCTTCATATTGAAAATGCAGAACAAATTCAAGCCTGGAACAAAAGAAATTTTTTTCTGAAATGATTTCATAAGTCAACTTCAGTTGATTGACAATCGCCTTTGAACTGAGAAGACATATTTTTAAAAATCTGTATTTGATGTAGAGCACGCTTCTAAATTTCCTATAAATATTTTCCTGTTGTCTACACATACTTCTACATTCTGATTATCTCTTTGAACGTTTCCCTGTCTTTCTCTCTGATAATAGTAGCTTGGAAACTAAACAACATACGAGAGAGTTGTTTCTCAGGACCAGATCAGTTACTGGCATGTAAGTGTAGATATATATATTCACTATTGTCATGGACATTTTCTTAATAAAGAAAAAATTTTTATTTCAGAAATGCTAAAGCTTGTCATGCTATAAAGCACTGCATACAAACTGTTTGGCGATACAAGGTTCTTCCGGAAGATAATGACGATGTCTGCAAAATTTGCAAAGACATGGTGGGAGAAGCTAGAGCCCAGCTGCAGAGTAATGAGACTCAGGTAAGAGTAATCTAGAAAATTTGAAATAAATTCAAGAAAATTAGTAAAAATTGTACCAAATGTGGCTGGCAAATGCGCACAAATGTACAATATTTTCTAATTTGTGTTCACAACAAAAAGCAGCAGATACTAACAGATTTCAGATGAAGAAGGAAAATAAAAAACACTTGCCACTGTGAGAACTGAACCTATATAGCTTGCTTATCAATCGTTTAAAACTGGACTGCAGTTTTCTTCCAAGTCAGTTTCATTGGTATATGTTTTGTCATTCACACACAGTTGTTCGCATTCCTTTTTAATGTATTCCTACTTATCAGAGCATTCTTATCAATCCTTTGAGCATCCACACATTTTGAAAGTTTTGTGATAACTTGTAAACTAGGTTTACTTTTTGTCATTACATAATTATAATGTGTCATTGGAACAGCACATTTTCGTCATTCGCTTATTCATTCATTTATCTTCTTGTATAGATTATGTTGTATAGGAGAACGTTTGGTGACAAGGAGTGAGTTACAATAGACATCATGAAAGTGAGGTAGTTGTTGGAAACTAAATTAATAGTCTTTTCTCATTACTAAACTGTTACAAGCTATTGTACTTGTCATCTCAAATGTAACAGAGTAAAATTATTAGAGAAGCCACTATTTTAAGAAAAGAAATCCTCCAATTCCTAACTCGCATTAAAAACTGCTGCAGTTTATCTGCTGTTCCTAGCTTTGTAAAGCATAGTAAATGTTCCATGCCAGCAGTGTGGTGAAGGCAGATAGTCACTAGATGGAGTAATTTAGTTTTCGCATCTCTCAATGGAAGAAATGTAACAAAGCGTTCAGACGTACAAGAAATAAGCATGTACCATGAGGGTTTTTTTTTTTGGGGGGGGGGGGGGGGAGACTTCCTTTTTTCCTAACACGCCTTGTGCCGATGAGAGCTCAATGTGTGGTTGGCTATCCCAAATCTCAATCCTCTAGAAGGCAAATGTCAGTCACTATACTGTACCGTGCTCAAGAATGCTTTCTCTGAATCCTTCGTTTGTTTTTTGTGCTTTTCAATGCACTTTGAAAGCTTTTTCCTTGATTTTTTTTTTTTTTTTTTTTTTTTTTTTTTTCACACAAAACACAATGTGACAGTAGATCCTTTTCTGTAGTAAGTCTGACCTACCTGGAAACACACACACACACACACACACACACACACACACACACACACACACTTACGTCTGTAGTTCACTTCCTGTTCATCTATTCTCAAATAATAATGACAACATAACCTAAAACTGCTTCTGTCAACTGCCATTGGTACTACACACTAATAAAGTTCATAGCTGAAAACCACCATGGTGGGAAAAACAAAACTGTAAGAATTGCTGGTTACAGCTGACTTATGGCCACCCTGTATTTAGTTGTCTGTTTCCCTAATCAGGAGGGGAGTTACTATTGGAAATTAATTCTCAATTAAGAGTGATAACTGAGACCACTGGATCAACAGCAAAAGAAATAAACAAAAGTGTAAAATTGTGCTAGTGTTCTTCGTAAACTAAGTTTCCAATAAACTATTTAAAGTGAACTAAACTGATTGTTTACAAATAATCCACATGACCAATTTTCACACGACAGTGAGTGTAGTCTTTTAGCACAAAAACCATTCAAAAATTGAAGATGGCTTGACAATCAGCGGAGAGATAAATGTTCCCAATTACTGGGAAGAGACAAGAAAGCAAATAAATAGATTTGGGTACAGACAAAAGTGGAAGATCTAACTACAATAGAGATTGGGGGGGGGGGGGGGTTGAGATGAGATGGGCTGGTCAGTAGCCAAGGAGGTGGTAGTAGACGGCCAAAGGAAGTTCTTTCTTGGATTCCGGTAAATAACAGGAGACAGAATGCAAACTCATGGAGGGCAGTTGGATGATATGCAGTAGTGACAGGGATTTGTATCACTGAAGACAGCAGTGACGGAAATACGAGAGTGAGTCAAATGAAAATCTTAAATTTGCAACAAATCGAAATTTCACGCCATTATTCTGTAAGTTGGTAAGCGTGCTACAAACAGCGTGCAGAATGGCTTGTAGGTAGTAGCATGGTGCAAATGCACACATACCATCGCAGTATCAGTATAAAGATGCCCACCCCACTTGCAACTTGCACCAGGGAAGAACAGTCTTCCGTTATTCAGTTTTTGCATAGTGAAGGTGTGAAACCTATTGAAATTCATCGACGAATGAAGGATCAGTACGGTGACTCATATTTGTCACAGCAGCTAGTCTACAAATGGAGTAGGAAGTTTGCAAATGGTGTGACTTCAGTAGAAGATGCTCCTCGTCCAGGTCATGCACAAAGAGTTGTGACTCCACAGAACATGTTAGCAGTAGAAGCCATAGTGAAGGAGACCGTGAGTGACACTGAATGACATTGCAGCATGTTTCCAGATTAGTCATGGGTCAGCACACCACATTGTGCATGATGTGCTCCAGTTTCACAAAGTGTCTGCAAGATGGGTGCCGTGGCAGCTGACTCCTGAAATGAGAGAACGATGTGTTGATGCTTGTGAAGAACTTCTTCGGCGCTTTGAACGAGAAGGTGATGGCCTCCTTGCAAGAATCGTTACTGGGGACAAAACCTGGGTTAACTTCCACCAACCGGAAACGAGGAGAGCGAACAAGGAAGGGCGCCATTCCTCATCACCAAAACCAAAGAAGTTTCGAACAGAACCATCAGCAGGGAAGGTTATACTGACTCTTTTTGGGACAAAAAGGCGTCATTTTGGAGCATTACATGCCTAGAGGGACCACTGTTGCCAGTGTGTCATGCACAGATCTCCTAAAAAATTATCTGCGGCCTGCAGTCAAATCAAAACGTGGATTGCTGTCAGCAGGTGTTCTTTTGCAACATGACAATGCAAGGCCCGACACTGCCTGTACAACAGTTACAATCGCAGACCTAATTTTGAGTGTCTTACTCTGGTGAGACCTTGCCCCAAGTGATTTCCATATTTTGGGACCACTGAAAGACGCATTGGGAGGAAAGAAGTTCCGTTCTGATGAAGAGGTACGCCACGCAGTGCACGAGTGGTTGTACGGACACCCCAATATTTTTTTCTAAAGGAATTTATGCACTTTGTAAGCGCTAGAGGACTTGCATTGAGTGTGGGGGAGATTATGTTGAAAAGTGATACAGCTTTGTACCACTTCTGCACAATGAATAATATTTTAAAAAATATTTAAGGTTTTAATTTGACTCACCTCTTGTATTTAAGAGGAGGCTTTTATGTAGGAGTGGATGTTAAATGGTTGGTGATGATTTATGACAACTTAGACTCGACTGTAATTGTGGTAGTAGTAATGCCTTTCAAAAACATAATTTGTAGCGGTCTCTATATCATCATTGAATCTATTTTGTTTTTACCCCCCAGAGGGTAATTACCCGCAGATTGGGGAGCACTGCTGTAAGAAAGTACCAGTAGCCATCAGGCAGGAAACTGAAAATCTCCAGATATTTCAAAATGAAGTTAGAGCATATTATTAAATTTAACACTTTCTGAAGTTCTGCTGTACAAGTTTTCTGTAATCTTGTTTATCAATGTTACTTAACGTAAAAATTTATAAGTGTTTTAATTAACAGATTTACTCTCTCCTTGGCTATAGATCCCAGCTACACACTATTTCTAAATATCCATTATAGATGCAACAAATCCTCTTACTCACCACCCTCCCCCGCTCCCATACAAAACAAATGTATGGGCTAAGTATTGCCTCTATAGTTTATTATCCTGTTCGAACCCTGCTTTATGCCTGCATCCAGTTTCACATGTGCAGTGTTTACCACATCTATGGAAACTACAAAAATAACTTCCTAACCTTTGTTGTGTTGTAAAAGTGAATTCATGAAGAAAATTTCACTAAAACATCCTTGGCTCTTAAAGTGTGATGACTGAGATGAAAAGAGTTTAACACTGACTAGCCATTGTGTTGATTATGCTACTACCACACTTCCTCCTCCTGATTTACTATTAATTTTTTGTATTAAACAGGTACTATTGTGGTGCAACTCCCATTCTATCATCCTCCAAAAATTTCCACAAGAACTTCCTAACAAAACTGAAGGTAAAATCTTGTAGATTGTTACAGTACATCATATTGCTTGAGCACAATCGCCATTTCAACCCCCTCACTCAGCTGTGTTCAGTTATCTGGACACCACATGATCCTGAAGAAGATCCCAGGTGAGGAGTTAAAACATTGATCTTGAAGAATAAATATGATGCAGTCTAACATCCCAGAATGTTTCACCTTCACTGACAACAGCCACGAAAGCCTGCAGACATACATAAACCTGAGAAAAGTTTTCAGTTTTTTGTATCCTCCATCTGTAGAATAAATCTCTTTAAGTTCATACCTGTTGAGCAGTTAACAGAACTGCATACAGTTTCCTAAATTCTGGGCTTCAGAAGTTTAGTTATGTAGAATACACACCAGTTGTGTTACCAATCAATTGCTAATGTTTTTTGTGAACTGCATGTTCCCTGTGGCCCCAATTTGTTACCACCAGAGAGCCAGTGTCACTCCGATATCCTATTAATACATTTTCTCTGGTAGAGAAAACCAACATACTTGCATAACAATTTCAAATTATTTTTTGAATGAAAGTTTTGTGCAACTTCAATGTTGTGGCTGCATCAAGTGCAGCAGAAGAAATATTACGTACAGCTTTGAGTTAGAGTTGTGAGAAAGAGTGATAACTTCTGGGCAATAAAGCATACTATTTGCCATGGCAAATCCTCATCTGAGCATTTATACATATCAAAGGTAACTTAATGATCTTATTTCATGTGTTGTAAGACTACTGAATGTGTTAAAACATGTCAAATTTTGATGCGAAGTCTTTTTCCTTTGCAGTAGGAATAACTAGTCCTCTGTATGCTTGTGAGGATCTATGCTATTTTTATTTTCACACAACTGTAATAAATATGTCCCACACACAGCGTGTGCAAACAACTTGAAATGAGATAATCTGAGCACATATTTCAATACAGCAGGCAGAGATACACATGCAAAATGCCTTGAACCACAAACTTCTTCTCTTTACTGCATTGTCCAAACATTTGTGTTTTGGTGTAATCTCTGTGTGTTTGAGCTGCATACTGAAAGTATCCGATGTAAATGTGTTAAATAAAATGAAGACTCGAATGCTTAGTTTCCTAATAACTTTTTTTTCCCCACAGGAAGAGCTGAAAGAAGTTTTTGATGGGACATGTGCTTTAATTCCATTGAAACCGGTTGCTAAAGAATGCATGAAACTTGCAGATGAGTTTGTTCCGGAGTTGGTGGAAACCCTGGCTTCAGAGATGAATCCTCAAGTTGTGTGTGCCGTAGCTGGCCTTTGCAACAATGCTCATATTGATGAGCTCTTGGCTAAGCAACATGGAGTAAGTTCTAGAAAAAAGCCTCAATTTTTAATGTATAGCAACACTGTGTGCATTCTTGTTTAGTGACTCATCAAACAATTGGGAAGCCTTTGCTGTGGTTTGTAATTTGTAATGCTTTCATGTTCACTGGTTTTTATGTAATATATAAAATACTGTGTGGAGGGAGATTATTACTTTCCCTGGACGTTTTAAGTTACTTTGGGGTGACTGCACCTATTATTAATGTAAAGAAATGTGTACCATTTGTTTGTGATCATGGCAGGAATGCAATTCTAACAAGAATCTGGGCTCTTGTTGATATGATGGTAAAACCTTATCTTAGTTTCTTCTTTCTGTGTAGGGACTGTAATATAGGAGATGGAAGCATTGTTAATAGCTGGCAGTCTTCAGCTCGTAAATTGTACTAAGTCCTGTTGATCAAATGTAATTCCAAATGCCAAAGTTTCATAATACCTCAAAAAACCAACAGGACTGAGGAAGTCCAAGAGCCAGCAATTGTTTTAAACCATCTGATATATGTTCTTATATCTACTGTGTTGAATAAGATTTTATGTTGTATAGACTGTGTGTCTCTTCATTTCCCAATATACGAGATGTGACAATAAAGTAATGAGACTGATGTGAAAAAAATGTTACTTACAGTTTTAGTAAAGTTTAGTGTTCTCCCCGTCAAAGTAGTTCCCTTCTGATTGCATACACTTTTCCAGCGCTTCTGCCATTGATAGTAACATTTCTGGAACTCATCGTCTGTAATATCCTCCACGACTCTCGTCACAGCTTTTTGGACATCTTGTGTAGTTTGAAAATGGTGTCCCTTGATTGCCGTTTTGACTCTTGGTAATATAAAAAAAGATGCACGGAGCAATATCTGTTGAATAAGGTGGCTGTGGGAGTACTGAAATTTGATAGAGAGTTTAAAAATTGTTGTACTGACACAGCAGTATGGGATGATGCACTATCGTGATGGAGACCAATTTTGCCCAAATCTTTCTCATACCAAGATCTTCAGTTATTACTAGACGAACCGTTTCTCGATTGACGTTCAGTTCTTCTGCAATCATTTTCCCGGATAATCTTAGATCAGATCGTAAGAGTTAACACACCCTCGCCAAGTTGACATCCATCCGTGAGGTTGATGGTCGTCCACTGAGGTCTTCATCTTCAACATTTGTTCTGCTTTCACTAAACCTTTTTTGCCAACGAAAAACTTAATCTCTTAACATAACCTCCTCTCCAAAAACCTTCTGAAGCTTACCATAAGTTGTCATCAAATTTTCACCCAATTTAACGCAAAAAGAAATGGCATACCATTGCACAATATTATGCGGTTCCATTTCCGTGACGATAGACACAAACACATGTTAACTTATTACAGCACAACTTGCGACTGAGCAGTTCCGTTGATATGCCGCTTGAACTAGAAGCAGCTCATAGACAAAGGTCGAAAATACTGTGCCTATGCAAGCCTGCAGGATTACCTTATCTTGGAAAAAAAATTGAGTCTCATTACGTTATTGTCGCACCTTGTATTTTGTTGCTTCTGTGATACATTTTTCATGTGCAAAATTTTTACTGAAATTATGTAGAACCAACTAGTTCATAGGCAGTTAATACATGTTTTTATATGTGTTGCTACATAGCTCTCATTTACAGGTTATTGTGTAAGATAGTAGCCTAGTTCTGGTCATTGTCCATTATAGTTTGCACAGTACATTGACAGAACCATTAAAGACATGAGTGTAAGAATTCGAAGGGGAGATCTTTGTTATTCGGAAGGTTGAGAAGAAGGGGCAGGTCATTAAGACAGGGCTGCACCCCATGTGAAGAATAGGGGAAATACTCTCTCTCCTGTTGACATCGCATAGGTGGGTCCCTCTCATCCTGGAGTCTCAATGACTAGCTCCTACTCTCCAACCTTCAGAAACATGTCCCTCTTCGTTTCTTGATGATTGAATTAAAAGGTCCAAAAGATGAGAATAGATTTCACTGTACTTCTTAATTTGTATCAACAGTACTGGAATTCTGCCAGCCATACTGTCTCCTTATAACTAGAAATCAATTTCTCTCTCTCTCTCTCTCTCTCTTTCTCTCTCTGTGTGTGTGTGTGTGTGTGTGTGTGTGTGTGTGTGTGTGTGTGTGTGTGTGTGACATTTCCTGTATTTACAATTCTGTGTTTTATTGTGTTGGAGAATTTCCACCCTGTAATGTAATGTGATGTGTGTTTTCAGAGCAAGCCACAAAGTGAGGTAAAAACTTGTGAAAACTGTTACACAGTAACAGAATTGTTGAGGAAAAAATTTCATGAAACTCCAAGAGATGATATGATGAATAACCTTCTGGAGGTAAGTGCGATTTCTCTATGGCCATAGCATTATGAATGTAAAAGTATGTGTGTTTGCATCTCTTAATTTCATATTTTCAGGAGAAGGGGAGGGGAAAGTAGTGTAACTTCCGCTTTTTGTGCTGGCACAGAATTTTTTGGAACAGGGATGTCTAGATTATAAATTACTTCCTCAGAGGGCCCAAAAGAATTTTTATTCTGGCCTTATCACAGTTAACTCATCAATTACCATCAGTACTACTTCCCTGTCCAGTTACCACAAATTAGTAGGCACCATTTGCATTTGTAACTTACTTCAGTCTGATCCAATTCTTTTTTTATATGTAAGAGGTTGAGTCAAATGATTACCTTAAATTTGTAACAACAAATCGAAATTTCACACCGTTATCCTTTAAGTTGGTAAGCGTGCTACAAACAGCGTGCGGAATGGCCTGTGGGTGGCAGCAGAGTGCAGATGCACACACATCGTCGCAGTATCAGTATAAAGAGGGCCGCCCCACTTGCAACTTGCACCAGGGAAGAACAGCGTTCTGTTATTTGGGTTTTGCATACTGAAGGTGTGAAACCTATTGAAATTCATTGACGAATGAAGGTTCAGTATGGTGATGCATGTTTGTCACAGCAGCAAGTCTACGAATGGAGTAGGAAGTTCGCAAATGGTGTGACGTCAGTGGAAGATGTTCTTCGTCCAGGTCATGCACAAAGAGTTGTGACTCCACAGAACATTGGAGCAGTTGAAGCCATAGTGAAGGAAACTGCAAGTGGCACTGAATGACATTGCAGCACGTTTCCAGATCAGTCATGGGTCAGCACACCACCTTGTGCATGATGTGCTCCACTTTCACAAAGTGTCTGCAAGGTGGGTGCCAAGGCAGCTGACTCCTGAAATGAGAGAACAATGTGTTGATGCTTGTGAAGAACTACTTCGGTGCTTTCAATGAGAAGGTGAGGACTTCCTTGCAAGAATCGTTATTGGGGATGAAACCAGGGTTCACTTCCTCATCCACCATATTCACCAGACCTTGCCCCAAGTGATTTCCATATGTTGGGACCACTCAAAGATGCAATGGGAGGAAAGGAGTTCTGTTCTGATGAAGAGGTACGCCACACGATGCATGAGTTGTTGTGCGGACTACCAAAAGAATTTTTTTCTAAAGGAATTTATGCACTTTGTAAGTGCTGGAGGACTTGCATTGAGTGTGGGGGAGATTATGTTGAAAAGTGATACAGCTTTGTACCACTCTTGCACAATGAATAATATTTTAAAAAATATTTAAGGTTTTCATTTGACTCACCCTCGTACATTGAGGTGGCTATCTTGTTTAAATCCAACTCCCATGTATAAAATAATTTCAAACATCTGGTTACTTTAAGTGTTTGACATTTAGGTGAGAAAAAGTTTAGAACAAGTTTGAAATTATGTTTAAAGTTTTCTCATTCTCAAATACTGGATGGATATATTCAGAGTATTTGGCGTGCCACGAGTTACATTGCCACAAGACTTTTACATACTTTTATAGCTGTCAGACTGTGTTAAAACTTTAATATAAGATTCTCATAATGAATGATTTTGATAGCATGTTAAATTTTTAAATTCGGTCATCAATTATATGAAATATTTAAAATCACATTTTTGTATATCTTGGTATTTGTTAGGTTGGCAGACTGCAGTTGGGACTTTGTACCATAAGCTATGAACGGGGTTAGCCATTTAGTAATATAGACAGAGGTTAGGATTTTGTAATTGACATCTAGTAAAAACTGAAAGAAATTGTAGTTGAACAGCTGTTGTGAAAGCTGAAACAATGGCATAACTGTACTTTTTATCCTCTGCAGAAGCCTAATGTGTGTTGACTGAATGTTATAATTCCTGCAAGGAACATTATTGTATGATGGCTGCAAGATATGAATGCTGTGTTGTCTCTTCGTATGTAGCTTTATACACGGTATTAATGCCAATCATGTTTTCATTGTAGTTGTGACTCCCTCCCTCCCTCCCTCCCTCCTCCTCCCTCCCTCCTCCTCCCCTTTTCACAAGCCATCAGCAGTATGAACATTGATAAAAATGGCAGCAAAGAAATGTTATGCACGTGCAAAAGCTAGTCATTGTCTCCAGAACTGAAGTAAATTTTACACTGTTTTACTACCCAACAATAAGATTCTAGAAACTAAGTGCTTAAACATAGATTCAGACAGGCAACAATTTTCAATATTCATGTACTTATAGTTACTATGATAGGGAAATGTACAGCGTAGCAGGCTAGCTTCCAACATGTGCAAGTGAAACAGACTTGGATTGGATCTGCACAGTGAACTAACAAATGTGGGCTAGTACGCCAACTGGTCAGAGTGTGGTTTCTATGTGGTTTCCCCCACTTTCTCAGGAAAATTCTGTACTAGTCAACAAATTCCACCTCTCCCCCTGCGGGTTCGGGGTAAGAATAGGCCCAAGGTATTCCTGCCTGTCGTAAGAGGCGACTAAAAGGAGTTTCAACCGTTTCGGCCTTCCATGTAATGGTCCCCCTTGGGGTTTGACCTCCATTTTTCAAAATTCTACAGAAGTACAAGCCTTTTGGGGAAGGACACCTTACGTGGTGTATCACTGGTCCTCCGAGCACTAAGACCTTGGCACTCAGCATTGTAACGGCGTTGTAACCATACCCACTATTCATCAAATTGGGCCTAAACGCCTGATGAATTGTAAAAGTTATGCCCATAGTGCGTTCCCATCTGCACCTACGATCATGATGGACTTTCCTTGGCACCCGAAATCCAGCACGGTAGCCAGCCCGTTGTGGTGGGGTCGTCTCATGTACCCTCTAGGTTGTAGCCCCCTGACAACACAGGAATCGTACTGCCGATACCTGAGCTGCACCCTCCCCACGTTGGCCAAGGAGTAGATGCCCGTCTCCTTGGGGCATCAGGACTCCCGGCAACGGTCATCCTGCCAGGTGGCCCTTGCTGAGGCTGGGTGGCGCCCGTGGGGAGAGCCCCTGGTCGGAGTGGGTGGTATCGGGGCGGACGTTTCGCAGATGAAACGTCAACATGTATCAGGTCGCTCTGCGGCCGAGTCTTTCAAAAAGAAAAGTACTGTCTCTGGCTCTGGTTCTCCTGCCCTTTCCCCCTTGGCCACTCCCTGGGAGGAAGGACAGGCCCGCCGGCTTGGGGCAAAGTACTTCCCCTGCTATTTGGTCTGTTCTCGGACCGATGGGGGGGACGTTCGCCACCTCCAAGCCCATGTTCCTTGTTCAGCACATCGAGGACATCTTCAGGGAAATCGAGGCTCACAGCAAAATGCGTTCGGGGTCCGTTCTTATAAAGACCACCTCCACCACACAGTCGGCGGCGCTCCAGGCGTGCGACCGACTAGGGGACATCCCAGTGTCCATTGTCCCGCATCTGGCACTGAATAGGACGCAGGGGGTTATTTTTCATCGGGACCTCCTGCTGCAATCTGATGAGGAGCTCAGGGCCAACCTGGAGCGCCGAGGCGTGCATTTCGTCCGGCGAGTCCAGCGCGGCCCCAAAGACCATCGCATCGACACCGGGGCCTTTATCCTCGCCTTCGAGGGGGACGTTCTCCCAGAGAAGGTAAAGGCGATGTGCTACCGGTGCGACGTGCGACCTTACGTCCCGCCTCCTATGCGCTGTTTTCGGTGTTTGCGCTTTGGGCACATGTCGTCACGGTGTGAGGCTGAGCCCCTTTGTGGCGATTGTGGACGTCCTCTTCGTGAGGAACATAAATGCACCCCACCACCTCGGTGCGTTAATTGTCCTGGCATCCACTCGCCTAGGTCCTTAGACTGCCCCGCATATCAGAAGGAGAAGATGATTCAAGAACTCAAAACTTTGGATCGTCTCTCTTATTCTGAGGCCAGGAAGAAGTATGACCGTCTCCATCCCGTGATGTTGACCACTTCGTTTGCCTCAGTCGTGTCCACTCCTTCCACGGTATCCTCACCCCTATCCTGTCCCCCCTCCACCTCCTCCCCCCCATCCGGGGTCTATGCCTCCGCCTCCCAAATCCCTCCCTTCCAAATCCTCCTCCACGCCCCCTCTGCCCCAGGGGCCACCCTTCCTCCGCCCCCGCCGCCTGAGAAGCGATCCTCTTCTCAGGCGTCCATCGGGGAAACGTTCCAGACCCCAGCTTCCGAGGTCCGGCGTTCCAAAACGGACCCCGCGCGTGAGGACCTTCTTCGGGTCCAGCCCACCATCCCTGTGCCTCCTCGGACTTCCAAAAAGGCCTCTAAGAAGAAGTCTCTATCCCCCTCTCCACCCCGGCGCGTTTCGTCTGACGCTCCATCCGTGAGTCGCTGCTCCCGGTCGTCCTCAGTTTCGCCGGGACGCTCTGCTGCCAGGCACTCAGCTGGCCTCTCGTCGGCAAATGATGCTGCACCTCCTACACAACCCGGGACAGCGGCTGCAGCTGGCGACGACTCGATGGAACAGGATCCGCCTCCCGCCGGTTGTAGCGTTGTTCCCTCGAAACCTGGCCCTCCGCGGCTGTCGAGGTGACCAGCTCTTCCCCCATCTCATTCCCCCTCTTTTTTGACTAGCGATGGCCTTGTTACATTGGAACATAAGAGGTATTCGATCTAATCGGGAGGAATTACAACTGCTCCTCTGCCTGCACTGTCCGCTCGTCCTTGGTCTCCAGGAAACCAAGTTGCGCCCGACTGGCCGTATTGCCTTTACCCACTATACCTCGGAGTGGTATGACCTCACCCCTGTGGACGGTATCCCAGCTCATGGTGGGGTCATGTTGCTCGTTCGGGACGATGTCTATTACCGTCCCATCCCATTGACCACCCCACTCCAAGCAATAGCTGTCCGTATTACTCTTTCTGCTTTTACTTTTTCAGTTTGTACCATCTACACTCCATCGTCATCTGCAGTTAGTCAGGCTGACATGATGCACCTGATTGTTCAGCTTCCTCCGCCATTTTTATTGTTTGGCGACTTCAATGCCCATCATCCCCTTTGGGGCTCTCCTGCATCCTGTCAAAGAGGCTCACTCTTGGCGGATGTCTTCAACCATCTCAATCTTGTCTGCCTCAATACTGGCGTCCCGACTTTCCTCTCGGACTCTACTCATACCTACTCCCACTTGGACCTCTCGATCTGTTCTACCACTCTTGCCCTTCGGTTCGAGTGGTATGTCCTTTCTGACACGTATTCGAGCGACCACTTCCCCTGTGTCATTCGTCTCCTGCACCACACCCCATCCCCACGTCCTTCGAGCTGGAACATACCGAAAGCTGACTGGGGACTTTACTCCTCCCTGGCGACCTTTCTGGACCACGATTTTCTCAGTTGTGACAGTCAGATCGAATACCTCACGGCTGTTATCGTCAATGCTGCCGAACGTTCCATTCCTCATACTACCTCTTCACGTCGCGTTTCCGTCCCCTGGTGGAATGAGGCTTGTAGAGACGCTATCCGTGCTCGACGACGTGCTTTACGCACCTTTCGCCGCCATCCTACGTTGGCGAATTGTATTGGATACAAACGACTCAGAGCGCAATGCCGTAGAGTCATGAAAGACAGCAAAAAAGCTTGTTGGGCCTCTTTCACCAGCTCCTTTAACAGTTTTACTCCCTCTTCTATCGTTTGGGGTGGCCTGCGCCGGCTGTCGGGCATTAAGGCCCACTCCTCAGTACCTGGCCTGACCTCAGGTAATGAGGTCCTTGTTGATCCTGTGGCTGTCTCCAACGCCTTTGGCCGGTTTTTCGCGGAGGTTTCAAGCTCCGCCCATTACCACCCTGCCTTCCTTCCCAGGAAAGAGGCAGAAGAGGCTCGGCGACCTTCCTTCCACTCGCTGAATCTGGAAACTTATAATGCCCCCTTTACTATGCGGGAACTCGAACGTGCACTTGTACTGTCCCGGTCCTCTGCTCCAGGGCCAGATGCCATTCACGTTCAGATGCTGGCACCTTTCTCCAGCAGGCAAAAGCTTCCTTCTTCGTACCTACAATCGCGTCTGGACCGAAGGTCAAGTCCCCATGCGTTGGCGTGACACTGTCGTTGTTCCTATACCCAAACCCGGGAAGGATAGACACCTTCCTTCTAGTTACCGCCCCATTTCTCTTACAAGCTGTGTCTGTAAGGTGATGGAGCGCATGGTTAATACTCGGTTAGTCTGGATTCTTGAATCTCGACGGCTACTTACCAATGTCCAATGCGGCTTTCGTCGCCGCCGCTCCGCTGTTGACGACCTTGTGACCTTGTCGACATTCATCATGAACAACTTTTTGCGAAGGCGCCAAACGGTAGCCGTGTTCTTGATACCTGTTGGAGAGGAGGTATCCTCCGCACTATGCACAGGTGGGGCCTACGCGGTCGCCTGCCCCTTTTTATTGATTCCTTTTTAATGGATCGAAAGTTTAGGGTACGTGTGGGTTCTGTATTGTCCGACGTCTTCCTCCAGGAGAACGGAGTGCCTCAGGGCTCCGTCTTGAACGTAGCCCTTTTTGCCATCGCGATCAATCCAATTACGGATTGCATTCCACCTAATGTCTCAGGCTCTCTCTTTGTCGATGACTTCGCGATCTACTGCAGTGCCCAGAGAACATGCCTCCGGGAGCGCTGCCTTCAGTGTTGTCTAGTCAGCCTATACTCGTGAAGCATGGCAAATGGCTTCTGGTTCTCTGAAGAGAAGACGGTTTGTATCAACTTTCGGCGATATAAAGCGTTCCTTCCGCCATCCTTACAGCTCGGTCTCGTTGTTCTCCCATTCGTGGAAACAACTAAGTTGCTAGGGCTCACAATGGACAGGAAACTTTTCCTGGTCTCCGCATGTCTCTTATTTGACGGCCTGTTGTACACGTTCCCTTAATGTCCTCAGAGCTCTTAGTGGTTCATCTTGGGGATTGGATCGCAATGTCCTGCTTCGCTTGTATCGGTCCATAGTCCGATCGAAGCTGGATTATGGGAGCTTCGTCTACTCGTCTGCTCGACCATCCCTCTTACGCCGTCTCAACTCCATCCACCATCGGGGGTTACGTCTTGCGACCGGAGCCTTCTACACTAGTCCTGTCGAGAGTCTTTATGCTGAAGCTGCCGAATTACCATTGACCTGCTGGCGCGACGTACTGCTGTGTCGGTATGCCTGCTGGCTGTTGTCAATGCCCGACTGCCCCTCTTATCAGTCCTTCTTTGCCGATTCTCTCGACCGTCAGTACGGGTTGTATGCCTCTGCCCTGCTGCCCCCTGGAGTCCGCTTCCGTCGCCTGCTTCGACAATTGGATTTTGCCCTCCCTACCACCTTCAGAGAGGGTGAGAGCCCGACACCACCTTGGCTCCATGCTCTGTTTCATATTTATCTCGACCTCAGCTCACTCTCGAAGGAGGGTACTCCGGCTGCAGTGTATTGCTCACGGTTTGTCGAACTTCGTGCTCGACTTGCCGGTCACACCTTTATTTACACCGATGGCTCCAAAACTGACGATGGTGTCGGCTGTGCCTTTGTCGTCGGGGCCGCCACCTTTAAATACCGGCTCCTCGGCCAATGTTCCAGCTTTACGGCCGAGCTTTTTTGCTCTCCATCAGGCTGTTCAGTATGCCCGCCGCCACCACCATTCATCGTATGTACTCTGCTCCGATTCCCTCAGTGCTCTTCAGAGCCTTGGAGCTCCCTATCCGGTCCATCCCTTGGTGCAACGGATCCAGCAGTCCCTCCATTCTTTCGCTGATAATGGTTCTCCTGTCGGCTTTCTGTGGGTTACCGGACATGTAGGAGTGCCTGGGAATGAGGCTGCAGATGCTGCAGCCAAGGCTGCAGTCCTCCTGCCTCGGCCAGCTTCCCATTGTGTCCCGTCATCTGACGTTCGTGGGGTTGTTTGTAAGAGGCTTGTCGTTGTGGTGGGATGCTTGGTCATCCCTCAAAGGAAACAAGCTCCGGGCAGTAAAACCGCTCCCAACTGCTTGGACAACCTCCTCCCGACCATCTCGGCGAGAAGAGGTCCTTCTGACCAGGTTGCGGATTGGGCATTGCTGGTTTAGCCACCGCTACCTGCTCTCCGGTGACCCAGCCCCGCAGGGCTCTTGTGGTCAAGCGTTAACAGTGCGCCGTGTTTTATTGTCGTGTCCCCGCTTTAGTCAATCTCATGTTGTCCTGTCCCTGCCATCTACTTTACCGGATATTTTAGCTGATGACGCTCGAGCAGCTGCTCGTGTTCTGCGTTTTATAACTTTGACTGGCTTGTCCAAAGACATCTAACATTTTTATTTATTTTATCTGCATCTTTGTCAGGACTTTCTGGTGTCTCCCCTCCCCCCCCCCCCCCCCTCCACTTGAGTTTTACTAGATTCCATGTGATCTAACAACAGTGACTGGGCGCTAATGACCTCAGTAGTTGAGCGCCCTTAAACCCCACCACAAAAAAAAAAAGAAAAAAAAATCCACCTCAGAAAACAAGATACACAAATGGTTAAAATACTGTACCACAGAGCAGTGTTTACACAATTCATAGACAGGTGGCACACATAGCTTCCCTTCTGTGATTACTTTAATGACTGTGGCATCACGAAGTTAAACAATTTTCAATTCCTAAAAAAAAATGAACCCTCTAACAAAGGATGATGATGATGATGATGACGATTTAGCTAACTATAATATATTAATACTAATCTGAGATAAATTTAAAAATTCTCGTCCATCTGCTGTTTAAGTATCTGTAGAGCAGTTAGCTGGCATTAAACACCAAACCATTAATAATAGAAAATATCATTTGGAAATGCTGGATAGTGATTTCTTTCTTCATTTTGTAGGCTTGTGGCAAGTTTGGAAGCTTTTCAGACAGCTGTTCAGCCATTGTCGTGACATATTTTGATACCTGGTATAATCACCTGCATGAAAATCTGGTTGGAGATGAACTGTGTCATATTGCTGGAATGTGCTCCTACAAGTTCCATGATCACAGACAGGTATGTACAGTCGCATTTATTGTTTTATGTACCATTAAGATGATCCTGTTTATCGTGATTGAGTCCTGAAGGAAAAGGTAGTGGGCAACCTCTTCTGGATGAAACTCATTTTCCCTTTTCCTGTTGGTTTAACTCAGTTTTATATATAAAACAGGTTTCAAAAAACAATTTTCTAATGAGCTGGCTGCATAAGATTTGTGGCAGCAGTATCACAGATTTGAGTATTTATCCATCATTATAAATTTTCAAAATACAAGAGTATAAGACAACCTGAATATAAGATGAGCCCCATTTTTAGTGTCTCTCTTGGGGGGGGGTGGGTGGGGGGGGGGAATTTAACTTATTCAGACACCAAAATTACAAATTTTCCTTGAAATGAAGTATGAGCTTAAAGTTAACGTTACACCTGTTCTAAACTTACACCATTTGGTGGTGGTGGTGGTGGTGGTGGTGGTGGCGGCGGCTATAAAGCAGCTCACAAAGATCCGGCTACTTGAAACACTAGTGTTTTCTGTCTTCTTTTGTGGTTGCGAAACATGGACTCTCAAGGCCAGAGACAAGCAGCGCATTGATGCGTTTGACCTTTGCTGGTGGTATAGGATGCTACGCATAAAATGGACCAAAAGAACAACGAATGTGTCCATTATTGAACAACTTGATGTCTCCAAACGCCTTTCTTTACAAGTCACCGAAAAAATTCTTCAGTTCTTTGGCAATATTGTGAGAAGTGGAGAAAATCTTGAGAAAATAATCTTGCAAGGAAGATCGAGGGCACAAGACCAAGAGGAAGAGCATCGAGCAGAGGGATGGATCAAATCAAGATCATCTCTGGTGTACCTCTTCAGCAGGCACTAAGAGAAGCTGGCAACCGTCCGGGATGGAGACGCTTAGTTCATGGGGTCACGATGCTCAGCAATGAGCACGATGACTTATGCATAATAATAATAAAAATAATAAAAATAATAATAATAAAAATAAAAAAATAAATAAATAAATAAATCTAACCACTGAGAGGCAAAAGAACAGTGTGTTTCTATATACAAACAGCAATTAAATTTATAGTCTTGGCTGTTCCATTTGTCACTATTTTAGAGATGGTAGTTCGCTTAGGACTTCATAGCACAGTTGACTTCTTTTTCCCCCTCTGTTTCCCCCCCCCCCCCCCCCCCCCCTCCTCCCCTGTGTAATATATTTAGGTAAAATTGATGGTTACATTTTTGCCAGACATAGACTTTAACTTTGGATCTGTATCTTTCGGGGGAAGTGCTCTTACAACTAATTTTGCATTTAGTTTTAATCTCCTAGGAAGTTTCATATTAGCGCACACTCTACTGCAGAGTGAAAACTTCGTTCTGGAAACAACATTTAGTTGTTATAAAATCGGCCAAATTAGACATAACATGTGATAACTGCACCAGCAGTTAATATCAACTATTTTGACACTACATGGCCTTTCCAAACCCTTCAAAATAAGTTTTCACGCAACCTCAGCTCCCAAAGATTCATCTGTAAATCTATGTAAATAATCTAAAGGGGTCAGTCAGAAAGTAATGCTTCCTATTTTCTTTCCTCCTCCTCCTCCTCCTCCTCCTCCTCCCCCCCCCCCCCCCCCTTAATTAAAGTGAAAAACTTGAATTTCGCACTATTCCACAAAGTAACTTCCTGCATCAACAGATGCCAATATTGCAGACCCTTGCAAAATAGCGGACATCAAAGTTCGTATTAGACAGCATTCTGTGACAGAATTCTTGAATACAGAACATGAAACACCTATCAGCATTGTTAGACAATGGGTTCATCGCTGTAACAAAGCTGAAGGGTAAACATTGCCTCACAAAAAATGTAGCAGCAGGCCGATGACTGCACACAACAATTAGCTATCTTAATGACATCGTTCTTTGTGACCACCGGGTGACTGCAGATGATTTGTGTCACAGTAACTTCCTCAGTAAGGGCAGTGTTCTAGTTTATTTAACAACAGGCATAATGTTTCTTGAACCAGAATCGAAGAGGCAATCAGTGAAATGACATCACGGAAATTCGCTGAAGAAGAAAAAGTTCAAAAGTGTGCATCGACAGAGAAAGATATGGCTAGAGTATTGTGAGATGCTGAGAGAATGATTGTGGCTGTTTTTGTTTTAGCAGGGCTGTACAATAAATTTGGTTAAGTACATCAAAACCCTCAAACAGCTTATGGCACATCTTCAGCAAGTTCGCCCAAAAGAAGCTGTGGCAGAGGCTCTTCTGTTGCATGACAATGCAAGGCCACATACCCACCATCACACCACTGAAGAGATTATGAAAATTGGATGGGAAATATTCCCTTGTCACCCATATAGCCCTGACCTCGCGCAATCGAACTTCCATCTGTTCGGGTTGTGAAAGCAGCTCATCACAGGATTCATATTGAAGATGAGGAGGCTGTCAGAAGGTCTATGCATTAGTGGCTGCTGTAGCAGGATGTGTGTTTTACCACACTTTAATGGATGTCCTTGTTTAAAGATGGACCAAAGCTGTGGAAATGAGTGATGATTAGACTTTTCAATATAATCTCCAGTGTTGTGGTACCCAACTTAAGTTGTTGTATGAAATTCTTGAAAGATGGAAAAAAAAAAAAAAAAAAAAAAAGAGAGAGGAATTACCACTTTTGACTGGCCCTCTTATTGCACAGTGTAAAAATGTCAACCTTAGCGCTAGTAGTTTAATCTGTGCACGTAAGACAACCTTGTATTTTCCGGATGATGAATTTTGGAAAAACCTCATCCTGTAATTGGATAAATTTGGTATGTACTTCAGAAGAATGTGAAAAATTTTTCAGCTAAGAGTAACAACTCACCAAATAATCATAAATGCACATAAGCAAGGCTGAAATCTTCACATCACTTTCTGATACATTAGAAATTTGTCTCTCGGAAAAGTTAATTACAGCCTAAAATTTAGCACTCTCCCTTGGACTTGTGATGAAGGAATTCATGTAGTCACAGATTTTTGTACGGTTGTAGGAGGAAGTGCCACGAACAACATTCTAAAGATCCTGACTGATGTGATAAGAGCGTTGGGGTTGGGGGCAATTTAAAGATCACTTTTTATATTTTTCTTGAATAACTGAAAAACCGTTGTGTCAAGCAAAAGTATTTTCCAGTGCAAAATTAATTTAGTTTAAATTTTCCACGAAAAGGTCCTATTAAAAGCAAACATTAAACTTGTACACCATGTCTATATCAAGAAATAAATTGTGTTCCTCTGGTGTAACAGGGTGGATGGTAAGGGTAACGTGTGGGATAGTCGCAGTGGAAAGGAAGTCACCAGATTGTGTTCATGAACTTCACTCCTTAATAGTTCTGCAAACTGAAGAGTGAGCAGGCGATTCATCCCTCTCTCTTCCCCCACTAAATGTTGAGAAGCAATTTCTATACAGGGTGATTCACATAGCTGTACCGACCCACCATACTTCTAGAGGGGGGGATCTTTCACAGTAGCTGTAGTGTCCTTAGGGGAAAGGCAGCCTCCCACACCATGAGTGCTGCTCACTTTCCTGTTGACATAGTCTCCCTGTAAAAGGTACAGCCTATCTCTCCCCATCATATCCTTGCCAGTTTTCTAATGTGAGTACTTCAAGCACATGCAAAAAATATTAAAAATGCAAATTTCATTAATAGGAATTCAATGTTACTCACAACATACAATTTAGAGGTATTGATCTATAAGTAAGGTCTTGAGCTTGAAAATACAGAAAAGACATTCATTGGGGAAGTGATATCTACTTCTAAGACTGAGGTTTTTGAATTAACTTAAACAAAAAAATGTTAGAAAATGGACTTAGTGGAATTCATTAAAAACAATTTTTCAGAATTTTAAAATATGAAGTAACTGACTAGATTACAATATTTATTTTCAAAGGTTGGTCATAAAGAACACCCCCCCCTTCCCCCCACCCCCCCCCCCACCCCCACCCCCCCCACCCTCCCCCTTGGTATTGCGCTGCTGCACTTAGAAATGGATCACACATTTAATAATTGGTTTTTAACCCAGTTCATTTGAAGATAACCTTAAGTTTTATGCTGTTAAAGTAATATTTTTAAGTAGTTGCTGAATGACACAACAGGCCACAAATACTTTTAATGTTTTATTTTGTTGCCATAACTGTTTATTGGTAGAACACTATGCTGGTCTTCAGCTGGCTTATGTTTTACTCTTATACAGATTTTTTCATGATACAAACTTTTTCATCAACAGCCTGTCATCTGTTCCACTTTCCACAAGAATGTTTGGGTATATAGTTCCACTTTATATAAGTTGTTTTGTTAATAAAAATATGCAAAAATTCTTGCATTTTTTTATTTGTGATGGAAAATACTTGTGTTCACTTTCAAATGTTCCAGCAGACGGCTATTTATTTTGTTGTGGTCTGTGTGATTTTCTAACTCAATGTACCCTGATGAGCCAAAACATTATGAGCACCTACTTACTACTGTTGGTACACTTCTGAAAAGCAATTCAGAAGTGATCCTGTATGCCATGATTTGACAAGTACTTGATAGGTTTGCAGAGGTTTGTGGCACCAGATGCCTATGCACACTTCCCATAATTTATGCATGGTTCGTTTGGAGGCTTGGAGCTTGTGCCCGCTAGGACCCCAGTTAGGGTTCATTGAATTCAGGTAAGCTGACATAAACATGAGTTCACTCTCGTGCTTCTCGAACCATTGCAGCAGATAGTTGCCCTCTTGAGATGCCATCACTGGAAGACGTCAAGCGTAAAAAGTTATAGGTGGTCACAAATAATGTTCGTGCAGTGCACAGCTGTCGTGGTGCCTTCGATGACTAAGACAGGTCCCATGGAAGTCCAGGTGAATGTCCCCCATAATATAATACTGCTACCACCAGCCAGCATCTGTGGTGCGCCTCGTGTTTCGGGCAGCTGTTTGCCAGACGATGGCATATCTGGACCCAACCATTGACCTGATTAAACAATAAATGGGATTAATCTGACCAGGCAACTTGATTCCATTGATTCGTGGTCCAATCTTGATGATCCCGTGCCCACTGTAATCCGAATTGACGATGTTGTTAGATCAAAATGGGAGCACATAGGGATCCTCTGCTGTGGAACACCGTGTTCAGCACTGTATGCTGAGTGGTGTGCTCCAAAACACTTGTGCTTGTGCCAACATTATTTTGTCATCGGATCTCTGTTTGCCGCATTTCTTGCTTTAGAGAGTGGGGACGTCTCTGAGCCCTATGTTGTACGATAAGGTATGGATGTTCCACTTGTCGTCGCCTACTTGTGGTTTCAGCATTCTTCAACCTCTTTCCGCAGATGCTCGTGACAATAGCATGTGAACAGCTGAATGTATTATTCTAAATGAGCAGCTGGAACCAGCCAGTAAACATTTTCTAAATAACTTCCTTGGGCTGCTAAAAGAAGTTACACACAAATGCACCCCTAAGTCACACCACTGCACTTTAAGATAACCAGTATACAATTGAATAAAGAGGAACTATCATGCTGAAGAAATATCTTGCTCTCATCCCACCCTCCAACTTTTTAATCTTGTATTTCCTGCAATTAACTTGTGAACTTTAATAATAATTAAATATCTGTATATGTAAATGTGTGTACACACGTCTACTTCACAATATGCAATTGGTTGACTTTGAAGTATTTTGTCAATAAATTCCATTGATAGTAGTAAAAAAATCTTACTAAAACAATTTGTCCTAGTGTCTTTTAATAATAAAGTTCACTCTTAAGAGTGCAGACATTTTTCTAGTATCAACATGCTACATTTTGCATATCCTATACATCACCTTTGCTCTTTTTACCTCCTGAGGTGATAGTTAATGAATAGTGTCTTTGCATCTTTGCTTAATGATAATCTTTGCATTGTAAACAAAAACATCAAGTTTATAGCACAGTGCTCAACACTCATTTTAAGAATATTACGAAGTGTGCCACAATAATTTATTTACATTATGTGTGTTTTGTGGATTTCAAGAACATACACATCAAGCTAGAAAACCACATGGACCACAACAGAATAAATCGCCATCTACTGGAAGGTATATAAGGGACTGCTACCACTTTGCATAATATATAAAAGAATGCAAGCACTTTAGCATGTTTTTATTAATGAAACAACTTATAAAATGTCATTAAATATTCAAATATTCTTGTGCAGTGTGGAGCAGATGAAACGCTGTTGATCAAAACATCTGTGTAATGAAAAATATTAGCATCTGAAGATGGGTTGGTAGCCAGAAACTGGTTGTAGCAATAAAATAAAATATTTGAAAAGTATTTGCGGCTGGTTGCATCATTCACTATTGTTAATAGCTTCGGAGTTCACAAGATCCAATGTGGATAAAACCATACTTTAAATAATCGGCGACTTTTTTTCCATCCTTAAAACATAGGAAACTATTAGTCTACAGAAGAAAGGAACAGAATCCTTTTTGTAGAAAATTTGTATAGTGTAATTGTGTACTGGGAACATTTTTGCTGGAAGACACGGTTTTAGAGTTCATTACCTCTAAATGCCCACCCCAACCCCTCACCACAGTATGGACACTGCGTCAGTCAGATTTTTTTAGTATGTTGTTCATGGCATTTCCTCCTATCGCTGTACTAAAATGGCTACACAATTTTTTTCTTCTCCTAAGTTTCCTTCGTTGTCTCAACTAATGCATTGCTCTTATCTTAATATCCTCCGCATTGTTTGTGTAGTGCTCCTTAAAAGATCCATAGTGTTACACGACGAATGGTTCTTCCATTTGCGGATTAGTACATAATTTTAGATGATGGTGCAATCTACATGTCAGATACATAGATAAGGTCAAATTCTGAATATCTCCACAGTCTTTCGTACTTTTGCATGAATTGGTACATCAATGGTAAAGACAAAAAGCTGTATTTTATGTAACATTAGCATAAAATTGGTTTAGTATTTTGTTGTCATTACTCAGTATTACATACTGTTTTAATTTTGATCAATTTATTTAATCAGGATAATGTTGAACTGACAATTGAGTCCTCAGTTGGAGTCGTGACGGCAAATAAAGATGACCTGCCATGTGATTTTTGTGAACAACTTATTATTCACCTGAGAGATGTGTTAATTGCTAACACAACTGAAGCTGAATTTAAAATGGTTCTTCGTGGACTCTGCAAACAGACGGGACCTTTTGCTGAGGAAGTAAGTAAATAATATTCTTCTGCAGTTTTATAAAAATATAAATTTAAGTACTGACCTTCTCTGTTTTAGAATGCAGACATCTTGCATTAAACTGCATTAGATAAAAACTATTGAAAATGAAGTGCAGTGTCTGATTTTTGTATGCCATAATGCAGTGTACTGAGTTGATTCTCAACAAAAAGCAGTACCTAATGTTGTTAAGACAAGCAAAATCAGTTATATGTGCATAACATAATATACATATAAAAAACAAAGATGTCGTGACTTGAGACACGAGAAAGCGCTGGTACATAGACACAATAAAGACACACAAATTAATTTCAAGCTTTTGCAACCCAAGGTTGCTTCATCAGGAAAGAGGGAAGGAGAGGGAAAGACGAAAGGATGTGGGTTTTAAGGGAGAGGGTAAGGAGTCATTCCAATCCCGGGAACGGAAAAACTTAAGGGGGAAAAAAGGATAGGTACACCCACACGCGTGCACACGCACATATATACAGACACAGGCAGACATGTGTAAAGGCAAAGAGGTTGGACAGAGATGTCACTCGAGGCAGAAGTACAGAGGCAAAGATGTTGAATGACAAGTGATGTACGAGGGGCGGCAACTTGAAAACACATTTTTTGCGAATTTGATCGTAAATAGTAAGACTGAGGTAATAGCAGGAACAAAAATAAAATTTATATTAGGAAAGTAAGAGGTCTTATACCCCTTTCTGGTTGCAGAAATAGGGGATTATTGTAACTGGTATAAGCATGTAAGTTTTTGTCCACTCAAATTCGTAGCAAAATTTCAGTAGTCAAGAAGATACTAAAAAGCTGTGGTTACAATTTGCCGTGAAGACCTTGTGATCAATGGCTTAGTGACAAATGTGTGTCTGTAAAATATTTTAAAGCATTGATGAACAAGAGAAAGATAGCTAGAAAAATCACATGGCTATTACATGTGTACTCGTCTTGCTGGATGTTCCTGGTCTTATGTCTGTTACTGTTTGTATTCCTTTTTACTTCCGATCTGTTCCATCACTGTCTTCTTCATGAATGATCTAGAGAACGCAGGTACCAGAAAGTAGTTTGATGTAAGATTTGTGGCACTGAAATAAAGGGATGTTTGGTTGACTGTAAAGAGATCAAAGTTATTGTTGGGGACAGGTTTACTCACATATTACAGGTATCTTAATCCAGTTTCACCCGGTGTAGAATTACTAACGATTCAATACAGGATTAACACACACAACACCTGTGTAAACCAACAATAATGGAAGCTGCCTTGAATAAAATCCTGTTCTCGGAGTTCTTGAAGTCTGTACATTTATCTAATATTTTATCACTTGTGAACCATTCATATTATACAGTTATATTAATGTTTATAAATTGATTCTTTGGTTTGAATTTTTCAGTGTCTCACAATTGTTGACGAATATTACGGAGCAATTTACAACTTTCTTGTAGAAAGTTTGGTTCCAAAAGATGTGTGCAGTGTTATGGGATTATGCCCTAAGCCTGAAAATGCAGGAAAGGTAAGATATATTTACTATAGTTTCACATATGCAAAGTTAGAGAAAAATTGCAATACCGACATTTTTTGGTCAATGTAAGCCATATTGGCTCCAATGGCACATAACTCTGATGAAAATTCTCCCCCTCCTCCTTCCTTGCACTGTCTGCTTCTCCAAATTACTAGACAGGTTTTCTCAAGTACTAATTTCTCTTTCTTCCAAGGATTCAAATTTAATTTCCCGGAGCATTTGTTGCACTTCCGTACTGCCTGTACCAACCTCTTCAGGTCCTAGCAGCACTTCTCGGAATTCATTCCATGTCTGTTGTCGGACATACTTGACAAGAACTCGAAACACTGGAACAGTATTCTATTTCATACCACTACATATTGTTATCCGTAAATGTTTATACAGTATGACATGCTCAAGATGTTTACAATTAATCTTTTAATCAAATACTATGCAGTTCTTTGTCTTTGTTGTAGGCATTGTCTAACACTGATCCACATTTAAGGAGAGCTGCCATTCTTTGTATCAAGTGGAAAATTTTGTCTGTCTTTCTGAATTTCCTTACAATCATCAAATGATGATACTTTCCTGTACACAATGGCATTGTCAACGAGTTGTGCTGCTTGATATTATCTGACAAAGTATTTATGTTTATTGGAGCATTTAAAGGTCATATCACACATCCTTTGGGCTCGGCCAATGTATTTTCATTTCTGTGGAACATTGACCATGCAGTACAACAAACTTGGTTATCTTAATGAAATATTCACAGAGCCAGTCACACATTTCTGAAGATACTCCGCATGATTGTGTCTTTGTCAATATTAGATGCTGTGCGACAGTGTCAAACGTCCTACGTAAATCGAGGAATATGGTATTAGTGTTCAGTTGACTGTGATGTTTGAAAAATGTATGAATAAAGAATGCTGTGTTTCGCACAAGTGGTTTTTTCTGAATCTGTACTAATTCTTGGAGACACGTGTTGCCTCCCCTCCCCCACCCCCCTCCCCCCCCACCCCCCCCCCCCAACACACACACACACACACACACACACACACACACGGGAACATCATAATGTTTGAACTTGGAACACACTTCGTATTATGTAAGACATCAGTGGTACTGGTATGTAATTTTGTGCATCTGATTTATTACCCTTTTTTTTTTATTGGAGCAATCTGTGCTCTTTACCAGTGACACAGGACTGTTTGCTGTGCAAGTGATTCTCAAAAGATATGAGCTAGGAAAGAAGCCAGTTCTACTGCATATTCAGTGTCTGGGGCCTAGTGCCTTCCTCACTTTAAGTAGTGTTCGTTGTTTCTCAATGCCAGGAGTGCTAATATTTGTAATTGCTCATTGATAGGTATGTGCAGCAATCTGATATTGATTTGGTAACATAATCTTATGCAAATAAATCTGTAAGTGAGAAATTTAAGATTTCTGCCATCTGTAGTTTAGACATTAGGTGGCTTCACAGGAGATGGAATGGAAGGTTTTGATCGACTCAATGACTTTACATATAACAGAAACTTAACGGTATTTTCTGATAAGTCTTTTTCCAGCGTCTGACTAAGAGTTATTGTAGAACTCGCTCATGTCCTTTACTAAAAGTGCCCAAGTTGCTATTAACTTTGCTGTATCACTAACCTTGCGATCTGTATTATAACGAATATGTAGTTCTCTTTTCACAATTCTGTACAAATGGTGCCATCAAACCAGGGTGGGTCTTTGCTGATTTAAATTACTTTACTTGGAACCTAGTTGAATAATTGCTGTCAAAAGTCTTGTAACCCTCAAAATGCATAATTTTGAGGAGAGAAGAAAACGAGTGAAATGTTTGTGAATGCTTATCTGCCTTTGGTAATCAGCTGAAATGAGGCCACTACTTATTAATTAACAATACGTTTGACAGTGTGCGGCTTTTAAATAGAGACAAGAGAGGTGATCGTTGGACATCAATGTGAATAATGGGTAATGGGTCCCCATTGTGTTGATAGGCTAATCAAGCTAATTATCACAGATAAAACTGTTGTGTTGCTTTTTACCCCTACAAAGTTTTTCAAAGTTAATAATTTTCAATTAGTTCTGACTCTTGTGGCACAGAAGTACTGTTTGAGAATCTGAGGGTATCTTTGTACAAACGTAATCCATTATCTTGTATTTTGGATTTTCACGGATTTGGTTTTCAGTTGTGCTAGATCAGTGAAATATTCTCACTGCATGTAACACGCCAGAAACAAGTTGTTTGGTCTTGCAATTGCTATTGCCTGATCCCATTCAGATGGTTCATACGCAAGGTCAGTCTTCTTGTTTTTATCAATTACCGCAGAACCTGAAATCGCAAGGCAAAAAGCCGTGCCCTGTTAGAAATTTTTGCTCCACAGACATAAAGTCCTGGAAGTTCAACAGATATTGATACAAAATAATAGTTTCCCTGTTGTTGTTTTGTCCTGTACAATGATCTGACCACAGCTCTAAAATTCTTTAATCTCTTGATTCTAATGCTGAAAATTCAGAGGTAATTTCTGGTGATTCCCGTCTGCCTACATTTTCAGGCCATACCCACATTCATATCTTGTCACCAATGTTACAAATTGCTTGACTGCAAGTTGACAGCTGATACAGATTGAATACTGCAGAAAAGTAAGAGTAGGACAGAACAGTATATGCTGTAGAACTGTCCATACGGCAACATAAGTTTCAGTCTTTGATTATTGTGGGTCTCATTCTGCATCATCAAATACGCTGCTTCTGCCCAAGAATGGTGCAGTTTGCTCACTTCTTCAATATTCTTTCTTTCTGTTTCATTTACAGTGTTGACTGAAGGAACAGTCTTTCACAATACCCACATGAATCTGACGTGGCATGTGGTACCCCAAAGCTAAATCATATTCCCCCACGAAAATCTCTCTGTATGCTCTTTCACTGCATTGTTTTGTAGGATTCTCTGCATTGTAATTGTAGGATACTCTTCTTTAAAGAGTTGATTAAGTTTATTAACTTCAAATCAGAACTCCGGCAGAGCATTTCGTTCTTATGTGCCAAATAGTGTCTTCCTTGTACTGGTAGCATCTCATGTGGTTAGTTATCAAATCCTACAGGTCATTATGTAGTTTGCTCAGATGATTCTTGTGCATACTGTTTCTGCCTTCAATTGATATATAACATTTTTGCACCCACCTTTTCAGCAGGGATTTTACCAGACACTGTTTTTTAAAAAGAATCATGAACCAAATGTGGTTGTCCTGGATTCTGCTTGTATTTCTTCTCATTCCTGTACTAGTCATTATAATTTTGTAATTCCAGGAATTTTTCAGTGTTTCAGTTAAATTTTTGTAGTTTTGAGTAGTAAAAAGAGATACTCAAAGAATTTAACCCTCTAACGGTAAGGTGACGTTTCCTGACATTAACGGTAAGGTGGGGTCGGATCAGACCGCTCCCTCCAAATATCGATTTTTCGAGGTAAAATAAAAAATGAATAATGGGAAAAAGTTTTATCAATTAAACACATATAATATTTGTTATAACAAGTTTTTTATTTTTATAGCCAATAAGTAAGAATATAAAATACTTTGGAAAAAAAAACAGGAATTTCATTACAAAAAAATAACCTTAATAGAAATAGTCTCTCTAAAATTGTTGAAAACATAGTAAAAATCAATAGATTCAGTCATCAACTAGAAACTTGAGTGCTTTAGAAATTCTACAGATAGGAACTAAATAAGAAACATCTCTTACTACTTGTAGAAAATAATTATAGTGTCAGCAGTTTCGAAATATAAAGTTCTCAATAATAAATGTCTTTGTACACATAATGTAATAGGTCATTTCTGAACAGTTTTCTGCATCGATATTGTCGACATCCTCTGACTCAGCCTCCTGTCGGAGAAACTCGTTGTATATCTCCTCAGGAGTTCTAAGGAGTTGATTCGCCATTTTAGTAAGATACTAGAAGAGAAAACAAAACTTAGATGTAATATAAACATCAATATGGGGTTGAATCCTCCCCACAAAAGAAACTAATAAGTGTGACGTAAACAGTAAGGTGGAGTCGGTTCCAACCTGAGCGCAAGTAATGTAGGTTTTGGATAGAGAGGGTAGTTGCAGGTCTCTCACCAGACTGACGTGTCCTCCTCGGCGTTCTCGGAACGACTGGCTGCTAGGGTAGCTGGAACCACAGCGCTCTCAGAAAAGGGAGTGGGGAGTTATAAACAAAACAGACTCGCTGGGGTCGGATCCAACCCCAACCTTACCGTTACAGGGTTAACGTTAATCCACTAATGCAGCAATGAAACATAAACTGAAGAATAAAACTTCACTTGCAAAGAAAACTCGCCATTTCCACCAACAAAACACAGAGCACACACAGGCACCTGCCGACAGCAAAATGTGTCAAAGCCTTTAGAGCAAAGACCATACAATACTTCATAACAATAAACTGTATTTGATGAGCATGATGCCACAGCTGTTTACACTTCTAAAGGACCCCACACAGCGATCCATCGCATGGGCAATCAATCAGTTGGGAGATCACACTTGTATTGGCAACTCGCAGCGATTGGTAACTGATTGCAAGTTGCATGGAAATGCCAGGCAATCTGAAGGATTGCACTCGATCCATGCACACAGTATGGTTGCCTGGATGGTTGGCAGTGATGTGTGGCAATATGGCTGCGACGTTTCTCTATTTGTCGCACCTGGTTGCGCCGTTCTGTTTCACTTCACGTGCCTTGAGTAAGAAATCTACATTAGAATTTAAAGTTACCAAGGGTCAATGAAGTACTTTGTGAATTGAAAGTCAGAGATGCCATTTTTATTAAGAAGTAATACAAAATACACCCTTGGATTTCAAAATGGTTAGCATTTTGAAACATGTACTATAGACATAGAATTGATGGCAACATCATAGTAAATCGTGGTACTATGGGCTCCCACTTACCATTTTGAGTTATTTATGAAATAAATACATGCATTATTGAAGTTCTTAACTTTTGAATGGAATGACATATATACCTATTCTAATGTTAAAGAGGACAATTTAATTTAAGTGTTCATTATAAATCTTCTCAAATCTCTTATATCATATAACCACAGTTCATAACAAGAGTTACGTAATCAGTAGTGCTGCTACTAACGTCATCTCTATAGGCACATCAAGTAAATTGTGTAAATATGTTCAGTTAATTATGAGACTATTAGTCCTCAATTTGTTTTTATTCATTAAGTGTAAAACAAATTGTGTTGGCTCACTGGAAATATGTACACAACCCATTTGGCACCAGTGAAAAATGTAATAGATTCTGTAAAATAATGTACATTTTCCAAAAAAAAGAGTTTAAAAACAAGTTTAATAAAGTATAATTCTTATTTATTTTAAATTTGTTTTGCAAGTACTCCTGGGATACGTAGATCAGCTACCACTGCTGTTAAACAAAGCAGTTCATTTTCAGTAGGAGAATTTGTCAACACAGTGACGTTCGTAATACTGATTGAAATTGCTTGGCAAATTCCTTGTTTGTGGGATGTCGGTGCGAGTGACCAATTACAGGCGATACCGAATTCAACGGATCACTGCAAACAGTCACTCACGTGTGGGACCCTTTAACACCTAATGGGAAAATATTGTGAATGGTGGTTTTGAGAAGTGGTATTATCAAAGTAAATTTCCTTTTATGTAAGATGAATTATGTTATGTGTGAAAATGAGAGATGAACTCCTTAAATCACAGGTCATTTGACTCTCATTCAAAACTTAACATTTTGAGGACCAGCCACATAAAAAAAAATTTGACCCAGAAAATAAGCAGTTTGTCATAATTTAAAATTTTACTGGCACATTAGTGTTCTATGTATCTTAGTGTAACCAGGCTAAAAAAAGATAAATATTATAGTGAAAGATTAGCTTTTCTTGTAGCTGTACCGTAAGTATATTAATTTAAACTATTAATTTTTTCTGATTGTATCTTCATGCAACTTAACAGTGATGATACTATTGGCTGACTGCATCACATGTCTTATGCTCTGAATATCTGGTGTCATTGGCTGCCTAGATCACATGACATGGACTATGATTGGCTGATAAAAACACGTTGCAATTTGTTTCAGTGCTTCAGAAGCTCCTATGCTATTTTGGTGGAATTTGTGTTTATACTTCCGAAATGCAATTGCCCCTCCCACCCCCACTGGGTTTCATTTGCTAAAGTACCGGGAAGTTATACGCTGGTGCATAAAACCTTTACCATTCAAAAGATTGATAAGTTTTGCAGCTCTGAGGGAAAGTACATTGTCACTTAATATGGGAAAAAATGTATTTTCACATGGGAAAAGTGTATTTTCACATGAAAAAGTGTATTTTTAACCAGGAAATCCAAGAAAAATTTGTGAATTCTTCTTTCTTGAGAGGTGTATATTTAGTATACATTCCTGGGACTTGGAGTTCATGTTTGTTTCTTTATACAAGGGATATGCAACCATGTAACAGAGTATAGAGAACATGGTATCACTGAAACCATGTTTTGTAAGTAAATAGCAGTTGGAACATTAGACATTCTCATTATTCAGATATATTGTAGACATTCTCTTTAGTAGATTTGTTGCCCCAATTAAATGCTGTCTGTGGTTCACCTTTCCCACAGCATTTTCTATGTGATGGTTCCAATTGTAATTGCAGTCCCTAGCTGTTTAGTTCAACCTTCAGTTTGTACGAGTCACCATGTAACTGAAATTTAACAGATTACTTTTTTAATACGTACCTGGATGCTCTCTTACTACTTATTGTTAAAGTTCAATTTTCACTTTTCGTACCATATGGATATCGTGTCTAAATTATTTTGCAATTGGTTTTGATCTCCTGACTACTTCACTACACAGTAAAAGAAAACATCACCTGCAAACAATCCAAAGAAGCTGCTCAAATTGTCTCCTAAATTGCTTGTATAGAAGAGGAGGAGGAGGAGGAGAGGGCATATAACACTCAGTGAGATTTCAAAGTTACTATGAACTGTGACTTTTCTGACTGGAAATCACAAATCCAGTCGCACAACTGCAACGATTCTCCACAGGCATGCAATTTACTTCAAAACCAGTTGTGAGGAATGGTGTCAAAAGCCTTCTGCAAATATGGAAGCATGGAGTAAAGTTGAGATTGTGTCAGCATCACACATTACTTCACGTGATTAAAGAGCCAGTTTTATTTCACAAGAATGATATTTCCTCTGAGTCTGTGCTGACTGTGTGTCAATAGATAGTTCCCTTTCAGGTGTTGACAGCACTATGTTATTACGTTAATGTTGGCATATGTATTTATAATTTGGAGTATTTTCTTTCTTTCACTAGATTCGGCTTTTGAAACTTATATTTCTAATTACTTTTCCCTGTTGGAATACAGATACATGCAATGTTGTTGTTAATTCATACAATGTAAGCTTTCACGGCCGGTATTGTCTTCACTTAAAACGTCCGGGCTGATAGGCCGTGGTCATAGTATAAAACTGTCTCCTGACGTTTCGTCTCTGACTGCAGGAGACATCCTCGGAGGTAAAGCGGTCTCCCGCAGTCGGAGACGAAACATCAGGAGACAGTTTTATACTTCAACTACGGCCTATCAGCCTGGAAGTTTTAAGTGATTGTTGTTAATTGTTATTTTCGTATACTTGAAGATCTGTTCAAACTTCACAGGGACCACTCTGGCCACTTCTTCCATTTAAAACAGCTCAAAAATTACAATACGATTCTGCGGATGATGAACCAGTTATAGTGCCACTTACTCCTTTACAATCAGCTCAGCCCATCATTGGACAAGATGAAGCAAACAGTTACAAACAACTCCATCGTGTTCCTTTGGAAAAGAATGGTAATGGCCCTTGCCATTCTGGGAATGGTATCACACACATAATATATAAATAAGAAATCTTAAGCCACTGTGTTTTGAAGTGGGTTTTTTTTTAAGAAGTTTGTTTCATGTGTTTCAGATGTGAAAGTATCTCATCTAGAAGTGAATCAGCTGCCTATTGATAGGATGGTGCTTCAAACAGCAAACACAGTTCACAACCGTCAGCTCTGTGAATTCTGTGAATTATTTTTACATTATTTGCAACAGGTTCTGACAACACCTTCCACTGAGGTTTGTAACAGTTCTGATGCGGCTGATAGCTGATTCATGCTAAAAGTTGCAGAGAGCAAAGAAATAGCAAATGTTTGTCTTATTTACAAATATTTTTTACAGGCCCAAATTGAGCGTGCTGTTAAGAAAGCATGTTCCGAGCTACCAAAAGAATTTGAAGATCAGTGCAGAGACTTTGTGCAGAATTATGGTGATGCTGCAATCGCTCTCCTTGCACAGGAGATTGACCCATCTCAGGTAAATGGATAACATTCATGACGCACAAGGGTTTTCTCTATATGCAAGATGTTACAAATTCATCCAACTCTGTGTAGCTGAATTTTTATTTGTGCTTGTTTTACTGAAATTGAAATTTGTTAAAACAGGTGTGCCCAAGATTAGGAATATGCCCTTCAGAGAAGGCATTAATTGATCTTTCAAATGTTGTATATGACAAGCCTTCCTGTCCATTGTGTCTTCTTGCTGTGCAGGATCTCCAGAACACACTGAAAAATAACAAGACTGAGGTAAGTAGCATCGCTAAACAGTATTTAAATACTGTTGCATAATGAGATGATGTAGGAAATTACTTAATCTTGTAGAGTTTAGTTAGTTATGTGACAGGCCATATTTGTGATAGACATAATGTTGTGTAATTTCTTAATTGAAAACACTTACAGTCTTGTGCTTTTCTTCAGAATAAGTAATTACAAAGTAAAACATCAAATCTGTTTCTGAATACACTTCTACTAGCTACTAGAAATTCTATATCTGCTTGAATTCTCAAATCCTTTTGTAGCTGTGAATTTTGCTGCTCTCCGTGTTGGATTTTTCACTCTCAAAGTGAATAAATGTTTGCATTATCACCTTTTGTACAGTGAATACATAGTGGTTCATAATGAAAATATTCAAAATATGCTACCTTCCTGATTTGTATGGCAAAAGTAACTGCCATAAGCTTTTTCCAGTTAAAAACAGCTATTCCTGAAAATATTAAATGGATGCGTTGAGTATTTTCAAAACTTAGAGTTTGTACAAAAACTGTTGATCACTTTCAGAAGATCATTATTTACTAGCTAAATTCTCAGCTTGGTTGTTGCTTTCACATCATTACCCATTTTCTTTGTTGATACTTCTCTCCCACCTTGACAACAATACTACAGTCTGTACATCAAAAGAAAAACCCTAATAGTTAAAGTGGTGCCGAGCACAGTTGCTCTTAGTGTCCACCACAACCTATCACATAATGTGACCTAGTATGTCTCTATGGCAGTGCATAAATGTTGCCACACATCTGTAGCAAACCATTGTTTTCAGTCACCTAGATTCAGTGTAACCACAGCCTTTTTTGTTTCACAGTGAAAAGTAAACTTTCACAACATGAAGCGTAGTACCACCTGCAAAATAGATGATGGATCATTGAAATAAAATAAGAGCAGTAATGGACACATGAGGTTGAACTCTGTGGAACAACATCTTTGTCCATGGACATGTGATATCAATCTGTTTGTTACTTAAGCAGCTAGTGTAGCTTTCTGCAATGCAAACGAAACCAAAGAGTTGCTAAACCTTGTTATCATAAAAACATTTATCTAATTGCATTTTGACAGGCATAACCAGCTTAGTGAATGTATATATAGCTCACAGTAGAACAGCGTTTTTTAAATTAACTTTTTTAATATCCTTTATTATCCAGATAAGAGACAACCAATGGAAAAACTGTTGAAAAAAATTTGTAAGCAGAGAGTATGGCTACTATACCTCAATCAAAAATGGGTAAGAAGAAGAGTATGGGCAGGGCTGTGGTATTGGTTCACATTTGTATGTGCGCACAATAGGGTTGCGACAGCAACAGCAACAGCTAGGTATTTATGTTTTAGGTTCATTCATGTGCTGCCTGTTAACTTAAAGTATTGTTTGCGTAACAGAATTGTTACAGACTTACCACTTTCTGTGCACTTTCACAACATAGTTTAGAAAATTATGTCACCTAAAGTACATGTTGCACACAATGAAAATGATATGCAAATGTTGGGTTACGGCCGCATACCTCATCAGCAACTAGTACCTGAACAACAGAGTGATGAACAGTGGTGAACAGAATGGGAGGCATCAACAATCTCATCTCTGGGTGTTACTGTGGTAGCTATCCAGTAAAAAACTGTCAACAACTCTGTTGTTCAGATCCTTGTATAGTGATTACTGTTTGTGCAGTTGCCCTCCTGTCAGTCACGGATGAGGGGTTGTCAGTTGGGGTGGATAAGGGAAGAAAGGAGATAGGAAGGATGGCCGATTGCTCAGAGGGGGGTGGTAGGCCTAAGAGATGAGAATACTGGAGAGGAAAGGCAGCAGGTGTTGGGGTAGGATTGCAGCACACAGCACCGTAACCAGATAGTGGGGAGTGGTTTGGGAAGGACTGACGGAACGGAGGAAGTGGAGATTGATGAAGAGGGTGTGGGTGCAGAGGGCTGTTAGAGATTAATGCCAGGAAGGAACGAAGAAAGTGTTGCAAGTATAAGGCCCACCTACATATTCAAAAAAGATGGTGCTGCAGGAAGTATCAAGATGGCACGTTATGAAGCAGCCATTGAAATAGAATATTTTGTGCTCAGCAGTGTGTTCTGTCGCAAAGTGGCCATATTCGTTTGGGGGGACAGTTGGTTGGTGGCCATGACCTTGTAAAATGTTGCATAAAAATTGCAGCAGTGTTGGTATATAATATGGCTGCTTTCACAGGTGACCCTGCCTCTGATGTGATAGGATAAGACTGTGAAGGGACTGGAGCAGGATATGCTTGGGTAATTTGGACAAGTCTTGCACATTGGTTTTCCACTGATGTAAGACCCATATGGAAAGTGGTTGTATTATATAGGTAGGTTGGACAGCAGAATACTTCCTTAGGAGGGGTGGGAAGTATTGTGGGTGGGATGTCTCCCATCTCTGAGTATGAGGATAGGTAGTTGAAGCCCTGGCAAAGGATGTGGCTCAGTTGTTCCGTAGGAGTGGTGGGGATTAGGAGTGTAAGGATATGGCACAGGAAATTTATTTGAAGACTTGGTCTGGGGAGGAGTGCTGGTATCTGAAGGGCTGAGTCAGACCTTGAGCATACTAAGCAAGGGAAGTATTGCCACTGCAGATGCAGTGTCCAGTGGTGGCCAGGCTATATCTAAGGGATTTTGTTGGTGTGACAGGAATGACAGCAGTCAAAATAAAGGTGTTGTTGAGTAGGTCTGACATTGACATGTCATGGCATGGATGGAGCCATCAAGAGAAGTAGGAAGTAGTAAACACCCAGGAAGGTGGCAGTTGGACATGTGAGGAATGGGCTGGTGGATTTGGAGTCTGAAGGATGCTGGAAGATCGTGATTGAACTTGGTGTTGATCTGAAGTTGAGGCCTTTAATAGGAGTGAAACTTCTGTAATATATACATTCTTAGTGGATAGGTTGAAACAGGGTGTTTGATATGTTTAGTTTCTGGATTTTGTGGGATATTTGGAGTGAGTTTTACAGATTTGGCGGATAGAAAAGCCCAGCAAAGTGTAGTCTGGGCTATGAGTGGTTGATTTGTGGGGGAGGGGGGTGGTGCTTCACTGGGGTAGAAGTGGTGTAGTGTTGCTCTGATGCAGTAATTGGGTGTCGGCAAATGTGATTATTTTTGAGGTGGTGTCTGAAGTAGTATCTCAGGTGTTGGAGAGCAAGTGTGTCCGTTTGGGAGATTATGGTTTAGGTCACTGGGTTTCACAGAAACAGTATTGCAGCTTAGGTGGTATAGAGATGCCATCATGAATATTTGTTTCTGTTGTATTGTGTTATTGAGGGATAAGAGATTGGTGGCATCTGTAAATTTGAAGGTCATTTTGAAGCAAACTTTTATAGTTAGGCAGTCGTGGGATTCCGTGACGTAGGCAGCATTTAAGGAACAGGATTTGAGACTGGGTCTTAGCTAAGGGTAGAAATATTTTTTTGAGCTGACACATTGCGCATGCGTCCATTTGGGATGGAATGTTGCTACATAGAAGGAAAGTAATGTAAAACTACTTTGGTTACTGTCGGGTAAGCTCTGGGGAGTGTTGGAAGTAAGTCGCTGGTGTTTGATAGACTACACTTGTGACCAATAACAGTTAATTTTGGTAGAAACTGCGGTTGACCACTTTTAAATCTTATGTAGTATATGATTAGCCAGTTTCGTAACCACTGCAGTCTCATCAAATTGTGGGCATTCAGAGGAATTTTATTTTGTAGATCAAATGTAGCTCCTCCCTAGGGTTGTAGTGCTGATGAAAATACCAGGACCTAGATAGTCTACTAGAAGTATACAGGGGAGTAATAAAGACTGTTATTAACAGTTGAAGAACTGAGCGTAATTGTGCATAAACACAACTGAAATCATCGCCAAGATTATGGACAGTACCCTTCCTTGGAAATAATAGAAATACACAAATGGGTACACAGGCTGCATTAACTTGCTGGTGATGTAACTCTGTTGTTAAGTGTGGCAGAGACAATCAGCCATGTAGTCACTATGATTCGTAACCACTGTGATGACACCTTTGTGTAAAGGATGGGTGATAAGGTCTCAATTAGTTTTCAGTTTACGGTCAGTTGTGTGTTCTGTAGAAGTGATGTTGGACTCGGGGCAGATTTAGGAGAGGAAGGTGAGGCCAGGTTAGATTTAAGAAAGTTCTGAAAGATAAGGGGGGGATGACTGGATGGAAGGGGAGGAGGATCACATTGAAGGGAGGTTGAAACAGTTTTAAACAAGGTTTTATGTGTAATTTTGGTTATCTTTTGTCAGTGGGTTACGTGGAAAAGAAATGTTTCTACTGCAGAGAACAGGTAAAGGAAAGAAGATCCTTGTATAGGTTTGAGGCTAAAGGTGAGGCTTGCAGAAAGCACTTGGACTTCTGTAGTAGCCAGAGTGCTGCCTGAATAGTTGAAAACCATGTTACAGGATGGGTGTTCAGAAGTAGTGGGTTTCGTAGAGGGTGGAGAAAGGTTTTGGGGATAAGGAAGGCAGAGTAAGACAGCGAGGTGTGGCCAGGGAGCCGCGACGAGCTGATGTAGTTGGATGAGAGTGGTAGGCTCTTTTCTTGGTTACTCTTAATCCCATGTGGGCATAGGACAGGAGTATCTAGGACAGCTTCCTCAGGTGGTGCTGGAAATTCTGTTTCAACTGTTCAGGGACAAGAGTCTCTACTACTGCAATAGAATTATGGAAGTTGTAAGCAGAGTAAAAGGATTATGTGGAAGGAGTGGGGGCTGTAGAGTTTGCTTCAAGCTTGGATTGTAAGGTTATGAAGAACCAGATAAACGAGAGTGAGGGACTGACGGAATTGGAAAACATGAAGATTCTTGTGGTAGGATTGGTGACAGCCCGAAGTAATTTTAACTGTAAGCCCATTACTTGAGATTCCATGTGCCAGACAGGTTCTTAGATAGAAATGTATGCTTAGTTTTGCTAGGGCAAAAGAGTTTTTGGAACTGACAAAGAGCAGGGATTCTCTCGCTTAGTAACGTACAGGGACACTTTCAGTTTTTGCAATATGTGTTGGTTCAGATATAATGTGTATCAAACAGGCACAAATAAAATAAGAGGGAAATAGTAATGAATAGACACAGTGTGGTCAATTACAAATACAGTAATACCTCAACTTACACTACTGTTTTATGCATATCTGGACTAATGCGCTCTATATGTTTGAGTGCCATGCACCTCTATTCCCCTGTGCTGCCAGCACAGTGTTCAGCTTATGACAGGTTCAAGTTTGTTTTCTGCAGTACTGTTTTAACCATGGAGCTGGCACTATTGATAGGTATTAACTATGTTATCCAAATGAAGCAGAACTGATTTATTTGCATAAAAATGAAAAGAGATAATTATCATCCAAGGAATCTAAACTTAATATTGTCAAAGACTTCAATGCAAAAATTAGAATTTGTGAAAAATGCAAAGAAGGTTGATGTACTGGAATAAACAGTCACATAAACTATCAAAGGCAAAGAAAAAATTGAAGAAGCTGAGAAAAATACTCAATCCTTGGATTCAAGTGTCATTCATAAAGTCTTGGTATTATTGCTCAGATGAGAACAATGTTAATATTATAGGCTGATAATCAAGTTAGAGTGGGGAAAAAAAATTCCTGTTGATCACAACAAAGTGTGCTTTAATGCTAAGCTGATTTTTGAGAGACTTAAAAAAGCAGCTGGGGAGGCAGCCAAAGATGCAAGTTTTAAAGCTAACAATGGTTGGTGTAACCAATTCAAAAATTGTCATAGCAGAAAGTGGAGATTATGCAAGTGGTAGTAAAGAGACTGGGTTACTCTATCCCAAGAAAATCAAGGTGATGGTACAAGAAGGTGGCCATGCCACCCAAACCATGTTCACAATAGATAAAACTGGTCTGTTCTGGAAGAAGATGCCTAAAAAAAAAAAACTTTCATTCTACATAAAGAGAGAACCTTTCCAGGTTTCAAAGCCTCCAAAGATGGATTGACAGTGGTGGTTTTTATAAATTAAAACCTCTCGTAGTTTAGTGTTCAGAAAATCAAAGGGCTGTAAAAAATAATCCAAAGCTGGGTCTACATCTATATCTAAATACATACTCTGCATGCCACCATATGTTGCATGACAAAGGGTATCCTAGGTACCCTGTGCTAGCACTAGTAATTTTCTTTCCCATTCCTCTCACAAGTAGAGTGGTGGAAAAATGACAGTCTGTATGCCTCCATATGAGTGTTAATCTCTCTGATCTTATCTTCGTGGTTCTTATGCAAAATGTACACGAGTGGAAATACAATTATTCTGCAGTCAGCATCAGATGCTGGTTCTCTAAATTTTATCAGTAGTGCTTCTCTCAAGTGATTCTCATTTGAATTCCCGAAGCATCTATGTAGTACTTGTGTGTTTGAACCTACCAGTGTGATGTCCTTAGGTTGGTTAGGTTTAAGCAGTTCTAAGTCTAGGGGACTGATGTCCTCGGATGTTAAGTCCCATAGTGCTTAGAGCCATTTTTTGAAACTACCAGTGACAAATCTAGCAGCCCACTTCTGAATTGCCTCAATGTTTCCCTTTAATCAGACCTGATGCAGATACCAAACATTCAAACTGTACTCAACAATGGATCATGCTAGCATCCTATATGCAATCTCCTTTACAGATCAACCACACTTTCATAAAATTCTCCCAGTAAACCAAAGTCGACCATTCATCTGTGTTGATGTAACTATGTCAAGCAGGATCTTACTAATACTCTACTCGACCATTGTGAGTGTGTTTCTCCTACTCATTTGCATTAACTACGTTTAGAGCTATCTGCCATTTATTATACCACCTAGTAATTTTGTCAAAGTCATCTGGTATCCTCCTACAGTCACTCAGTAACAACACTCCCCATGCACCACAGCACGAGCAGCGTACAGCTGCAGACTGCTGCGTACCCTGTCTACCAAATCATTTACGTGTATAGAAAAGAACAGCAGTCCAGTCATGCTCCTCTGGGGTGCTCTTGATGGTACCCTCGGCTCTGAGGAACACCTTCCATTGAGGAAAACACACTGGGTTTTGTTACTTAAGAAGTCTTCAAGCCTCTCACATACCTGGTAATCTTATTATGTATGCTTGTATCTTCATTCTCATTACAACAATTTGAGAATCGAATGTTAAAGCTTGCGTGACAGTTTCCATTTTTGAGGACTGGTTTGTTCTTCACATCAGGTATGAAGTCGAACGTTATTGCTAGTTGAAACAAATAGCATTTAATGTGATGCTATTAATCGACGACAAATCGGGTCAACCTTCTGTTACTCTAATTTTGACTCCTGTGTGAAAGTTGTATTTTTGCCAACGAATACAGCTGGCTTGTTTCAACCAATGGACCAGGGAGTCATTAAAAGTTTTAAATTGTAAAACAGAAGATGACTGCTTGCTTATGAAGCTATGAGACAAAACAATGAGCTCTCTATTAAGGACTTTTCGAAGTAATTCAAAGTTTTAGATGCTGTGCAAATTATTGGACAGTCTTGGAATGAAATTTCTCAAACTTTAAATGGCATCTGGATTCCCCCCACCAATACTCAAATCCAGGGGGAATCAGCACATGACCCTGATCAAATTGGTAATGTGATTGAAGAAGTGGTTGATCTTGCCAGACAACTAAATGTGGAGATGGATGGTATGACATTAAAGAACTGCTGGGTTCCCACAATCGGGGGCTAACAATTGATGAGCTTGTAGAAGTACATAAGCAAGAGCAAACCATTGAATAACCTGATTCTTTAGACCCATTTCAATCAGAAGATCACATGATGGTTGCAAAGTTGACATTCATTTGAAAAAGGGTTACATATTTTAGAAAAAAAGGGCTCCAACAAAATTCAAATTTTGGACACAAAACAGAGAATAAAATATTTGTTGGCGTGCTAAAAGCAAAATATTGCATGAGAAGAGAGAGAAATTCTCGTTGGGTGACCTTGGTTTACATTGTTGCAATACACAATACTTTATTGTAATAATTGTTGTATTATTTTGAACAGTTTATTAAATTTTTGTAAATTACATTGTTTTCTTTAGTCTCTGGTCCCATTTGAACATAATTTGCAGTTATACAGGTGCAAAATTGGACTCTGAGTTATGCGAATTCGACTTGACAGTTATTGCTTGGTTCCACCTATTGTGCAAGTCCCTGGTATTACTGAAAAAGAAAACTATAAGTACAAAACAAATCTGAACATATAAGTAAAGAAAGTTTAAAAATGGTGTATTTTATTCTCCTGACTTTTATAAGCTTTATGTACAGTCATGTTATGGCTGGGCTACAGCTACCAAATTGTATAACTGTACTTTATCGGCAGGAGGTAAAGAAAAGATATCATTAGTCTGAAGAGCTGAATATTTAGAAGAATGGCCAAAATTGATTGGTGAGTAGCAGCAGGGAGGATTTTGCAGGTACATAGTAGCTATTGCATCAGAAAAGTGAGAACATTATAGTTTTCATGGATACAGAGAGTAATGACCAGTTATCGTGACACATTGTAGATATCCTTGACAGATTTTTGTGCATACGTGAGCAGGAGGGGAGATACTTGTGCTGAATAATAATTAGCATATGCATGACAAGAAGGGCACCATTAAAGGTCACTCATTATGGACAATGTATGCAGCAATATGGGCATTGATAGTGGACAGTATTGTCGTTGGGTTAGTTGGTATATCATAAAACCGCATACCATGTGGCTGACATTCTGTTACAGAGTTGCAACAAGCCAATAAAACCAAAGACAGGTGTGTCTTAACAGATGCCATAAAAGAAAGGGCATGTGTGGCAACAGCATGACTAATGTTCCAAAGCATTGTGGACATACAGTGCCAATAGTGGTGTATGCTAGCAACAGTGGTTTATCACTGTTGAAGACTTCTACCAAACCCTTCTGATAGCCAAGTCGCAAGCATGTTAAAGATAAAAACAGAGTACCAAACTCTTCATAATAGAAAGGTATCACCTTTATTAATAATAAAGTATTGTTATCAATATAATGGAAGGAAACATTCCACGTGGGAAAAATTATATATAAAAACAAAGATGAGGTGACTTACCGAACAAAAGCGCTGGCAGGTCGATAGACACACAAACAAACACAGACATACACACAAAATTCAAGCTTTCGCAACAAACTGTTGCCTCATCAGGAAAGGGGGAAGGAGAGGGGAAGACGAAAGGAAGTGGGTTTTAAAGGAGAGGGTAAGGAGTCATTCCAATCCCGGGAGCGGGAAGACTTACCTTAGGGGGAAAAAAGGACAGGTATACACACGCACATATCCATCCACACATACAGACACAAGCAGACATATATTTGGTCTTTAAATATGTCTGCTTGTGTCTGTATGTGTGGATGGATATGTGCGTGTGTGCGAGTGTATACCTGTCCTTTTTTCCCCCTAAGGTAAGTCTTTCCGCTCCCGGGATTGGAATGACTCCTTACCCTCTCCTTTAAAACCCACTTCCTTTCGTCTTCCCCTCTCCTTCCCTCTTTCCTGATGAGGCAACAGTTTGTTGCGAAAGCTTGAATTTTGTGTGTATGTTTGTGTTTGTTTGTGTGTCTATCGACCTGCCAGCGCTTTTGTTCGGTAAGTCACCTCATCTTTGTTTTTATATATAAAGTATTGTTACTGAGGTTGGAGACACATAAAGAGAATTAATCCTTTCAGGTTGATGTTCAACTGCGAATTTAATCTTGGAGTGCATTTTATTCATTTAATCTGCTCATTATTCACCCTTCTGTCTTAAGAACTGGTCACCTGCCTTTGTATGTCATGTAATTTTATCTTTATATCCAACAATGGAAAGTCCAGGATGGACTGTAACAGTATCGTACTACTCAGCATATAGCAGAAATGCTGAGTAGCAGATGGGCATCTATATATTGGGATGCATATGGAAAATGTTTCTAAAAATGTCAGCAAGCAGACCATTCACAGCTGCTACTTATCCTGAGACCATTATTTTGCATATAGATCTCAAAATTTAATAAGAGTTCTGTGAAAGAGGTAACTCCAGTAACATTACAAGTTTATAAATCAGCATGCCAGAACTTTTTGTGGCCTTCAATTTTGCGATCAAATTGTAAGTTATCAATGAAAGAAGTATTGAAATCGATAAACCTCACAGTCCTATTTCTGCATGGTACTTACAGTAAAGTTATTCAATCAGACTAATTTAGCATAATGGTTAGTGGTTCAATTTACTGTAGCATAAGTTACTTAAAGTCCATTTTATGTATGAAATATCTGTCTTGAAGTATTCTAGTATGTAAATTTGACTTTTAGTTGAAAATAAGCAGATCATAGCATCTCTCTTACTGTTCATAGTGTATTACTTTCAGAAATATTTCATAAAAATTTCCCTGTATCCAGTGTGAATTTGCTGTACTTTAACAGCAGAAAGAATTAAATTTTCTGATAGGGATATAAAAACTATCACTGTGGAATTATTTATTTGTATACTTTTGAGTTTATACTCATTGCAGTATAAATGACACATCTCTTTCTTTAATCCTATTAGATCTACATGGAATATATAATTAATTTTTAGCCTGCTCAGGATCAAACTGCATCTGTGATCCAGATAAGATTAAAAATAGTTTTCATGGAACATTAAAAAATTTTCGCAGAATCATGCTTTGGCTGTTGGTTACATATGTGACCAGTATGAGAAGTAGTTAGTGGCAGTTCTAAAGTTGATGAATAACTCATAATGCTCTTTCTGTTCCTGGGTTCAAATCTCTCTTCAGTCTTCCTTAAACCAGCTGTCATGGTTGTAAGCATAAGATTGTAAAGCAAATTGGAATGGATATAGATCAACATAAACTCTAATATATTTTCTAATTCTCAGAATTTATGCACATAAAACGTATTATATTACTGTCACACTAATTTTCCAATGAAAACACAATGTTCGTAGAGCCATTGGTCACTTAAAATTTTCTGCTCGTATGATCAGACTAGTGCTTCTCCTGTTGTCTTCTCCCTGTAAAGTTTATGTAGAGATTTTTATTGCCAGTATGTCATTACAGACTTAAGGATAAACATTTTTTCTTTCCAGGCAAGCATTAAGCGTGCTTTGGATGGTTTGTGCACTAAACTTGCCAAGTCATTGGCTGCAGAGTGTGAAAAATTTGTTGAAGAGTATTCTGATCAATTGGTGGATATGTTAGTGGCTGATTTTACACCACAGGAAGTTTGTGCTTATTTGAAGCTGTGTGATCCTTCACCAAAGCCAATGATTGATACTTGTAAGTTATTATTGTCCAGTAGTGAATTATTAATATTTCTTTGTTGTGTTACACATGTTGCTACATCTAAAACTTCATGCTATGTGTACTAAGATATTTAAATATAATAATTGCAAAAATTGACATTAATTTCAGTGTCAAATGAGATTCCATCAGCCAGTCAACATCATTTAATGCCACAGGACATAATCCATAGTGAAATTCAAAAGTATCGTGGTGAAGCTTGTGTGATCTGTGAATTTGTCCTAACGAAGATACAAGAGCAATTGAAGGATAAGCCAACAGAGGTTGTATTTATTTGAATCATTATTTCTTTCATGTATGGTATCAATCTTTTAAGAATTGATTGCTTGTGTTGTTTTTTACTAATTATCCAGAAAATATAAAAGATGACAGATTCACATTTCAAAATCTAATCAGTTGCCTCTTGTCTCATTTTTTCAGGATGAGATAAAGGCAATAGTTCACGATATCTGTAACTATATGCCAAGAACAGTAGCAAAAGAATGCAATGATTTTGTTAATCAGTATGCTGATCTAGTAATTACATTGTTGTCAGAAACTATGGATCCTCAAGCAGTTTGCACTGCAATTAAACTCTGCAGCTCAAAAAGTTTGCTAAAAGGTAATAAAATTCAGTAGCTTGTAACAATGTTTTGGTCTTGTGGCTAGTAGAAAAATGCCTGCTGATCTGTTGCCATGTATGTTCTACATTCTGGCACTAGTGTCTTACATGTAAAATTGATCTCTGCATGCAGTTACTTTTATTGATCATGGTGTCAGTGTGTACAGTTTTCGTGTAACCACCTGATGAATTGTTGTACTGGTTTTTTCATACGCCTTTTCATTCTCACAAATAATGTTTTAGATTTGATTTGTATTTTTTGATTTTCTCATTTGACATCAAAGAGGCTGCTAAGGTTTGAATTTGTTGTCATGCCTCCAAGATCTGGTTTCAAAATGTGTGGAAAAATTTTGAAATATTTTATGCTAGAAAAAAGGAGTTCTCTAATAACTCTAAATCAGTTACAGAAAGTTGTATGACCAGTAAAGAGATATATGATCATTGACAGATAACTGTCAGATTGGTTTACCATAAAATGACAGATAACATGCAGATTGGAAACATGCCTCCCATGATATTATCTAAAACAAAACTGGTTTTTGTGATGATTAAAGAGTGGTACAGTAAGTAGTGGAGCATGATATGGGAAATCTTTGAAATATCTGCTCATCAAGGAACCCATCAAGGGCTCAGCTTTAAATTGAGAGTATGGGCTTGGCGACCCTGCAGTGCCTGAGCTGGGGACTTGTAAGTGCCACCAGTCTTCGGTCTCCATAAGCTGTGGTCATACTTCAGTGACCACCATGTGGCGCAATGGTGAAATGTTGTGTGTTTCGGAGAAAAGGTGCAGTACATGCTGATGAGGTGAATGGCTGTTGAGGTAAATCCGTCTCTAGCGGCCAACCTCTGGGACACCTGCCACCCCCAGTTGTAGAAGGCTTGCTCTGGCATGCAGGGCTCTGCCTGGGTTGACAGTTGCTTCCGTAGTGTCTCGTGCGATCCCTATGGAACAGTTTCATCAAACTATACTGTCAGGCAGTACTTACATCCACTCCTCAAATAGAGCTAGTTTGGTCAGTCCTCCCGAAAAGAAGTCTCAGAGTCATAGTAACAGGGCATTAGTGTGCCATAACACTTTCATTGTAATCAGGCGAACAGGGGGAACTTTGGAGAGTATATCTGCTTTCTATATTCACAAGGCATTGGAAGGTATTGCTGGGTCCCTGAAAAGTGTCAAATGACTTCGTAATGGAACACTTTTAGTTGAATCTCCTAATTCCAACCAAGTATATAAGCTTCTAGGATGTAAGGCCTTAGGTGACTACCCAGTCAAGGCTGAGTTGCATAATACCCCCAACTTTAGTAAGGGCGTGGTTACCTGCTCCAATATAATGGAGGTGGACACCGCAGAGCTACGTGAAGAACGGGAAAAATATGGGCGTCAATGAAGTGCAGAATTATGAGGTGACTCAAGGGCAAATTGGAAAAAATCAGCAACATTTAGTCTAACATTTAGTACTTCAGTATTACCCGAACATATCCTTGCAGGCTATATCTGCTGTAAGGCTCGCCCATACTACTATGGGGTTTAATGGGAAGGCTGCGTGTGGCAATTGTGGAGGCTCAGCTCAAGAGTCGGCCAATTCTTGTATCCTTCCTCAGAGGTGTGTAAACTGCTCCGAGGATCACCCAATGTGGTGCAGAAAGTGCGGGATGTACAACACAGGAAGGAAAATTCAGGAGTAGAGAATAGACACACATACCCTACAGTGAAGCTAAAATAGCTTTCAAAGCCATGCAACCACCAGTTTTTGCTACTTCTTTTGCATCAGCCCTTCAGACACAAATTGCTAAGTGTGATGCCTCCACACAAACTCAGACCACAGATTAAAGTATGAGCACATGCAGTTGCTGATGTACCTGTGGGGGTGGGGGGGAGAAATGTTCCACTTGCAACTGATGTCGTTTGGAAGCTGTCGGCAATAGGCTTACCACCTGGGCCACATACCACTACCCAACATCAGAAGCCAGCTAAGCCATCCCCGCAACCGAGGCAACAAGTCAGTAAAGAAAAAAATCCTTCGAAATGTAGTTCTGAGTCCAAGAAAGTGGTAGTTAAACCTTTGGATAGGCGAGCTCTCCCTTTCTGATGGGGTACTATGCTCTTGAGGATATAGACTTCCAGTTAGAGGAACCAGAGAGCAAGGAACCGGCTGACATTCCTCTTGACCTCCCCAGTAAATCACTGCCTCCAAGAGTGAAAGAAAACAACCACCATCGCTAACCTATAGCTTCCACAGGGACTTCAGTGTTGCATTGGGATTTGAATGGATATTGCTGACATTTGGAAGAATTGCAGCTACTGGTCCAGGAGAAACCTTCCTGCATCTGCTTACAAGAAAACCATCTTAGTCACCGACATACTTTTATTAAGGGGCTACCATGCATACAGGAAGGATAATACCACTGGAGACAGGGCTTCAGGTGGAATAGCTATTTTTCTTGACGACAGATGCCACTCCTCTCCTGTCCCTCTTACCGCGACCATACAAGCAATTGCTGCGAAAGTTCTTGCACCCCATAATTTTCAGTGTGTTGATTGTACATGCCGCCTGGTGATGCTTTGGATGTAGACGCACTGGCAAAACTCATATGGGCACTCCACACCCATTCCTCCGTGTGGGGGATTTCAATGCCCACAATGTGCTGTGGGGCTCGGCTACCACTTGCTCCACAGTCTGATGATGATTGAGCAACTCTTCCATTCTGACAAGGGAACCTCCTCATCGCACCCCCCCTCAGATTTAGTTATAAGTTGGCACAGTGGACAGGCCTTGAAAAACTGAACACATATCAATCGAGAAAACAGGAAGAAGTTGTGTGGAACTATGAAAAAAATAAGCAAAATATACAAACTGAGTAGTTCATGTGCAACATAGGCAACATTAAGGATAGTGTGAGCACAGGAGCGCCGTGGTTAGCATGAGCTGCTGCTGAACGAGGGGTCCTTGGTTCAAGTCTTCCCTTGCGTGAAAAGTTTAATTTTTTATTTTCAGACAATTAGTATCTGATCGTCCGTCCGATGCGAGGTAACTGCGCCGTAGTATGGGGACGCTACACCTAAACAAACATTGAAACAAAACATACGTTTTGACAGAGCACAGGGAAAACTGTGCGACTGTGAAACTGTTGCATTCATTTGTTGCAGTTTGTGTGACAAACTCTTATGTTTTCATCACTGTTTTGGGAGTGATTATCACATCCACAAGTAAACTTAAATCGGGCAAGGTAGAAGAATCTTTTTACCCACTCACAAAGTGTACAAGTTAGGTGGGTCCACAACATATTCCTGTCATGTGACGCACATGCCGTCACCAGTGTCGTATAGAACATATCAGACGTGTTTTCCTGTAGAGGAATAGGTTGACCTATGACCTTGCGATCAAATGTTTTCGGTTCCCATTGGAGAGACACGTCCTTTCGTCTACTAATCGCACGGTTTTGCGGTGTGGTCGCAAAACACACACACTAAACTTATTACAGTGAACAGAGACGTCAATGAACGAACGGGGAGATCATAACTTTGCGAAAAGAAACTTTTCGCTCGAGGGAAGACTTGAACCAAGGACCTCTCGTTTCGCAGCTGCTCACGCTAACCACGGGACAACGGCGCTCCTGAGCTCACAATGTCCTTGATGTTGCCTATCTTGCGCATGGACTACTCAGTTTGTATATTTTGCTTATTTTCTTCATAGTTCCACACAACTTCTTCCTGTTTTCTCGATTGATCTTTGTTCAGTTTTTCAAGGCCTATCCACTGTGCCATCTTATAACTAAATCTGAGGGGGGTGTGATGGGGAGGTTCCCTCCTGAGAATATCTGCCTTCTGAATGCAGGTCAGATAACTCACTTTTCCACAGCTACAGGGTCTTTTTCAGCCATTGGCCTTTGTTTTCGTTCCCCAGCTATTGCAGACTCAGTTCAGTGGAAAGTGGCTACTGACTTCCCTTCTACTGACCACTTCCCATTGTGGATCCGTCTGCCGTCTAGGACAGTGGCCTACAGAAGACAAGCCAGATGCATGATACAAAGGGGAAATTGGTTACAGTACAGTTGACAGGCTATTTTTGAGTGAAAGGATTGTGCACAGGAGGCAGTGGCCCATATCACTGAGGTCCAAAGGGGCTGCCACAGAGACCATCCCCAGGTCTAGTAACCATCCCAGACAATGGCCTGTACCTTGATGGAATGATGAGTGTCGATTGGCAAGCAGGGCCAGATGAACAGCTCTGCTTAACTTCAAACACAGTCCAACTACAGACAATCTTCAGGTCTGTGAAAGCACATGCGGAGTGAGTAATCAGAGGACAGAAGAGGGCTTCCTGGAGGGAATTCATGACTTCCATTAATTGGTCCAGTTCCACTGCGCAAGTTTGGGAATCAATAAAATGGATTTCAGGCAAGGGTAGTACACATCCCATTATGATCTTGTCAAATAATGGGGTCTTGGTGGACGTGCCAGAATACATGGCTCACGTTTTAGCTGAAAATTTCTTTACTATTACTACATGTTACAGACGAGCTCGCTGTGCAGGTATTCCGAAGGATTGCAGAGATGAAGAAGCTCATTTCTTCTCGCATAATGAAGTAGTCTAAAACCTTCCATTCTCCATGTGGGAAGTGGAATAGGCTTTTTTTGCAGCCAGAGACACTGCTCCAAGACCTGATGAAATCCATTATGCCGTGCTTCGTCATTTGTGCCCTGAAGTGAAAGGACTGCTTCTCTTGTTTGTCAGATATGGTTTGATGGACAGTACCCCTAGACTTAGGAGGAGGTAATATTAATTTCATTCTGGAAACCAGGCAAGGACTGTAGGCCCCCCCCCCCCCCCAACCAACAGTTATCGGAGTGTCGTTCGTACCGGTTGTATAGATAAGACTCTTGAATATATGGTCAACCGCCACCTTGTCTGGCTGCTAGAGTCCAGAGGTCACCTGAGCTGCTCCAGGTGTGGTTTCAGGCGCAACCTTTCCACCCTTGGCAACTTAATTCTACTGGAGTCCTTATGCCGAAACCATTTCATTGGTGTGTTTTTTGACCTCGAAAAAGCATGTGACACTAATTGGAGGAACAACATTCTTCACCAACTTCATCAATGGGGACTAAGTGGGCTCCTGCCACTCCTGATGGAGTCCATTCTCGAGGACCGGCATTTTCATTATCGCGTTGATGATGCCATATCTGATTGCTGTGTTCAGGAGAATGGGATGCCCCAGGGCAGTGTCCTCAGTGTCACATTGTTTGCCATTGCTATAAATGGCATTTCCTCTACAGTCAGGAGCCTTGTCAAATGCTCTTTGTGTGTTGATGGCTTTGCAATCTTCTACTCTTACTTTGATCTTATGATGACGACGACGACGATGTTTTTGATTCTCACCAGAGAAAACTATAGGTGTCAATTTCAACTGTGCTTGTCAGAGTTTTGACCAACCAGTGCTCACAATGGGGGACAATATTTTACAGTTTTCAAGATACTGTGTACTTTTTGGGTTTATTATTTGACTCTAAATTAACTTGTCTTCCACACCTGAAAGATCTAGGAACAAAGGGCTTCCAGTCACTGATTATTTAGAAATGCCTTGGCAGACAGGTCCAGCCTCCTGCAGTTTTATAGGGCATTTGTTTGATTACAGCAGCATGGTCTACAGATCGGGCCCGCCTTTCCTATCTCTGGATGTTAGATGCTATCCGCTATGAGGGCATTATGATATCGACTGGAGCCTTTCAGACCAGCCCAGTTCAGAGCCTGAGTGCAGAGGCTGGTGAACCACCACTCTGGATTTGGCAACATAGCCTTTTGGCTCAACAGGCACTGAAAATCCCAGCGTCACCTCAGTCATTGACATTTAGTTCAGTGGTCCAACCCACCTTTGAACAACTGTTCCGGAATCGGCCCCAAGTGACGAAGCCATTTGGTATACATGCTACAGGCTGTCTCAAGGATCTGGGTATCTCGGGCATCAAAATACACACCCAGGAGTGGAACACACTGCTGCCTTGGCACCGTCTTAGGCACAAAGTGATTTTAAGCTTGACATGGTACAAGATGATTTGTACTCCAGATTTTGTTTTTACTACTTTGTTTTTGTCTGTTTTAAGTACGTACCACAGTTTTATCATTATTTATACAGATGGATCCCAGCAGGACAATGCTCTCAATAGTCTTGCCGTTTTCCCTGATAGGGTTTTTAAAGTGTGTCTTCCAGAACAATTTACAAATTTTGATTCAGAGTTAAAAGTCATTCTGATGGCACTGGAGAGGGTTCACAGACATCACCATACAAGATTTCTTGTCTGTTCTCTGTTAGTGCACTGCAAGCACTTCACCAAATGCATCCAGTAGACCCACCGATTCAGCTCATCCATGACTCCTTACGGTGGCAAGGAGGTGATCTTTTTCTGGGTACCTGGCCACATTGGGAGGCAGGGAAACGACATGGCCGACAAAGCTGCCAAGGGAGCATGTTGTGATAGTGCTGTCCATCCAGTTGCATGCCATCATCTCATTTTCTGACAGATGCATCATGCCTCAGTGGGAGACTGAATAGTTGCAGGCAATTGACAGACAAGTTGCGGTCACTCAAATCGACCACAAAGGCTTGGTAGACTTCATGTCAGCCTCACTGCTGGAAGGAGGTTTTGCTTACCAGACTGCACATCAGGCATAGCCCTTTCATTCATGGCTTCCTGCTCCAGCAGGAGGACCCACCACTCGGGGAAGTTTGTGGTGTACGCTTTCAGTTCAGCATATTTTGGCTACATGTCTCCTGTATACTGATATTAGGGGCAGCCCTCAGTCTCACTGGAGATTTGCTCAGCATCCTCACAGATACTGACATCAGTGTTAAAAGAGTGGTGAAATTTTGTGAACTGTCAGGCCTCATCCCTAGATTGTGGGGAAGGGCAGCAGACTTAATACATTATAAACTACTCCACATGTGGGGACAGCCTTCGTCTCCACCCATGAGATTTGCGTGCTGACTTTTCATCAGGGTGCTGATGACCAGGATGTACAGTGCCCCCTCAACCCAAACCGTCATTCATCATCATCATCATCATCAATGAAGTTGAAGCATGAATATTCTTAGGAAAAATAATAAAACTTAACACACAGTGCAGGTCTCACCAGATGAAGTTACACAGTTCTTAAGATGATGATCTCTCATTCAGTGGAATTAGGGGTCGAAATACCCGTCGGCCATCCAGGTTTTATCTGTTGGTTCATTATGGACAGTGGACATCGGCTGGTCAAGTAATTGTCAAAGTCAGTGAAATTCACCAGTAGCCATGTAACTTAACGTGTCATTTTATTTTGAAGGTTACCAGTTCCAGCATTTCATTATGCCATCATCAGGCCCCTTATGCACCTCTCCAAATGAACAAAAATGTGATACACAGCCATTTATTGCTGAATGTCATGAATTCAATCACTTCACTAGTGCTTCAGTTGCCTTGAAGTATTCGAATGAAGCACTAGTGAAATAATTGAATTCATGACATTCGGTGATTTATGGCCATATATCACATTTTCATTCTTTGGAGGGGTGCATATGAGGCCTGATGATGGCATAATGAAATACTGAAACTGGTAGCCTTCAAAGTAAAATAAAATAATGTCTTAAGTTACAAGACTGTTGGTTAATATAATTGACATTGACAGTCCAGATTTAAGTTTCCATGGTTTCACTAAATTAGCTTAGGTGAGTACTGCAATAGTTGTTTTGAAATATGATGTGCAGATTTCCTTTTCCATCCTTGTTGAGTCTCACATGGTGGTGACCTAGTCATTATATTCAGGTTGAGCCTGTATTTTTCCTTAGTGAACATATGTCAGGTGCGTTGTGATCATTTGACTTCAGTGCTATCGAACATATTTGCAAATAGGTTACCACCTCTTAGACTATTTATAAGTGGAAATAGCTCTTCTCTGAATGACCGAATCTCAATTCATTCTCTCTCTCTCTCTCTCTCTCTCTCTCTCTCTCTCTCTCTCTCTCTCTCTCTCTCTCTCTCTCTCACACACACACACACACACACACACACACACACACACACACAGTCGTTTTGTAAAACCACTTTTTATTTAGCCTTTCCTTCTATCTCTCACTCTGCTGTATAAAGCACTTTTGCTATCAGTTTCTGAAGGAACCAGAAATTTAATCTTGTTAAAATTTTTGGCCTACTCTCTCACTTAGTCTCTATTTGCATCTTGCATGTTACAGACACAGTGACTGACTGTGCTGTATGCGATGCAGCTCTAGGTGAACTTGAGAAACTTACTGCGGGACCATATGCTCAACGGAATGTTTCTGGATTTATAAAGAAAATTTGTGATTCAGTACCAGAAAACTACATGGAAAAGGTTGGCATTTTTTTTTTCAGTTACCTGTTTTTTGTTAGCACTAAACATTTAAGTTTTAACATTAAGCAATGGCAATGTTATTAAGGTTATTTGACTGTTTTCTAACAGTGAATAATATTTATCTGTAAAGTAACAAACTTGAACATGCTTTGTTATTAATATTGACACCACCACCTCATATATCAAATTTGTTTACAGTGCAACCAGTTAGTAAGAATTTATGGTCAAAGTATTGTCAACCTGAGTGAACAGAACAAGGAGTTTCATGAAATTTGTGAAATGATTGGTAAATGTCCAAGGGACAGACAAGTTACTCACCTGCTGGGTGGAGAAAGATGCACATGGGGCCCAAGCTACTGGTGCCAGTCAGAAGAGCACGCAACAGCGTGTGGGGTGAGTTTTAAACTGTGTAGCACAAAGCACTTTGTACCATTGTACAGTAGTCACCAGCACGCACTTTAGTTTACCTTGTATCTTTTTTATAAAATTGTAAATGAATGTAATTGTAAATAAATGTCTCATATTTTAATCTCAATCTTCTGTTTGGAATGGGAAAAAGTGCTCTCTAAGTGATACATGAATTTGTACTGATACCGTGGATAAGAATGCAAATATGTAGTCCTGAAGGTTAATTTTTTATGTTCTGGTGTTTCGCCAGCGTAACACTCATCTAGAAGCTTTTAGGTGGTTACAGGAAATTTTTTAGCTCCATTGTTGCTTATGAGGCAGTGTTGCAAAATTTTAAGTGTAAATGTGCTAAGGACAGTATGAACTGAAGGATAGATATCATGATGTCTAATACTGTAATAGTGAAGAATAAAGGAGGCTGAGTCCTAATTTACCTCTATGTATGCACATTCCATAAAAGATATGTGTGGTGTTCCATCTTTTAAAGTAGTCAAACTGATTGTCAAATTATAAACTGTCATGATACTACTTTAATCTACCCTCGGTCATTGGGAGGTAAAAGTGGTAGAGATCATTTTTCATGTTATCTCCCTCCTCCTGCCCCCCTCTCCCAAGAGTGCAGCAACTATTGAAATAAACCTAGTCTGTAATAATAATTGGATATATAAAGAATCTACTCACACCTGACCTGGGGTTCTTGGTGACTTTTCCATACTCTATCCCTTTTCTTGGACCTCTCCAGTCTTTTCCATTCACCCCTCTTTCTTCCCCTTCAACCATTCTGTCTGAAGGAGGAGCCACTGTCTCCAAAAGCTTGCATAAATAAAACCTTTCTTTCTATATGCATATTCTACTGCCACCACTTTCTAAGTAGATTATTTATCTATCCAATTAAAATATATTGTCAAATACTGATTATTTTCATTGTTACAGTCTATAATTAGACCACACAGTAGCATAAATTAAATATTTCAGAACTAAAGATTCAGAAAAGCTGCAAGTATTAGGGACTTTATATAGTGATAAAAATTTTGTTAGCAGGAAAATATTTGATATTGTTATATGAATTTTTCCATGGGTTAAAGTCGACAAATTTTGAAACAAATTAAGATTATTTGAAAGAAATATAACCTTCTGTCTGCATAAAAACATCAAACTTCTATCAAAATATGTATTCCACAGGAGTAAGACTGTGAAAGAGGCTTCCCCATTTAGATTTAACTTTGTAGTTGAGAATCAGTGATTCTATGCTTCTTATATCAGTCTTATAATCATTACCTTATATTAAAAACAGTTGTTTTGAGTTTAGAATAAATTTGAATAAGGGATCTTATGGATTTCAGTACTCTGCCTTGGAATCCACTTTAAACATTTTTGGAGGTGATCAAGCATGTCATAACTGATTCAGTATGCAGTAAACATGATTTTTGCAACTCTTTCATCAACACTTCATATAATTACATAGAATGATGAGCAACAGGACATGTGTGTTTTGCCTGATATAAACTTTTCAATCTATGTATACAGCACCTAGTATATGTTTGTTAGTATCACACCTCTGGTTAAAAAAATCTTACCACTGAATGTTAGTGGTCTGGCTTGTCAAGAACATCCTCCCAGAAACAGTTTGAAAGAGTATTATTGGTCAACCGTTTGAATAAGGGAAAGAAAATGTTAATATGCAGTAAGTACTTTAAAGCATTAGTTTCAAATTTAAACAGTTGTTCACCAGAGATGGCAGTTGCACACTATAACTTTAATGTTTTGTAATAGCAAAGAGATTCAAGAACTAATTCAATGCAATAGGTGAGAAAATAACTCTAAAATGATTAGACAATTAAAAGTAATGTGTGAGGGCCATTTTTAAATAAAGTATCATCTCCATAAAAAAAACTTAAGAATAAAATAATGTAATTGACATGTTAATTTTTAATGTTCATGAATTTCATCTAAAGAAAATTGTTTCGAAAATTTAGAACATATTTCATGGTTTTATTTTCTGTTTTAATTTTTTAGTACCAAATGATTAATGATTATTTGTTCTGTTTCAGGCCAAGTTACATTGCCAAGAAAATGTGTGGAATAGTGACACCCCTGTTACAAACTAGAGATTCCTTTTATGTGATTAAAGGGTTAAAGTTTCCTAATTAAAAGTTTTTAGTGAATAACTATGTTCAATGAATGTAATAGAAGTAAAATGACAAATAAGACTTAATTTTCCAGCCTGTGTAGTAACCATGACGTATTGTCATGTTGTCACATCTGTACCATTTCCAGTCATTTGTAAACTGTAAGATGTTTTAATATTGTTGATTTCTGTTGAAATGTAAAATTAACTCAATAAATTCAAACTTCCTATTCTATCGGTTGTGAGCACTGTTACTTTGTGGTACTACCCTTTCATCCTCAGTTTCCAGTCACCTGATCTTTCAGAGCATAAGTATAAAGACTCATCTACTTTCTTATTTGTAACTGAGCAGGTATTTTGTCATCAGCAGTACTTTTTACTGCAAGTAAGGGATTGGAAAGGTATAAAAGCTAGACAGTGCCTCTTTTACTATGTATCACTGACAAATGCTGCCATTATGCCTACCACTGGGATAAATGCTAGTTTTTGGCTTTCCCACATATGCAACTGGAATGCTCATTTAATTCATCATAGTTCCATTGTAAATAAAGTGGACCAGTAAAACTGTCAGTAATGAAAATGAACTGCTAACCAACAGGAATATAACTTCACTTCACATGGAAATACAAGACTGGTGGAAAGCTTTCCACAACATGCGAGTAAAGAGAAATTGGAGGGAGGGGGTAGTAATACATACACAAAATGAAGACTGTCATGCATGTTGTCTTCATGTTGTTAGCCTCTTACAATCAAGTTGGATTGTGATTAAGCACAGAGACATCGTGCAAATTTACAGTTTCTCTTCCAGAGGTGAAGTATGTTATATATGCTGTGTAGCATATTTTATAAATGTGTGGTTTAAGTATAGGAACCTTACCAGCAAAATATATGTGCAATTCTTATTTTTCACAGGACCATTAGAAATCACAATTAGGTTTAAGGGTGAGGCAACGAAGATTGATGAGATTGATGGTTCAAACCCGCATCTGGCCATCCAAATTTAGGTTTTCTGTAATTTACCCTAATCTCTTCAGGCAAATGCTGGGATGGTTCCTTTGAAAGGGCACGGCTGATTTCCTTTCCCATCCTTCCCTAATCAGAGCTTGCACTCCGTCTCTAATGACCTCACTGTCAATGGGATGGTAAACACTAATCACCACCACCTCCTCCTCAAAGGTTGACCATCTGACATACAGCCAGTTGCTGTTTTCACCATGTTGTAGTAGACAATGTGGTGAATTTTGTGATGGAAGTGAGTAATTTGTAATGTCTTTTAGCTGCTGAACTAAAACACGTCTTTGCATAACTTTACACTGTCTTGTGACATTGGAAAGTGTTTCCTGAGAGGACTTACACGTATTGTATGAGATACATGATCAAATAGTACCTAGGTAAGGGCTGCAAATCACTGTCCTGCCATCAATCAAACAGGTCCCACAAACATATGCCCTGTTGCACCAAATGCGTAACTCTGAGACAGTCTATTCCATTCATTGTGTTCTGTACATCCCATCAAGAAAGACAGGGATGTGGAACAAGACAAGATACATATTAACATAAATACAAGGAAATCGTTTAAACTTCATCTGTGTAATGAAACAATGGAAAATCCAGGATGGAATGTGTGAATCTTTTTACTGACAAAGACCTTAATGGCCGAAAGCTTTGATCGTGTGAATCTTTTTTATTGTGCCTATCGTGGCTCGGCATTTCTGCCATATGATGAGTAGCAGCTTTCCTCATCCATGTAATTTATTGACAATAAACTATCGCTATACTGTTTAATGCTGTTCACTCTTACATCATCTGAATTTACTTGAGTAAAATAGTAAGAAAGCTGTTACTTTGAAAAAGGGTTCTACCTCCTCAATTTTATTTACAGTGACTATCTGCCTTTAGTAACTTAATATTTACTTGATTGCAATGGTATTTTTCAAAGAAAATGTTGTCTTAGACCTGTAAGTTCTTAGTCATATTTACAGTACAATATTACTTGTCTTACAGCATTATGACAAACACTGCCACTTCCCATCTAGCTTACAGATTCAATCCCTGAATCTCAATATTCATAAAATTAATGTGAAGTTAACAGTGAGATATTTTTAATTTTCTTTTGAATTGGTATGGATTCCCAATTTCTTGCTTTAAATTAGAGAGTAATCTGTTGATTACCTTAGCACCGGAGTAACCAACTACATTATGAACTCTAGACAAGACGGCAGTCCGTGTGAAAATTAATTTCTATGTCTTGTATTGTGATTGTGTAAGATACAGTTCGGCTGAAATTGACTTTCATCATCAGTAACAAAGTCCATTGTGGAGTAAATATATTGGTAAGCGATTGAAAGTATTCCATGCTCCTTAAAGGGCTTCTGCAAGTTGTTCACTTCTCCCAAATAAACACTTTATTTACTGTACTTCCACTGCTCCTGTTCAGTTCCATAAGACAAAAGCGAGTGAAAATATGTGAAAATACACCAAACTCTTGTATTCAGGTCCATACAATAAGAGATGCTTCCGAGGGCATGACATGCTGAACTGAGCCTCTTCATTAGTTTTATCTTTGTGTAGAGTCCATTTTAACTAATTACGCAGGTGGACCAAAACATATTTTACATAGAATGGCTTCAGTGTAAGACCCTTAATGTCTATTTCCAATGCTATCACTCTGCTTGTTTGAAATTGCACAAGATGAGTCTGTGTGAGGTTGAGACTTAAACTGTAGTTGAGAGCCACTTATACGCATCAACAACAAAAGTCGTTGTACTGCCCTTTAAAGTCATTGAAAGATGATTTACGTGAGTTACAAACAAGAGTGGGTGTAGTGCTGCACTTTGTGACACACCATTCTGGGTTAAGTTTCATTCCCGAGACGTAGTCTGTTAATGAGGCCCACTGCTTTCTGTTATGAAGGTAAGATTCCATCTGTTAAAGAGGAATGTCATTAGTGACATTACAATTTAGTGAGTCACCATTCTATCTTAGGGCGCTTCCTTAAACACTCAAAAAGACTGGGAGGAGCGAAATATGTCTGTAATTGGAGGTAGGTTACTTATGGTCAGTTTTGTTCATGAGTGTTAACTAAAGCATATTCGAGTCAGTCAGAAAATATTGATAACGTAAGGGTAATCCTGCCAACTGAGCATAATATTTGGACACGTCAAAAACACCATTGTTAATATAAACTTCGGACCAAAGACTAGTATTCTGTAGCTCCCCATGCTAGTCTTCTCATATCTGCATAACTACGAGGGCCGTTCAGAAAGTAACCTCCAGTTGATTTAAAAAAATACACCAAGTTAAATAAAAATATTTTAATATATACATCTTACAACTACATCTTTGCACTATTTTTCTACATAGTCTCCATAGCGATTGAGGCACTTATTGTATCTCTTCACAAGCTTTGAAATTCCTTCTGCATAAAAATCACCCACTTGTGCCTGGAGCCAGTCTGTGACCGCAACTTTGAGCTCTTTGTCGTCATCAAACCGCTGTGACCCGAGCCATTTCTTCAAATGCATGAAGAGGTGATAATCACTTGGCGCCAGGTCTGGGCTGTAAGGTGGATGGTTGATAACGTCCCACTTGAAGGACTCAAGAGGGGCCATTGTTCTGCGAGCAGAGTGAGGACGGGCGTTATCGTGCAAAAAAACGATACCGGAAGTCAGCATACCATGGCGTTTGTTCTGTATAGCCCGTCGTAACTTTTTTATTGTTTCACAGTACACGTCTTGATTAATGATCGTACCACGTTCCATGAATTCAACCAACAACACCCCTTTGGCATCCCAAAACACCGTTGCCATCAGTTTTCTTGCAGAAAAATCTTGCGAGGCTTTTCTTGGTTTGGTAGGCGAATTTGAATGTGCCCACATCTTTGATTGTTCTTTTGTCTCAGGGTTCACGTACTTAATCCAGGTTTCGTCACCGGTCGCGATTCTGTTTAACAATGGTTCTCCTTCGTCCTCATAACGTGACAGAAAGTCTAATGCAGAGGCCATTCTTTGAGTTTTGTGGTGGTCGGTAAGAATTTTGGGCACCCATCGTGCACAGAACTTACGGTAACCCAATCTTGCTGTCACTATCTCGTACGAGAGAGTCTTAGAAATCTGTGGAAAACCAGTAGACAACTCCGACATTGAGAAACGTCGATTTTCACGAACTTTTGCATCAACTGTCTGAACGAGTTCGTCAGTCACCAACGATGGTCTACCACTCCTCTCTTCATCATGAACGTTTTCTCGTCCACTTTTAAATAAACGTACCCATTCACGGACAACTCCTTCACTCATAACTCTTGGTCCGTACATGGCACAAAGCTCATGATGAATAGCTGCTGCAGAATATCCTTTGGCTGTAAAAAACCTTATGACAGCACGCACTTCACATTTGGCGGGGTTTTCTATTGTAGCACACATTTCAAACTGCCACAAAAACTAAACTAGCGCAGGTACGACGTTCACTCGACCACAGCTTGATGCCGACTGACCTGTTGAGTGCGTGAACGCACAGATGGCGTCGCTACTCCCCCCACAACCCGCACTGTGACCAATCGGAGGTTACTTTCTGAACCGCCCTCGTATAACATTTGAACATGCTTACTGTATTCATATAGAAGTTTCCTTCTACAGTTTTACCCCTCTAACTTCTCTCCATTGCCAAACTGAAGATTCCACTGTGCCTCAGTGTGTTGTCAGAGATTCCGTTTATCCAGACCGTGCCAGAAATTTATATTTTCCTAAGTTTGGTTCACTACCCGTCGTTGGTTACTGGATCTACCCATAGAATCTTAAGCATTCTTCAATAGCACCACATTTTAAAAGTTTCTATTCTCTTCTTATATAAACTGCGTACCATCCATATTTCACTTCTGTACAATGCTACATTCCAGACAAATACCTTAACGAAATACTTTCTATCTGTTTAATTTATTTTCAATGTTGACAGGTTCTCTTTTTCAGATGTGCTTTTCTTGCAATGCCAGTTTGCATTTTGTACAGTCTGCTTCATCCTTCATCAAGTTATTTTGCTTGTTACACAACAAAACTCGTGTGATACTTTTAGTATCTCATTTTCTAATCTAATTCCCCTTGACATCACCTGATTTAATTCGGCTACATTCCATTACCCTTGTTTTACTTTCGTTCACATTCATCTTATGACTTTTTTGCAAAACACTATCTATTTCTTTGAACTGCTCCTCCAAACTTCATTACCCATATCACTTAGTGCACTGATGTAGAACTGCACTACTTTGAAGTGTCTCAGGCTGCAAGGCCATGAATAATTAGTGCATAAATTTAGAATGGATGAGAGGAATACACAAAAAAAGGCTGGCAACCTATTTTGGAATGAAATGTCTGCAGCTGTAAGCAGAGAAATAACAGGGGTGTATTATCAAGTGATAACGGGTACCTATCTTCTGGTTCTGTATACACACAGTCAATTCGCACGCCATCTGCCAATTATAACCTCTGTGCCCTTAGCTGATTTCCAGTCATTCTTATGCTGTGATCCAACTGGTCTGGTGTAGTTAAGCTTTGTGTCTTAAATTCGGAAATTATATGATACGCTAATACCAATTGACAAGAAAAACTTTTAAATTTAACTAAACAGCGACTTCCGTCTGATCATAGTAATGCTGCTACCACGTGGGAGCGAGGTGGCGCAGTGGCTAGCACACTGGACTCGCATTCGGGAGGACAACGGTTCAAGCCCGTGGCTGGCCATCCTGATTTAGGTTTTCCGTGATTTCCCTAAATCGCTCCAGGAAAATGCCGGGATGGTTTCTTTGAACGGGCACAGCCGACTTCCTTCCCCGTCCTTCCCTAATCCGATGAGACCGATGACCTCGCTGTCTGGTCTCCTCCACCCAACAATCCAACCCAACCACGTGGGACTTTGAAAACAAAACACGAGTATAGTTCTGAATCTGCTTGGCTCTGAAACCCACAATATTCTCAGAGATGTTAAAAAACAGACACCCACAACCATGACTAAAATGGTCATCAGCAACTATTTAAACACAACACTGAGAATGTCCAAAAACAAGATGATAAGCATTGTCCTACTTACCATTAGCAAGGTGAGAGATGATATAATGGCACAACGTAAACTTTGTTCATCTAAGCTACCAATGGTAGATATTGTCACAGTGAAAAATGTAACTTCCAAACACCATTTAAAATCACTTCCTAAGCAACAGTTCATATTTTGACTTCGCCAACATAAGAGGAACAACCAGACAGCTTATTACGCCACAGGTGGGAGTGCCATCAGCTATCGATCAGTCCTCGGTCAACACCTCCTGTATTGTGCCTCGTAGAAATACTTGTGAACCCTATTTATCGCTTTTTAACTGCCTGTGACATTAGACATGTCGCTCTCCCTAATATATATCCAATTTAAATACAATAAAGCTATACATTGGTGCCTACAGTACCAACTTTATAGTAACTTGGCTTAAAATAATTTTGTGATTATACTGTTTCCTCAAAAATGTGTCTTCTGAATGGACTACTTTGTCTCTTGTGCCCTTAAGGGCTTCAGACAAGTTCAGCTGCCTGTTGCTAGAGGGTGTCTGACCCCATAAAATGTTTCTTACTTTGTTTTTTTGCCAGTAATATCCCTGCACCAAGACACCAGAACCTTCCTAAAACTTCACTCCAGCCCCACGAAGGGTGACTTGCATTTTTACTGGGTATTTGGCAGCCTCAGTATTACAATGGTCAGGCATGGTTGTCATGCTCTACAGCAAAGTCTGATGCGCACTGTCAATTAAAATTCAAATGTCTGCCTATCTAAAGGTTGGATTAAGATGCGATTTGCATCAATCTGGCCGGCCGAAGTGGCCGCGCAGTTCTGGCGCTGCAGTCTGGAACCGCGAGACCGCTACGGTCGCAGGTTCGAATCCTGCCTCGGGCGTGGATGTGTGTGATGTCCCTTCGGTTAGTTAGGTTTAACTAGTTCTAAGTTCTAGGGGGCTAATGACCTCAGCAGTTGAGTCCCATAGTGCTCAGAGCCATTTGCATCAATCTGTATTAAATTAAACAGATCACATATGGAGGATACGTTCCACTATAATTTCTTGGTTTACTATACTGACTCAATTTATTTAGTTTGGCACCTGGCACCAAGCATTGTCAGTGAGATAGCAGGTGCCGCCGCTTCTCACCCCACCTCAGTGAGTTTTGAAAATCAACACCTGAATCTCCCTTTTCTTTAAACTAAAATCAGTACATGAGGCACTACCTCATATTCTTAACTCATGTTCTTCAACATCTGTTGCCTCTATATTTTGTCATACTACTAGCTTGTCATTTATTCCAGGAAAAAAGGCAGTTCAGGACTTAGTAATATTACATGCTTCTTTACCCCTACTATTCTGTTTCCTTCTTTTCAACTGGAATCACACTTTTTACTACTTTTACTTACAATTACAACATTTTCACAACACTACTACTCACAGTTGTGGTGATGGTCGTTACATTTAGAGACAGTTGTGGAGGGACTCTTGGCGCTCTATCTGTGTTGCTTCCTTTGGTAATGAGATCTATCAAAAGATATGGGACATGGAAGAGTTGTTCTGCTTGACACAGCTGTGTTACAGCGTAGTCTCCTTCCTCGTAGCAGAGCGTATCCATGACTTTTCATTAGCTTTCTCTTTCTGAACTATGAGCTATGCTCACAAACCTCAGAAACATGGTCGTGCAGTGGTGCCCTAATGCCACCAACTGTCGATCTATGTGACAGTTGTTTGTTGCAGTCTATACCCACTCTATTTTCTTTAGCTGCTTTTACCATATCACTCTGGTTCTATTTGTCTAAGTTTGAAAACCTGGATGCCTTTCTCAACACTCCTTATTGATATCAAATCTTTGGAAAGAAACATTTTATGTTAATGAAGTTCACACTTCTAGGTTTTTATTTCCACCTTCAGTCCTTAAAGGTGTGCACATTAAAAATTCATTATTCTACTCTGATGCTTGTGGCTTCTCTGCCCATTTCATTTCACATCTCACAACATACACCGTCAGGTGTGGATGAAGTCAGTAATGAAATGGTGAAGGCAGCAGGGGAAGTTGGGAAACAGACGTGGAGAGGGTGGTGTAGAATGAGAAGACGACTCCAGAAGATTGGAAGAGGGAACTAATTCTTCCTGTGTTCAAGAAAGGGAGTAGGAAGGGTTGTAGAAACTGCAAGGGTGTGGGACTGATACAACGTAGTGCAAAGGTATATGAAAAGGTCTTGGAGAGCAGTATTGGAATAAAGGTCGACAACAAATTGAGAGAGGAACAGTGTAGTTTCAGACTTGGTACGTCAGCTGCTGACCTTACATTTCCAATGAGGCAACTCCAGGAGCACCACTACAAGTTTGGGGAAGACCTTGGGATGGCCTTTCTCGATATAGAAAAGGTGACACTGTCTCTAGAACAGTGGTCTGGGAAGCACTTGAAAAGAGGAAATTGAAAAAGAGACAGAAAGCGTAGTGGAGGAGATCTACTGTGGATGTCTGAGTTGTGTGAAAGTGAGAAATGAAAGGATAGATTGGCTCCAGCAAACAAGTGGCATGAAACAGGGAGTTCATTGTCACCTCTCCTTTTTGTGGCCTTGGATGAGATAATAATGAAGGTGGCAGAAAAAACTGGAGAAGACAAGGTGGAAAGCAATGAGGTTCGTGAATAGCTTGATGATATGGGGAACATGGAGGGCGAGAGTCAGGAACAGCTGGATCCTTGGAAAGAAGCTGTGTGGAATGAATTTTAATGTAAACAAATGTGAGATCTTGGTTACAACTAGAAAGAAAGATAGACCATCAAGCAGAATGAGGATTGGACATGAACAGTCGAGGAAGGTGGAGAGTGCCAAGTAACTGGGAAGCGTGACAAAGGAAAACTGAAGAAATGAGAAAGAGATCATTGAAAATGGCAGACAGGCAACAGCATTCCAGTGACCTTTGCTCTAAAACATGGGTAATGAGGAAGAGGTATAAGCAGATTAAAGGTCTAAGAAACAAAATTCCTCAGAAGTAGGGTAGAAGTAACAAGGATGGGTAGGTTGAAGGAATGAAAACATGAGGGAAATAATGAAAGAGGAATGTTCGCAGAGCAGGATAAAAACATCAAGGCTAAGATGGTATGGCCATTTAAAGAGAGTGGAAAGCAAAAGAATTACCAAGAAGAGACTCCAAATGGAGATGTGAGCACCAAGAAGAAGACCAAGGGATAAAGGTGTGGAAGAGTGTGTTCAAAAAAGGTGTGAGGTAGGACCAAGCGAATACAGTAAGATGGTGGGAAAACAGGACTAGATGGCGAGTCTTATCTTCCAAACAGAGCCAACCTGGGACTGGAAACTCTTCAAGATGGCCACTACAATGACTAACACACTAGTGCCAAAGGCTTCTTAGTCCATTCTCTTATATACGAGGGTTGACTGAAAAGTAATGTCTCCACTTTCATAACTCTTCAACAGTTGGCAGCATTGGTATGCGGCAGATACTGGCTTCTTCCGTAGTCTCTTCTCTACAGCTCCAGTTGTCAGGAAGCCTTGGCATTGAACGGTTGTGTTGCTACAGTGTAAAGTATGGAACCCTGCGTAGATCATCGGTCAATGCGATTTAAGCAATGTGCAGTCATTGGATACTTGACAGCAGAAGGTGTCACCCCAAAGGAGATTCATCAGAGAATGAAAGCAGTTTATGGTGATTGTGTTGATGTGAGTACTGTGGGTCATGGAGTGAGTAAGTTTTGAGATGTTGGGGAGGGAACATCTGACCTGCATGACAAACAAAGTGTTGGACGTCCAGTGACAGCAACCACCGAGTTTCACAAGCAAAATGTTGACAGATTGATTCAGGAAGATCATTGTATCACTCAGAGAGAAACTGCAGGCACAAACAGCATTTTAAAAAAATGTATGGTTCACATTATTACTTTGCTTGGCTATCGAAAGATCTGTGCATGATGGATACCCTGGATGCTGACTCCTGAAATGAAAGTGCACAGACTTGAAAATTGCCAGGAACTCCTCTTGCTTTACCAGAATGAAGGTGACACATTTCTCCATTCAGTTGTGACAGGAGAGGAAACGTGGGTACACCATTACGACCCGGAGACATTGAGAGAACTGTGAGACTGTGGTTGTGGAAGCAACATATCAACTTCTTCCGTGACAGCTTCCAAAAACTTTTTCAGCATTGGAAGAAATGTATTCAATTGGCTGGTGATTATGTGCAAAAGTGAATATTGATCATTAGAGAGCACATTCTAAGGATTATTTCTGTGTTTGATTTATTAAAATTTTCCCATCCAAAGCCAATTAACAAAGGCATTACTTTTCATTCAACCCTTGTACGTAAGATTAAACACTATTACATATATCTAGTGTGTGTGAAAAAGTTGATTGAATACTATCAGACAACAAACGAAACAAAAGATACAAAGAAATGTTCTTTATTGCCCTTCAAAATAGTTGCCACCCACTACAACACACTTTTGGCAACGTTTGTACAGCTTCTGGAAATGATCAGCAAAGCCTCCTGTGGAATCAGTCACAGAACAGCTGTCACACAATGTTTGATGGCGTTCACGTCCGAACAATGTTCACCGTTCATTGCTGCCTTCAAGTGGGGAAGCAGGAAAAAATCCACAGGAGCCAGATTGGGGAGTACATAGGGTGTTCAAGAACAATTACCATCTTCTGCGCCAGGAATTGGACCACATGGATTGCATAGTGTGCAGGGGTATTGTCATGGAGCACCATCCATTTTCCAGCCCTGTGCAACTCTACCCAAACCCGCCAGATAAGCTGTAGCAATCGGTTCAAAATGGAATGATAAAGTGCAGCATTAATGGTTTGACCTGCAGGAACAAATTCCTTGTGGACGATGCCATTGTTGTTGAAGAAGACAATCAACAGTGTTTTCATCTTGGATTTTTGCAGACAGCTTTTTTTTGGTCATGGGGAACATGGTGAACACCATGATATCGATTGACGTTTTGATTCCACATCGAACTGGTAGCACCAGGTCTCTTATACCATGATGATGATGATGATGATGATGATCAGAAATAATGGACCCTGGTCACACATGGAAATGAAATCACCAGAAGTTTTCATCCACTTTGCTTTTTGCTCATCTGTGAGCTTGTTTGGAACAAACTGGGAGCAGCTCTTCCGCTTACCCCAGTCATCATGGATGATGGTGTGCACCATGTCCTTGCTAATGCCCATTCTACCACAATCAATCCAAGAGTCCGTCACCGATCTCGTGCCAGAATTTATCGCAATTTCTCGATCATTTCTGTTTTTTTTTTTTTTTTTCCTTCCCTTCATGGAAGCGTTTAACGATTCATAAACATATTTTCTGCTCAAAGCTTCCATTCCATACACCTGCACAAACATTCCCTGTGTCTCCATTGGAATCTTCCCCAATTTGTAGCAGAACTGGATGTTTGCACATTTCTCCATTGCGCTCTGACACTTCCATTCACACTGACTATGTTCAACTGCTAGCTTAGAATCTACCCCACCCACTCCTGTAACTACAGTGAGGCTCCAGAATGAATTTTTCATTCTACAGTGGAGTGTGTGCTGATATGAAACTTTCCTGGAGATGAAAACTGTGTGCCACACCAAGACTCGAACTCATCGCAATAATATTAGCATCATCCCTAGTTAGCAACAAATCCTCCTCTTGTAATAAATCTTCAGTCACCACTTGTCATTCAAGATCTGTCGTAACCAGTGAATTTTTCAGGTTTTTCTGTCACCAAAAGCAAACATTGGAACTGTTTTCAGCATCTTGTCGTGAAGCAACAAATGTCAAAAGCACAATGCTTCCCGCCATTCTGCCTACAATATAGGTTTATTATCCAGCCTTAAGGGCAGATCATACTTGGAATTCCCACTGAATACAAATCTGTTGACAACATCACTCTTCTATAGGCGCTTATGCACTTTTTGATCATGCTGCTTCATAAAGTCCCATGTCCTGTACTTTTGAAATAGTTGTAACCTTACATTCTTTCAAGTTCCATTTTGAAGCCCAAAAGGCCCATACTTGCCAACTAAATTATGTTTTATTTCCTTCTTTTTCTACTGCATAATCTTCTTGTTCATTAAATAACCTTGCATTTCCAGAAGTGTCATCAGCTCAGAGCTCGTCTGAAATGTCAGGGCATATTGGATGACTAAAATGGAGGTAACTCAGCACTCCACTCAAGCCCTTTGCCTCGCGCATTGCCGGCCTTAACTTATCCAGGTCAACTGTGTTGCTCCCAAGACCAAGGTCACTAGAATGTCCTGTCAGCTACACTACTTGGAGAGCCAGTGGACAGCTTGTGGTTGGGCGCTCCTGCCTTACACCACCAAGGGCCAACATAATGTCGCCATTCTGAAATTCTTTCACTCTTATACCAGTGTTATCTAAAGCAGATTTACAATAAATGTTAATACATCAGACCTCATTGTTTCTGGCCAAACATGTGCCAAGACACTATTAAGTTTAACAGGTCATTGGCAGTACGCTGATTGCCCTGCCTCCCTATTCACACTGGATCCCATTGTGTAGCACACTGCTCGAGTTTTACCTGCTGCCACGACCATGCATAATACACAGTGGCCTATCACCACCTTGTCTTGGCTGAGCGTTCTTATTTCCACCATCATGTCCATGTAAATGTTCCACCCTTTCCAGGGACCTGACATAACACTAATAATTGTCTCTTGGTGCTGCAGTTAACACCTTACGAATGTAGAATACAACACCTGCTCAGTACCAGCAATAAGCAACTCAGTAGCTATTCCTTCATCAATAGACTTAATCCATTTCCATCAGTGTTCAAAAAACTTTTCATTGTTCCTACAATGTGGCTGGTGTCTACCCCACAATAGAAATCGACCAACAACTCTCTCAGAATTTCTGATGACTGACATTCCTCACAGACAAGCAAAAAGCAAAGCGCATGGAAACTTCTGGTGATTTCATTTCCATGTGTGACCAAGATCCATTGCTTCTGGACATCATCATCATGGTATATGAGAGCTGGTGCTACCAGTTCGATCCAGAATCAAAACAACAATCGATTCCATCTTCCCCATGACAAAAAAAATTCATCTGCAAAAATCCAAGGTTAAAATACTGTTGACTGTCTTCTTCAACAACAACGGCATCATCCACAAGGAATTTGTTCTTGCAATTCAAACCATTAATGCTGCATATTATCAGTCCATTCAGAACTGATTGCTACAGCATATCTGGTGGGTTTGGGTAGAGTTGTACAAGACTGGACAATAGATGCTGCTCCATGACAATACCCCTGCGCAGTGTGCAATCCATGTGGTCCAATTCCTGGCGCAAAAGATGGTAACTGTTCTTCAACACCCTCTGTACTCCCCAATCTGGCTCCTGTGGATTTTTTCCTGTTTTCCCACTTGAAGGCAGCTATGAAAGGTGAACATTGATCAGACGTGAATGCCATCAAAGATTGTGTGACAGCCGTTCTGCGACTGATTTCACAGGAGGCTTTTCTCATAGTTTCCAGAAGCTGTACAAACGTTTCCAAAAGTGTATTGTAGTGGGTGGCAACTATTTTGAAGGCCAATAAAGAACATTAGTTTTTATCTTTTGTTTTGTTTGTTGTCTGATAGCATTCAATCAACTTTTTCACACACACCAGATATGTGTAATAGTGTTTAATCTTATGTACGAGGGTTGAATGAAAAGTAATGCCTTTGTTAATTGGCTTTGGATGGGAATATTTTAATAAATCAAACACAGAAATAATCCTTAGAATGTGCTCTCTAATTACCAATATTCACTTTTGCACATAATCACCAGCTAATTGAATACATTTCTTCCAACGATGAACAAGTTTTCGGAAGCCGTCACGGAAGAAGTTGACACATTGTTTCCACAACCACAGTCTCACAGTTGTCTCAACGTCTCTGGGTCGTAATGGTGTACCCACGATTCCTCTCCTGTCACAACTGATTGGAGAAAGGTGTCACCTTCATTCTCGTGATGCGAGAGGAGTTCTTGGCAAATTTCAAGTCTGTGCACTTTCATTTCAGGAGTCAGCGTCCAGGGTATCCACCATGCACAGATCTTCCGATAGCCAAGCAAAGTAATAATGTGAACCATACATTTTTTTAAAATGCTGTTTGTGCCTGCAGTTTCTCTCTGAGTGATACAATGATCTTCCTGAATCAATCTGTCAACATTTTGCTTGTGAAACTCGGTAGTTGCTGTCACTGGACATCCAACTCTTTGTTTGTCTCGCAGGTCAGATGTTCCCTCCCCAACATCTCGAAACTTACTCACTCCATGACCCACAGTACGCACTTCAACACAATCACCATAAACTGCTTTCATTCTCTGATGAATCTCCTTTGAGGTGACACCTTCTGCTGTCAAGAATACAATGACTGCATGTTGCTTAAATCACAGTGACCGACCATCTGTACAGGGTTCTATACTTCACACTGTAAAATACAACCATTCAATGCTAAGGCTCCCGCCAACTGGAGCTGTAGAGAAGAGGCTACAGAACAAGCCAGTACCTGCCGTATACTAATGCTGCCAACTGTTGATGAGTTATGAAGGTGGTGGCATTACTTTTCAGTCAACCCTCGTATATAAGAGAATGGACTAAGGAGCCTTTGGTGCTAGTGTAGGAAATAATCAGCTTTTAGACATTGTCGGCATCATTGTCCTCGTCATCTTCTTGAACAGTTTTCAGTCCCAAGTTGACTCTGTTTGGAAGGTAAGACTCACCACCTAGTTCTGTTTTCCCACCATCTTTCTGTATTCACTTGGTCCAGTCCTCACATCTTTTATGAACACACTCTTCCACACCTTTCAGTCCTTTATCCCTTGGTCTTCTTCTTGCTCGTTTCTTTTGTGGGCATCTTTGTACCAAACCAGGCTCCTAGCACTTCACAGGAATGCTGCTGCCTGTCTGCCATTTTCAATGATCCCATTCTCATTTCTTCAGTTTTCCTTTGTCACGCTTCTCAATTACTTGGCACACTCCACCTTCCTCAACTGTTCATGTCCAATCCTCATTCTTTCTTTCTAGTTGTAAGCAAGATCTCATATTTGTTTACATTAAAATTCATTCCACACAGCTTCTTTCAAAGGATCCAGCTGTTCCTGACTCTCACCCTCCATGCTCCCCATATCATCAAGTTATTCATGAACCTCATTGCTTTCCACCTTGTCTTCTCCAGTTTTTTCTGCCGCCTTCATTATTATCTCATCCAAGGCCACAAAGAGGAGAGGTGACAATGCACTCCCTGTTTCACGTCACTTGTTAGCTGGAACCAATCCATCCTTTCATTTCTCACTTTCACACAACTCAGACTTCTACAGTACATCTCCTCCACTATGTTTCTGTCTCTTTTTCACACATTTAAGGACTAAATTAAGGTGGAAATAAAAACGTAGAAGTGTGAGCTTCATTAACATAAAATGTTTCGTACCAAAGATTTGATATCAATAAGGCCTCCAGAAGCTATGAAAGTGTTGAGAATGGCATCCAGGTTTTCAAATTTAGACAACTAGAACCAGGCTGATACAGTAAAAGCAGCTAAAGAAAATGGACTGGGTATAGACTGCAACCTACAACTGTCACACAGATCGACAGATGGTGGCATTAGGGCACCACTGCACGACCATGTTCTGAGGTATGTGAGCATAGCCCATAGTTCAGAAAGAGAAAGCTAATGCAAAGTCATGGATACACTCTACTACGAGGAAGGAGACTATGCCGTAAAACAGCTGTGTCGAGCAGAATAACTCTTCCATGTCCCATATCTTTCGATAGATCTCATTACCAAAGGAAGCAACACAGATGGAGAGCAAAGAGTTCCTCCACAACTGTCTCTAAATGTAACGACCATCACCACAACTGTGAGTAGAAGTGTTGTGAAAATGTTGTAATTGTAAGGAAAAGTAGTAAAAAGTGTGATTCCAGTTGAAAAGAAGGAAACAGAATAGTAGGGGTAAAGAAGCGTGTAATATTAGTAAGTCCTGAACTGCCTTTTTTCCTGGAATAAATGACAAGGTAGTAGTATGACAAAATACAGAGGCATCAGGTGTTGAAGAACATGAATTAAGAATACGAGGTAGTGCCTCATGTACTGATTTTAGTTTAAAGAAATGGGAGATTCAGGTGTTGATTTTCAAAACTCACTGAGGTGGGGTGAGAAGCGGCGGCACCTGCTATCTCACTGACAATGCTTGGTGCCAGGTGCCAAACTGAATAAATTGAGTATATTAAACCAAGAAATTATAGTGGAACGTATCCTCAGTATGTTATCTGTCTAATTTAATATAGACTGATGCAAATCGCATCTTAATCCAACCTTTACATAGGTAGATATTTGAATTTTAATTGACAGCGCATATCAGTCTTTGCTGTAGAGCACAACAACTACGACTGACCATTGTAGTACTGAGGCTGCCAAATACCCAGTAAAAATGCAAGTCACCCTTCGTGGGGCTGGAGTGAAGTTTTAAGATGGTTCTGGTGTCTTGGTGCAGGGATACTACTGGCAAAAAAACTAAAAGTAAGAAACACTTTATGGGGTCAGACACCCTTTAGCAACAGACATTGGGACTTGTCTGAAGCCCTTAAGGGCACAAGAGGCAAAGTAGTCCATTCAGAAGACACATTTTTGAGGAAACAGTATGATTGCAAAATTATTTTAAGCAAAGTTACTATAAAGTTGGTACTGTAGGTACCAATGTATAGCTTTATTGTATTTAAATTGGATATATATTAGGGAAAGTGACATATCTGATGTCACAGGCAGTTAAAAAGTGATAAATAGGGTTCACAAGTATTTCTTCGAGGCACAATACAGGAAGTGTTGGCCAAGGACTGATCCGTAGCTGATGGCACTCCCACCTGTGGCGTAATAAGCTGTCTGATTGTTCCTCTTATGTTGGCGAAGTCAAAATATGAACTGTTGCTTAGGAAGTGATTTTAAATGGTGTTTGGAAGTTACATTTTTCACTGTGACAATATCTACCATTGGTAGCTTAGATGAACAAAGTTTATGTTGTGCCATTATATCATCTCCCAGAACCTCTGAGAATATTGTGGGTTTCAGAGCCAAGCAGATTCAGAACATACTTGCATTTTGTTGTCAAAGTCAGATGTGTTAGCAGTATTACTATGACCTCAGACAGAAGTCACTATTGAGTTAAATTTAAGAGTGTTTCTTGTCAATTGGAATTAGTGTCAATTATATAAGCTTCCAGAACTAAGCCGTATGGCAATTTTTTTTTCATTAGTCTTATTACTACTATACACCAAATTAATCGGAGGACATCGGGTCACAACAAGATAGTGCTTTTTTCAATCAGAGTAGGGTACTATTATTTGATGGTGTACAACCCCCTTACTGAATTTGTTGGGTTAACACAAAGCTTAACCACACCAGACCAGTTGGATCACAGCATAAGAATGACTGGAAATCAGCTAAGGGCACAGAGGTTGTAATAGGTAGATGAAATGCGAATAGACTGTGTGTATACAGAACCAGAAGATAGGTATCCGTTATCACTTGATCATACACCCCTGTTATTACTCTGCTTACAGCTGCAGACATTTCATTCCAAAATAGGTTGCCGGCCCTTTTTTGTATATTCCTCTCATCCATTCTAAATTTATGCACTAATTATTCATGGCCTTGCAGCTTGAGACGTTTCAAAGTAGTGCAGTTCTACATCAGTGCACCAAGTGATATGGGTAATGAAGTTTGGAGGAGCAGTTCAAAGAAATAGATAGTGTTTTGCAAAAAAGTTATAAGATGAATGTGAACGAAAGTAAAACAAGGGTAATGGAATGTAGCCGAAATAAATCAGGTGATGTCAAGGGGAATTAGATTAGAAAATGAGATACTAAAAGTATTACATGAGTTTTGTTGTTTAACCAGCAAAATAACTTGATGAAAGATGAAGAAGGCAGTACAAAATGCAAACTGGCATAGCAAGGAAAGCACATCTGAAAAAGAGAACCTGTTAACATTGAAAATAAATTAAACAGATAGAAAGTATTTTGTTAGGGTTTGTACGGTAGTGAAAGATGGATGATACACAATTTATATAAGAAGAGAATATAAACTTTTAAAATGTGGTTCTATTGAAGAATGCTGAAGATTCTATGGGTAGATCCAGTAACTAATGAGGGGTAGCAAGCCAAACTGAGGAAAAAATAAATTTCTGGCATGGTCTGGATAAACAACGTCGAGATACTGGGACAGCGTTGTTAGAGAGGCCATCGAAATTCGCACCAATGACGACCTCATAAACCGTGATTGTGGCTATAATCTTAGCAAGGCTTGGGAACCAGCGATCGGGTTAATCAAGAGTAAATCGAGCAGACGTATAGTTGTGACGACCACGGCGGACAGAGCCATCACACCGACGTCATCTCAGACGCCGTCGCAATCTGTTCCACCGCGCGACCGTGGCCCTGGGCGCGGACGGCGGAGGGAGCGCGCCGCGGGCGGAGGGTATTTAAATCGGCCGCCGCCGCGACCGAACCCAGTTCCCCCTGAGCAGCCATAGCGTACGGATCTCCGTGCCGGCACATTCACAGGAGCTCAGTCCGTCAGTTCACCTGATGATGGCGACATGTTTGATCGCCGAAATATTGTGCCCGTTGGACACTATAGACCGGCAGCATACCCGTGGATATTTTGATTATCAAATACGCCGGGAGAAACTCAAGAATCACATCATACACCTTTACGGGGAGGAGATGTATCGCAGCATGAAGAAATTTGAAAAGTTGCGCCACCGTAGATGTCGTTTGCTAAGTACTCTTGCCTTTCTAAAGAGATGTCGTTCCGAGAATGTTGTTCCAAATTTTGCTAAGGTTATGCATCATATCGATTCTGCAGCAGCTAAGAGAATCAAGAAACGAGCCAGCCTCGCATTGGTACGTGAGAGAGTGCAATTCACCCGCCGGAGCCTTGAGTTTATCTCACAGGAATTACTCAAACTACATTTGCAACTGGCGAGTAAGTTCACTTCTTGTTCCTGGGATTGGATTGATGGTGTCACCTGGGTGTCAGCTGATTCCGCCCATAAGAAGGCTACGGGACGTCAAACAGCTAAGTTCTCACGTCTCCTTGACAAACCATCCCTGCAGGTTCCGTGCAAGACTGTCATCAATTTGAGTGGCATGGTGTTGAGTGATGATGCGGTCTCGGTTTTGCAGAAAGGTCTCAACTTCGCTCCCACCCCCAAGTTCACTCCGGTCGCAGAAATTGTTAGTGCTGTTGAACAGGTTGCAGCTCAACTTCCGCCAGAATCAGCCGAGGAAATACGTCGTGAAACTTGTCGTGCGTTGACGAAATCCAAGCCGATGAAGTCAAATATCAGCAGTAAAGAGAGGGCGGCCATTCGTGATCTGAGGGAGCGCTCTGAAATTGTTGTCTTACCGGCTGACATAGGCAATGCTACAGTTGTTGTCTCCCATAAGGACTACACTGATAAGATGCAGAGCCTGCTAAATGACGATTCCTACCGGAAGATCAGCGTTGACCCTACAAAGAAGGTGGAGAACAAGACGAGGGCGCTTCTCAAGGACGCAGATTTACCGGAGGGTGACGCTAAGAAATTGTTACCCCAAGGTCCGGTACCGCCTAGACTATATGGACTCCCGAAGGTTCACAAAGAGGGGGTACCATTACGCCCCATTGTCAGCAACATCAGGGCACCTACATATTTGTTGGCCAAATACCTGACGGGAATATTAAGTCCTTATGTGGGTAAATGCCCTCATCACATCCGTAATTCCGTGGGTTTTGTTAAACGCCTTGATAGCTTCAGGTTGGATGAGTCAGATATCATGGTGAGTTTTGACGTCGTTTCCTTGTTTACGAGGGTACCCCTGCGAGAGTCACTAGAATTGATTAGTCAGAAGTTTGACGAGAAGACCACTGAACTTTTTAGGCATGTCTTGACTTCCACGTATTTTCTTTTTAATGGAGAATACTACGAACAAACGGAGGGAGTCGCCATGGGTAGCCCACTCTCACCGGTGGTAGCGAATTTGTACATGGAGAACTTCGAGGAGGAAGGCCTGTCGTCGTCCGTATGGAAACCTACTTGCTTTTTCCGTTACGTTGACGATACGTTCGTCATCTGGCCACATGGTATGGATAAACTCCTTGTCTTCCTTACACATCTAAACTCCATACACCCCAACATCAAATTCACTATGGAGACTGAAACGGAGGGTAAATTACCTTTCCTTGACGTCTTGGTCAAGAGAAGGGCTGACGGCACCCTAGGTCATGGGGTGTATCGGAAGGCTATGCACACTGATCTGTATTTGCATGCAGACAGCTGCCACCACCCTTCACAGAGGAATGGGGTACTTAAAACTCTAGTACATAGGGCGCGCACTATCTCTGACGCAGAGAGTCTACCCCAGGAATTGGAACATCTGAGAACTGTATTTCGAAAAAATGGGTACTCAGAGTGGCAGATTCAACGTGCTCTCCGCCCAACCACTGCAGCACAACCTGTTGAGATGGATGAAGTCACGAGGGAGGAGGTAGGCACTGCATTTATTCCATACACAGGCGCACTCTCGGGAAAAATCGCCCGCATTCTGAAGAAACACCGGGTCGGAACTGTGTTTTGTCCTCCAAATAAAACTCGGGCACTGGTGGGGAGCGCCAAAGATGACCTCGGTTTGAGGAAGGCCGGCGTGTACCAGATTCCGTGTCAATGTGGCAAGTCGTATATTGGTCAGACGATGCGTACCGTCGAGGATCGATGCCGTGAACACCAGAGGCACACTCGACTGATGTATCCGAGCAAGTCGGCGGTCGCTGAACATTGTTTGTCGGAAAATCACGCCATGGAGTATGACCGCACGAAGATTCTGGTACAGACGTCGAGATACTGGGACAGCGTTGTTAGAGAGGCCATCGAAATTCGCACCAATGACGACCTCATAAACCGTGACTGTGGCTATAATCTTAGCAAGGCTTGGGAACCAGCGATCGGGTTAATCAAGAGTAAATCGAGCAGACGTATAGTTGTGACGACCACGGCGGACAGAGCCATCACACCGACGTCATCTCAGACGCCGTCACAATCTGTTCCACCGCGCGACCGTGGCCCTGGGTATTTAAATCGGCCGCCGCCGCGACCGAACCCAGTTCCCTCTGAGCAGCCATAGCGTACGGATCTCCGTGCCGGCACGTTCACAGGAGCTCAGTCCGTCAGTTCACCTGATGATGGCGACATGTTTGATCGCCGAAATATTGTGCCCGTTGGACACTATAGACCGGCAGCATACCCGTGGATATTTTGATTTTATGATGGACATTATTTCTGCTGGGGTAGTGAGGGTCAAATTCATATTATGGAAGTTACTTGAAATGTCTGGTCTGAGGTATTCCACAGCAGCATCTACAGAACAAGACAAACTCATCTTTTAAGTAACAGCTATAAAATGTTTGTTGAAAAGTTCTGCAACACTATACACATCTATCACCAATGTATCATTTGCTCATAATGCTATTTGTCCCTCTTCATGTCTGATTCTACCAGTCTCCTCCTTCACTATATCCCATATTGTCTTTATTTTGTTATCTGATATGACTATCTTTTCCTTGTAATATATTTGCTTTGATGTTAGTATTACAGTCTTTAATATTTTGCAGTATTTCTTGTAATGTGCTATAGCATTAACATCAGAACTGTCTCGGATTGACAGATACAGTTTTCTTTTTGTTTTACAAGATACCCCTATTCCTTGAGTAATCCATGGCTTCTTTGTAGACTTTGCTCTAACCTTGGTTAGTTTTGGGGGAAAACAGTGTTCAAGTAAGGTAATCACTTTATTAGCAAAAGTGTTATGCTTTTCATTCATGCCAGGAGCAGTCTAAACAACAGTCCAGTGAATGTCTCTGAGGAGTGTCCTAAAATAATAAATTTTTGGCTTATTGATAACCCTCTTGAGCTCGGATTTAACAGATTTTATATCCTGTTCAGTATTAACATTTAACAGAAGGAACTGTAATTATGGTTTGAGCGGTCATTGACTATTGGTTGTGTAATGTAACTTTTCTACAATGATATTATCAATGGCTGTTTGTGAGCAATTTGCTACCCTAGTGGGGAACTTTAGAGTGTGAATTAAGTTGAATGATAGTGTTACTAACTCAAATAAGTTCTTATTGGGAGTGTCTTTAAGGAAATCTACATTGAATCACCAGCAAACACTATTTCTTTGTTTTTGGCTTTTAAATGGGCCATTACAGCTTCAAGGTGGTTCATGAACAAATTAAAGTTACCTGCAGGTGCTTGATATACACTTAATATTATGAAGGATTTTTGTGAAATTCTACTTCTGTTGCACATGCTTCCATATGCTGTTCTAAGCAAAATTTATGAATGTCTATGTTCTTAAATTTATGACAGTTCCTGATGAATGTGGCAACTCCTCCTTTCTCCATTTCTACTCTACAAAAGTGAGATGCTAACCTAAATCGTGTAAGACTTGTATACCAGTTCTATACCAGTGGTCACATGATGTCCTGGAGGTCCTGAACATAATAACATTGTCTCACTCCTATAAAATGAATTTGGATGGATTTTGGTTAAAAGCTTGGGGAGTTTTAGGTCATACTACAATAGTTCTCCTAAACTCTGCAAACAATATACACCAGTGTTCTATTCATCAAGACAAGAGAACCAACACAGAAAGACCAGTCGTGTGTGAACCGCGAAATTAATGTTGCAAACGAGTGTATCACTGAAATATGCACTAACTTTAAGAATGTCGATACTGTAGACATAAACAGATTGGAGCGACAGTTCCATACAGTCCATGGACTTCATGTAAATACGCCAGGAAAGAAATTACTAGCCTAAAAAATATTTATTCGCATTTTGAAGAAGAGTGAAGAAAAAAGTATAAGTGACAAACAAACGGAGATTAAGAAGTGCTTTAGACGCGTTCCAAGCTGTGCCATTGGCCAAATGCAAATTACCAAGTGGTTTAAACCAATTAGGCAAGAAACAATCAATCAAGTCGTCAGCCAAATGAAAATTACGAAATGGTTTAAACCGAAGAGGACAGATGTGGATGAAGCAAAACTTATACAAGCTCCAGAAGTTAACTCACCTGCTGATTGCCACCAGCAAACAGAAGCCACACACAAAAAAGATTCAGAACTTTTTTTAGGGTAAGTGCTGTATTAGAAATGCCATTAGATAAAGAATAAGAAACCGTTTCAACTAAAGTTACTAAGTACCCAGATTTTGCTATACTACACCATAACGTTCAGTCACTCACAAATAAAATTTCCATGTTGGAAGCACTACTCCAGTATGCACTAAACATAGATATAGTTTGCATTACTGAACATTGCCTACGAAATGACGAAGTAAAATTAACCTCAATCTCAGGATATAGATTAGCAAGTCATTTTAGCCGAGAGTTTTCCAAACATGGTGGCTCTGCTATCTTTGTGAAAGAACAAATAAAGTTCTGTGATGTCAGTAAAAGTTATATTGACTCAATTGAAAAAGACTTTGAACTTTCCATTACCAAACTGCCAGAGCTTAATTTCATAGTTATTAACATCTATAGAGCACCAAGTGGAAACCTGTCAGTCTTCAAGAATAAACTAGAGGTTCTGCTGAACAGGATCAGTACACTAAATATGAAGATAGTGCTTTGTGGGGATTTCAATATTGATTTTTCAAAAGACAGCAGCAGCAGAGATTCTTTGATAAATATGACCAACACATTCAATATGATCCCCACAATACACTGTCCAACAAGATTAACAGAATGCACAAATTCCATTATTGACCAAATATTCATCTCAGAAACAACTTACAGATTCACAAGCAGAGTACTGAGCATTGGTTATAGTGACCATGAGGCACAGCTGCTGTGTATAGAAATGCCAACAAGTAGTAGCAGTTCTGGAAAAGTAGTTGAAAAAAGATCCTTTTCTGAAGATAACATTAGAATTTTTAATCTCTTACTGGCAAAGGAAAACTGGGAAAGCATCGCCACTCAGAACAATGTTGATAGCATGTACATGAGTTTTCAGAGCATCTTTCTTCACTACTTTAATGTAGCATTTCCAAAAGTAATAAAAACAGTAAAACCTAACAATAATAAGCAATGGGTAACTAAAGGCAGAAAAATTTCCAGTGAGAGAAACAGATTTCTGCAGTACTCTTGTAAGAAATATAGAGTAACCCAATAATTTGCAGATTATTCAAAAGCCTACAAAAGAATCTATGGTAGAGTAGTCGAAGAGGCAAAAATTATGTGGAATAACAATTTGATAAGAAACTCATCTAACAAAATGAGATCCACATGGAGAGTTATAAAGAAAGAAACTTGTAGCTCAGTGCCAAAGAAAAAGAATGTATCATTAACACTAGAAGGCTCAAAAGTCACAGACCCAAATTCAGTTGTGGAAAAATTCAATGAATACTTCACCTCACTAGCTGAAGACCTCATTCAAGTACACTGTCAAGGACCAGTCCCAAGTTTCTCCAGCAAGTCAGTGATCTCAACTGCTTCTATGTATGTGTATGAAACAAACCCCAATGAAATTATAAGTAAAATTAAATAATTAAGCAATAAAATGTCAAGTAGTCTTCATGAAGTACCTGATTTAATATTAAAAGCATGTGCTCACCACATAGCAAACCCCTTGGCAAAAATTTTCAACCTCTCTTTAAAAACTGGTGTATTCCCAGATATTTTTAAAATAGCAAAAGTTTCACCACTGCTAAAAAAAGGTTCTCCTGAAAAAATATCAAACTACCGACCTGTGTCACAGTTAAGTTCCTTCTCAAAAATTCTAGAAAAACTCTTCTATGACAGGCTTTTAAGTTTCATAAATAAATATGCACCTCTTACAGTACAACATCATGGTTTTAGAAAGTCTAAATCTACATAGACAGCAATTTTCGAATTCTTAGACTGCATTTTAAAATCCCTTGATCAACATAAATTAGCTGAAGGTATTTTTCTAGGTCTATCAAAAGCCTTCGATGTCCTGGACCACAACATTCTGCTCGAAAAATTAGAAAGACGAGGAGTAAGAGGTGTAGCACATAGCTGGTTGTGTTCATACCTAAAAAACTGCAGGCAGAAAGTATCACTTCAGTATGAATTCAACAAAATGAATAAAACAAGAAACAACTCCTTTCTTTCTAGGGAATTACCAATAAAATATGGTGTACCACAGAGCTCAATCTTAGGTCCACTACTCTTCTTGATTTATGTGGACGACTTAGTTGAATATATGAGTCCCACAAAAACTATCCTGTTTGCCGATGACATCAGCATATTGCTCACTGGATCCAGTCCAGAAACTTTGCGGTCCACAGCAGAAAGTTCTATGAAAAGACTTTCTGCGCGGTTCACAAAAAAAAAAAAAAAAAAAAAAAAAAAAAACCCTCATTATAAATACTGAAAAAACTGTGTGTGTCAATTTTCAATTAATTCCTCCAACTAATCAAATGTCTATTCAAGCCCAATTAAAAATGATCCTCTATAAAATGTAAGTGTCACAAAATTCTTGGGTCTTTGGGTTCAGCAAGACTTAAAATGGGACACACATATAAATAACTTGTGTAGAAAACTATCATCTGTGTGCTATGGCCTAAGAATTTTAAAGGCTACAACAAGCAAAACAACAGTACTGCAGGCATACTATGCACAGTTCCACTCACTAATCAGATATGGGATCATTCTCTGGGGATAGTCAGCTCACAGTGTAAAGGTTTTTAGAATGCAAAAAAGAGCTGTAAGAATAATTTGTGACCTTAAAAAGATGGAGTCCTGTAAATCCCATTTTACTGAGCTTGGTGTCCTAAATGTTCCAAGTTTATTCATTTATGAAACTATCTTGTTCACTAGGGACTACCTCCTGAAAACAGGCAAACTGCTACAGAACAAAAGTGTACACAACTATAGTACCAGAAGGGAATCAAATATACATCAAAAATATCACAGAACAACCACCTATCAGAGGAGCATAATTAATATTGGTGTAATACTACACAATAAGATACCAGAGAAAATAAAAAATACTGCTCATCCAATATTTAAAGCTAAACTAAAGGCATTTCTAATAAAGCACTGTTTCTATTCTGTCAGAGAATTTCTGAATAAGCAACAAAATTAATTGCAGTAGGTACCTAATTTTAATTGCTAATACTATGTATTATTGTAACTTATCTTTGACCTGTCCAATATCAATTGTACAATTTGTGCTATATGATAAAACTGGACCAATAAAAAATCAAATCAAATCAAACCTACCATAATGGGAACATAAAGAAAATATTGGGCAATGGGGGAACTGAACTCAGGTTCAATGGGTGACCTATATCTGCATTTATACTCTACAGACCAACAGGAAGTGCATGACAGAGGGTATGACCCATTGTACCAGTTATTAGGGTTTCTTTCCATTCCTTTCACATGTGAAGAGCAGGGAGAATGGTCGTTTCAATGCCTCTGTGTGTGCAGTAATTATTCTAACCTTATCCTCACGGTCACTATGTGAGCAACATGTAGGGAGTTGTAGCATATTCCTAGAGTCATCATTTAAAGTCAGTTCTTAAAACTTTGTTAATAGACTTTCTTGAAATAGTTTATGCCTCTCTTCAAGAGTTGTCCAGTTCAGTTCCTTTAGTATCTCTGTGACACTCTCCTATGGATCAGATAACATGAATGGCAAGAGTCTCCTGAGGCACGCCTGAAGTTACTTCTACATCTGACAATGACTCTCCATCCAAGATAACATGCTGGATCCTCCTAACAACAAGTCCTCAATCCAGTCACAAATTTCACTTGATTGTACTATTGACCGTAAGTGTATGTGTGGTACTGAGTCAAATGCTTTTCAGAAATCAAGAAATGCTGGATCTATCTGACTGCCTTGATCCAGAGCTTTTGGTATATATGTGATGACAGGCACTTTGATGTGAACAATTTTCACAATGCCACTAACATGTCCTTCATACCACATCTGCTGCTGCCGGTCAAATCACTACATCTTCACAATCAATTTCAGTATCCTATACTTTTTGTGTGCAATGTTTAACTGATATTAATTTCCAATGTTCCGTTCAAGTATGTCTCACTGGTATGATAATGTGTTGCTGCTATAACACAACATGGGTATTAAAGTGGTGAAAGTATTGCTACAAATTGTTATGTGGCTGTAGACACTGAGAATGCCTGATGTGGGACTTAGCCATTTTCTGTGCAAACAGTCTTGTTTTCTCAACTGTAAACATGTATGGTGTCCTCCTACAACAATTTACCATTGGGACACCTTCTATCAAATATATTTTGCTTGCTGGTCCTCTTGCTGTAAAATCATTGTTTCAAAACTGATTTCCACCACTTCTGTCCACATTAAATCAATAGCTGCTGACCTTTCCATGCCAAAACAGCTCCTTCTCTACAGTCTGAGTACCATGGATATCACTTGTACAATGAAAAGAAGTCCTTAACTAAATATTTCAGAGCTGTTTATTCATAGGAAGTATCTGTTCTACAAACATCTTTCATTCTATATCTTCCCATTTTCCACAATATTCTTATGATACTATTTGTGAGTCACAATGATGATAACAACTATGTGATGGTAGGCATTTTATCTAATAACTCCAGTGCCACCACTGTGCAACATCATTGGTAGATACAGTTACTACTTGTCCCTCTCAAGAAAGTAGCCACAGGTCACAAAGGATATTCAGTTACAATACATGTTCCTGTGCACAACACAATTAATTGATGGCCACATATGGATCCATCCAATAACATCAACTTCTTCAAAGTCCACAGTCAGTAGCTGTCACTCCTATACATCCTTCAGTCCCATAGCTTTTGCCACATGCTCTACTACTCAAGTTTTACTTCCGCCCCCATTCCAATCTTTTGTTCTAGTTCTTTTGTATTTCTCTTCATTTCTCTTTGGATATCTCTTCTTGATTTTAGATCTTTTTAATTTTTCCTGTCCTCAAGTTGCTTATTAGTGTATGTTGTATTATCTTCAACAGAATTTTCTGGAGACTGAGAAACTACTCTGTAGTAATCCACATGGATTCTGCAAGACCAATTGTGTGAATCTTGGCCTGCTCTAGGTACTGGAACACAGAGTGATGTTGTATTTTCTCTGGAGAGCCTTCAATAAAGTTCCATACTGCCATCCAGTAAAGAAAATGTAAACTTGTGGTGCATTCTGAAAGGCAGATATGCAACTGCATGGGAGACTTCCTAATATCAGAAGCAAAAGTAGCATCCAATGTACATCCAGGAAGTGTGATGGGATGATTACTATTCACAATATACAAACAACCCTGACAGACAAAATTATCAACTCATTGAGGCTCTTCTCAGGTGACACATCGGTATATAGAGAAGCATGATCATGAGGGAACTGTTGTGCATTGCAGAAAGTCACAGATAATAAGCACTTGATGAAAAGAGTGGCAGCTGATCCTCAACAAAAATAAATATTTTAATATGGGTAAATAGATGAAAAGTTCTAACTGTGTTAGACTATAAAATTGGTAATTAGATTTTGTAGTCTGTCAAAACTGTTATGTGTCTCTAGCACCTGCCTGGAGCTATTTAAAGTTAAATGACCATATAGATGAATCCATCTAAAAGAGCAGGTACCAGAATGAAATGTATTGAAGGAATCCTAAGAAACTGTATTTCACATTTTAAGGATGTCACTTTTAGAACTGCCATTTGGCACATTCTTGAGTAAAATGCAAAGGCCCCAGCTTTGAGTCCCAGTCTGGCACACAGTTCTGATCTACCAGGAAGTTTCTTGAGTAATGTTCATTGGTCTGGGACTCTAATGAAATTGTATTAATGAAACAGGCAGAGAAGACTCAAAGGAGAAATCCTCCCTTCATAACACTTTCATGCCCTTAGAGATAGGTCATAAATTTTTTTTTTCTTCTTTGTTCTCAAGGGTTAAATCAGTTTTACATAAATTTTTGGCAAACAGACTTCCACCATTTTCAGGCTACTGTTGAGGAATTATGAGGTAGTCCATGGGGCTGTCCTTTCAAATGTTTATCAATACCATCATCCCCCAGCTGGTTGGTACTGTGCTGGGGAAATTCAGTCTTGCTCTGAAGATGAAGTTTTTATTTATTTAAATTATTTACACATGAAGTTCCTTAGGACCAAATTGAGGAGCAAATCTCCAAGGTCATGGGATGTGTCAGTATGTGAAATTACAACATAAAAGTAATAACAGATAAAAATAAATGTTTATGAACCCAAAAAAAGTCAGTCCATAAGTTTAAGTAAATGCAATCAACAATACAACAAGAATCAGCTTAATTTTTCAAGGAACTCCTCAACAGAATAGAAGGAGTGACACATGAGGAAACTCTTCAGTTTCGATTTGAGAGTGCATGGATTTCTAAGATTTTTGAATTCGAGTAGCAGCTTATTGAAAATGGATGCAGCAGTATACTGCACATCTTTCTGCACAAGACTTAAGTAAGTCCGATCCAAATGCAGGTTAGATTTCTGCCAAGTATTAACTGAGTGAAAGCTGCTTATTCTTGGGAATAAGCTAATATTGTTAATGAGAAATGACAGTAAGGAATATATGTATATATTGAGAGTCCAATGCCAAAATACCCAGACTCATGAACAGGAGTCAACAAGAGGTTTGTGAACTTACACCACTTACTGCCCAAACCGCCTGTTTCTGCGAAAAAATATCCTTTTAGAATAGGAAGTGTTAACCCAAAATATAATACCATATGACATAAGTGAATGAAAATAAGCAAAGTAGACTAATTTTCAAGTCGAACAATCACTTATTTCAGATACTGTTCAAATAGTAAAAATGGCAGCATTAAATCTTTGAACAAGATCCTGAACATGGGCTTTCCACGACAGCTTACTATCCCTGGGGCACCCCCCCCCCCCCCTCCCCACTTGACTGTACCCCACTCAGACCCTACATCACAGCCAGTCTCAAAATTGTGAATAATAACCTCGGTTGCTAAAGTAAGAGCTGAACCAATTGTGAGCTGCTCCCCGTATTCCGTAATTCTGGGGCAATGTTTTGTGATCAACACAATCAAATGTCTTAGTTAAATCAAAAAATATGCCTTCTGTTGAAACCATCTGGTATCTCACAGAGAATAGAGAATATAGCATTTTCAGTTGTTAAATGACTTCTAAAGCCGAATTGTATATGTCATAATAAAATTGTGTGATATAAAATGATCAATTATCCTTACATACACAGCCTTTTCAATAACTTTATCAAACACTGATGGCATAGAAATAGGTCTAAAATTATTTACATTATCCATTTCTCCCTTTTTATGAAGCAGCTTTACTACAGAGTACTTTAATCGTTCAGGAAACTGACCATTGCTAAAGGAAAAATTTCAAATATGGCTAAATACAGGGGTAACATGTGCAGGGCAGTACTTTAATATTCTGTTAGGCACTTCATCATAACCATGAGAGTTCTTAGTCTTCAGTGATTTAACTATTGACTCAATCTCCCTCTTGTCCGTATCACAGAGGAGTATTTCAGACATCAATCTCGGAAAGGCATTTGCAAGATTCCCTGTAGACACTAAATTTTTATTTAATTCACCAGCAATGTTCAGAAAATGATTGTCAAATGCTGTACATTGATCTGATTTATCAGTAACAGAAATATTTTTACTGTGAACTGACTTTATATTATCGACCTTGTGCTGCTAACCAGACACTTCCTTCACAACTGACCATTTGGTTGTAATTTTATCCTGTGAATTAGCTATTCTATTTGCATACCAAATAGTCTTTGTCTCCCTAACAACATTTTAAGCACCTTACAATACTGTTTGTAATGGGCTTCTGTAGCTTGATTGTGACTAGTTCTAACATTTTGATAAAATTCCCGCTTTGTTCTACATGACATCCTTAACCCACTAGTCAGCCACCTGGGCTGCGTAGTACTGCTAGTACCCCCGTTTAGAATGTTCTAATGGAGAGCAACTCTCAAAGAGCATGAGAAATGTGTTAAGGAAAGTATTATATTTACCATCTATGTCATCAGCACTATAAACACCCTGCCACTCTTGTTCCTTGACAAGGTTTAAAAAACTCTCTATTGCTGTTGGATTAACTTTCCTACATAGTTTGTAATTAAATGCGACATTTGTTTGAGTACTAAAGCCTTTTAGTGTTAAAATTTGTGCATCATGGTCTGAAAGGCCATTCACCCTTTTACTAACAGAATGCCCATCTAGTATTGAAGAATGAATAAAAATATTGTATATGACTGTGCTACTGTTCCCCTGCACCCTAGTAGGAGAAAACACTGTCTGCATCATTCATATGAATTTATGAGATCTACCAACATCCTTTTTCTTGCACCATCATATACAAAATTTATATTGAAGTCACCACATATGGCTAATTTCTGGTACTTCCTAGAAAGTGAATCAAGAACCCTCTCTAGCTTGAGCAGAAATGCTCTGAAGTCAGAGTTAGGGGACCTATAAACAGCAACAATTGGAAGTTTAGTTTCACTAAATTCAACTGCCCCTGCACAACATTCAAATATGATCTGTTTGATTATTTATTTGTCATTAACTGAACCATGTAGTTAATTTATCTTGTAATTGATCTATTAGGTAATTTCTTGTTGTTATTTACATTTGCACAAATATGCATTGCATCCATCCAGGCTTATTATATTGTAGTTAATAACATTTGTCATGTTGAATTTTATATTATTATTATTATTGTTGTTATTATTATTATTATTATTATTATTATTATGTAAACACTGATGACACCAATTGCATGTAAATATGCTCAACGGTGGAATAAAACATTTGTATTTGTTCAGTGCAGTGCTGTGATACGTCTATGGACTCAAATGGAATACTGTTTTTACGTACATAGCCACTCCACCATCCTTGAAAAATGGTCAGCTAATCTGTATCCTGGTACAGGAAGCCTCTGAATTGTCAAATTATTTAAGTGGTGCTCTGATATACCATTACTTTCAGAGTCAACATCTATAAGCAGTTCACTAATTTTATCTGTAATACCTCTTATATTTTGATGAAATATGCTAATTCCTTCTCTACTTGGAAACATTACATCCTCTGAAGGTGAGCCTTTAGTTAGAGGGACTTCCTTCAAGAAGGTATACGTGTTAGCTAACATCAATCTAAAAAAGGTTCAGCAGTAACACCAACTACTGCAGGAATTTTTCCATGAGTGACCCCACCACCACCACCACCACCACTACCACCCACTACACTGTCACCTATAAGCTTTGCCATCCTCCCCTTCCCATACCTATTGAGGTGCAGACCATGCCTAGTGAATCCTGATATAATGGTAGAACCAACTGGCACTACTGAGATGTGACCCATGCCTTCTGCCATCAGTGCCCTCTCCAGCCCCATGTTAACACACCTAACAGCCACATTAAGATGAGGCCAATCATGACGCTAAAACAGTTGCATGAAATGCACATTAGTGCCACCAGTTTGAGTAGTTACCTTTACCAGATCACCACCTACATCATATTCCCCCTCCCTATCAAGGCTGTTCCCTGCTCCACCCATTATCACTACCTGATCCTCCTTCGTAAAATTCCCACATAACTCCCCTATGCTGTCAGTCACTTGAGCCAACCCTGCACTAAGCTTCACAATGCTAATGAACTGGTACTCACTCCCCAAAACTTCCTGCAACTGCTGGCCCACTCCTCTACCATGTGAACTACCTGGCAGCAGAACGTTCTTCTTTCTGTTAGACTTTGCAGCTAACCTAGGCCTCGTAACTGCTGAGGACTGCTGCATGTTCCCTACATCTACAGTTGCACGAGGCTCCTCTCCACTCAACTCTGACAGTTGGTCAAATCTATTGCATATACACAAAGTGTAACTGTCTGAATACCTCCTCTTCCTAGCTGCCTTCTTGCCAACTGCCAGTTCCCATTCCCCACCACCCTTCACCCTCCTCAACCTATCTAGCTCCTCCTTTGCACATTGTAACTGCACCTGAAGTGCACAGATCTTACGTTCCTGCTCCTCTATCAACTTATTACTACTACAGATTCCTTATTCCCAGGAGAGGATCTCACTAGAATGCCCACTTGCTTCCCCATTACATTCCCCTCAATGAAAATACTTTGAACAAATCCCACACCATAACCTACTACTCACAAACCTACAGCAGAGCCCACACTTCTCACTCATGGTAAAATTTTACAGTTACTGAAGAAAACTGTACATCTATGATACCAAAGTTGAGTTGCACCAGTAGAACTATTTACAGAACTAACAATAGCGATCTTAAAATCCTCTGTCTACTAAGAAAGTAATTACTTGTATTAATACTACTAAACCATAGCTAATACCAATACCAACAAAACTTCACAAATTATTAGCTAAAACTAAAAATTCAAATGGCCACTGGAACACTCAATGAAGTTAAAACACTGAATGAAAATTTTACTGAAATATTTCACTAGAAACAATAAGAAATGTCAGCTGAAAACTAAAGCATGAAATTTACTAAATGACTTCAGTGCACAGAAAACTCCAAAAAACACAGTGAGCGAATGTTTCCAAAAGTTTATTAAATCATTATTTCACCACAAACAGCACAAAATACTGCTGAAAACTATTAAATTTAATATCTGTATAACAGTGCACAAATAAGTTTGTCAGTACTTAGCTTTGTAACCACTACAGCTGCACTGCCCGCCGCAAAATGTAATTTCTGCTGTAATGTCCCTGAGTTTACGTCCCACTTCATAACACATTGACAGTATTGCAAGTGCAGGATCACAAGCCTTGCTAAAACAGAATCCACTGTCATTGGCAGGTTCTTCTAAAGATGGACTTCCACTGCTTCTTTAAACACACAATCCCTAGCAGAAGAGGACCATGATCTTACCTTTTTCTTAGACTGTTGCACAGCCAATTTTTAAGCAGTGCTCAGCAACAGCCGACTTGGTGGGTTGGTGGGGTTCTGTGTGATGTTTAACCACGTGGTATCTGTCACAAACTGTTCATCATGTTTGTAGCATTGCTTGCTTATGAAATATCTCCTTCTGGTCCTGCATTCATGTTCATGTTGGCTGCCACAAGGGACACTATATCTGGTAGTTGTTATAACCGTTTGTTTTGGCTAGTAAGCTCTCTGTCAGACATGGCGCTTGCTCTGTGGACTAGTGAATGAAGTACTCCTTCACACTGTGAGTTATGATGGAAAATGGATGCCTCTAAATACAAGTACAAATGTGTAGCTTTTCTGTACATATTGAGTCTCGAGAGCACCATCACCTTTTTCCCTCTTAGGACAACTAGGAATGGGCATCTGTTGTTCCATCTCCATTGTAATATGTATGCTGAGATAGAATGAATTTAGATGTTGCAGAAACTTATTCAGAATTTACTGCCCATGTGGCAACAATGCAAAGATGTCATTGTCACAGTGCAGGAACACAGTAGTGTTCGAATGACCTATTCCAAAATCTTTTCTTAGAATTCTTCCATGTATTAATTTGCTACCACAAATGATGGGTGCATGCTGTCCATCTGATCATACTAGCTGCCATTGAACAAAAATTAGTTTGAGGAGAGCATGAATGGTATAGTCTTGTCACTACAGTTACAAACATCCCAGTGTCAAGTTTTATGGACTCATCCAGGAAACACCAGATGATTTCAGATAGATTATATAATGTAAAACAAAGATTTCAAAAACAGATTTTAAAATGTAAGCATTTCCAGTGGCAGATGCAAACTATGACCATAATTTATTGGTTACATACTGCAGATTAAAACTGAAGAAACTTTAGGAAGGTAATCAAAGAGACAGGATCTGGATAAATTGAAAGACCACTGGTTGTTGTTGATTTCAGAGGGACGACTAGGCAACAATTAACTGAAACAGGAAACAATATGTGGGAAATTCCATGTGCATAATTAGTGTAATAACTTGGTACAGCTATAAAGAAATTAAACCAGTTTAGTGACATAAATATCAGACACCAAAAAATACAATTGATTCTAAGACAGATACTACAAACAGACTGAACTAACAACTTAAAACAAAGATATCAAAACACACATTTTGTTCCCTAGTCTCTGATTTCAGATACAACATCAACCTTGGCTTTTAGTTGTCCTAAAGAGCCCTCCCCCCCCCCCCCCCCCTCCTCCCCACACCACCTCCTCCAGTGCACAGTAGTATGTCAGGTGAACGTGATGGTACCATTTTTTGCATAGGTGCTCAGTCTGGTAGGGCAGGGTCTGTAGCACCCAGCTATTGCAAGAGCAGAGGCATAATTGGGGCTGTATGAAAGGGATGACAACTGTACATTGTTCCCTCTCACTGGGGGAGAAAAGCTGAGTTGAAATCAAATAAGCCATGTACAAGTGGTAGATGTGAGACCCTGTCACAAAAAAGTTAGTCCTTCATCTCTCTCTTGACTCTGTGACACCCATGTGAGCTTCAGTGGTTGAATAGAAACTGTTGAGGGATTGGCATTCAGTAATATTGAGAAAGTGTGAATTCCATGCAGTAGCACTTTATGGGGGCCAGAATACAGCTGTTGTAGGGATGCCCAGATAGTGTCATCACGAAGCATGATGTGCCCGTGGTCCTTCAGGGTGTTGTGTACAAATACTCTCTGTACACTATGCATCTGTGGAGCTTGTAACACTGTCAGCTAGAAGTGAAGACAGAACCAGAAAATCAGCATGCAGAACCAAGCATTGATTGTACAAAATTTCCACCAACGATGACTACAAATCTTCTTTCTAGGCAGTATGTACACACAGCATTACCCACCACAGGGCTTCTGTCTACTGCGTGGAATGGTGTACAAGAGCAATCTTAAGAGTGTGGTGCCAACATTTGATGAGACCTTACTTTGAGGGTGGGCCTTAGTTTGAAACTGTTAGACACTGCACAATTCAGATAACTCTGCAAATAGGTTGGACTGAAACAGTCACCTCCAGTCAGTGATCATCGGTGTGAGGCAGCTGAAAAGTGCAATCCACATCTGCAGGAGGGCATAAGCAGTCATTTTGACTGTCATGTGTACAAATGAAACTCTTTCACCCAGCATGTCATTTTATTTATAGCTGATGGTGGAAACCACTTTATTCTGGCAGTGGTCTTACTAGATCCAGGTGGATGTGCTGTAGATTTCCTTTTGGAACTTAACATTTTGTGTGTTGTGAGAAGGTATGGCAGCCAACCCTGATGTGCTGGAAGTCAGTGCAAGTATTGATCTAATTCCTGCAGTTAGTTTTAATGTTGGGCCACATGAAAAGCTCCATGACTAACTTGGTTGTAGGGCAGACAGCAGGGCAAAACAAGTTGTGTAGGTTGTCAAAAATAGCTCTGCAGAACTTTAATGCGACCACTCTGCTATGTTAAGTATTGCATCATAGGTGCAAGTCTGTGCCAGGAATCAGTACTGAATACACTGTAAACCCAACATTGCTGTTCATCAAGAGTGCTGTCATCTGTTGATCCTTCTCTTGTTCCTTCACTATTTTGCAAAAGTCTCTTGTGCCAATCAGCATCTTAATTTGAGACAGAAAGTTGGCAACCACATTATCAGCACTGTTAATGTGGCAAATGTCCATAAGTAATTTCCCAGCATAATACAGATGGTGGAATTGGTGAGGACTGCAATTCTTACTGGGGTTGCATATCACCTGTACCATGGTTGACAATCAGCGAATATAGTTTGCAGACCCCCCCTCAGTATCCTTACAGAAATGTTTAATGGGTCTGCACAGAGTCAAAAGCTCTGCCCACATTTGTGTGACTCGACAGAGTAACTGTTGGTATATATCTACTGTTTGTTGCTGGGTTGCACTGATTGTGGTTTTTCTGGTGTCCGCCATTATGGACAATTACAATGAAGATGAAGGGTGGCCCAAAGTAACTGTGGTGTGAAGGCAGTTTGTGACAGTGTCAAATGCATGTTGCATCTTCAAGGTCCATTGCAGAGGCTGCTTACCCCAAGTATTTTTACCTGCTAAGGCACTGCTTAGAGCTTTGCATCCTGTAAAATGTGATACCTGTAAAAGTTTATCATTCCAAGAAATCTCCAAAGTTCGTGTTGTTGAGTGTGGTGTTTATGTGATGAGCTCTGAGTGTTGTTGCATCAGCGAGTAGCCCAGAAAGGTGACCTCCTGCTTGCATAGCTGGTGTTTGTCCTAGTTTACTACTATTCCAAATTTCTGCGGCTCGCTGAAGACCAGGCACAAATGTTATTCATCCTGTTCCAGCAAAGAGGAGAAAATCAGTATATGTCTAAGTATGGGAGTATGGGAAGCAGAACAAAAGATGACAGAGGGCCCTATCGACAAAACACTGCCAAATTTTGATGGCACTCTTTATGCAAATGACATGTACAGGATTTCATATAGTCCAAAAGAAGTAATGATTACGGTTTTGGAAATGTCCTCTGGTACCATTGGGAACTGTAGGTGTACTTTTTCACAGTCAATAACACTAAATATGGAAGCACCAGCCAACAAGTGGACAAAGTCTTAAATTTAGAGGCTGGATATCTGTTGGGTACCATTCAGACATTCAGTGGCCAGGGATGGGGGAGGCCCATGCATTGTGTGATGGTTGCACGATATCAGAATGTAACAGTTCTTCAATGGTTGCTTTAGTGACATGCAACTATGCTGGTGCCAGGTGCTGAGCTTTACAAAAGACAGGGAGTTCTGGGGAAATGTTTATTCCATGGATGTTATTGTCCCTAATGTCAGGTTGCATAGGAAAATGGGAAATACCAGACAAAGCGCTTGTAACACTGGGAGGAAGCGATGAGTTGCAGATGTCACTTTCACTGACCTGCTACTGCTCCATAGCCCCCTCTTGAAGCCCATGGTTGGGGTGAGTAGGGATGGTCACTGCCAATACCAGCTTGCCAGTACATTTGTGAATGTTTCAAACTGAATATTTACATAACAGTTTTACATCCACTGTGGCCCTTGTGGCTACAGCATCCAACACCAATGAGGTTTGAGTTAGTCTCTTTTCTAGGTAAATAAATTATTTACCTTTCCTAGAGGAGCCACTAAATTTGTTTGTCATACTGCTCAGTTTCACCACAACTTGCAGGATTGTGTTGAATTAAGGGTTTGAAGGTGGAGGGTGTCCAGTGTTACAAATCATGTTAATCCTTAACAGTGATAGCTGATCCTTGACCTTAGCTAGCACATACTTTTGTCCCTCCAAGTTTTGTGTAAAACCAATTTTTCATTCACTAAACTTTAATGTTCAATCTTGATGTATGTATACATCTGTTCCACCGTAGTCAGTTGTTTCTTTAATGAGTAGTATGAGCTCTGAAGCTCTTTTGTTGATGAGGAATCTGTTGATGTCAGAGGTGTAGGAACAAATGGTCTGCTGATAATCCCAGTATGGAATAACCACTAATGCTTGGCAAAGTATTCCATCTGTTAAATCAAGGCACAGATGGAAGTGACGTAGAAAATTGTTGCCTCCACAGAGGTTCATTGTCTTCTGCCACAGTGAATGTCAATGTAAATAGAGTGCTCAGACCTACATTGATGTGCTTTTGGTAGTACCATAATGCCTGATAGGTGTGTCATTCACCTTCCAGAGCTGTGGAAGGGGACCTGAGGTATGAGACAGAGCCCTCATCTCTGGAATTGTGCTTACTTCAGAGCTTGAGTCAGTGAGATATACTGATCTGTATTTGTGTCAAGAATGTATAGTCTGCAACTGTCCTTGGAAAAGTGAGGCAAACTGGTTTGGCTCACATGCTGAAGACATAGCCGTTTTTGCATCTCAATGTGACTCATGATGCCCACTGGAGGTTGTGATCGGCATTTGGGTGCAAGCATGATGTAATGTACATGCCAGTGTCCGCTACAAAATGTGAATGAAACCAACACCAGCAAGTCATCTGTCAGATATTGTTGGAACTTTGTGTGACGTGAACCAGGGGTTGGTCTGGCATGTGCATCTGATTGCAAGACACGCTTGGAGATAGCTGTTGCTTACATCTGCTGGCCATGTCATATTCCTCCAGACATGTTTGTCTCACTTTGGCTGATAGTCACTGTGAACAGGTGCACAATGACTGCCACTACTGTAGGTCACTGTTGGCTTCTATGTAGTAATGATGTTAATGAAAAATGAAAAACTCTGGTTGGCAATTTGTTTGTTCTCGCATGTCTCACCCTCATTTGAAATCAAAGAAACTGGGATTTGAAGATGTAACTTCCTTGTCCACATCAACCCCAATGTGGCGTCAGGCAGAAGAGTAGTGTCCACCAATTACTGCACATGTCACCAGAATTGGGAAGGTTCTGCCATTTAGCTTTTGTGTATGAGTCATTTGATGAACTTGTTGCTCTTGTGATTTGGACAACTGCTACAGTGATTTGGACAACCATTGCAGTAAGGCTGCCCTTGCTGTTTCAAACTTGTGAGTAACTGAATGTGATTGGATTATGTCACTGATGATAAACACATAGTCACCAATATCATACAACACATCATGTACAGCATTGTTGGTAGTCATAATAGTCTCTGTGATGGCAGACAAAGTCTGTGGATGTTCAGTTTAAATAACAGCAGTTTAGGTAATGCATGCTGTGGGTAGGAACGTCACTGAAATTGTGTCCATACAACACTAGGTTATGTCATCCAGGTAGGTGGGGAAGTGTTGTCATACAGATCATCATTGTTCATGTGCAGCATGAGAGATAAACCATAATTTCTCTTGTGTGACATGGCCAGCCGGGCTCCACATTGGGGGAAGAAACAAGTTCATTTACTCAATTTCCAGCACAGAAGCACAGTGGAATGTATATGGGACAAAGTCTTGGTGGCAAAATTTCACATGACAGTCTGGCTCAGGCACATAACACAGTTTTGAACCAAAATAGTTCAATCTGTCTCATTGATGAAGACTGTAAGATCAAAGGTTTGTGCCATACTAACTCAAAATAGCAGACAAGATGCCTTTGTGTAGGTCAATGGCCATAATTATTCAAAAATATATAAAATTTTTCAGTCTTTCTAGCAATTTATTAATTCTGATCCTGATTATGCATTTTAGCTACCCACCATCACCGGATCTGTCATGAGACAAAAAATGAAAACACAAGGTATACAATTCTTTGCACATATTTAAAAAAAATTTCATACGACAAGAAAAATATCCATGGGGTCCACATTATTTCAATAGATCACAAAAGGAGAAGTGCTCATAATTAACAGGTTAGAAATATAGTAATGTACATGAGTAGTAATACATACATGGACAGACCTTCTCCCTCTTTATCTTACACAGAAAACATGAGTATTACCCAGATATCCACTTTCTGAAACCCTGTGCCACAAGTTAATAGTCATGCACCAAAACTGGTTGAGATTGCAACAAATCGTGGAGTTGTGATGCAACAAATGATAGCTGTACTCCGAACTGGGGTTTGTCTTCCCCCACCTCTCCTTCACCCCCTCCCCGCCCCATCGCTATGCACACCACGGACTGAAGCCAGTTGACTGGGTAGCTTCGCTTTGGGCAGTCAACAGTTAGTTAATGGTGAAAGTTTTGGGCATTGTGAATCAACTGAATTTTAACTTTGCATATGTGTGTTTGATTAGTCACGTTTGTAAAAACTATGAAATTGACATGTCAGAAATCTCTTTTGGAGTTCAATCATTAGGGAGGATTTCCTTGAATTTATCTACATAGAAGATGTTTCAGATCAAGCACTGGCAACAATGATTACAGCACATCTCATATCTCATAACTTGAATATGAATAAATTTATCAGGCAAGGCTTTGATGGTGCTGCAGTGATGAGTGGCTGGTTTCTAGACTTGAGAACAACAATTGCAGAACAATATCCAAGAGTGCATTTCATACACTGTGTGGCACATGTTCTTAATTTAGTTCTGGTGCATTCATGTGAGATACCTATGACACAGAACAGTATCGGAACTATAAAAAGTGTAGGAAACTTTTTTCTACAATCTCCACTTCGGGACAATTTTTGAAGAAAACTGTGAAACAAATTAACTCTTATCATTCAACTCTTATCATCCTTTGTGAGACATGGTGAACCAAAAAGCATGTGGCTGTCAAAAGATTTGCAGAAATGCTTTCTGTGGTACTCGCAACACTCAAGATGCTGCTAGTAAGGATGTTGCCACTCAAACATACCAAGCGCTGACACCTTAGAAAGTAGCCAGTTTATTCTGGCACTAGTTATGCTAAGAAAAGTTTTTTTGTGTACAGTGAACCTAAACAAAGCAATGCAGATGGTCAATGTAGACTTGACCAACACTTGCAGCTATATGAAAACAATAAAAAAAATCTACTTTGCAAAATATTCAGAATGAAAGTCAATTCCCACTCCTTTTCAGGCAGACAAAAAAGATGAGTTCAAGTGACACAGTCATTCCGAGAATGACTGGAAGATAAAACCAGCGCAGCAATGTACCATGGAAAACTGCTGGAATATATTACCGCCAAAATGTATTTTATCCTTTTATTGAACATATGATTACCTATGTCGATGCTTGTTTTAAACCATATGAAGAAACAATCAAAGGGATTCAGATGCTTCTTCCTGAAGAAACCAGTAATGACTCCAGGACAAAAGAAAGTCTTAAAAAGACAACAGAAATATTTCTGGGTAAATGCAGGCACAGAATTTCTGAGTGAATATGGGATATAACACAATCACTCAAAAACTGAGCAAAACCCTGCCACTGCAATAGAATCTATTGATCAGTGCAATGAACAGTTTTTCCCTTTGATAAAAAGGCTTCCCATCATTTCAGCCACACTCCCAATGTCTAATGCGACCCCAGAAAGATGTTTCTTCATTCTAAGGAGGCTAAAAACTTACATTAGAAATAAAATGGGAGATGACAGACTTAACTGGCCCTGTTCTAATGAGTGTTCATTATGATCTGGCAATGCAACTAGAGTCAAAAGAAATTATACATAACTTGGCAATAAGACATAAATGCTAAAGATAATACTTTAAACTAAAGTCATTTTTGTTATTTATTAAATTATAGTAACTTATGACCTTAAGTTCCAGCCAAATGCCAAAGTGTCTCAAACTTGAATGTAAACAAAGGATACTGTCCTAATATTGTAATATTTGATTATACAATACAGTTAATCATATAATTTAATAACACATCAATACTTACAATTTTACATTTGTTTCTTTTGTCATCCATTAGTACCTTACAAAATGCATTACATATTTTTTATTTGAAGGTGCCCAGATTAACTAGTGCTTACCTGCAGCTTTACTTGCATGTGGCATGGATTTGTGCTTATAGGATTTTAAATTTCCAAATGATTGATTTTATCAGGGGGATAAACAACAGTGTCTTTTTATGGTGCAAATGAAGTTGTGGGTAAAATCTAATTGTCCTTCCTAAAGTGCAGTGATGGTCACTCCCTTTTAAAAGCTATAGGTACATTGGTAAATACATACCAAATACATTAAAACATTAATACAATGTCTGTAACCAAATAGTATATATTCATAGTATGAAGTGTAGGTGCATATTCGTGGTGACATAATTACCATAAAGAAAGCAAATTATTCAATCACCATCAGTTTGCACTGAAGGCACAATAACAGTGCACTCCATTTGATGGATGACATAAGTGTGAACACGAATAAAATGTAAATATATTAGAAGTAGACTTCCCATTTTTGTTAATATGTTAAGGAAACCTTAAAATGACAAATCCAAATGGTTTAATACATGTGCTTCTATTTGCATTTCTCTCGTATGAGATTTTGACAAACTTGATGTGACATAAGAGTTGTACAAAATATGACACCTTATAGTGAAGTATTGCTGCACCAAATGCAAGGCTACAGACCAAAATAAGAGAAACCATGGAGTTGAGCAATGGAAAAAAAGTCAACAACTTAATGTAATGGCAAAATTGTAGGCCAAATGACTCCAAGGGAACCAGTGTGCAATCCACATGGAGCCAATAAAAATAAGTTTGAGGTTAAGGAGATTGCGAGGGGATTATTTTTTAAGGCACTGAGCATCATAACAGATCATAGGACATGCCAATAAACTAATTTTTATTAAAATCCATCTGCTTGTTTATCACTCATTGTGGCTGCCTTTTCCTATGAAATTAAATCTCAAGTTCTTCCAGATTATTGATCAAGCAGCTGTTGGGTGACTTGTGTAAGATTTTAAGGCTTTCTGTGATAGGATATATTTTACAAATCTTGGAATTTAAATGGTTCCTCAAAGCACTCTTGTTGGACTCTGATGTTTGCTCGCTGTACCTTGTTGTGAAATTCCTACTGGTATGGCCAACCCAAACTTTATTGCAACCCTGCATTTGAGCATATACACTCCAGACCTTGAAAATTTGTATTCATTATTTTCTGTAGAACGATGTAATCTATTATGTAAATTTCCATTGGTACAAATGTAAGTCTGTTTGATTTACATACAAAAATATATATCTTTATAAGTGTGTTCAAAAGGCACCGAATAGGTATTTAAGAGAACAAATAAAACAGATGGCTTGTTCATCCCATGAAATGTAGCAATTTCATATAATATTTAATGATGTAATTGCCAAATTCATGTTTGAGAGATTTATAAAGGCTGTTAAAGTGAAAATTTTGTGCCATTCTTAAAATGTATGCAATAAAGACTAGTGCAACAAATCAAAATGTATCTTTCCTACCTTATAATGGTACTGACTCATACACAATGTAATTACCAATTACAAGTTACACTACATGGGTCAAAAATCTTCTAGGGCTGCTCTAGTTTGGGTTACTCTTTTTGTAACAAGATGTATGGAAGGGATATAAGGTTAAGTTTGCATGATGGAACTATTGCATATGGACAGAGGGAGGGTAGACTTTGTAACCCAGTGGGAAGAAAGAAAAAGAAAGAACAAGGAGCATAAGGATCTAAGAAAGACAGAAGATAGACTCCAAAGACACTTCCCACCCTTTCAACTCCCTTGCCTACTATCTTTTGGAGAGGGGGGGGCCAGGGGGGGGGGTTTCTATGCCTGAGAATACTGGTGTTAGATAATCCTACAGAACAGATACCACCAGCTTCCCTCCTTAGGTCCTTAGGCCCCCAAAAGTAGTCCCTACCCGCACTATTGAATTCCAAAGAAAAGTGCAGTGCAATTACCTAGCTCGATTTCCAAATGAAAACAGAAAAAAAGGAAACTAAAATATTACGGACAATCATTCAAAGGATTCAGATATAATTGCTCCATTCTGTAGAATGGGAATGATTTCTACTAACTAAGTACACAAATACATTACCTTTTTTCTACAAAACTTATTCAAACTACAGCTACCTTTCCATGTAAAAGACAGAAAATCTCCCCAGGTGTGGACAGGAAAGAAAAAAAGTTCCCTATAAAACTTATCATCATTGTGTAAAAAACCACCAAAACAGTTACATAAAATTATCTTCTTATTCTACACTCCAAAGAAAGTTTTACTCTTTTTAAACCATCAGTAGGATAAGTACAGCATTTATCATTTCAGTATCCTTGGTCTGGATATTGTGGTCACTGGGTAAGGTATCTACAGAGGACAGAGCAAAAATAGGTCCAGGCATCATTCAGTCTTATTGCTAGCCATAGTAATAACAGCTCTGATAATTCCCACTAGCAGGGGCTGTACTAATATCCACACTTAAAATGCAACCTGCTAGTAACCTTTTGGGTAAAAAATTCCTTTTAGAAAATTCAGAAATAAAATCAATTAGTTAAATTGTAACACTTTCCCCAGAAGCCCAATTAAGCTGTCTTCCTTTTTCTCTCTCCCTTGTTAGCAATTCAGTAATATTGTTATATGGTATTGTTTGAATATTAGTATTTTCTTTTGGCCATTCAACCTACCTTAGAATTTGTTCTCCTTCTACTTGTTGTCCTGTTATTTCCACAGGAGAGAGTTTTGTGGCAGAGTGAAGTAGTTCATGCAATAACTTTTCAAATTCCACTACCAGTTCCATCCACTTTGAATGTCTGTTTGCACAACAGGTTCAGGATAATGTACGTACCTCACACCTGACCCTTGATGTGGAACTGCTTTGTGGGTAGTATCTAGAAATTAAAACATGATTTACATTTTCCCATGCTAGAAATTATTTGAACCACTTGATTGTGAACAGTGTTCTGTTGTCAGACAATAAGTCCTTAGGTTTACCAACATTTATAAGGTAATGACCTCTCAATTTAATTACCACATTATCGGTCATTTCTCTTTCTAGTGGATACAGTTTAACCAACCTAGACTGCATTCAAACACAACAAAGATGTATCCCATTCCTCCCCAGCCTCTAAGTAGTGGACCACAGAAATCCACTGCCTATAATTTCCATAACTTGCTCAGTGTAACGGTGTACAGCACTATACATACTCCTGTAAATTTGTACTTTAACTTTTTGTAAAGTCTTACAAGATTTTGATAATTTATTTACTTAGCAATTCATATTTCTAAAGTAATGACATTTATTCACATGCATGATAAATGTTTTTGGACCAAAATGTGCATCACCTCTATGCCCGCACCAAGTTACTAATTCTATATTTTTTCTGATAGGCATAGTAACCACTCCTCTGCATTGATCTTCCTGTGAAATAAGATTCTCTTGTACAATTTCCACTGGTTACTGGTGTTTGTACTTTTTTTTTGTAAATTATTAATATGAATCTTTCAATGTACATCTTACCTTTGTTCTTTTCCTAAATTGTAAAAGAAAGCTCTGTCTGTGGTAGCTTTCACTATTGACTGCAGGCATTGTAGAACATAGACAATATGTTGATATGACAATACTGCTTTATTGCCCATAATACAACATATAAGACAGTGACATGATACCAGGTTCTCTATGGAACTAACTTCCCAGAGTCCACCCAGATATCATAATCGGCAATGTATGTTCTCTTGTCAGAGGTATTACGCATGCTGGTGGTTTTAGGCAGTTTAATGAGACCATCATTGTTTTCCATCATGCAGTATTTTGAATGTGTGAGTGTCCCATTTTAAAACTTTACACAGGCCTGAAAAGGGTGGCTGTGATGGTGGCCAGATCATACCACCCATAGCATTACAAATTCACAGTTACTCAGTCTTTTGTGCATGAAAACTTTTGAATCAGTATGTGAGATAGGCAGTGGCACCCGGTTATTGTCAATGTGGCTTTTCACCTGGTGGACTACCGCTGTTAAGTTTGCTGGTTCAAGGGGCTGGGTCAGTAGAACGAATTGTGCCAGGAGTGTGAATAATTCTCCATACAAGATCTCTGCTAGTGATCCCTGTAGGTCTTCCTTGAATGCCTTATGAAAACCTAGTAGCAGCCATGGAAAGGCTTCTGTTCACAGTCGTCCATAGTACAAGAGTGTAGCTTTTAGAGTTCTGTACCACCACCACATGCCCATTACTCTGCGGGTGGTACGTGGTTGTAAGATTGCACATAACGTCACAGAGATTGCAGAATGCCTTGAATAGAGCAAGCTTAAATTGTCTTCCCTGATCCCCAAGCATTGATACATCCATAAGCTATTGACTCTGCTATAAAGTGGCTGGTTCCATCCAACACGAAACTCTGTCAATAGTTGATAGTAAGTATCTGTAACTTTCTTATTCTGGAAGGGAGCCAACAACGTCTAAGTACACATGCCGAAAATGTGTTTTGGTATTTCAAAGTGGCCTAATTGAGGTTGTGTATGGTGACCAAATTTGTTGCACTGGCATTCCAAGCAAGCTTATACCCAGGCTACAGTCACATTTAAGTTGGGCAAAACAAAATGTTGAGTGATGAGCTGGCCTATCCACCAGTGTGCCATGTTGTATAATTGTTTGAAAAACCATGTGGCACATGGATGTGGGGACTAGTTCCCAAGTTTTGTTGAGATACATCACATAGTATTTGGATGTTAGTCACAGAGACTGTACACTGTTCTATAGGGAAATTGGTGGAATCACTGTTGAGTAAGTCCATAATAGTCACATCATGGTTCTGCTCTTCTGCTAGTTTATCATAATTTAGTTGTAGAGAAATAACATTGATCTGTGATAGATCGTCTGTGACTATATTGTCAGCACCATGTAGATGATGGATGCCTGTTCTATATTGTACAATAAGGCCGAGATAATTGAAGTGACGAGGACTAGTGTCTAATGAGGGGTGCTATAAGACATCTGCGAGTGGTTTGGCATTGTCCTTCAACATCTTCTCTAAAATATCTGACTACTTTGTTGATGGCAAGTAACTCACAATCAAATGCAGACCAATTTGAATGCAAGGATGTAATTTTTTTTATAAGAAGTGAAGCCATTGTGCTTCACCACTACAACTTATACAACCACTCTGATGGCTGAATTGCTAGCTTCAGCTGTGACAGTGAGCTGTGTATCAGGTGTCGGGTGGGCCAAAGTGGTCACTTTTGTGGGGCAGTCTTTGGTTAGTTTAAACACTTCTTGCATTTTGTCAGTACACTAACTTTTTCCGCTTGTGTATTCAGCTCAGCAAGAGCATTAGTGAGGGGGGAAGGGGGACTTGTACTGCTGCAAAACTATGGCAGGAGATACCAATATAAATTTATGATGCCTAGAAAGCATTGTACGTCATAGTAATTCTGTGGATGTGGTAACTACCTAATGAGATCCATTCATTCTGTGGTGGGTTTGATCACTGTGGCACTTAATATGTGTCCAAGGAAGGTCACTTCAGCTTCCTGCAATTGTGCTTTGTCCTCATTTATGGCCACACCCACGTTCTGCAGGTTAGCAAGATCCAGTTCAAGATGCTGTCCATGATCTGTGAGGTGACATAAAATATTAGGATATCATCCAGATAAGTATGACTAAAGCAAAATTTGAAGAGAACTCCGTCAATGAACCACTTTCAAGTTTAAGCTGCTTTTCTGCAATAAACAACAATGAAAATAGTGACACCCACTAGAGAGTTTTTAAAGTCTTGAGTATATGGAATTTGATAGATGTCGGGTATCATTCAAGCACTGAGAGCTCTTTAGTCACTACAGAGTGTCACAGAAACATCCGTCTTTAGTACAAGTTTTATTGGGGAAGCCCACAGCCTATCTGAAGTGTGGACTAACCCTGACTGTAACAGTTCATCGGCCTGTAAGTGTGCTGGTTCCAGTTGGCATTCTTTGTGGAGGACTGGCAGACCAAAGATCATGAGAATTTGATGATCCGTACCATTACAGAAGGTGCATTGTTTAACTTTCACTCATGACTGATTTGGTGGATGGAGGAGGGAGGGGGGGGGGATGATACACTTATTCAGCATGCAGAGAGATGAAGTAGAGTGTGCTGTTCTGAACTGTGTTCCATACTGTATGCTCAGTGCCAGTAACTTAATAGCTGTGGATCATAGTGGCAAGGAAGTGTGTTCAGCCAGAGTAGGCATGGCAGAGGCAATGTCACCATCAGCTATCTCAAGCATGAGTGAAGGGCTTTCACATCATTCATGCAAGTGCTGAGTACATGTCAAGTACTGATCCAACAATGTGTTGTCAGTGAGGAGTGCATTTGATGCTTTGCAGGTGTCCGATTAGCGTTGGTGTGTTGTCATTAGGTTCTCCATCATTGTACCACACTCCTTTAGTGTGTTAGGGTATGCATCATCATTGTACTGATGACCAGTGGGGCATGAGGTAGTTTCCAATGGACAAGGCATCAGGGCAAAGAGCCCTGCAGTTAGTCATCTGGTGTCATGAAGCAGTAGTGCTGCACTTTTTAAATCTGGTAACAGGCAAAAGTGCCATAGAAAATCAATTCCTGGCTCTGGTTCACTCATGTCTATAATAAATTCCAAGGTACACGTGCCATGCATAGTGATATGCGAGAAATTTTCACCGTGAAGTTGTAGGGATGTTCTGCCAGATAGTTAAGCATTGGTGTCCCTTGGTATCACACTGATGTCTGACTCTGTATCAATGAAGAAGTATTTACATGTGCTCTGATCAAATACATAGAACCTTCCACCTGACAGAGGAAGTGGTGCAAAGAAAATTTGTCCCATGAGTTGTAGGTGTTGGCAGCTTGACTTGTCAGAGTGGGCCAGTGCACCTACCTCAGCCTGCATCTGGAGTTTGGTTAGCTGCAAGGAGGCCAGCAGTTATGTGTGACATCACCAGACTGGACAAGATATCAACAATTCAGTGATATTGAGGCGGTAGTGGCACACAGTGGATCATTGCTATCTAGGAGAGCAGTGATGTGTGTCTCATACAGGTCAGCATCCAGACTAGGGATGTGACACCACCAGCATGCACTTTTGACGTAAGTCAGAGCATTCCAGTGCACATGGCATTCAACTGAGATCTAGTGCTGCAGGGCTCATTATCATTCACAGCATTGATGTGTTGTCTATACTGTAGCACTGGAAACATTCTGTCAACCAGGCATAGCCTCTTCTCTAGCGACTCTACTTCATGAGCTGCAGCAAAAGCTTGACAATTCATAGAGTCAATAGTGCAGCACCTGGCATGAGGTTCACATCGAGTAGTGTCCACAGCCGGCACCACAGCTTTGGATGGTGTCTTGTTGGTGACTTGTTCATCGTAGATTGCCTTTTTCAGTTTTTGTTCTGGGGTGTGTGACAAGCTTCGGAGCAAGAAGATTTTGCTGTTTTATATTTCTTTTGTTTGGCTGGTGGAGGATGACATTATTGATAATGTCAGCATGCTCTACTAAATGGCAAAGTAATGTCACAAATTGAGAGTTATCATCCAAAATCCCGTCCACCCCTGGTAGCTGAGTAGTCAGTGCAACGGAATGTCATACCCAACAGCCCGGGTTCGATTCCTGGCTAGGTCAGAGATTTTCTCCGCTTGGGGACTGGGTGTTGTGTTGTCCTTATCATCCTCATTTCATCCCACTGACACACAAATTGTCAAAGTGGTGTCAACTCAAAAGACTTGCACTGGCGAACAGACTACCCGACAGGAGACCCTAGCCACACGGCATTTCCATTTCCATCCAAAATCCACAACAAAGTAAACACAAAGTCTACTGTCACAAACCAAAGTGCAGGTTGTTCTGGGTTGTGTGCTGATTCTTTTAATTGAAATATGACCTAGTTGTGGTTGCAGTGATGCTGTCATCCAAAATGGTATAACTGATGAAGTATCATGGAACATTCATGGTATGGTTCCAAATCCAGTAATCACATCCAGGTAGTGTGTGGCCTGTTACACTCCATCTTATATAGCAGCCAATTTCCTAATAGCATTTGCAATGAACCTGAAGTGTTTGGCACCAGAATCATGTTATTGTTCATATTTAGTCTGACCTGTCCTGCTGAATCATGAACTGATGCACTTGGTGCCAAATCTTGTACAAGGTCCAACAGTAGATTGATTGGTGACAGGCACTGTTGTGGTGTGCTGAAGCATGCTTCATTTTGAGAAGCAACACTCATAGTGCTATTTAGTTCGTGTTTGAGCACTGGTTGATAGTCATTATATTGATGGTGGACATCACTCGCAAACCGCAGATTATGGGAGACTTACCATACGGGATTAGTCTTTCCTTCTCATCCCACATGGTAAGTCTCCCCTGACTCACGATTCTGGGTCACTTTCCCAAAATCTACCTCTTTTCCTAGACCTCTCCAGTCTGTTTTCTTCCCCCTTCTTCCTTCCCCTTCAACCCTTCTGCCTGAAGAAGGAGCCACTGGCTCTGATAGCTTGCAAATCACAACAGTCTTTTATGTGTGTGTTCTGCCACCCTTGGTGAGTGAATTTTTTTCTCCATCCAATCAAAACAGATTTAGAATCACACCCGTTAAGTTGTTCAACAAACTATCACACTCAATTAAGGAATTGGAGATGAAGAAATTTAAGGACTCTGCCAAGAATTTGTTAATTTAAAATTGTTTTTATAATCTGGAGGAATTTTATGACCATAAATTCTAAATGTAGCTATTTACAATTTTATCATAATTTAAATTGACTATTTTTGTATGCATTTATATCTTGACATTGATTACACAATCTTTACATACATGTAATTGCATTTTTCATTGGCAATAAAAATAAAATAAAAATAAACGCTTTACCATTACAATTTACAGTACTCAGTGCAAATCTGCATTAATACTTTGTATGAAGTATTAGATAAAAAACCTGAGTAGTTCAGGAGAAGGATTACCTCAAGACAGCAGTTTCCTCTCAAAATGCTGCAACTTACCAAATGAGAAAGCGATGGTATGTTGATAGACATGATAAAAAACACACACACACACACAAATTTCAAGTTTTCGCAACCCAAGGTTGCTTCAGCAGGAAAAAGGGAAGGAGAGGGAAAGACGAAAGGATGTGGGTTTTAAGGGAGAGGGTAAGAAGTCATTCCAATCCCAGGAGCGGAAAGACTTACCTTTGGGGGAAAAAAGGACAGGTATGCACTCGTACACACACACATATCCATCCATTTACATATGTCTGCCTGTGTCTGTATATGTGTGGATGGATATGTGTGTGTGTGCACGAGTGTATACCCATCCTTTTTTCCCCCTAAGGTAAGTCTTTCCGCTCCTGGGATTGGAATGACTCCTTACGCTCTCCCTTAAAACCCACATCCTTTTGTCTTTCCCTCTCCTTCCCTCTTTCCTGATGAAGCAACCTTGGGTTGCAAAAGCTTGAAATTTGTGTGTGTGTTTGTGTGTTTTTTATCGTGTCCATCAACATACCATTGCTTTCTCGTTTGGTAAGTTGCAGCATCTTTGTTTTTTATATATATTTTTCTCAGGTGGAATGTTTCCTATATATATAATCAGGAAGAATTCCTGTAATTATTGTTACCTATTAAAAAGCCACAATAGAATAATGACAACATTGTGGAATAGATAGACTGCTACTAACCATATAGAGGAGATACTGAGTGGCAGACATGCACAATAAAAAGACAGCTACACATCTAAACTTTTGGCCAAAGGTCTGCTTCTGAAGTTGAAAACCTACACACACAAGCACAACTCACACACACATGACCTATGCCTCTGGCAGCTGAGGCCAAGCTGTGGGCTGCCACTGCACCTGATGGGAGAAGCAATCTGCCATGGGTGGTGGGTGCAAGGAGAAGGCTGGGGTGCACAGGGAGAGGGATGGCAGTGTAGGGGTTGGGAAAGGTGTATAGCTGCTTGTGAGACTGAACAGAATGGGGACAGGGTAGGGCTGCTAGGTGCAGTCAGGTGGTTTTGGGGAGAGGGAGATAAGGGGAACAGAAAAGTAGTACAGAAGAGGAAAAAAGGCTACTCTTATTGGAACATAGGATATATAGCAGGAAGAGTTCCCACTGGTGTAGTTCAGGAAAGCTGCTGTTGGCAGTAAGGATCCAGATGGTTCAGGCTGTGAAGCAGTCACTGAAGTGAAGCACATTGTGTTGATCAGCAACTTGTTGGTCCAGCTGTCTCTTAAACACAGTTTGTCAAGTGGACATTCATGGGGGCAGACAGCATTGGTTGCCAGGGCCATGTAGAAATCAGCACAGCAGTTGCAGCTTAATTCATAGATAACATGACTACTTCCATAGGTAGCCCTGCCTTTGAGGAGATGGGAGATGCCTGTTACCAGACTGGAGTAGGTGGTGGTGGGAGGATGTATGGGATGTGTCTTGTAGCTAGGTTTGTTGCAGAAATATGAGCCATGAGGCAAAGGGCTGGAAGCAGGGGAGGAGTAGGGAGGACAAGGTTTTGCATAGACAACAAATGAATTTCCATCAGCTGTAGAATGGAATTATGGCAACGAAAACTTGTGCCAGACCAGGGCTCAAATCTGGATTTCCTCCTTATCATAAGCAGTGGCCTTACCATTTGGCCATCCGTGCACAACTCACAGCCAGACTCAAACTTCCATATGTCATCAATATGCGTCCACAACCTGTACTCATACATCCATTATGAATATTCCCATACCAAGTCAGACATCGTACTTGAAAGTTGCTTGCCTGGTATTGGCACGATGACGTGTACAGGAATATATGTAATGGACATATGAGTACATGTCATAGACGCATGATTGATGACATATGGAAGTTTGGGTCTGGCCACAAGTCATGCATGGACAGCCAAATGGTAAGGCAACCATTCACAATAAGTGGGAAATCCTGATTTGAACCCTGGTCCAGCACAAATTTTCACTGTCATCATTGCATTCTACAGTTGTTGGTAGTTCATATTTGCAACTGCGAATTCATTTGATGTGTTTTGTAATGGCTGTGGTTGCCACAGTGCCTATTCCTTTGGACATGTATACATGTACTAAGCCATAAGGGACGTGCTTCTCTGTGGCCAGTCAGTGGGTGTGTGGGCAGTGGTCGATAACTGGATAGACAAGGTATGTGAGATCTGTTTCTGTAAAAAGCCATTTCATTCCCTACAGTGGAAACATTTTTTCGCCACCAATCCTACCAATCAGACTCAACCTGAAAGAGATACTGAACTCTGCCTGACTCAGTTCACTTCTCCATCCAACCACGATCAAGTCCCATTGCCCCTAAATCAGCCCCTGTTAACATTCTAGAATTTCTTAATCTCAGATCTTCCCCACTATCATTGTCTACACCCCACATCTTGGAAACTAACTTAACATCCACAGAAGGAATTGCAATTCACCACCTAAAAACTGTTCCCAAACTTACATTCCTACCTGCTGACTTAAGTTCCACCACTGTGGTTTTGAACCACAGGGATTACATGATGGAGGGTCTCCTCCAGCAATCAGATTCATTGATCTCCAAATCCTGCTAGAGTAACCCCTTCCCAGAAATTCAGCATGTTCTCCAGTCCCTCATCAAATCCTTAGACAATCCCAGAATCTCTCCACACTCCTACCACTCCCTGCATTCATACCTTTTACATGCTTTTTATAGTCCATAAAACCAACAACCCAGGATATTTCATTGTGGCCAGTTACTGCATCTTCACTGAGAGAATCTCTGTTCTCATGGACCAACACCTTCAGCCTATTACCCACAGCCTACCCTCCTATATAAAAGACACCAACCATTTCTTCCACCGACTTTCCACATTTCCTTTTCCTTTACCACACAACAAATTGCTCATCGCTATTGTGCCACCTCCCTCTACACTAACATGACATTGCCAATACTGAATACTGCCTTTCCCAGTGCCTGACTGACACCATACCTACGACCCCCTTCCTGCTCGCCATGATCAAATAAAACCTCACCCACAATTAGTTCTTCTTTGAAGGCGTCACCTACAAACATATCTGTGTTATAGCAAGGGGCACCCACATAGCACTATCATCTAGATGAATACTTTCTGACCACCCAAAATCCTGAACCTCTCTCCTAGTTCAGATTCATTGATGACATCTTCATGATCTGAACACCTTCAGCTCCACTCACTTCACCTGGTCCTCCTCAACCCAACAAGCAACCTTCCTCAATATTGACCTTGAGGACAGCTACATCAGTAAGTCTGTCCATATCAAATCTACCAACCAGCTGCAACAACTCCACTTTGACAGCTGACACCCATTTCTTACCAAAAAGACCCTTCCATACAGCGTAGCCTCCTGTGGTGATTGCATCTATAGTGACAAGCAGTCCCTCACCAAATATACCAAGGATCTCACTGAAATTACCCTCCCAGCCTTGTATAGAAACAGATGTCCCTTGCCTTGTCTCTCCAGTCACCTACCACCTCCCACGACTCCACCATTCGGCCTCAAAGGAGCACTCCCCTGGTGACTCAGCACCCAGGAATCATACTCTCCATCAGGATTTTGAGTGCCTTGGTCATGCCCTGAAATGAGGAATATCCTATATCCCTTTACACACTTCCCACAGTGGTATTCCACCACACACCCTCCACATATCGTTGTCCATCCCTATTCCACCATGCTCCCAATCCCTTGTCTCATGGCTCATATCCCTGCAACAGAACTAAATGAATGCCTGTTCCATACATCCTCCTACCACTACCTATCCAGTCCAGTCACAGACATCTCTTGTCTCCTCAACGGCAGGGCTACCTATGGAAACAGTCATGTGATCTACAAATTAAACTGTAACCACTGTGCTGCTTTGTACATGGGCATGACAACTAACAAGCTGTCTGTGCACATGGATGGCCACTGACAAACTGTAGTGGAGAGTTAGCTGGATCACACAATTACTGAACATGTTGCCCAACACATAACTGCTTCATAGCCTGGGCCACCTAGGTGCTTCCCACCAATACCAGTGTTTCTGAATGATGCAGGTTGGAACTCTCTCTGCAATATAGGAGCTGAAATTGAGGGTAGCAATGCAAAAGCTGAAATGTTTAACTCTGTTTTCAAATATTCCTTTAAAAATAAAAACTCAGGAGAATTGTCCCAATTTAATCCTCATACCACTGAAAAAATGAATGAAATAAGTGTTAGTGTCAGTGGTGTTGAGAAACAGCTGAAATTCTTAAAACTGAACAAATCTCCAGGCCCCGATGCAATCCCTGTCCGATTCTACACTGAATTCATGGCTGAGTTAGTTCCTCTTCTAAATATAATCTATCAAAAGTCCTCAAACAAAACATCATTCCCAGTTCTTGGAAAATGGCACAGGTCACACCCATCTACAAGAAGGGTGTTAGAAGTGATCCCCAAAACTACCAACCAGTATCCTTGACATCGATTTGTTGTAGAATCTTAGAACAAATTCTGAGCTCATACAAAATCAGGTATCTTGAACAAAATGGCCTTCTCATTGCCAACCAGCATGTATTTCAGAAACATCGATCATGTGAAACCCAACTTGCACTGTTCTCGCATGACATATGGAAAGCTTTAGATCAAGGCAACCAGGAAGATGCAGTGTTTCTTGATTTCCAAAAAGCATTTGACTCACTACTGCACCTAAATTTACTGTCAAGATTACCATCATATGGGGTATCAGGTGAAATTTTAGCTGGACTAAGGACTTTTTGGTAGTGAGAACACAGCATGTTATGTTAGATGGAGAGTCATCGTCAGATGAGAAGTAACTTCAGGTGTGCCCAGGGAAGTGTGTTGGAACCCTTGCTGTTCATGTTGTATATTAATGACCTTTCAGACAATATTAATATTAAAATCAGGCTTTTTGCAGATGATGCAGTTATCTATAATGAATTACTATCTGAGAGAAGCTGTGTAAATATGCAGTTAGATTTTGATAAGATTTCAATGTGTTGCAGAGATTGCCAACTTGCCCTGAATGTTCAGAAATGTAAAATTTTGCACTTCACAAAAAGAAAAGTATCGTATAACTATAATATCAATGAGTCACCCCCAGACAACTCATACAAATACCTGAGTGTAACACTTTGTAGGGATATGAAATGGGTAAAGCAGGTGGTAGGCTTTGGTTTACTGGTAGAATGCTGGGGAAGTGCAATCAGCCTGTGAAAGAGATTGCTTGCAAATCGTTCATGAGACCTGTTCTAGAATACTGCTCAAGTGTGTGGGACCCATACCAGATAGGACTAACAGGGGATATTGAACATATACAGAGAAGGGCAGCATGAATGGCCACAGGTTTATTTAATCTGTGGGAGAGCGTCACAGAGATACTGAAGGAACTGAACTGGCAGAATCTTGAAGACATATGTAAACTATCCCCAGAATGTCTATTAACAAAGTTTCAAGAACTGTCTTTAAATGATTGCTCCAGGGATATACTACAATCCCCTACATACCACTCACATAGGGACTGTAAGGATAAGATTGGATTAGTTATTGCATGCACAGAGGCATTCAAACAATCATTCTTTCCTTGCTCCATGTGTGTATGGAATAGGAAGAAATCCTAATAACTGGTACAATGGGATGTACCATCTGCCATTTACCTCATGGTGGTTTGTAGAATATAGATGTAGAGTAAATGAATATACCCTACATTCCTGTTATCCCTCTGGCCTCAGTCTTCACTAGTTCCTGTCCTTCACTCACCTATCCCCTTCTCTACTCCCACTCCAGCACTACAAAGCCTTCTATTCGACCAACGCACCCAGAAGTCTTTTTCCCCATCTCCACTTCTCTCCTTTTCCGCTCCCCTTCCCTCCCCCCCTCCCCAAAACTTCCCAGCTGCACCTAACAATCCTGCCCTGTCTCCACCACATCCCAGCATGCTCCCTCAAGCAGCACTACACCTTCCCCTACCCCTCCCCCACTATCCCTCTGCATCCCAGTCTCCTCCTTACTCCCACCACCCACAGCAGATTGATTCTCCCATCAAGCTTAGCTGTAGTCTGCAATCCAGGCTCAGTGGCCAATGACAGTGGTCATGTGTGTGTGTGTGTGTGTGTGTGTGTGTGTGTGTGTGTGTGTGTGTGTGTGTGTGCGCGCGTGCACACATGTGCGCATGCATGCGCACGTGCAATTTGTGCTTTTGTGAATGTCTGTGTGTTTTCTACTTCAGAAGAAGGCTTTTTGGCTGAAAGCTTAAATGCCTACCAGTCTTTTTGTTGTGCATGTCTGCAGCTCAATGCCTCCTCTACATGATGTGTAGCAATCTATACTTTTTATAACACAGTCAATGAATAGATTAATACTATTCATAATTTGTTTTTATGATAGTCTACGGAAGTAGCTTACTATTGTTACTTGTTCTTGCTAATGTATAATTTGACTCACTTAACATTCCTGACACGGTCAGATTTACAATACATGAATGTCTGAAAGAATTAATGAATGATTGAACTTTGGCTGAACTGCAGCTGGAGTTTCAGTGCAAATTGTTGCTGCCAAAGTTGTAGAAGCTCTAGATATATTGGCACAACACTATGCTTTGACAAGCTAAAAGTTCAATGACTGTTGAGCCTTCGTAGGTGGGCCATTGATCCATTAAAATTGTGAGCTAAATCAGAAATAATATAAGAAGCCAAGTCTATTGTGAAGAGAACAGTGGCTCTCCAAGCAACAGCGTCTACTTTTAACAGGTAAAGTTGGCCAGAGGTGATGCCCATGTCATGTGCTAGTGGTTGCCTAAGTGGTATATCCTTACATTTCTTGAAGTAAGTACCTGTTAGATAGTATTGGCACTGCTTGGATCAGGGCTCATATAAACAACTGAAAGAGGCACTCAATCTATCACCTTAGATCTGAGACATGCTCTGGATCTGAAGGTGTCACTTAGGGGTCTGTGACTTAGTGGTATATGTTCAGCTGTTAAAGTGACAAGATTAAAGCCTGAGGTGTGTGGTAACAACTTGACCTTATAAGTGCATCACATCATAATGAATTTTTTCTGGGTGAAAAATTGCCTGCGCATGAAAGCTTTGGTGTAAAAGCTTCGTAGTAGTGTCTCTTCATGGTTCTTATATATGGCCATGTCCCCATGTCAAAGCATAGTTTCTACACCTGTAATAAAGGTGGGATTGAACAAAGACTTAAGAAAATAATAAGCAGGGACACTTACCTGCACCCCAAGCCCTGCCATTAAGGCACTTCAAAATGTTTGGTGCCTTTAAAATGTTTTTATTTAAGATCTGTTGATTTCATAGGTGTGGCAATCAGTTAAGTTCCTTAATAAAAATAAGGTCTAGAAATCCTACTGAGTCTTGAAAGCTGAAAAGGATGTTACTCAGTTGCAAAACATGATTTTTGCAGTTAAAACTGAAATGTGCACATTTTTAAGGGGTGAATAAAAAATCTGTCACTGATCATCTGTCCTCCAATCTACTCATTATCATTTGTAGTTCAAAGACAGAGTCAAGAAACTAAAAACAGACATAAAACCGAACTGTGATTTATCATGCACTGAAATGTTTCCCTGATGTAGCTAGTGAGAACCACATTTTGACAACTTTCAGAATTTGGTGATTCTTTTTTTGTCCTGGTGAAAGGGCTGGGATACTTTCCTTCAACCTCAGTTCTGTTTAAAAGGTTGATAAGCCGTTTTTTGGGTAGAGCAGTCAGATTCCTTGGCATTTTGTGATACATTTAACCATGTCATGGCATTAAATTGAGGGTCGCAGATAAGGCCACCTTTGCTAATTGAAAGCAAATGCTTTTCTGTTAACTCTTGATAGTGACCATCTGAATGTTTGAGGCTCACATTAGATGCTAGGTTCTGAAAGTTATTGGCCATTTTCTGGACATCTGTGTGTGATATGGTGGGGAGGATACTGTTACCCATTATAGACACTACTGATGGTACCCAGCCTTTTACTACAAATGCTCTTCATGACTTACATACTTTTACAGTTGGTGTGAAACAGTTGATGGCTTTTGATTATCTCTTGCTATGATGGCGTTTTCCTCTCCATTGTTCATTGTTTCCTTTGCAGTCCAAAAGGCTGCAAGTTTCTGACAGACTGTCACAATCTGGGGAAGAGCCAACTGCCTACCCCTGATCACAGAGGGATATCAAGGGACTAAGTTCCTGGAAATTCTATCTGACAAATTTGGAATGCATGCTTCAACAAGCTTATGAATCCCTTAAGTGACCTGGGCAGACCTAGACGCAAGTACTTAAGAAAGATCATCTCTTAAGAGTATGAGGGACGCAGCAGTTTATACTGAACTGAAGAGGTTAATTTTCAAGTGACAGGAATAGAGAGCTGCAATAAATTAATCTTCCAGTTCATCACCCAACTACATGACATCTACATGACTACATCTCTTTCTGCCTCAGAAACCTTTGTCCACAATACTTGGAAAAACTTTTACTATTAAGGAATTTGATTATTATATATACTTTCTGTCTGTTTAACTAAACATTATAAAATAATTTCTTCCTTTGTTACAACTACCAATCACTTAATCTTCCAGAACATTTTAAGTGTTTCAAAATTTGGTCCTCTGTTTAGAACTAGCATTAACCCATAGTGACAATCTGATGCCTACTATGTACAGAACACTTAATTCATCCCACTGTGTTCACTAAGCCTCAACCTCCCAAGCTTCTGTTCAATGCTAATCACTGTTCAACACAACATATTCAAAAACATTGGTATCTGTTTAGGATACTGAACAAGATCCTGTTCTTATTTCCATCTTGGTTTGGTATGTACAGATATTTTTCATGAAATGCTACATTTGCAGTAAATTCAAGTTAACATTCATACCCAGTTTGGCCTTTTTAATACACCACTGCCTCTAAGCATGGTAAGTACTTCAGCTTCCACAACAGCAAATCCAAGATATTACTGCTAGGTGTATATCTATCACTATAGCTGTGATATATTAATTGCATTTGATGATGTACACTACAGAGTTCATCACCATCATCATCACTGTCATCATCACCTCACTTCCAGGGATTAGGCTAGTTGCCTGTTATGTCTTCAAAGCTTACTGTTGAGCCCATCTCATTTTGGGCCAACCAGGGTCTATTTTTCCTCTCAGACATTATCTGAATTGTTGTTTCATCTATATTTCTTCTGGCAGTCTGCTCAAATGCTCTTTCTGCCTGTTCTGTATTTCTCTATTGAGTTGTTTATCCCTTCAACATTCAGGTCTTCTCTAATTTGTTCATTCATTTGGTCTTGGTGTGTGAATCATTTCACTGTTCTTAGAAATCACATTTCAGCTGGCTGCATTTTGCTCTTATCCTTCTTTCTGAGAACTCAAGTTTTACTCCCATACTGCAGCGATATCAAAGTTATACCTGGTATTATTTCCCATTTCAACACACTTTCTGTAACATATTAATCAATCTAACAGAAAGTTTTATTCTTATCTATTGATTTACCATGTTGGTACCCTTGCTCAAACTTCACAAAATCAGACACATTTCGAGTAGAGACAAGGTTTATTGTAAAGTTCACAAGTAATACATTTCAACAGTTCACAAAATATGTATCCAAAAGAGTCACTAGAGGCCTCTGCCATGAACCACTACACAGAGTTTTAACAGTTAAATTAGTACATTATATAATTATAAATTTCGTTATAATTAACTTTAATACATCTCTGCACATTTATAACACTTTTCATATTATAATATATTCTATTTTATTTTGTAATTACATTGACATTTTAATAATTCAAACATTTGTCCTTTTTACCTTGTAATACATTGTTGTATATTATTTGCCTACTGTATTTTACATTATATTTCACTTGGCATTGAGCTTTTGCATTTGCCCACATTTACAAAGCTATGGTTGAACAGTTTTAGTTATTCATACATCTGTCTTCACAATATCTGTATGTTTCCAACACAAAATTTCAGATTCACATTAGTAGACAATGGTCTATGCATAATCAAAAAGTCATTTTTGCCTTTGTATAATATGCAAAATATATTTTCAAATTCTAAACTACACTGATACATATCAATTATCTGGTTATTATCACATAACAAGTCAGAAAAAATAATTTTTGAACTATGTACGCATTGGTATAATAATTTATAATGTTGGCAATGTACAGTTCACTATTTCCCATAACAATAGTTATTTCTCAGCATCTGTGTAGCATCCCTTTTTTTTTGTTATCTTCTTACATGCGTTACTGCAGACAACTTTTTTCGTTAATAGGTTAGTGCTATTTGTGAGTCCAAGGGACAGACTTGCTCACAGGTGTTTCTTTGACTGTGCGTCCAGACACCTGGTTGAATATTCTCTTCATACCTTGCTTGTTTTTTAAACACAAAGTCCAATGACTAGCATGTGCTGCCAATATTTCAAATAGTGATTTAGGTGCTACATAGCTCTTCATGCTCTGACAATTGTGTAACCCTCCTCCATATTTCCCCAAGTCTGGATGTACCTGTTTCATGCTCTTATTTATTGTTCCACCGTACAAGAGAAAAACCTTTCCATGTGTCCTTAAAGTTTTCCTTTTATGGTGACTATCTATCCAGACTTTATTCCCCGCAATGAAGTTAAGCTCACTTCTTATAAGGTTGAAGTGTCTTCCCATTTCCAAGCATTTTCACTTGGGTCTCATTTTACTCAAATAGTTTTATGAGACTCGGGTCCCTCATTGGGGAATTTTCGGTACCCAGACCACATGGCACAGACCACCTGTGGCACCCCAAGGGAGAAGGTTGGACCCAATGGAGATTCATGTGATCTTCTCCTACATAAACACACAGCATTATGTGACAGAAGTATGCACCTATAAATGGGGTCTGAAAAAAAGATGCTGCAATACTTGCTCTGCCATTTTTTCCTTCATAGTATTGTACCTACAATGAAATCTATGGTAGATAAAAGATAGCAGCAATGTGGATTATGGACTTTGTTATTCTCACGCAGTATTCAGACTCATTGTTCTTCACTTCCTGTACCTCAGTTGCTCTTGGACTCAGTGTTAACTCATAAACCTGTCATCACCATTGTCATCATCATCATCATCATCATCATCATCAGGACTTCCTTCCAGCATGCCAGGTAGGAACCTTGTGAATTATATGCCTCCATTGATTTCTGCCCTAGTGTAGCTTTTCTCTCTTCACTGCAGCCCACATTACTCCTCTCCTATTGACATCTTCATAAACCTGGCCTGTCCATCTTTTCCTAGGCCATACAGCCAGTCATTTTCCTGGTACCTCCATCTCCAAAGACTGATGTGAAGTTTGAGTTTGATGCATTCAGTTCACATGACCCAACAATTTCAGTTTTTTTTTTTTTTTTTTTTTTTTTTTTTTTTTTTTTTTTTTTTTTTTTTTTTTTTTTAGAGCTGTTACTTCAGTTCATAAACTTGTATTTGATTCCCTTCTCTCTTATTTATGACACAGGTCTCCAGACTATACACTGTGATCAGCAGGAGATGTACATGGTCTGTTCAGCTCTTAAAGGGGCTCTCTTGTCCCAGATTAGGTTTTGTACTTGGTGGAAGAAGCTGGATGATTTTGCTGTTCTGTTTAAGACTTCTTAGTTTAGCATTTCCATCATTTAATATGAAACCATCCAGTTAATTAAAACTTTTCACACATTCAACTTTCTCTCCTTCCAGTATGATATTACAATGTGTGGGTGTCCTACTCTTCTTGTTTGCCATTGTCTTGCTCTTACTCACAGTCAACTTGAATTCTTTAAATATTTTATTCCAGCAATCCAGTCTCCTCTGAACCTACATTTAAGTCTCTCCCCAAATGGTGAAGTTATCAGCAATAGCAAAAGCACTAAGATCTTCATTTTCTACTTCTTTGATTCCTTTCGTGATTGTGTCCATAACTGTATTAAAGAGTATAAGGGGAAGCAAACCGTCTTGATGAACAACTCTGCTGTCTTAAACCATTTTTATCTTCCACCTTCTACTTGTACATTGCTTTCACAACCTTTTCATTATCATCCATATCCAGTGAAACAGTGATCGTTTGTTTGCTAACCACCTTATACTTTCTGTGCATGTGTCCATGAGAGTTAGTAAGAAAGAAGTGCCAGCTTATTCATCTACATTTAAATCCACATTCCAAAAGCCACCTTACAGTGTATGATGGAGGACATATTGAGCACCACTACAATTTTCTAGTTTCCTACTCCATACACAATGCTCAGTAAGCTTGCAAATGATCTATAATTTATCTGGTTTTCTCACTGTGATGATTTGCTGATGTGTAAGTGTGAAGATGTAATAGGTTTTCTAACTGTTCTTGGAAAGCACCCTCCAAGAATTTGAACAGTAAATTTCTCCATGATGTGGAGCACCTCTCTTGTAGCTGGAGTTAGTTGAGCATTTCCACAATGCTCTCATGCTTACTAAATAAACCTATGATTGATTATACGTGCCACTCTCTCTTGGATCTACTCTCTCTCTTCCATTAATCTTATCAGTAAGTGTTACTGGCAGATGAACAATATTCAAGAATCAGTCAAATGAGTGTGTTGTAAGCCACTTATTTTATGGATAAATTACATTTCCTTAAGATTTTTTTCAGTGAATCTCAGCCTGACATCTGCTTACAACTAGTTCAATGTGGTTTTTTCCGTTTTATGTCACTCTTGGCTGTTATTTTTAGGTATTTTACAGCTGTTACTGCATCCAATGAATTATCATTAATAATGTAATCAAACATTAATGAGTCTCTTCACTTGTTTATGTGTACTATCTTATACTGACAATATTATGAAAATGCTATTCACCTTATAATGGAGATGTTGAGTTGGTGACAGACACAACCAAAAGACTGCTATTGGCCAAAAGGCCTTCTTCTGAATAGATACATACACACACACACACACACACACACACACACACACATTCACGCAGACACAACTCACACACACATGACCACTATCTCTGGCTGCTGGGACTACACTCTGGAGTCTGGCAACAGCAGCCAGGGATGGTGGTCATGTGTGCATGAGTCTTGTTTGTGTGAATGTGAGTGTATGTGTTGTCCAGTTCAGAAGAAGGCCTTTTGGTCGAAAGTTTACTTGTTTGCCAGTCTTTTTGTTGTGCCTGTCTATGGCTCAACTTGTCCACTGTATGGTGAGTAGCAATCTATCCTTTTCATAACATGAGCATTATTCCATCCTGGATTTTCCATTGTTTAATATGTTATCTTCATTTACATTCAGGGTCAACTGCCAGTCTCTGCATTAACCATCAACAGTATGCAGATTTTCCTGCATTTTGCCACTGTCTTCTGGCATTGAAACCTTTCTATAGACAACAGTTTCATCTGAAAATTACCTCCTGAAATTTTGACATTATCCACTACATCATTTGCGTGTGGTTTAAACAGTAAATGGCCCTATAACACTCCCTCCTGGTACTCTCATAATTACTTTTACAGTAGTCAACTTTGTCCTGTTAATGATGACATGCTGAGTTCTATCTGCTAAGGAGTTCTGAATAAAGTCACAGATCTGGTCCAGTTCTGGATAAGCTTGTGTTTTATTCACTAAACCAGTGTGGAACTGTATTGAAAGCCTGGCAGAAGTCAAGGAACATAGCATCAACTTGAGGTCTATTTCGAAGAATGTTCTCAATCTCATGGGTGAGTAAAGTGAGCCGAGTTTCACAAGATTTCTGTTTGCATGTTTATACTTCTAGGAGAGGTTTTCATTCTCTGAAAAGGAGTAATAATATATTAACACACAACATGTTCAATAATTCTACAATACCTGACATCTGTCCTAAGGGCCTACAATTATGTGCATCAGTCTGATGACCTTTCCTGGAAATAAAAATAACCTGCACTTTTTCCCAAGTGCTTGCAACTGTTCATTACTTCTGCAAACTTCAATGAGTTGCTGCTAGAAGGGGGGGAAATTCTTTCACAGAATCTGTATAGAATCTTATAGGTGTCTCACCAGGTCCAAATGCCTTTCCGCTGTTGAATGATTTTAGTTTGATTTTCTACTGCATCCTTTTCTCAGTATCTTCCATTTTGGAATTCACATTATGACTGAAATGAGGAACCATGTTATGAACTTCCACAAGAAATCTTTCCTTTTCTAGAAACTTTCTTGCATGTTTATTGAACCACAGCAGGTCTTTCTTGTCCCTCACAACCTTGCTCAGCACATACATGTCTAAAGCACAGGGTGTGCAATAATTTTGAATTTCATCTATTTGTCTTCCTCATTTTCATCTTCAGAGCTGAATATGTTATGTTGGCTACTCAGGTACTCTGCAATTACTTTCCTGTCACTCTTGCAAGGAAAAAATTTATTCCTGCCTTTTTTTAACATTCCTTGTAACACCTCTCCTATGTCTTATGATCATTGGTTCCTATTTGAAAAGTTCAAGTATGATAAACTTCTTGAAGTATTTTTCAGAAAGGATGATCACAACAATTCCACACAAATCTATGTCCCTTGTTCCATTTTTAATCACATTCTATAACCAGCAACTTGTAGTCTCCCCTTACTGCAATACCATGATTAGGAAATTTATCCCTGATATTCTCCAAGTTTGCTCTGAAGCATTTTGCGATTGTAGTTCCTTAGGCAAGTGGTCTGTACAAGCATCCCATTACAAAGTTTGACACATTTTTGATACTTCTCTTCAGCCAAATTACTTCACTTTCAGCCTGTATAACCACCTCACTACAAATTAGCAAGTTCTTCACAGCAATAAATATACCACCGCCATTGGCCTATCCTTGTGATACATATTCCAATCAAAAGTAAGGGTTTAGCTCTCAGCTAGAAGGATGAATGAAGTAACGAATATACTGAAGGCAAAAGAAACAACAGTAAGCATGGTAACAAATGACTTGGTGGCAATCAATTCCAAATATGGATAATCTGTGAGGGAATATCAAGAACGAAAAATGACATATAGGGCACTTGATTAGAAATATCACCCAGCCATAGATATTGTTGTATAAATTGACAGGGGGAGGTGGGAGAATAGAAAGGAAAGGGAAGGAATGAAGGATATCAGCTGCATCGAGACTTTCTACAGGATCAGCAGTGTCCAATGAAAATGCGTGTCAGACTGGGACTCGAACCCAGGATCTACTGCTTACTAGGCAGTTGCAGTAACTATTGCACCACCCAGTCACAGTGTCTGTAACAAACACACAGACTATCTTGGCACACTCCCCAGCCAACTCTCATTCTCACCTAGTGCCACTTATCTGCAGCCCTGTCCACATCCTCACTAATTTTAGATTCCCATTGGAGGTCGAATGGAAATGTGCATTCACACTGAAGGTTTCACTGCACCACCCAGTCACAGTGTCTGTAACAAATACACAGACTATCTTAGCACCCTCCCCAATGTGCATTCAAACAGAAGGTTTCACTGCACCACCCAGTCACAGTGTCTGTAACAAATACACAGACTATCTTAGCACGCTCCCCAACCAACTCTTATTCTCACCTAATGCCACTTATCTGCAGCCCCGTCCACATCCGTCATGCTCACTAATTTTAGATTCCCATTGGAAGTCGAATGGAAATGTGCATTCACACTGAAGGTTTCACTGCACCACCCAGTCACAGTGTCTGTAACAAATACACAGACTATCTTAGCACGCTCCACAGCCAACTCTTATTCTCACCTAGTGCCACTTATCTGCAGCCCTGTCCACATCCGTCATGCTCACTAATTTTAGATTCCCATTGGAGGTCGAATAGAAATGTGCATTCACATTGAAGGTTGGGGATTCATTTCCCATCAACGCAAATCAATTATGTGAATGCATGGTTTCTATTGTTTTGGACATGCCTGAAAGAACAGACGCCACACATTCATACACGATACTGGTGCTGTTAATGGCTGATCCACACATGAAACATGGTAAGTGCCAAACAAAACATGCTAGCAAGCTCTAGTACAACCCCAGCAATACTGCTCTCAAATCAGGTTTTAGCATTAGAAGCAGCTTGTGGTAACAGAACAAAAAGCAACGCCAAAAATTCTGATAAAGAATCCATAAAAAACTTTCTGACACAAAGATGCACAAAAAACGCCTACAATATGCCAACTTTTGTATCCCACCTGGAAGGCAGCGCGTGGATCTGCTCTGGTAAACTGAAAGGTTGGCCAAATGAAGGAAGTGAGTAGGAGCAGGAAAAGGTAATACATGTCGGTACTGAAAATACTGTTAAAGCACCTTTACTATTATATAAACATATGCAAACATATTACATAACTTTGCAATGAGGTGTGAAGTGTCCTGGCAGTCTGCTCTTGATCAAATGGGCAGAATCTGGAGCAATGCTCATAAATCTCTCCTGCTCCGGCTAGAGTGCGCTGTCATCAGTGTCTGTCGTAGTAACAACCTAGCAGAGAACACCAACATTGTGGCATTGTAGCTATCGATACCACATCCCTCCCCCCTGAAATGACGCACCGTCATTGAGTATGGCTTCTGATGGCAGGTGGAGGGACCCATGGGTGGCGCAGCTGAGGGGGCGGACAGCGGAACTGCCAAGGCACGCTGTCCACCCGCGACCCCGAATTGCTCGTGAGTGGGCGAGGAAAATGCCCCGTGGAAAACCTGCCAGGCCGCGCACCATCACTGGATAAGCTTGGAGGAGGTGGAGAAGCAATTTCCATGGGCGATGGTGGCAGCAGTGGCGGCGTGATGGCAGCCTCAGTGTCCATCGGTTGTGGCGGCAGTAGCGAGAGCCGCCCGACCAGTACAGGTGACCGGACAGGCAGCGGCGATGACGGTAGGCACACCAGTGGCTTAGGTGTGAGCGGTGGAGGCGCCATCGATGGAGTCATGGGCTGAGGTGGCGGAAGCCGTGAAGCCTCCAGTTCTACCGGAAAACAACCAGCGGCAGAAAACCGAGGATGGCAGAAACGGATCTCGTTCTGGTGTTGCTTGACTGTGCCAGAGGGACCAGAAAGTACAAATAAGGAGCGGCCAAGCTGGCAAAGAATGCGCCCCTGCTCCCAGCGCTGCCTGCCAGAACACCAAATCACGCGCCGCCAAGCCAGAACGAGATGAAGCAGCGGGAGCACGTGTCGGCGGGTGCAATAGCTGCAGGAGTGACCTATGGGAGCGGCCATGTAGCAGTTCCACTGGGGAACGGGTGCCGCATGGCTGCAAGCAATATGAAGCAAGGAAAGTCCAGAGTGTGCACTCACAAGAGTGTGTGGCACGCAACTTGTTCATTTGTGACTTAAACCTACGCGCAAAGCTTTCAGCCTTGCCGTTCGACTGGGTGTGGTACGGGGCTGAGGTCAGATGGCGAATGCCATTAGCAGCACAGAACGCTTTGAACTCTGAGGACACGAATTAGGAGCCATTGTCAGAGACAATAACTTCAGGAAGGCCCTCAATGCAAAAAATAGACGTCAAAGCCCGAATAGTACTGGCAGATGTAGTAGAAGGCATAGGTACAACAAAAGGAAAGTTGCTGTACACATTAACAACTACCAACCAGTGGGTGTGCCAGAAAGGACCCACAAAATCAATATGAATGCGCTGCCAAGGCATAGTAGGAGTCGGCCACGCAAGGAAGCGCTGACGGGGAGCAGATTGATGCTCCACGCAAGAGCAACAGTTAGCAAGCAAATTCTCAATTTGATTATCAATGCTAACCCAAGCACAATGACGATGTGCTGATTGCTTCATCTGCACTATACCCCAATGACCAGCGTGCAGTAAACTGAGGATTTCTGACTGCAATGAATGAGGTACAACCACACGAGACTGATCATTGTCAGTTCCTAACAAGATAACGATGTGGTGTACAGACAAGTTGTGACATTGTGCAAAGTAACGTCGAACAAGTGGATCACGAATTTGCATAGCAGATGGAGGCCATTGAGTATGAATACACTGCAAAAGAATCTGCAAAGAAGCATCGGTGGCTGTCGCGGTAGCAATGCGACGAAAATCCACCGGAAAACTATCAACTAATTCCTTATCTTGCGAATCAATAAACATGCATGCAATTCGGAAGAATCAAACACTTCGTCAGGACCGATAGGCAGAGGAGACAAAGCATCAGCATCGCCATGCTGGGCCATAGGCCGAAACAAGATTTCGTAATTGTAGTTAGACAAGAACAAAGACCAATGTTGCAACTTTTGAGCAGTGTGGGTCGGAACTGGCTTTCACAGGTGGAACAAAGACGTCAAAGGCTTATGGTCGGTGACCAAATAGGACTTGCGACCATACAAAACATCATGAAACTTAGTCACTCCATAGACAGTAGCTAAAGCCGCTTTCTCAATTTGAGAATAGTTTTTCTGGGCAGAATTGAGCAACTTAGACGCAAAAGCGATCGGGTGATCGACAGAATTAATGCGGTGCGAGGGAACCACTCCAATGTCATGAGAAGATGCATCTACAGCCAAAACAACTGGTTTGGAGGGATCAAAAGGAATCAGACAGCGATCGCTCGAGAAAGCAGATTTGAGCTTGCGGAAAGCAGTGTCACATTCCGAAGACCAAACAAAAGAAACATTCTTACGCCGAAGGCGATGCAAAGGCGCTGCAATCTGCGCTGCATTTGGTATAAACCGAATATAATATGCAATCTTGCCCAACACAGACTGAAGTTCTTTCAAGTTCCTGGGCGCTGGCAAGTCTCAAATTGCACTGAGATGTGACGGCGAGGAGTGGACACCCTGTCCATTAATCATATGTCCTAAATACTGTATCTCAGTTTGAAAAAATTTGCATTTGTCTCTGTTACACTTTAGACCTGCCTGTAAAAGTATAGTAAATAAAGCACGCAAATTCTGCAAATGTTCGTCAGGGATGCGACCTGATACAACTATACCGTCCAGGTAATTTGAGCAACCAGGGGCAGTGGCACACAACTGCTACAAGTAAGACTGAAAAAGTAGCATCAGACGCAGCACAACTGAACAGAAGGTGGTGAAACTTGAACGATCCAAGGTGGGTGTTGAACACAAAATAGGGCTGCGACTGTTCGTCGAGCGGAATCTGAAAGTATGCATCCCGCAAGTTAATCGTGGAAAAGAATTTTCCCGTACCAAGCTTATCAAAAATGTCTTCAGGACACGGTAAGGGAAATGTAGCTACCACTGTTTGTGGATTTACAGTAGACTTAAAGTCAGCACAAATATGGAGGTGACCGTGTGGTTTCTTCACACACACTATAGACGAAGCCCATTGCGAAGCAGAAACAGGTTCAATGACAACACTGTCTTGCAAATGCGTAAGTTCAACAGCTACGGCATCACACAGTGCATGTGGTACTGGGCATGTGTGCCAGAAAACAGGCATGGCATTGTCTTTAACTATAACATGCGCTGCAAAGTCCGTGGCACAACCAAGGCCATCAGAAAAAGAGTTCAACAAAATCATTGCATAGGGCGGCAACACTGTCTGCGTGGTCACTAGCATTGATGCAAAGTACATTGTCCTGAATTGCGAGGCCAAAAAGTTCAAATGCATCCAGGACAAAAATGTCTGGAGCATTACTAGAGCGGAGCACATGGAAAGACACTGTATGAGTCATTGCACCATGCGTGGCTTGCAAACTACACACGCCGAGCACTGAGATTTCCTGTCCAGTAAATGCAGTCAGCATGGAATGCGAATGACGAAGTGGGGGCGAACCAAGCAAGTCATATGTAGATTTGTTCAGTAAGGAAACTGACGCACCAGTGTCCAGCTGCATGCGAACAAAACATCCACAAATGTTCATAGTCACAAAAAGTTTCCTCGCATCATGCTGAATGCGAGAGGAAGTGTCATGCAAAACTCAATTCACACAATGAGCTGTCAAAGCACATGAAGCAGAAGGCTTTGAATAAATGGCATTAACGTCCATAGGCTGATGTAAATCATGATTATGGCAGTTGCCATTGCGGCGACGCCCACGTGAATGGGAGACAAGTTGTGAATTAGAGTTTCTCTTACTACACACAGCTTGCACATGACCTTTCTTATTACAAAAATAACACTGTGCTTGACAGGATGGGAATCTGTCCCGTGGGTGGGCACGAAAGCAGTTCGGACATGATTTCAGTATCTTAGAGGGTGCCTGTTTGGAAACGTGTTTACGCGAGCGCGAGCGGCACAGCGTGGCTTGGCTGCCTTGCTGGGCTGGAGGGCGGGAGGGCCCGTGTTGTGCTGCGCTAACAGTACACATACCCGGGGTCACATCGAATGTGGAAGTAGCCATGTGTAATGTATCTTATCTGTCTAGCAAGTCCACTATTTCCTGCAAAGACAGGTTTTTAAATCTGAGGATTTGCTCGCGGATGCGGTGATCCACCACATTCTGCACAATAGCGTCTCTAATCATTATATCCACATATGAGCCCCCACATGAGCAATTAAAGTCACTATCAGAAGTTAGTTCCTGAAGGTCCACTAATCAAGATTTATGTGACTGAGTAGGACCACGCTGAAGGTGAAAGAATTTGTAGCGTGTAGCTACCACATTTACACTGTCATGGAAGTGGGAGTTCAAAGCATCTATCACTTCGTTGTAAGTTTTAGTTAGTGGGTGGGTGGTGGGAAACACTGGTATGTTGTGTGCTGTGAAGTGTGCCTCGAGCTGGGCAATGTATCCTGGCCAGTGTTCCAACATCAGGATTGAAGGCACGAAATGGCGGCGCCGTTGGCGTCGGTACAGGCGGTGGCGTCGGAGGCACTGAAGTAGCTGCAGTTTGTAGTGTGACCAGTCCATTTATGGCAGCAAGCAGCTGCACCATTTGCTGAGCCTGAAAATGTACAAGATTGGACGGCAAAGCCTGTTCCTGTGGCGAAGCCATGGTTTACACAAATGAAAGTCTTATACTGAGGCTAGCACGAAAAGAAAGCTGTACTGAGCAAAGAAAGGAAACGATAGGAAGGGAAAGGGGAGTCCTCGTTGCCAACTTTTGTATCCCGCCTGGAAGGTGGCATGTGGATCTTATCTGGTAAACTGAAAGGTTGGCCGAATGAAGGAAGTGAGTAGGAGCAGGAAAAGGTAATACACATCGGTACTGCAAATACCGTTAAAGCACCTTTACTATTGTATAAACATATGCAAACATATTACATAACTTTGCAATGAGGTGCAAAGTGTCCTGGCTGTCTGCTCTTGATCAAATGGGCAGAATCTGGAGCGATGCTCGTAAAGCTCTCCCGCTCCGGCTAGAGTGCACTGTCGTTGGTGTATGTCGTAGTGCCAACCTAGCAGAGAACACCTACGTTGTGGCATTGTAGCTATCAATACCACATCCCTCCCCCCTGAAACAATGCACCGTCATTGAGCATGGTTTCCAACGGCAGGTGGAGGGACCCAGGGGCGGAAAACAACCAGCGGCAGAATACCGAGGACGGCACAAACAGATCTGGTTCCAGTGTCACTTGACGGTGCCAGAGGGACCAGAAAGGACAAATAAGGCACAGCCAAACTGGCGAAGAATGCGCCCCTGCTCCCAGCACTGCCTGCCAGAGAAAACACGATAGAACACCAAATCATGCGGCGCCAAGCCAGAACAAGGCGAAGTAGCGGGAGCGCATGGAGGCAGGTGCAATAGCTGCAGTAGTGACCAATGGGAGCGGCCATGTAGCAATTCCATTGGGGAACGGGCGCCACACGGGTGCGAGCGATATGAAGCAAGGAAAGTCCAGAGTGCGTGCTCACGAGAGTGTTTGGCGAGCAACTTGCTCATTTGCGACTTAAACGTACGCACAAAGTGTTCAGCCTTGCCATTTGACTGGGGATGGAATGGGGCTTAGGTCAGATGGCGAATGCTATTAGCAGCACAGAACGCTTCAAACTCTGAGGACACAAATTAGGGGCCATTGTCAGAGACAATAACTTCAGGAAGGCCCTCAGTGCAAAAAATAGACATGAAAGCCCGAGTAGTACTGGCAGATGTAGTAGAAGGTATAGGTACAACGAAAGGAAAGTTGCTGTACACATCAATAACTTTCAACCATCGGGTGTGCCAGAAAGGACCTGCAAAATCAATATGTACGCGCTGCCAAGGCGCAGTAGGAGTTGGCCACGCAAAGAAGCGCTGGCAGGGAGCAGACTGATGCTCCGCACATGAGCGACAGTTAGCAAGCAAATTCTCAATCAGAGTGCACTGTCGTCAGTGTCTGTTGTAGTGCCAATCTAGCAGAGCGCACCTACATTATGGCATCGTAGCTATCGATATCACACCAACAGTTGTTTAAAAGACCTGTCCACACACATTCAGGAAAAGATATGATCAAAGCATTCCATTTTCATGAAATTTAAGCCTGGTGACACATTAAATGCAGTGATGGAGAATATTACAACAGAGACCAAGTCGACTAAAACAAAGATGATCAAATAGTGATTATAAAAGGCAGCAATGATATACCTCGCATAAAAGCAGAAGCAAAACAGCCTTGCAATGTTTCTGAAACTTACTGCTGAAACTACTTCATATGAACGTCGTCATCACAAACTTACTAGTGTGACATGATCTTTCACAATGGTCTTGTGTAAATAAATTAGTTCAGTACTAAAATTCTGAGCTGAGAAAACTGTGTGTGGTAAGTTTAACTAAATACATTTGCTAGACCTAAACGAAATGAACCTTGATGAGCATGCAACCTATGGATTACACATAAACAGAAAGGGAAAGGCCAAGCTAGTTTCCCATATATGTGAACTGTATGACAAGGCTAGTAAGGGTGAAGATCAAACTGCTCCAGACTACAACAATAACAAGGTTTTTTCGGAGTAAGGGACCATCATACAAGTGTCGAGGTGTATAGTTCAGAAGAAATAAGTGATCAGATATTGCAACATAGCAGTTAACAAATACTTTTTTGAACGTCACGCCAAAGAAGGATCAGTTGAAATGAAAGGTGTTGTGCTTCACTGTAATGGTCTTATGTTAGAGAAGCATAAAGTAATTGGGACATAATACCCAACAACTGCTGATATAATGTGGATTATAAGTAGATTTAGTAGTGAGTTGGTTGACTGGTTGTAATAATCTCATATGCAAATTCAAACATTATAGCAAACTAGAAATGCAGTTATGTATTAAGCTCATACATTCTTTTAAATATAGTAAGCTGAAACACTAGAATAATGGACACGTGATCCACTACAATAGATTACACTGCAATCAAAAAAATGTTACATATAAGGTAAATTACAAGAGCTTAGACTTTCTGACCAATTTTGTTAGGAGATACAGTGCATAAATGCAGTCATGCCAAAAATAACAAAAGGGGTTCTGCAAAAACAAACTCTGAATAGATCAAACTTTAAATATAACATTAAATATATATTATAACTGGATGGATAAAAAATCAAGCTTTTGGAGCAAGTGGCTCCTTCTTCTCACAGAAGGGTTGAAGGAAAAGGAAGAGGGATGAAGTAAAAGGACTGATGAGGTTTAGGAGAGGAAGAGAGTCTGCAAAAGTCTCTCAGAATCGTGGGTCAATGGAGATTTGTTGGATGGGATGAGAAGGAAAAACTGATTGTTGGGGACTGCACTGGATGGGATTAGAAAATCTGAGAGCTTAGAGGTGGAAGATAGAGTAATAAGAAAGACAGATTACTGACAAAATGTTGTGCAAGAGCAAATAAGAGCGGAAAACTAAGTGCCTTGTATGTGGTATGGATGGAGGGGTATTGCAAGGGAGTGAAGTACGGAACAGTTACTGAGAAGAAATGCTGAAACCGAAGAAATTAAAGTAAATTAAGGCCCACTTAAATATAAATTAGCAGAGAAGTAATGAGATTCTGTGTATCAGATGAAAAGATCTGATGACAAATGGAATGAGTTCTATTCAATCCTGCTGAGTCATTATGACTATTTCTGCCCATTTATAGAAATCCAGAAGGTAACTAATCATTGCCAAAATGGAAGTAACCCTAGAATGGAACTCCCACCATGTCTAATTAGGTCAGGCAGAGTACACATGATCTAAACCTGCTTTAAAAAGCTATTGATTGCAGATTTTTAAGGAAGAACAAAATCAGGCACAGAAAACTTTTAAAACTGAAATTGTTACTGTATGGAAGCAGATTAACAGCAAACCACTAGAGCAGTCTGATAATATAAACATCTTGCAATGTAACACTCAGATACCATAAGGGTCCCAAAATGCTGAACATGGAACTATTGAGCATAAAACCTGATTGTAACATTGTGCAAAACCCAAATACTATACACCATTTTTGTTATTGACTCACTTCACCCAATGACAAATCAACCCATATTATGTGTGTGGTTTCAGTTGCCTGAGGCTGCAGTCATGTGTGTGTGTGTGTGTGTGTGTGTGTGTGTGTGTGTGTGTGTGTGTCTATTATTGACAAAGACCTTAATGGCCGAAAGCTATAATTGTGAGAATCTTTTTGTTGTGCCTATCTGAGACTCAGCATCTCCACTATATGGTGTGCAGCAACTTTCCTTCTCTAATATTGTTATAACCCGTGTTATAGATGCACAGTATAAAACCACATGTTATTTCCTCAATGTACAGAGTTTGAATTTAGGGAAGTTAATGAACAGAAAATATGTAATGTAAAGAATTCGCGTTAGTATTTTGCAGACGAGGCTTATTAAACTGATAGTTCGGTAATTTTCACATCTGTCAATGCCTGCTTTCTTTGGGATTGGAATTATTATATTCTTCTTGAAGTCTGAGGGTATTTCACCTGTCTCATACACTTTGCTCACCAGATGGTAGAGTTTTGTCAGGACTGGCTCTCCCAAGGCTGTCAGTAGTTCTAATGGAATGTTGTCTACTCCTGGGGCCTTATTTCGACTTTGGTCTTTCAGTGCTCTATCAAATTCTTCACGCAGTATCATATCTCCCATTTTACCTTCATCTACACCCTCTTCCCTTTCTATAACATTGCCCTCAAGTACATCGCCCTTGTATAGTCCCTCTATATACTCCTTCCACCTTTCTGCTTTCCCTTCTTTGCTTAGAACTGGGTTTCCATCTGAGCTCTTGATATTCATGCAAGTGGTTCTCCTTTCTCCAAAAGTCTCTTTAATTTTCCTGTAGGCAGTATCTATCTTACCCCTAGTGAGATAGGCCTCTACATCCTTACATTTGTCCTCTAGCCATGCCTGCTTAGCCATTTTGCACTTTCTGTCGATCTCATTTTTGAGACGTTTATATTCCTTTTTGCCTGCTTCATTTGCAGCATTTTTATATTTTCTCCTTTCATCAGTTAAATTCAGTATTTCTTCTGTCACCCAAGGATTTCTTTTTACCTACTTGATCCTCTGCTGCCTTCACTACTTCGTCCCTCAAAGCTACCCATTCTTCTTCTACTGTATTTCTTTCCCCCATTCTTATCAATTGTTCCCTTATGCTCTCCCTGAAACTCTGTACAGCCTCTGGTTTAGTCAGTTTATCCAGGTCCCATCTCCTTAAATCCCCACCTTTTTGCAGTTTCTTCAGTTTTAATGTACAGCTCATAACCAATAGATTGTGGTCAGAGTCCATATCTGCCCCTGGAAATGTCTTACAATTTAAAACCTGTTTCCTAAATCTCTGTCTTACCATTATATAATCTATCTGAAACCTGTCAGTATCTCCAGGCTTCTTCCATGTATACAGCCTTCTTTTATGATTCTTGAACCAAGTGTTAGCTATGATTAAGTTGTGCTCTGTGCAAAATTCTACAAGGCGGCTTCCTCTTTCATTTCTTCCCCCAATCCATATTCACCTACTACGTTTCCTTCTCTTCCTTTTCCTACTATTGAATTCCAGTCACCCATGACTATTAATTTTTCGTCTCCTTTCACTATCTGAATAATTTCTTTTATCTCATCATACATTTCTTCAATTTCTTCGTCATCTGCAGAGCATATAGACTTGTACTACTGTCGTAGGCATGGGCTTCATGTCTATCTTGGCCACAATAATGCGTTCACTATGTTGTTTGTAGTAGTTTACCCGAACTCCTATTTTTTTATTCATTATTAAACCTACTCCTGCATTACCCCTAATTGATTTTGTATTTATAACCCTGTATTCACCTGATCAAAAGTCTTGTTCCTCCTGCCACCGAACTTTGCTAATTCCCACTATATCTAACTTTAACCTATCCATTTCCCTTTTTAAATTTTCTAATCTACCTGCCCGATTAAGGGATCTGACATTCCACGCTCTGATCCGTAGAACTCCAGTTTTCTTTCTCCTGATAATGACGTCCTCCTGAGTAGTCCCCGCCAGGAGATCCGAATGGGGGACTATTTTACCTCCGGAATATTTTACCCAAGAGGACACCAACATCATTTATCCGTACAGTAAAGCTGCATGCCCTAGGGAAAAATTACGGCTGTAGCTTCCCCTTGCTTTCAGCCGTTCGCAGTACCAGTACAGCAAGGCCGTTTTGGTTAGTGTGACAAGGCCAGATCAGTCAATCATCCAGACTGTTGCCCCTGTAACTACTGAAAAGGCTGCTGCCCCTCTTCAGGAACCATACGTTTGTCTGGCCTCTCAACAGATAGCCCTCCGTTGTGGTTGCACCTACGGTACGGCTATCGGCTGTCTGTATCGCTGAGGTCTATGGTTCATGTGGGGGGGGGGGGGGGGGGGAAATAGCTCTGTATGTACAGTTAAAATTACTTTTGTTTCAGAAACGTTTGAAATTACAAAATATCTGGCATACTTAAAATTCCTATTATTAATTGCACAATCTTATGCTAATTATTAAATTTATTTCTGGATTTGTTTATAAAATAATGACATAAATTGGTGGACATTCATTTGTCAAGAAAATTTGTAAACTTGTTGGAATATTGTTAGTACTGCAGAATGAAGTAGTAGTTGGCATGCCTCTGATGTGGTCAGATGTGTTTTTAATTTTGGCAATAACAATGTAATTTTTGATTTAAAAGTGGAGATTGTAAAGACATTGGGATATAGAAAAATGTGAAAAAATAAAAATCAAGATAACAACAGGCAATTCTTCAGTAGTTATCATGTCATTTGCAACCACCAAATCAAAACTTTCAGTCTCAAGAATCAACCCCTAGACATGAACAATTGGTGCCAACTACAAGAAAAGAAGATAAGTAAAAAATTATTTGTTCATATTACTCCTCTTGAAACTTATTAAAAGAGTTTATTTTGAAGAGTGGCAATCAACAGACGATGTGAGGGAGGGTAAGTTTAGAATTGGTGGCATCATCCAGGATCAATTGATTGGTAATGAAGTTTTGTCTGTTGCAGAAGAAGAAGGGACAGTGATTTTTGTCAACTGCAGTTTACGTATGAACAGATTTCCAATCACTCGAAGAAAGAAGGCCAAGAGCTGCCAAGCAAAGTTGTTTCACCAGTGACAAGATACTACCAACAATGACGGACTGGATCAATTGAAAGATGACTTTACAGCTATGACGAGGAACATCAAAATTGGAAAGATAAGTACAAACTATTTGTGAAATTAATTTATTTGTGGACTTTTGTGTGATTGTTAACAAAATGAATAGAGACGAGGGTAGTAGTGATGCAGAAGTGAAAGCTGTAGGACCCAACCAGGACATGTTTGAACCAAGTGAAATCATCAGCAAAGAAACAGCAAAAACTGATATTCTGCAGTTGATTATTGCAAAACTAGAGGAAATGAAGACAGATAACAATAGTAAAATGGACAGGTTACAATAGCAAATGGACCAACTAAGTAATCATGTTTCAGAGCTAAAAAATGGGTTGTCAGAGGGATTAAAAAGTGTGATTGAAAAAGTTGATGTCTCAGAAAATAAATTTATTGTTTTGGACAACGAGTTCATTGTCAAACCTGTAAGACAGACGAAGAATGTTAATTATGTCAGAGTTGAACAGAAGGCTGTAGTGGAAAAAATGAAACAGAACTTTAGGAGATTAGATCAAAAATTTTTAAATGTTTTTAACAACATGCAAACTAATGTAAATGTTTTAGATCAAAAAATTTCAGCAGTTCAGGAAAATTGGGTTCACAAAAATCTGTATTCAAACAATGGTACTGCATGGTCCAACACTCCAATCAAAAGTTTTCCATCAGACAGTTTAAATCCAGTGGATTTTCTGCACCACTCTAGAGATATATGAAGTTGGTATCTGTACAGATACAATTGGTGATCTTGCAGCTCTCAAAGAATGAAATTATAATGAAATACAGACCTTTAGCTGCTTACAGGCATTGATAAATATCAACGGGAACAGTTGAAAAATGTGTGGCACTACAAATGTAGTGTGTGGACAGCAAATTAGAAAGTGGGCGTCTCACGGGGAGCGTGCCAGAGATAAGTCCCCGCAGTCAGACTATTGTCTGTGTCCTCAGTGGCCCAGTCAGATAGAGTGTCTGCCATGTAGGCAGGAAGTCCCAAATTTGAGACCCAGTAGATGCACACATTTGTCAACTGTCCCTGTTGATATTTATCAACACCTGTAAGCAGCTAAAGGTCTCAATTTCATTATAATTTCACTGTAGAGATAGTTTTGTGTCAGGCATGAGTGACAATCAAAAAATTAAATTTGTTAAAAGATGTCTTGAAGGTGAGGCTCTGTCTAGGGTAAATCTAAATTTAAGTCAGTGGGAAACATATCAAAGTTTTGAGAAAGTTTTTAAATAAATTTTGGTTGGAAGCTGAACAGGGAAGAATTAAAAGTGAATTTCTGAATGGTCCTAATTATAGGAATAGGGATGGTACTCTGAAAGAATTTTGTAAGAATCAGCTTAATAAATTAACACACCTTGACAAACCATTTGATGAAATGACATTGACTGATGCACTTGAAAGAAAATTACCAGAAAGGTTGCAGTGGGATTTAGTACATGAAATTGACGATTGTCTTGCACAATTTTTATGATACATTGACGGGCTGTATAGAGCAGTAGAAAGAGGTATGTACCATAATGATCAGAATGATAGAAATCACACTGGGAATAATTACAGAAATAGAGGTAATGGTAACTTCTATCAGGATCAAAATGTTAATAGAGAAATTTTGAACATCAGCAGTGTAGGAATAATGGGGATAACTATGGGCAGTTTAATAGGAGAAACAAACATAGAGGTAAATATTCAGGAAATGGCAGTCTGCCTCAATGAAGGTCCAAAGTTTTGGGGCCAGGAAACACAAGCACAGGACCCCCAAAGTTACACTTTCAATTAGACAATAATAACAAGAAGTATCGTCGCCAGTTGCAGAAAACCATGTCAGTTGACAACAAAACATCTCTGCTGAAGGTGGCTAATGGGAAATATGTAAAACCTACCGGTAGATGTACCATTCGTGTGGGTATAAGTGGCCATACACAGCCATTAGAATTCATGGTCTTACAAGAGTTTAGTTATGACGTCATTCTCGGATGGGACTTTTCGAAAGCTTCTCAGGCAATTATAGATAAGATAACTAAAAAAGACGTTTACCCTCTTCCAAGAATTGTCGATACACTTGATTGTCTGAAGGAGGCTAAGTTTTTCTCAACCATAGGCATATACTCAGGATACTAGCAAATCGAAATAGGTGAGGCTGATCATGAGAAAACTGCATTCATCATCCCTGAGGGCCTGTATGTGTTTAAGGTAATGCCGTTTGGTTTGTGTAATGCAACTTTTGAACGGATGATGGATAATCTTCTAAGTCACCTGAAGTGGACGATGTGTCTTTGTTATTTAGATGACATTATAGTCTTCTCAGAGACATTTGATGAGCACATAAAAGGACTGAGGGGCATTCTTAAGTGTCTCCAAAAAGGTGGACTGAAGCTTAATCCAAGAAAGTGTCTCTTTGGAGCAAAAGATATCCAAATACTAGGACACCTTGTGTCAAACAAAGGTGTCCAGCCAGACCCAGAAAAGGTGAGATCTGTAACGGAATTTCCTATTCCTAAAAGTATTAGACATGTGAGAAGCTTCCTCGGATTATGTTCTTATTACTGTCATTTTATCAAAGACTGGCCGGAGGCAGTTCACTCCATGCTCTTGGATGTGCAAATGCTGAATAAATCTTCGTTAAGTGAAGTTAGTGTTCGTCATTAATCTAATTACACATTCTTCTACGTGACAATATTCTTCTGGTCTGTACCCATCGTCGCGAGTTTTTCAAGTCAGCTCACTCATTGTATACTTAGGCTCTGAATTTTCTCTCTTCTCTTTTGAAGATTTTGGAGGTGTGATTGTATGTATGTAAACTTACAATTTGTAATTCTAGTAATTTACCTTGTCTCTGTACTTATTTCTATAGTTTAGTGTTGTAATGTTGTAGTTTTGACTTCATAATATTTGTCCAGTGACAATGTGTTCCACAGATCTGAATGCCATATTTTGATATATGTATAGATTATGACTCGTATAGTAGATATTTTTCTTATGTTTTCTGTAATATGTTATGTATCAGATAGTTCTATACATCTGTATTCTATCTTTTGGCATAATTCTGTACAGTGTTTGGTAAACCTTATACTCTGTCAGAAATATTGTAAACACATTGTTTCTAAATTTTGTGAGGGGGATATTGTAAAGGGACATCATCCTCTAATACTACCTTTATTCAACAGAAGTTATCAGTACCAAAAATACTTTCTACATTTTAAACAGGTTAATATTATTTCAGATTTTTTCTAAAAGAATTTCATATCATTTTGTACACAATGTGGTACATTTCAGGCTAAAATATATAAAAATAAATTAATTTATTTTTGTTGTTACAATCAATATGACTTCTTCTTCTTGTTCTTGTTCTTCTTCTTCTTCTGCTTCCTATCCATTCCGGATGTTGGCAACCATCTTGGCAGTGCTTTCCCTGTCACTTGCAGTTCTAAATAGCTCTGTAGATGTTTTAGAGATCCACATTCTGAAGTTCTTAAGCCAGGATATTCTTCTCTGGCCAACACTTCTCTTCTCTGGTATATTTCCTTGTAGGATGGTCTGGAGCAGAAGGTGTTGTTGTTGTTCTGCATGATGTGTTCCAGGTACTGGATCTTTCTTGCTTTCACAATGCCCAGTACTTTTTCTCTTTCTTCATTCTTCGTAGAACCTTGACATTTGTGACATGTAGTAGCTCTGTGTATACAGTTAAAATTACTTTTCGTTTAGAAACATTTGAAATTATGAAATATCTGGCATACTTAAAATTCGTTTTATTAACTGCACAATCTTATGCTAATTATTAAATTTATTTCTGGATTCATTTATAAAATAATAACATAAATTGCTGGATATTCATATGTCAAGAAAAATTGTAAACTCATTGGAATATTGTTAGCAACACAGAATGAAGTATTAGTTGGCATGCTTCTCATGTGGTCAGATATGTTTTTAATTTTGGCAATAACAATGCAATTTTAGATTTAAAAGTGGAGATTGTAAAGACAGTGTGATATAGAAAAATGTGAAAAAATAAAAATCAAGATGTAAATCAGGCAATTCTTCAGTACTTATCATGTCATTTGGAACCTGCAATATCAAAACCTTCAGCCTCAAGAATCAACCTCTAGAAACGAAGAACTGGAGCCAACTATGAAAAAACAAGATAAGTAAAAAGTTATTTGTACATTTTACTCCTCTTGAAGCTTATTAAAAGAGTTTATTTTGAAGAGTGACAATCAACAGGTGATGTGATGGAGGGTAAGATTACAATGTTGAAGAAATATTTTCAATTGAATGGGATAGCATATCAAACTCAGTTACTAAGGCATGCTTACAAGGAATCTCAAAATCTCTTACCCACTGGATTAACTACAGCATTCGAGAAAACATGCATCCAACTTTTCTAAAAAAGAGTAATGTGCAAGCAGTATATAAAAAGAAACACATGGAACAGGCCTCTAACTGTAGACCAATATCATTAACTCCCACCTTTAGTAAGATATTCAAAAGTATTATCCCATACCAGCTAAGTAGATTCTGAGTATCGCTTTGCCAAAGAGCAAAGCACAACCACAGCGGTTACACAGGTCTTCCATGAAGTGTACTGTCTGTTGGTCTCAGGATTCAAACTGCACGTAGGGTTCTAGATCTGACAAAAATTTGACACAGAAATACATAGTTTACCTTTCTTAAAAAAAAAAATTAAATCATACCATATTGGGGATACAGCCATGCATCTTCTAGCCTATTGAATCTTCAGCAGTGCACTAAACTGACATACAAATTAGAAAAATCATGTAAATAAATAGTAAATGATTTATTTGTCCATAACAACTTTTACAGTCATGGACATAGTCTGTTTATAAACATATGAAAATTAATAGGAGTTTGGAAATAAAGATAAATTATATATGATATACATTCATAACCTTTGATGAAGTAATAATATTTAGCAATTAATAGTTGCTTTAATTTTGCCTTAAATATGTTTCCATTTAACAGTTTTATATTATTTGGCAGTCTGTTACAAAAATGTCTTCCAGCAGAAAATGGGCTATAATCTATTGCTCTTTTATTACTGAATTTTGTGGCAATCCTCTCTTTTTCTTGTATTCATGATTTATTACACTATGTTCCATATTTTCTTTTACAAACAGTATAGTCTTGAGAATGTATGGTGAATACACTGTTAGTACGTTATATTAGCTATTATCCTAATTGCTTTTTACTCTGCTCTGAAAACACTATTCATGTATACCATTGGTGCCCAACCCCAAATCTTGATACATTTCAAAATATATTTGTGTTAAGATATGTGACACTATTATGATAGAAAGGCATTTTAGCAGGTAGGTGTTACAGGAGATTTTTTTTACATATATCGCTGATGTGCTCCTTCCATGTACAATGTTCATCTACTACAATATCCAGGAATTTATGTTTATCAATTGTTTCAACTGAATAGCCTGGCTCAGTATCCACTTGTCTTGATTTATAATTTAGCTGAAACTCCACCAGAATCCTCTTGTCCTCATTTAGTGCCAATTTGTTTCTGGAGAGATATTCAGTGATGAGGGCTAATGTTCTGAGTATTATTTTCCATTGCTAACTGTTCTGTAAATCCCCAGCTTATGATGGAGATATTGTCAACATAATTTACTAGGTTTGAATTTTGTGGAATTATTATATCATTGATGTACACAATACACAAAAAAGGCCTGATAATGCTTCCCTGAGGGATTCCACAATTAAGAATTTTATAAGATGATTTTACTGTTTGTGTATGTCCTTCAGTTGTATAAGACAGCTTAAGATAAAATTACAAACTTTTAATTCACCAGTGAAACAGTAATACAAAGTGACCTCAGGGCTCAATTCTTGATCTCTTCCTATTATATATTTTCAATATTGCACAACCCTTTAATTCTCATAGAGCAAGCTATGTAAAGAATGCTTCAGTTTTACTCTGTGCTAGCAATTTAAAGAACTGGAATATTTTACAACTAGTGAAGTAAAATAAGTAATAAATTACTTCAATAATCAGGGTCTCAAGATGAATGTCACCAAATCTCAATTACTAGCATTTAAAATGGGCAGTTCTCACCAGACTAAAGTAAATAATGAATGTAGCACCTCAGTAATAGAAACTGGCAGATGTAAATTCCTGGGGCTGTACGTTGATGAAAATTTGTGGTTGATAAACCACATTAATTCTGCATGTGTAAAAGTCAGAAGTGGCTTACATCTCCTTAACCAGCTACCAAAGTTAGTTTCTAGCAAAACATTAGAAATAGTATACTATAGAACAATTTACTCCTTTCTTAACTGTGGGGCTGGAATTGTCAGAATGGTCACACAACAATTACATTACTTGGTGATGTTATTAGTTTCATGTAAGTATATGATTTCACAAAATTTCGTGACTTAATTCAGAAATCTGGTTTCAAGTTAAACTTTTTGAAAGGCATTAGGGAAAACAGGAGATCAGTGACCTGCATTGATAATATTATTACCAACTACAAATTTGACACTGGAAATAAGCACAAATACTGCTTAGACTTGGGTATTTCAGATCACTCAGCTCTGTTTATTGAGCTCCCAAAAGCAAATAACCAAAAGCCTCCAGAAGTGTATATAAAAACGGATCTCAGTAAAAGTAAAATGGATTTATTCCACAGTAAATTACGTATAATAAGCTGGCCTGTAGACCACAATAGTTCAAGCTGGATAAACTATGACAAATTCTTAAATTGTTTCTTAGAGGTATTTAATGAATCATTTCCTTGTAGATCTAAGCAAAAGAAAGTAAATGGTAAACTCAAATGGACTACAACAGGAATAAAACTTTCTAGTGCCAGAAAGAGAGAGCTCCACAATGAGTTAAAATCAAACAGAAATCCAGATTTTGTTACTTACATAAAACATTTTAAAGCTGTCTTTAAGAAAGTTGTAGTGGCAGCTAAAAAAATGGCAAATAATAAATTCATAGAAGAACACAGAAATAAGACAAAAGCAGCGTGGTCAGTTGCTCAGTCTGAATTACGAGCCAAAGTAAAAATTCATGAGATTTTGAAAATTAGACGTGAAAATGAAATTATAGTAAACCCTGTTCAGACGTCAAGTTGTTTCAACCAATTCTTCCTAAATGTAGTAAGATCAGATGTGCATATGACATTCTACCACAAATTTGGAAAACAGCCAGAACACATCTGTTAAACAATTTCAAAAAATCACCCAGAGGGATGTGGAAAAGGAAATATTGTGTCTAAAAAACAAAACCTCACATGGGTGGGATGAAATAACCACATCTGTAATCAAGTGTGTGCATGATATTATTTCTCAAGCACTGTCAAGTATTGTAAATCAATCTTTTGGACAGGGATGCTTTCCAAATGTATTGAAATATGCTGAGATCAAACCTCTATTCAAAAAAGGATCGACAGAAGATATGGGGAATTACCAGCCTATCTCTCTTTTTCCGGTCTTCTTTAAAGTGTTTGAAAAGGTTGCAGCAAAACAAATTAATAAATTTCTTACTGTAAATGACATAAATTTTAAAAACCAGTTTGGATTCCTACAGGGTAAAAGCACTGTGAATGCTATAAATGAATTTATCCAAAAAGTATGCTCCATGTTAGATAAGGGTAGAAAGGTCACTGGAATATTCTGTGATCTAACTTAAGCTTTTGATTCAGTGAACCATGCATTACTCCTCCACAAATCACAGATATATGGAATTGGGGACACTGCTTTAAAATGGTTTAGCTCTTACCTGTCAGATAGAAAACAAAGAGTATTTTTACCTTCAAATGGAACCAATTGTTCCTCAGACTGGAAAACAGTTCTCCAAGGAGTCCCACAAGGTTCGATATTGGGTCCTTATCTGTTTCTTTTTTACATAAATGACCTACCACTTGCTATTGATGTTCATTCAGTCTTATTTGCTGATGATATATCAGTTCTAATTGAAAATGAGGTATCTGAAAGTATTCCAGAGAAAGCCAAAAATACTTTAGAAAAACTTGAATCTTGGATCTATCAAAATGGACTAAAACTAAATGTAACTAAAACCAAAATGATGCAATTTGAAGCTAAATCAGTAGAAAGGACTGAAATAAACAGAACTTGCAATAATCAGGATTTAACTGAATCAAATCATGTGAAGTTTTTAGGCCTAAATCTTGATAAAAATTTAAATTGGAAGGTAGACATAGATTACTTAGCAAATAAACTGAACAGCTTGGCAGTTGCAACGTGTATTTTGCCAGGTGCCACAAACATGGATGCCAGAAAGATAGTTTATCACTGTTAGTTTGAGTCAGTCATTCATTCTGGCATAATCTTCTGGGGAAATTCAGCAAATGTCACTAGGCTCCTAGTGTTACAAAAGAAAGTAATTAGAAACATGTGTGTTGCAAAAAACAGGAATCCTGTCAACCACTACTAAAAAATTTAAAAATACTATCTATCCCCTCACTTTACGTATATGAGGTCGTGGTGTTCTTGTATAAAAATCAACATACACTAGATGCTTTCCGTTTTGACCACAACTACAGCACTCGCCACAGAGATAATTTCAATCTTCCGACACATCGTTTAAAACTTCATGCCCAAACGCCAGAGTATATGGGGTTAAAAACTTTCAATAAAATAAAAGGCAGTAATATATTTAAGATGGAGCTTGGTTCGCTGAAAAGTTTGCTCTCTACTCTTCTGGTTGAAAAGTGTTATTATTCTCTCGAAGGATTCATTGAGGACAGCTTCACAGTCTGAACACAGCGATTGTATTACATGTATTATTTTATTTACTTGTGTAGCTGTAACTTAGAACTGTAAAATATAATGTAAACTTTTGTATTTCTCTTAAAAAAGAGAAAATAGTTTCTTTTTGTAAACCTTGACATGTCTCCTGTACATCAAATCAAAAGATTTGAAAATTGTACGTAATGAGATGAATAAATCACATATCACATTAAGTCCATTACTGTGCTACACACCAACACAGGGTTTTGCCCCATCTTCCAATGGGATGAGACCTCGATTTTGTCAGCAAAATTAATGCCTGTTTTCAAATAGATGTAATAGGCAGTTGCTCTCTTCCTCACCACAGCTCCACAAGCACACACTACAACGAAGTGCATTAGTGCCTACTCAATAATTTGCCTATCACACTTTCAGATCCACTGCTACATCACCCCACCTGTACTACTGTCACCCACATCACATCTGCCTCAAGAGTGACATCATCTTTCTCTCAACAAACAGTGAGTTTATTGTGTCATCACATTCCACCACAGTGGAGACTACTATTTTAGCCCCCACAACTATATTAGCTATTAACTGTCCTCCTAAACTACAGGCCTCAGATAATAGAATGTTCCAGGGATTCTGTTGGCAGAAAGACATTTCATACCTCATACAGCACCATTCTATGATGAGAAACAGAGATACTAATCTGCACCTTCTAGTTGCAGATGTCAAAGGTCATAGTAGGAACCTCAACCAATGCAAAACTAATTCTGTTCTCAGTATTTACATGGCTGCTCCAGTCAACAGAAAGAGTCCAACAGAGATCCACTATGGTCAACAGCCCTGGAACATTCTGCACCTCCTCACTCCTCAGTAGGGAGGCACCCATTGCACCCCGTGGTTCTGCCATCAGTGGTTTTCTATTACAGTCCCTCTATATGGGCCCACAAACTTGGTTGTCATCTTGGCAGGATACCCACCACTGTCTGAAGACACTGGAGCCAGACCCATTCACAGAAGCTGGAGAGATGACATGTCACCACAATCCGATTCAACATATGGAAGCACAGAAGAAACAGGAGCAGCCACACTAGGCCTCATTGCCTCCTTCTTGGCCCACGACAACAGCTAAAACTTCCCAGACTTATGATTACAACTATGGCTGCAGCTTCCCGCTATTACTAGTATCATTTGGGGCTGCTCCACCAACAGGTGTGATCCAGCCTGTTGTCCTACCAGTACAGATTGTACCCCTACCAGCACCTGTCACAGCTGCCACTGCTGGGGACCACTGCCTGAAAGTCCCAGCCAGAGCCTTGTGTGTCCCTCTTACACACTTAACACAGGCTGTGCCATGGGCTCCTCAGTCACCACCATTCCCTGATATGTTATCAGACTCATGATAGTGAGTAGTGACATGGGTACTACAATTTACCATCACTCCTAGCAAAGGACTTCCTGAATCGTCTTTTACTCTCTGGTTTATACAGTACGAATTTGGTATCAAGGCCACGTGACGTATGACACAACACAGTAGTATCTCAACCAGCAGTTCGTATTTCTATGACACTATCAAATGAACATTTCACAGTCTCATAACTGATTTCAACCAGCTAGTGGCCATCTTCAATCTAAGGGAACATGCTGCAAGTGGTTTCTGTTATCAACCACCAGTGGCACTGCAAAAGGGTGAAGTGCAGCTGATGAAGAGCCATGTGGACTTCCCCTCCATGAAAGAGCTGTTAATGACAATTACATGATTAACAGATGGTTTCTAGTCCAGTCTTTGTCACAAAACTTTGAAAGAAAGCACATTATACACAAGAGGTGACAAACAAAAAACAAGACAGTTTTAAATTCTTTTGATTACCACTTGTTAATAAATCCATTACGGAGGAGAACTCCTGAAATCAGTAAACAAATCATTATTTGCAATGTGCTTATTGTCAGGCAGATGATATAAATCTAATGAAGCTGGTACACTTTGCTGATTTTCATCCCATAACGGCATACAGGATCATATTTTACAGAAACTCAGCAAGCCAAGCTAGAGTTTTCAGAGGCCAAAACCACGCAATATGACTTACTTCAAGAATGTCTTGCAGAGACCTGTTCAAGGGACTGGGAAAATGAAGGTGCTGCTTCCCGGTATATCTACTCCTTAACAATATTTGCCATAAATAATTTCTCTCTTTTTCACGCCAACAGCTCAGTCTGTGGAATCAGTAGTATAAATAAGAATAATCTGGAGAGAGCTCTGAAGTCCAGAAAGGTATCCATTACCCAGGAACACACTTTCCTGATAAACTGCCAGCAGTCATGAAGTTTGGCCACTGATAAAGTTAAGAAAAGCCTGAAGTATCTACTGGTAGCCAACTCCTATTCCAGCGGCAAACTTCTTTATAGAACCGACTGCTGAAGATATTGTTAATATGTACATCAAATAATGTAAGTGTTATGTAAAATCTGACATCTGTGCATCTCCAGTGAAATAATGCAGTCTGTGTTGGCAAGTGATATAAAATATCCTATGTGCTTCAGTGTACACATATATTTACCTGTTTACAACAAGATTGGTACTAACTTTTAAATGAAAATGTATTTCAGATTTTTATTTATTGCACTTTCTTGAAGACAATTTCACTTAAGCAACATTGCTGTATCTCATGTTCTGTAAGTATATTTTACATATTTTTGTTTTCTGATGTATTCTATGTGGATCACTATGGATCAATGGACTGATGGGTATATCTATCCAACTATCTGTCTATATGCTGTGCCATTTCACCAAGAGATGTACCCATTGGTATAGCTGAATATAAGAACACCACAGCACTTTCTTGGTTCATCTCCTTCTCTTTCATAGAATTGTGCTTCTGGCCATTGTCTTGCTAGGCAAACAATAACTTGGGTTACCAACTTGGTTATTATCAGACAATGGTCAGACTCACTTATGCTTCCTTCCTTCATATTGGTTGCTCTTAGACTCTGTGTTAGTTCATCAACCTGTCAACCTGTATCTACTGTTGCAAAGACTTTTAGGGGACTGATGACCTCAGCAGTTAAGTCCCATAGTGCTCATAGCCATTTGAACCAATTTTCAAAGACTTTATCTGTGCTGAGTTGCATTGTATTTGCTGTACATTTGTGAAAATCCAAATAAATAGGTTTTATCAGTTTTTTCAATACTGAATCAGTTTTAGTAAAGGTTAACCCATTTATTTCTTCTTTAACAGCTTCCTCTAGAGCAACTACTGTGTTTTTCAACCCAATATGTACTGAACAGGTGGCCCAGCTCTTTCATCACATCTCCTTTGGGATGACATCTGGAAAACTAAGCTCTACATAACTTGTATCTTGTCCACAAAATTCTACTCCACTGTCACATAAAATGTACACTGGTTTACAAACTTATCACTTTCAAAATGTATATAACCAAATAGCCATTGGCTCTTTCAACAGGATCAAACTTTACATGTTCTTCCTTAATATACTGTATTTAATAGCGAACTACTGAAGGTATAAAACTCATCATGTCAACTGACACCAACATCTTCAGTTCCCAGTAGTCGGTATCAATAGTAATTCAGTTTCCTGCAATAAATTCTTGAATTTCTTAAAGGCTCACACTACATATAGGGTCTCTTTCTCAGAAACTGAATAATTTTATGCATTTTCTGTCAACATTTGACTATTAAAGGCCACTGTTCCACAACATACCTCTGCCCTGTCACTTGTCTTTGAAAATCATGCACTCTAGACCAGGTGTCGGCAGCTTTGGTGACCCTCGGGCCTGATACACATAATTAATTAAGATGGCAGGCTGCCAAATCACATGATGTGACAGCTGTGCTTCTAGCGCATAAAGTGAAAACTAAAGTGCCTGTGATGTTAATGTTTATGGGAGTCACACTGATATGAATGGCACCCCTTTCCACACATGCCATGCCAACAAATTATGCCTAAAAATCCATTTTTGAAAGTAAATACAATTTATGTTCATGCCACCTTCAGATGTCTACATTTTTTTACACATTGCAAACACTGTTTGTTTACTTACAATATTTTACAATACCTGTCCTGAACATTTCTGCTGAGAAAGTCTGCAATGTCATAGACATCTAAATATGTAAACATCTGAAATGGGATACCAGGCATCTTGAAATGTACTTATGGAAAAATAAATGCCCATAAAAGCAACAGGTTGCAGTTAATTCATTACAAATTATGTTCAGTTTCAATAGCTGCAGTGTAATAATACTTTTACAGTGGACAACAATTATTCACTAATTTTAATATGGGACAGAAATTCAAGGCAAGCTGAGTGTCAGTAAAAATATCAGAAAATGCAACCCAGGCAGAACAGAAGGTGAGTCTACACCCAACAAATATCTTCCATGGACGACATTGAAACCAGTCAAGGACCAGATCCAGCCCATGGGCGCCGGTTGACCAGCCATGCCCTAGGCCAGGGCTTCCCAATGTGTGTGTGTGGGGGGGGGGGGGGGGGTCCGCGGCCAACTTTCACCAAATTGTGTCAAATAATAAGTAAAATTATTGAATAAAAATGTGAAAATCAAATTTATCACTGTAAAAAACATGTGTACTTTTACTTCAGGTCGTATTCCCAAGCAGCCTTTGTGGTTCCTAAGTGAGACCGCTTACACAGTTTAGTGCTGGATAATGCGGCTTCTCTGATCGACTGTTTGGCAACAATACGGGGGTCGTTTGTGCGCCGGCTCACGGCGCTAGATGCGTTGAAACATGGCCGCCTGTATTAGAAGCCGGAGTCGTCAAGCTGACAACGTCGTAGCCTGTGACGTCAGTAGGCCAGCTAGCGTGACCAGCTAGGCCGAGACTGAAGTTTAGATTTCGTCGATTGCAGACGACGTGTCAGATATAAATACGCAATCACTTTCTTTTTTTGTAGATTTGGTCCCTATAAGTAACACAGTAACCTAGAAAAGCTAATTTCTCGCAGTGCAACGCCGACTTTATGTCGGAATTACGCATTTTATTCTCATTTCCTTGCAATGATGAACTTTACAATAACTCACATGTGCTTCATAGCAGTATATTATGACGTTTCGTACCCGAGATTTGGAGATACAAGTTCAGCAAACAATTTTGTGAGATGCCTACAAACATTATTTGCAGAATTGCAATTATTTCAGTCTGTTATTTGAAATATATTATCATGTTCCTTCCTATATAAATGACAAACTAATATAAGAGTTTCTGACAGTTGCAACATATCTTTCACACCTTTATATACGAGGGTGGCATAATAACAATATTTTTAACAAGCGTTTTTTGTGTATTGTTCATTAGTAGGTTAGATTTTTTTAAATCACAGGTCATACACAATCTACACATCTTTCTGAGTCAGAATGAACTGGGGACCTTGCTGTAGGATTTACATAAGAAGCATGACTGAAATTTATCAGTGCATTAAAGTTTATTTCATAGTGGCCACCTCCTCCTTGCCAGTACTAATCAGAGCATTTAAGGACTGAGGTTATGGGTAAGAAAAAAGTTTCATAATTTTGTGTCAAAAGTTATGTAATGTTTTTAATTTTCTATTAACTTCCTCCTTCTTGGAACATATTAAATGATCATTTTGGAGTTTGGTGTAATTTTTTAACAATATGTTACACATAATGGAAACCAGCTTTTTGTAGATATCAGTAAGTGGCCTTCCACAGAGACATGAATCTGTTAGGGAATCAGTTGGGAATCTGAACACTTAGATGTAACCCTCTTCCTTGCTGGATTTGTAGTTGCTGTTGCAACCAGGAACACATTTTTCTGGCATCTGCAAATAGAATGATATATTAATAGCAAACATCTTAAATCAACATACTATTATGTAAAAATAGCAAATGAGAATTTGGGTGGACTGGTTTTTTCTACTGCTTGGACATCACGAAACACAAGTCTACAAATAGAATCAAATGTGTAGAAATATTCATAATACACTCCTGGAAATTGAAATAAGAACACCGTGAATTCATTGTCCCAGGAAGGGGAAACTTTATTGACACATTCCTGGGGTCAGATACATCACATGATCACACTGACAGAACCACAGGCACATAGACACAGGCAACAGAGCATGCACAATGTCGGCACTAGTACAGTGTATATCCACCTTTCGCAGCAATGCAGGCTGCTATTCTCCCATGGAGACGATCGTAGAGATGCTGGATGTAGTCCTGTGGAACGGCTTGCCATGCTATTTCCACCTGGCGCCTCAGTTGGACCAGCGTTCGTGCTGGACGTGCAGACCGCGTGAGACGACGCTTCATCCAGTCCCAAACATGCTCAATGGGGGACAGATCCGGAGATCTTGCTGGCCAGGGTAGTTGACTTACACCTTCTAGAGCACGTTGGGTGGCACGGGATACATGCGGACGTGCATTGTCCTGTTGGAACAGCAAGTTCCCTTGCCGGTCTAGGAATGGTAGAACGATGGGTTCGATGACGGTTTGGATGTACCGTGCACTATTCAGTGTCCCCTCGACGATCACCAGTGGTGTACGGCCAGTGTAGGAGATCGCTCCCCACACCATGATGCCGGGTGTTGGCCCTGTGTGCCTCGGTCGTATGCAGTCCTGATTGTGGCGCTCACCTGCACGGCGCCAAACACGCATACGACCATCATTGGCACCAAGGCAGAAGCGACTCTCATCGCTGAAGACGACACGTCTCCATTCGTCCCTCCATTCACGCCTGTCGCGACACCACTGGAGGCGGGCTGCACGATGTTGGGGCGTGAGCGGAAGACGGCCTAACGGTGTGCGGGACCGTAGCCCAGCTTCATGGAGACGGTTGCGAATGGTCCTCGCCGATACCCCAGGAGCAACAGTGTCCCTAATTTGCTGGGAAGTGGCGGTGCGGTCCCCTACGGCACTGCGTAGGATCCCACGGTCTTGGCGTGCATCCGTGCGTCGCTGCGGTCCGGTCCCAGGTCGACGGGCACGTGCACCTTCCGCCGACCACTGGCGACAACATCGATGTACTGTGGAGACCTCACGCCCCACGTGTTGAGCAATTCGGCGGTACGTCCACCCGGCCTCCCGCATGCCCACTATACGCCCTCGCTCAAAGTCCGTCAACTGCACATACGGTTCACGTCCACGCTGTCGCGGCATGCTACCAGTGTTAAAGACTGCGATGGAGCTCCGTATGCCACGGCAAACTGGCTGACACTGACGGCGGCGGTGCACAAATGCTGCGCAGCTAGCGCCATTCGACGGCCAACACCGCGGTTCCTGGTGTGTCCGCTGTGCCGTGCGTGTGATAATTGCTTGTACAGCTCTCTCGCAGTGTCCGGAGCGAGTATGGTGGGTCTGACACACCAGTGTCAATGTGTTCTTTTTTCCATTTCCAGGAGTGTATTAACACAAAATCACTTAGGAGAAGATTCTGATACTAAACTTATGAATTCAAAACTTTATTTTCAAATTATATCTAGAATATAGTAGAACTTTTGTTGCAGTTGTATAGACGAAAGTCGATCACGTAGCACACTTGCACATATACATGTAAAAACGCTACAAACTTCACAGAATTGTATACTTACATTGTGTTATATCTTCGACTGTAGTCACGACTACTTGCTATAATTTTTGCAGCGTCCAGTGTAGGTAGCATAATTACACTGTAATGTCGGATAAAACAGACACCGCGAAAGTACGTAAACAACTGCTTCCGTTTGCTACCTTATAGCCACAGCCATACGGTAGGCCTTAACGTAACGTTGTCACATTTCAGTCCTCCGGCCTCTAATACAGGCGGCCGTGGTTGAAACCTTTTACGCATGCACGGAGCGAGCTTAGTCGACCAATCACAGTGCTCGCTGGCACATATGCGACCCAAGGCATCATTAAGTGTTAAACTTGCTTTGTCAGTGCACTACCTATTTCATAAGTCGATTTTTGACCAGTTATTACTTCTAACTTGGATCGGTGGCTGAAGTCAGGATCATTGAAGAAGGGTGCAGTTGCTCCATCACCTTCAGAACAAAGGAAATTTCCAGTTGAAATGAATGAGGAGGGAGGACGACCAAAGAAAGATCACAAGAAGCTCCACAGCCGGATTTATTATGTGAAAACGCTGCAAGTACTCTATTGGTTGCAATATCCTGTGGAAGTGGAATAACCAAGAATCGTAAGTACAACTAAAGCTATTTAGAAATGGGCTTTATGGAGACAAAGGAGGGTAAAGCTCAGTGTGTAATTTGTGTGCGAGTCCTTCCGAACAGTTCAATGCTTCCAGTTAAATTGCGCCGTCATTTTGAAGGTACTCACCTGGATTTCCAGGCTAAAGACATTGATTTTTTCAAAAGTAAGAGTGCTGATCTAGCTGCTCCTCAGCATTGTACGAAAACTCATGCAAAAATAATTAATGAAAATTCATTAAAAGCTTCTTTCTTGGTTAGTTATCGAGTGGTAAAAACAGGCAAAGCTCATACCATTGCATAAATTCTCATAAAGCCGTGTGTTAATGATGATGTTTCTTGCATGCTACACGAAAAGGCAGTAAAGCTTGTATCTTCGGTGCCATTATCAAACAATACTGTCAAGAGGTGCATTGTTGACATGTCAAATGATGTGGAAGACACTCTTGTTTCTCGCATCCAACACAATTCATTTTCTCTGCAGATAGATGAATCCACTGATGTTGCAGGTTTAGCGATTTTATTGGCTTTTGTCCGTTATGAATATTCTGGATGTTTTGAGGAGGACATCTTATTGTGCAGACCACTACCTGCCAACACAACTGGTGCTGAAATATTCCGTCTATTGGATGATTTTTTCAGGACTAACGAAGTTTCATGGTCTAATTGCATAGATGTGTGCACAGATGGTGCAAAAGCTATGACGGGTTCTACAGTCGAAGCAATAATGAAAATTAAAGAAAACGCCAAGAATTACAGCAGCATTGTGCTCTCCACAGAAACGCTTTAGCTACGAAACAAATGCCTGTTTCGTTCAAGAAAGTTTTAGACGAATCCATTCAAATCATTAACTACATAAAATCAAGGCTGTTGAAGTCAAGACTTTTCACGGTACTGTGTGAAGATATGGGAAACCATCATTCCCTGCTTCTCCACACAGAAGTGAGGTGGCACTCACGTGGGAATGCACTCTCTCGGTTCTACGAATTAAGATTGGAAGTCTTATCTTTCCTTTTGGAGCATAACACCAAATTAGCAGACATTATTAATAACAAAATTGGCAGTGTATACTTGCATATTTGTCAGATATTTTCTCCAAAATGAACGAAATGAATATTTCACTCCAAGGGAAAAGTGAAACAAAGGTCACTGCTATCGACAAAGTTCGAATATTCAAGAGGAAAATCAATTTTTGGGCAGAGGGTGTCGAGGAGGGGGAGGTCGAGTGTTTTCCTCTTCTCAAGGAGTTTTTGAAAAACAAAACATCGGCGCTTGGGAAGAATTGTTTCATCAAATCCTGGAACATCTCCGAAGCTTGATGTCATTGTTGGAGCATTATTTCCCAACAGCTGAAGATGAGAAGCTGCAGAAATACGAATGGTTGGTCAACCCATTCACTGTATCCAAAAATCCGAACATTCTATCATCAAATGAATATGAGTTGTTGATAGAAATTGCCTATCTTGAAATCAAGTTTTGACATTGACGGCTACTCACACTTTTGGATCCGTTTGGATAACAAGAGATACCACCCCCTTGTTGAAAAGGCAAAACGTATACTTCTTCCGATTGCCACAACATACATGTGTGAATCTGGATTCTCGATCTATGCTGCCCACAAAACTAAGTACCGAATCTGTCTAGATGTGGAACCAGACACTCATCTCCAGTTGTCAAGAACTGAACCCAACTTTTCAAAATTGTGTCAGCAGAAGCACCCTCAACCATCACATTAGGATTCCATTATTATTCCTACAGCCTCATCTATAGTAAAGAAGAAAGCATTTTTCATCTTAGATGCTCAGTGAACGTACCTGAACTATAACTCTGTAGGAATTTTTTTTCTGTCTTCTATCATGTACAAAATAATTATTAATTGAATTCTGTTGGAATTGATATTTTTGTTACGAAAATTAAAATGATCGCTAAAGCTAATTTTTTTCTTTATTATATATTCCGGCCTCTCAGTTAAAAATATGGCCTGCCTATACTTCAGTTACAATTACTTGCTATTACTCTGACACCAACTGGCAGCGAGCATAAACAAATGAGGACTTTTCACGTGCCACCTCGTAAAAGGTAAACCTCCTCTGCCAGAATTGTTTCCTTTGAGAAAAAAAGTCTTACGTTCTGTGAAATGCTTTGTCTTCTTATATAGAAATAAGAGAGTCTGTTTGTTTGTTTTCCTCATTTGTTTACAGTCGAGGCTGAATGCTATGATATAGTGTCCAAGTAGTAGTTGAAGTTGTCTGCTGTAGCTCAACTGTTGTCACGCCGCCTGCCAGTTGCCAGCTACCAACTGACAGTAGTCCGGCCCCGGTAGCTGAGTGGTCAACGTGACGGAATGTCAATCCTAAGGTCCCGGGTTTGATTCCCGGATTGGTCGGAGATTTTCTCCGCTCAGGGACTGGGTGTTGTGTTGGCCTAATTATCATCATTTCATCCCCATCGACGCGCAGGTCGCCGAAGTGGCATCAAATCGAAAGACCTGCCTTAGGCGAACGGTCTACCCGACGGGGGGCCTTAGCCACACGACATTTCATTTCATTTCAACTGACAGTACACTGTTGCAACGCCGCCTGCTAGCTTCTGGCTATGGACTGACAGTTACCGCTCAGTAGATACGCAAAGACGTAAAAATAACTAAACTTTCCGAGCTGTTTACATGGGCACACAAAATCGATTGTGGAACTGGAAAAGCCGGCCGCGGTGGTCTAGCGGTTCTGGGTGCTCTGTCCGGAACCACGCGACTGCTACGGTCGCAGGTTCGAATCCTGCCTCGGGCATGGATGTGTGTGATGTCCTTAGGTTAGTTAGGTTTAAGTAGTTCTAAGTTCTAGGGGACTGATGACCACAGATGTTAAGTCCCATAGAGCTCAGAGCCATTTGAACCATTTGGAACTGGAAAACGGCTTTATAAAAGCAGATTCCCACAATCGATTTTGAAGTGTTTACCTGGACAACCAAAAGCGGAGCTGGGACATCGGCTTACAAAATCCGGTTTTGGAAACGCATGTCAACTGGGTGAATGTATTCCCACACATTTCACATCATATGTCACAATAGTCCTTTACAGGAAATTTCTTGGCCTATTTCGTGATGTGTTTGTATCCCGAAACATGAGTCTGCCTCTTTTCTTCACAGCCGCGCGGAATGGCCGCCATGTCGTCGTGGATTGCACGGCCGCTCCCGCCGTAGGTTCGATTCCTCCTTCAGGCGCGCGCGCGCGCGCGTGTGTGTGTGTGTGTGTGTGTGTGTGTGTGTGTGTGTGTGTGTGTGTGTGCAAAAACCACACACACACACACACACACACGACTATTACGAAATATGCATGCTCCTTACACAACAGTAGCCAAACAGTGGAAGTAAGCAGACCACAAGCGTCAGCTTGTCAATAGCGAACAGTTTGGAAGTGACGTCGATTGCTCTTGGAGGAAGGCAGCTCCAACATGTGAAATGTCAATTAGCTAGTAATTTTAATCAGGCTATAGTGTGTTGAACAAAGGGAGTAAATTCACTAGTAAGTGTCTGGATACAGTGGGAATTCAAATTGGATCGTTAATTTCAAGTTGTTTTCATTCATCTCTACATGAAAGACTATTGATACTTCGGGGTGAGGGGGGTCGTTGAGAACATGGCACTTGCATTAAGAAGCTTTCAGTTCCCATGGGTTTTGTTCTGAAACTTAAATTTGCAGTGCTCTTGGCTGATTAGTGGTCAGCCATGGATTTTCGACTGAAGAAGGTGTCCGCCAGCTGAAAAGGTTGGGAAGCCCTGCCCTAGGCCATTACCCACACACCCATGGCTAAACAGGCAGCTGATAGTATCTATAGCAGGGGTTCCCAAGAAAATTTTCTCGAGGACCCCCTCATCGAACACGATTGGTACTTTGTCATATCACAGTATCAAGTACCTAAAAAGGCCAAATTAAGAGTCATTTTATACGTTTTCTGTTTTTGGTTCTTAGAAAAAATATTGATCTTAAAACTTTTTCAATTTAGCCATCATTGTTATTGTTAAGTTTTTGATTATTGCTCAAAATCTTTGTCTTCAAATCTGGGTGTTTAGTATAACAAGCTCCTTAAAAAAAAATTGAGTATGAACTGAAAATTACAGGAAAAAATTAAAACTGAGTGTATTGGTCTTTCAAGTGTACTACACTTGAGATTGCATTGAGCAGATGTGTGTGAAAAATAAGAAAACAATAATTTCATACAAGGTATTATTTATTTGAAAAAATACAGTTACAACAGAGTACTCCATCAGTATACAGTTAGTTTTAATTTTCAGTTCTTAATTAGACGAGTTCAATCTGACCTTTGAGTACATTATTTCTGAAATATTAGGTTCCAAACTTGAAACATTCACACTGAAATCTGACCGCATGTCAAGCCGATTCCTATATTTTTCATGAAACACATGGAAGAAAATGCTTGCTCACACCGATATGTGGTTGCAAATGGAAGCATCTTTTTCATTGCCTTATCTCCAAGTTTCTTGTAGTCCTTGCGTGCTGATGCCCAGCAGTCTGTAATTTTATGACTGATGAAAATGTTTATCATCATACCACAGCCGGACAGATCCACAAGTTGATCTTGCTCTTCTTCAGTTCTCTAAAAGTGGTGGCTAGGCTGTGTAGATGCTTGGCTGCGTTGATCTCGATCTGGTCAGGCAAACTCTCCTCTAATGACTCCAAGAATTGTTTTAAAGTAGAAAAGTTTGTTAGTGACTCGTTTTCTATCCTTGATGCTCAGATCTGACACTTTTTGACCATGGCACTAATCTTATCCTCAACTTGAACATGTCTACATTTTTTCCTTGTAAACTCAAATTTAACACATTCAAGTGTTCAAACACATCAACTAAGTACGCAACTGAGCAAAGCCAAGAGATGTTGGTGAGAAAATCTGCATACTTTGTGTCAAGAAGGTAGACAAGAGCCTCATCTCTAAGTTCAAAAAATCTTGACAAGATCCTACCTCGAGAAAACCATCTTACTTCCATATGAATAAGAAGTTGCTCATGCTCACTGCTGGTCTCTTTACACAACAAAGAATATAATCTGGATTGCAGATGTCTATTTTTAATGTAGTTGATGATTTGAAGTACTTCGTTAAGTATCTTTTGCAAAGGTTCGGGCAATCTTTTGGCTACTAAGGCTTCATAATGGATACAACAGTGAGTCCATTTCGACTCAGGGGCTACTGCTTTGATACGAGCTAGAAGTCCCCCCCTTTTTTTTTTTTTTCAACTATTGACTGCTCCATCCGTCGACAAGCCTACACATTTTTTCCGGGTGACATCGTGTTCATTGAGATAATTATTTAATGCAGTAAAAATATCATCTGCCGTTCTATGCAGTAGTTCACATGACAAAAGAAAATCTTTGAACACTTGATCCTCCGATAAAAATTGTGCGAAAACTAACATTATAGCTTTTTTGATATGTCTGTGCTTTCATCTAATTGTAGAGCATACATGTCACTCTTGCAAAGTCTAGCCAGCAATGTTTCTTCGATGTTAAGTGCCATATCAGTCTTTGAACAGTATTATTTGAGAGCAGGACAGTTCCTATTACCTTAGTAGCTGCATCACCTAACATTCTCTTGCAAAGTATTATTGCTGATGGCAGTATAAGTTCCTCAGAAATTTTGTGGTTTTTCCCACATTCAGCAACAAGCTGAGTCACCTCGTAAGATGCAAGGGTTGCATTTTATTTGCATTTGCACCACAGTGTTTGGTAATTGTTTTACGAGATGTTCTCAACTCTCCTAATTTATTTTTGAAAAAATCTAATGTCTTACTTTTGTACTCTGGATGCTTTGTTTCAAGATGGCACCAGAGTTTTACTGGTTTCATACATTCATTTGAAAGGCTTTCATAGCAAATTACACATCGAAGTTTAGGCTGCTGCACTGGTCCAGTGAACGTAAAACCGATTTCCAAGTAATTAGAGTTATATTTTCTAATTTTTCCAGTAAGCTTAACACTGATCTTGGAAGGGCTAGGTTCAAGGGATGCCAACGATTTACTTTCAATGGACACTGACAACTTCAGTTCAAGAGTCACTGACTTACTTGCTTGATCATCAAATCCATAATCTTCCTCTTTATCTGTAGGCCTTTCTCGTTTTAACGAACCACTGTTTAACCAACGGTCCATTTAACTACATGAACTGCAGCTTCCTCAAAAAACAACGCTTTAGAAACACTATTGTTTTAATACAGAATATTGAATATGTAAACAACACGGTCTGTGAAAGCAATGGCAATAAATTAACAATGGCCGATTGTCGTCTGAAATGCGAGTTTCTGTGTAAAGTGACTGTCAGTTGTCAGCTGCAAAGAGGCAGCGGACGCAGTCTAACGGCATACAGCAGAACAATTTGCCTCTATCTAATTCTAGTTTTGCCCTAGTGTGTGCTAGTGTCAGTTGGCTCTAGGAAGACGCTAGACACAGAAGTTAGCGTACACTAAAGCTCTGCCCATGCATGAAGTGGCCAAAACAAAAAAATGTGTTATCATACGAAATACATTTAATACATTTTTTATTCTAATAGCATCTTGCGGACCCATCTGGTACAGCTTGCGGACCCCATGGGGTCCGCAGACCACCTTTTGGGAACCACTGATCTATAGCATATGATTTCCAAAAAATGGTTCAAATGTCTCTGATCAATATGGGACTTAACTTCTGAGGTCATCAGTCCCCTAGAACTTAGAACTACTTAAACCTAACTAACCTAAGGACATCACACACATCCATGCCCAAGGCAGGATTCGAACCTGCGACCGTAGCGGTCGCGCGGTTCCAGACTGTAGCGCCTAGCACCGCACGGCCACCCTGGCCGGCTATGATTTCCAATTCAGGTTCTAATTAACATGCACACCCAGGAATTTTGAAATGTTTTTACATATTTCCTTTCTGTTATTCTCTAATTTCAATGACTATGCCTCCTCCCCTATACAGAATTTAACGAAATGAGTTTTTCTGAACTGATTTCTCAAGAACAAATCAGTTGCTGTTCCTTCTTTTATTGTACCTCTACTGGACTTGGTTATGATGCTGACATGATGAGCAAATAGCACTATTTCTGCGTTGTCAGTTTAGTATCCTCAACAATAGCAATATGGGTTTTGCACTGTTTTTTTTTACTGACAAGCAATATTCTGTCAATTTTTGGAAGCCATTAACAAAAAAATGTCTTCAGTAGGTACTTTTTGTGATTTCTGGAAAGCCTTCAATTGTGTAAACCACCGAATTCTTTTGAAAAAGGCAGAACACTGTCATTTTGTGCCTTCACCCATACCTAAATGACTGAAAGCAGACCGTAATGCTGAACGCCTCTTCCAGAGAACCTTCCTCATCAGAGTGGGATGCCTTAAGTTGTTGTGTGCCCCAAGGCTCAATTTTTGGTCTGCTGCTATTCCAATTTTCATTAATGACCTCCTTCTTTGTTCCAATACAAAGAGTAATTTTACTCTTTTTACAGATGATACATCAACCATAATTGATGAATTTTCTGACAACAATCTTGAACAAACTACACACAAAGTTCTCTCTAAAGTTTTAAAATGGTTTTCTGCAAATGGTCTCTCACTCAAATCACCTAAAACCCATTATATGAGGTTTTTTATGCCACAAAGAAATCTCAAAGAAATTAAAAGAGTGTAGAGATCAATCAGTAGAAAAATTTGAGGATACAAAATTCCTGGGTGCAAACATAGACAGCAAATGTAATTGGTCTACCCACATCCTTCATTTCTACAAAAGACTTAGCTCAGAAAGATACAGGGTGAATCAAAATTCACGCACTCGGGTTTTGTAGTGCGACTTCTTACATGCAAGCGATAAAAAAATGTCTCCCTCAAAATTTAATCGGCAGAAAAAGGATGTTAAAGAGTGGCAATCTGGCAACACTGTAAAAACCACATGTATGGAAACTACCTCTGTCAGCACATGTTTGTTGTGTTTTACAGTTGGTGCAGTGGATAGAGTTTTAAGTTAGCATGCAGGAGGACGATGGTTTGATCCTTGGTTGAGGCCTATGTCTTTTATTTGATAAATGTAGTCCAGGTGGTATGGTATCTGAATTTATTCCCACCACTTCATCTACTAGATGTGAAACCTGTTTTCTTTGTATCCTCCTCCAATGGTCCCTTAGACTAGTACCCACTGTTATTCTTGCCTCATACAGGTCCATTAGATTTCGTTACGGCCTTACGTTACCAGCAGCACTAAAACGTAATTTGTGAATAACGTCCAATGTGTAATCACCATGGTCCCACTAACTATACTTTTCAACATTGAGTCTGGTAACCGCATGCTGTTTAATACGCATCTCGATGCATTATTATTATTATTATTATTATTATTATTATTATTATTATCTTCTTTCCTTTCTCAGACCTAAGGTCTGGTTAAAAATGGAAAGTGACGCGGACCTTGATCAAGCGTGACTTCCTTTTAACTGTACGGTACATGTTATATTGCATTTAGGAACTTTCGGGTAATTGAACATGTATCAATAATTACAGATTTCTGTAGCTGTATATTTAAGTTTGGATGTAGCTGTATTGCATTGATGTACTGGTGGATATTGTGTGGTATGACTCCTGTAGTTGATAGTATAATTGGTACAATGTCAACTTTATACTGATGCCACATGTCCTTGACTTCCTCAGCCAGTTGGATGTATTTTTCAATTTTTTCTCCTGTTTTCTTCTGTATATTTGTTGTATTGGGTATGGATATTTCGATTAGTTGTGTTAATTTCTTCTTTTTATTGGTGAGTATGATGTCAGGTTTGTTATGTGGTGGTGGTTTATCTGTTATAATGGTTCTGTTCCAGTATAATTTGTATTCATCATTCTCCAGTACATTTTGTGGTGCATACTTGTATGTGGGAACGTGTTGTTTTATTAGTTTATGTTGTATGGCAAGTTGTTGATGTATTATTTTTGCTACATTGTCATGTCTTCTGGGGTATTCTGTATTTGCTAGTATTGTACATCCGCTTGTGATGTGATCTACTGTTTCTATTTGTTGTTTGCAAAGTCTGCATTTATCTGTTGTGGTATTGGAATCTTTAATAATATGCTTGCTGTAACATCTGGTGTTTATTGTTTGATCCTGTATTGCAATTATGAATCCTTCCGTCTCACTGTATATATTGCCTTTTCTTAGCCATGTGTTGGATGCGTCTTGATCGATGTATGGCTGTGTTAGATGATACGGGTGCTTGCCATGTAGTGTTTGCTTTTTCCAAATTACTTTCTTCGTATCTGTTGATGTTATGTGATCCAAAGGGTTGTAGAAGCGGTTATGAAATTGCAATGGTGTAGCCGATGTATTTATATGAGTGATTGCTTTGTGTATTTTCCTAGTTTCTGCTCGTTCTAGAAAGAATTTTCTTAAATTGTCTACCTGTCCATAATGTAGGTTTTTTATGTCGATAAATCCCCTTCCTCCTTCCTTTCTGCTTAATGTGAATCTTACTGTTGCTGAATGTATGTGATGTATTCTCTATTTGTGGCATTGTGATCATGTAAGTGTATTGAGTGCTTCTGGTTCTGTGTTACTCCATTTCACTACTCCAAATGAATAGGTCAATATTGGTATAGCGTAAGTATTTATAGCTTTTGTCTAGTTTCTTGCTGTCAATTCTGTTTTCAGTATTTTTGTTAGTCTTTGTCTATATTTTTCTTTTAGTAGTTCTTTAATATTTGTATTATCTATTCCTATTTTTTGTCTGTATCCTAGATATTTATTGGCATCTGTTTTTTCCATCGCTTCTATGCAGTCGCTGTGGTTATCCAATATGTAATCTTCTTGTTCAGTGTGTTTTCCCTTGACTATGCTATTTTTCTTACATTTGTCTGTTCCAAAAGCAATATTTATATCATTGCTGAATACTTCTGTTATCTTTAGTAATTGGTTGAGTTGTTGATTTGTTGCTGCCAGTAGTTTTAGATCATCCATGTATAGCAAATGTGTGGGTATGTTCCAGTAATATTGTATCCATAATTTGTATTATTTAGCATGTTGGATAGTGGGTTCAGAGCAAGGCAGAACCAGAAAGGACTTAGTGAGTCTCCTTGGTATATTCCACGCTTGATCTGTATTGGCTGTGATATGATATTATTTGAATTTGTTTGGATATTAAGTGTGGTTATCCAATTTTTCATTACTATGTTCAGGAACTGCATCAATTTAGGATCTACTTTGTATATTTCCAATATTTGTAGTAACCATGAGTGGGGTACACTATCAAAAGCTTTTTGGTAATCAATGTATGCGTATGGTTTTAGCTTGATATGCCACCTCTGCATCTATTATCAGTTGCTCTTTACATCCTCATGCTCCTTTGCAACAGCCTTTTTGTTCTTCATTTATAATTTTGTTCTGTGTTGTATGTGTCGTTAATTTCTGTATAATGACTGAAGTTAATATTTTGTATATTGTTGGTAGGTATGTTATGGGGCGATATTTAGCTGGGTTTGCTGTGTCTGCTTGATCTTTAGGTTTCAGATAAGTTATTCCATGTGTAAGTGTATCTGGGACTGTGTATGGGTCTGCATTGTAACTGTTAAATAATTCAGCTAGATGTGAATGTGTTGAGGTGAACTTCTTTAGCCAGAAATTTGCTATTTTATCTTTTCCAGGAGCTTTCCAATTGTGCATAGAATTAATTGCTCGTGTGACTTCATGTTGCAAAATTGTCACTTCAGCCATTTGTGGTATCATCTTGTATGTGTCTGTTTCTGCTTATATCCACCGTGCATGTCTGTTATGTTGTACCGGATTTGACCATATGTTGCTCCAGAAGTATTCCATGTCTGTTATGTTTTGTGGATTGTCTATTTTAATGTGTGTGTTATCTATTGTCTGGTAAAATTTCTTTTGGTTTGTGTTGAATGTTTGTTTTTGTTTCCTTCTATTTTCACTTTTTTGTATCTTCTTAGTCGTTTGGCCAATGCTTGTAATTTCTGCTTCTTTTCATCTAATTGCTCTATCGCTTCTTGTTGTGAGATTTTACCTAAACTTTTTTCGTTTTTTGTCTGATATTTCATTTCTTATAAATTGTGTTAGCTGCCCGATGTCTTTTCTCAGTTTTTCTATTCTGATCTGTAGTCTGTGCTACCATGCTGGTTTTGTGGGTTTCTTCTGTGTGTTGGTTGGTTCTGATCTCTGCCTAGTGTGTATATTTAGTGTAGTGAGTGCTGCTATATAAACCAGCAGTTGTAATTCTTCCATAGTTGTATTTTCATTTATTTTGTTTTGTATGATTGTGTTGATAGTTGTTACTGTTGTTTTGACTTGTGGGTTATTTGGTGGTCTATGCAAGAATGGTTTAATGTCTGTATTTGTGCCTTTGTACTCTATATATGTCAGCTGAAATTTTTCTTCTATATCTAACATGTGTGTCACTTCCTGTTCTATTTGTGCTTGTTCTGGTGGCTGTCTTAAGATTTCGTTTTCCTCTGATTGTTTAATTGATGTGTGTTGTTCTTTGTTTGTTTGCTATTATTATTATTATTATTATTATTCTATCGATGGGACTGTGGAAACATCACGTCTATTACCATTAGGGAAACAGTGTAAGTTGAAACCAAACATTTCACAATTAGCGGTGTCGGGATGAATCATACAAAACAATATGTGTCAGAGTGGTAATGCACGGTAGGTTGAAGAGGGCGCAGGACTGACGGTTTGTTTATTCTGTATGCACTGCCCACCAGATGGGGACTAGTTGCGAGCGCAATAACCCAGCTGTGACAGCACTCCATTGTACATGCATACAACAAATATCGAATTTTCTCATTGTAAACCTCTAAATCAATGTGGCAGACATATGGCATACACAAACGATAAATATGTGGATATGCTCCTGGTCCTTGGTGCATCTGATAACTGGGCTGGTGTTGCCGCTTGTGAATATGCTGCTTGATATCCTCGTTGATGCCATCCAGATAAAAATGTGTTTTGTTGTCTGGAGCTGTGCCTTCGGAAGTCAGGTTCTCCCCTTCCACCATTGCGTGACAGGAGCATCCACGGACTCACCATACTCCAGCTACTGAGGAAGCTATTCTGGAGGTCATACAGCAAGAACCATCTAAATTCGGAGTTGGCGTGGCTGCATGGGCTACTCAGCCAGCTGGGGCCCGGCAGCAAACACGTAGTGCCGAATGTTAGCCGGACAAGACGGGTAGCCTCAGTGTATGGTCCAGCCGTGTGGCTGGGAAGTCCATGGTGATGCTGTGTTGATGGAGGAGACACGTCTGGAGTGCCAAAGATGGCGGACTTTGTGAAATCTTAATGGCAGACATTTCACAGTTCGTATAGAAATTAATAGTAGCTAGATGAATTATGATACCTCAAAAAGAAACATGTACATTACCATGATGCTGTAATCAGATTTTCAATATCTTTATTAGTTTAAAGTTTAGTATCAGATGGTAAATTATACAAGTAACAGCCAGCAACGGATTTCCAAAATCTAAACTACTACATCCGACTTCATCAATCGATATGTCTTTAGAAAGCTATTCGTGTAAACCTAAATTGGTATAAATTACAGGCATGTAACTTGAATAGTACACGAATTATTGGAGGTCAAAGTGGCCAATTACTATCGATAGCGTCAGGCCACAAGTACTCCACAGTTACACGAAAAAAATGGTAGCAGCATGCTTATAAATATATTTATTCCTCTATGTCTTTGTTTATATCCCCTATACGCTATTCATGAAGAAATTGGTCAATTATTTACTGTGTTTTAGAAATCACAGACACATTAGACTACTGGCCTACTTTTGCATGCTATTCCTTTGATATATGTCTATTTAATTTGTTTATGTATTTAATAATGTGTGTTAGAGGGTATTTGTGGTCCAGCCATAGGAATATTTATTTAATTTCAAGTTATTTAAATGTAAATCCAGTATGTCGAAAGTGTTTCACTATGTTAGTGAGTGTATGTTGGCTTGGAGACATGGAGGGAGCGCTCTAGCCAATCACAGCACTCGTTACTAAGAGAGACATATGGAGGTTGGGGAGGAGCATCGTTTCTGGAGTGGAGACGAAGTAGTTCGGAACGATGCAGCGCGAGGGACAGTTGCACAGGACACGAGGAGGTTGGAAATACTTCGAAGTGCCGACCTGTGAACTTGTGAGATTTATGATGTTTCTGCAGTGAAGACATAATATGCATTTAGAAATGAACAGCTCGCGAGCTATGTTGTCGTTCACAGCTAATAACGTGCAGTGGGAATCTGTTATTCAACTTATTTTTTAATTGCTGAACCATCGACACAAATAAGTGTTTTGCAGAAATATACTGCATTCTAACAAGTACTTCTACTACCGTACTCATCATTTAAAGTCATTAAGATAGTACCTGTAGATTTTATTTAATTGCAATCTTTCATTTATAAATTTATATGTTACTTTCATAATTCGCAATTGCCAAGTGATAGAAACCTTTGACCATTGGATTCATGTGTGTATTCTTATCGTATACTGTACACTCTACAGTAGTTGGCCTGTAATGCGGCGACTACGAATTCCAGCCCCTAGACAACGAAACCAGCCAAAACCTTTAATATTGCAACTCTGAGTCGGAGGGTCATTTTTTTCAAATGTCCATATGCTATTTGTCTAACCAAATATTTATTACATTCAGCATTACAAAATGTTGTACATTTAGGACACATGTGACCTAATAAATGGTGTTACTACAGTATGAAATGTCAGAATAAAATTAGCAAATATAAAAAATGTGCCCCAATTCAGGATCGAATCATCGACCTCCTGCATGCTAACCCAAAACTCTATCCACTGCACCAACTGCACAGCATGAGTAATGTGTGCTGACAGAGGTAGTTACCATGTGGTTACAGTGTTGCCAGACTGCCACTCTCTAACGTCCTTTTTCTGCCTGATGTCCTCACTGGACAAAATTTCAAGACATTTTTTTATCACTGGCATGTGAGGAGTTGCACTACGAAGCCCAAGTGCATGAATTTCGCTTCACCCTGAACACACTACAAATCATTGCTTCTGTGACTGAAGAGGATTCCATTAAGGCTTCCTACTTTGCTTACTTTCATTCAATAATGTCTTATGCTATTATATTTTAGGGAAATCAACCTCTTGCAAAAAAAATGCGCACTGCTCAAAATAAAAGCCAACAGAATAATGAATCGTGTCCATGACAGATACTCTTGCAGGAACTTGTGTCAAAAGATGGGGCTCCTTACCACCTCCTCACAGTATATTTCTTCCTTGCCACCTTTGTCTGTAAAAACTTCTCTCTGTACAAAGACAACGATGGATATCACGACTACAACACAAGAGCCAAAAATAATCTACACATTGAATTGAAAAGTCTAAATTCGGTTCAAAAGAGTGCTTGTTACTCCAGCATTAAGGTGTTTAATGCACTCCCACTACATATCAAATGTCTGCATAAACAGTTACCAAATTCAAACAAATCCTGAAAGAGTACCTAACAGAGAAATAGTTTCACACAATCAATGGATTTATAAGAGCAAATGAATACTGCCATTAAATTTACAATTTTTTTACAAATACTTTTAATCTCACTATGAAAGATAAATAATAATTTGGTTTTCTGTATTCACTTATGTATTTATTTTATTATATATATTCTCTGCATATTGGATATATGATCTTTACTTGATATCTTATCTACATTGTATTTTTTATGGTATTTATGTAAATTGTAGTATATACAATCCTGCCTCAGTGTACAACAATATTCTGTTAACTGTACATATATGTTGCTTAGTTGACACCTTCTTTACAATGTATCTTTTGTAGTATTCATGTAAATTATATTGAAATGTGTAAAATTTGACACATTCCATGCCCTTGCAAATTACTCATTATCTGGATCTACAGAACACAACATAAATAAATAAATAAATAAATGAGATGGAAGGTAATTTTTATATAGCAAGAACAGAAGTAGTCCCAATATTGAAGCCTGTGGAACACTAAGTAATTTGTATCCACACAGAAAAAGCTTAATCACAAAAACTGCACGAGGTATCACAGATGCTTTTTGCTCCTCTGAAGTCAATTACAAAGTGAACCACTTACTCATTATACTTCCTGTAATATCTCTTTATATTCGATGAATTATTCAGATACAATTCTACCCCTGAATGACGTTTACTAATTTTCTATCTTCATACTCGCAGAATCCATGCGAAAAGTAGTTCATACAATAGCTATGCCATGAGCGCATAAGTATTCTTTGTAGTACTCTCTCTGGTGGTTGTTAGAGAAAGAAAAAAAAAAGGGGGGGGAGGCTTCCGAGATTGTCTTCGTGCCGATTAGCCTGAGCTTGGTTTGGATGAACTGTAATCTGATTATTGAGATTTATCACAGAAGATAACTGATACGAACTGTACGATTAAAAGGAAATATATATAGATTGCTCCTTCACATAAAAGGTGTGTATTTTAAATTTGAGAATTAATGATATTTATCGATATATTGCGTAGTTGTTAATCAGAAGGGAACTTCCGAAAGACTGGATACGAACCTGCATTTAATAATCCAAGAGCTCCATTACTTTTTCGGAAGGTTAAACTTCATCAAAGACAAATATCCGCTTGATATGAGGTTTCCCGACTGATTATACAACGCTCCCAAAATTACGAGGCATTTTATTTGTACAGATTAGCAGACTGCCGCAAAGCACGAGCCTGCAGAGAAGAAGAATCATCGCCTGATTTCATTCTAACAAGTAAAATTTCAGAATCATTTTGAGTGACTGAGCTGTGACTGTGTTTCCTATCATGAATGATTGGTTGCTCGAACGAATTGAGAGCTACAGAATTACGTAGATAGGAGGAAAAAATTACAGTGGCGCCAGAGTGACAGGACTCTCTTGGATTGGTATATAATATATGTATTTTTTGTTTCATGAAAACAAACGAGAACGAGAAGTAACTAATCTGAAGAGAGATTCGGTGCCCATAGTAAAAGATTGCTGATACCAAGAAACGATTTCAACTATTGGACAACACCGAGACTACAGAACAAGGCCAGAGAAATCTTTTTTTTTTTATCCTGTAGTTAAAATAGTTTGAAATCAATTTAGAAACAACTTTTTTCCAGATAGTAGTTAGATTGTAGAACTGCATATTATGTGATTTTCGTAACTGGGCATTGAACTCTATACCATCTGTGAAGTAATTTGAAAGTTAAGTGTGTCTACGACAGTAAATTTGAAACTGTATTTAGTGATTAGAACCTGATATTGACAGTTATTTAATGGTATTGACTAGAACGGCATTTAAAATGTCATTGAATCAGCAACGAGAAGTGCAACAACCTTCTGCTGTTTGCGCAGGAGCAGAGGCCATGGATAGCAATTCTGAGACTGTTGTGGCTAGCGGTAGCAATATAAATAATCCCGCTGGTTCAGAAAACATTCATACAACAGCTGATCAGACTGTTGTTGACACATTGGTTGTTATTATGCAACAGTTGTCTCTATTAGCCGAAGGTCAAGCGGAGGTAAAACGAGACTTATCCGTTACACAAAATGAACTCCAAAATCAATTAGCCGAAAATCAAACAGAATTACAAAATCAGTTAAGAGCAACCTTTACCGAATTAGATCAGAGATTAAATACCCAGACACAGGAAATAAAAGAACAGGCAGAAAGGACCGAACAGAATCTTATTGCTCAGATTGAGCAGGTCCGCCAACAATGCCAAGAAAACAATAGTAAATTAAAAGTGGAACTAACCGAATATGTATCCGTCAAAATTGACGCGATACAAAAACAAGTAGAACTGTTTCCTCAAGTAATACAAGCTCAAGAGGACATACAGTGTTCCGTAGCTATGATACCAGATATTATAGAATCCCAAGATAATCTAAAGAAGCAATTTGACGAAGTGAAGGAAAAACAGGAGACAGTGAAACATAGAATGAATGTACTTGCGGGAAAGTTTTCAGAAATGACATTAGAGCGGCAAAATTTTCCTTCGGAAACCATAGAAGAAACTGTGAAAGTAGCTTTACAGTCAATTTTAGAGAGTTCCGAGGAGAATTTTTTCAACAAAGGGTTAAAGGAAGTTCGAGAACAACTTGGCGAAGAATTCTCGCGTTGGAAAGAAAATATCGAAAGATCACTAAATCTCTCACAGGAGGATTTAGAAACAGCGAGAAGTAGGAAACAACATTCTCAATCTGCGCGTGAAATTCCGTCCACGTCAAGATCCGATGTAGACAGAACTGGAACGTCACAAGTTAGATTCGATATAACGGATAGCCACAGAGAAGAGTACGAACAGGATGATTTTTGGAATCGTAGTACCGTTGAGGAAAAGATGATTAAACAGAGACAATTTCAAATCTTTAACCCTGACAAAAGGAATGTTCATCCTGTAGTCTTTATTCGAAGTTTCAGAGGTCTATTTCCACGATCTTTGACAGAATGGCAAAAGATTAGTTTTGTATCTGGATATATACAAGGAACAGGAGCATTGTGGGCATCCGAACAAACTCTTCTTGTAAATGTTACAAAGAATTTGAGCAGGCTTTTCTAGCAAAATATTGGTCTGCTGGAGTACAAGAAAGACTTAGGCAGGAAGTATTATATCCTGAGCCTTTCTCATTTTCTAGAGGATCTCTAAAGAGATATTTTCAGAAATACATTAATAAATCTTTGTATTGGGATGTACCGATTCCTTTGCCGGATATACTTTGAATACTCAAGTCCAGACTACCCACCAGTATAAGGAATCAGCTGTTACATATAAATGATAAGGATATAGACTCATTTATGACTACGCTTGATCGTATTGATATAATTGAGGAGGAAAATAAAGGGGCAAGAGAAATGTCATGTCAAAGAAGAGCAATAGAAGCGAATCCGAGCTGCAACTGGAGTGGGAATGGCAGTAATGGTAGCAGTAACAATGATCATAACCAACTACACTCTCCGAGGAGACTTAGCAATGGACAAAATGCAAACAATAATTATTGCCATAATGGAAACTTTAGTAATGGTGCAGCGAGGGGCTATTTTAGGAACAGTAGGAATTTTAATCGATATAATCCAATGTATGGCAACACAGGACAGTTCTACCAACACCAGCAGAACAACAACAATAATTACACGAATCAAGCAAGACAACATAGACAGATTTCACCACAATAACCGATAATCACTGAAGTAGCTGAAGAGACAAATACCAATCGGGCCAACAATCAGTCAAACTAAACATGACCGCATCGTGCCCCGGAGGAGCGGTCAGGGGATCTGTTAGGGGCGAAACAGTAAAATTACAATTGTTAAGATATAATGATGGTGAGCTGTTGACTGAAGAGTTAACAAAGGATTTAATAACGTGTCATAATGACAGATCGAGTGTTCCGGTATCAGAAGTATTTGTTGAAATAGAGGAGGTTCCAACAAATGTGATATTAGACACTGCCGCTTCCGCCAATGTCATCTCAGGCGCTCTTTTTCGGAGAATTATTAGGAAGAAGAAGGTACCAATTTTGCCAGTACAGAACTGCAAAATCATCGGAGTTGTTGGAGCACGCTCTCCCAATGTCAAAACACAAACACAATTAGAGATGAAAATGGAAAATGCAGCAATAAAATGCACGTTCCTTGTAGTGGAGAAGTTATTAGTGGACTGTATTCTTGGTATTGAGAGTATGCAGGAGTACGATTTTCAGATTGATTTTTTGGAAGGAATAGTTAAATTTAGATTAAATGGAGAAGAGAGAGCACTGAATTTAAATAGAAAGGAAACAGTGCATGAGAAATATTGTCACGGTGCCATAATTCAATTAATTGACACTACAAACGGTCGTTGGAAGGAGCTTTCAAAGGATTTGATACAACAGGAGGACTTTAACCAAACAACAATGATAAAAGCTAGTGAATCAAATCAGCTTACCGGAGAACAAAGGCAGCATCTTCATTATTTGTTAGGGGCATATGAAGAGATTTTTGATGAGAAACCAGGAATTATTAAAGGGTATATTTGTCACCTACAAGTGAAGGCACATCAGACTTACTGATACACGCACTATCCGATCCCCTGGCGTTTAAAACAATCCGTTCAAAGGGAGATAAATAGAATGTTAGAATGGAACTTGATTGAGCCATCAACTAGCCCATATTGTTCTCCGCTCTTAGTCGTCCCAAAACCTGGAGGTAACATTAGATTAGTTCTGGATGCGAGAGAGATTAATAAAATAATAGTACCTGTAAGAACTCATCCGGAAAATATAGATGAATTAATTCAAAATTTCCAGGATGTTTCGTACTTAACTAGTGTTGATTTGAGAAGTTCGTACTGGCAGGTCCAAATGGATGAAGAATCTAGGAAATATACCGCATTTATCTATGCTGGGAGAAGTTACCAATTTAGAGTTGTCCCGTTCGGACTTAATATTAGTGCCGGAATATTTATTTCAGCGTTGGATTATGTTCTTGGACCAGAAATGCGTAGTCGTATAACTGTGTTTGTTGACGACTTATTAATAGCCACGAAAACATGGGAAGAGCATTTGCATATTTTGGAAAGGATTTTTGCTGTTTTCAAGAAAACCGGAATTACAGTAAACTTACAAAAGTCTCATTTTGCTTTACCACAAATTAAGTTCTTAGGACATATGATAGATGCGAAAGGTATCCTGCCTACCGAGAAGATAAGTGCAATTCGAAATTTTCCATCACCACGGAATAAAAGACAGCTGAAGGGATTCATAGGTATGGCATCGTTCTTCCGTCGTTTCATAAAGACTCAAGCCATGAATTCTGAGGCATTAAACCGGCTTCTGCGGAAGGATGTGCCATGGCAATGGACTGAAGAATGTGAACTAGCTTTTCGAGACATTAAATACAACTCGTTAACGCATCGTTATTATATCACCCTGATATGAATTGTGAGTTCTGTCTGTCCACGGATTCATCGGATGTTGGATTAGGTGCTTGTCTCTTCCAAATAAGGAAAATAAAAGGGGTACCAACATTCTGTCCGATAGCATTTGCTAGTCGAGTGTTATCGCCCTGTGAAAGAGCCTATACGACCACATAACTTGAAGCACTTGCGGTTATCTGGGCATTCAAGAAGTTTAACTATTATTTATATGGTTCGAAAACGACCATCAATCACTAACCTTTTTGCAAACATGTAAATTATTACATCCTAGACTGTCACGTTGGACAATGACACTACAACAGTACCAATTTAAAATTATTCATGTGTCTGGCAAAGAAAATATTATTGCGGATGCACTGTCAAGATCCCCAGAAGGTTTAACGCCGGAAATAGAATCAGTAAGTACTTCGGATTTTCCAGTATTACTGTTGCAGGACAATATCTACAAGACTTATTATGTACATCTTTGTAGAGATATGGGAAATTTACAACGAAAAGACCCTCGATGGAAGAAGATAAGTCAGCTAAAGGAAAAAAAATTCAAGGGCTAGTTTAGATCATTATAAATTAGTAAATGGAGTATTATTCTTCAGACGTGGGAAGAACAACAATGCACGGTGGTGTGTATGTATCCCGAAGGAATATGAGGAAAAACTAATTTGGTTTACCCACTTATCATGGGGACATTTTGGTGTAATTAAATGTGCCAATGAAATAGGAGCATACTGTTATTTTCCGAATATTCGGAGAAAAGTGCACCAAACAATACAAAACTGTTTACTCTGTCAAAAGGCAAAACCGGATAATAGAGGTAGTAAGCACGTTCTGCATTCAATTATTCCATGAGAGCCAAGGGCGTTAATTTCGTGTGATATCTGCGGCCCTCTCCCACGATCAAGAGGAGGAGTCAAATTCATTGTTGGATTCTTTGACGTGTTTACAAAATATGTAAAACTTTATCCATTAAAGTGTGCTACTGCCAGAGCTGTTGTAGTGAGATTGGTGCGTGACTATCTTCCGCATGTAGGTTTACCGAAATCCATAATTACAGATAATGCCAGAATTTTTACTGGATTTAAATGGAAGCAAACATTAACACAACTTGGTGTTCGACAAATTTTGACATCATGTTACCATCCACAAGGTAGTCCAATAGAACGAGTTTTCCGAGAATTAAACGGATTTATGCGTACATACTGTCACAGTAAACAAACATCATGGGCTGATTATTTGTCAGAATTTGAACAAATATTTAATAATCTGACACTTACCTCAACTAACTTTACTCCAACAGAGCTTATGTTCAGTCAGATTGAAAAGAACTCCTGGATAAACCACCTGCCAAAGTATGAAGACTAGAATTTAAAATGGGAGGAAATGATTCGACTCGCACTTGTCAATTTAACTAAAAAGGCAATACAACGGAAATTGACATATGATAAACAGATTCACCGGATTCAGACGTTTCATCTTGGAGAAAAGGTTTTATTGAGGCGACACATCCATTCCTCGAAACTGATGAAGAACATAAAGAAATGGAATCTTATTTATACCAGACCATATGTTATTGTAAATATACCAAATCCTGGATCATACTTGTTGGCATATCCCGAATCGAAAAGAATAAAGGGATTATTCCCGCATAATGATATTAAGAAATTTTTTGAAGGATCGTAGATCTGTGATACCAAATATGGAGAAGAATTTAGAGTGGAATTTGACTATGAGTCGAATGTGTATATAAATATCAAGAAGTTTATGTTGTCTAGAGGTTAAGAGACAGTGAGATTACTCCTGTGATAGTTTAGCACAAAAATTTTAAGATAGGTAGAAGAATTTGTTAATTACTAGTGTTTGTAAGTGTGGACTATGAGCAGAAGTCACAGTGATATACAATGAAAGTGCATCTACATTTCCTCAAGACACGGCACTTATGTGAGAATTGCGTGTGAAACTTGAACAGTGTGGGATATGTAGGTAAATACGCTGTGTGTATGATGTGCGCTGTTCGCGCAAGAAAACAAATGAACTGTGAAATGAAGCAACAGTCGATAATGTCACTGCTGCAAACAATTGAAGAAACTCTCTGGTTGCGCGAGAGAAAATTATTATAATTTTTAGATTTTTCATTATGCCTTCTTTACCAGGAGAATTAATTTAAGAATTTTAATTAACATTTTAAGAATAGCAGTTTGTGTGTTTCATATTATGGACATAATTGTTGAAATATATTTCCATAAATGTTCATGAGAGGATGAAGAAGATTCTGCGAGTGGATGATTTGTTAAATTAACATACGTCATCATTAATGATATTTATTTACAAGCGGATCTATAAATCAATTAATTATAAGAATAATGAAAATTTTTCAAATTGTTCCTTTTGTGGAGTCAGTGTCATACGCCTATGTTTAAAATATTTCATCAGGTGTAAACTTAAATTTTATCTATAATTTCGTAATTGAAAGCAAACCTCGGACAGATTCAATGCTCTACTTCCCCCTGCACTATAACAAAACGAAGATTTGATTAAAAATTTTTTTGAGAGGAATACATTCGATATGAGCTAGAACAAAATTTTGTCTGCTTGTGTCTGTGTATGTGCGGATGGATATGTGTGTGTGTGTGAGTGTGTGTGTGTGTGTGTGTGTGTGTGTGTGTGTGTGTGTGTGTGTGTGCGCGCGCGCGCGCGCGCGCGAGTGTATACCTGTCCTTTTTTTCCCCCCAAGGTAAGTATTTCCACTCCTGGGATTGGAATGACTCCTTACCCTCTCCCTTAAAACCCACATCCTTTCGTCTTTCCCTCTCCTTCCCTCTTTCCTGACGAAGCAACCGTTGGTTGCGAAAGCTAGAATTTTGTGTGTATGTATGTGTCTGTTTGTGTTTCTATCGACCTGCCAGCGCTTTTGTTTGGTAAGTCTCATCATCTTTGTTTTTAGATATATTTTTCCCACGTGGAATGTTTCCATCTTATATATATATATATATATATATATATATATATATATATATATATATATAAGAGTGCTGGCAGGTCGATAGAAACACTAACAGACACATACATACACACAAAATTCAAGCTTTCGCAACAAACTGTTGCCTCATCAAGAAAGAGGGAAGGAGAGGGAAACACGAAAGGAAGTGGGTTTTAAGGGAGAGGGTAAGGAGACATTCCAATCCCGGGAGCCCCCAGTGTAAAACCTGTCCCATGCACCCTCCTACCACCACCTACTCCAGTCCTGTAACCCGGAAGGTGTACACGATCAAAGGCAGAGCCACATGTGAAAGCACCCACGTGATTTACCAA